>NC_140421.1:78628857-79828857 GCF_965140295.1 Lepidochelys olivacea | reverse complement strand
CGGCCCGCAGGACCATCCTGCCCAGCCCTTGAGCTCCCCACCAGGGAGGCTAACCCCCGGCCCCTCCCCCACTGTCTCCCCTCCCTCGCAGTCACGCCACCGTGCAGGCAGTGCTCTGGGCAGCAGGGCCGTGCGCTCCTGCAGGGCAGTGCATCTGGCTCCAGCCAGGCAGCCCGGCTGCCAGACATGCCGCTCTGAGCAGTAAGGGGGCCAGGGCTGGCAGGTCCCGGGGGGACAGTCAGGGGACAAGGAGCAGTTGGATAGGTGTGGGAGTCCCCGAGGGGCCTGTCGGGGTGGTTGGATGGGGTGGAGGTTCTGGGAAGGTGGTCAGGGAACAGGGGGGGGTGTGCGGGGGAGTTGGAAAGGCGTGGGAGTCACAGGGAGCCTATCAGGGGGTCGGGGTGTGGATAGGGGGCGGGGCAGTCAGGGGATGGGAAGTGGGAGGGGGTGGATAGGGGGTGGGGGCCAGGCTGTTTGGGGAGCACAGCCTTCCCTACCCAGCCCTCTATACAGTTTTGCAACCTCAATGTGCCCCTCGGGCCAAAAAGTTTGCCCACCCCTCCACTAGTTACTGAACTGCAGTGAAAGGTGCTCCCTCGCAAAGGCTAAGCATGCTGCCTTCACATCACTCGTAGCACAAGGTGCTACAAAAGATGAACTTCAGATACATACATTTATAGAAACAAATGCACTCTAGGATTATGTAGTTAATGCCCCAATGTCCCAATATGAATGGTGGAATTTCCCAAAGTGCTCAGCGTTGGCTTAACTCATTTTCCATTTACATCAATGGTAAAACTCCCCGACTTCAATGGCAGCATCAGGGCCAACATTAATCACTCTTGAAAGTCCCACCTTACATCCTAGCCTGTTTTCTGAAGGTTTCTAATGACACAAATAGTGTGTTCTGGTTATTAGGAACATCAAGCACAGAATTCAACAGTGACTGGATAGTTATTTCATTTAGAGCTGCAAGTCACCTTCAATTCATGCAGCTGAAGTTTTGAGACAATCTTCTGCATATTTTACTAACCATTGCTGGTAGCAATGTGGCAATGTAGTCTGCCTGTTAGCTCTAGCATCGCTGGAAGGGACAGATTTCACGGCCAGAAGGGACTACACTGTGATCAGCTTGTCTGATCTCTTGTATAACAAAGGCTACAGAACTTCCCCAAAAATAATTTCTTTTGAAATAGAACAGATTTTTTTAAAAAATCCAGTCTTAATTTAACTCATGTCTCTTTCCTGTTGCCAAGCTGCAGCTCTCATCTTGGATCAAAGATGTGTTTGTACAGCAGCGAGCACAACAGGACCCTGAGCGAGGTTTTTGGGCACTAACAAAAATACAGACTCTCCTTGGTCTTACCCATCGGACACACTCAAGCCATAATAACTTATAAAATCAGTGGCTTCTTCGCAGTCTCTAAACAGTAGCATGCGAACCAAATTATCCAGAGGAAAGACAGTGGATCTCTGAGTGTTCACAGTGTAGGCAATATTGAGCGACTTGAGAGCATCTCTGCGTATCTGGAAAAAGGAAAAAAAAAAAAAAAAAAAAAAAAAGCCAAATAGCTATTAAACTTCTGGAAGACCTCATAAAATATGTATTAGACAGAGCTGTTCTTTACAACTAGAAAATTAAGAGGGCACTGTCAATAGGAAAATCGGTTTTGAAAAATTATACATTACCACCACCTTCTACCATCCAAGGAACTGTTTATATTTAATTTTCTTTTCACTTTTTGCATTGTTTGCTTTTTAGCTTTTACTCATTGTGGACAGCGACTCAAGCCTGGCCCCTCACGAGCGTTTTCTTTTGTTTCTCATGCACTAGCACAAATGCCTAAGGGTTTCCAACACCGGAGCACTGACGTTTCCCAAAACGAGTCAAGAATGTCTCTTTGTTCTCTGGTAACATTGCACCTAGCACAATGGGGCCTGGTCCATGAGATGGACTTCTAGGCACGATGACAGTACAAATCATAGGAATAAATGAGACCCCAAAATAAAAAAAAACATCCTGAAAATGTGTTCCATATTTTGTGGGATGTAAGAATATCAAATTTTAAAATGGTTATGCACTCACTCTGAAAGCAAATCCTATATTTTACATGCTTTTCTATGTTGCATTGTGGTGGAAAGGCATTTTGGTTGCTTCCTTTGTAAATCTGAGGTTTTTCTTAAAGAATACATCAGGCAGAACTATTAGGGTTTAATAGATATGCACTGGGTTTGGCGCTCTTTGAATCAACCCTGGCCCACACTGTATTATTAGACACTGGTACACAACACACACTCCTTTTTCTTACCTGGTTGAAGTAACAGTGTAAGAGACAGGCATTCAGATAGGAAGCTGCTCGCACCAACTTGAAAAACCTTACAAAGTTATTGCTGTTTAATGCAGCAAAGGCTTGAACTGCAAATCTGACCTCAGCTGAGTTTCGGACAGCAGGTTGAAACTGTTGCACTTCTCTGTTGAGACAAGAAAGATGGGAGTTTTATCATCTAAACATTAATGACCATAGCTCAACAGTGATGTCTGTGAATGTATTTTTAAAAATGGCCACTTTTAAAACACTCACACAATTAAAGATCGTCTTGATGCCTTGATAGCAAAACTCTAATGCATGTAAATTGAATTAGTAGCAGTATCCTTTCATCATTTATGCTCTTATGTAATAGTTCAATTAGCATTAGCATAATGGTATATTGTCATGGCTGACTAAGTTAATTCATTTTAAAATGTATGTATTTAAACACTTTCTGAAAAAAGAATCCCCTGTGACTAAAGTTTTGCGCTTTTCTCAGCCCAAAAGGTGAGTTTTGAGTTACTTACACATGGTGAAAAATGGAAGGTAGTATTGAAGCACTTAAAGAAATTTAATGTTTTTCTGATGCATTTAAAACAGGGCTGTTTATTTCAGTAATCAGATATTCCAAAAGACGTTTATTCAAATGTTTATATTCAAAGGTTGGGTTTTTTCTGGGTGAGGAAGAAGATTTTAGTAAATTCCATTCACCCAGTTTGGGATTGGTAAAAAAAATTAGTTTTTCTTTTTACTAAAATAAGATAACACTTTACGACATACGGCAGGAAAAATGGCTGTAGTTTGAAATATGTCCCATAAATAGTCCTTAATAACAGGAAGTGAAAGTTTGAGAGGGTTGGGGTGAAAATGAATACGTTTTAGGCAAATGAAAAATAAGTTCTGAGCATCTTCACTGAGCATCTGAAGAGTAAAGAAGCCTTGTCCCTTTTATGACATCACTGCAAATTTCCCCACTCCACCCTGCACGGCTGTTGTCAGGATGCATGAGGCTTGCATTAGCACACACACAGGAAAATCTCTCTCTACACCTTACCCACAACCAGCGCCTTAAAACCAGCAAAAAAGCAGATTACAAAACTTGCAGAGAGGCAGCAGTTTTAGGGTTTCTCCATAATGTTTGTTCCATTCTGTGATATCAGCAAATTCTAAACTTACACGTAAAAATCTATAGTTTTCATTGGCAATGATACAGCCATCACAATGTAAATCAATGGGATGCTGCCCTGCTAACCCAGACATACAGAAAGCTGCCTCCAGTCCAACTGGTCCCAACAAATGTGTGAATGTGACCAACGTTCCCTCTAGTTTTTTCTGTCCATGTGCAGAATTAATTTTATGAGCAGCAATACCGAGGTAATGTGAGGCTGTGCACCACCAGTAGAAACAAAAAACCTAGATATAAAAAAAAAATGTTTAAGTTCCCATGGGGATAATTACTCCAGCCAGGACAAGTTAGGCATTTTTGAACTCACTGTCAAAAAATTAAATGTAAGCGTAAGAGAGAAATAAAATTATGAAATGCAAAGACCAGTCAAAATACTAAAACAACAGCACTTTGAAAGAATAAAATTACCGAGAATGTACGTGCATTGCAGCAAGTACCAACAAGCAGCTGGCCAGAGGCTCCAAGGCAGAGGGCAGGAGCAGCACGGCAGCAGAGGGAAGGGGCACTTGAACACAAGTTGCCAGATGTGCACGGCACTTGATTGACTCTTGTGCAGGCGCGCAGCTTAGAGGAAACCCTGAAAGCGACCCTCACCCACTACATTTGCCTCAGTGAAAGGAAAAGCAAAAACCTAATGGGAATTATTCAAATGCTAAAAAGATTAGAGCATAAACAGTTTCTTTCTTCTCCGCTCTCTCAAAAGTAAGTTACAGGAAATGCAATGCAAAACCTGAATATATAATCATGAAACATCTCCATGATGACAATTTGTATTTTTTAAAATGTAACAGTAAAGCCTTCACCTAAGAGCTTCTAAATATGAATTCTATATTATACAAATGTTCCAGAGGCAAAAGATGAGGCAAGTGTGACAAGCTGACAATTCACCTGAGAATATCCCCCTTGTTGAGATTCAGCAGCACATTGTAGCCTCTGAACTCTGCTTCACTCTTGCAGTAAATACCCTTATTAGCCAGGTCCTGGTACATCTCCTTCAGGCTCTGCAAACATTTAGTCATGTTCTCATTGTTGATCTTGGCATCAAAGGAGGACATGGGCTCCTCGCACAAGTGGTGGGCACAATGAATATGAAAGCGAGTGCACTTCTCAATCAAGGATACTGTTAGAGGGTCACAAAGATGTTGCTGGGTTATATCCTGACCAAAAAGAAAAGCAACACATTTGTAAATTTAGAAATAGTTACAAACATAGCCAAATAGATAAGTCATTGTGAATTCCAGCTGGAATTCATATTTTATATTTTTCACACAAGCATTCTACAGAAAACTTTGTCGAAAAGATGAGTCTTTTTTTTTTTTTACTTTTTGTTTAATTTTTGAACTGCTACAGGTGTATTTTGGATTCTAACTGTCAAGTGGGTCCAAGTGCCAAGGGTTACCTTTCTTATTCCACGTGTCCTATTCCATACAAAGTCATACCACTCTCGGTAATTCCCTTCCCCTTGGTCCATGATTTGGGTAACTAAATAGTCCATGGTCATGCGCAACACCTCTGAAGGTCTCAGTTCATGGGGCAAAGGCTCCTCCTGGTCTGCCGAAGACCTGCTGTATTCCTTTATTGCAGCTGCATGGTTTACCTGAGAGAGCAATCAAAGAAACACGGAGTGTATATTAAAATCCTGAGTATTAAGTTGACTGTGTTAACATAACCATTGCCAAATATCTACTTTCAGAAAAGAGTAGGCTATTGAAAAAGAGTTTGACATTGTCCACACTTGTGACCAACCCTTGCTGTGGAGAACAACATCTTTTACATAAGAATGGCCATATTGGGTCAGAACAATGGTCCATCTAGCCCAGTATCCTGTCTCAGATAGTGAACGGTGCCAGATGCCCCAGAAGAAATGATCAGAACAGGGCAATTTTGAGTGATCCATCCTGTCATCCAGTCCCAGCTTCTAGCAGTCAGAGGTTTAGGGACACACAGAGCATGGGGCTGTGTCCCTGACGATCTTGGCTAATAGCCATTGATAGACCTAATCTCCATGAATGTATCTAATTCTTTTTTGAACCCAGTTGTTCTTTTGGCCTTCACAACATCCTCTGGCAATGAGTTCACAGGCTGACTGTACATTGTGAGTAGTAGTACTTCCCCTTTTGTTTGTTTTAAACCTGCTGCCTATTAATTTCATTGTGTGACCCCTTGTTAGCCAACGGCCAAGGATGTTTGGTGAGGTGCCACCTATGCCCGTTTATACCATCCGTGACTTTAACCGCTAGGACGCACTGTCCCTTCGCGGCAGGCAGCCCGGGCTAGGCTGACGGATGCCCCAAGGTCCTAACCACCCGTGACTTTAACTGCTAGAGCTCAGAGCTCCTTCGCAGCGGGCAGTCAATACTGACTGACAGGTGCCCCAATGGCAGCACTAAGACCCTCTCCACACCCGTGACTTTAACTGCTAGAGCTCAGAGCTCCTTCGCAGCGGGCAGCCAGGATTGACTGACAGGTGCCCCAAGAGTTTGCCCCGTGGAGGCGGCACAACTCAACGCTAGGCTCTTAGTACTCTCACCTAATGGCCAGGCTTTAGAGCCAAAACGGCTGAGGTTCTTTAATTGTGTTGGCTGCTTTACAGTAAACCAGAGAAAACAAGTCAGGCTTATGCATAAATGGTTACCAAAATTTATTAAGCTAGATTCTAATCATGTGGTTACAAATTGCTAGTGCCTACTTATTTAAATGTAGAGATGTTACACACACAAACAAGTTACAAAACTGAAGCCACAATCCCAAAGAAAGAAAACAAAGTATAGAGCTCTATTTCAAAATATGCGTACACTAAAGATAGGAGATCAGGTGTGGGTGCTTCTTACCCTCCTTGCGTCTCTCGATTCCAGCGGTGCCAAGCCAGGATCGGTCACTCAATTCCGCGGAAAGACGAATAAGGGACAAGGCTTAGGGACCCTCTTAGCTGCAGAAGCCTTGGGAGGCTGTCACTTATCTGACCAGCAGATAGATAGTGAAAAGCACTCAAAAATCATGGTGCTGTAGGTCCCCTACTTATACCTCTGTACTCCTTTATTCTCTTTCTCCTTTCTTATGCCAAATTGAGGCTGGTCTGTCGGGGTGACGCCAGCTTTCGCAAGAGTAGTTTACACTTGCAAGGGAGAGAAACAATAAGTGTCGACTACTGGACATTTCTTTTATCAGGGTAAATATTTTCCCACCTAGGATGTTGGTGTGAGTGCATCACGCTATTTAGTTGGGGCTAAGAGCCATGTCTGTCACAGGGCCTCTGCCTGCTGTGAGCTTAATCGTCGTATCTCTTCCCAGAGGCACATTGTAGCAGCACACCTGTGCTTTCACAGCTTCAAAGGCTGTGCTGGAATATATGTTAAGTGCCCTGTTCCGGCTTCCTCCTGTGTTTCCAGCAATGCTGGTCTGGGGGGGGGGGGGGACGGGACTGGCTGTCTGGCTACAGCCCTAGTTCTTTGAAGGGATAAGTAAACACTTCCCCATTCACTTTCTCATACCATTCATGATTTTAAGAGACCTCTATTATATGCCCCTCCCGTTGTCTCTTTTCTAAGCTGAACAGTCCAAGTCTTTTTGAACTCTCTTCCCATGGAAGCCGTTCCATACCCCTCATAATTTTTGTTGTCCTTCTCTGCACCCTTTCCAATTCCAATATATCCTTTTTGAGATCAGGTAACCAGAACTGCAGAGAGTATTCCAGGTGTGGGTGTTGCATAGATTTATATAGCGGTATTAGGATATTTTCTGTTGCATTATCTATCCCTTTCCTAATGGTTCCTAACATTTGGTTAGCTTTTTTGACTGCCGCTAAACACTGAGTGGATGTTTTCAGAGAACTAGCCGTAATGACTCCAAGATCTCTTTCTTGAGTGGCAACAGCTAATTTAGACCCGATTGTTTTGTATGCATAGTCGGGATTATGTTTCCCAAACTGCATTACTTTGAATTTATCAATATTGAATTTCATCTAGCAGTTTGGGGCCCAGTCTCCCAGTTGAGTGAAATCCCTTTGTAACTCCATGCAGTCTGCTTTGGACTTAACTGTCTTGGGTAATTTTGTATTATCTGCTAATTTTGCCACCTCAACGTACATCCCCTTTTCTAGACCATTTCAGAATATGTTGAACAGCACAGATCCCAATACAGATTCTTGAGGGACACCACTATTTACCTCTTTCCATTGTGAAATCTGACCGTTCGTTCCTACCCTTTGTTTCCTATCTTTTATCCTGTTACTGATCCATGAGAGGACTTTACCTCTTATCCCAGGACTGCTTACAAGCCTTAGTGAGGGACCCTGTCAAAGGCTTTCTGAAAGTCTAAGTACACTATACCCACTGGATCCCCCTTGTTCACAGGCTTGTTGACCCCATCAAAGAATTCTAATAGATTGGTGAGGCAGGATTTCCCTTTACAGAAGCCATGTTGGCTCTTCCCCCACAAATCATGTCCATCTGTTTCAACCCATTTGCTGGTACTGAAGTTGGGCTTGTTGGCCTGTAACTGCCAGGATCACCTCTGGAGCTTTTTTTAAAAATGGGTGTCACATTAGTTACCTTCCAGTCATCTGGTACAGAGGCTGATTTAAGCGATAGGTTACATACCACAGTTAGTTCTGAAATTTCACACTTGGGTCCTGGGGACTTCTTATTGTTTATCAATTAGTTCCAAAATCTCTTTTATTAACACCTCAATCTGGGGCAGTTCCTCAGATCTGTCCCTTAAAAAGAATGGCTTGGGTGTGGGGATCTCCCCAAAGTTCTCTGCAGTGAAGACAGATGCAAAGATTGCATTTAGTTTCTCCGCAACAGCCTGGTCTTCCTGGAGTGCTCCATTAGCACCTTGATCATCCAGTAACCCAAACGACTGTGTGACAGGCTTCCTGATTCTGATGTACTTAAAAATATTTTTCTGTTAGTTTCTGTGTCCTTAGCTAGTTCTTTTCTGGCCTACTTTATAATTATTTTACACTTGTCTTGCCAGAGTTTATGCTTCTGTTTTCTTTACTAGGATTTTTAAAGGATATCTTTTTGCCTCTGCCTCTATTACTCTCTTGTTTAGCCAGGGTTTCATTTTTTTTGATCCTCTTACTTTTTTTTTTTATTTAGGTATACATGTAGTTTGAGCCTCTATTACGGTGTTTTAAAATAGTCTCCCTGAAGTTTTCAGGCATTTTACCCTTGCCAATGTTCCTTTTCGTTGCTATTTAACTCATTTTTGTGTAGGCTCCATTTTGGAAATAAAATGCCACTGTGGTAGGCGTATTTCACATTTCCCCCCTTAAAAAGATGTTAAATTTAATTACATTATGCTCACTATTATTGAGCTGTTCAGCTATATTCACCCCCTAGACCAGATCCGGTGCTCCACTTAGGACAAAAGCAAGAATTGCCTCTCCCTTTGTGGGTTTCAGGACAAGCTGCTCCAAGAAACTGTCAGTTATGGTGTCAAAAAATGTTCTCTCTGTATTCCTTCCTGAGGTGACATATACCCAGTCAATAAGAGGATACTTGAAATCTCCCATCTTATTGCATTTTCTGTGTCTGCAGCCTCTCTAGCCTCCCACAGCATTTCACAATCACAGGTCAGGTGGCCACAATCATCCAGGTCAGGAGGTTGGTAGTGTATTCCTACTGCGATACTCCTATTGTTCAAACATGGAATTTCTATCCATCGAGATTCTATATACAGTTTGATTCATTTACAATATTTACTTTATCTGAATCTATGCTTTCTTTCAAGGACTATAAGGCCATTGCGGAGAAACTAAATTAATTCTTTGCATTGGTCTTCACAGTTGAGATGTGAGGGAGATTCCAAAACCTGAGACATTCTTTTTAGGTGACAGATCTGAGGAACTGTCCCAGATTGAGGTGTCATTAGAGGTGGTTTTGGAACACACTGATAAATTAAACAGTAATAAGTCACCAGGAGCAGATGGTATTCACCCAAGAGTTCTGATGGAACTCAAATGTGAAATTGCAGAACTACTAACGGTTATCTGTAACCTATCGTTTAAATCAGCTTCTGAACCAGATGACTGGAGGATAGCCAATGTGACGCCAATTTTTAAAAAGGGCTCCAGAGGTGATTCCTGCAATTACAGGCCTCAGAGGCCTGACAGACATATTGTCAGACATATAGATGAACATAATTTGAGGAAGAGTCAAGATGGTTTTAGTAAAGGGAAAACATGCCTCACCAATCTACTAGAATTCTTTGAGGGGGTCAACAAGCATGTGGATATAGTGTATTTAGATTTTCAGAAAGCCTTTGACAAGATCCCCCACCAAAGGCTCTTAAGCAAAGTAAACTGCCATGGGATAAGATGGAAGGTGTTCTCATGGATTGGTAACTGGTTAAAAGATAGGAAACAAAGGGTAGGAATAAATGGTCAGTTTTCAGAATGGAGAGAGGTAGATAGTGGTGTCCCCCAGGGGTCTGATCTGGGCCGAGTCCTATTCCACATATTCATCAATGATCTGGAAAAAGGGGTAAACTGTGAGGTGGCAAAATTTGCAGATGATACAAAATTACTAAAGATCGTTAAGACCCAGGCAGACTGCGAAGAGGTACAAATGGATCTCTCAAAACTGGGTGACTGGGCAACAAATGGCAGATGAAATTTAAAGTTGATAAATGCAAAATAATGCACATTGGAAAGCATAATCCCAGCTATACATATAAAATGATAGGGTCTAAATTAGCTGTTACCGCTCAAGAAAGAGATCTTGGAGTCAGTGTGGATAGTTCTCTGAAAACATCCACTCACTGTGCAGCAGCAGTCAAAAAAGCGAACAGAATGTTGGGTATCATCAAGAAAGGAATCAATAAGACAGAAAATATCATGTTGCCTCTATATAAATCCACGGTACACCCACACCTTCAATACCGCGTGCAAATGTGGTCGCCCCATCTCAAAAAAGATATACTGGAATTGGAAAAGGTTCAGAAAAGGGCAACAAAATGATTAGGGGTATGGAACAGCTTCCATATGGGGAGAGAGTAATAAAACCGGGACTTTTCAGCCTGAAAAAGAGACAGCAAAGGAGAGATATGACTGAGATCTATAAAATCATGACTGATGTAGAGAAAATAGGTAAGGAAGTGCTGTTTACTACTTCTCATAACACAAGAACTAAGGGTCACCAAATGAAATTAATATGCAGCACGTTTAAAACAAATAAAAGAAAGTATTTCTTCACACAATGCACAGTCAACCTGTGGAACTCCTTGCCAGAGTATGTTGTGAAGGCCAAGACACTAACAGGGTTCAAAAAAGAACTAGATAAATTCATGGAGGATAGGTCCATCAATGGCTATTAGTCAGGATTGGCAGGAATGGTGTCCCTAGCCTCTGTTTGCCAAAAGCTGGGAATGAGTGATGGGGAGGATCACTTGATGATTCCTATCTGTTCATTCCCTCTGGGGCACCCGGCACTGGCCACTATCAGAAGACAGGACACTGGGCTAGATGGACCTTTGGTATGACCCAGTCTGGCCGTTCTTATGTTCTTATATAGTGCCACTCCTCTACTAGCCTGACTTACTGTGTCAGTCCTATATATTTTGTACTCTGGTATTACCATGTCCCCTTGATTAGCCTCATTCCACCAAGTTTGCGTAATGCCTATTAAATCAATACCTTCATTTAATGCTGGGCACTCCAGTTCACCTATTTCAGTATCTAAACTTCTAGTATTTGTATATTATACCAGTTGTCCCCCATCTGTCATTTCTGCAGGCAGGGCCATAACTACTGACTTGATGGTATTTAATTTATTCACATAAAGGCTTTTGTATGGTCCCCACCACTATAGTATTTGAGCACTTTGCAAATGATAATGGATAATTCTCACAGCACCCCTGTGAGGCTGGGCGGTGCTATTATACCTCTGTTTTAATGGTGGGGAACAGAGGCACAGAGAAACTGAGTGACCCATCCAAGGTCATACGAGGAGTCTGTGGCAGAACCAGAACAGAATTCTGATCTCGAGTCCCAGTCTAGTGCTTGCACCACAAACCATCATTCCTCCCAAAATATCCAGAGTGGCTTCAGTCACAGCTGCAGCACTTCTCTTTGCTGCCTGAAGAGGAGGCTGCAGTGCTCACAGGGTGAGGAATAACTGTTTTGAGAAGGGAGAAATTCATCCCAAAATCAGCAGGGTGTCTTGTCAAGTACATCAGGAAAAAGTAGCATTCATCCCCGAATGAAACAGTGTATAAAAGCCCAGGCTCTCCTCCTTTGGGAGACAGACACACACACAGACAGGTCTTGTTTAGATTCAGTGGGATGAATGAGCCCTTGCTTACACCACAGACAAGACAAAGCTGCTGTATTTGGACTACAGGTATAAAAGCGGATCAAGATATATTATAACCAAATGCTCAAATACAAAATAGGGGATAACTGGCTTGGCCGTAGCACTGCTGAGAAGAATCTGGGAGTTGTGGGTCAGCAGTGTGATGCTATTGCAAAAAAAGCAAATGTAATTCAAGGTTGCATTAACAGAGGCATAGCATGCAAGTCACGGGAGGTGACAGCATAGCTCTACGCAGTGCTGGTTAGGCCTCAGCTGGGGAACTGTGTCTAATTTTGGTCACCAATGTATAGAAAGGATGTAGAGAAGCTGGAAAGGATCCAAAGAAGATCAAAGGTACAGAATGCAAGCCACCTGAGCAAAGTCTGAAGAAACACGTGAAAAGATAGGAGTTGCCTTACCAAGTGGGGGCTAATGAGGCCAAGTCAATCAGGGTGGATGTGGCCTAATCCCAACAGTTGACAAGAAGGGGTGAATATCAGCAGAGGGAAAATTACTTTTTGTAGTGACCCAGCCCCTCCCAGTCTTTATTCAAGCCTAATTTGATGGTGTCCAGTTTGCAAATTAATTCCAGTACTGCAGTTTCTCCTTGAAGTCTGTTTTTGAAGTTTTTTTTGTTGAAGAATGGCCACTTTTAAGTCTGTTATTGAGTGTCCAGGGAGACTGAAGTGCTCTCCTACTGGTTTTTGAATGTTACAATTAGCACTCACCCCCCACTTGGTAAGGCAACTCCCATCTTTTCATGTGTTGTATATTTATACCTGTCTACTGTATTTTCCACTCCATACATCTGATGAAGTGGGTTTTAGCCCACAAAAGCTTACGCCTAAATAAATGTGTTAGTCTCTAAGGTGCCACAAGGACTCCTCGTTGTTTTTGCTGATACAGACTAACACAGCTACCTCTCTGAAACCTGAAGGAACATGGTATGTTTAGTTTGGAAAAGAGGATATTAACAGAGGACATTAGAGCGGTCTTCAGATACCTGAAAGGCTGGCATAAAAAAGATGGAGAAAACTTGTTCTCTCTTGCCACAGAGGGCAGGACAAGAGGCAATAGGTTCAAACCACAGCATAGCATATTTAGATTAAATCTCAGGGAAAAGTTTCTAACTAAGAACAGTAGGACAATGGAACAGACTGCCTAGAGAGGTTGTGGAAGCTCCTTCCCTGGAGTTTGCAAAGGGAGGCTGGATGGCCATCTGTCTAGGATGGTTTAGACACAACAAATCCTGCATCTTGGCAGGGGGTTAGGCTAGATGATCCTTGCAGTCCCTTCTAACCTTTTTGTGACACTATGCCCCATATTCTTCATAGAGATATAGTTATGTTTTATGCAAGATGGGTCATGTAAGATATTTTTGGAAAGGTTATGATGTACTGACTATGATTATCCTATTTGTATGGATGTATCATTTCTGTATCTGAAGTTAGGAATATTGACTATGTAACAATTATAACTGTGTTTGCACCTGGGGAACGCCCAGCAGACAAAATGCAGTCAGTCTGCCTGGTTAGTCAATGGGCCATTACGGAGAACAATAGGACTTTGAAGATGCTAATCTCCCACCTTCCTGAGAAGCTTCCTGGGATGCTGCTTTGAGGTTGCAACATCATGTGATCATGTCACCTGGTACTAGATTCCATCTTGGACTACTAGCATTTTTCCACAGAGGCGGGAAATCACACAGAGACAAAGGATTCCGGCCATATTTAAATCCTATTTAAGGCAGGGAAGTGAGGTAATCAGGGTCGGTTCTTCACTGAATCCCTGCCCAAGACGACTGCTGGAAACACCCAAGACTGATCTGGGGAAGGGAAGAATGGACCCAGGCTAGAAGGTGTCTGGCCCGTGAAAGGAATATCTGGAGTTCTAAGCTGCAAGCAAAAGAAGTTGTTCTTCAAGAATCTTTGCAACCTGCTTAAAACAACATTAGGGTGAGAAATTATTACTTGTAGCCAGTTTCTTTAGTGTATTAAGCTTAGTTGGTGTGTTTGCTTTATTTTCTCAAGTAATCTACTTTGATCTGCTTGCTATCCCTTATAATCACTTAAAATCTGTTCTTTGTAGTTAATAAACTTGTTTTTGTTTCCTATAAACCAGTTTGCGCAATTCATAACTGGAGGGCAAAAAGCTGTGCACATCTTCCTCCACATTGAGGGAGGGGGTGATTTTCATGAGCTTACGCTGGTACAGATTTGGGTGCAGCACAAGACAATACAATTTTGGGTTTACACTCCTGGAGTGGGTGTGCACTTGAGTGCTGGGCAATCCCTGAACTGAATTTTCCCACACAGAGCTGATCTGAGCTTCTGTGTTCTTTTACAGCTGGGTGTTGCCTTACCTATGTGTGTGCCAGAGGAGGCTTGAGGGCCTGGCACAGCAAGACAGAGTGAGCAAGCCAAGGCTGGAGGAACGGGAGGACTCAGTGGATCCCCAGTACATCAGGGGGCACGCCGGGGGAGAGGGAGCAACCTGTCACACCTATGAGTCTATAATTGTTACAATAGCCTATTATCAATTTAAAAGAGAGCTTTTCCCCTGTAATGGGGAATTTTATATACCCGTACTGCAGCCTTGGAAAGGGTTTTACTATCTGTGCATCTACAAACAAACAAGGGATTTCTTTGTAAAAAACCCAGTTCATATTTAAGTTCTGGGACCTAGAGTCGTTGGTCCCTAGAAATTTTCATCAGAATTAAACCAGAAATATATTGCACAGTGTTGACAGCTTAACTGACAATTCAATGACAGCAAATAAACAATCACAACAGCAGCAGTCAGTACATAGAGGCTGGTACCTTGTCAGATCCTGGGACCACTTCAAAGATACTGAGCTGGTTCCTTGTCTCCCTCATATAGCGTTCTTTTTCAGGACACATGTCTGGGCACGTTCCAACAAATGTTTTAGCTTTGCCTAGATCGGTCCTTTTTACTCGAGCTAAACAAGTGTTAAACAAAAACAACGGTTAAGTGTCCTGCTCCTTCATTTCCAACTGATATACATCACCCAGATATAATCAAATCAGATTACAGCCCTAGGTATGCCATGTTTCAGCAGGAACCCAAACATCCACTCTTTATTATTTACTAGAGTGCTGACAGTACACTGTACTGAACAAATGTAGAGGGTAACTAAGATCATTCAGGCACTAACAGTGGGTCACCTGACAGTGGATTCCTCTTCTTCAGTGACTTTGCATCTATCACTCTGTCTAGCCCAGTGGTGGGCAACCTACAGCCCAACAGGGTAATCTGATTGCGGACCGTGAGACATTTTGCTGACGTTGACCATTTGCAGGCACGGCCCCCCGCAGCCCCTGGGAGAGCCAGACTGGGACACTTGGGGGAAAAAGGGGTAGGGGTACTCTGGACGAGTAGTTCTCAACCTTTCCATACTACTGTACTCATTTCAGGAGTCTGATTTGTCTTGCATACCGCAAGTTACACATCACTTAAAAACTGCCTGCTTACAAAAATCAGACATAAGTGTCACAGCACGCTATTACTGAAAAAGTAATTACTTTCTCATTTTTACCATGTAATTATAAAATAAATCGATTGGAATACAAATATTGTACTTGTATTGCAGTGTAAAGTATATAGAGAAGTAAAACCAGGTCATTGGATGATATTTTAGTTTGTCCTGACTTTGCTAGTGCTTTTTACATAGCCTGCTGTAAAACTAGAGAAGTATCTGGATGAGTTGAAGTACGCCCTGAAAGACCTCTGCGTACCCGCAGGGGTACACATATCCTTGATTGAGACCCACTGCTCTAGACAAAATCCAAGGGCAGATAGATGTTTTTGATATGATGAGCTGAGTAATAGGTCATATTCAAATAATCATTAGGCTGCAGAGCTGACACAACAGAGAGATAAATGGCAGTTCACATGACTCTTAAGACTAAATTATGCATCTTCCCCCATGCAAAGCCAGGTTATAGAAAGGATGAGGGAAAAGGCATCTACATGCATAAGAAATTGGTGACTAGTCACTCTGCCTCAGGGAAGCCTGTAATTTAGGGCCAAGCATGTAGTGCTTGATCCATTGTCTTGCTCCCCATTCCTGTAATCTTGCTATGCCAACATATCCCTTTTCCTTGCAGAGTCCACTTGAACAACATACCCTTTTACTCAGCAGTTTTACTGCATTTAAACACTTCAGCAACACAGACATTTTTCGCTGTCTGCACTCAGTACTGTAACAATCCACTTTCAAAAGGATATCTTCGTCACTAAAAACATGCAGGTTGTTTTTTCTTTAAATGTGCAGGTCTTTCAGAAACTAATGGCGCCACCAGAAAGATGCTGGTATGCATAGCACCATGAAGCAGCTCAATCCATATGAGGTAAACATTCCATGGCTCCAAATTAATTTTAGAGTCATGCCCCTATAAACCCATGTGCTGACTATTTATTGCTTACCAATGTAAGATTTCCAGATCAAACACACACACACACAAAAACTAGTGTCTATTTGCTAAGACTTTTGCTCCAATAACATTACACAAATACAGTAGTAAAACAAGTTTAATATGAAACTACTAACATGGCATCTAGATAGTTCCCTAGGGAATCCACTGATCCCTTCTCACATATAAAAGACAGGTTTTTAAGAATGGACTCTCTTACAATTTCTGATCTGTGTAATACGTATCTTTACTCCTTCAATGCACTTTAGCCTTGTAGCTGCACTCAAAAGTTAGCTCCCATACAATTCCATGTTTTGAGAAATGTTTAAAATATCCTAAACTAATGCCTCTTTTATACAGTACATGTCAATAAAGTATGCATAAACATTCTTTTGACAGGGATACGATCT
Organism: Lepidochelys olivacea; assembly: GCF_965140295.1. Taxonomy (NCBI): domain Eukaryota; kingdom Metazoa; phylum Chordata; order Testudines; family Cheloniidae; genus Lepidochelys; species Lepidochelys olivacea. The sequence goes on along the minus strand of NC_140421.1, from coordinate 79,812,222 downwards.
GATACTTACTCGTCAGAACAGATATCCATGTGCAATAAAGAAACATGGAATGTTGTAAGGACTATGAGAAACAAGTCTACCTAAACAGAGCAGTCCCTCTGACAGGAGGAGAAAACCATGCTATTTTATAGGCTGTTCTATGCAGATTCTTACAGCACAACCATCCACCATGGTAACTGAGAATCCAGAGTCTAACCTCTTTGGTTTCATACGCAGACATTGTACTCATTTACCTCACTCGAGAGTCCCTTTCCAGCAGAAAAAAAGATTTTAAATAATGTAAGTAGATTTCATAATACTTCATTGCCTAGTTTCTCTCCCTAGTAAATGATAGAGAGATTGTGTTGATCTCATCAGACAAGCCTAATAAGGATCTAGCTAATACAAATGTCCTAATGGTAAAAACTCTACAAAATTATAAAATAACATTCTTACGTCTCAGAAGCAATGTGTCATTTTTATCATAAACCAGTTTTATTAAATACAACAAAATAAATGAAAAATAAAGGTAAAAGTTTACCCTCTTGGGATCTGAGCTCAGGTATTTTATTGTCACTTGAGTAGTCGAGCTGCCCCCCCTGAGGATGCAGCTTTATAGATGTTGAACTTCTAGATTTGTAGTGTCCAAGTTTAAAATAAGACTCTCAAGAGTGACAAGTAGGATACGAGATTTGCTAGGGCAGATCAAACCATTGGTCCATCAGGTCCTACCTCTACTAGTGGCCAATGCTGGATGCCACAGAAAAAGGCCATATTTTGACAGAGAAAGAATTCCTTCCTAGTTCCTACAACAATCAGCATTACATTTGATTATCCTCATCTACACACACACAATTACCAATGTTACCTTGACGCATTATTTTATCCCTTTGGTCCAGAAGCCGATATTTGTCTTCAGAGGTCTCGGCCACTGAGCCTATCAGGTTACTGACAGAGGATGCTGATACAGCCAAACTCTCAGAGTTCTGCCCTTCAGTCCCAGAATCAAAAGGGTCTGCCTCAAATTGCAGCGACTTTGTAAGAGCAGATTTCTTAGCTGGAGAACTAGAAAAAAACAACAGATTTGATCAGTGATACTCTACTGGACACTGTGAAAATAAGAGGGACTGCAAGCCAAAGAGAATATACATTTGCCTGGATTTCTACTCTTAACATACATCTCACATTATTGTCTAAAACCATTCTGGAAATGTGATCCTGTCAGCAATGTTATACTTCTGTACATTACAGTTATGATGGTCAGTGCAGTCTTGAGCATTTAGACAACTCATTTACATAAACGCGTAATTAATTTAAGTGGAAGTTATGTATCTAAATCCCCTAGACAGATCTGAAAAAAGTCTCAAATTTGGACAGCCATGGGACATACTGCATGCAGCAGTTCAAGATCAGCACACAATATGGTAGTTTGATTCTGTTCCTGACTGCAACAAACTTTTTCGTATAATACTAAAGAACTAGAGTGTTTGGCTAGTAAAATCACTTGACAGACTATTCAGTCTTGAATAGATGGTATCTTACATGTTGGAATGCTATCCAGAAACACAACAGGTTATTCCATTAGGACCATATTCCATACCGACACAAATATATCCAGAGACTATGAAAGGCCCAATCCCGCAGGCATTTTATAACAGCTGATTAACCAACAATTGATTTTTATAACAAATTAGCAAAAAGAAAAGGAATACTTGTGGCACCTTAGAGACTAACCGATTTATTTGAGCATGAGCTTTCATGAGCTACAGCTCACTTCATCGGATGCATACTGTGGAAATTGTTGAAGATTTCCACACTTTCCACAGTATGCATCCGATGAACTGAGCTGTAGCTCACGAAAGCTTATGCTCAAATAAACTGGTTAGTCTCTAAGGTGCCACAAGTATTCCTTTTCTTTTTGTGAATACAGACTAACACGGCTGTTACTCTGAAACATAACAAATTAGGACAGTATTTACAACTGAGATTTATTTGCATGGTGAGCTTCAAGTTTTAAAATGCAGATGAGCAAAATGAGCTGCCACAATAATTTAATGTACAACATTTTATTTTTCTCACACCACAAAACAAAAGTGGCTGAAGGGATTTTGCTCAAATAGCTAAACAAAATTCACCTTTGGGAAGAGAACAAGCTTGGAAAACTTCAGCAAGCTAAGAACATCTGAAAACACAAGTTATAATGGTTTGAAATCTTAACTATAGTGGTTATTATCTAAGCCTATTACAATGAAAAGAACAGAAGAGCAGTTGCTTTATGGTCTTGTAGCCAAAACAGTGTGAGGCCCCATTGGGAAAAAAAGCCACCGATATATAACTTAACAGGCAAATTAAGAATAAATAAGGCATCTTAAGATCCAAATCATGCATGAAATCAGAAGCATTACTGCACATATAGGAAAAAATTATCTGTTCAACATATGCCTCAACCTTCAAATTTTAACAAGACCAAGAGGCTCCTAAGAACACTCACATTCCAACTGGAATGAACAACAGAGAAGGTAAACAATAAATATACAATACAATTAAAGGAACTTATCAGAAACTGCAAACAAAACTGCCATGACTAAATGGGAACTTTGTTTTTTTTTTCTTGTTTACTCAATACAAAATGATTGTGGTTACTAGACATACATTCTGATAGGAAATTCCTGTCATGGAAAAGGTCTCTATCAGCCAGACTGCTAGAGAAATGAACATACCTTTTACTAGACAGGTTGCTACTTGTGGAGGGTCTTATTAAAGATTTGCGAAGAGGGGAATGCTGATAGTTTTGCTCTTCTTTGCTTTGTCTCCCTTCATCTTCATCTGCCTTCTTCTCCTTAGATGAAAATTCTCCCTTACCAAGACCTGAATAATATACCAAGTGAGGTCAGATACTTGCCAAATCATGCAACTGAAATTTTTAAATTTACTTCTTGAAAAAATGTGTTCTAATTTGTTTTAATTGTATTTCCTTATGGTTTTAGAAGTCACAGACATGTGAATTTAAACAGCATTTGCAAGCTATTTTGCATTAGAGGATGTGTCATGCACCAGTTCAATTCCACAGTGCAGGACTATGAAACTTATTGGTTCTGTTGCAGACTGATAGAATGAGACACTACAATCCATACAGTTATGTAGTTCAATATGAACCGACAAAAGGTTTATTGAGCAATAACTGTAGTTGTTTGGCAGATTGTCAACAAATGTAAAGCCTGATTATCTGAACTTTGGATTTCCCAGTTTTGGATGTCTCCCAAATCAGAAATTTGTACAGATATGAATTTTATCAGAAATTGTGATTTATCCAAGTGTTCTGAATGTCTCCCAAGACATTTGGATAATCATTGTACAGACTCATTCTCAGATGCACGTGTCCTCAGAACTTAAATCTGAACTCTGTGGAGAGCTGGGGCCATGCGTATGCCTTTGGCAGCCGCAGCACACATCTGGTATGTTGGCTAGGTTGTTCTGCTAAAATGATCAAAAGTGAAATAATTTAAGATGAAGCTATTTTCACAATCAGGCTCCAAAGTTAATGTCATAATGAGAGGAGCATGGGCAAGTAAGCACTCTCAGAGCTTCAGGAGGACAACACTGCAGCAGTTTGCATTCGTTTTTTGTGGGGAAGTTAGGGCTGTGGAATTATGAGGCAATACTTTTGGTACTGGTATTTGTCCAAGCATTTCTCAAAGGCGGCCACCAGGGGCTTTTCTTGCGGCCACAGCCTCCTGGGCCGTGGTTTGGGAGAGCAGAGGGCAAAGTATCAGCCCAGGGGCCACTAGCAGTGGTTGGGCCCGCCTCCCCCTGGAGGAGCAGGCAATTAGTGAGTTCCCCACCTTCCTGGGAGTGGTGGAGTTGGGCTTCAGCCCCGGGGTGGTGGGTGGCAGGCTCCAACCACGGGGCTTCAGGCTCTGTCCCCAGGCCCTGTCCCAGGTGTGTGGCTTTGGGCTCCGTTCCCTGGCTGTGTGGTGGCAGGCTCTATCCCCGAGCTTCCCCTGCCCCCATCACCTCTGGCTCCCATTGCCTCCCCCAGTGCCGCATCGCCTGCTGTCTCTGTACCCACCTCCCCTCCAGGGCTTAATTTGTCCCTGGAGGTGAGTAAGTCTGCCATGAAAAGTGATATTAACAAACATACATATATCACTTTTCACAGCAGACTTACTTATAGCTAGCAAGTCTCAAAAAAAAAAAAAAAAAACAAAACCCCACAACCCAAAAAAGCAAAAGAAACAACAAGAAAAAAGAAAAGGAGGACTTGTGGCACCTTAGAGACTAACCAATTTATTAGAGCATAAGCTTTCGTGAGCTACAGCTCACTTCCTCAGATGCATATCGTGGAAACTGCAGCAGGCTTTATATATACACAGAGAATATGAAACAATACCTATTCCCACCCCACTGTCCTGCTGGTAATAGCTTATCTAAAGTGATTTCCAGCACAAATCCAGGTTTTCTCACCCTCCACCCCCCCACACAAATTCACTCTCCTGCTGGTGATAGCCCATCCAAAGTGACAACTCTTTACACAATGTGCATGACAATCAAGCTGGGCTATTTCCTGCATAAATCCAGGTTCTCACATCCCCCCCACCCCCATACACACACAAACTCACTCTCCTGCTGGTAATAGCTCATCCAAACTGACCACTCTTCAAGTTAAAATCCAAGTTAAACCAGAACATCTGGGGGGGGGGGGTAGGAAAAAACAAGAGGAAACAGGCTACCTTGCATAATGACTTAGCCACTCCAAGTCTCTATTTAAGCCTAAATTAATAGTATCCAATTTGCAAATGAATTCCAATTCAGCAGTTTCTCGCTGGAGTCTGGATTTGAAGTTTTTTTGTTTTAAGATAGCGACCTTCATGTCTGTGATCGCGTGACCAGAGAGATTGAAGTGTTCTCCGACTGGTTTATGAATGTTACAATTCTTGACATCTGATTTGTGTCCATTTATTCTTTTACGTAGAGACTGTCCAGTTTGACCAATGTACATGGCAGAGGGGCATTGCTGGCACATGATGGCATATATCACATTGGTGGATGTGCAGGTGAACGAGCCTCTGATAGTGTGGCTGATGTTATTAGGCCCTGTGATGGTGTCCCCTGAATAGATATGTGGGCACAGTTGGCAACGGGCTTTGTTGCAAGGATAAGTTCCTGGGTTAGTGGTTCTGTTGTGTGGTATGTGGTTGTTGGTGAGTATTTGCTTCAGGTTGCGGGGCTGTCTGTAGGCAAGGACTGGCCTGTCTCCCAAGATTTGTGAGAGTGTTGGGTCATCCTTTAGGATAGGTTGTAGATCCTTAATAATGCGTTGGAGGGGTTTTAGTTGGGGGCTGAAGGTGACGGCTAGTGGCGTTCTGTTATTTTCTTTGTTAGGCCTGTCCTGTAGTAGGTAACTTCTGGGAACTCTTCTGGCTCTATCAATCTGTTTCTTTACTTCTGCAGGTGGGTATTGTAGTTGTAAGAAAGCTTGACAGAGATCTTGTAGGTGTTTGTCTCTGTCTGAGGGGTTGGAGCAAATGCGGTTGTATCGTAGAGCTTGGCTGTAGACGATGGATCGTGTGGTGTGGTCAGGGTGAAAGCTGGAGGCATGCAGGTAGGAATAGCGGTCAGTAGGTTTCCGGTATAGGGTGGTGTTTATGTGACCATTGTTTATTAGCACTGTAGTGTCCAGGAAGTGGATCTCTTGTGTGGACTGGACCAGGCTGAGGTTGGTGGTGGGATGGAAATTGTTGAAATCATGGTGGAATTCCTCAAGGGCTTCTTTTCCATGGGTCCAGATGATGAAGATGTCATCAATATAGCGCAAGTAGAGTAGGGGCTTTAGGGGACGAGAGCTGAGGAAGCGTTGTTCTAAATCAGCCATAAAAATGTTGGCATACTGTGGGGCCATGCGGGTACCCATAGCAGTGCCGCTGATCTGAAGGTATACATTGTCCCCAAATGTGAAGTAGTTATGGGTAAGGACAAAGTCACAAAGTTCAGCCACCAGGTTAGCCGTGACATTATCGGGGATAGTGTTCTTGGACTACAAGCCGTCAAGAACACTATCCCCGATAATGTCACGGCTAACCTGGTGGCTGAACTTTGTGACTTTGTCCTTACCCATAACTACTTCACATTTGGGGACAATGTATACCTTCAGATCAGCGGCACTGCTATGGGTACCCGCATGGCCCCACAGTATGCCAACATTTTTATGGCTGATTTAGAACAACGCTTCCTCAGCTCTCGTCCCCTAAAGCCCCTACTCTACTTGCGCTATATTGATGACATCTTCATCATCTGGACCCATGGAAAAGAAGCCCTTGAGGAATTCCACCATGATTTCAACAATTTCCATCCCACCACCAACCTCAGCCTGGTCCAGTCCACACAAGAGATCCACTTCCTGGACACTACAGTGCTAATAAACAATGGTCACATAAACACCACCCTATACCGGAAACCTACTGACCGCTATTCCTACCTGCATGCCTCCAGCTTTCACCCTGACCACACCACACGATCCATCGTCTACAGCCAAGCTCTACGATACAACCGCATTTGCTCCAACCCCTCAGACAGAGACAAACACCTACAAGATCTCTGTCAAGCTTTCTTACAACTACAATACCCACCTGCAGAAGTAAAGAAACAGATTGATAGAGCCAGAAGAGTTCCCAGAAGTTACCTACTACAGGACAGGCCTAACAAAGAAAATAACAGAACGCCACTAGCCGTCACCTTCAGCCCCCAACTAAAACCCCTCCAACGCATTATTAAGGATCTACAACCTATCCTAAAGGATGACCCAACACTCTCACAAATCTTGGGAGACAGGCCAGTCCTTGCCTACAGACAGCCCCGCAACCTGAAGCAAATACTCACCAACAACCACATACCACACAACAGAACCACTAACCCAGGAACTTATCCTTGCAACAAAGCCCGTTGCCAACTGTGCCCACATATCTATTCAGGGGACACCATCACAGGGCCTAATAACATCAGCCACACTATCAGAGGCTCGTTCACCTGCACATCCACCAATGTGATATATGCCATCATGTGCCAGCAATGCCCCTCTGCCATGTACATTGGTCAAACTGGACAGTCTCTACGTAAAAGAATAAATGGACACAAATCAGATGTCAAGAATTGTAACATTCATAAACCAGTCGGAGAACACTTCAATCTCTCTGGTCACGCGATCACAGACATGAAGGTCGCTATCTTAAAACAAAAAAACTTCAAATCCAGACTCCAGCGAGAAACTGCTGAATTGGAATTCATTTGCAAATTGGATACTATTAATTTAGGCTTAAATAGAGACTTGGAGTGGCTAAGTCATTATGCAAGGTAGCCTGTTTCCTCTTGTTTTTTCCTACCCCCCCCCCCAGATGTTCTGGTTTAACTTGGATTTTAACTTGAAGAGTGGTCAGTTTGGATGAGCTATTACCAGCAGGAGAGTGAGTTTGTGTGTGTATGGGGGTGGGGGGGATGTGAGAACCTGGATTTATGCAGGAAATAGCCCAGCTTGATTGTCATGCACATTGTGTAAAGAGTTGTCACTTTGGATGGGCTATCACCAGCAGGAGAGTGAATTTGTGTGGGGGGGTGGAGGGTGAGAAAACCTGGATTTGTGCTGGAAATCACTTTAGATAAGCTATTACCAGCAGGACAGTGGGGTGGGAATAGGTATTGTTTCATATTCTCTGTGTATATATAAAGCCTGCTGCAGTTTCCACGATATGCATCTGAGGAAGTGAGCTGTAGCTCACGAAAGCTTATGCTCTAATAAATTGGTTAGTCTCTAAGGTGCCACAAGTCCTCCTTTTCTTTTTGCGAATACAGACTAACACGGCTGCTACTCTGAAACAAGAAAAAAGACAAGATTGTTCAAAGCACCTTATTTGTGTTTCTATTCTGTTTTGGTCTAGTAAAGAATAGAGACAACTATACATTATTTGTATTATTGAGTCTTCAAAAAACAAATAAACAAACCCTACATATATAAATTATAATGGTCTGGACATGTATATGTGTATATTTATTTGTTTTTCCTAAAGTATTTTAGGAAAAATTGTCAGAACGGCCACCAGCAAGAATTGGTGGCCACACTCTGAGGCCACCAAAAAATTTGTTGTGAGAACCCCTGTGCAGAGTACCACGTAGTGATACTTCGATCCTAGGAGTATGTTTACAATAAGGTTAACTAGAGTGTTTTGTTCCAAAGGAAAGTTAACATGGGACGTATACTTCCAAGCTGGACCACCGTCTGCGGGAGCTGTTCATAACAACTCATGTCTGACAGACCCATACAAATTATTACATTTAAACACTTATTTTAACACAATACACTAAAAGGGAAAGACATAACTAAGAAGCCAAAACATGAGGAAAAGAGGAACAGGAAAGAAACTGAAGACATCAGCACCATGTAACCTTACATCAAACATTTAATTCAGCAAGGGAGAGTATATCTGCCCCAGAAGTCAGCTTTCCAGATGGTTCCTAGTTTGCAAGAATACTAGAAGGAGAAAACACCATCTCTTTTATTATGCAAATAGTTCTCACATTAAAATTTTACCCAACAATCTAAAAAGTTTATTTGGCAGCATGAGGGTCTTGCTACTCATAAAACCACAATGTTAGGAACGTTCACAACAGCTAGTGCCTAATCGGCTGGTTATCCATGGGTGCTTTATAAAGGCATTATAGCTTTTAAGTAGGACAGTTAAATTCAAGACCTACATTTAATCCTTAAGGCCAAAAACAAAAAGTGAAGTAGGAGAATAGCAGATTAGATATATAACAGGTAAGGCTACGTCATGGGTATTTTTAGTAAAAGTCATGGACAGGTCATGGGCAGTAAACAAAAATTCACGGCCAGTGACCTGTCCATGACTTTTACTATATACCTCTGACTAAAACTGGGGGGGGGGGGGGGGAGGGCATGGCCCTGGGGCACTGCGGGTGCTTGGGAGGAGGCGCAGGTACTGCTGTGGGTGCTGGGGCGGAGGGGTTGGCAGGGCTGGGGCAGGTTCCCCTCCCTCAGCTCCTGGGAAGCAGAGACCTTCAGCTCCTAACTTCAGGGCTGCCTCCGCTGCATCCCAAACCCCTGTTCTGCAGCTCCCATTGGCTGGGAACTGCAGCCAATGGGAGCTGCAGGGGGCGATGCCTACGGACAGAGGCAGCACATGGAGCTAAGAGCTGATGGAGGGGAGTTCCTGTTGCCCTTCCGGAGAGACCCCCCCAGGTAAGCACCCCAATGCCCAGCCCTGAATCCCCTCACATCCAAATTCCTGCTGCTGCATGGCAGGGGACCTGAGACTGCCCCAGCAACAACTGGTGCGAATGGCCCACGGGCTGCCCAAGCTGCTCAGGTGGCTCCCGGGCCAGCTGCATGGGCCGCTGCAGAAGTCACGGAGGTCATGGAAAGTCACAGAATCCATGACTTCCATGACCTTCGTGACAAACACGGAGTCTTAATAATAGGTCGTTGGAAGAAAACCACTCTCACTTAATCAACATCGTCTTATGAACAATATTTGACTTTAAAAAGCTGAGGGTTAGCAGACACTACCAAGAATTGCTTTATTTTTGAATTTTTACTCCAAGTACATTCGTCTTATTTTCTTACAGACTGTACAAATCAGATACTGTACATAAGCACAGCCTTTGCATTTGGTGCCCATCACAAAGGGAGAAACCACCACAGAAACAGTGTTTTACTTCTGGAGCCAAATTCCAACCTGGTGCAAACAGGTGCCACTCCACTGAAATCAACTGATTGTCACCCTCTTATATCATGCCTAGAAGAAATACAGACAATAAAAGCTTACTTGTTTTCTTCTTATGCCAAAATGTTACTATGTCTTTATGTAACCCTTTTGCCTTCTTCCTTGCCTGAGCAGCAGCAGCCTGAAAAACAGCATGCAATACCAGGGACAATTAGCATCGGAACAAGATGTAAAGAAGTCTATACAGCATGTACAAAGATATGTTTGTTCCACGGGGAGTTCGGAGATCTCCCTAGATGTCACTAAAAGCCAAATGCCGTATGTGGCAAGGAGACTGCCCCAGCAGAAGATTGCCTTGTGTGGAGGTCACATAAAGCTGAATTCTATGGTACCCTAATCAGTACTGTATCAGGCTGATAGCTCAAGACTGAAGGCCTCTTTTTAACTACAGAACAGGTACAGCACCTGTTAACAACATAGGCTTCCCCATGCTGTTCCATCAATATACCCCAATCCTGATCTGATGGGATCACCTTTAGTGATTAGAATATAGTCTGGTCTCCAGATGTTGATTGGTTAGAGCAGAAATCCATTAACTCCACCACAGTGAATGGCTGTACACATCCCAAACAAACATTTAGATACTACACATCTATTTTTAAATTTACATTAAATACTCACATGATCATAAAAGTGAATAATAGCCAGCTTTTTGCTGCGCCTGGTAAAGATGCGCCGGACTTTCATCCGTCCAAAATGCTTCTCGAGCACATTCGTGTCATTAAGGTAGTCAGGGATATTTTTGCACTGGATTGCTGTGAGTTCACTTGGCGACAAGCCACCAAGACTGTCCACACTCTCGCTGCTTCGATTTCGACGTGAAGGGGTCACAATAGCAGAATCTGACAGAAAGTGTTGAAAGAGTCCCGAAATCAGGCTCTAGAATTGCCTGTGGTTTCTTATTTTGGATCTCAAGAACTTAGATGTTAAATCAGAAGTTTGCAATAAGCAGGGGGTACATATTTTTATTAGTAGATTAGTTAATGAAAACACTACAATAATTCAGTGTTAAGGTTGAAATTTCGAATTAGCAAAGCAAGGAAATTCAAAGTTCTCTTTAACAAACCCCTGTATTGAAGAGTCCTTCATTACAACTGGCAAAGTGTGCAATTATGTATTTTAAGAATATTGTTCAGCTTTGTGGAGGCATGAAAATGGACTATGCAACACACAATCACATATAGTTGGTTATGAAGTGAGAGTAAATAAATTAAGATGTAAACAGTTAGGTTCTCTTGTTCATATGTAAAGTCACAAAACTAACTAAATGAAATGTTGTAGCCAGACAGCCAGCCCCCGCCCCCTCAGACCAGCATTGCTGGAAACACAGGAGGAAGCAGGAACAGGGCACTTAACATATATTCCAGCACAGCCTTTGAAGCTGTGAAAGCACAGGTGTGCTGCTACAATGTGCCTCTGGGAAGAGATACGACGATTAAGCTCACAGCAGGCAGAGGCCCTGTGACAGACATGGCTCTTAGCCCCAACTAAATAGCGTGATGCACACACACCAACATCCTAGGTGGGAAAATATTTACCCTGATAAAAGAAATGTCCAGTAGTCGAAACTTATTGTTTCTCTCCTTTGCAAGTGTAAACTACTCTTGTGAAAGCTGGCGTCACCCCGACAGACCAGCCTCAATTTGGCATAAGAAAGGAGAAAGAGAATAAAGGAGTACAGAGGTATAAGTAGGGGACCTACAGCACCATGATTTTTGAGTGCTTTTCACTATCTATCTGCTGGTCAGATAAGTGACAGCCTCCCAAGGCTTCTGCAGCTAAGAGGGTCCCTACGCCTTGTCCCTTATTCGTCTTTCCGCGGAATTGAGTGACCGATCCTGGCTTGGCACCGCTGGAATCGAGAGATGCAAGGAGGGTAAGAAGCACCCACACCTGATCTCCTATCTTTAGTGTACACATATTTTGAAATAGAGCTCTATATTTTGTTTTCTTTCTTTGGAATTGTGGCTTCAGTTTTGTAACTTGTTTGTGTGTGTAACATCTCTACATTTAAATAAGTAGGCACTAGCAATTTTGTAACCACATGATTAGAATCTAGCTTAATAAATTTTGGTAACCATTTATGCATAAGCCTGACTTGTTTTCTCTGGTTTACTGTAAAGCAGCCAACACAATTAAAGAACCTCAGCCGTTTTGGCTCTAAAGCCTGGCCATTAGGTGAGAGTACTAAGAGCTTAGCGTTGAGTTGTGCCGCCTCCACGGGGCAAACTCTTGGGGCACCTGTCAGTCAATCCTGGCTGCCCGCTGCGAAGGAGCTCTGAGCTCTAGCAGTTAAAGTCACGGGTGTGGAGAGGCTCTTAGTGCTGCCATTGGGGCACCTGTCAGTCAGTATTGACTGCCCGCTGCGAAGGAGCTCTGAGCTCTAGCAGTTAAAGTCACGGGTAGTTAGGACCTTGGGGCATCCGTCAGCCTAGCCCGGGCTGCCCGCCGCGAAGGGACAGTGCGTCCTAGCGGTTAAAGTCACGGATGGTATAAACGGGCATAGCTGGCACCTCACCAAACATCCTTGGCCGTCGGCTAACAGAAATTGGCGTCACGAACAGGATTGTGATATAGGCTGCACTACAGTAACACAATGAAACCAGTCATGATAAACACCACAGAATTCCCTGAGCTAGAGAAAAGTTTGACCCAAGAGGGATGGGGAAATCCTCTGTGGAGCAAAGAACTGCTGGAGAAATATTGGGGAAAACCAGCAGAGATCTGGCAGCATTTCTGTAACTGGAGAACTGCCTGCAAGATGAAGAAAGGGAAAGGAAAAGGTGCTTGTATATGGCTGCTTACTAACACTTGGCAAGCTGCCTGTAAGGATTATCATAGTCTGGCAATAGAATTTAATAGGCTGCAACAGGAAAGGGACACACTGCGCCAGGAATGCCAGAATTTAGATACCAGAGTAAGAACACTGAATAGGGATATGAAACATCTTCAGAAAAGATTACTTCCCTTAATTGAGAAAGAAGGGATAGAACGAAGGGAAAAGCTGGAGACTAAAACACGCAGAATCAACCGGGCTAAAGTTGAGACTGCTCTCTGGCTAGACCCTGAGGAATGGGATGGAGACATTTGGGATTCAGCAAATGAGTCCCCCTCCTCTGAGGAGGAAGGTCCCTCTGTAAAATTAAGACCAGCTATCACACATCACAAATCAGAAGAACATGAGGAAAATTTGAGTGGGGCAGAGCTGGATGAAGAAGGGGATGACTATTATCCATCCACCTCTTCAAAAACAAAGAAGGGAGGTAAAAAGGGAAAAGGGAGTAAAGCTCCAACACACTTTACCAAAATTACCACCCGCCAATATACTCCCATAGAGTTAAAAACAATCCAGGGAGATTTTGCTAAAAAGCCTGAGGAAGGTATAATAGAGTGCCTGGTCCGCCTCTGGGACACTGGGGGTGGATATATACGCCTGACAGCCCAAGAAACTGAGCGCCTTAACTTAGGTGCAGGAATATTCCTGGAACACTCAGAGGGGAACACCCCTAAAACACTTTGGTCTCTGGCTTGTCGATGGGCAAGAGGAATTTACCCAGCAGACCGAGATGAACCCACAGTAATGCACGGGACCAACATAGATGAGGTAAAAACAGCTCTATTAACTGTGGCTGTCATTAGCATGCTTGGCCAAAACCCTCAAGAGTTAGCCTATGAAAGCCCATGGGAGGGTCAGGTAGATGTAGATGATCTCAGACCCCTGCTTAAGGGAGTTCCGAGTAACCACAGGGCTATGGCACTGTCCCTTAGATCAGAAGCTGCAGCACGTAACAGTACCTTTCGGGCACTGCTAAACCTTCTGGTGTCATACTTTAGAGAATTCGGAGACATCAGAGCACTGACAGGCAAAGCTAAGATGCGTTCCCTTCAGGGAAACAAGGGGGCACCATCTAAAGGACATAAAAACAAGTGAGAGCCAACCCAGGAGGAAAAGGAGCTTAGAGCCAAGTTGTGGAGACAATGTCTGGCTTTAGGTTATCCCAGAGATGTGATAAATGGACTGCCCACAGAGCAGCTAAAATTATTCACCACCTTTAGAAGAGCTGACTGGGAGACAACTCATGCGACTCCCAGTGCACCTCTGCAGCTCTCTCCTCTTTCCCCACCTGCAGACACCCGGTATACTCCATTGCGGCGGCAACTGCAAGAGTTACCAGAGCAGGGAAACTAGCTTGCGGGGGCCAATCTCCTCTCCTAATAAACCAGCTTAAATCCAAAGAGGAGAAAACAACAGCAAAAGACCCCCGGATACATGTTACTGTAAATGACAAACACATTATTCCTTTCTTAATGGACACAGGGGCTCAAAGGTCCATGATTAAGCGAGAAAGTTTTCAGGGCTCGCCACCTACTGGCGGAAAGCAGGTACTTGTTACAGGGGTAAATGGCAGTACCATAACTTACCCATTAGTTAAGATAAAACTGGATATCCCCTTGCAACCCCACCATCAGCCCCGAAAATATGAGGTGATTTTGGGCAATGCCAACCTACTGGGCATGGATGTTTTAAGAGGAAAGAAGGGAAGGATTAATGGGGAAAGATGGGCTTTTGGAGTCAGTTCTGTTCCTCATGCCACCCACCTGGAAGAGGAAAGCCCTCCCCACTATTCTGTAAACTTACTTAGCAGCACGCCTGCTCTCCCGCCCTCAACAGTAACAAACATAAAGCAGTATAATGTCCCAGCTGAGGCCATAAGCCCTGTTACTGACCTGATCAAAGATTTGGAACAGCGAGGAATTTTACTTCGTACCCACTCTCGCTTTAATTCTCCTGTGTGGCCCATCAAGAAACCAAATGGAGACTCACTATAGACTATAGGAAGCTAAACAGTAACACTGGACCATTAACTGCAGCAGTCCCTAGCATAACAGATATTGTAAACACCATACAAACCTGGGATAAACCCTGGCTAGCAGTATTAGATGTAAAGGACATGTTCTTCATGGTCCCTTTGCAACCAGCTGACCAGGAAAGATTTGCTTTTACTTGGAAAGGTGTACAATACACTTTTACCCGAATGCCACAAGGGTTTAAACACTCACCCACTATTTGCCATGGGGCACTGGCAAAGGTCCTAGATGACCTTATCCTGCCACCCAATGTACAAACTGTGCAATACATTGATGACATCTTAATAGGTGGGAAAACCTCAGAAGAGGTACAGGAGGCTATGAATCAAATCAAAGGAGCACTAGAAGCCCTTAATTTAGAGTTACCAGCTGAGAAATGCCAAGGTCCCTCCCAAGAGATAAAATTCTTAGGTACTGTATGGATGGGAGGTAGGAGGTCTGTGCCTAATGACACTGTGCAAGAGCTAAATCAGGCACCCTCCCCTGAAAGTAAAGATCAATTGAGACAGATTTTGGGAACCTTGGGGTTTTGGAGAAAACATGTACCTGGCTTTGCCATTATAGCCAGACCATTGTACAATTTGTTAAAGAAAAGTGCTGCCTGGGAATGGGCTCCTGCCCATGAGGAAGCCCTCAGGCAACTGATAGGGGAGATACACACCTATCAGGCTCTGGGTCCCATACATCCTGAAGCCCCATTCCATTTGTACCTAACTGTGGGAGCCACTGGAATGTCTTATGCTCTCTGGCAAGACAGTAACACTGCTCCCAGACGACCAATTCAGTTTGGTTCCAAGTCATGGCAAGGGTCACAGGCTAACTACACGCCTTATGAGAAGGTGCTTCTGGCAGCTTATACAGCCTTGAGAGAAACTGAGGAATTAACTCAGGATAAGGACATCACAATTCACACTCCTCTTCCAATCATTAAACCTATATTGGAAGGGAAAGAGTTACCACCTGGTGTAGCACAAAAGATGACTATCCAAAGATGGGCACTTTACATACACCACAGGGTAGGGAGTGCAGACACTGCACAAAACCCCACTATGATTCAGGAATCCCTATGGAAAGTAGGAATGCCTGATGAATACCGCCTACCTCCACAGCAGTCTCCCATTAAGGATGCTGCCCCATTTGATCCTTCTAAGCCTGAGGGAGTATGGTTCACTGATGGCAGTGCCAGGCTGGTAAAAGGAAAATGGAAGGGAAAAGCTGCAGCAGTGCCTGCAGACACCTCTGCAGCACCCCTAACTGCTGAAATTGATGGGTCAGCACAACTTGCAGAATTAGCTGCAATTAAACTGGCCTGTGAAGCAGGAGCCACCGCAGTATATACGGACTCCTATGCGGTATGGGCAGGTGCCACTCAGTGGATCACTAACTGGAAAAATAACCACTGGGAAATAGGAGGTAAACCAGTCTGGGGACTGGAATACTGGAAGTGGTTATATCAGCATGCCCTGCAACAACCCCTGTCTATAGGACATGTCTCAGCTCATCAGAGGAATAATACCCCAGCTGCACAGTTAAACGATTTAGCCGATGCAGCTGCCCAGCTCTTTACCACACAAGTAGAATGGGAACGCTTATATTCATGGTTACATGATAATTTAGGACACACAGGAAGTGATGAGTTAGTGCGGCAAGCACATATCAGGGGGTGGCCTATCACCCACAGACAGGCTAGAGACCTGGTGCAAGCCTGCACTATTTGTGCTGAGACTAGAAAACATATAGCAGAAGGACAAAGGTTTGCCAGGCTAAGAGATGGAAAAACACTATGGGCAACCTGGCAGGTCGACTATGTCGTACCACTGCCCACTACAAGGCAGAGGTGGAAATACATCTTGACTGGAGTAGAAATTGTTTCAGGGATTGGTTTTGCATATCCAACCCGATTGGCAACAGGGTTGTCCACAGTTATGGGACTAAACCGCTTAACAGCAATTGTCCCAATGCCTCAAGAAATCCAATCAGATAATGGTTAGCATTTTAAGAATAAACTTGTAAGGGAATGGACCCTTAACCATGGAGTCCAATGGACCTTCCACCTTCCATATCGACCTCAATCTAATGGCATGGTCGAGCGCTGGAATGGGTTGCTAAAGAATCACTTGAAGCCTACTGATGGCACATGGGGAGACAGACTGGACGAAGTGGTGCAGAGATTAAACAACAGACAGACTCCTACAGGAAGTCCAATCAGCAGGGGATTCTTCCCTACAGGGAAAGCTATCTCCTCTGCTAGAACACCACTGCACAGTTCCAAGTATGCTCCCGGAGATACTGTTGTGATTAAACACCCAGCCCTGGGAACCTTTACCTGCGTTTTGCACACCTATAAAGAGAAAGGTGTATGGAGTGCCTTAAATGCTGATAAAAGGCTAATAACCATTACAGAGGCTTGGATCGCACCCAAGACCGGCTGACCATGTGATTTATTGCAGGAATGGTCCCATGGTTCCGAGCAACCTGCCAGCTAACCTGTCAGCAAAATGGATCATGCAGCAGACCTGTTTGATCACTAGAGACTACTGTGGACTGTTGATATATTTGCCATTACTTATAATAGCAGGTGTAATTTTTGCTTTTGGTTTTAAAATAAGTTTTTTAGCTAGAACACGACCCACCAGAGATATGTTCCTGCAAGCCCTCATGATCCTTCTGTTGGCTCCAGTCACCTTGGCAATACCAGAACATCCTCTTCGGGGAGCAATCCAAACCATCGCCTCAGCTGCTGGTGCTACCAATGGCTGGATGTGCACCTTGCTAGATTCAACCCATGGCCTGGGACTTGAATTGGTACCACTACATGCAGTGGCTGAGAATGGACAAACCTCATGGATGCAATGGTTAGCTCAACACTTGGGATTCTCCCTCTCCCCGTTTTTACATTCGGTTGTGAAAACTGTTTTAACCATTTTAATTATTGTAATTGTTTTTTGTGTAACTTTATGTATTATGAAGCGTTTGATTCAAACTACTCTTTCCTCCACGCAAATCAGATACCTAGAGCTAAAAAGGGATCCTAACCAATTCCGCGAACCCTCATCCTCTAATTTGGTTGTTGGGTATTTCTAGATTTCCCCAAGGAGGGCAAGAGGTGCTGGCATCACCGCCACCTTGCAATCTGGGATGTAGTGTGGTGCATCAGGGGGTGGAATGTAGCCAGACAGCCAGCCAGCCCCCCCCCCCCCCCTCAGACCAGCATTGCTGGAAACACAGGAGGAAGCAGGAACAGGGCACTTAACATATATTCCAGCACAGCCTTTGAAGCTGTGAAAGCACAGGTGTGCTGCTACAATGTGCCTCTGGGAAGAGATACGACGATTAAGCTCACAGCAGGCAGAGGCCCTGTGACAGACATGGCTCTTAGCCCCAACTAAATAGCGTGATGCACTCACACCAACATCCTAGGTGGGAAAATATTTACCCTGATAAAAGAAATGTCCAGTAGTCGAAACTTATTGTTTCTCTCCTTTGCAAGTGTAAACTACTCTTGTGAAAGCTGGCGTCACCCCGACAGACCAGCCTCAATTTGGCATAAGAAAGGAGAAAGAGAATAAAGGAGTACAGAGGTATAAGTAGGGGACCTACAGCACCATGATTTTTGAGTGCTTTTCACTATCTATCTGCTGGTCAGATAAGTGACAGCCTCCCAAGGCTTCTGCAGCTAAGAGGGTCCCTACGCCTTGTCCCTTATTCGTCTTTCCGCGGAATTGAGTGACCGATCCTGGCTTGGCACCGCTGGAATCGAGAGATGCAAGGAGGGTAAGAAGCACCCACACCTGATCTCCTATCTTTAGTGTACACATATTTTGAAATAGAGCTCTATATTTTGTTTTCTTTCTTTGGGATTGTGGCTTCAGTTTTGTAACTTGTTTGTGTGTGTAACATCTCTACATTTAAATAAGTAGGCACTAGCAATTTTGTAACCACATGATTAGAATCTAGCTTAATAAATTTTGGTAACCATTTATGCATAAGCCTGACTTGTTTTCTCTGGTTTACTGTAAAGCAGCCAACACAATTAAAGAACCTCAGCCGTTTTGGCTCTAAAGCCTGGCCATTAGGTGAGAGTACTAAGAGCCTAGAGTTGAGTTGTGCCGCCTCCACGGGGCAAACTCTTGGGGCACCTGTCAGTCAATCCTGGCTGCCCGCTGCGAAGGAGCTCTGAGCTCTAGCAGTTAAAGTCACGGGTGTGGAGAGGCTCTTGGTGCTGCCATTGGGGCACCTGTCAGTCAGTATTGACTGCCCGCTGCGAAGGAGCTCTGAGCTCTAGCAGTTAAAGTCACGGGTGGTTAGGACCTTGGGGCATCCGTCAGCCTAGCCCGGGCTGCCCGCCGCGAAGGGACAGTGCGTCCTAGCGGTTAAAGTCACGGATGGTATAAACGGGCATAGCTGGCACCTCACCAAACATCCTTGGCCGTCGGCTAACAAATGTATATTTCATAAAATAGCTACAAGGGATAGCTCAATGGTTTGAGCATTGGCCTGCTAAACCCAGGGTTGTGAGTTCAATCCTTGAGGGGGCCATTTAGGGATCTGGGGCAAAAATTGGGGGGATTAGTCCTGCTTTGAACAGGGGGTTGGACTAGATGACCTCCTGAGGTACCTTCCAACCCTGATATTCTATGGTTCTATGAACATTAAGACAGCAGAGTGAAGCACTCAAAATTCAGGAAATGCTAGGCAGCCTTAAATCCCACTGTGAGTATACATTATGATGTAGTCCTCTTTACAAAAAGGCACACTACTGAAGAAGGCAGTGGAGGAGAAGAAAGCGGGGAAGGGAAGAAGAGAGACAGAATAAGGAAAGAGATGGGGAGGTTTGCAAAGGAGGAATCAAGACTTCTCTGAATTTCCAGGGAAGCTTTGGGGTGTCAGGGTGGGAGGGGATGGAAAGGCTTCACAGAATTACTGTATAAATATTTAGAAAGTGCCCATTATCACATTATCAGGTGCCAGTGCAAAGGTTAAGATAGGGGTTCTCAAACAGGCATCTAGGGCCCCCTGCGGGGCTGTGAGCAGGTTTCAGGGAGTCCACCAAGCAGGGCTGGCATTAGACTTGCTCGGACCCAGGGCAGAAAGCTGAAGCCCGACCACATGGGACTGCAGCCTGGGGCCCCCTAGCCCCGGCACTCAGGCATGAAGCCGAAGCCTGAGCAATTTAGCTTTGCGGTGCCCCCTGTGGCGTGGGGCCCTGGGCAACTGCCCTGCTTGCTCCCCGCTAACGCCAGCCCTGGCTGTTATATGCAGAAAACCGGTTGTTGTGGCACAGCTGGGCCGTGGAGTTTTTACAGCATGTTGTGGGGGCCTCAGAAATTAAAGGTTGAGAACCCCTGGGTTAAGTAGTATGTATTGATGAACTTGCAAGAGTTCAGTTTTCTTTCTCCTGAAACCCCAGAATGAGGGAACAGCATGTACGGAACCATGATGAATGCACTATAAGGTGGGTAGAAAGTTGGCTAGATTGTCGGGCTCAACGGGTAGTGATCAATGGCTCCATGTCTAGTTGGCAGCCGGTGTCAAGTGGAGTGGCCCCAGGGGTCGGTCCTGGGGTAGGTTTTGTTCAATATCTTCATAAATGATCTGGAGGATGGTGTGGATTGCACTCTCAGCAAATTTGCGGATGATACTAAACTGGGAGGAGTGGTAGATACGCTGGAGGGCAGGGATCGGATACAGAGGGACCTAGACAAATTGGAGGATTGGGCCAAAAGAAATCTGATGAGGTTCAGTAAGGATAAGTGCAGGGTCCTGCACTTAGGACGGAAGAACCCAATGCACAGCTACAGACTAGGGTCCGAATGGCTAGGCAGCAGTTCTGTGGAAAAGGACCTAGGGATGACAGTGGACGAGAAGCTGGATATGAGTCAGCAGTGTGCCCTTGTTGCCAAGAAGGCCAATGGCATTTTGGGATGTATAAGTAGGGGCATAGCGAGCAGATCGAGGGACATGATCGTTCCCCTCTATTCGACATCGGTGAGGCCTCATCTGGAGTACTGTGTCCAGTTTTGGGCCCCACACTACAAGAAGGATGTGGATAAATTGGAGAGAGTCCAGCGAAGGGCAACAAAAATGATTAGGGGTCTGGAACACATGAGTTATGAGGAGAGGCTGAGGGAACTGGGATTGTTTAGTCTGCAGAAGAGAAGAATGAGGGGGGATTTGATAGCTGCTTTCAACTACCTGAGAGGTGGTTCCAGAGAGGATGGTTCTAGACTATTCTCAGTGGTAGAAGAGGACAGGACAAGGAGTAATGGTCTCAAGTTGCAGTGGGGGAGGTTTAGGTTGGATATTAGGAAAATCTTTTTCACTAGAAGGGTGGTGAAACCTAGGAATGTGTTACCTAGGGAGGTGGTAGAATCTCCTTCCTTAGAAGTTTTTAAGGTCAGGCTTGACAAAGCCCTGGCTGGGATGATTTAATTGGGGATTGGTCCTGCTTTAAGCAGGGGGTTGGACTAGATGACCTCCTGAGGTCCCTTCCAACCCTGATATTCTATGATTCTATGAGAGGGGTGGAAGGTAAAGGAATAAGGTAATTAGGGAATGGAAAAGGGAGGAGGGAAGAAAGCAAAAGAGAGATACCAAACAAAAAGAGAAAACTGGATGGAAGAACCTTATGAATTTGACGTGGAGTGGGAACACGAGGGAGAAGAAGAAGAAGGTGAGATAAAAGTACACAAAGGAGAATGGGAGACAAGAGCGAGAAATACAAGAAGGAACTCTGAAAAACAATCAACCCTGCAAAACAAAAATCAAACACCAAGTACATTATACAGAAATTCCTGCCTAAAGAGCAGCACAACTATGCATCAGCTGAAATAAACTAAGCATAGCAAAATATATGCCTGGATTGGCTTAAATACAATAGCAACCACAAAAGGAGTTGAGAGAAGAGATGTGTGCCCTAGACACTTCTCAATGCCATTTTCTAACCTGTAGCTCATGTTGTCTTTACTGACCCACAACCTCTACTAAATGTCAGTCAATTTCGACCCCTGAGAAGAGTAATTAACTTAATTAAGTAATGCCACAGAGGTGAGCCTCCACTACACTGATATTTGACTAACCAAAGGAAGAAATATCTGTCTTCACAGTGACCACCCCAGATAATTTAGAAGCAACACTGACGTATTTGAAAGCATGCGCTGTTCAATCCACCTTAATCACAACAGTAACAATCACAGTTGGGAGCAACAATTGCAAAGGGCACCTCCAGGGTAGGATGTAAAATTAAATCATTAAGTCTCCAAAAAGGAAAACGAGGAATCCCTTGGAAAAGCAAAACTTTAAAGAGAGCAAGCCATCCTGTTAACTTCCACTGCCAGTAGCATTCATTTCCACTCCCTGATTTATTGAATAGTGCTGATTCCTAACCCTTACCTTCCTTAGTTTTCTCTTCAGTTTTCTCTTTAGCATCTCCCTCTTTTAATGGTGCCGAGAGCCGTGGTGCTGGAAACACAGACTGGCTTGCTCCCAACATCTGTTCATTTTCTCCAGATTCTCCAGATACTCTTTCCTTTTTTGACTCTTTCTTAACACGTCCACTATCTTTATTGCTTTTTAGCATATCCTGCAATGTTCGGCTAAACAAGCCAGCTGCTCCACGTGGCCGGTTTAACCGAACAGGCCGCTTATCTGGAGGATAACCACTCCTAGATACAATCTCTGACTCCTCTGCAACATCATAATCCCGCCCTCTTGGGGAACGATCTCGTTCTTCTTTTCTTTTCATTCCTTTTACAAGGTTGGCAAGTGGCTCACTCTGAGCTTCATCATGTTCTGATTTAGGCGCTATACTGACTTGGAAGTTTCCTCCTAAATCCAAGGACCCAGATGAGCTAGAAAAAGTAGTGAAACTGCTGCTAGGGCTTCCAAAGAGCGGCTTTGTTCCCTTTTTGTCATCCTCTACTGTTTTGCTTGGTACAGAAGAGGCAAAGGAAGACGGCAAATTACTGCTGCTAGCTGGTTTTGAAAAGCTGAAGTTTGAACTGGTACTAGAGCTACTGGTCTCTTGAGAAAGGCCAAAAGGGGCCAGTAATCCAGGCCCACTACTAACTGGATGGGAAAACGTGAAAGATGTTGGGATGATCTGGCTTTGTGTTTTCTCTGGCTCGGAACCAGCACCAAAGATTGGTTTAAATATTGCATTTTCTGGTGTTTTAAAGCTGAATTCTGATCCCACAAAGCCACTGCTTGAAACTTCTCCAGATATAACTCCAAAGTTAGAAGCATTCTGAAAAGTTCCAAGGTTAGTAGGTGGCTTAAAACTGAATCCTTGGTTTCCAACAATAGAGGAGCTAGTTGGTGCAGAAGACGCCACAAAAGGGGAAGGTTGTCCAAGACCATAAGACTGTGTAAACCCAGAGGGTGGCCCAAATACCAAGGTTTGCCCTGAAGCTGGATGGCTTAATCCCGAAGGCTGAGTAAAGCTGGATGGCTGGGCAAACCCCAGGTTCTGTCCAGATCCTCCACTGCTCTGTCCAAACATAGAGGGCTGACCAAATCGAAATGGTGTTTGAGCCTGAAACATTCCTACAGAACTATTAGAAGGTGCTTGGAAAACAGCAGGCTGTTGTCCACGAAAAGGACTGTTAGGGTTCATCTTCAAAAGTAGGAGTTAGTGAGTATCTGCCAAAGAGAGCTCACGCCTCGAACATCTGTTAACTTTCAGTTTCCAGTCAGTCATTCTAGTAATCTGAAAAACAAATGTACAATTACATTTTCTAATTGGTTTCCATTTATAATAGGGAAGTTCAGCCAAGATGATTAGTCAGTTTTCTTAATAGTCTTGTGAGGGACTATTTGAAAGTCCTAATCTACCAGTTCTTCTTTATCCATTATTTTGCTGATAACCTCAAACAATTTGAATATATTGGAAAGAGAGAGAACTTCCCTTTACAGAAGACATACCATTTCATCTCTATTGTGTCATATTCATGGGTGTGTTAAAATTGTCTGTAATTGCTTTTCAACCATTTAACCTGGCATCATAGTAAGGTTCACTAGGATTGCTTCTATTGCTTTTTTCAAACATAGGTATTACTCTCCAGTCCTGTGACACAGTAGCGGAATGTGATAATAGATTGCATAGTTTTGTTAGCAACTCAGTCACTTCATTCTTAACTTCCTTCAGAACTCATGGATGTACCATCCAGTCCTGATGACTTGATGCTATTTAATCAGTTTGTTTCAGCACCTCTTCTTTTGACAGCTCAGTCTCTGACAAGGCTTCATTCTTTATTACCTGAAGAGAGTAGGTCAGGATAGATATGTCCCTAACATTCTTTGTGATGAAGACTGAAATTATTTAGCTTCTCTGCAATGTCGTTTTCATCTTTAATTGTTCCCTTTATTCCCTGGTAGTCTAGTTGCACCACCGATTTCTTTACAGGATTCCTATTTCTGATATACCTGAACAATTCTGTTTATTTTGCTCGTTTTCCAATTACTTTTCTAAATACCTCAGCCTTCTTAAACCATAAGGTGGAATTTATCTACTATACATGTGACCATTATGGTATAATTAAGGCCCTGATCCTGCACTTACATCTTTGCAGGCACTTTTACCCATGAGGAGGTTCTCAGTGGGCAGATCCATACATATCCAGACGCATGATCAGGCCTTAATTTGTTTTCATCAGTGCTGACTCAAAGGATTTTTTGTTTTCACTTTGGGCTGTAAAAGCTTTGTGACTATCTGCCTTAAAATATATATATAGTGTTATCTTTAGGTACTACCCCTTCCCTGAAAAATCTTACACTTAATTTTATTGCACTTACTGATACTGAACAGATTAACTACTTTTTGAACCATTTCCTTTGCACTACTTTTAAGAGACTGCTGCACAAGAAAAAGGAAGGAAGTCCGAGCAAAACGCTATTTCCCAGAATAATATACCGTAGCTACTCCCTCCAAGGAGCAACCAGGCTACAGCTGGGCCAGAACTAATACCCTAGCTCTGAAACTCATCTTTCCATAAGGGACAGAGCCAGACCTAGTAGTGTGGACAAACCTGAATTTGGGGGCTTAAAATCATTTTCCATAAGTTCCTGGCATCCGGATTGAACCTACTACAGAAGCCATAAATTCAAACTGCAAAGCTGCATCTGTAGTCCTCTGCCCACGCAGCCTAAGCTGCATTTTCATTTCAGCGCTGCCCCCCACGCCCCAGCTCAATGGGAACTGCCTATTCAGAGACAGCAGGTGTAAAGAGAACAAAGAATAGCAATAATTCACACGTAGCCATACGAGAGGCTCCAGACCCAGACTGTGGCACAGGCAACTCAGGGCAGGGGAACAGGGACTGCGCTTGGACACGGAGGAAAGGAGTCTGGGGGGCAGGGGTGGGGGGCAGGGGCAGTGCCCAGGGACAAGGCCTGGGCAGGGGAATGGGGGCCGGGGTTGGTGGGCAGGGGCCACGGGGACAGGGTTTGGGGGGGTCGGTGCCCGGGCAAGGGAATGGAGAGGGGGCTGTGCCTGCAGACAGGGAAATGGGGGCAGTGGGCAGGAGCCGGGGAATGAGGGCACGGGAGGGGTGATGCCCATAGACAAGGGCTGTGGACAGGTGGGTCAGTGCCCAGGCAGGTGGCATTGGAAGGGGGGGGCCGCGGCGGTGCCCACAGGCGGGGGGCCAAGGAAGGGGGGGGCCGGGCGGTGCCCACAGGCGGGGGGCCAGGGGATAAGGAACAGAGACTGGAGGTGCCCAGAGGCGGGGGGCAGAGGAATGGGGGGCAGGGGGCGGTGCCCAGAGGTGGGGGGCAGAGGAATGGGGGGCAGGGGGCGGTGCCCAGAGGCGGGGGGCCGGGGAATGGGGGGCAGGGGGCGGTGCCCAGAGGCGGGGGGCCGGGGAATGGGGGGCAGGGGGCGGTGCCCAGAGGCGGGGGGCAGAGGAATGGGGGGCAGGGGGCGGTGCCCAGAGGCGGGGGGCCGGGGAATGGGGGGCAGGGGGCGGTGCCCAGAGGCGGGGGGCCGGGGAATGGGGGGCAGGGGGCGGTGCCCAGAGGCGGGGGGCCGGGGAATGGGGGGCAGGGGGCGGTGCCCAGAGGCGGGGGGCCGGGGAATGGGGGGCAGGGGGCGGTGCCTAGAGGCGGGGGGCCGGGGAATGGGGGGCAGGGGGCGGTGCCCAGAGGCGGGGAGCAGAGGAATGGGGGGCAGGGGGCGGTGCCCAGAGGCGGGGGGCCGGGGAATGGGGGGCAGGGGGCGGTGCCCAGAGGCGGGGGGCCGGGGAATGGGGGGCAGGGGGCGGTGCCCAGAGGCGGGGGGCCGGGGAATGGGGGGCAGGGGGCGGTGCCCAGAGGCGGGGAGCAGAGGAATGGGGGGCAGGGGGCGGTGCCCAGAGGCGGGGGGCCGGGGAATGGGGGGCAGGGGGCGGTGCCCAGAGGCGGGGGGCCGGGGAATGGGGGGCAGGGGGCGGTGCCCAGAGGCGGGGGGCCGGGGAATGGGGGGCAGGGGGCGGTGCCCAGAGGCGGGGGGCCGGGGAATGGGGGGCAGGGGGCGGTGCCCAGAGGCGGGGGGCCGGGGAATGGGGGGCAGGGGGCGGTGCCCAGAGGCGGGGGGCCGGGGAATGGGGGGCAGGGGGCGGTGCCCAGAGGCGGGGGGCCGGGGAATGGGGGGCAGGGGGCGGTGCCCAGAGGCGGGGGGCAGAGGAATGGGGGGCAGGGGGCGGTGCCCAGAGGCGGGGGGCCGGGGAATGGGGGGCCGGGGAACGGGGGTGGCGGGGGGCCGGGTCGGGCGCTGAGGGGGTCGCCGGGCCGCTCCCCCCCCGCCCCCATCTCACCAGAGGGGGTCACCGGCAGAGCCGCCGCCGCCATCGCCGTGCGGGGGGGGGCGGAAACCGGACGTCTCCTCCGCGCGTGCGCACCAGCCGGGCGGGGCCGGGACGCGCCCGTTTCCGGTTCGTGCCGCTCGGTTCCGGCCCGGCCCGGTGAGCGCGAGCGGCGGGGGGGGGGGCGGGGTTTGGCGCCTCTTTTCCCGGCCCGGGGCCGCGCCGTGCAGGGAGCGGGCGGCGAAGGGGCGGCCCCGGGCGGGTGTCTGCGACCCCCCCGGGACCCCCCCGCACCCCGCGGAGCGTCCCAGAGCGCGGGGCGGCCCCGCCTCGCTCCCCGCGACAGCGCCCCCAAGACACTGCCCCCCCCGACAGCGCCCCCCCCCCGGCCAGCGCCCCCCAGACAGCGCCCCCCCGGCCAGCGCCCCCCCGACAGCGCCCCCAAGACACTGCCCCCCCCGACAGCGCCCCCCCGACAGCGCCCCCAAGACACTGCCCCCCCCGACAGCGCGGCCCCCCCGACACTGCTCCCCCCGACAGCGCCCCCAAGACACTGCCCCCCCCGACAGCGCGCCCCCGACACTGCTCCCCCCGACAGCGCCCCCCCGACACTGCTCCCCCCAGACCGTGCCCCCCCAGACCATGCCCCCCCGGCCAGCGCCCCCCCCGACAGCGCCCCCCCGGCCAGCGCCCCCCAGACAGTGCCTCCCCCGACAGCGCCCCCCGACACACCCTCTCTAGACAGCGCCCCCCAGACACTGCCCCCCCCGACAGCGCCCCCCGACACACCCCCTCTAGACAGCGCGCCCCCCAGACACTGCCCCCCCAGACACTGCCCCCCGGCCAGCGCCCCCCGACACACCCCCTCTAGACAGCGCCCCCCCCGGCCAGCGCCCCCCGACACACCCCCTCTAGACAGCGCCCCCCCAGACAGCGCGCCCCCCAGACAGCACCCCCCAGACACACCCCCTCTAGACAGCGCGCCCCCCCAGACACTGCCCCCCCAGACACTGCCCCCTGGCCAGCGCCCCCCGACACACCCCCTCTAGACAGCGCCCCCCCCCCGGCCAGCGCCCCCCGACACACCCCCTCTAGACAGCGCCCCCCAGACAGCACGCCCCCCAGACACTGCCCCCCCCGGCCAGCGCCCCCCGACACACCCCCTCTAGACAGCGTGCCCCCCAGACACTGCCCCCCCAGACACTGCCCCCCCGGCCAGCGCCCCCCGACACACCCCCTCTAGACAGCGCCCCCCCCGGCCAGCGCCCCCCGACACACCCCCTCTAGACAGCGCCCCCCCAGACAGCGCGCCCCCCAGACAGCACCCCACAGACACACCCCCTCTAGACAGCGCGCCCCCCAGACACTGCCCCCCCAGACACTGCCCCCTGGCCAGCGCCCCCCGACACACCCCCTCTAGACAGCGCCCCCCCCCGGCCAGCGCCCCCCGACACACCCCCTCTAGACAGCGCCCCCCAGACAGCGCGCCCCCCAGACACTGCCCCCCCCGGCCAGCGCCCCCCGACACACCCCCTCTAGACAGCGTGCCCCCCAGACACTGCCCCCCCAGACACTGCCCCCCCGGCCAGCGCCCCCCGACACACCCCCTCTAGACAGAGCGCCCCCCAGACAATCCCAGACAGCGCCTCACAGACAGTGCCCCCCCCGACAGCGCACCCCCCAGACACTGCCCCCCCGACACACCCCCTCTAGACAGCGCCCCCCAGACACTGCCCCCCCGGCCAGCGCCCCCCCACACACACCCTCTAGACAGCGCCCCCCCAGACACTGCCCCCTCGGCCAGCGCCCCCCGACACACCCCCTCTAGACAGCGCCCCCCCAGACAGCGCCCCCCAGACAGCGCCCCACAGACACACCCCCTCTAGACAGCGCGCCCCCCAGACACTGCCCCCCCAGACACTGCCCCCCGGCCAGCACCCCCCGACACACCCTCTCTAGACAGAGCGCCCCCCAGACAATCCCAGACAGCGCCCCACAGTCAGTGCCCCCCCCGACAGCGCACCCCCCAGACACTGACCCCCCCGACACACTCCCTCTAGACAGCGCCCCCCAGACACTGCCCCCCCGGCCAGCGCTCCCCGACACACCCCCTCCAGACAGCGCCCACCCCGGCCAGCGCCCCCCGACACACCCCCTCTAGACAGCGCCCCCCAGACACTGCCCCCCCGGCCAGCGCCCCCCGACACACCCCCTCTAGACAGCGCCCCCCAGACAGCGCCCCCCCCGGCCAGCGCCCCCCGACACACCCCCTCTAGACAGCGCGCCCCCCAGACACTGCCCCCCCGGCCAGCGCCCCCCGACACACCCCCTCTAGACAGCACCCCCCAGACACTGCCCCCCCGGCCAGCGCCCCCCCACACACCCCCTCTAGACAGCGCCCCCCCAGACACTGCCCCCCCCAGCCAGCGCCCCCCGACACACCCCCTCTAGACCCTGCCCCCCAGACACTGCCCCCCCAGACCGTGCCCCCCGGCGAGCGCCCCCCATCACACCCCCTCTAGACAGCGCGCCCCCCAGACACTGCCCCCCCGGCCAGCGCCCCCCGACACACCCCCTCTAGACAGCGCGCCCCCCAGACACTGCCCCTCCCGACAGCGCGCCCCCCAGACAATCCCAGACAGCGCCCCCCAGACAGCGCGCCCCCACAGACAGTGTGCCCCCCAGACAGCATGCCCCCCCAGACAGCGCGCCCCCACAGACAGCGTGCCCCCCAGACAATCCCAGACAGCGCGCCCCCACAGACAGCGCGCCCCCACAGACAATCCCAGACCGCACCCCCCAGACATTGCCCCCCCAGACAGCGCGCCCCCCCAGACAGTGTGCCCCACACACACTCCTAGACAGCGCCCCCCCAGACAGCACCCCACAGACAGTGCCCCCCCAGACAGCACCCCACACACAGCGCCCCACAGGAGGCCTCGCTCTGTCCCGCGGACCTGGGGGCCCCGTGGGTGAGAGCCGTGTAACCCTGCACAGGTTATGCAGGTCAAGCCCGGCCTGAAGGGCCCACCTCTAAGGTGAGAGGGTTGTTTCAGCCTCCAGGCATATGCGCCAGCATATTTGCTGAGATTGCCAACCTGCGGTGACTCTGCCTGCTAGCTTTAACTTATCTAATGCAGGCAATGGAACAGACGCAGGCTGGCTATTGATAGGACTGATTTGTTCTAGATTTGAAATGGTAAGGGGATTGGATGGTTCAGAGGATTGACAATAGGCTATATAGGCTGTTTTTTTGGTCTAAATCAAAGCAGCTGGCTTCTAAAATTATCTGTTTTACCCTCCACCATATCTTTGTCTACACTTTCCCAGATTCTAAAGCAACAATAGTGTCTCATAGCTGCTACTGGATTATTAGTTTCTACCACTGCCTAATATTCATTTTTTAAAATTAATTTGCAGGGCCCCCTTGAATAGTTTCTAATGAGATGAGTTTAGTCATTCGAAATCTGCAGAAAGTCATCCCCCTCAGGCGAATCCCACTTCGCAGAAGAATAGAAATCCTTCAGAAGATTTTGCACGTGCAGCAGTTCGACCTGGGCATTATCTGCGTTAGTAACAGAAACATTCAACTTCTCAATAGCACCTATAGGCAACAAAATGTCCCCACCGATGTGCTTTCCTTCCCTTTTCATGAGGTAAAATTGTTTTTTTGGTTTTTTTTTTCCTTTCTTCTGCTTTCCACAGCGACTTTCTTGGTCTGCCAGACACAACTGACTTCTTTGCAAGCCATTAGAGAAAACACCGTAACCCTTATTAAATAAATCCTAAAGTAATTTGATATCCTATTTCATTGCAGTGGCTCTCTGTGATGATACACTAGGACATAGTGGTGCTTCAGGGGATCCCAGACATTTTGTGGAACTTGATGGTGATTTGGGACCTGTTTCAGGGCTCTCAGAGGGTATTGTCTTTGAGAACATCTTCAGCAATCCTCATTAGCTGTTTTATATGTTCTTCCTTGCATGGCACCATAAATGCATGAAAACAGAGCCATGAGTAAAGTTATACATACGTATAGGGCCTGTTCCCCAGCATTTCAGGAATTCTACTACCACAAGGCAGCTGGCAGCAGTTAACGTGCCACTGCTGGGAAGCTGAGAGTGGACAACGGGATGGTTCACTTAATGAGTACCTGTTCTGTTTACTCCCTCTGAAGCACTTGGCACTGGCCACTTTTGGCAGACAGGATGCTGTGTCAGATGGACCATTGGTCTGACCCAGTAGGGCCATTCTTATGTTCCTGCTTTTTTCCCTTTTTTTGGTCAGTGTTGTTTAAATCTTCAAAGTAACCAGTAGGGAGTTTGATTATTTAAATTAGGTAACTTGTTGATAATATCTAAATGTCTTTCTGTTGCTCTCTTATGGAAGGAAGGCAGTCAAGATTTAAAAGAAAAAATGTACAGGCTCACACATTCGGCTACCATCAGGTACGAGGTATAGGAAGAGAAGGCATTGGAAATATAACTTTTCCATCAAATGTACATGTTTAAACACTTTGGGATCCCATTTGATTTCTGCTGACATGAGAACAGTATAATTGCTCGCCTAGGTTCATAGGAGTGGCCAAAATATTTCCTAGGTAAACAATAATTAGCTAAGTTTCAGAGTAACAGCCGTGTTAGTCTGTCTTCGCAAAAAGAAAAAGAGTACTTGTGGCACCTTAGACACTAACCAATTTATTTGAGCATGAGCTTTCGTGAGCTACAGCTCACTTCATCGGATGCATACCGTGGAAACTGCAGAAGACATTATATACACAGAGACCATGAAACAATACCTCCTCCCACCCCACTCTCCTGCTGGTAATAGCTTATCTAAAGTGATCATCAAGTTGGGCCATTTCCAGCACAAATCCAGGTTTTCTCACCCTCCAGCCCCCCACACACAAACTCACTCTCCTGCTGGTAATAGCCCATCCAAAGTGACCACTCTCTTTAAAATGTGTATGATAATCAAGGTGGACCATTTCCAGCACAAATCCAGGTTTTCTCACCCCCCCCCCCACCCCCCTCCAAAAACCACACACACAAACTCACTCTCCTGCTGGTAATAGCTTATCCAGAGTGACCACTCTCCTCGCAATGTCTATGAAAATCAAGGTGGGCCATTTCCAGCACAAATACAGGTTTTCTCACAACCTGGATTTGTGCTGGAAATGGCCCACCTTGATTATCATGCACATTGTAGGGAGAGTGGTCGCTTTGGATAGGCTATTACCAGCAGGAGAGTGAGTTTTTGTGTGTGTGTTTTTTTTTTTAAAAAAAGCAGGTGGGGGAGGGGTGAGAAAACCTGGGTTTGTGCTGGAAATGGCCCACCTTGATTTTCATACACATTGTGAGGAGAGTGGTCACTTTGGATAAGCTATTACCAGCAGGAGAGTGAGTTTGTGTGTGTGGTTTTTGGAGGGGGGTGGGGGGGTGAGAAAACCTGGATTTGTGCTGGAAATGGCCCATCTTGATTATCATGCACATTTTAAAGAGAGTGGTCACTTTGGATGGGCTATTACCAGCAGGAGAGTGAGTTGGGGGAGGGGGGGGCGGAGGGTGAGAAAACTTGGATTTGTGCTGGAAATGGCCCAACTTGATGATCACTTTAGATAAGCTATTACCAGCAGGAGAGTGGGGTGGGAGGAGGTATTGTTTCATGGTCTCTGTGTATATAATGTCTTCTGCAGTTTCCACGGTATGCATCCGATGAAGTGAGCTGTAGCTCACGAAAGCTCATGCGCAAATAAATGGGTTAGTCTCTAAGGC
This sequence comes from Lepidochelys olivacea, assembly GCF_965140295.1. Classification (NCBI taxonomy): domain Eukaryota; kingdom Metazoa; phylum Chordata; order Testudines; family Cheloniidae; genus Lepidochelys; species Lepidochelys olivacea. The sequence goes on along the minus strand of NC_140421.1, from coordinate 79,780,032 downwards.
GCCACAAGTACTCCTTTTCTTTTTGCGAAGACAGACTAACACGGCTGCTACTCTGAAACCCAGGAGTAGAGTTCATCACAACACACTGCCTGTAGATCCAGGTTAGGACAGAGTGGGGCACACAGGATGGCTGGGGTCACAGGCGGGGCTTCAGAATGGCTAGCGGTGGGGACAGACTGAAGCATGGGCTCAGGAGCTAGTGAGGTGACGGGACCCACACAGAAATGAGGAGGTTGGTTAAACAAAAATTGAAAGGTCCAGCACCAAAAGTAAAATCCCTGCAAACTGCACAGAAACTTAAAGACACCAGAATAGAGGCTCAACTTAAATGTATACCCCAAATTAAAAAACATAGTAAGAGAACCAAAAAAGAGCCACCGTGGCTAAGCAACAAAGTAAAAGAAGCAGTGAGAGGCAAAAAGGCATCCTTTAAAAAGTGGAAGTTAAATTCTAGTGAGGAAAATAGAAAGGAGCAGAAACTCTGGCAAATGAAGTGTAAAAATATAATTAGGAAAGCCAACAAAGAATTTGAAGTACAGCCAGCCAAAGACTCAGAAAGTAATAGCAAAAAAAATTTTAAGTATATCAAAAGCAGGAGGCCTGCTAAACAACCAGTGTGGCTGCGGTTGAGGAAGTAAGAGAGATTCCAAAACCTGAGCCATTCTTTTTAGGTGACAGATCTGAGGAACTGTCCCAGATTGAGGTGTCATTAGAGGAGGTTTTGGAACAAATTGATAAACTAAACAGTAATAAGTCACCAGGAGCAGATGGTATTCACCCAAGAGTTCTAAAGGAACTCAAATGTGAAATTGCAGAACTACTAACTGTCATCTGTAACCTATCATTTAAATCAGCTTCTGAACCAGATGACTGGAGGATAACTAATGTGACGCCAATTTTTAAAAAGGTCTCCAGAGGTGATCCCTGCAATTACAGGCCTCAGAGGCCTGTAAGCCTGACTTCAGTACCAGGCAAACTGGTTGAAACTGTAATAAAGAACAATGTTTTCAGACATATAGATGAACATAATTTGAGGAAGAGTCAACATGGTTTTAGTAAAGGGAAAACATGCCTCACCAATCTGCTAAAATTCTCTGAGGGGGTCAACAAGCATGTGGAATAAGGAGATCCAGTGGATATAGTGTATTTAGATTTTCAGAAAGCCTTTGACAAGATCCCTCACCAAAGGCTCTTAAGCAAAGTAAGCTGCTACGGGATAAGAGGGAAGGTGCTCTCATGGATTGGTAACTGGTTAAAAGAAAGGAAACAAAGGGCAGGAATAAATGGTCAGTTTTCAGAATGGAGAGAGGTAAATAGTGGTGTCCCCCAGAGTCAGTACTGGGCCCAGTCCTATTCAACATATTCATAAGTGAACTGGAAAAAGGGGTAAACAGTGAGGTGGCAAAATTTGCAGATGATACAAAATGACTAAAGATAGTTAAGTATAAAGCAGACTTCAAAGAGCTACAAAGGATCTCTCAAAACTAGGTGATTGGGCAACAAAATGCCAGATGGAATTCAATGTTGATAAATGCAAAATAATGTACATTGGAAAGCATAATCCCAACTATACATATAAAATGATGGGGTCTAAATTTGCTGTTACCACTCAAGAAAGAGATCTTGGAGTCATTGTGGATAGTTCTCTGAAAACATCCACTCAATGTGCAGCGGCAGTCAAAATAGTGAACAGAATGTTGGGCATCATTAAGAAAGGGATAGATAATAAGACAGAAAATATCATATTGCTTCTATATAAATCCATGGTACACCCACATCTTGAATACTGTGTGCAGATATGGTCACCCCATCTCAAAAAAGATATATTGGAATTGGAAAAGGTTCAGAAAAGGGCAACAAAAATGATTAGGGGTATGGAACGGCTTTCATATGGGGAGAGATTAATAAAACTGGGACTTTTCAGCTTGGAAAAGAGACAACTAAGGGGGATATGATAGAGATCTATAAAATCATGACTGGTGTAGAGGAAGTAAATAAGGAAGTGTTATTTACTCCTCATAACACAAGAACTAGGGGTCACCAATTAAATTAATAGGCAGCAGGTTTAAAACAAAAGGAAGTATTTCTTTACACCACACACAGTCAACCTGTGTAACTACTTGCCAGAGGATGTTGTGAAGGCCAAGATGCTAACAAGATTCAAAAAAGAGCTAGATAAATTCATGGAGGATAGGTCCATCAATGGCTATTAGCCAGGATGGGCAGGGATGGTGTCCCTAGCCTCTGTTTGCCAGAAGCTGGGAATGGATCACTTGATGATTACCTGTTCTGTTCATTTCCTCTGGGGCACCTGGCATTGGCCACTATTGGAAGACAAGATACTGGGCTAGATGGACCTTTGGTCTGACCCAGTATGGCCGTTCTTATGTTTGACACATAAAATATGCAGAATTTTGAAATATTGTGTGCAGAATTTTTAATTTTTTGGTGCAGAATTCCCCCGGGAGTAACACCGCTATTTTATTAGCGTGCTATTGCAAGTCCCACTAGTCCAAGTCTGTCAACCTGGGCTAGGAGGCTTGGTGCCACGGGCTGTGTCAGCCTACCCTAAGCAAGTCCAGGACATGTGTAAATTTTACACTAGGTGCTGGACCTATACATGTTGCCTGACACTGCACATAGCAAATCTTTCACAGCTAGTGATTCATCCTTTGGATCATACAGTCAAATCCAAGTCCCTTTCTGTCATTTTCCAGTTACTGTCCTAATGGAAGTTAAAGAGCCCCTAGCTAATTTCCTCTGTCAGTAAAAAGCCTTTAGTGTCTAAGGTTCCATTTGCATGAACCACCATTGCTGTATCAGTGCCTAGCTCATTACTTTGTAACAACTTTGGGAAGCCTTGAGGATGAAAAGTACTCTGTATAACCAGATTCTCACCTATGTTAACTTTTGGAAGGGCTTCTGTATTTCAGAATCTGAAAGCAGGTGAGCTGCCTCGGCCGAGTCTTCGAGACGAATACAATCTTGGTGATGTTTTCCTAGGAGTAGAGTATATCTATCAGCAGTGCCAAGAAAATGGGGAGGATTACTACAGCATTCTTACAGTAAGTGTTTGCTTACTAATACAGATTTCTCCTCACAGACTCGATTTAGGAACCACGGCTGAAACAATACTAATATTCACTGTTGGGGGGGATTTTTTGCCAGTTTATGGACATTGCAAAGATTCATCTACAGAAAAATATTCTGAATCCCAAACCTATAATGTAAAGGAATTTAAATTTATGTTCTCCATGTAAGCATGAAGTCATGCTAAAACACATTTCCAATTGCAGTCTTTTCTTAAATGTGGCTAGGATGTCTCTGGTAACTGTGTTCAGTGCTGTTACAACTTTGGAGGAAAGACTGAGTGGTAGAATAATACTTTTGTGAATAACCAAAGGATCAGTTGAACTTAAGTCAAGAAAACTTACAAGTGATGAATAAAATCAGGAGAATGTCACCTCGGCTACCTTGAGGGCTGGGAATTAATCTGCAGTGAGGGGTAGTTGTGGGGAATTAAGACAGTTTAGGAGCTATACTCTATAGATTCACTGTAGAGGCTAAGCAGCAAGCAGGTCTCATCAACTGTCTAACAGCAGAAACTGCTCACACGAAGGAGCAGAAGCAACGCAGCTGCCATAACTTACCTAGGAGCGGTTGCTTCTCTGTCTGAGCTGAATTAAAGTAACTTCCATCAACAGCAGAGGTTCTGCTTTACTTAATGTGGTTCTCTTTGTCCATATAAGGGTTATTTTTAAATACAATAGAACAAGAAAACATAACTCTGAAAAACTAGGAAAGTAATGGGAGCTAAGCATCTCTAGATATTAGCTGTGGAATAAGATGGGCTCAGAGGTGACTTGACCTCTTAGTCTGGTCTGGATCACTTGGCAAACTGGGCACAGACAAACAATATGTGTTGTATAAAGCTAAACGTAAATATATATATCAAGGAACAAAGAATGTAGGTTACACTTATGCAGTGGAGGACTCTATCTTGGGAAGCAGTGACTCTGAAAAAGATAGGGGGTTTGAGTGGATAATCATCTGAACATGAGCTCCCAGTGTGCCACTGGCAAAAAGGACTAATGTAATCCTTGGACACATAAATAAAGGTATCTCGAGTAGGAGTCAAGAAGTTATTTTACCTGTCTATTTGGTACTTGTGCAATCGCTGCTGGAACATTCTGTCCAGTTCTGGTGTTCACAATTCAAGGAAGATGTTGGTAAATTGGAGAAGACTGAGAAAAGAGCCACAAGAATGATTAAAGATCAGAAAACCTGCCTTATAGAGATGGACTCAAGGAGCTCAATCCGTTTATCTTAACAAAGTGAAGAGAAATTTTGTTAGTAGAGAGCTCTATAATCTAATGGACAAAAGCATAACAAGATCCAGCGACTGGAAGCTGAAACTAGAGAAATGCCAGCTGGAAAAAAGGTGCATATTTGGCTTACAGCAACTTAACATTAGATATAGTGCATCACTTGACATTCAGTCTTGATTTAGAGTTGTGTTTAAAGAGATGCTGTACCTCAACCAAAAACTTATGGACTTGGTTTGGGAATTATTGGGTGAAATTCTATAGCCTATTATACAGGTCAGACTAGGTGATCTTAATGGTAACTTCTGGCAATAAAATCATGGATATGGAATTCAGGGACTTAGCAAGATACTTTTAAAAATAAGTTTGATCCACCTTTTAAACATAAGTTTCAGAGTAGCAACCGTGTTAGTCTGTATTCACAAAAAGAAAAGGAGTACATGTGGCACCTTAGAGACTAATAAATTTATTTGAGCATAAGCTTTCGTGAGCTACAGCTCACTTTATCAGATGCATGGAAATCCGATGAAGTGAGCTGTAGCTCACGAAAGCTTATGCTCAAATAAATTTGTTAGTCTCTAAGATGCCACAAGTCCTCCTTTTCTTTTAAACATAGAGTGTCATGGCTTTCAGTCCCTGCTGCAGGTCCCCATGTTGGTCTTGCGGTCTAAGGCCTTGTCTACACTGCAGAGTTTTGTCAGCAAAAGGCAGCTTTTAGAGGCAAAACAGTGGAGGTGTACATACTGCAATGCCATTTTTGATGACAAAGCTGCCCCTTTTTAGCGACAAAATAAAACCACCTCAATGAGAGGCATAAAGTTTTTTGCGGCAAACTTAAAGCGACAAAGTATCAGTGTAGACCGGTGGTGGGCAACCTGCAGCCCGTCAGGGTAATCCTCTGGCGGGTCACAAGACAATTTGTTTATGTTGACCATCTGCAGCTCCCAGTGGCCGCGGTTTGCCGTTCCCGCCAGTGGAATCTGTGGGAAGCAGTGGCCAGCACGTCACGTGCCCTGCCACTGCCACTCATTAAATTGCCATAACTAGCCTCTCCCAGTATCTCACAATGCCTACCGTGACCACTCTGCTCACTGTTTTGAACTCTGCTACCCTGCATTGCTGATACACAGGCATGTGCCTCTAGCCCTTTTCAAAGCTCTGGGAAGTTCCAGTTTTGTTCAACATCTTTAATAATGACCTGGATGATGGGATGGATTGCACCCTCAGCAACTTGGCAGATGACACTAAGCTGGGGGGAGAGGTAGATACGATGGAGGGTAGGGATAGGGTCCAGAGAGACCTAGACAAATTGGAGAATTAGGCCAAAAGAAATCTGATGAGGTTCCACAAGGACAAGTGCAGAGTCCTGCACTTAAGACGGAAGAATCCCATGCCCTACTACAGGCTGGGGACCGACTGGCCAAGCAGCAGTTCTGCAGAAAAAGACCTAGGGGTTACAGTGGATGAGAAGCTGGATATGAGTTGACAGTGTGCCCTTGTTGCCAAGAAAGCTAATGGCATTTTGGGCTGTATTAGTAGGGGCATTGCTAGCAGATCAAGGGACGTGATCATTCACCTCTATTCGGCACTGGTGAGGCTTCATCTGGAGTATTGTGTCCAGTTTTGGTCCCCACACTACAAGAAGGATGTGGAAAAATTGGAAAACATCCGGCGGAGGGCAACAAAAATGATTAGGGGACTGGAACACATGACTTATGAGGAGAGGCTGAGGGAACTGGGATTGTTTAGTCTGCAGAAGAGAAGAGTGAGGGGGGGATTTGATTGCAGCCTTCAATTACCTGAAGGGGGGTTCCAAAGAGGATGGAGCTCGGCTGTTCTCAGAGGTGGCAGGTGACAGAACAAGGAGCAATGGTCTCAAGTTGCAGTGCGGGAGGTCTAGGTTGGATATTGGGGAATACTATTTCACTAAGAGGGTGGTGAAGCACTGAAATGGGTTACCTAGGGAGGTGGTGGAATCTCCATCCTTAGAGGTTTTTAAGGCCCGGCTGAAAAAGCCCTGACTGGGATGATTTAGTTGGTGTTGGTCCTGCCATGAGCAGGGGGTTGATCTAGATGATCTCCTGAGGTCTCTTCCAAACCTAATATTCTATGCCACTCAGCTCAGGCAGCAAAGACAGCAAAGAGCAAATCATTAACATGGAATGCTGTTCTCTTCCACACTATGAACACAGAGACAGGCAGGGGTGGGTGGGGGTGTGGGTGTCCCTCCCTCCCTCCCTCTCTCGCCCCCCCGCCCCCGCCCCCCGCCTTGGTTGCTTCTGGCGGCTGCCTGAACTTAGAGACAGCAAGCCGGCACACTCACTCTCCCCCAACACACACACTCTGTTTCCCTCACACACTTCAGTTGAAAAGCTGCTGGCAATCTCAGAGGGTGCCCACAGAACGATGGGATTGAGAAACCTGCATCATGTGACGCTGTACCTGCCCCATGAGGAATTGCAAACCCTTCCCAAAGAACCCTGTGGTCAGTTGCATAGTGGGATAGCTACCCACAATGCACAGCTCTCTGTCTATGCAAGAGCTGCTAATGTGGATGCACTCTGCCAACACAAGGAGCATAGTGTGGACATGAAATAGCGGTTTAATTAAAACAGCATTACTTTTGCCAACAAAACTCTATAGTGTAGACATAAGCCTTAAACTTTCTGATCTCTTCAAAATTGTTTTTTATTTACTGTTTCATCTCTGTTTTGGGGAGAGAAAAAGGGTGAGCTTTGCCCCAAAGAGGAAAGGGATGCTGAAGGCAAGAATGCTTCTTCATTGAAACCTATTCTTATGTACCTTCATGCAGCTCCTACCAGGGAACCTAAATTTGATTTACTGAAGTCCTAGAACAATTCCCTCCCTTGTCCCCAAGGTTCTGAGTGCCCACAGTTCTAATCGAGGTGAGTGGGAGCTGTATTATTCAGTGCCTCTGAAAATTACCACAGATCCACTGGTGCCATAAGGGGCATAGTTCCATTTGAAATTAGTGGAGTTGCTGAGACTGATAACTTTTGAAGATTAGAGCAGGAGATGGGGTTGTGTTCCCAGTGACCCATCGGGTTATTTTGATTAGCAGCAGATGTATTTTCTTGGACATGACCATAGATAAAGATATTTTACCATTTGAAAATGTCCTTTTTGGGGACAAGAGGTTGAAGATAAACTTGTGGCTGACTTGTCAGAGGAGGCTATTATTACAAACACTTTCCTCTGGAATTTCTGTTTTCTTTTGGTTGGTGACTTTAGATATTACCTGTTCTTGTACTTTTTGGAGTATTAACTGGTTTTCCTCTGAAGGTTTCCCAAAAGCAATAGAATATATACAGCTGACAACATGTGAGAAAGCTAGACTATATTCATACGATTAAAGTTAGTTATTCTTGCTGTTTTTCTGCTCTTGCCCCCTCTTCCCATCTCAGTCCAAGGTATGCAAGGACCATGTGCATTAGACTATTGATCTTCATGTACTGTCTAGTAAAAGTAGTTAAAAGTGCCACAAGTACTCCTTAACTTTATTATTGTCACTTTCTTTGTGAAGAACTGTGCTAACTATTGCAAGACCGCACCTACATACTACAGTGATGCACACATGAATAAATGTTTAGAGATCTGTAAAATACTAAAACCATTTTTGTTTCCTTGGACAGGTGACTGCAGCTCATGGGCTGTGCCATTTGCTGGGATACCGGCACAACACAGAAGCGGAGTGGGAGCAGGTAAAAGGATGTCCTTACCTAAGCTGAGATAGATGTATTAAGAATGCCCGAAGTACACTAGTGATGGTACATCAAATTCAAAACCTTATTGTAAATGCAGAGACATTTTCCTGACTCTTCACACATATTGTAGTATAACCTTCTAATCCTGATGCTCTCAGGGGCACTTTGCAACCAGTCATTCATACATACATTCAAACCATGAAAGTAACAATGCAAAGTTCTAATAGTGCCTTTCATCTTAGAGAATCCTCAAGAACTACATCTGTGTTTAAAAGGGTAGTGGGTTCAAAAACAGGGCTTAGTATGGACACTTTCAACTTTAACTGTGGAGACACAACTGTGCCTCTATGGGGCAGGAATCTGCACAGCAGCCATATAACACTGCAAGGCTACAATACTTTAGAAAAAGAAGTGGTTTAAAAAAATATCTAATTGACACTGTAGTGGGAATTTTAGGAAATAATGCTGTGCAATTATGTTTAGCCGTCCATCAGAGCATCTCAAAAGTGTTATCCTAATTTTACAGATGTAAAAACAGACAAAGAGTTTTAACTATTTGTGCAAGTTCACACAGAAGACTACTTAGAATAGAGAACAGAACCTAGTATGACAAAGTTAGTGGGGGGAGGGATAGCTCAGTGGTTTGAGCATTGGCCTGCTAAACCCAAGGTTGTGAGTTCAATCCTTGAGGGGGCCATTTAGGGATCTGGGGCAAAAACTGGGGACTGGGCCTGCTTTGAGCAGGGGGTTGGACTAGATGACCGCCTGAGGTCCCTTCCAACCCTGATATTCTATGAAAGTCAGGCCAGATGGCTGCAAGAGGGTGTGGGAAGGCAGATATGTAAGCTCTAGAATGTTAAAGGTCCTCTGCCCTATCAGCTGAGAAGGAGTTACCTCAGGTCATTTAGGAACACCTGAATCCAATTAAGGGCTGCCTGAAACCTTTTAAAGCCACTCCCCTGTTGAGAGAAAGCAGGAGGACACATGCTGGCAGGCAGTTACTAAGCTAGTGACAGCAAGGAAATGAGCATCTCCAGGAGCAGAGACTGTGCTCCTTCCCATACAGAAAAGACAAGCCTGAGCACCTGCCAGGGAAGGACTGATTCCCCAGGGCAAACCACAGGATGATACCCCACCCCAACAAGGAGATGGGGGAAAGTATCTCCCTTTGTATTAGTGTCTAATGAAATAGTTCCTTCTGTTTGTTGGAGGAACACCCCTTAGACCTCCCTGAGGCCTACCCAGAAAATACGGCCGAAGGAACACAGAAGGGGGAAGACTAAGACTGCCCCCAGTGTGGCAGATGGGTTGATTTACCCCATGCCCCTCTCGCCAAAAGGAGAAGTGCTGGGGCTGGTGAGACAAAGGTGCCTTGCCACACGAGGTATGCCAGGTTTCCTGTTCTGTTAACTGGAATATGTATAGTACCTCCCATAAGCAGGTGTAATAAATCACATTGGAATCTTGCCAGAACATCAGGATTAACACCTTTTTCTTGTGGAAAAAGCCTTATGAGCTGTTTAATAACCCATCTAATCAGGGCCTGCTTTTTCCATCTTTTTTGAAATTGGGACCTCCAACAGCCCAATGCCCTAACTCCAGTTTGGGGGATTAGTTGGATACTTACTCAGAGGGAAGAATCGTCTCTTGCAGCAGAAATAGCCACCATTGCCTGGATTTCCTTTGGTTTCAAATAAGATGACTGACCAGGCTCAACCTAGCTTAGTTTGTGAGAGATGACAAGATCATAGGCAGAAGTTGCATGCCTGCAGGCATATCACCAGTTTTCTTAATGAACCATAGGTAAATGTGACTGCAATCAGTGGGAACTAAGGACAGTCAGCATCTCACAAGGGTACTGTGTATCTGGAAGGACTGAGCACTAAAAGTGCTTTGAAATCCTTGCATGAAAGGGTCTGTGTAAGAGCCCAGTCCTGTAAATGCTTATCCATGTGAATCTCTGTGTGCTCATGTGCGATGTCTTATTGAGTTCATAGGTAACATTTCTCATGTAAGCAAGTATTTAAAAGGAAAGGCATGATGCAGTTTTAGTGCCCATTCTTGTAAAGTGCAGTTCTGGTCAGAAATGTGACTGTAAATACGGTATAGTGGGTTCTGGATTTATGATGTCTCACTGATTCTGTATCAAATGTGTGGGTGGATGTCCGGCAAAGACATGGTTTCCTGACTGCCAGCTCTGCAGACTCAGATTGGGCTCTTTTCTTCTCACTTGGTCATCACAGTACTTATTTGCTGCTGGTGAAATTGTCCAACGTGACACCTGTGCAACTCAGTTGCATGAAGAGAATCCCGCTGACTTCATCTTAACTGTATTGGCTCAGCGGTTACTTTTGTCCATAACTCGTCTGTTATGACTTTGAATTCACACACGGCCAGATCTGTTGAGTAAGAAGTTGCCATTTTTACATCGTTTATTTTGTGGATTAGAACAGCATTTTAAAGTCTATTGCTTAAAATTATAAAGAATGTACATGAAGGGAAAATGAGCATTCTTATTGAGTTTTTTCCCCACCCTTATAGATGTATCAGAAGGAAAAACAAATTCTTGAGGAGCTAAATGGAATCACTGGTGCAAACCTCCAGCCACTGACTAAAAACCATTTCTGATCACGTCACAAGAAAAAGAAAGAGGACCCAGAAAAATAAATCCTCATTCTACTGAGAAGAAACCAAGTAGCATGGATACAACTAACTTAAATGAATCACTGTTAATACTTAACAGGCATCTATGTTAACTTCATATAGTGTCAACAGAATATCTTGCATTGTAGTGTGTAATAAAATTCAGCCAAACAGTTTCTCTCAAGCAGAGTGCAGTTGTATATGTAACTTGTAACCAGTAATAGATTCCAATATCAAACAATACAAACGTATGTTGAAGTATCTACTGGAGACCCATAGAAGCAGTTGAAAACTACAGTGACTTACTCCTTTATACTGCTGTCCTATCTTTAGTGGGAAAGAGGGTAGAAAAGTGGAATCAGAGTTTCAATTAATTAAATTGTTCAAATATAGTCCTGTGTCCAATATCTGAAGTTGGCTTTGAAAAAGACTTAAGATGAGAAAGATGCTACCCAGAGAGTCTTCCTTTGAGGTTAGTGTATCCATATAAAAGTAGCAGTGATTTAAATCATTTCATGCATGAGTTGCTGTAGAGCGCCACAAAAAATTTTTCTTCTTGATCTCAGGTAAGTGTGTTAACTCAGTTAGGGCCAAAATCTTATCTTATTCAAAGTAAAAAGCACCTAGCATCTGTATCTGTAAGTAGTCCCACGGCCTTCAATAGGACTATTTATGAAATAATGTCCTCGTTAACAGGACTAAGGTGTCACCGTCTGGTCCTAATTTTGGGGGAAGTAGTACTGTAGTACTGTTCATCCACTCCTTTTGAATATTTATTTTTCACAGTTATAAAATTTCTCCTACTAACTTGCACCTGGGAATGTGTCTCTATCTGCATGTATCAAATCTTAGCTCTGGACACTTTCAAAGTGTACTCATGGACCCTCCTATGGAATAATGTGTTGCCCATCTGGACCCTGTTTAGAATAATATAACTGTCTTACACACAATGGGAAATGTTTAAAAAAATATGGTGTACGTAACACACATGCTTAAGCATGCCATGAGGGGACTGTTACATCTGTGTCCAACCATTGTCTTGATTGTACCCTGAAGGGGGTTGTGTGTAATCTCTGCTGAAGCTAAGAACTAGCTGATTGTCATTGTTATTGTGAGATGTTTGTACGGGTAAAAGTTTGAGAGCTATGGAACGTACAGAATATTATGTTCCAAATCTGTTTGGAGTGAAACCAATCACCTGAGCTGACACAATCAACATAAGAACACTGAGCATCCCTAGAGCCAGCCTACATTTAGTGTCTGGGGAAGATGCAACCTTGAGCATACTCAAGGAAAAATGAACCCCAGGAGAGCTCTGAGAAGAGGGGGCCTCTTAGGCTATTGTCCCTTAGTCCATGACTGTATCAGAGCAGAAGAAATGGCCCAAGTGGCTATCTATTACAGGAGGGAATGCTCTGTCAGCAGGGATGTGTCTCTCATGAACAGTAGACCTCAGCTTTCTGGGCTGGACAAGCATGAGAAGGATTAACCATTGGGTGATAAATACTTTATTGGCCTGGACAGTAACTTATTAAGTACAGGCTCTAGTTTGCATCTTAAAGGTTTTTTTTTTTTTCCGGTAACCTTATGTTTCCAAATCCTCTTACTTGCCTTTATTTTGAATCTTAATCTTAAACACAGACACGAAATTAAAGTTTTAACAGAGTGCCTTGTGCTAAGGAGAATGTTGAACTGAGATAAAAGTGGTGAACTGGGGTACACTATGTCCATGGAGGTAAGGGATTGGGGAGCATTGCAGGTGTCCAGAAGATAGGTGTAACACAGCAGGGTGTGTAAATTTTCTATCCAGAGGGGAAGAGGAGAGCTCGGGGAGCCTGGAGCAGCTATGTTGCCCGTCAACAGTGGTTGGGGAGAGTTTCCTCTGCTGGACCACAGACAGGGCTCTCTCCTGCTGTGAGGTAGTGATTCACCCCAGCCAGCTCGGGTAGCCCTGAAAACTGTCAGTGTACATTTCTAAAATAAAAGCCACTTGAAGTGACCTTCCTTTACTGTTGGGCACTGAAAAACAGTTGCTCTCTGTAGGCTGTAGCTTCAAAAATATTCCACACACCCCCTTCCCCCCGAGGAAACTAAAATTTCTTCTAGTGCTGTTGTTTATTCTGGGGTAAGCATGTGGAAGCCTCATTCAGGATTGGGCTCCTACTGTGCTAGGGGCTGGAGAAACACAGATGGCATGGACCCTGCCCTAAAGAGCTTACAGAGAGCTCTGTGCAGGCACTGCAGTCTGCATGTACATGAGCAACTGGCAGGATCAGCATCTAAGGAGCAGTCTACACTAACCTTTGTATTGTTAACTTCCTTACAGCAAGAACCATGTTCAAACACACTTCATTAGAAAGCTACTAATGCTGTTTCTGATCCATGGAGAGAGACTCTCAGGCCAAACTGCAAGTTGTTCCACCTGGGCAAAACTCAGTGCCCGTGTAGATTTCAATAGGCACAAGAGTCCTTGTGCATAGAACATCTTGCAGAATCAGTGCCTTTCCAAATAGTTTTTTTAGGCTTTTTATTTATCCTACTTCATCAGTATTGAATTCATCTGAATTAACAGTATTTCACAATCAGTTGTCTTTTCCTCTTTATACAGGAGGTAAGAAAAGTGTATACCTGCCCTTTGTTTCCTATCTTTCAACCAGTTACCAGTCCATGAGAGCACCTTCCCTCTTATCCAGTGGCAGCTTACGTTGCGTAAGAACCTTTGGTGAGGGACTTTGTCAAAGGCTTTCTGAAAATCTAAGTACACTATATCTACTAGATCCCCCTTGTCCATATGCTTGTTGACCCTCTCAAAGAATTCTAGTAGATTGGTGAGGCATGTCTTCCCTTTACAAAAACACTGTTGACTCTTCCCCAACTAATTATGTTAATCTATTTGTCTGACAATTTTGTTCTTTACTATAGTTTCAACCAGTTTGCCTGGTACTGAAGTCAGGCTTACCGGCCTGTAATTGCCAGGGTCACCTCTGGAGCCCTTTTTTAAAAGGGCGTCACATTAGCTATCCTCCAGTCACTTGGTACAGAAGCTGATTTAAATAATAGGTTACAAACTACACATAGTTGGTTTGCAATTCCACATTTGAGTTCCTTCAGAACTCTTGGGTGAATACCATCTGGTCCTGGTGACTTATTACTGTTTATCAATTTGTTCCAAAACCTCCTCTAATGACACCTCAATCTGGGACAGTTCCTCAGATTTGTCCCCTAAAAAGAATGGCTCAGGTTTGGGAATCTCCCTCACATCCTTAGCAGTGAAGACCGAGGGAAATAATTCATTTAGTTTTTTCCACAATGGCCTTATTGTCCTTCAGCATCTCCATCGTCCAGGGGCCCCACTGGTTGTTTAGTAGGCTTTCTGCTTCTGATGTATTTAAAAAAATTTTTTGCTATTACTTTTTGAGTCTTTGGCTAGCTTTTCTTCAAATTGTTTTTTGGCCTTCCTAACTATATTTTTACACTTCATTTAACAGAGTTTCTGCTCCTTTCTATTTTCCTCACTAGGATTTAACTTCCACTTTTTAAAGGATGCCTTTTTGCCTTTGTCTTTTACTTTGTTGTTTAGCCACGGTGGCACATATTTTGTTCTCTTAAAACGTTTGTTAATTTGGGGTAAACATTTAAGTTGAGCCTCTATTATGGTGTCTTTTTAAAGTGTCTCTATTATGGTCTCTCTAAAAGTTTCCATGCAGCTTGCAAGGATTTCACTTTTGGTACTGTACCTTTTAATTTCTGTTTAGCTAACTTCCTCATTTTTGTGTAGTCCCCCTTTCTGAAATTAAATGCTATCATGCTGGGCTGCTGTGGAGTTTTCCCTGCCACAGGGATGTTAAATTTAATTATATTATGGTCACTATTACCAAGTGGTCCAGCTATATTTACCTCTTGGACCAGATCCTGTGCTCCACTTAGGACTAAATCTGGGGTTCTCTGGGGTTGGGACCCCTCAAGGGGTTGTGAGGTGATTACATGGGGGGTCGTGAGCTATCAGCCTCCACCCCAAACCCCAGTTTGCTTCCAGCATTTATAATGGTGTTAAATATATTAAAAAGTGCTTTTAATTTATAAGGGGGGGTCACACTCAGGGGCTTGCTATGTGAAAGGGGTCACCAGTACAAAAGTTTGAGAACCACTGGACTAAATCAAGAATTGCCTCTCCTTTTGTGGGTTACAGGACTAGCTGCTCCAAGAAGTAGTTATTTAAGGTGCCAAGAAACTTTGTCTCTGCATCCCGTCCTGAGGTGACATGCACCCAGTCAATATGGGGAAGTTGAAATCCCCCATTATTATTGAATTTTGTATTTTTATAGCCTCTGTAATCTCCCTGAGCATTTCACCGTCACTATCACCATCCTGGTCAGGTGGTCAGTAGTATACCCCTACTACTATATTATTATTCGAGCATGGAATCACTATCCATAGAGATTCTATGATACAGTTTGGTTCATTTAAGATTTTTACTTCATTTGATTCTACGCTTTCTTTCACATATAGTGCATGACGTGTTCTGTCCTTCAGATATATTCTGTGCCCTGGTGTTACTATGTGCTATTGATTATCCTCATTCCACCAAGTTTCTGTGATGTCTATTATATCAATATCCTCATTTAATATGAGGCACTCTAGTTCAGCCACATTATTTAGACTTCTAGCATTTGTGTATAAGCACTTGAAAATCTGTCTCTTTGTAGGTGTCTGACATTACATCATGTAATTGAATGGGACTCTTTTTCATTTGACTGTTTCTCATCTATCATACCCGTATTTTATTATCTTCCATTCTGTCCGATTTATAAGGATATAGAGAATCTCCATTAATAGATCCTCCCCTAAGGGATGTCTCTGTCCGAACCACGTGCTCCTCTGCACCTATTGGCTTTCCCTCAGCCCTTAGTTTAAAAACTGCTCTACGACCTTTTTAGTGTTAAGCGCCAGCAATCTGGTTCCATTTTGGTTTAGGTGGAGCCCATCCTTCCTGTATAGGCTCCTCCTTTCCCAAAAGTTTCCCCAGTTCCTAATAAATCTAAACCCCTCCTGCCTACATCATTGTCTCATCCACGCATTGAGACCCTGTGGTTCTGCCTGTCTAGCTGGCCCTGTGCGTGGAACTGGAAGCATTTCAGAGAATGAGACCATGGAGGTCCTGGACTTCAATCTCTTACCTAACAGCCCAAATTTGGCCACTAGGACCTCTCTCCTATCCTTCCCTATGTCACTGGTACCTACATGTACCACGACCACCCATTCCTCCCCAGCACTACACATAAGTCTGTCTAGATGTCTCGAGAGATCCGCAACCTTCGCACCAGGCAGGCAAGTCACCATGCAGTTCGCCTGGTCATCACAAACCCAGCGACCTCTTTCTAATGATCGAATCCCCCATAACTATTACCTGTCTCTTCCTAATAACTGGAGTTCCCTCCCCCAGAGAGGTATGGAACTCTTGCCATAGTAACTTTCTTTTCTTTTAAAATAAATCTTAGATTTAGTTAATAAGAATTGACTATAAGTGTGTTTTGGGGTAAGTTCGGAAATATTCATTGCTCTAGTTGGTAATGTGTTTGATCTCTTGGGGCTGGTAAAACTTTATATATGGTGAGTAGATTTTAAGTAACCTTCACTATATAGACTTGGCTGTCTGGGTGGGGGCCAAAGGCTGGATTGCTTGAAGGGAACCATATTTTGGCTTCTTGGTAACCAGTAACTTATTGGAAAATCTGTTTTGTAACTGGCTTGGTGAATCTAATTATGAGAAACGTACTTTAAAAACACAAAAGGAAGTATTTCTTCACACAACACACAGTCAACCTGTGGAACTCCTTGCCAGAGGATGTTATGAAAGCCAAGACCATAATAGGGTTCAAAAAAGAACTAGATGCATTCATGGAGGATAGGTCCTATTAGCCAGGATGGGCAGGGATGGTGTCCCTAGCCTCTGTCTGCCAGAAGCCGGGAATGGGCGACAGGGGACGGATCACTTGAGGATTCCCTGTTCTGTTCATTCCCTCTGGGGCACCTGGCCCTGGCAGAAGACAGGATACTGGGCTAGATGGAGGCTTGGTCTGACCCCGTAGGGCCCTTCTTAATATACCACCGGTTTGGGGAGTGTGGGCCCTGGTTGGCATTCTCCGTATAGCCCCTCCAAGGAGCCAGGTCCCGCAGTACCCAGCATTCTACATAATACTTGCCCGCCGCTGTCCTTTCCAGGCCTATGGTGTAGGCCGGGGCCAGCAAACCTGCTCCCTTTTATTACCCCGGCCCGGCCCGGCCCGGCCTGGCGGCGAAGGCTGGACAGGAAGGCTCCCCGGGGGCTGATCCCCTTGCCCCGGGGCGGCGGGGACCGGGCCGTTTTAACCACAAGGGACCAGGCGCCGCGGGCAGGTGCTTTGGGGGGCTGGAGCCCTGCCGGGGGGCGGCAAACAGGACCCGCCGCCCCCGCCCATCGCGCCCCCAAGCGCCCCGCGGCCTCCGGGGCTCTTCCCTAGGGAGCAGAACCCGCCCCCGCCCCCGGTACTCCGGGCAGGCCCAGCGAGGGGGGCAGGCCCCGGTCTCCCCGGCGGAAGGGCAGGGGGCGGGGGCCGCTCAGCGCCGGGCAAGCGGCCCCGGCCCGGCCAGCTCCCCGCGGGGCCCGGAGCCCGGAGCCCGCCCCTCCGAGCGAGCCGCGGATCTCGGCCCGGAGATGGCGGCTGGGCGCCCCGACCGCCTCCTGCTCCTGCTGGGCCTGGCCGCCGCGCTCTGCCCCCCGCGGGCCGCCCAGCCGCCCCCCGCCGCCTTCCGGGCCGGGCACGGCGCCGCCTCGCTCCCCGCCGCCGCCGCCGCCGCCGCCCGCCGCCGGTGAGGAGCGTGTGGGGCGCGGCCTGGCTGGGGCCCCGGGGCCTGGCTGGGCCCCGCCGCCGCCGCTGCGGGGAGGACCCGGGGGGCCGGGCCGGGCCGCTGACCCCGAGCCGCTGCGGGCGCCTCAGCCGCGAAGGCCGCGCCCGCAGGTGCCGGGTTCGGAGGCCGGCGGCGGGTTGGCGGCGGCCGCGTTGGGGCTGCGAGAGGCGGCCGGGGCCGGGGCCGGGCCGGGTTCTGTGGCCCGAGCCAGGCCGGGGCCGCCGTGCGCGGGGCCGGGATGCCGGCGGCTGTGGCGGGGGAGACCCGACGCCTGGCCGCCCCCCGTTTCAGCCGCCCTGTCACCGGCCCGCCTGGGGCCGCAGAGCCGGCTCCGGGCTCTTTGCTGCACAGAGCCTCGCGGCAAATGCCCCCGTGAATATTTTCCTTCGCGTTTGGGCGCTTGCCTTGCTCGTGGCCCAGCGCCGTGCTGTCCAGCTCTGATCCAGCTTAGTTAACGGCCCCAGGTTCCTTGCTGCCTTCCTGAAGTGACCTGATGACATTTTGACCTTGTTTCAGCGTATTGCAGCCCTCCTACCCCGTTTTTTGCCCTCCCGTAAGGAGTCATAAGAGAGACATTGGGAGCCTAGTAAAGTGATTCCAAATTAGCGACAGATAAATTCTCTCTGTAAATGCTCGAAGCCTCCCAAAAGTGATTCTAGTTTCTCACTTTCTCCAGGTATCTTTTGTATGATGTAAATCCTCCTGAAGGGTTCAATCTACGCAGAGATGTCTATATTCGTGTTGCCTCTCTTCTAAAGACCTTGCTGAAAAGTGAAGCTTGGGTATTGGTCCTGCCTCCTTGGGGACGTCTTTATCACTGGCAGAGTCCTGACATTCATCAGGTCCGAATCCCTTGGTCTGAGTTCTTTGATCTTCCAAGCCTCAATAAAAACATCCCTGTTATTGAGTATGAGCAGTTTCTTGCAGGTAAAGTACATTTATTCTGTCACCTGTGAGGGGTTAATAAATCTTTGATGTGTTTCCTTCACAGGTTTTTCTGTTTATGATATGCATTAGAACAAGGTGTGTAGGGTGGTACTTTTTGTGCTACTCTAAAGAGGAGTTTTGAAGTCTGCTCAATGATTGACCCTGTCCGATGCTTATATTTTACAGTAGGAAAACTTACTTCTAACAAGTTACCATGTGTCATTGCAAAGAAAGATCTCTTTCTGACCCAGCGAGCACTCTTAGTGTGACTGCACTTCTATCAGTTTAGTATCCTCAAGCTAGCCACTATGAAACTAATCTGAGAAATGAGAAGCAAATTTGAATTAAACAAGAGCACCTGTGTTATATAGAGTATAGGGCCAAGGAAGGCCGGAGGGAAGAAAACGGACACTCTCGTTATCACCTCATTCAGAAGTGGTGACTTTCAAGAGCCACCATATGTTCCGAACCTGATTTTCCTCTCTAAAGTGTAACTACAGAGAAGCTCGTATGACCAAAACAGGTCATTGTGTGTGTGTGTTCTGATTTACACTGGGGACCAGAACAATGGCTAGGTAGGTGGTTCGGGTTGAAGCGAGCGCAAAGGGGTGCTGTGTGCTCCTGCCCGAGGTATTTGTAAAACATGAAAATATCTTGTGCTTTCATTCACTTTAAGTGAAATTGACTCCATCTGCCTAAATCCCAGGTGATCCTGTTCTGTGTGGAGAGGTTGGTGCAATTCACGCTCTCTTCCCTACTCAGGTTCAGTGCGTTATGCTGCTGTACAAGCCCTCCATTCCCCAAGGGGGAATTTCACCCTTGAAGCTGAAGGGTCTTGGTCTTTCCAAGTGGCATAGAAGAGTTTTGTTTGTTTTGTTCCGATCACCATTGTTATTAAGGATGGCTTTCTAAGGTATACTGGAACAAGCATATTTTCATTTCAGTCCACTAGATGTGCTTTGGTTGACAGTGACGGGAAGTGTTAGAGCTTGAGCATTGATTGTTGTAAGGTCAGAGTGTACCCGATAGATGTAGTTAGGGGTGATGACACCGAGGCAAAAGTGTAATAACTTTATGCTATAATGAAACTGATTGGACTCTTACTTCATGTAGGCATTACCTGAATAAAACCTCTCAGGTGGTTTTCTCCACCGTGGCACAAAGTGTACAATAGATCCTCAGTCCCACCACATAACTTGCCTTTGAATTTTTGTGCTATTTTCTAGACGCTAGTGTTGTTTTAATGTGATTTCAGTAAAAGTCACAGTGTTCATGGGTTTTAACTTTTGTGTTTTACCTCCATTGCTCGCAATTTTTTTTTTCTTTTGGTTGCGTCTTTCGAAGTGTCTTTCCCTACTGTTGCTATCTTTATACAGTTGAGAGAAAAAAGGTATGCTCTTTCTTGCTCAAAACAAGTCAACTCTATCCGTGTCGTGACACTCATAGGCATTGAGTCTTGTTTTGTGCTCACTCGGCTGCCTTTTCAGTAAAGCTACATAAAGTATAGCAGTAAATCATTGTAAGTAGATATGAAAATGCCCTATTAGATCTAGTCTTTGCCTTTGCAAGGGCAGAAGACAGTTGTCTGTCCCCTTTTGGATTCTAAATGTCTATATAATTAACAAACCCACCGCAAGTGCTGATGAATTACCTTTTGGCTGAGTTCAGTCTTACTGATGATCTACTCTCCATCAAGTTATGACAGTTTCAAGGAAGGTCAAATTTCAGGCCTTAACAAGATTGAGTGTCTTATTAAAATATTTGACTTAATTACTGTAAGTACGTGAAGAGACGTTGATGAACATATATAAGGTATGAAATAGGATCCTTAACCTCAGTGCACAAGCCTAACTAGTTCTAAATATTTTTTTAAAATGCTGTAGTAAAAGCAATTACAGACTTACTTTATCACATTGGTTTGAAAAAACAAGACCACTCTTCAATTGTAAAAGCCCAGAAGACATCTGAAAAATTAAACTTTCATGGTTTTACACTCCTAATTAAAACGTAGCCAAATTTCTCTCAAAGTAATAGCCCTTAGGACTTTAAACACGTGAAAATGGCAGGGTTGGCAATTTTCTTATATTTAAAGAGTGATCAGGACTCAGACTCTAGACTCTGGCATGAGAAGACAAGGGTTGTGGGGAGTGGGGTGGAGGAGGAGAGAGAAAAATATTAAAGGTAAAAGCAAAGGGATGGAAGAGGCCAACTCTGAAAATGTTCGTATTTTATAATAAAGCTGTAGGAAAAAGTAATCCTGTTTACCTGGTCACAGCTGTACTTACTCATAGTACAGTAACAGAGCCCATCCAGTGCCGGTGGAAGCTAAAGAAGAGATTCTTATTGACTTCAAGGAGAGTAGAACAAGGCCCCTTCTGAGAAAACTCCCCGAGCATGGCCAGCCTGTGCTCAGTTCTCACATGCTTGCTCTGAAGACCATCTCTCAGGTGAATGACATGCCAGTCTTCTGAGAGTCCCATTGTGCTTGTTTTTTTAAAAAAAAATTATGGATGCACAGAAGAGACTTTGGGGCCAGTTCATCCCTACAGTAAATCCATTTTTCTCTGTGGAGTTACAACAAAGATGAATTTGGCCCTCCATAGTCAAGGTTGTATGGAGACTGCCAGTGTAAGCTACATTTTCTACCCACACTCCTAAATTTTTGATGGGTACGGGCAATTTGTGTGAAAGCTTGTGTGGCTAAGGTAATTAGGAAGATGACTTTTTGCCTGAGAACTTGGAAACTGTAGGTTAAAGTTTCCTTCATTAAGTGGTATTTAGTGCCATCACCTGTGTATTAAAGTCTACAACAGTATCTCAGAATCTTTCAGCCACTTTCTCTCAGCAGAGGAGATATTTAAGTTTAATGTATGAATATAGGTCTATAACTGGGCTGTTGGCCCACACCTTGGGCATGTCTCCTCTTCTTTTAAGAAGAGCGAAAACAAGACAGGAAAAATACAAGGGGGATAAAAGGTAGAGAGCCCTGACCCTTCAAGGTTCAGTCGTCCCCTTTCTTGGCGGAAGCTCTGCTTGTTCCAAGGGGTAGCTCCCCATCTCATTGACAGCCTCAAATTCTTAAGTCATCTTTTGTCAGGAGGCACAGTTGTTGGTTCCACCGGCCAATTGCTTAAAAGGGTTACCACTGTCAGCTCCTTTCTCCAGGTCTGAAATCCCAGGCAGTCCCTACAGGCAGGGCTTAGTATCCTCCACTGGTACCTTCTGGTTACAAATTTGACACCACCCAAGCAATGTTCCCTCTAATATTTTATATCCATGTGCGGAATGAATTTTGTTAAGTGCACCAGTATGGAGGTGATGTGTGGCGGGGGTGGGGCCAAGGGATTTGGAGTGTGGGAGGGGGCTCAGGGCTGGGGCAGAGGGTTGGTGTGGGGTGGGGGGGTGAGGGGTTCAGGGTGCGGGGGGTGAGGGCTCCAGCGGGGGGTGAGGGCTCTGGGGTGGGGCCGGGGATGAGGGATGTGACACATAGCCAGAAAGGGTTAAGCAGCTTGCAGGCTGATTGACCAAGAGTCAACCATTAGAGAGATGTGAGAACAATATGTATAATTAAGGCCATTCCTTGCTCGATAGGTTAGAACTTTGAAATGTATAGCAGATCACCTGAGAATGATGGAAAGCGGGCAATTGCCTTACGTTAATCTGTGTGGGTAATTACCGGCGATGTTTAGGAAATGGATCTACTTCAAAAGTCCCCATAAATTGCCTATTGTTCACTGAATGACTCCAGGCTGTTATGAGAAGGCCTGAAAACTGTATAAAAGATCCTTGGGTCCTGATCCTGTCATCTCAGATCTGCTTAAGCTTCATCGGTGAAGTTTGAGTTGCAAGATTGAGAATCCCAGTCCTAAACTGGAACACCCTGAGTATGATATTGGACATTGGACTATAACCTATGGACTAAATTCTAAAAAAACCTCTTTACAACTATAAAGCTCACCATCTCTGCTATGAATCTGAATTTCAAGAACTGTACTCGTGTCTGTATGTATACTAATCTTTTAACCAATACTCTCTCTTTTTTCTTTTTTAATAAATTGTAGTTTAGTTGTTAATAATTGGCTGTAAGCGTGTATTTGGGTAAACTCTGGAATATTCATTACCCTGGGAGGTAATGTGTCCGATCTTTTGGGGTTGGTAGAACTTTTTTATATGATGAATAAGATTTTCAGTAATCTGAAAAAAAGAAAAATAAGATTTTCACATTTGACTTCGGTGTCTGAGTGGAGGCCTGAGGCTGGGTTACTTTAAGAGAACTGTGTTGTTGGCTTCTGGGTAACCAGTGAGGTGGTATAGAAGCTGTTTTGTGCTGGCTTGGTAAATCTAAGAATTGGAATATCCACCAGCTTTGGGGATTGCCTGCCCCATTCTTTGCAGTTCACCCTAATTGAGTGACCTCAGTTGGTTCCCCTGGGACCCTGGTCACAAGGGGTTTGGGGTGCAGGCTGCCTCGGGGCTGCAGCGGGGAGAGAGGACTCCTCCCAGCCCTCTCTAGCTGCAGCAGCCATGGACAGGGGGGAGAGGCGCCTCTCCTTGCCTATGCGGCCGCACAGCTTAGAGGGAACTTAGCACCCGCCTTACATCTTGGGGGGTTTTGTTTTGTTTTTTCTTTCTCTCATTTTGATGACTTTTCTTTCATTGTGTCTCCTTCACTCTGATGAGGTGAGGCTCTTTTGGGCACCGCACCTTCCTACAGAAGCCAAGTATTTCCTAGAGTTGACATTTTTCCTCTTAGCCAAGTAAAGCCCCGTCATGTACAGTCTCTTCTGAAAAATAAACTCAAACATTCTTAAAAAGCAGTTTTAACAGGAAAAGTTAGTTCAAAGGAAATGCACTGAATGACGAAAAAAGATTCATCAAGATAATGTGTAAAAGGAAAGGGGGACATTCAAAGGTGATACAAGGTGGGTTGTTTTTTTTTTGTTGTTGTTTTTTGATAAAATGTTTGGTTTACCCAGCATTCTGAATCTTGGGTTTTGTGTGTTAGATATATCCAAACCAAACACCTTTTGTTTGAGGTGGGTAATGAATAATCCCCAGACTCCTCTGGTTTCTATAGATCACCTTATCATTTTTTTGGTAAGTTGACTAGAACTGTATAGAATATGTTGGAAATTATGGCAGCTTCTTATCTAAAACAGGGCAAGCAATGCTGCTGTATACGTAAATCAAGTACTCTTACATGCTGATAGTTACTTCTCTTTGCTTCCTATTCAGAGTCAGGTGGACCCTTTATAGACCAGGTATATGTCCTACAAAGCTATGCAGAAGGATGGAAAGAAGGAACTTGGGAAGAGAAAATAGATGAGAGGCAATGCATTGATCAGCTCATGTACTCAAAAGACAAACATGAATACTACAGGTAATATTTTACAGGATATGTGACTCCTTCATTTTCCCATTTAGTTCAGTCAGTGAGACATTTGCCTTCCTTCCACATGCAGTCTGGTTTGTTTATTGAACTTGCTCATGAGTATTTGGGTGCTTGAGGCTGATTTTGCTACATTTTTAAAGCGCACTGAAGCTGTCGTGTTGGTTAGGGGAAGGGATGGTAGGAGGCAGCATAAAGTAGTACAATAGTGGAAGCAGGATGGAAATTTATATTTCCTACAGGTTTTGTAAGGACACCTAGGAAAATCAATACAGCAGTCTTCTTATTGCTGCCATATTAGTTGATTGTGGTTTTTCTTTCTTCTGCTTTTTGTGGGGAAAACACTTTGAACAGGTGAGGCTGACCCTGGAAAAGGCACTTTGGAAATATATTTTTCTAGCACAGTTCTTGATTGAAAGCAATGCATCATTGCTCTGGACATCCTCTAGTAGAATCTCAAGGGGTAAGGCCTGTGCTCTGTTGTTTTAATTCTGTTTTCGGGGGTTTTTTTGTACAAGCATTTGCATTCTGCAAAACCAGACATCCGTTCTGAGAACTAAAGAATATGGAAAACTTGAAAAATCACTGAGTGAGCTGCTCTTAAAGTTAGAAATAAGGATTTCTCAAAACAAAAAGTAGCCCTTAATCGAGGATTAATACAGACTAACTTTGAAAACGGTTCCAAATAAAATCTTATAGGCAGTGAGATGAACGTCTGAATTTCTACACGATCACTATAAAATTTTGTTTGCACTTTGAGATTAAACTACTTGGTTCTTTACTAATGGAAGAATAATGGCTTTATAGCAGCCTCTGGCTATTCAGCTATCCTAAATTGTCCCAGGCGTGTTCTGTCACTTATACTAGGAAAGAAGACTGTTCATTTTGTTTGATATGTGGGCTTCCCCATGGTTACCTAGGCCTTTGTTCACTCAATACTGGTTTGCTGCGCGGTGCTCAGCATGGCCCTACACCATCTAACCCATTTGTAAATCCTGATCATTCAGAAACCATTACCAGCTCCTCCGTGCTCAAGGGGATCAACAATCCTGTAGTAACTACAAACTAAAGGTTTATTAATATTAAAAAAGAGAGTTATTAAGAGGTTAAAATGAATCATTTACATTACTGTTGATTTCAGAGTTTGTAGACCAGGATAATAGCAGTGATGTTAAATCTGCTAGCTTGCAATAAGTCTCTTTGGATCATCACAAATATTGGGGTCCTCAGTCCATTGTTCAAAGCTCTTCTTTTGCTGGAAATCATGGTCTAGAGATGTGGAGCAGGAAAGAGGCAAGAAGGTGATGTCAGCCTGGGGGGATATAACCTTGAGACTATGTGCATGGAAAGTTACTGTCTCAAACATGGAGACAGCAAACACATGTTCTTCGTGCCCTGCTGAGTCGCTGGGCCTCCATTGTCCGTATGCTCTCTGAGGCCTCCTCTGCAGCGGCCCGTTGGAAGAGCTGATTCTCCTTAAATGGCCCATCACCTATGGCTGTAAATCTGTCTTGTGGCTGTTACCCCGGAACAGAACATGTTTGAGATACAAACACACAGCAACGATTCATAACTTCATATACAATGATAATACACGCATATAAACAGAGTAACAATACTTAGCAGACTATAACATTTCCATTGATACCTTAAAAATCTTTGTATCATACTTTGTACAAGATCTATTTCAATTGTAGAACAGTGATAACATCAGTGGTATAAATGGTCACCTTTCTTTTTATACAGTGTCACACAAAGGCCTTATAACTGAGTTTAGTGTAACCATGATAGCAATGCAGCTCTGAGCTCGTATCTCACCTAGTGTTGGGTACCATTATATTTCTAGCACTTCTTTTATCAATTGATGCAAACATTCTGAGACACCAGTCAGTTTTTAAAGACTTGGAATATATTTTATATCAATGGTATTTCAGTTTTGAACCATGCCCACAGGGTATTGTGTCTGCTGGCTATTTGGACTCCAAAAGAGAAGTTACCTTTACTTATGATTAGGGCTTACAAGCGTTTAAAAATATTAATTGCAATTAAAAAAATTAATCACAATTAATTGTGCTGTTAAACAACAATAGAATAACATTTAAATAAATATTTTTGGATGTCTACATTTTCAAGTATATTAATTTCCATTAAAACACAGAATACAAAGTGCACAGTGCTCACTTTATATTTATTTATGGTTACAAATATTTGCACTGTAAAAAACAAAAGAAATAGTATTTTTTAATTCTCCTAATACAAGTATTGTAGTGCAATCTCTTTATCATGAAAGTTGAACTTACAAATGTAGAATTATGTACAGAAAAAAACTGCATTCAAAAATAAAACTATTTAAAACTTTAGCGCCTACATGTCCACTCAGTCCTACTTCATCCTATCACTCAGACAAATAAGTTGGTTACAATTTTGCAGGAGATAATGCTTGCCTGTTTCTTGTTTACCGTGTCACCTGAAAGTGAGATCAGGCATTTGCATGGTACTGTTGTAGCTGGTGTCGCAAGATATTTATGTGCCAGATGCGCTGAAGATTCATATGTCCCTTCAGAAAGAAAAGGAGGACTTGTGGCACCTTAGAGACTAACAAATTTATTTGAGCATAAGCTTTCCTGAGCTACAGCTCACTTCATCTGATGCGAAATAAATTTGTTAGTCTCTAAGGTGCCACTAGTACTCCTTTTCTTTTTGCGGATACAGACTAACACGGCTGCTACTCTGAAATATGTCCCTTCAGGTTTCAACTACCATTCCAGAGGACATACGTCCATGCTGATGACTTGTTCCACTCAACAGCGATCCAAGGCAGAGCAGACATGTTCTTTTTTATCATCTGAGTCAGATGCCAAGAGCAGGGGGTTGATTTTATTTTTCGGTGGTTCAGGTTTTGTAATTTGCACATCAGAGTGGTGCTCTTTTAAGACTTTTGAAAGCATGCTCGACACCTTGTCCCTCAGATTTTTAAACCTTGAGTTGAGTGCTGTAGCTATTTTTAGAAATCTCACATTGGTACCTTCTTTGCGTTTTGTCAAATCTGCTGTGACAGTGTTTTTAAAATGAACGTGCTAGGTCATCATCCAAGACTGCTATAACATGAAATACATGGCAGAACGCAAGTAAAACAGAACAGGAGATGTACAATTGTCTCCCAAGGAGTTCAGTCACAAATTTAATTAATACATTTTTTTTTCATGAGCTTCATCAGCATGGAAGCATGTCCTCTGGAATGGTGGCCGAAGCATGAAGGGGCATATGCATCTTTAGCATATCTGGCACATAAATACCATGCAATGCTGGCTACAAAAGTGCCATGCGAATGCCTATTCTCACTTTCTGGTGCCGTAAATAAGAAGCAGGCAGCAGTATCTCCCACAAATGTAAACAAACCTGTTTGTTTTAGCGATTGGCTGAACAAGAAGTAGGATTGAGTAGACTTCTGGGCTCTAAAGTTTTATAGTGTTTTGTTTTTGAGTACAGTTATGTAACAAAAAATTTACATTTGTAAGTTGCACTTTCACGACAAAGATTGCACTAAAGTACTTGTATGAGGTGAATTAAAAATACTTTCTTTTATCATTTTTACAGTGCAAATATTTATAGTCAAAAATAATATAAAATGAACACTGGACACGTATTTTGTGTTGTAATAGAAATCAATGTATTTGAAAATGTAGAAAAACATAAAATATGTCATTTCAATTGATATTTTATTGTTTAACAGTGTGATTAAGTGTGATTACTTTTTTTGAGTTAATCGCGTGAGTTAACTGCAAATAATTGACAGCTCTACTATGATATAGGCTACTGACATGCATTACCACTATTTGTCATATTTTCAGTATGAGCTATTTATCCCTCTGGCTTATATCAAGCGAATATTGTGACATCTGTATATGACAAACAGTACTTTCGATTACAAACACCAAGCAAGACGGGATCTCTACGTTTCTGTCAAATTCTGTAAAAAGTTCTAGTTTTGCAATTCCTGGATTGTTTTCCTGTCCTATAGTCCAGATATCATTAATTGAGGCTCTGTTTTTATTGTTAAACCTGATTTCTACTTATAACAAGTAAAATCCTGGAAGGTTCTCATTGTCCTGAAGCGTCACTATGACACCACTTGTCATCAGCCTAGATGCTCCTGGAGAAGTTAAGATTCAGGAGTTAAGAGAGAACACCGTATCCCCTTTGGGAGTCTAGTCGCGGGGAAAGGTAGCTGTGTACTTACTAATAAAGGACCTTGCAGATAAAAGGCGATCTAGGTTGTCAGGAGGAAAGCCTCTCCATTTCCCCAGAAAACACAGGAAGTCTACTAGGACAGATCTGAAATCAAGCCCTTTACTGCACACTCGTTTTCTTGTGTATACTCTGCCTGTTATGTGAGTAGCGGTTATCCAGCCCTGCGGCCTAGCGATAAGCATCTGAGTCTGTTTTCCTTTGGTTCTGTGTGATATATAATAATCTGCAAGTGTCTCTTCCAGTGGCAGCAGAGGTGCCTTGGGTGGTTTGTGTGGGGGTGCTAGGGCTGTGACCTGAACTGGGTGCTTCCCCAACTCCTTGTTACAAAACTAGATTGAAACCTGAAAAAAATTAGTTATGGAAACTTCCACCTGTTAGCTCTCTTGGTGGCTTTTTGAGATGCTGAGTCACTGGTCATTAGGAAGAGCTCCGCTCTGTACTGACTGTCAGCCGACTCGCAAACAAAAGGCCTTGTGCCAGTCATTGAGCATCCTCTGCCACTGCCATAGTCACAGAAGAACCGCTGCACGTGACTATTGTTTAGAAATCCGTCTAGACTGTTAGCAGAGGAACGGGATGGAATGCAACTGAGTTCAGTCCAAAGCAGAATGTGAAGAGTTACAAAGTGATCTCACAGGCAGATGAAATTCAGTGCTGATAAATGCAAAGCAATACACATTGGAAAACATAATCCCAACTCTACATACAAAATGATGGTGTCTAAATTAGCTGTTACCACTCAAGAAAGAGATCTTCCATATTTGAAGAGAAGGTTAAAGGACTAGAGACCCAAGTATCAACCCTGCATTGCATCAGAGAAAATGAAGATTTTTCTGGATAGAAGTCAGTGCTTGGCACTGCAGGTACAGCATGCTGAAGAATCCAAGGGCAGTGCAGAACGGGGAAGAAAATAGGCAGTATGTGACCTCTAGAAGAAGAAAGGGGAGAACCCATGTACCCCCAATGCAGATTGAGGTAAGAAACTGTTTTCAGGCTCTCTGTACAGGTACTATGTTGGAGAATGGTTTGGAAGAGTCATCTGAGGGAAAGGATCTGAGGGAGACCCCATCGACCGGAAGGCATGGGCTGCATTGTCCTAAGGATGGGGGTTCCACGACCACTACTCCCAAGAGGAGGAGACGGGTCGTGGTGGTCAGGGACACACTCCTAAGGGAGACAGAGTCATCCATCTGCCGTCCAGACCGGGAAACTCGAAAAGTGTGCTACTTGCCTGGAGCTAGAATTCAGGATGTGACTGAGTGTCTGCTGAGACTGATCAAGCCCCCGCAACACTACCCCTTCCTACTTCTCCAAATGGGCACCAGTGATACTGCCAAGAATGACCTTGAGCAGGTCACCACACAATACCTGGCTCTGGGAAGAAGGATAAAGGAGTTTGAGGCGCAAGTCATGTTCTTGTCCATCCTCTCTGTTGAAGGAAAAGGCCGAGGTAGGGACCATCGAATTGTGGTATCGGAGAGAGTGCTTCGACCGTGGGATGTTGTTCCAGGAGGAAAGATTGCTAGGAAGAGATGGAATCCACCTAACAAAGAGAGGGAAGAGCATCTTCACAGGCAGGCTTGCTAACCTAGTGAGGAGGGCTTTAGACTAGGTTCGCGGGGTATGGCGACCTAAGCCCAGAGGTAAGTGGGGAAGTGGGAACACCCTGACATCTGCTGGGAGAGCAATACAACAGTGCACAGACAATCCAGGAAGTTTTTGGAGAGTGTTGAGGACAACTTCCTGGTGCAAGTGCTGGAGGAACCAACTAGGGACCATGCTCCTTTTGACCTGCTGCTCACAAACAGGGAAGAATTGGTAAGGGAAGTAGAAGCGGCTGGCAACCTGAGCAGCAGTGACCATGAGATGGTCGAGTTCAGGATCCTGACAGAAGGAAGGAAGGAGAGCAGCAGAATACGGACCCTGGACTTCAGAAAAGCAGAACTGATGGGCGGGATCTCCTGGGAGGCTAATATGAAGGGGAAAGGAGTCCAGGCGAGCTGGCTGTATTTTAAAGAAGCCTTATTGAGGGTGCAGGAACAAACCATCCTGAGGTGCAGAAAGAATAGCAAATATGGCAGGCGACCAAGCTTGGCTTAACAGAGAAATCTTCGAGGGTTGTGGGGACTATAGCCACCCCAACATTTGCTTCAGTCCCCCTGTAGCAGCCACCACTTTCTGGCTGTCCACCTCTGAAGGCAGAGCGGAGAGAGCAGCAGCTGCTGGCCGGGCTTCCAGCTCTGAAGGTGGCAGTTCCAGAAACAGTATAGGGGTACGGCCAGGCAGGGGACCGGGGGGCCTGAGAACGGTGCCTGGCCTGTGTCTCTGCCAGCACACGAGAACCATGAAATTAATAGGCAGCAGGTTTAAAACAAACAAAATTAATTACTTCTTCACACAACGCACAGTCAACCCATGGAATGTGTCGCCAGAGGATGTTGTGAAGGGCAAAACTATAACTGGGCTCAAAAAAGAGTTAGATAAGTTCATGGAGAATAGGTCCATCATTGGCTATTAGCCAAAATGGTCAGGGGTGCAACCCCATGCTCTGCGTGCCCGTAAGCCTCTGACTGCTGGATGCTAGGACTGAACAACAGGGAATAGATCACTATAATTTCTGTGGTCTGTTCATTCCCTTTGAAGCATCTGACACTGGCCACTGATGGAAGAGATGGACCACTTGTCTGACCCAGTATGGCTGTTCTTAGGTTCTAATGACTTTGAGATACTTTTGTTTAGTTGGCTGGAGAAATTACCAGCTTACTTTCATATAAAACCTGGTAACTTTAGCTCTACAAATAGTTACTTTTGATCAGGGAAAAAGTTGTTCCATTTTTTCACTTGATTTTTTTTAACCCCAATAATAAAAAAATATACTCTGAAAATCAAGAGAGCTAAATCCATCGTGATTGCATACAGTGATATCAAAAAGATATTTTCTTTTTTAAGGAGTATGTGTACATTTTTGTTGAGACCAAGGACTATTTTTTCTCTAGGATGTGCTGCTAACTAATCTTACTATGCACAGCAAATTCATCTTAAAATGGTGATCTATTAATTGGAGACTTTTTTTACTATCTTACAGGGGATGGTTCTGGGGTTATGAGGAAACACGGGGCCTAAATGTCTCTTGTCTATCTGTCCAAGGATCAGCATCTATCATAGCTCCTGTTCTTTTGAAAAACACTTCAGCACGGTGAGTTGCCTCTATTATTTTTTGTGTGTGTTCAAAAACCTATCTTCACAGCTAGGAGAAAGGTGGCAAAAGCTTCCGGCATGTTACACCATGATGGTATCTCCTCACTGGAGAAGTATAGTTCATTAGAAGTGTTATAAAATGTCTGGCATCAGACAGGAGGATGAGGTAGAGACGAGGCTTTCTTCAGACAATTAACAGAAGTTTCCAGATCACAGGCCCTGGTTCTCATGGAGGACTTCAATCACCCTGACATCTGTTGTAATATCACAACAAAAAACTTCAAATCCAGACTCCAGCGAGAAACTGTTGAATTGGAATTCATTTGCAAATTGGATACAATTAACTTAGCCACTCCCAGTCTCTATTCAAGCCTAAGTCAGTATGCAAGGTAACCTATTTCCCCTTGTTTTTTCCTACCCCCACCCCCTCCTCAGACGTTCTTGTTAAACCCTGGATTTGTGCTGGAAATGGCCCACCTTGATTATCATACGCATTGTAAGGAGAGTGATCACTTTAGATAAGCTATTACCAGCAGGAGAGTGGGGTGGGAGGAGGTATTTTTTCATGCTTTGTGTGTATATAAAAAGATCTTCTACACTTTCCACAGTATGCATCCGATGAAGTGAGCTGTAGCTCGCGAAAGCTTATGCTTAAATACATTGGTTAGTCTCTAAGGTGCCACAAGTCCTCCTTTTCTTTTTGCGAATACAGACTAACATGGCTGTTACTCTGAAACCTTTTATTTATAGGCCTTTCTGGAGCCACCATCATCCAGTATTTGAGTACTTAGTAAATAATGAATTTATCCCTGTAGCAACCCTAGGAGTTAAGAAATGTAACTATCGCCATTTTTACTGACCAACAGTTGAGCAGTGAGTGAGATCAACATTTTCACAAATGAATGCTAATTTTCAGATGCCTGACTTCAGTTGCTTTGGGCCTGATTTTCAGAGGTGTAGCACGCCTGCTGTTCCTGTCCATATCAGTTGGAACTGCAGAGGTGTCCAGCACCTTTGGAAAGCAGGTTCAAAGTTAGCACCAAGAATCACTGGCCACTTTTGGAAAAAGTCACTGCACGAGTTGCCCAAGAGGATCTGTGGCAGAGCTGGGAATGGAGCCCAGGTCTTCCAGGCACTTCCTGGATCAACATGCACAAGAAGGTTACTAATAACCTTTAAATATAACCGGGCAATATTAGAACGTAAATGATCCTGCATAGAGAGATCTCTGATTGGGTTTGCTGTTGAGGTAACAATAGTTGTAGAATTTGTACAATGAGATTAATACACACAGGACGAGTTTACTTCAATACCATAGTTAAACACATGCAGTTCATAAAAGGACACACTAATGTAATGATAAATATGGTAAGGCTCAAGGCCTTTCTCAATGTTCATCTTCACATCATCCTTCTGTGCATAGATAAATACGTACAGTTCCCCCAGACTGTGATGGGAGTTGCATAGAAGTATTAAAGGACAGAACTGGTTCTATGTGTATTAATGTTGGCTTTAACAGCATAATTAGCAATCCAAAATATTCCCTAAGTGCTATGTGAATCAGTAGCACAAGCAGAGCTTTAACTCTTGTGTTTTCTCTCTTGAGGGTGTTTACAATTTTAACCTCAATATTATATTAACACATTTCACTTTTTTCTTTGAAAATGGTAAGACTAAAACTAAACTCTTCACTGGTTTTACTATGAGAATCTACGGTTCTGTATTTGAAATCTTATGCATCTGTGGTTTCACAACAAAGTAACATCACAAAACCATACCTACGTAACTAATGAATGTTGATATGATGCATGTTGTTATGTAGTGTTGTAAATAATAACTTGAAATTGTCACCTATGTGTCTAACATCTTTTTAGTTTTATACAACTTTGTTTCAAACTATCTGGGAGACTAATCCTAAGTGAGGACTAGTCAGCCACAAAATTTAAACTTGCAAAAGTCAGCTGCCATGTAATGTTCAAAAGTCTTACATTTGTTTATAGCAGAAAATAGGGGGAGGTTGTGGTTGGTTTGGTTTTGTTGCTCTTTCATAACTCATGCATTTTTTTGTTCCAGTTTATTTTAAATCACCTTTGGGCTTCTACAAAACATGGTCAATTTAAGCTAAAACAGAACCTTACCATAAGTTTATGAACAGGTTAAAATATATATAATTGTGGCCCGTGTGTTTCTTGGATGGATTTTGGATTTTGTCACAGACACTACCACTTTGCCACAGAATTGTATCCCAGAATCTCAACTTTTGTTTAAAAACTGAAATTTAGATATCTGCCTCTTATGGTTCAGGAGATACACTTTCAAATGTAAGCCAAGCATAAATGATGCTGTATTATCTTCCCGAGTTTGTAGAAGGCCTAAAACAAAGACTGTCTCGGATATGAACTGCTCAACTGGATTTTAACTTTGATACCTAATGGCTCAAATTTAAATGTTAAGATAAACAATTTACCTGCTTATCATTTTAGTAGAAAAAAATCCCACTCAGTGGAAAAACTTCTGTGGGAGTTGGATCAGACTTAGAGTGCTCATTGCACAGACCTAAACTACTTCCTATATATTTCTGGCTGCCCCAAACTCTAATCTTGATTTTAAAATGATCAGTGATGGAGAATCCCCACACCCCTCAATAAGTTGTTCCAGTGGTTAATTGTTCTCACTGTTAAATATTTACACCTTATTTCCAGTTTAAATTTGTCCCGTTATTTAGTGGTAGTTTACTCAGTGTCCCTTTAAAATGTACGAGAGTGGCCAGATCCTCTCTGCATTGGAGACGTTCTCTTGTTTGCTTCCTGAGGGCTGGTTCTGTCACACAAGGGGCTCACAAATGTTTTCAGAGTATGGACTGTACCTTAACAGAGAGCTGTGTCGTGGCTCACTCCCTACTATGTCCACAGATGTAGACCCCCTATCCTCCCACAGAGGTGCAGAATTAGCACTTGTAGTGGCTGCCAAAGGGCTAAGAGGGGACCACACATAGTACTTCTGACAGAATTCTGCGCCCCTGTGGGGACGCAGAATTCATATGGCCCGCATATTTCTGTGCCCTCAGAGATGTAAAGCACTGGAGTTGGAGAGGGAGCTTGGCATATGTGCCTGCGGGGGAGATGTTGATCACCGTCAGAGGGCGGGGCTGGGCGTGCATGCCTGCCAGCCAATGAGAGAGAGAGACTGTCCCTCTTGCTTTCTACTGCGGCTCGCCGGGGATGTGGAGGGGAAGGTCTTTTTATTATGCAGGAGGAAGGCTCTGTCCGGGGGGCAGAAATGTAGCAGCCTGCCTGTTTGTTAATTGATCTCATTCTCTGAGGCAGAAATGTAGTAGTCTGCCTGCTTAGTAACATTGGTAATGTTCCTACTGTTAGTTAACTGTTGCCATACTCCATCAATTCCCCCAGCAGCATAAAAGCTGTACAAGTTTTAAGGCCGCTACGTTGCCAGAGTGAGGGAATCAGCTGGGAAGATCTATGCGCTGTCTCCCTTTTTTCCTGTGCCAAAGTGGCACAATGGGGTTAGTTTACAGCTCAGGATTTATTTTACTTACCCATTAAAAAAAAAAAAAGACTTTGACAGCAAATAAAACATTGACCAAGCAGTCAATAAAATGTCGGGACAGTCAGAAGCAAGCACTTCCCAAAGTACCCAGCCAGGTCCAGGACAATATGACTTTCATGTGTGAAAGTCTGAGCAATTTAAAATGACATTCTACTCTCTCCCCACCCCCCACCCCGCCCCCAGTTTGGTGTTCTGTAATGTAATTTAAATGAAAATCCAGGGTTATAACTAGAATGCAGGGTATTAGCTACCAAGTATTTGTAACTTAACGTTCATGTATTTAGTAAATGCTGAATAGTTATTGTGGAGTTTTTTCTGTACTGTAATTTAAATAAATTACCAAAACAGTTGAAACTGATGTGATTATATTGCATTATTTTGACAAATAGAATATGCAGAATTTTTAATTTTTTGGCACAGAATCCCCCCAAGAGTAAAGTGCCTAGATGGGAAGTAATATTAGGAGAGTTTTTATTTATATTTAATTACCTTAATTAATTTTAGCAGCCAGTAATGAGGAGAGCCAGCACTGTGTGATAAGACAGCACTGCATGAATCCCTTGTGGTCCCTGGGCCACAATTTGGAAATGCCTTCCTTATACCAAACTGGCTAAAGGTCCTGTTGCTGTAAATACAGCATGCTGAGGAAAGTGTTTCATTCTCAATGTTTACTATACACATAGAGGGCAGTCTTTGCTTCCCTTGCTACTGAACATAGTAATGTAAAGTATATTTCTAAGGGAATTGCACTCAACTTTACCATTTTTAACAGGTCAGTGATGTTAGACAGAGCTGAAAACCTTCTTCATGACCACTACGGAGGGAGAGATTATTGGAATGTGAGTATTTTCTAATTAGCGTCTCCAGATTTTCTATTTGATATTAATAAAAACCTAGTATTGACTGGTTTTTGCTGTGAGGTCCGAGAAGCAGCCAGTCTCATAGATGATCTGTTCGTTGTATGTTGCCACCTGTTGGAGCAGGAAGTGTCGTTGCTGTATCAGACCTAGAATGTTCACGTGCTCCTGCAGGGAGCAATCTGTGGGTGGACCTCTGCTCCTGTTTGGAGCGCAGTTGAAGTCAGTAGGGCGCTGATAACAGACCTCCTCACAGGTACAGGCCTGAGACTATAAACATTTCAGGTGGGATTTTCCAAAATGCTTAACAATGGCCTAATTCCTGACTTCATTGGGAGTAGAGTTAGGTCAACTCCGAGTGTTTCAGAAATTCCAAACCATAGCCTTTTAATAGGAGGCATCAAGGTTGGGAGTTTAAGGTTTTCATCACTGATTCAGTGGTTCCGCCATAAGAAAATAGCGTGTGGTGTGATGTAATGTACTGAAT
Organism: Lepidochelys olivacea; assembly: GCF_965140295.1. Lineage (NCBI taxonomy): Eukaryota > Metazoa > Chordata > Testudines > Cheloniidae > Lepidochelys > Lepidochelys olivacea. Next base: position 79,743,775 of record NC_140421.1, on the reverse strand, counting down.
GTTCTCTGCTTCCCTGTTTCTTGTGAAGCTGATCTAGATTTATGTACGCAATTCAGAGAGTGAGCTGGTATGGCTGCATGAATTTCTTAGAGCTTGAAGATGAGTTAGAGTTAAAAAAAAAAAATCTAGCCAGGTTGGGTTTACAGATGATTACAGTTGCTGTCTAATTTTCAAGAGGAGGTCAGCTTGCTGGAGAGAGTAAATAAATTGTAATCCTAGGCCTTGATCCCGCAAACACACAGGCGCTCGATTTAAACCCGAGTAGTCCTATCATCTCAGTTAACAAATTATTTTCTTGGGTAATTCAGAAAAAATAAACCATGAATTACTTGTGAGGGAAAACTTCCCCCCTAATAAAGAGATGTGGATGGATCATAATTTCTAAGACTGAATACTAATCTGTAAAAATAGGACATAAAACCCATTTATGTCATAATGTATCTTCTCTGATAGAGGCACTATGGACTTTTAAGGCCTAAATTTGCTTGATCAAAATTCATAATCTAAGAATGTTCTTATTTTAAGCAGGTTTTTTAACAGCCGTAATTTTAGTTAGAGATATGTTTAGCATGCGAATTTCCTTATTCTTCCAGAGTGGTGGTTCTATCTGTGTTCATTCCAGTTTATATCCTAGACAGAGCTGTATAGACACAGAATTTGTGAAGATTATCTTAGGCAGCAAAATACTGTACGACAATATTTGCAATATATAATACAATCAGTAACAAAGATGTTTTCAGTATTAAAATGCAAATAATAAAAATACTAAATTTAAATGTTAAAAATTTTAAAAGGCTTGTCCTATCATGGCTGCGAGGTTGTTTGAATAAATTGCTTTATAATTTTTTTATGACAATATCTGTTCTTGTGAGCTAGACTCACTTGTGATAAAAAGTCTGACTTGATGCTGTTTCTTCATTTTATCACAGTAGCAAAATTTAGAAGAGGTGTAAAATGATCCCAGTGCCTGAGATTTGCACTTGTGTGTGAGTTACAGCGCAGATATCCAGGCCCTGTAAGTGGGACAGCAGCCGAAGTGTTAGCACTCGTACCGTGCCAATAGCTAAGAGCCTCATCCAAAGAGAGTTGTGAATTTTATTTTATTTTTTGTCACCAGCAGAATCCAACTGACGACCATGTTTGCAAGTTTTATGCAATGAACACAAACCTTGTATTATGTGATTCCCATCATCAGCTGCTTTATTTCTCACACACAAAAAGCTGTACATGTTGGCCAAAGCGAAGAGCCCGCAACCCTACTTAAAGAGCACATTCCAAGGTTCCCGTATCTGCGAACTGACTAGGCTTCTGCCCCTGGGTTGTGTGTCGCTTTCTTTTTCCCTGCACCTACTATATTCTGTCACCAAGTGTTGACCTCGCTAAGTGCTAAACCCTGCATGATAAGTTGTGTGCCGCGTAGGCAAGCATGCAGGTCTTCTAAGAGTTTCCTGTGATTTTACTCACAGTTTTCCACCATTTTGAAGCAACAAACTTGTGAGAGACAAACATCTTTGCTAACGTAGTTTCTAGGTAGAAATCTGGACCTCCACTTTTAAATGCTGGAAGAAAAGGAAACTAGCGATTACATCCCATCAGCACTTTTCCAGCATCCTCATCCTGTTTTGGGCTCCTCCTGTCACCTTTTTATTTAGGATCAGTTGCACCCGCTAAAGAATGGAAAGGTTACACAGCGTCTCTGAATTGCCTTTTGATTTTACCCTTGTGTGATTCCAATTAATCAAGGCAGAATTGCATGGCAACGGTGACAATGGTGTCAGCAGCTTGTTCAAACCTCCTTCCGTTTCTTTTGTAAGTGTGGTGCTCTCTGTTGTGTAAAATGTGTGCTGTGTTTTGATGGAAGACCTCCTTCTGCTAGTCTCATATTTCAACTTATTAGTTGAATGCAAATACAGATGCACAGTCTTCCTGAGAGTTCCCCCCTAGTGTCACTGAGAACTGGGGCATCAATCCTTTTTTCAGTCATCCATCCATGAGGCTGATGATGGTTTCAGAAGAACATTGAAGAGCTGCTGGAATACCAGGATCAGGGACATAAATAATTGTGGTTACATTTTAACGATGATGGCAGTATTGTAAATGTCTCACTTGCAGAATCATCAGTGTTGTGCTCTTCCACTTCAATAGCCAAGATTTCATTAAGTGATGCATCTGGTCACGATGGATCCAAAGAAATGAGTTTACTGCAGTTTCCTTGCAGAGTGACGTCTCTTGACAATGTTTCCATTTTGAAGAATTACTTAGAAAAATTGTCTATTTTCGTTACTTCAGTCATCCAATCGCTTCCTTCATCTTCTGGCATGTTGAGTCAGATAAATGAATTCATTGATATGAAGATCCCTAAACACTAATCACCCATTTGCAGTATTGATCAGCAGCTTTCACGTTGGCTATAGTTGAAATGAGACACTACTATGAAATAAATTCAACTCCATGAAGACTGGAAAGTAAGATGACTCGCCCACTCTGTATAGCAGCCATGTTAACAGTTGCCCTACCCACCTTCTAGATGTTTCTAGATTGTAACAGATCAGCCCCCCAGGCCCTCCAGGCTGCTGCCCTGTGGTGGTGGTGTGAGAGGAGCACACACATGAAAAATCCCCCGGTAGTGCTGTTTCATCCTGCTCCCTTAGAAGCACTAGCAGGCTGCTCACCTAGTGGTTACTCACCTGATTCTCCACACTGCGAGGACGGGGTATGGAGGGGACGGAGCCCTGGCTCTGCTCTCTCTACTGCGGCTGGAGTTCAGGGCAGTCAGCTGTAACAGGAAAAGAGAGGCAGTACCAGCCCCCCTCACTGCTAGAGCAAGGGGAAAAGAGAACCTGAGCAATTGTTCCTCAGAATGCCAGGTCATTCTTGCTCTGCTCCTGGGGTAGGTAGGGCAGCTATCCACAGTCCCTTACTCAGGGCAGACTATGGGGTTAGACTAGCCCTATCTGAATTTCACCATTCTGGTGAGAGAAGAGAAGCTTTTGTGCCAAGTGCAAATGGATCTTTGTCTTGAAAATAAATTCAAAAATCCTCAGTGCATCTTCATACAGTGTTCATTGCTCAATGGGGAAAAAAGCATTTTGCTTGTAAATCAAGAATTTGACCAAACTTCTGATTATTGTGGTTAACTGAAGTCAGTAACAGAGAATTTCCTTAGTACTGTACGCTTGTACTAACAAGGATGGTTCTGCTTTGCCTCGATTCCAGATGGTAACTGTGTCACAAAACACATTTGAAATTATTAATACCCTCAGGTATGGGGAATAGCTTCATTTTTGCCAGTTTCCCTTTTACTGTGATTGGGGCTTTTGGTGGCTAGAGGCATGTTTCTTAGAGCATGTTTAATTCCAGTAGTAATTTTGTAAGTTAACAAGTCTTTCCACATTTTTCTTTCCAAAAGATGAGCTGCACTACTTCTGTACTTGATCTGGTACAGAAATGCCTTCTTCACTTAACAGGGCAGCCATATGGTGCGGTGGCTAGAGTGAGGGAGAGCTACATATGTTCTGTGGTCTAATGCCATCTAAACCACTGTATGACCCTGCACAAATCACTCGTGACCTCAGGGTATTTACCTTAACCAGCTTTTCAACTGGATTTAATGAACAGGAACCTCACTGAAAACTATTTCTAAATTGAGCTCTCCTAGTTTAATGACCCCATGTGTCAACACTTAGATCTTTCTGCTACCATGGGGAACGGCTGACAGACCCTGTGCTGGCACAAGGAACATAAGCATTGTGGACACTTGTGTAACAGAGGCACTAGCCATTGGCTGGGTGCTGATAACACATTTGTTAGTAAAATAAATACTATCCTTGCTCTGTTTTGAAATGTGTTATACAAAAGTTAAAAATTACTAAATTTAAACTACAAGGTAGATGAATCTCGACTCTTTTCCCAGTTTGTAGGTCTAGCTATTAAAAGGCACTTTTGAAACACTCCTGCAGTGACAAGTTGTGTATATGGGATGTAAGTGCAGTTACCCACAGGTTGGTAGAAAGTACCCTTAAATGCTGGAAATTGTTACCTTGCAGCGTTGTAGGAATGTGTTAAAAGTAACCCCATTCCTGGAGCTCTAAATGGAAGCAGGTTCTCACATGCATGTGTTTATAGCTATCTCCCTACTCCCAGACAGTCACTCAGCAGCTCCTCTCATCCTGACAGACCCGTCGAAGTATGGTGTTTGCTAAACACCTGCGTGTGGTGGGGGATGAGTTTAGGAGGAAATACCTTCACTCCACTGATGAGGCAGACAGGACAGACTACAATGAGGACTGGACACAGATGAAGGTAAAGTAGTTTGTAATCTGTTTTTTCTGTAACAGATGTATCCAATATATTTGTTTAGTATTTTGACTGCACTGTGAGAGGGATTGGGAAGTAACTATGAATGTGATGATTCTAGTACACAGCATTTCTAGTCTCTCTGCCCTTCCAAGATTTTTCCTCCTCTGGAACGAAGTTTTCCCAGTCAGTTCAGATCTTGTTGACTGAACTGTTTGCTAGAGAGCAGCACGGCAAGTCTCACTGTGATGGGTTTCCTGGGGTGCAACCTGGAACTGGCTTACCGCTGAGCCCTCTGGCTTACCAACCTGGGCTCCCTCTCTCACTGTGATATTGTGGCAAGCTGCAAACCTTTCCAGGTACTGCACTTACACAGACAACCAAGGGCAGGGACACACCCAGCTGAGTTATATGAATGCTTCTCCTAGCTACTCATGAACTAATAATAGAGAGGCTCCAGCCAGTTCCCCCAGCTCCCCAGCCGAGGACCCAGGGCTATACCGACCTGCTCTGGTCAGAAGCCTGACCAGTATAGGTTTATAACCCAGTCCACCCCTCTCTCAATGTGGAGAGGACATGCACCAGCTCTTGTTCCTGAGCAGATTTCCCAAGCACTTCAACCAAAATGCACTGTTCTTGGTAAAATGTAAAACAGATTTATTAACTACAGAAAGATAGATTTTAAGTAGTAAGTGTACAGATCAAAGTTGGTTACCTAAGAAATAAAAGTAAAAATCACAGTCTGTGTTCTATAAACTAGACAGGATTTGAATCGGTCAGTCTCACCCTGATAGATCATACAAGCAGGTTACAGATCTTCCATACACAGGCTGGAACTCTCCTTCAGCCTGGGACCACCTCCCCAGTTCAGTCTTTCAGACATGTTTCCAGGTGTTGAGTTGGGGGGCAATGAGGTCAAGTGATGATGTCACTTCCCCTCTTTTATAGTTTCTTCCAGCTTGCTGGAAAGATCCTTTGCTATGATGTGAGTGAAGCAGTCTCCATTGTCTATGTGCTATCTCTGAGAAGTCTCCGTTGTATACGGTTCCTGGGATAGTCCTTGGGAGTGTGGAGTCCTTTAATGGGCTATCAGCAGCGTCTGGCTCCTCCATTGTTGCACCTGAAAGGCTGGTTGTGGATGTTCCCAGCCTCACAACGTATTTCAGTAACGCACACATAGCAAAACTTCATAACTTCCACAGTGACAGCATATACAATCCAACCGGGTATTAATGTTCAACAGATCAATACTTTTAAAATGATACCTCACAAGGCATACATTGTACAAAACACATCATAATTCTATGATAGTGGTGAATATGGGGATTCCAGGGTGCGGCTTTGAGCATAGCATGTCACACCCAGTTCCAAGAAGGACAACTTTGTCTGTTCTGCATCTTGTTGGATGGAGCAATGTGCTGTTCAGAACTGTCAGTCGCTTTAGTTTAATGAGGCCACTCTTTGATGATAAATTTGAGATCTTTATAAACAGCTCTCTCCATCTTGCATGGTTTATTTATTCATTGCTGCCAGATATCAAAACACAGTAATCAGCTGTAAGTGCTACAAAATATTGTCAACACACACCTTACAATGGCTCGCTTTCGTTGAATTAACACAGTGCTGTACCTACTTCAGCGCAAGTGTTCATGTACCCAAGACCCTTTTCATTCTGCGTTGAGACTAGTGTATTTTGATTACACCATGTGCTGATTGTTCTCTGAAGGTAAAGCTGGGCACTGCTGTAGGCGGGCCATACCTTGGGGTTCACCTCAGAAGAAAAGACTTCATCTGGGGTCACAGAGAAGATGTGCCAAGCCTTCATGGAGCAGTGAAGAAAATCCGCAGCCTCATGGAGAGGCATAAACTTAAGAGAGTTTTCATAGCCACTGATGCCATTGTGGAGGGTATGCACACCTGTTTAATCCTGGGTCTTACTTCACAATAGAGATTGGTCAATGTGGCAACAGTTGTCACTTCATATTCATGGATTATTGAATATTGATAGCCTTCCTGGGAGACTGATCAGCTCAGGAAATTAAAAGAGGGACTGGAGCCTTTCATCTCCATGCTGACCATTCAAATCCAGCCCAAATAGGTAGTGCCTAGAAAGTAGTCACTGGGTGTTTCACACAGGCTGTTTGGCCATCTGCATGAAACAAGCGTGATGCCCTGGTCCAGTTCCCAGGAGCAGATGTCCACATAGCACAAACTATCATCATGACTAGCTGTAACCGGCAGCTTTGGGAGATCAGAGTATATGGGTGAGGAGATTGAACTTGCCTCAGCCATAGTGTTGGCCTCTCATGGGTAGGGATGAGGCCCATTGATAAAGGAGGGAGGTTCCGGCCATGCTGTACCTGTTCTGGGAAAGAATAAGACTTTTTTTCCAGACCAGTCAAAGTAGCACCTTTCATATGCATTAAATTCACAGGAAAACATCTTGCATTGTTTTTAATAGTCTCTCCTAATAAGGGGTGGGTATTTTTGTCTTTTCTTCCTCTTCTTTCCCATTTCCACTGCACCTTTTCTTTATATGATTCCACGGGTGTCATTAAAAAAGCATTGAGAGGGGAGGCCATTGTGGCATATACCCTAGAGGTGCAATCATTGTCTGTTGCTTCTGTAGGATTAGAAAGTGAGACTAGTGGTACCACCTGTTTCCCGGGCCCGTCAATTCCAGGCCCCCTCAGTCCATCAGCATTTGCTATCTCATCCGTGCAAAGTGTGTCTAACACTCCTTCACTGGCACCTGTCCCCCAAAACTTCCCCAGTCATGTAGCAAGACGTGTTTTACACATCCTAGGTCAAATTTGAGCTTCCTCTGCTTTGCAACCTTTCCACCAGTTTGGTCCAGCTCTTCAGTGAAATGTAGGTATAGGGCAATATTATCGTTTTCTCTAACGGTCCTGTGCCGGGCGGCTTATGGCATTTTTTTTCTTTCAGAGACTGAAGAGCTCAAGAAATTACTGCCTGAGATGGTGAGGTTTGAACCCACTTGGGAGGAGCTAGAAGTCTACAAGGATGGAGGAATAGCAATCGTTGACCAGTGGATCTGTGCACATGCTCGGTAGCTAGTTTGATTTTTGTACGTGTCTGTTCAGTTTGTATGTGAAGGCAGATTTTAAAATGATTGAATCTTGCAAACCTAAATAATGCGACTGAATGAGATGCAGTAATGTCTGTGTTTCTGATTACAGATAACTCATTATAAACAGATTAGACATTGATAAGGCCCTTATTTGTACCTTAAAAACAAAACCTTCTCCAATAACCAGTTTTATTTTCCTTCACAGGTATTTTACAGGCACCTCAGTTTCTACATTTTCCTTCCGGATTCACGAGGAAAGGGAGATCCTGGGATTTGACCCCCAGACAACTTACAACCGATTTTGTGGTGAGAAAGAGAGAAACTGTGAACAGCCAACCCACTGGAAAATTGTTTATTAATAAAACCACTCCAAAGGACTGCAGTAAGTGGTGAGCTCACCAAACCAAGAGAAAACTCACAGGAAACATCTCTTTCTAGCTAAGCTACTACTTTCTCCTCCTCTTCCTGGTGTTTGCTCTGAGTCTGGGTTTTAAGCACAACTGGGTAGCAATACCATGGTCATTCTCCTGACCAGGCCCTGATATAACTGGTCAAAATGAAGTGAGGTAAGGGTTCAGTTTTTGGTGTAGCTGGTAGGCCAGGACAGTATACTCACTCTCTAAACGTTTACTTTAGATTTCAGAGGCCAAGCATTGTTTTAGGAGGCAGCAAAATGTTTTCACTCAAAAACCTTGAAACAATTTTTTGTTTGTTTGTTTTTTATGTACTGTAACTATAACATAGCTATAGACTGTACCACATTCCTGTGTTCAGCGGGTTATTTTCTTTTCAGCTTTATTTGAGTCACTGTAGTATTATCTGTTTACAAGGAGGACGTTTAGGTTTTGTAACCTGCACTTTGTGAGAGCTGCAGATTGTGCACAGAATTTGCAGTTCTGGAGGGAAAATCCAATAGTAATTTTTGAACATTTCAAACTGGTACAAAAATGCATTTCATATTCGTAAGAAGGAAGGATAGGTGGTATTTTTACCAGACCCCAGACCAGTGTCACAGCTAGCACCTTTAACAGCAATTCTTGGCAGAGAGGTCAGTGGCTAAAATACATAAAGACTGAAATACATTGGCAACCCCAAAGCTGGTTGGGTTCTGTTTAGTAGGGCTGCGAGGGAAAGTGTGTACCGCCTGTCATGTACATGTTCTCCCTGAACGGGAGCCTTCATTTTATAGAGCTGTCATTCATCACCTTTCTCCCATGTTAAATTCACTCAAATCAAGGCAAATATAAACAGCATTTAGGGAGTTTCCTGCTTTGCAAGAAGAACTCTTCAAAGCGTGGAGCTGCTTGTTTAGGCTTGAGGGTGTTTTGCAGCTGCATAGGGGGAGCAGGGTGGAGTATTCTTTCTTTCCCCCTCCACGCCTAGCCTGCTGCACATTGGAAGCGTTCCAGGGCATGGCTTCATCCCTGGATTCAGACATGCCAGAACTGACCAGCCATTATAAAGGTCATGGGACTCTTTGCTCTTCCCCTTAATTCTGCGTACCCATCAGATCTCCCAGGTGAATGCTGTGCAGCTGCATGCAGGTGACACTCTCCCTTGGGACTGAAATGTCACACGCAGCAAGGGCACATGGAAGCAGTGTAGTGGAGTACCCCCTTCGGTGAGCCATCATGGCATGGGGAGCTGTTGCTTTAACCACAGTGTGGGCAGAAGAGAGTGCAATGGCCGTCTGAGAAAACACTTCACGAATATGACGCCTGTAACATCTTTGACACCCGCTGTTCAGAGTTGGCTACGTGCAATCAGGTAGACTTCTGTCTTGCCGTTTTAATCTGGCTCATGGTTCTGCGACATCTCCGATTGGTCTGCTTAAGAAAAAGGGGAGCCGTAATTTTCAGAGTTCAGCGGTATGTTTTTCCTCTAAATGTGAACAGAACACGGAGCAGTTAATGGGTTCATCCTCATGTTGTCAAGTGTACTCTTACTGTGCCCTTCACCCACCCCCCACCTCTTTCTTTCTTTCAGCAGCATTCTTCTTAGCTCCATCCTGTGTCCCATTGGGCTTCTTCTCATGTCCACCGCCTACCCGCTTGGGCTCAGTAATATACCCCTCCTGTGCTCTCCATGGGAACCTTACTGTATCCTCCCAGACAGCCAAGCAGGCTTGTCCTGTGCTTTGTGCGGGAAAACTTGTACAGTCTCCTCATAAAGTGAGTAATTTCAGGCCTCCTGTGTTGTTACCAGCTATTTGTTTGTATCTCTGTACAGCAAGGGTTCCTTTCCAGTGACAAAATGAGGCTTGTGGGAGCCTTGTATTCTCCAAGCAGTGCCTTTTCCAACTGAGTTGGACACTGGTGTCATGTAGCCTGCGTGCTGTGCAAAGTATACCTATAACTGTATACCTCAATTTCTTATGAAAAATAAAATGCTTTGTAGTATCTTATGTGAATTTTCCATGTTTCTTACTGCTCTTGGTTCCCTCATGTGACGTACCCAGCTCTGTCATGTCAGATCGATGGATTCTAATGGCAGAAGGGGCCATTATGATCTAGTCTGACCACCTAATAGAAGGCTCTTCAACCTAGCAGACAAAAGCAGAGCAAGATCCAATGGAAGGAAGCTGAAGCTAGACAATTTAGACTGAATTAAGGTGAAAACTTTTGACCAGGGAATTAATCATTGGAACAACTTACTTAGAGATGTGGTAGATTTTCTGTCACTTGCAGTTTTTACATTGAGATCAGATATGTCTTTTTAAAAATATGCTCTAGCTCAACTAGAAGTTATTAGACTCACTGCAGGATTGACTGGGTGAATTTCTCTGCCCTGGATTAGGAAAGAGGTTAGTTCAAAATGATGGTTATAACAGTCCCTTCCTGGCCTTAAAATCTATCCGTCACATGCTCTCATGCAGAGCCAATCCACTTAGAAGCACTGATGAGCTGTTGCACCATACAAAGGTGGCAGAGGCATGACTGCCTGGTGCCTTGTGCTGCCGTTACCCCCTTCTGACTTGCTGCCATTTATGGTCCCTTGGCACGCTGCACAGGTGAATGGCTGGGCAGTGAGGAAGGAGCCTTCTGCAAATGCGGAGTGTAGATAATGATGATCTGGCCGTGTTCTATGAACTAACCTATCAGAGCAGGTGTCTTCACTCCCTGCCCCTCCCACGGCACATGGAGGTGGAACACACCTAGCCAGCGCTCCCGATGGAGCACATCGTTGCACAGTTGTCATGGGAAGCATTCAACACAAGATGAAAGCTGCATGCAGGGCTAAAGTAGTCCATGTGGTCCCAGAGCCACAGGATGTGTGTGGCTGCTATAATGGATATGTTCTGCCACAGTAGCTAATTTCAGTACACAAACGGGGTGATTTTCAGCTGTGATCCAAATATGTTTACATTGATGTGTCTGTGTAGCAGGCTGCACCATATTTCCACCTCTGAGGTGCTTTGCCTCTCTGCCCTCTGGCTGCTCAGTTGGCTTCAAAAACGTTTGCAAAACAGATAGGTTTTGATTGTCCCTTTAAACAAGACAACTTAGTCCCAAAACTCAGCTGTGCTCCTTGCAGTCCGAACCATCTCCTCCTCTGTGATGGATAGGAAAATGTCAGCTCAAGGGTTAATTCATTCTCTGCATTTCACTCAGGGAAAAATGGAAGTAGGAATTTTCATTGCTGAAAATATAAAAGGGAAGAGAGGTGCACAAAAATATCCACCACCAAGTTTAAAACAGTGAAAATTCCACCACTGAGAAAGCTGTGGAATAAGTCTGTATGCCTGTGCTTGTTCCCAAGGTAGGGATGTAAATAACGTTTTAAAAAAGTAAATGTTGAAACTATTAACATTTTAGCACTTAAATGTTTAACCGTTAGGCTCTGCTGCCTCCCCACAAGACCGGGGTCCCAGCTGCCACCCCCACGCCTGGAGACTCAGCTCGCTGCTGGCCACAGGCCCTGGCTGCCTCCCCGTGAGCCCAGGACTCTGCTGCTGCCACCATGAGTCATAGAATCAAAGAAGATCATGGGTGGAAGAGCCCTCAGGAGGTCATCTAGTCCAACCCGCTGCTCAAAGCAGGACCAATCCCCAACTAAATCATCCCAGCCGGGGGTTGGTCAAGCCTGACCTTAAAAACTTCTAAGGATGGAGGTTCCACCACCTCCCTAGGGAACCCATTCCCGTGCTTCACACCCTTCTAGTGAAATAGTGTTTCCTAATATCCAACCTAGACCTCCCCCACTGCAACTTGCGACCATTACTCCTCGTTCTATCATCTGCTACCACTGAGACCAGCCGAGCTCCATCCTCTTTGGAACCCCCCCCCCCACACGCCCAGGGCTCTGCTGCTGCCCCACACACAGCCCAGGTGCGAGGCCGGCAGCCGGGACCCTGGGGGTGGGGTGGCAGTGGAGTCCTGAAGCCAGAGTTTAAATGTTAACAGGAATACCTTACTGATAAGACTGAAGCTTATTGGCTAATCAGTTAACCGGTTTAACATTTTGCATCCCTATCCCAAGGGAGTTACTCCAGAGGAAGATACAAAAATGGAAAGGAACCCTAATCTAATCTGTGATCCTTCACGATAAAAGGACTAGTAATCCCATAAAAGCCTTGAAGAAAACCTACCAGACCGGGGCCAGTGGAATATCGCTCCCCTAGAAATGATTTGATGTGCAATGGGTTCTGTGTGGTTGCTTTGTTTAGACCAATGAATGGCCACACAGTCTTTTTGCCACAGGGTGGTGACAGTAGACAGTCAGATCAAGCTGCCTTCGAGCTGTGTCTGCACACAGAGCAGTAGCAACTGCTTGCGTTTCATCCAGCACCTCAGATAGGGATGATGGCGCAGCGTAAAACCTTAAGGGTGGTGTTTTAATGATGCTGGTGTAATTAGTACATGCCAATGACTTTAATCAGACTTAAATCTCGTATCCTGCTCAGTTTAGGCATAAGAAGCAGAACGTGTCAACATGGTGATTTTGAGGTCCCATCTGTACTAGAGCATAATAAGCCTTCATTGTTACAGCAGATGTGTGTGTGATGCTGTTAGAAGAACATCCTGTGAAGAAAGCACACACCACATTCACACCTGCAATGTATGAGAGTGCACGAATGTCCCTGACTGGACTTTGCCCCACCTCATGGGCATTGACTTAATTGTTCTTTGCCAGGGCATGTACCCCTCTGTATTGTAGGGTTTTTTTGATGGTTGTTGAATAGAATCATCTTCAGTGTTTAAGGGTAGGTGGATGGATTTGTTACAACATTGTTATTTATAAATTGGCTTCATTCTCATCAGTTGGAGGATCTAACAACACTCAATGCAGCTAATTGGCAGAGCTGGAACTCAGCTGCTACAGTCTCCTACAGCATGACCCCATGTTGCAGATAACCCTCTCCTGAGCAGGGAGTGCCAGTCAGTGATGCTGTGGTATGGAAAGCAGGGACTGGGGTGGGACCGTTAGATTCCTTATAGCTCACAAACCACTGACACAGTTTACCACAGACCTCCGGGATGTTGAAGGATTATATCCAAGCCAGTGCAACCCATCTCAACACACACTTTTTACTCGTGAGTAGTCAATTTCAATGTCCTGTACAGGATCACACCAGGCATCTCTGGGGGCACCTTGAAGACAGCGTGGGTGCTTTGCCTCTTCTGCATAAAATCCTTCTGTTCGGCTGCTCTGGCCTGCAGTGTAAACCTGAAACCTCAAAGCTGCTGGAACTGGATCATCTGTTGATGCACTATTTGATCAAATTTATCTAGAAACCGTACAGGGACTAGTATAGAGTCCGCTGATCATAAGAACTGAACATATAACACTCCACACTCCCATCTGAGATGTCGCTAACATGTTTCTGTAACTTCTTCAGCAGTGCCAAGAAGTCAGCATCCAGTGAGCAAGAAATAATTAAGTGTCATTGTTGAGAACTATCATAGTTCCTAGTGGAGTTGCCATGTAGTTTCCAATCTCTGTGCTAACTTGTGCTTCGGAGTATACAGTCCTGGGTTACAAATGGACCTTGCCTGTGTGCATTTAGAGCAGCTGCTGTGGATCCTGGCATGTGAACTCTCCAGGTCTATAATTTGGCTTATGGAGAGGGGGATTGGATCTGAAGACCTCAGCTGTTACCAGTAGCCAAGATTTTAAAAATGTTAGTGATTTTGGGTGTCTCCATTTTTGATGCCCACCTGGAGAGACACTTTTAGAGGGGCCTGATTTTCAGAGGGATGAGGCAGCTGAAAATATTGCCTAGAGTGTTTGGACTCACTGGAATGCATTGATGATCAAAAGAGTGAGACAGTTACTCTATGATTACATCACCACAGGAATAGCACTGGAGCTGTCAGACATGTAAGCAGGATGCCAAAGGCATGACGAGACTGATGTCCTGCAATTACAATACTTCACAAATTGTTGGAACAAGCATGGACTGGCTGAACCCCAGCATGACGGTGGCCATTTCCATGGTGTACTATTGGAGAATCGGCAGACACACATGGCCAACACACAGAGCTATGTAGGCAGGAGAGGGGAGGGTGCTTGTAGCTATCTTGCTCCAGCTGTTCAGAATCTCAGAGCAGCCGTAGTGCCAGATTGAAGCAAGAAAGCTGCTCTGGGGGCTCCAGAAACAATCTGCGAGCGCTCCATTGCTCGGGCTGGGCCATGTGTTGAAGCGTTAACTTGGGCAGCAGTAGTCTGGATTGCAGAGAGCTCATCCACCCCTTTGAGGGAGGTATGTGTCCTTTGCAGCGCCTGTCCCTCTGACTCCTCCCCTGCCCTCTTGGCCATACCCGCTTTTAGCCTGCATGGCTCTGGCACCTGTTCTCGGGGTGGGCCTGGTTGCGGCTAGGAGACAGCATGCTCTAACCCTACAGTTTCCTTCTCCTCCGGTTGCCTTTCCCTGGCCCTTTTGGACGTAGCCCCTCTCCCCACAACACAAATGACACCCACAGATCACAGTAAGTCGGGAGGAGTGGTGCCTCAGTACAGACAGAAGAGAATACGCAGAGAGCTGGGACTTTGGATGCAGGCTGAAAAGAAGAGTTAGATTCAGCTGGGGAAAGTGCAGGGACACCTGGGGAAAACAAACCTAAGACCACATCTCCTGAGATCGAGAGAGCTGGGAACTAGTGGTGCTAAGAGAGTTTGCCAGGAGACACACTTCATGTCACAGCACGGGAGGATACAGCCGCTTTCTGTGCAGCTTTACTGCTACCCCGCTGGGCTGCTGCAAACGTGTTAAGGGGGCTTCAGGGAGAGGGCAAGGCAGGGAGCGGGCTGGGAGGACTCGGGGAAGAGCATTGGGGTGGGGGTGGCGGTGTGTAAGTGGGCTGTGAAGGGACAGAGCCTGAAAGGAGTTATGTTCTTGAGCGGGACCCATCACCACTCCCTCTCCTGTTCCTTTGGGATGCCCCGGAGCTGCTGTCTCTTCCGGAGGAGAGTCCTGCATAGATGGGACAGTTAGAGCAGGGGAAATTACTGAGCTGTAATTCTGCTTCTCTGCGGCCATGAGGTGGCAGGCCACTCCCTCCCTCTGGTGCAGTGCTTTCCTCCCAGCCTGGTTGCCCAGTGCTCTCCGGCACGGCTTGGAGTCTGGTGCTAGAGCTGGCTGAATAAGCATGCCGGGGGGGAGGTTGTTGTGGAAACTTTTGGATGAAAATCAAAAGAAAATGGTTTTCATGGAAATTTTTCCTCAACGTTTTTGGTTAAAACTGGAATTTTTATTTTTATTTTTTGCTCAAAACCTGAAAAATTTCAAGGAAAACAGACATTTTCCACACAAAATTTCCTGTTTACAAGAACAGTCATTTTTTGCCAAAAAAAACCCTTTCAGATGAAAAAATGGCGGCCAGCCCAGAGCTGGCTTTTCTTTCTGAGGTCTTTGCTTCCCACACAGGTGGCCTGCGACAGCCAGAGGGGAAGGGCCTGATTGGTATTGGAGCAAAAAGCTGGTAGACTTTGGCCTGTCCTGCTAGACTGCGGGATGCTGTCGTGGTCTGAGTCGGACGTCTGATGTTTTTTGCAGTAATACTATGGAATTAGCCGAAGCAGTGGTGTCCGACTGATGGCATTTACGCTGTAATTGTACAGAGCCGGCTTGCATGATTAGATCTGTGACTGATGTTTTTGTGCTGTAATGGTACAGCAGTTGCCTGCGTGATTGTATTTATGGCTGACATTTTAATATTACAGTTTTTCAGTGATCCTTGGAAAAGTGCATTTTAGTGTTTACATCAATGGATTTCTGACCCTGGTCAGATAAAAACCAAATAACACAAGAGGCTGAAGCAGCAGTCCTCAAGTTCCTTCCCATGTGACATGCAGAACATTACTCCTTTTAAGTGGTGAACTGGAATAGCAATGAACTTAGAGATGTGCGGGGTTTTTGGGGGTTTTTTTGGCTCATCAGTTTGGAAGTGCTGCTCATTCAGAGAAGATGCTATGATACATTTTCCACAGATGGAGGCTGAATAAACCTCAAATGTGCCTGATCAGTTTACAGGACATTTGTCTTCAGCTTTTTCTCCCCACCTCCACCCCAACAGTATTTTGGGCATTTGTTTAGATTCCTCATTGCATTAAGGAGCTAAAAAACTAACTAGATGGAATATGCCATTGACAGTTTTTGTTACTGCCTGCAAGAGTAAGGTCTTGCCCACTTGCTCGGGGTCTAACTGACTGCCCTGTTTGGGGTTGGGAAGGAATTTTCCCCAGGTCAGATTGGCAGAGACCACGGGGTATTTTCACCTTCCTCTGCAGCATGGGGCACAGGCGACCTGCAGGTTTAAACTAGTTTAAATGGTGAATTCTCAGTAACTTGAAGCCTTTAAAACATTATTTGAGGACTTCAGTAACTCAGCTAGAGGTTGGGGTCTATTACAGGAGTGGGTGGGTGAAATTCTGTGGCCTGCAAGGTGCAGGAGGTAGGACTAGATGATCACGATGGTCCCTTCTGGCCTTATAGTCTGAGTCTATACGAGGCAGAAAGGGAACAGCACAACTGGGAAATAATAATAATCAGCCCAGCAGAAAAAAAAAAAACATGAGTTCTGCTTCTTCTGCAGCAGTAAGGTCTTTTCCTTAGCAGCAGTAGAGCAGAAACCTTCCCCAGGAATAGTTAGGGAGAATGCTACTTACCAAACTTATTTTGACAGGTGGTGGTGTCCCTAGACCCTCCTATAAAAACATAAGAACGACCGGTCTGGGTCAGATCCAAGGTCCATCCAGTCCAGTATCCTGTCTGCTGACAGTGGCCAATGCCAGGTGCCCCAGAGGGAATGAACAGAACAGGGAATCCTCAAGTGATCCTTTTCCTGTCGCTCGTTCCCAGCTTCTGGCAAACAGAGGCTATGGACGCCATCCCTGCCCGTCCTGGCTAATAGCCAGTGATGGACCTGTCCGGGGGTGTGGATAGGGGTCAGGGCAGTCAGAGGGCGTGGAACAGGGGCGTTGAATGGGGGCATGGGTCCCGGGGGGGGGCTGTCAGGAATGAGAGGAGGGGTTGGATGGGGCAGTGGGGGGCAGTCAGGGAACAGAGGGGGTTGGATGGGGCAGGAGTCCCGGGGGGGCCCATCAGGGGGCGAGAAGCAGGGGGGGTCAGATAGGGGTCGGGCGCCAGGCCACGCCTGGCTGTTTGGGGAGGCACAGCCTCCCCTACCCCGCCCTCCATACAATTTCAGAAACTCAGTGTGGCCCTCAGGCCAAAAAGTTTGCCCACCCCTTACCGCGCTGCCTGGAGCGCTGGTGGCTGGGGGCGCTTCAGCCGTGCCGTCCAGGGCACCAGGACAGGCAGCCACGCCGCCCGGCTGGAGCCAGCCACGCCACGGGGCAGCACAGAGCACCGGGTCAGGCCACGGCTCTGCAGCTGCGCTGCCCAGCCAGAGCTCGCAGCCCCTCTGCCCGAGGGTGCAGTGAGCTGAGGCTGCGGGGCAGAGGGAACAGCGGGGGAGGGGCTGGGGGCGAGCCTCCCGGGCCAGGAGCTCAGGGGCCGGGCAGGAGGGTCCCAGGGGCCGGATGTGGCCCACGGGCCGTAGTTTCCCCACCTCTGTCCTAGATAGTGTTCGAGTCTGATGGGCTCTCATGGATTGATCACCAGTTGAGGGATGGTTCCTGCTGGAGTTTCCATAGGGAGCTCCATTTTCCTAATCTGGGCACCCTCTTATTATGTGATTCTGACTATACCTCGTTAGATTTCTGCATATTGTTCACCCTGTGTTAGGGCATGTGTTAGGAAAAGGTGATTACCGGTTACCTTGTAAGCAAAAAATTATTTTCCTGTTAATTTTTCGCAATATCACCCATTGGTGCATCTTTTCCCTTAATCTTGTGGCATAGGATCATTCTGTGGTCACTTAATTATGTCAGCGTTTCTCATCTTCAAGGCCTAAAATAGCAAAGCTAAAATCTTGCAGGCCTCCGCCTACAGGTGTTGCGTTTCAGCCCTTCTTACTTAGACACCTAATACATAATTATCCCTTCTCACTGTTAATCAATCTGAACCTTCTATAATTCTACAATGTAACTCTATTTAACATGCAATGCTTATATATGACATAACATGTTAGTTAGTCATAACCACACAATAAATGAACAATAAACTAAAATAATTGGCTACAAGTCTGTCCTAAGACCCACCATCACAACCATTTCTAAGAGGACTCATGCCTCCCCTGGCCCCAGATGGGTTCTGTTCATTGTTTCTGGTTGTGACTCAGGCTTACACATGCACAAAATAGGACGTTTTCTGTTGCTGATTGTATAGAAAGTCAGTCACGTCTGATCCACAGACAGATCCTGTTGCTTTTACTGATCAGCTTATCAGTGGGGAGGCTTATCTTTGAACATATGATCCCAAATAATTAGCAGGAGAGATGTATAGACGTTGTTATGTTGTTATATGTTAAGGCAAGGCTAGAGTGGGGCACCCAAACCATTTGCAAACACTTATAGACATCTGTTCATAGATTATTTGCAAAGAGATGGATAAATAGCAGCTAAATACTGCACATTTACAGCTCATCCAGTCTGAGCCCAGTGCCTCTGTCAGACAGTGAGAGAGCACTAAGTTCATCCCCAAGCAGTTCCCCAGAGAAGTTCTGCTCTGATTGGGGATCATATCCCTTGGCATGGGCACCTTAAACACATGGGACATTTTCAAACCTGTCCAACCCCCAATCATGAGCATTTTGCAAGGAAAAGACAGTAACATAGGTTACCCCAAGCACATCAAATACGTTCTCCGTTCCCTGCACTGACTTCCCATAGAATACCAAATCAAGTTCAAGGGCTTGGCCCTTATCTTTCAGGGGAGCTCCATGGCCTGGGCCCAGGGTATCTAAAAGAACTTAAAACTCTGGGATGAAACCGGTGCTGGACAATTCTGCTCCTCTTTCACCAAGGCACGCACAATCATAGAAGCACAGGCTTAAAAGGGACCACAAGGGTCATCTTGTCCACCTTCCTGCCAAATGTAGGATTTGTTGCGTCTTAACCATTGAAAACCTCCAGTGAAGGAGCTTCCATGACTTCCCTTGGCAGTTTGTTCCATTGCCAGGGGATGTTGTCAAGGCCAAAATACAACAGGGTTCAAAAAGAACTAGTTACGTTCATGGAGGATGGGTCCATCAATGGCTATTAGCCAGAATAGTCGGGGATCCAACCCCATGCTGTGGGTGTCCCTAAACCTCTGTTTGCCAGAAGCTGAAAGTGGGCAGCAGGGGATGAATCACTTGATAATTGCCTGTTCTGATCATTCCCTCTGAAGCACCTGGCACTGGCCACTGTCGGAAGACAGGATACTGGGTTAGACGGACCTTTGGTCTGACCCATTATGGCTGTTCTTATATGTCGTACTGTTCTTGCAGTTAGGAAGTTTTTCCTGAGATTTAATCTAAATCTGCTATGCCCTAGTTGAATCCATTGTCTCCTGTCCTGCCCTCTGTGGCAAGAGAGAGCAATTTTTCTCCATCTTTTTGGCCGCCTTTCAAGTATTTGAAGACCATGATCATGTCTCCCCTTAATCTCCTCTTTTCCAAACTAAACATACCCAGTTCCTTCAGCCTTTGCCCAGATGGCTTGCATTCCATCCCTTTGATCATCTTTGTCACTCACCTCTGAATTCTTTCCACTTTCTCTACATCCCCCCCAGGAACCAAGGACGAGCACAAACCTCCCCACCTTCCACTCCAAGGGCCAGACCCGTTTCCTAGACTTTGCCTTCTCTAACATAAACATAAAGCAACATGTTACGAGATATTCCACTGCCCACACGCTTCCCCGAGGGGAGAGGATGAGAGAACAAACACGGGACAAATATTACTCACATCATGCTCTGCTGGAAGGTGTTCCGATACTACAGCGATGATCACAGTGTTAGAACCGATAAAGAATCATAGAATCTCCAGGTTGGAAGGGACCTCAGGAGGTCATCTAGTCCAACCCCCTGCTCAAAGCAGGACCAATCCACAACTAAATCATCCCACCACCCCCATGGCCACGATTCTGGGAGCCGCGATTCTGGGAGCTGTCCCCCCCCGTCCCCCCCAGCAGGCAGGGCCACCCGGAATGCAGGGACTTTAGGGGCCCCGGGGCCCTGGCCTGCAGCTCTGAAGCCCCGTTCGGAATGCGGCCCTGCGAGCAGGGGCCGGAGGAGTCGGGAGGAGCAGGGGCAGCCGCGCAGCCAGCGGCCGGAGAGAAGCGGCGCCTTCCCCTTCAAAGCACCGCTTCTCTCCGGCCGGCTTTGAAGGGGAAAGCGCCACGTCTTTCCGGCCGCAGGCTGCGCGGCTGCCCCTGCTCCTCCACTGATCGGAGGGCTCAGGGCCGCCCCCCCACCTTTTTTTCCCCTCCGGCGGTGCTCCCCCAATCGATCGTCCTGCGCGCACCCCACTTTGGAGACCACATAAATCCAGCCAAACTTTAGAGTCTAGTCCAATGGTCCTCATCTGCCAGACAGCACCTCTGACAGTGCCATGAGCCCTCCCCACGTCCTCCAGCATCAACAATAAAGGGTCAGCTTCTAACGTTAGACGTGAGCCCACAGTGACCCAGAGGTGATGGTGCCATGCCCTGAGCCGCAATGACATAGGCATCCAAATACCTGGGCTTTCACAAGGCACGTATCCTCCTCTGAAAGGGCACCGCTGCTGCTCGAACACACCCAGTCAGCGGGTTTGAGCTAGCGCAGACGGATTGCGTGGCAACCATCACGTTCTGTCTACAGCTTCAAGAGAACACAATGTCTTACAGTGCAGCCGCGTCCTACTGAAAGCTCGGCAGGGGTTGTGTTCTATTTAGGTGCTCCAAGCTGTCCCTCTCAGCTTTGTGGAGACCACAGCATCCTTAATTGGACACGTCAGCCTCTGATCTGATATTTTGACTTTTTTACCTGTCAAGAGCTGACTCCACGTTTGGGGCGAGGATACAATGATCTGTCACCAAATCAAAACCAGGAGAAAAGCTCCAGATGCCCCCATACATAGAGGGTTCTTTCCTTGGGCTCTTCCTCCTTTTTAAAAAAAACATCTTCCTATTCATGTTGACAAGGTCAGGGCAGTGAACCGAGACTCCCGTCATCCAGATTGCTGTCAGCACATCAGACATCTCTTCCAATTACATCCAGGTCAGCATGAAGGAGAAGCAGGGAGAGGCGCTGAGCGCTGCTCTTCAGAATGTGCTGTACAAAAGCATTTTGTTTCAACTCTGTCAAACAACATGTTATAGCTTTTGCCACCCGATAACACACAGGACCTGGGGTGAGAGACAGGAATTGGCTGCTGCACGGAACCAGAGATGGCTCACTATGCAGTGATGATCTTCCACTTCTGGGGGCCTGACTCTCATTACAGAGCCTCATGCTGGACAAAGAGTGGGCCTCTTTAGTATGGGCTCCCAATGGCACTGAGCTAGGACCACTGCACCAAGAAGACAATAACCATTTTATGTTACCCCCTCCATTTCAGGAGGGGAGGGAAAGAGAAGCTAGTAACAGGGACATTGAAAGATTTTTCTTTTCCTTTCTCCATTGGAGTTAAACTCCTACTGGCTCTGGCTAAGTTTTTCAAAAGTGACTGGTGATTTGGGGGCGGCCTTAGTTTTGGGGTTGCCTGCTTGAGAGGCCTCAAAGGGGGCTGATTTTCAAAATGTTTTGAGCAGCCACCTTCTGAATATCAGGTACCTTTAAGATTTCTGCAGTTGGACACCCAAAATCACCGGTCATATTTTAAACTCTTGGCCCTAAACCACAACAGTTACCAGAGTTTCAATGTGAGTTATAGATTCCTACCTGTTATGGCCAGAAGGGAACATTATGATCATAGACTATAAGGCCAGAAGGGACCATCGTGATCATCTAGTCCTACCTCCTGCACCTTGCAGGCCACAGAACCTCGCCCACCCACTCCTGTAATAGACCCCTAACCTCTGGCTGAGTTACTGAAGTCCTCAAATTATGGTTAAAGACTTCAAGTAGCAGAGAATCCACCATTTACACTAGTTTAAACCTGCAAGTGACCCATGCCCCACGCTGCAGAGGAAGGGGAAAAAAATCCAGGGTCTCAGCCCATCTGACCTGGGGGAAAATTCCTTCCTGACCCCAAATAGGGCCATCATTTAGATCCTGAGCATGTGGGCAAGACACAGCAGCCAGATAGCAGAGAGAGAATTCTCTGTAGTAACTCAGAGCCCTCCCCATCTCGTGTTTCATCTCCAGCTCTAACAGTCGCAGAGGGGCTCGTAGGCCGCCTCATCATACCTCCCCCTCCACAAACTTATCAAACTCAGACTTGAAGCCAGTTAGTTTTTAAACCCCAATGCTTCCCTTGGAAGATTTTTCCAGAACTTCACTGTTGTGATGGTTAGAAACCATCATCTAATTTCAAGGATAATGTTGCTGGTGGCCAGTTTATATTCATTTGTTCTTGTGTCCACATTTGCACTTAACTTAATTCCTCTCCCACCCTGGTGTTTATCCCTCTGATGTATTTACAGAGAGCAATCATATCTCCCCTCAGCCTTCTTCTGGTTAGGCTAAACAAGCCATGCTCTTTGAGTCTCCTCTCATAAATTAGTCTCTCCATTACTCTGATCATCCTAGTAGCTCTTCTCTGTACCTGTTTGAATTCATTCTTCTCTGTACCAGTTTGAATTCATTGTTCTTAAACATGGGAGACCAGGATTGCACTCGGTATTTAAGATGAGGTCTCACCAGTGCCTTGTATAATGGTACTAACACTTCCCTGTCTCTACTGGAAATACCTCGCCTGATGCATCCTAGGATTGCTTAGCCTTTTCATGGCAACATCACATTTCCAGCTCATAGTCTTCCTGTGATCAGCCAATACACCCAAGTGTTTCTCCTCCCCTGTCGCTTCCAACTCACACATCCCAAGCTTCCAGCAAAAATTCTTTCCAAATCTTCTTGTATAATATTCTGGTCCTCCTCAGTATTGACAATACCTCCCAAATGTGTCATCTGCAAATTGTATTACCACACTCCCACTTTTTGTGCCAAGGTCATGAATGAAAACGTTAAATAAGATTGGTCACAAGATTGATCCCTGAGGAACTCCACTAGTAACCTCCCGCAGCCTGACAGTTCACTTTTCAGTATGACCCGTTGTAGTCTCCTCTTTAACCAATCCCGTATCTGCCTTTCAAGTCTCATATTAATCCCCATCTTCTCCAGTTTAATAAGTTCCCCTGTGGAACTGTATCAAATGTCTGATTGAAATCCAGGTAGATGAGCTCTTCTGCATCTCCTTTGTGTAAAAAAATCATCTATCTTCTCAAAGACAGAGATCCGGTTGGTCTAGCACAATCTACTTTTTCTAAAACCGTGTTGCATTTTATCCCAATTACTATTTTTCTCTATCTTTAACCATGTTCTTTCAAAATTTGCTCCACGACCTTGCATAAAGTTGAGGTCAAACTAACAGGCCCTGCCGTTTCCTGGTCACTTTTTTCCCATTCTTAAAAATAGCTACTTGTTATGTTGTCTGGAGTGTCTCACAATTGTGAGTGGCTACCTCGGGGTAGACGGTCAAAAACAGGGCAGACACCCTAAACTGGTGGTATGTTCTATAATTTGATTTCCCCAAGCCAGTAAGGGAACTCCTGGATCGCTATACCAGTCTTCCCATGGAATCACACGCACTCCTCTCAGACTCTCCAGTCTATCTTGCCACCCAGGGAAACTGGACTCAGTGATGAATGGTCACTTAGACCAAAAATCAAACCATATTATAGTATGGGGGGGGGGGGGGGCTGGAAGGTGAGAAAACCTGGATTTGTGCTGGAAATCACTTTAGATAAGCTATTACCAGCAGGACAGTGGGGTGGGAATAGGTATTGTTTCATATTCTCTGTGTATATATAAAGCCTGCTGCAGTTTCCACGATATGCATCTGAGGAAGTGAGCTGTAGCTCACGAAAGCTTATGCTCTAATAAATTGGTTAGTCTCTAAGGTGCCACAAGTCCTCCTTTTCTTTTTGCGAATACAGACTAACACGGCTGTTACTCTGAAACCATATTATAGTTGCTTCCAGTCCCAAGAAACTAGTAACTTACCCTGAATCAATTGGTGTGCTAGATCTTACACCAAAGACAACAGCTGTAGCCAATCCTGTAATAAACTATTTAAAGGTTAATTAACTAGGAAAAAGAAATGAGAGTTATTTACAGGACAAAGCAAGCAAACATACACACACAAATGAGTTACCATCTAAATCCTAAGAGTGACAAAGTTGTAGAGATCTGTCAATGAGATAACTCCTGGGGATCTCTGCCTTCAGTTTGGTTTCTCTGGCCCCATGAGAGTTCAAACACAAAGAGATGACAAATCTTCATGTCGACTGTTTTTATTTCCCTCTTCCAGCATTCAAAGCAATGGGACAAGGACTCCTTCATACACTTCTCCAGGGGTGGATGGGACAATTAACAAACCTTTTGTCTTATAATGGCCCACTTAAATGTTGATAGACCTCCTGGATGGGTGGGCGGGGGTTGATTCCCATGCCTGGGTTCTCAAGTTCAGCGCAAACATTTTTAAAGTTATAAAGCAAAACTTACGTTATTTTCTTATAGCCTGGAATACAGATAATACCCGTGAGATTAGTGCCCGCAGCCACTTACAAGCATTTCACAGTGTCTAGACACTAATACATTCTTATAAAACTAATAGCGATTCTGAGAAAAGCTAACATACAGGTGAACTAGTTTGGTGTCTAGCTATGAATCTGTCAGTTCTTAGCTAATGGCTGCAGTCTTGGCAAGCGCTGGCTCCTGGTCTGCCGGCATCACAGACTATACTGGCAATTCTTCAGTCACAGGGTCTGACCTCCAAGTTTACAGATTCATTAAAAATCCTTGCTGTTGGGCTTGCAATTTAATGTGCCAGTTCCTTTAATATTCTTGGATGCAGATTATCCGGGGGGCCCTGATTTGGTCCCATGAAGATATTTGAGTTTGATTTCCACCTCGGGTGTGGTAATTTCTGCTTCCATATCCTCATTTCCATTAGCTACCCTGTCGCTGTCCCCAAGATCCCCATTACCCTTACTAAAAACTGAGACAAAGTATTCGTTTTGGTGTTGGGCCATGCCTAGATTATCTTTAATCTCCCCGCATCCTCAGTTTGTAGGGGTCCCACTTCTTCTGTCCTTATTTTCCTTTATTTATACAGCTTTAGAATCTTTTACTATTGGTTTCAATCTCCTTTGCAAAGTCCAACTCTGCTTGGCTTTCGGCAGGTCTCACTCTTCCCCTATACTTTCTGACTGCCAAGAGGTAGCTTTCCTTGCTGATTCTTCCCACCTTCCATCACTTTTAAGTTTTCTGCTTTCTCTTAAGCACCTGTTTTAAGATGCTTGCTCACCAGTTTGGTCTGCAACCCTTCCCTATGAATTTTCCCCCTTGCTTGGGATGCAGGCTTCAGATCATTTCTGCAACTTTGACTTAAAGTAATTCCAAGCCTCCTCACCATTCAGATCCTTGAGTTCTTCAGCCCAGTCCGCATCCCTGGCTCCTTAAATTGGTTAACATTTGCCCTTTTGAAATCAGGGACCCTCGTTGCAGACCTATTTTTCTTTCTCCTTCCACTCAATTTAATCGGAATTAGCTCATGATCACTTGAACCAAGGTTGTCCTATACAACCAGTTCTTCTTTGAGGCCCTCCCTACTTACCAATACTAAATCTAAAACGGCATCACCTCTTGTTGGTTTGGTGACTATTTGGTGAAGAAATCTGTCAGCTAACACATCCAGGGAATATCTGGGCCCGGCCAGCAGTAGTAGCCCTTGTTCTCCAGTCGATATCTGGGAAATTCAAGCTCCCAGAATCACATGATTCCCAGTAGCTTTTTATTTAATTAAAAATATTAAAGAGATCCCTATCCATATCCGAGTCAGATCCTGTCATAGACTCTAAGCACTATCCCAGTGTGTGATGGGGTGTACTCCACACACTGGCCCTGAGAGAGCATAGCACAGGACAGAGAACTGCACCCCATAGTTTCTCATCAAATCCATAACTTGTGATTGAACTTGAGCATATCTTTTAGAAAGGCCACCAGTCTTGATCTCAAGACTCCAGGTGATGGAGAATCCACTAAGTCCTTAGGTAAACTGTTCCAGTGGTTAATCACCCTTCCTGTTTAAAACAGAGACCTTGTTTCTTCTCTGAATTGGACCTGGGGCAGAGCGAGGGTTGAGCACCCCCCAGGAACTGAGGAAGTCGGTGCCTCTGCACCGGATACCTTTTCCCTTTGCTCTCCAGCTTGGGGCCTTGCTCTGCTTCCCTGCAGAGAGCTGGGGGGGAAATCTCCTTCCTCTTGTCTCTGTCGCTAGATACCAGTGTCCCGGCCGTGCGGGTTTCCATTGTCCATTCCTGATCCTCCCTTCACAGGGGAGACTTTATTCAGTTTGCTGCTGGCTCAGGTCTCGAGCCAGGCTGCTACGTGGATCAGACACCTCGTCCTTTCCCTTTTCACCCAGTGCACAGCGATGCAAAGAAAGGAGGGTGCACAGGAATTATAAAAACGTTCCCAAGGTTCCCACATTTATCAGAGCAGGCATGAAGCAAAGGGGACAAGATGGCCTCTTGTGTGGCTTGCAAATACTTGTCTGAATGCTAAAACTCGGCACCACTGTCACACCCCTCTACCCTAGAGTCTGAATACTGAAATTAATAAGAAGTAACCCTTTGCTATGGGAAAACCACTGCCATTTTTTTGTAACCAGGTTCTGGGTTTAGTCCCTCTCCAAGCAGCCTCACAGCCAGGTCTAGAAGAGAGTCGAAGGCACAGAGCACTTCAGGGCCCTACAGGAGAAAAGAGCTGTGATTTTGAAATATGTGCCATTAGGCAGCTAAAGTGTGCATTCAATTAATGACATTGTGGAAACCACCATTTCAATGAATGGCTGCCCATGTCTTGGTAGGCAAGAATACACACTTGGCAGGTGGAATTGGAGAGATTGCGTATATAAAAGAATTTGTGCCTAGAGTTTTGAAAACATTTTTCAGAATAAGCCTGGTTGTTCCTGTAACTGAAGGACAGAAAACCTGGAGGAGAGACAAAGGGTGAAGAGAGAGTGTAGGCTCAATTCATGCTGGAACAACCAGGTGCAGCTGCAGTGAAGTCGCTTGATTTGCAGCCGGTTCTCCCAGCGGTGAGTTTGGCCTAGTGTGTATGAAGGTGAAGGAGGACAGGGAGAGAACAAGAAGAAGGATCCTGGAACCAGAAAGAGAGAGAGAGAGAGAGAGGCGAGCGAGGCATTCTCATCTCACTTCTCTTCCCTGTGCTCCGGGGTTCATATAGTCAGTACATCCCCATCTTTCTGATTCGTGCCCTCCTTAGCCGGGTGCCTGAGCACTTGGAGAGCAGCGCGCTCCCTAGGTGAGCATCCGTATCTGCATCACTTGACTGCTACCAGCAGAAAGCGCATGCATTGTGCTAATAGGCGCGGGTCCGGTTGAGGGTCACTGTTTTCATTTCAACAGTAATTTTTCTGTAGCGTTCTGGGGAACAACGAAACCAAGAGGAGGGCTCTGAACTGGAGCTACGAACACGGGGATGGGGATGGGGTGTATTAAGCAGCTGCAAGCTGCACTGACGTGCCAACAGGGCAGAAGTTTTGTATAATTTTTGGTGGTGCCCACAACGGGTCCAAGTCCTGGCTGCCCACACCTACCTTGTAAGCCGATATATATACATTTAAAATAATGTAGACATGTGAGGGCTCTGGGGTGGGGCTGGGGATGAGGGGCTTGGGAGGGGCTCAGGCAGAGGGTTGGGTGTGGGGGTGAGGGCTGCGGGGTGGGGCCAGGGATGAGGGACTCACAGTGCAGGAGGGGGTTCAGGACTGAGGGGGAGGGTTGGGGTGGGGGGTGAGGGCTCTGGCTGGGGGTGCAGGCTTTGGTTGCCCTCGCCCCATGCCCCGGCCAGGAGCAGTGAGCTCTGGGGGAGGGTCTCCCCTCCACCCCCGGCAGCACACTCACCTCACACCACTGTCACTGCACGTGCTCCTAGGGCCCCTCTCTGGTCCAGGAAGCCCCCTCGCCTCCCCTGTGGTGGGTGCAGGGCGGGGGGGGGGAGGCTGCCATCACGTGTGTGCCTCCTCCCCTGCTGCTGCCCCTCACTGTAGCCGCACTGGGGGTGGGGGATGGGGCTGCCCCTTGCCCAGCGTGGGGCAGGAGCAGTGACTGTAGGCGGGGGGCCCCTCTGTGCTGGTGGAGGGTCCCACCGGGAAAGGGAAGGGTCCATCCGTCCGAGGTGGAAGGGCAGGATCAGGGCCAGCCTGCCCTGGCTCTAGTGGTTGGGGGGCGCGAGGGCCCCGTGGTGGCAGTTGATGCCGGAAGCCAGGAGGGTACGGCACAGAGCTGCAGGATGCAGCCACCCGCTGCCCAGGGCACAGGCAGGGACGCTGGGGGGAGGCGCGCGGGGACGGCAGGCAGGGCCGGGGGAGAGACCAAGCTCCGAACATTAGTGGAGCCGGCCCCCCAGGCCCTGAATATTGCTGGAGCATGGGCACCACCGGCCCATATAACTCACCACCCCTGCATCCCATTAGTACTACTCATTAGCTCCATGTGGCCCCGGTGGCCCTGGGAAAGGTCACATTTCCCTGCGTGCCTTACAGACTAGACTGCCAGGGAGGCAGAAGAGTCTTGCAGATGCATGTGTCCAAAGCTGTAAGAACTTCTGTCATATTCTTAGGCTGTCTGACAATTCTGTCATCTCTGATCTCGCAAGTTAGCACCGAAGGCTGATTCAAGAGCCTGGCTCAGTGATGGTCTCTTTCTAGTTTTGTTCCTCTGGGGTTTTGTTTGTGCACTTTGTGAATATTTTTAAAGCAATTGCTAAGAAAATAGTACGGTAACCTAGTAACGTTGCTGTTGCATTAATCAGTATCGCACCTTACTGTGCAATCATCTCTTTGCGAGGTTAGTCACCGCCATCCAGGCAATCAAAGGCTTTTAAAATATATTTGTTAATCTGACCTTGCAAGGTGCACTGGTGGGGTCCTGGAGAGTTGGGGGAGTGCATCCATCAAATATCTTGGGTAATCCATATTTTTGCCTAAGCAGGGTAATAGCTAACAGATTCCTGTTGACTTCAAAGGAAGTTGGATAGGGCCCCGTCTCTATCCAGTCTCAGCATCCTTACAACGTGACTTATTTTCCAGGTCCCTCCCTCTCATTTTTAGAAGATCCTCTGGTCCTGCTCACCTCCACTGCAACTTCACTTTCTTTCTGTGTAATATCTCGTTCCATGCTATCCTGATTCTGGCATAGGCTCTGTTCCCACCTCAACTACCTATCTTCCTCCTCTGTGGCTTCACCAATCGAGATGGTCAAAATTTTTCTGTTGAAACCGTTTTTTGACCAAAAAGCCATGGGTTTTGGTTAAACGTCACTTTTGGTGACATGTCTGCTTGCTGTGGAAAACTTTGACATCAAAAACTGAATGCCTGAAAACCAAAAAGCTTTTAGTTTGCAACTGAAACCCCCAAAATATTGTTCAACACCCCAAAATTCCATTCAGAAATGCCCCATGGGAATTGTCGTTTCCCCCATTCTCCTCTGTGGGCTGGGTTCCAAGAAGGACTACACCTCTCATGCGGAATGTGGCCAGAGCCTCCCATGATGCACCACGAGGGCTCAGCAAAGTATCACGCGCATCAGCATCTCGCCCACAGAGGAGAATGGGGACAAGAAGCTAGAGCTCCCAGGAGGTGCTGCAGCTGCATCTCTGGATAGAAATACTTTGGTCTTCAGAGGAAAGTTTTCAACTCTTGGCCAATTTTTTTCTGCTTTTTTTTTTTTTTAATTTTAATTGAAAATTCGAAAATTGTGGTGAAAATTTCAACAAAATCAAAAATTTTTAAATGTTCATTGAAATACTCTGCGCTCCCCAGTCCTATGCCTGTTAACCCGATCATCTCTCTTATTCCTCTAGCCCATCTAACACAGCTCTGCCAGGACCCTCTTCCCTTCTCAGGGCTCTGACAGTGCCGTTCCACTGCCAAAAAGGTACAAACCCGCCCCTGCTTATGGCTTTAATGTCTGTAACGATTCTGCCTCCTTTCTGTCTTCTCTGTGCTGGCCACTGGTTACAAGTGGATTTGTTTCTCATGTTTTTTTTAATGTTAGGCCAATTTTTCAAGACATTGAAAGTCAAAATCAGATTGATCTTTACATAAGAAAGAGCCCACTGTGAAGAATCCTGTTCCTCTCCCGCTCAGGCCATTGAACATCACAGCACTGCCTGGAAGTCTGTCTGAAAGCTTGATCTACCAGCTAAAAAGCAGACATGAATATTTTAACATTGGCACATGTGAGAGCGGCTGCTTGTAATTCACACTCCAGGGACTGGATGGATTTTTACTCCTGGTGGATGTTGTGTTATCTGCCAGCTAGCTGCTCGCATGCTGCTGTTGTGTATGGTTTTGAATTTATAATTTAGTTTGGAGGTCTGAATATTATTCAAGAAAAGCCTGTTCAAGTTCTGTTGGAAGAGCCCTTCAAGACCGAGGGAGTTATGTTAAAAAAGAAAAGGAAAGGGTTATTGCTATTTTGAAGAAATCACAGGTAACAATCAGCGATCCGAGGGGTATTTTACAGCCGTTTGTGCTATCACAGCGGCCGTTCTGCGGAAGTGATGCCAAAGCAAGAATCCCTTGGAAACCCTGTAAGGTAGCTCTACCCACGTCTTTACCCAAGAAACCTCTTGAGAGAAGCTGCACTAATAAGAGGGGCACCTGTCCCCCAGAAGAAAACAAAACTGTAAATGGTGCTGACATAATTGCTCAAACACGTGCCTTTGCATCTGCAACTCCATATGACAACAGTGATCTCCAGACAACGGCATTAGTGAGAGAAGACAGGAATGAAAACACATGACAAGATGCTGACCATGTGACTGACTACAGATATGGTAAAGACAGACTGCTGGTGAGACCTCAGCTGTGATCATGAGCACGTCTGAAATGTGAAGGTGAATGCCAGGCCAGTTCACCTTCGGTAACACATTTCCTTTTCCTTGACTGCCCTGGGGAAAGTCGGTGATGGTACCGGCTGAGAGGGCTTGGAAGCCTCTCTCTGATTTTGCCTGAAGGACAGGGATTATCCACTTTCTCCCATTTTGCTACCTGGCACAGACCTGTGGGTCCAAGAACATCACAGCCGTGGGTCCCTCCATGTTGTGGAGGACATGGAAGACCAACCAGTTCATGGCAGTGGGGTCAGACAAGCTCCATGACTGACTGCTGCCTGAAGAGGAGGGGTCTCCTGGGCTGAACCACCAGCGAGACTCCTGGTTCAAGGAGGCCAGAACAGCGGCACGGGGTGTCGCTAGTTATTGATAAGTCACCAGGATGCTGTAGTGATTCACTAACCCCTGCTTACCTGTTAGCCCGGTACTTTCCCATGGGTGTCACGGGAGCAATAGGCCTTAAGAAAGGGTGTCGGGGCAGTACCTAGGCTAGTGTGCTGACACCCCAGGACCAGACCCTGGATCCCAGCTCAGTAATAGGTTTAGGGGCCAGGCGGTGGGATGTACAGATCCCACTCAGCACACTGTGTAAATGAGTCTATTACACTTGGAACGTCGCTCAGAGAAACCCCTAACTCGCCTTCTGTTTGCCAGTGGTGTGAGCCTGGAGGCCAGGACCTGGTTACAGGTGTAGAGGGATAAGTGAAAAGGCTCTGCTGACCCAGAAATGCTCCAGCCAGTTCTGGGGACACATGGGGGCTGGGTTTTCGGAGTGCTTATCAACATATTTTAGTGTTAAGCTGTGTCTTTCCCCAAGACTTGTCCCACTACTTTCAGGGAGGAGAGCACTCATGCTACCGACCATGAGTCCTAATGCCATGGGACATACCATGACCCCTGGCCGAGTGGAAATAATTGGTTTTTCAGTTGGTCTTTCTACTCCAGAAAATCCAAATCTTCATCAAACTCACTAGCAGGTCAAACAAGCGCAAAAGGCCTGCAATTAAAATGTAAGGGACTCTCCAGTGAATTACTCCCAAAGGTCTGTTTATTTGGCTGAACTAGCAGTGTGCGTGACTAAAATGCCTGCAGTGTCAAAGGACCCCATGCCTGGACTCTTCAAATTCCGATAAACTCTGAACGTGTATAGAAATAGCCCTGGCCAGCTCTCACACTGGCCCCTGTAAGCACAGCAGATCTCCTGTTTAACGTTGACCAGAGATCTCCACTCCCCAACTCCTCGTGTTTATGGCTATGAGTGCCGTGTCTGGGAGCAGTGGGTTCTTGCCCAGTTGATGGTACTGGAGCTCGAGATGCCCTCAGCAGGCAGAGACAACACCTGGCCTTAGAAGCCCACGCTGGCCTGGGCATGCCCAGTGGCTTGACAGTACCGTGCTTTACGGACACGTCCATTCCGGGCTTGCCTTGCTGAGCAGGCAGAAAGGGCTGGATCCAAAGCCTGACATGACAAGCTGAGCCAAGAGGAGTGACAAACAGAAAGAAAGCGGCTTGGTCAGATGGTACATTAGTGCATAGCAGTAACACTGGCATAATGTCACCTTGGACAGCCACTGCTTGGGCCCTGAGAGGGAGAAAACCACACAGGGTGAGGAATATCCTCATCAGTCTAGCTCTGTCGGGGGGGGGGGGCGTGCTGTGAGAGCAGTGGGGTACAGTGAGGAGGGGTCCTTGCTTTCCAGGAGTTGTGAAGGGGATGTCCCACTAACCAGCTTGTACCCCTTTAACCAAAGGTTTGTGTATGGAATTTCCTGGGTGTTTCATGTGATGGCAGTCAGAGGGGGTGCAGGCCATGAAAGGTGGGGGCAGGGTTAATATCTGCCCTAGAAACAGATTGTGACTTCAGTCTCAGTGGACACAAAGGAACCAAGAGGTGGTTGTCTTGGCTGGGGCAGCCTCACTTTCATATGGCAAGCAAAGCTCTCGTGTGCCATATTTCAGCTGAACCAAGCTCCCAAAAGAGAGAGGAAGGGCAAGAGCCCCATCAAAATATCCTTTCGTCTGGGGAGAGGGCACAGAGCTGGGAGACCAGGAGTTAAAACCATACACCTTCCACTCACTGTTCTTCCAAGGTGTATACATCTCCCAGCCCTTCTTACTGAGCAGGGACTTGCACCGCAAGGTGTGAGGGAAGACTCAATCATGCAATTTGGCAAATAAGTCAACTAAGAAATTGCACAAGGCCATTTCTGGGAGGGCTGGGACTAGAACCCGGCACTCTAATAGGGCAGACCCCACTTTCAGCCACATGGCCTCTCAGGAAAAACCTGCCACAGCTACACGCTTGACTATGTATGTGATAACTGTTATTACCACACTCCACTTCCAAAGACAAGGCACAAAACAGCATTCCTGACTCTGTCCCCACTCCCCAGCCACCAGACCCTCCTCCCCTCCACTCACCCGTCCAGCCAGGAATAGAACCCAGGAGTCCCAGAATTCTGCTCCTGTCTAGAAAACGGTTGTGTAATCCCCTGGCACAGTGTGTGTGACACCCCTCGCTCGTGGCTGCTCCTCAGAGAACATAGTGGTTATTGCTGTAACTGGAGTAATAAAGGTTTGGCTTTTGAGGGGTCCAGGATTCGTGCTCTGCTGCTGACCCACGTGAGGGCCTTATAGCTACACGTGAGAGAATTGCAGCTCTCTCTCTCCTTTTTGAAACTTGTTCGTTTAATTTACATAGTGAGGAAATATCCTTAAAGCAGATTTCATAATAAAACATGGTAATCTGTGAATGATGGTGTGATGTGCAACAAAACACGGGTGTTGCCCATATCTGTCACAGCTGCCTCAACTGGAGAGTAATTGGTTTGCAATGCTTCCAAAACCCCATCAGCTTCACTTTGTCTCTACACACTGCAAATGAACCCCTGGAAATGTGTAATGGACCCCATTTTCTTCCGTGCACATTCACATTATCCCCATCTTTATTTCCATTTTTTATTCTGTTTATGCGGTCTTCAAACATCAAACCGTTTTACAAAGTAACAATAAATAACCCAATAAACAGCTGCCCTATGTTAAAAGTCTATTACAAAACTCTGGGTAGGTTCAGTGACTTTTCTGAGTTAGGATTTAAAAAGGCCTAGGGGAGCAGAAATATAAGTCTCCTAGAGCGTATGACCCTGTAACAGTGCACTGATGTGGCTTTCTGCATGCAATTTTTATAGACACCAGGTTCCGCTAAGAGGGTTAAGGACAGTTCAGACCTTAGACTCTTGTAATTTTAACACCGTAAGAATCTGGAGGAATCAATCTACAAGTCACTCTCCCTCCCTTTTGTGGCCACTTATTATTATTATTTTATTTTATTAGTGCTGATTGGTTGATTCTCAGAACAAAAAGGCACCAATCCAAAGGGCTGGGCATTACTTAAATAGCACCTGCAGCGTCATGCCTTGTAAAGCATTCTGTCAGTCTCACCCCCTCAACAATATCCAATAATCAAGTCAATTACCCAAACGCCCAGTGCCCCAGACTGACTGCATACCCTCACTATTTAATAGACCCCAGTTGTGTGGTGGAGCATGTGACTGAGGCAGCGTTGGTGTGATGAGAGAGCACCTTCATTAGCGTCATTTCAGGGTATTGCCTTTGTTTTATTTTTCATGAAAGTTCACAGACTTTGTTGCATATTAAATATGTTTCCATGCCTGGAAACAAAGATTCAGCCACCGTGTCTGTTTAATGGTTGTAGATAAGAGGAGCTGATGACAAATGTTGCCAGTGCACAAACAGTCCACTGGGGAAGCCTCAGAAGATTAATAAATGAGTAGCTTTTGGAGGACACCTGCTAAAACACTCTGCCACACTCAGAGGGGAGTGCATTAGGAATGTCAACACTCTTCACAGCTTCCCTTGCGTCAGCTCCCTCCTGCCATGTTCTCATCAGCATGTGCATTCAATGATGATAATATGATTTCCTTATGGATGGACAGATCCACTCCTCCTAAGTCAGGGTGCACTCCATACATACCAGTATGTTACTGATGCCAGCTGACTACTGCATAGGAGAAACCCTGAAAGCAAAGATGCCTCTAGACTGGACTTTCAAAGGGCTCTGTTGACTAAACAGTTCAGTTCTTAGCCCACACATGTTAATTGTTCTGCAAGACATCATTCCACCCATAGCATCAGAGAAGTCTAAAGATGCTGATACAAATGTTTGGTGTATCATTCATTCAGGCCCCTGACTGACTTTGTCCCTCCCTCCTGTGCTACCACCCAAGTGTCTTCAAACAGTGGGCTTTTTGATGAGAGTTTATTGCAGGGTGGCTGTGAGGCTGTGAAAAGGGTGACACTTCCTCTCAAAGGCAGCAGAGAAGGGGGAAGAGCAGATTTCCTTTGGCTGCAGACACACTTTGGCTGGTGCTCCTGCACCTGGAATTCCTTGGTTTGAAAAGCTGATGAGTCTGCTCAGTCGGAGCTCCAGAGCCAGCTCTAGAAGTGAGACAAAGGAAACACTTCCTCAGCTGCTGTACATTGGCTTCAGTGGAGCTGAAGTGATTTACAATGTACGAACGGCCAGACTGGGTCAGACCAATGGTCCAAGTAGCCCAAGATCCTGTCTCCCAACAGTGGACAGTGAGAGATGCTTCAGAGGCAATGCAAAGAACAGGGCAATGATCCAGTGAGCCATTCCCTGTGGACCAGTCCCAGCTTCTGGCTATCAGAAGTTTAGGGAAACCCAGAGCATGGGGTTGCATCCATGACCACCTTGGCTAACAGCCATTGGTAGACCTATCTTCCATGAACTGATCTAGTTCTTTTTTTAACCCAGTTGTATTTTTGGTCTTCACAACATCCCCTGGCAACAAGTTCCACAGATTTACTGGGCGTAGTGTGAAGAAATGTGTCCTTAGTTTGTTTTAAACCTTCTACCTATTAATTTCATTGGTTGATCCCTGGTTTTTGTGTTATATGAAAGGGTGAATCACACTTCCTGATTCACAAAAGGAAAAGGAGGACTTGTGGCACCTTAGAGACTAACAAATTTATTTGAGCATGAGCTTTCTAGCTGTAGCTCACGAAAGCTTATGCTCAAATAAATTTATTAGTCTCTAAGGTGCCACAAGTCCTCCTTTTCTTTTTGTGGATACAAACTAACATGGCTGCTACTCTGAAACTTCCTTATTCACTGTCTCCACACCAGTTATGATTTTAAATTCTCTCATAACCCCCCTTTAGTCGTCTCTGTTCTAAACTGAACAGACACACTTTAATCTCTCCTTATATGGAACCTGTTCTATACTCCTCATCATTTTTGTTGTTCTTCTGTGTAATTTTT
The DNA here is from genome assembly GCF_965140295.1 of Lepidochelys olivacea. Classification (NCBI taxonomy): domain Eukaryota; kingdom Metazoa; phylum Chordata; order Testudines; family Cheloniidae; genus Lepidochelys; species Lepidochelys olivacea. The sequence continues at coordinate 79,707,625 of NC_140421.1, read as the reverse complement.
CTAATTCTAATATAGCTTTTTTGAGATGGGGCAACCAGAACTGAATGCAGTATTCAAGGTATGGGCAGACTATGGATTTAGATAGTAGCAATGTGATATTTTCTTTCTTATTATTTATCCCTCTCCGAATGGTTCCCACCATTCTGTTCCCTTTTTTGACTGCTGCTGCACATTGAGTGGATGTTTTCAGAGAACTATCTACTGTGACTCCAAGATCTTTTTTGAGTGGTAACAGCTAATTTAGACCCCATCATTTTATATGGATAGTTGGGATTATGTTTTCCAATGTGCATTACTTTGCATTTATCAACATTGAATTTCATCTGCCATTTTGTTGCCCAACCATTCAGTTTTGGGAGATCCCTTTGTAACTCTTCAGAGTCAGCTTTGGACTTAACTATACTAAGTAATTTTGTATCACCTGCAAACTTTGCCACCTCACTGTTTACCCCCTTTTCCAGATCATTTATGGATATGTCGAACAGCACTGGTCCCTGTACAGACTCCCGGGGGGAGCGAGCTATTTACCTCTCTCCACTGAGAAAAGTGATTATTTATTCCTAACTTTTGTTTCCTATCTTTTAACTAGTTACTGATCCATGAGAGGATCTTCCCTCTTATCCCATGACAGCTTACTTTGCTAAAGAGCGTTTAGTGACATGTGTCTGATAATTTTGTTCTTTATTATAGCTTCAGTCAGTTTGCCTGATAAAGAAGTCAGACTTACTGGCCTGTATTTGCCAGGATCACCTCTGGAGCCTTTTTTAAAAATCGGCAATACACTTGCTTTCCTCCAGTCATCTCGTACAGAGGCTGATTTAAGAGCTAGGTTATGTACCACAGTTAGTATTTCTGCAATTTCAGATTTGAGTTCCTCCAGAGCCCTTGGGTGAATGGCATCTGGTCCTGGTGACTGATTGCTGTTTCATTTATCTCTTTGTTCCAAAACCTCGTCTATTAAAACCTCAGTCTGGGACTGGTCCTCAGATTTGTCACCTAAAAAGATTGGCTCAGGTGTGGGAATCTCCTTCACATTTCAGCTGTGAAGTCTGATGCAAAGAATTCATTTAGCTCTCCACAATGGCCTCGTCTTCCTTGAATGCTCATTTAGGACCTTAATCATCCAGTGGCCCCTCTGATTTCTTTGGCAGGTTTCCTGCTTCTAATGTACTTAACTTTTTTTGCTGTTTAGAATCATAGAATCTCAGGGTTGGAAGGGACCCCAGGCGGTCATCTAGTCCAACCCCCTGCTCAGCGCGGGACCAATCCCCCACTAAATCCTCATTTAGTTTTTGTGTCTTTTGTTAGTTGCTCTTCAAATTCTTTTTTGGCCTGGCTAATTCTACATTTACATTTGGCTTTCCAGAATTCATGCTTTTTCTACTTTCCTCACTAGGATTTGACTTCCAGGGTTTGAGAGATCTCTATCTGTTTCTAACTGCTCTGTCTCTGTTGCGTGACGGTGGCATTTTTATCTATTTATTTATTTGGTCGTCTCACTGTTGGGTTTTTTTTTGTTTTGTTTGTTTGTTTCTTTTGGCATTTACTTTTAGTTTGCGCCTCTATTATGGTATTTTTTAAAAAGTTTCCGTGCAGCTTGCAGCCATTTCTCATTTGTGATTGTTCCTTTTAATTTCCATTTAACTAGCTTTTTTTTTTTTTTTTTTCATTTTTGTGAAGTTCCCTTTTCTGAAGTTAAATGCTACTGTGTTGAGCTTTTTTGGTATTTCCCCTCTACAAGAATGTTAAATTTAAATGTGGGTGCTATTACCAAGGGGTTCGCCTCTTGGACCAGATCCTGTGCAACACTTAGGACTAAATCAAGAATTGCCTCTCCCCTTCTGGGTTCCAGGACCAGCTGCTCCAAGAAGGAATCGTTAATATAATCTCTGCTTCCCGTCCTGAGGTGACATGTACCCACTCAATACGGAGATAGTTGAAATTCCCCATTTTTACATAAGAACGGCCAAACTGGGTCAGACCAAAGGTCCATCTAGCCCAGTATCCTGTCTTCCGACAGTGGCCAGTGCCAGGTGCCCCAGAGGGAATGAACAGACAGGTAATCATCAAGTGATCCATTCCCTGTTGCTCGTTCCCATCTTCTGGCAAACAGGGGCTAGGGACACCGTCCCTGCCCTTCCTGGCTAATAGCCATTGATGGACCTATCCTCCATGAAACCTATCCATGGACCTATCCTCCATTACTGGGTTTTTCTGTTTTTGAAGCCTCTAAACTCCATCCTGGTCAGTGGTCACTAGTATGTTCCTATGGCTATACTCAAGCATGGATTTTTTTCCCCTTAGCGATTCTGTGGTCCAGTTTGGTTTATTTAAGATTGTTATTACATTTGGCTCTCTGCGTTCTTTCACATACGGTGCCACTCCCGCACTAGCCTGACCTACTTGGTCAGTTCTGTGTATTTTGTACCCTCATATTACCATGTCCCATTGATTATCATAGTTCCACTAAGTCTCTGTGGTCCCTGTTATATCAGTGTCTGCATTTATCCGATTTCACCAGATGGGGATGTGGCCAAGGTGTCCATTTAAAAACATTTAACGAGAAATGTTCCCCGTGAGAGAGATGTGAAAAACACAGCTGAGTGACGTCAAAATCCCCTTGCTTTGCCCACCAAATATCTGTAGGTTTCACCTTTCTCCATATTTCCATTAGAATCAAACCCTTCCCTCTCCCCCGGCTCACTGCTCCTCCCACCGTTGTGCAGTGCACTGCATTATGTTGAGGCCTCTTGTACGCATCTCTAGGAAGTGAAACAATGACACACCCGCCCTGTACCGCGGATCCCACAGTGGCGCCATTCATCTCTTCCCATTTCTGCCTCCTCCCCGGCTGCCTCCTATGCTTGGAGCTCCCTGGCCAGCCCCCACCTTCTCTTAGTGAGTCACTTTTGCCACAGTGAAAAGAAACATTTAACATCCCTGCCAAACCGCTACCTCCTGTAGGATGCCTCCAGTGCAGCCTGTCTTCTTTGTCTGACTTCTGGACTGGGAGCATATTGAGCAAGGCTGCTCCGCTCTGAGCATACTGCAACAACTGACAATTAATACAAAGGAATATCATGTTTGATTAAAACCAGTTAGGGGGGAATGATCTGGGATGCTGAAAAGTCAGATTAGGAATTGACCACATGGTGAGGAACACATGAAGAAAAGGGCTGAAGCGAGTGGGGTGGGGGCAAAGCCCCAGTTTAACAAAAATCTCTGTAATCATTGTTGCATCCAAGAATGTAAAAAGAGCTGGATGAAAAACTCACTGGCCCATTAGTGTTGATTTTCTCTAACTCGGGGATGCATGGGAAGGTCCAGAGGCTTGGAAGAAAGCAGCTGATGTGTCAATATTTTGGATATTAATACAACGGGAAGACCCAGGTAATTATATGCCTGACATCAATTCTGGGCAAAATAATGGAGTGACCAATATGGGACTCAGTAAAGAATTACAAGAGAGTAATGTAATTGAGGCCAATCAATATGGGTTTATGGAAAATATATCCAAACTAACTTGACATCTTTTTTTTATTCGGTGACAAGTTTGGTAAGGGTAACAGTGTTGATGTAATATACTTAGACTCCTGTAAGTTGTTGACTTGGTACCACCCACATTTTGGTTAAAAAGCTAGAATGAAACAAAATGAACATGTCACCCATTGAATGGGTTCAAAACTGGCTAAGTGACAAGTCTCAAAATGTAATTGTAACTGGGGAATCATCACCAAGTGGGTGTGTTTCTATTGGATCCAGCCAGGATCAGTTATTGTCTCTACACTACTTAACATTTGTAATCAATGACCTGGAACAAAAAATGAAATAATCAGTGATAAAAGTTGCAGAGGACACAAGGATTGGGAGAGAGGTTTTATATGTAAATGTATCCATCTAGGAACAAAAAGTGTAGGCCATTCTTAGAGGATGGGGGACCCATGGGTGGCGGTGACTCCTACATTTGGGGAGGCTGGGTGCGCTTGGACCTGGGCTATAGACGACAGAATGAAATTCAACAAAGACACATGTAAGGTGCTACTGTGACGTTATCTGATTAAAATATGACCATATAGATCATTGTTGCAACCTCTGATGTATATTTGCGACAAATATTGTACAAAAGGTTGGCAAGTAAAGTGTCTATGGAAAGGTTATGAGTCGCTGAATGTGGTTACGCTATTTGTACGCATGCATCATGTTTGTATTTGAAGTTATGAGTATTGGCTCTATACGTGAATTTCAAATGTTTGCTCCTGGGGTAATGCCCACAATAGTTAGACAGCATGTCTGGGAGGGACTATTCAAATTGAGTAGCTCATCAAGAAACACTGACAATGGACTGTCCTGCAAACCTGCTGTTTGAGGTGTATGTAACAGCTTCTCCTGTGTCCAAACCTTCATGCATGGACATGTGACTTTTCCATGTGACTTCAACCACCGTCTTCTTACTGTACTTTTCCACAGTGAGAACAAAGGGTTTCCCTCCACATGGCAGAAGATATAAAAGGCCCTGGAAACCCTCCATTTGCCTCTATCATGCTCCGGCCTCTATCCTGCGTCAGTCTCTTTCCTGCCCAAGCCTCTGGACTATGAATTTATAATAATGGGCGCATTCTAACCAATGGACTGAAGACCTTACAATGATTTGGAAGCAGCCAGAGACTTGACTTAAACCAGCAGTTTATTCCATCACTGCTATAAGCCTGAACCAAGAACTTTGCAATTATTGTATGGATTTGATTCCTTTAACCAATCTTCACTCTCACCTTTCTTTCTTTTTGTTTTGTTTAACATTTTCATTAAAGATCTGGAGGATGGCATGGATTGCACCCTCAGCATGTTCACGGATGACACTAAGCTGGGGGGAGAGGTAGATATGCTGGAGGGTAGGGATAGGGTCCAGAGTCACCTAGACAAATTAGAGGATTGGGCTAAAAGAAATCTGAGGAGGTTCAGCAAGGACAAGTGCAGAGTCCTGCACTTAGGACGGAAGAATCCCATGCCCTGCTACAGGCTGGGGATCGACTGGCAAAGCAGCAGTTCTGCATAGATGGACCTGAGGATTACAGTGGACGAGAAGCTGGATATGAGTCAGCAGTGTGCCCTTATTGCCAAGAAGGCTAAGGGCATATTTGGCTGCATTAGTAGGAGCATTGCCAGCTGATCGAGGGAAGTGATTATTCCCCTCTATTCAGCACTGGTAACCCCACATCTGGAGTACTGTGTCCAGTTTTGGGCCCTCCCACTACAGAAAGGATGTGGACAAACTGGAGAGTGTCCAGCAGAGGGCAACAAAAATGATTAGGGAGCTGGGGCACATGATTTACGAGGAGAGGCTGAGGAAACTGTGCTTATTTAGTCTGCAGAAGAGAAGAGTGAGGGGGGATTTGATAGCAGCCTTCAACTACCTGAAGGGGGGTTCCAAAGAGGATGGAGCTTGGCTGTTCTGAGTGGTGGCAGATGACAGAACGAGGAGTAATGGTCTCAAGTTGCAGTGCGGGAGGTCTAGGTTGGATATTAGGAAAAACTATATCCCTAGGAGGGTGGTGAAGCACTGGAATGGGTTCCCTAGGGAGGTGGTGGAATCTCCATCCTTAGAGGTTTTTAAGGTCAGGCTTGACAAAGCCCTGGCTGGGATGATTTAGATGGGGATTGATCCTGCTTTGAGCAGGGGGTTGGACTAGATGACCTCCTGAGGTCTCTTCCAACCATAATCTCTTATGATTCTTTCTTTTTATGAATAAACCTTTAGATTTTAGACACTAAAGGATTGGCATCAGCGTGATTTCTGGGTAAGATCTGAGTCATATTGACCTGGGTGTGTGGCTGGCCTTTGGGATCAGAAGAACTTTTTATTTGATGAAACTGGTTGTAAAGAACCACTTATCTCTAAATCTAGTGTTTATGGTCGTGATACAAGAACTGGAATGCCCAAGGAAACTGCTTCTATGACTTCTTCTTAGCCAGTGTGGTGAAACAGAAGTTTACTGGTTTGCTGGTCTGGTATATCCTATGGGGGTTTAGCTACCAGTCTTGGGTGTGTCCGCCCTATTTCTCAGCAGTTTGTCCTGAATTTGGCATCCTCAGTTGTGACCCACCGAGGCACGGTTACAGCTACTCTAAGGGAAGAAAAACCCTAAGTACAAATACAGAATGGGGAGTAACTGGCTTGGCAGCAGCACTGCTGAGAAGTATCTGAGAGTGGTGGTGGATCACAACCTCGACATGAGTCAGCAATGTGATGCTGCTACAAGAAAAGCAAATGCTGTTTTAGGTTGCGTTAACATAGGCCTAGCGTGCAAGTCACAGGACGTGATAGTAACCACTCTACTTGGTGCTGGTTAGGCCTCCACTGGAGTACTGATTCCAGTTTTGGTCACCAATGTAGAGAAAGGATGTAGAGACGCTGCAAAGGATCCAGAGGCAAGCAACAAAGATGATAGAAGGGTTGGAACACAAGCCATATGAGCAAAGGCTGAAGGAACTGGGTATGTTTAGTTTGGAAAAGAGGAGAGAAGGGGGGACATGATCATAGTCTTCAGATACTTGAAAGGCTGCCATAAAAAAGATGGAGAAAAGTTGTTCTCTTTTGCCACAGAGGGCAGGACAAGAGGCAATGGGTTCAAACTACAGCAAAACAGATTTTGATGAAATCTTAGGAAAAACGTCCTAATTGTAAGAACAGTAGGACAATGGAAAGACACCTAGGTAGGTTGTGGAAGCTCCTTCCCTGGAGTTTTGCAAAAGGAGGCTGGAGCCATCTGTCTTGGATGGTAAATTAGACCCAACAAATCCTGCATCTCGGCAGGGGGTTAGGCTCGATGACCCTTGCGGTCCCTTCTAACCCTATGGTTCTATAATTTTTCTCATATAGATCCAACCTTGTGAATAAACAATGTCAGCACCTTTTCAGTCTACCAAAAGCACATTCGCCTGTCATTCTGCACCTGCTGAGCTGGTAGGTAAATCATAATTCCTCGGTGCTGTCGAGGTGGCCGGTGTACATTTGTTGAGCTGGAGAGCAAGGGGTAGGCTGGGTCCCCCAGAGTCACTACTGGTATTTCAACATCCGCAATCGTAATCCGTCAGTTGGGAAAGAAAGTCCCTGCTTGTAGCTTTCTGAACAGTCCTATGTTCTTAAAAGCGTGAGTATCACGCCCCTTCTGCAGCCGCTCTCTCGCAAAGTGGTCCCGTGTCAAAATAGGGATAAGCGTCCTGCCTGCTGCTCCCCTGCAGTGCGAGCCCCTCGCTGATGCAGATCCATCCACTATGACTGTGGTTTTCAAACGTTTCGCACTGGTGACCCCATTCACACAGCAGGCCCCTGAGTGCGACTCCCACTTACAAATTAAGATGGCTGCTGAATGATTTCTCAGTGACTGGGAGCAACCTGGCATGGTAAGTGTCCACAGTGCAATCACCACTCGCTTCCGCACTGTCAGCGCAGCTTGCGTTCCCGTGCGCCTGGGCTGGAGGGCTGGAAGAAGCTTGGCACACAGAGCCAGGAAGGTGTCCTTGTGCATCCAGAAGGTCTGCAGCCACTGGTCACTATCCCGTACTTGCATGATGATGTGATCCCACCAGTCCGTGCTTGTTTCTCAGGCCCAGAAGAGGCGCTCCATCATCTGCACATGCTCTGTGAATGCCTTGGATGGTTCTCGCTATGCCACTCAGCAAGCTGTCCTCCACGAAATCACCATGTTCCCACTGAATTAGTGATGCGTGCAGTTCTGCAAATACCAGAGGATCATGTGTCCTGTGCTTGCAACACTTATGCCTAAGGATATGATTCTGTCACAGAGGTCATGGATCCCGTGACTTCCCAGGACCTCTGTGACTTCTTCTGGGGCAGGGCTGGAGCAGGAGTCAGCCCTGGGACTGCTGGAGCAGCAGCGGCCAGAACAGTGGCCGCAATTAGCCCCAGGGCTGCTCTCCGGCAGCCCCGGAGCAGTGGAGAGTGTGCCGGAACTGCTGACCAGGGCCAGCCCCGGGGCAGCAGAGCAGCGGCTGCGGGAACAGTCCCAGGGCCGCCGGAGCAGTGGCTGGGGGCAGAGTCCGCCCTCTTGGGGCTGGAGCAGCTGCAAACCTGGGCAGCTGTTTGTCCTCCCCAGGGTATTTTTAGTCAAAGCCGGGGAGAGGTCACGAGCGTCCATGAATTTTTGTTTCCTGCCTGTGACCTGTCCCCGACTTTGACTAGAAACACCGGTGACCAAATCTTCACTTATGAGAGCAGTGCAGAGCTGGGCAGGCCCCATGCATCTGTCCAAGGTGGCAGACAGCTGGGAGGGCCAGGCAGGTTTGTGGGATTTTGAAAAAAGGTGCACAGATGATGGGAGACAACTAACTTTAGGGGATGGAGACGGTTGGACACTGGCAAGGTGACCCCATGCTCCCAGTCCCCCCTGCGTGGCTCGTTTTGGCCCCGCCATGCATTGTCAAAACGTCCCCAAAGCCAGTGTGCTGAACGGTGGCGGGTGGCACACTGGGGTACCTACCCATGGTGCCCTGCACTCCGCATCGACACAAGCACTCCTGGCGAGTACGTGCTCCGCCGCCCCAAGCTGCCAAGTTCGCACCCGCACAAGCGCTGTGCTAACTGCGGCGGCTGTATGCCGACGGAATGTGTTGACCAAAGTTTGTAGTGTAGACATGGCCTCAGACCCTGCTTGAGATTCTTTCCTTACACCCCAGTACTGAGCTGGACATACAAAGACCCTGCCACGCCCCACCCCCCCAAACCCTCAGCTAATGCCACGCCCAGGAAAATTCCTAAAATACAACGTGAAAGAATTGGCCCATAAAGAGCCCTAGAAAAAGGAAACCTGAGCTGGACTGGCCATAAAGCGATGCTAGTTCCTGCCTATAGCTGGGACATAGCTGAGAAAAGAGCCCTGCTCCAGGGGGCAAGGCAGCTGGCCAAGGAGCAAGGACTGCTCTGTTTTATCGTCTTCCTGGCTGCTGGGCAGCTCCCTCTCTGCTCCAGGCCAGGGGAAGCAGGAAACAACATTGCCTCCATAGATTAAAACAGACAAATGTACATTGCCGGGGATTGACAATTGCTAGTCACGGGCTTGTTGTCACCAGCGGTAAAGGGATCCAGAGAGGTGCCCACCTCAGTGTCTGTGTCCTAGCTTCTCAGTGGGACACGGGGAGACTGATTTGCCTAACAAACTATACAAACCGGAGTTGGTCTGCTGTTAATCCGGATCTAGTGGCTCCATATCTAATCCTGGATGTGCAGTTTTGTGGTAATTAATAAATCAAGGTGAGATGTGTTTCTAAAAGACATGCTCCAGTTCAGATCGGGATGTGTGGGGCAGGTCTCTGGCAGGGGGTCAGGCTACATGATCGCAATGGTCCCCTTTGGCCTTGGAATCTCTGAATCATGAGCAAACATGGTCAGAAGCTAGTCCTCGACTCTCCTAGAGCACTTTTCATCCCCATCTCTCAAAACAAGTTGCAAAGGAAGGTCAGTATCATTATCCCCATTTTACAGATGGGGAAACTGAGGCACTGAGCAGTGAGGTGGCCTGCCCCTGGGAAACCACCCTCTAGCAGGGGTGGTTTGCCACTCAGGATGGAACGATCTGCTAAAATCCAGTCTACCTGGCTATTCAGACTCATCCATTCCCTATCCTTTTACCTGCTGTGTATTTGGTCCCACACTTCAGCGCAGTGTCACTGCCCTGTGGACAGCGTGTACACACTTAGCCCCGCACAGCATAACTCACACTAGGTCTGCCCTTACCCTAGTGTGCAGCCCCAGTACGACAAATGCACTGTTATGCCCTTCATAATAACCTGCCTGTCAGTAGGACGCTCTGAGTGGCCATGTTCATGGAGAATGTTATGTCATCTGTGATGCTCCGAATGGGCTGTGGGTGACTCTGCCCAGCTTTTCTGGGAGCTGGGTCACTTCAGGCAGCTAAAGGGGACCTGCCTGGACTGGTCAGAGCAGCAAAACACAGGCCACCTTGCTAAATATTTTCATTGCTACAGGTGATGGAGCTGGCCAAGCGTTCACTCAGTTAACAGAACGCTGCAGTTTGATGCCTGTTACATTAGGAACAGTGAGTTTTGGAGAACTGCTGACCCCAAGCATCCGAGTCAGGCATCAAAATAATGAGCTTTACTTTAAATTCATGAGATTTAAAAATCTACGTTGTGGATGCTGTTTCTTTGCCTTCTGGTTTGTGAGCCTTGGGGGGGGGGGGGGGGGGACATTGTCCAGCTTTGCTCCACAAACACAAGGGCTAGACACTTTTTAAAAATAAATGAACATTGCAGTTCTCGCCTAATCACAGGCCTCTGGGAGCTGGGGCTTTAATTAAAACACCTGCTACTGAGCTTAAACATAGGAAGGAAAAGGAGGGAAGGTATTGCTGGGGGCCTGAGCGAGGAGGGTGGAGTTGCTCTCCCTAGATTGTGTGGCCAGGAGCAGGATGCTGGTCCCAGTATGGTGTTCGCCACAGCACGAACAGTCCGACACAACCATCACCAAAGAAGCAGAGCAAGCAGCTGGGCTGCCTTTGGTGGGCTTCTAGCTGCTCTGCTGGGCAGGAACAGGGCATTAGGGAAGGTTCTGAGGTGTGAAATGCGGAGATTGGCAGCCCTAGAGAATTCTTCTCTTTTTCACAGTAAAGAGCACGCATGGCCTTTTCCCCACTGATATGCCTTAGCCATGGCCAGGAGCAACCACCCTCTAGAGGTGAAAATGTGTAGCCGCATATTGTCAAATGATGGGCTAATCAATCCTTGGCCCCAGTGTGGGGAGAGCCCGTCCGGCCCTGCCCACCAGGGATGCCTCTGTGATAGGTCTCAAGTAAGCACCAGTGGGACCCACTTTTAGCCCTTGCCTAGCCGGGTGGGATTTGAACCAGTGACTGGCCACTGAGCCGGGCTGCTGGGAGGGTGGAATTTACATCATGAAGACAGAAAACAAAGCCACTGATAAGGGCTGCCTGAGGCTGAACCCGCTTATTCTGGGCCGACTTCTTTATGAAAAACCAGCTAATCTCTCCTTTTTAACCTTTCCATTTTCCATTGTCTCTTCCTGTGCTGACACATTTAAACTTCTCCCCCAGCTCTGGCTCCCCGGTGCTAAGTGGGAAAGGGCAGCTTCACCAGAGCATCCGGAAGGTCATGATGCAAATTGGGCCTGTTTAATTTTTTGCCTCATGAATAGAGACAGCAGTTTGATGTTCTAATTAGTCTGTCAACTTCAAAGGCCATTGACAGGCTTCAGCGGCAGGAATGGAGGCTTGACCTCCAAGATAAAGGTTTCCATTTCTCTATAGCTCCTGCAGAGAAATTTTTTCCTTTCAGTATGAGAGCTATCTAGATAATTAAATTGGGCCATTTGTTCAGGGATAGAATGACACAACCAATTAACTTACAATACACCAGCTTTAAGGGCAATCGTATGTGAATAATGTGGTAGCAGGTGACCAGAAAAGGCGAAGCCTTCCACTGCGTGTGTTGGTCCCAGTCCCAGCAGCTCTGCCCGGCCAGCAGTCGTTTGAGTAGACCCAGCGGGTAGTGCCAAGAAGAGGCTAAATAGAGGGTTCAGCTCAGAGACAATGGGACGCGTCTTCCACCTCCCCCCGACCCTGGGGCACGGGTGGAAATGACAATACAGCCTGCAGGACAGCGGCAGTGCGACCCACAGAGCCCATGGCGGGCGCTCGCTTTGCCAGCTGTCTAGCTGCCAGTGAGAAGTGTGACAATCCCCCCCTCGTACGGCAGCATTCCCACGATAGAACCGTGCCATAAAAACAGGCATGGGCTAAATCCCTGGTCACTGACTTTGCTACAGCACTGGGACCGCTGCAGGCTTCTCTCAAGCTAATAAACCTGTGTCTGTTGGGGATCGCTGCCGGGTGGGTGCAGTTGCTGGGCTAATGAGGCCGTTGGTTCAGTAATTGGGAGGCTGTATTTGGGAGGAACTGGGCCATAAGAAGCGGGCTCAGGGGGCTGGGGAGCAGTGCGGAAGTCTGCTGCTGTGTCCCGTCTGGTACGTTCTGGAACTGACGGTTCAGGGCACATGTGGGGAAAGGGAAAGAACCTGGGTGTGCGTGTGGCATAGACCATACGAACAAGCCAGACGGGGTGCTTATGGGGAGGTGCCGGGATACCTCTGACAGCGGCTAAGTACCAGGGAGGGTGAAGGGCTAGTGAAGCTAATGGACAATGTTAGCACAAGAACAAATGTAATAACTGGCCACGAACATATTCCGGCTAGAAATGAGAAGGGGGTGTCTAACGACCACGGGGGAGGGGCTGCAGCAGCCTCCCAGTAGGCGTTAACGAGCGAGGTGGACAGAGTTGTGAATGTGCTTGTCTGATGGGGCTGCTGGTGAGGGTGGAGGCAGGGCTCAGCAGCTTGGGGCTCACTTCTGGATCGCGTCTTATGTTCCTAAAACTCAGGCTTCAAGCCAACTACCTGCAGGGGTCAGGAAGCTGATTCCTTCCCCCCATCAAAGGTATTCTGGGGTCAGTTTGTCTTTAATCTCCTTCCTATTCAGGGTCTGGGATGGCCACGAATGAAGATGGGACACTGGATGGGGAGGGCCAGGGCTCTGAGGCAGCCCCGAGCTTGCTCTGTCCCAGGTGCTTGGCTGGCTGGTTCTTGCTCCCATGCTTAGGGTCTAACTGATCCCATAGGTGGGGCTGGGAAGGAATTTCCCCCCAAACTCATATTGGCAGGGACCGTGGTGGGGAGGTGCCTTCCTCTGCAGCACATGGGTGCCAGTCACTTACCAGGATTATGTGGGTGTATCTCAGCTAATCATTTCCCTGCCGTGGCGAAGGCCTCGGGCTAATTGGCTCTGGGCTAATTGATATTGTTGGGGGTAGTGTGCAGGTGGTGTTGGTGGCCAGTGATATTGTGATGGGGTCCCTGGGGTGAGCCTGGACTGTGGGCCGTTAATGCTGTCTGGGCTCTCCGTTGTTGCACCTGAAAGGCTGCCTGTGGGTGTTCCCAACCTCACAACGTATTTCAGTAACAAACATACATAGGCACCGACTTCCCCGCTTTCCCCTGGGCGCTCGACCCCCCTCTCTGCCCCAACCCCAACCCCCACTCCACCCCTTCCATGCGGCCCCACCCCTGCCCTGCCCTAATTCCAACCTCTTCCCCAAATCCACGCCCCAGCCCCACCTCCTCCCCTGAGCATGCTACGTTCCTGCTCCTCCGCCTCCCCTTTCCAGCATGCCGCCAAACAGCTGTTTGGTGGTGGCCAGGGGGAAGCACGTGGAGGAGTGGGGATGCGGCGCACTGAGGGGCAGGGGAGGAGGAGATGCCGCAGGATATGGGGGGTCCTTGGCTGCCAGTGGGTGCAGAGCACCCACTAATTTTTCCCTGTGGGTGCTCCAGCCCCGAAGCACCCACAGAGTCGGCACCTGTGCATACATAGCAAAGCTTCCTAACTCCTCACACAATGACAGCACATACAATCCAACAGGATATTAATGGACAACAGATCAAGACTTTTTAAATGATACCTCACAAGGTAAAGAACATATAAAGATATCACAGTGGTGAATATAGGGGTTCCAGGGTGCTGCTTTGAGGCAGTGGTTATCAACCAGGGAGACACGTACCCCAGGGTGTACTCAGAGGTCTTCCAGGGGGTACATCAATTCATCTACAGATTTGCCTAGTTTTACAACAGGCTACATAAAAAGCACTAGCAAAGTCAGTGCAAACTCAAATTTCATACAATGATTTGTTTATACTGCTCTACATACTACCCACTGAAACGTAAGGACACTATTTATATTCCAACCCATTTATTTTATAATGACATGGTAACCGTGAGAAAGTCCGCCACGTTTCAGTAACAGTGGGCTGTGACACTTTTGTATTTTTATGTCTGATTTCTTAAGCAAATAGATTTTAAGTGAGGTGTAACCTGGGGGTACGCAAGACAAATCAGACTCCTGAAAGGGGGACAGTCATCTGGAAAGGTTGAGAGCCACTGCTTTGAGCTACAGTGCATTGAAGATATACAGGTGGTCAGACTGACTGACCTGCTGGCCCCTTCTGGCCCGACACTCTGTGATTCTAGAGCACCCCCTGGGGCCGCCCTAATGCATACCGGCAGCATAGCTGGCCATCCAGTCGTCCTACAACGGAGCGGAGAGGAAGCCACCTAGCCCCCCCTGTCCAGCTATGCAGTGCTGGCAGACCTCAGGGTCTGACCCACAGCATCTGACCCTCCCCCTCATGCTGCCATTTGCCACAGTGCAGGGTGGTGGAACGTGCCCCTGTGGGTGTGGCTGGGTAATTCGGATTCATGCTTTATTCCCAAAATGCCCAACTCTGAAGAGCTCACAGGGCAGTGGAAACTCAGGCTCATGCAGCTTTTCAGGTTGTGTTGGTTAGTGAGAAAGCTGCTGGTGAGCGTTGTGACAGTGCCTCCCATAAGGCTTTATGGAAATATGGCTATGACTGTAGATCTGACATAACGGGAACATGTTCCTTGCTACATAGGCCATGTGACAGATCTCTGTAAAGGTTATGATCTACTGAATACATTCCTCCTAATTGTATGCAGGTGTCATTTTTGTATTTGAAGTTATGAATAGTGGCTGTGTACTTGCTTGATTTCTAAGTAAGCTTAGTCAGCTTCTTTAGAGAGGAATTTGCAAAGTTAAGTGCCCAATCAAGAAGCACTTAAGGAACAATGGATCTTGGAAGGCTCCAATCCTCATAAGAAGTCTACTTGAGTACGTTCAAGGTAGCATGTGAACCATGGCTGCTATCTGTAAGTTCTGAGTCATGCAGGGGCATGTGACTTGCCCAAGTGACTCCAAAACTCCATCTTGTAGCTGGGATTCTACACAGGGGGAGGGAGAGCTGTCCACCCACGAGAGAAAGTCTATTTAAACCCTGGGGAGACCCCCTCCATTTTATCTTCAGCTGGCTAAAGAGAGAGCCACTCCACCCCCAGGGATACCTGAAAGAAACTGGAACAAAGGACACTAACTACAGGGGGTGTGAGTGATTGCTGGACCCAGACTAGAAGAAGACTAGTCTGTAAAAGGAAGCTTACTGGGTGA
Source organism: Lepidochelys olivacea (assembly GCF_965140295.1). Taxonomy (NCBI): domain Eukaryota; kingdom Metazoa; phylum Chordata; order Testudines; family Cheloniidae; genus Lepidochelys; species Lepidochelys olivacea. The sequence continues at coordinate 79,692,559 of NC_140421.1, read as the reverse complement.
GGATTTTATCTGTATTCAGTTTTATTACTGTACTAGACTTAGACTTGCATGTTTTGTTGTATTCTGCTTGGTAATTCACTTTGTTCTGTCAGTTACTACTTGGAACCACTTAAATCCTACTTTCTGCATTTACTAAAAGCACTTTTTACTTATTAATTAACCCAGAGTATGTATTAATACTGGGGTGGGGGGGGCAAACAGCTGTGCATATCTCTCTATCAGTGTTATAGAGGGCGAACAATTTATGAGTTTCCCCTGTGTAAGCTTTATACAGGGTAAAATGGATTTATTTGGGGTTTGGACCCCATTGGGAGTTGGGCATCTCAGTGTTAAAGACAAGAACACTTCTTAAGTTGCTTTCAGTTAAGTCTGCAGTTTTGGGGCACGTGGTTCAGACCCTGGGTCTGTGTTGGAGCGGACTGGCATGTCTGGCTCAACAAGACAGGGCGCTGGAGTCCCAAGCTGACAGGGCAGGAAAGCAGAAGCAGTCTTGGCACATCAGGTGGCAGTTCCCAGGGGGTTTCTGTGATCTAACCCGTCACCAGTGTCTCTCCCCCACCCTCACTCCCCATTGCCCCTAAAGTCAGAGGCTGATCTGATGCAGCCAGCGCACTGATGCTGCAAAGGGACCTGCACATGTACTCAGCCCCAAAGCCAGTTTCCGTGCCCGGCACTGCTAGCTGGAGTCTGCATGCATGCCCAGAGGGCAAGTGAGTTATGCACATCCCCGCTGGGCACTCCTGCTGCCATATTTCACACTACAATGGCTGAAAGATTCGCCTCTTTCCCGTTTTGCGCATGGGAAAGGGACACTGCGCAAAGCCAAGTAGACAGACACGTGGCTCCAGAAATGTCCAGATGGGGCCACTGGTGGCTTTTCAGAAGCTATTATTTTAAAAACATTGTCCTCCCACCCGCCCTGAGACTCCTGTCACCCCTGGTGTCAACAGCCCATCTGCTGTCTGTAAGTCTAAGCTGCCAGGAAGTGACATTGCCTCCATGGCAAAAGCGAATGGGTGAAATCCCAGCTCCACTGGCCAAACTTCCAATGATGTCATTAGGGCAAGGATGTCACTCACTAATGCTCAGTCCAATGGGATGTTAAGGCTCAGGGGCAAGCTGGGGAGGGACCTTGCCTTTGCACCACTCTCAGGAGACGCTGCCGTAAGAGGTTCACATTCTCCCTGGATTACCAGCACCCCCTCAGGCTTGTACCTGAAAGCCCATTGGCTGGCATACCTGCAAAGGGCACTGGGCAGACAGCCCTAGCCCCAGGTGCCAATGCTCGTGTCCCTGCCTGTGGTCGGCTGTGTAAGCGCAGGGCCTGCCGGAGGTTTGTAGCTTGACACGGCAGCACTGTGTGAGGGACAGCCCAGGCTGGTGGGTTGGGAGGGCTCAGGGGTCCCACAGTCCAGGTGGCACCCCCAGGACCCCGTCACAGTGTGTGTGCATAATGAGAGCTTCCCCTCGGAGAACAGACAGCTGCAGGGGTATAGGGGCCAGCAAACAGGGCTGTAAACAGGGGAGTGCGAGGAGGAGTTTGTCTTGTGGTGCTTGTTTGGGTTGTTTTCTTTTTGCTGTGGGAGGGTGGGGTTTTGGTGTGGTTTGTGTTTCCCAGATTAACAGGATTTAGGTGGGAAGGCGATGACAGACACAGAGGCAGCAGTGGGAGTGACCCATGTCGTGGAAGACACAATGAAGATGACTGGATGTGGAAGCTGTGGTATGTCCATGATCCTGGAGGGGGTACCTGGTAAGAGCTTTGTCTGTATGAAGTGCCGTCTGCTCGAGCTGATGGAGGAAAAGATCAGAGGTTTGGAGTTGCAGGTGGAAAGTCTGGTTGAGTTTAGAAAGGGGTTTGAGCAGATTATAGAGCAAAGACATGAGGTATCTGAAGGGAAAAGCTCAGACCTGCAGATGGAAGCAGGACTGGGGAATTCTGAGGGGAGACTGCTGGGTGAGGAAAGTGGTCAGTGGAAGCATGTGACTAAAAGAACCAGGCAGAGGAAAAGACGGGCTAGTGAAGGAGAAATAGAGCTCAAGAATAGGTTTGCAGAGTTGGAAAATGAAGAAGGGGCTCAGCAGGTAGTCACTGAAGGTGGAGGGGCAAGGAAGAAGAGAAGAGCGGCTAGTCCTATAGGAAAAGGGGAAGAGTTAATGGAGACTACACCAAATATGAGCCCCAGAAGGATACAGGATGGGTTAAAGAGGATTACAAGGGAGAATAGGAATGGAAAGAACTTGCAGCCAGAGGGAACAGGGGATAGACTGGAGAATAGCACTGTCACTAGGAAAAGGCAGGTCTATGTGATTGGGGACTCTTTACTGGGAAGAATAGACAGCCCTGTAACCAGAGCTGATCCAGAGAATAGAAAGGTGTGCAGTCTTCCAGGTGCTAAGATACAGGATGTGGACCTGAGGTTGAAAAGGATCCTAAAGGGAGCAGGAAAGAATCCCCTAATTATCCTTCATGTGGGAACAAATGATACGGCTAGATTCTCACTGGAAAGTATTAAGGGAGACTATACTAGGCTGGGGAAGATGCTTAAGGAAATTGAGGCTCAGGTGATCTTTAGTGGGATTCTGCCTGTTCCTAGAGAAGGGCAACAAAGGTGTGACAAGATTATGACTATCAACAGATGGCTTAGGCAGTGGTGCTATAAGGAGGGCTTTGGGATGTATGGCCACTGGGAGGCATTCCTGGACAGAGGACAGTTCTCTCAGGATGGACTTCATCTGAGTAGGGAAGGAAATAGACTTCTAGGACGGAGGCTGGCACAACTGATTAAGAGAGCTTTAAACTAGGAATTAGGGGGAGATGGTTGGGAGATGTCCAGGTAATCTCCACGCCGGATTTTAGCCTTGAGAGGGAAGAAAACGAAGTAAGAAAGGATACAGCCGTGGGTAGGAGAATGTATATAAGGAGGAAGGGCAGTGTGGATACCAGTCTAATAGGTTATACTGGTAGTAAAATGACCGTGCCTAATAGGGTACAGAATGTGAGTGAGGCCAAACAGCAAAAATTAAGATGTTTGTACACCAATGCGAGGAGCCTAGGTAACGAAATGGAGGAACTAGACCTACCGGTGCAGGAAGTGAAACCAGATATTCTAGGGAGAACAGAAACAGGGTGGAATAGTCGTCATGACTGGACTACGGGTATTGAAGGGCATGTGCTGTTTAGGAAAGACCGAAATAAAGGTAAAGGTGGTGGAGTAGCACTGTATATCAAGGATGAGGTAGAATGTAAAGAAATAAGAAGCGATGAAATGGATAAGACTGAGTCCGTCTGGGCAAAAATTACATTGGGGAAGAAAACTATTAGAGCCTCCCCTGGGATAGTGCTTGGGGTGTGCTAGAGACCGCAGGGATCTAATCTGGATATGGATAGAGCCCTCTTTAATGTTTTTAATAAAGTAAATACTAATGTAACCCTTCTGCCCATCAGAGTTGGCAGCAACAAGGGCCGGGGTCAATATCTAGGGGATCCATTCCAATAACACAATGCAAAACTGGCTCGAGCCCCCACCCAGTGACCTGGGACAAATATATACCAGCCCCGCTGGGCGCCTCCAAGAGGCAATACTTCCCCTCTCGCAAGCACAGAGTCTGAGTGTAGCAAAGCCTTTTAATAACAGAGAGAAACAATGTGGCATTATGTTGGGGAAACACCACCAACAGGATTCGTAACACAACCCATGAGCAAAAAAAAACCCACCCCAAGCAAACTGGGGCGTGTCCTTTCCCTTTTGTCCTTGAGTCCAGCAACCCAAAATCACCCAAAGTCCCAAAAGTCCAATGACCCAAAAGTCTCTGTCCCTGGTCAGGGCAGCCCCAGAGTTCAAAAGTTTATCTGCAGAGCTTTACCTCCCAACCTGGGTGGAGATGGGGGGGGAAGAGAGGTAAGAGGCACCTTACATGATCTGAAGCTGACCACCCCACAGCTCCATAGGCCTTCGCTCCACTCCGCCAGCCGCCCCACGAACTGCTTCGCTCCGCTCCCCACAAGCAGCTCCCGCCATCCCACAAACTGCTCCACCAGCCGGTCCACGAACTGCTCCACGTCCCACCAGCAGCTCCCGCCGTCCTATGAACGGCTCCACCAGCCTGTCCACAAGGCGCTCCAGCCCTCCCACAAACTGCTCCACAATATATCTTCAGGCTCCCCCACTACTCAACACAACACTCAGTGATTTCAGCTCTTAGGTGAATTCAGCTTGTAGTAGGGGAGCCTCAGTGCTGGTGCACCGTCAGCCCAAAGTGAGCTCAGCAGCCTGTAACTAGACTCCTAATGGAATCAAAATTAGCTCTGATATTCCACAGTGGAGAGAGGAGGAAGTGCAATTAGTATGTAAGGCCCTCACCCAGGAACCCCTACCACCAAGTATTAATACTTATCCCCAGCCTCTCTCAATTCACAGAGTTTTGGAACCCATGACCCTTGCCTAGCGAGTGCTACTTAGTTGATGGTGAGTCCCTCCATCATAACAAAAGGCCACGTACAGTTCCAAGCACAGTTCCCATAATCAGGGTAATAACAATTTATTCTTCCTGCCCCAGTAACAGAGACACTGGGGATCCCACAGCAGCCAAAGTGACCATTTGGGCAGCTATGGCCTCATTCTAGGTGGGGTGGGTGTGCCTATGCAAATGAGATCGGCCCCTGAAGTTCTTTTCCACAACTTGCCACACCTCACCACCAGATGTCAGGGTGGAGCTCATCCTGACACTGCTTACACTAATGGAAAGTGTGTGATCATGGGAGACTTTAACTTCCCAGATATAGACTGGAGGACGAGTGCTAGTAATAATAATAGGGCTCAGATGTTCCTAGATGCGATAGCTGATGGATTCCTTCATCAAGTAGTTGCTGAACTGACAAGAGGGGATGCCATTTTAGATTTGGTTTTGCTGAGTAGTGAGGACCTCATAGAAGAAATGGTTGTAGGGGACAACCTTGGTTCAAGTGATCATGAGCTAATTCAGTTCAAACTGAACGGAAGGATAAATAAAAATAAATCTGCAACTAGGGTTTTTGATTTCAAAAGGGCTGACTTTCAAAAATTAAGAAAATTAGTTAGGGAAGTGGATTGGACTGAAGAACTTGTGGATCTAAAGGCAGAGGAGGCCTGGGATTACTTCAAGTCAAAGCTGCAGAAGCTATCGGAAGCCTGCATCCCAAGAAAGGGGAAAAAAATCATAGGCAGGAGTTGTAGACCAAGCAGGATGAGCAAGCATCTCAGAGAGGTGATTAAGAAAAAGCAGAAAGCATACAGGGAGTGGAAGATGGGAGGGATCAGCAAGGAAAGCTACCTTATGGAGGTCAGAACATGTAGGGATAAAGTGAGACAGGCTAAAAGTCAAGTAGAGTTGGACCTTGCAAAGGGAATTAAAACCAATAGTAAAAGGTTCTATAGCCATATAAATAAGAAGAAAACAAAGAAAGAAGAAGTGGGACTGCTAAACACTGAGGGTGGAGTGGAGGTCAAGGATAATCTAGGCATGGCCCAATATCTAAACAAATACTTTGCCTCAGTCTTTAATAAGACTAAAGAGGATCTTAGGGATAATGGTAGCATGACAAATGGGAATGAGGATATGGAGGTAGACATTACCATATTTGAGGTAGAAGAGAAACTCAAACAGCTTAAAGGGACTAAATCGGAGGGCCCAGAAAATCTTCATCCAAGAATATTAAAGGAATTGGCACATGAAATTGCAAGCCCATTAGCAAGAATTTTTAATGAATCTGTAAACTCAGGGGTTGTACCGTATGATTGGAGAATTGCTAACATAGTTCCTATTTTTAAGAAAGGGGAAAAAAGTGATCCGGGTAATTATAGGCCTGTTAGTTTGACATCTGTAGTATGCAAGGTCTTGGAAAAAATTGTGAAGGAGAAAGTAGTTAAGGACATTGAAGTCAATGGTAAATGGGACAAAATACAACATGGTTTTACAAAAGGTAGATCGTGCCAAACCAACCTGATCTCCTTCTTTGAGAAAGTAACAGATTTTTTAGACAAAGGAAACTCAGTGGATCTAATTTACCTAGATTTCAGTAAGGCATTTGATACCGTGCCACATGGGGAATTATTAGTTAAATTGGATAAGATGGGGATCAATAGGAAAATTGAAAGGTGGATAAGGAATTGGTTAAAGGGGAGACTACAACGGGTCCTACTGAAAGGTGAACTGTCAGGCTGGAGGGAGGTTACCGGTGGAGTTCCTCAAGGATCGGTTTTGGGACCAATCTTATTTAATCTTTTTATTACTGACCTCGGCACAAAAAGTGGGAGTGTGCTAATAAAGTTTGTGGATGATACAAAGCTGGGAGGTATTGCCAATTTAGAGAAGGACCGGGATATCCTACAGGAGGATCTGGATGACCTTGTAAACTGGAGTAATAGTAATAGGATGAAATTTAATAGTGAGAAGTGTCAGGTCATGCATTTAGGGATTAATAACAAGAATTTTAGTTATAAGCTAGGGATGCATCAATTAGAAGTAACAGAGGAGGAAAAGGACCTTGGAGTATTGGTTGATCATAGGATGACTACGAGCCGCCAATGTGATATGGCTGTGAAAAAAGCTAATGCGGTCTTGGGATGCATCAGGAGAGGTATTTCCAGCAGGGATAAGGAGGTTTTAGTACCGTTATGCAAGGCACTGGTGAGACCTCACCTGGAATACTGTGTGCAGTTCTGGTCTCCCATGTTTAAGAAGGATGAATTCAAACTGGAACAGGTACAGTGAAGGGCTACTCAGATGATCCGAGGAATGGAAAACTTGTCTTATGAAAGGAGACTCGAGGAGCTTGGCTTGTTTAGCTTAACTAAAAGAAGGTTGAGGGGAGATATGATTGCTCTCTATAAATATATCAGAGGGATAAATACTGGAGAGGGAGAGGAATTATTTAAGCTCAGTACCAATGTGGACACAAGAACAAATAGATATAAATTGGCCACCAGGAAATTTAGACTAGAAATTAGACAAAGGTTTCTAACCATCAGAGGTGTGAAGTTTTGGAATAGCCTTCCAAGGGAAGCAGTGGGGGCAAAAGATCTATCTGGCTTTAAGATTAAACTTGATAAGTTTATGGAGGAGATGGTATGATAGGATAACATGGTTTTGGTAATTAAATATTCATGGTAAATAGGCCCAATGGCCTGTGGTGGGATATCAGATGGGGTGGGATCTGAGTTACCCAGGAAAGAATTTTCTGTAATATCTGGCTGATGAATCTTGCCCATATGCTCAGGGTTTCGCTGATCGCCATATTTGGGGTTGGGAAGGAATTTTCCTCCAGGCCAGATTGGAAGAGGCCCTGGAGGTTTTTCGCCTTCCTCGGTAGCATGGGGCACGGGTCACTTGCTGGAGGATTCTCTGCTCCTTGAAGTCTTTAAACCACGATTTGAGGACTTCAATAGCTCAGACATAGGTGTGAGGTTTTTTGCAGGAGTGGGTGGGTGAGGTTCTGTGGCCTGGGTTGTGCAGGAGGTTGGACTAGACGATCATAATGGTCCCTTCAGACCTTAGTATCTATGAAACAGCTGTTGGCAATTCTCTGAGCCCCTCCTGCGACTGCCTGGCTGGCTTGGCACAAATTCCCCTCCCTGCGTGACAGCCAGCCAGTCCCTGCAATCCCCTGCCCCTCCCCTGCTTCACATCAGGCTTGGCTGCGCTCAGCCACGGAACGGTGCTCTGGCGAAGTGCCCCTTGGCCCAGTGAGTACTGCAGGCTCCTCCGCCGTCATCCAGCCCTTCCCTGGTACGTTCGTGGGCTGGGGGCTCTGCCTGGGTCTCAGCACCAGCCGGAGTTCATGCCCCAGCCGCGATGAGGGGTTGGCTAAGAGTGAACTGGCTGAGGCTCAGCGCAGCTAAGACAGTGGCCAGGCTGGGGGAAATGGCCAGATTCAGGTCAGCCCACTGGCTCCGGACCCTTGGGCTGTATGTAATCCCCTGGGGAGGGTGCACTGCGGGGCCCCTTTGTGCTGAGCCACAAAGGAGACCCGTTGCTACTGCCCCCAGTACCACTTCTTAGCACAAGCCAGAGCCGCTCATGCTTTTAGCTGTGGACGTCCCTGGGCCAGCTAAGATGGGGCCCATCACATTTGCATCCCTTTCAGTACCGAGATTTGCCAGCTAGCACTGCAGTCCTACAGGCACCTCCCCTGCACCTAGAGTTTCAGGTTGGAGCAGTAGCCAAGAACGTTGCTTTCACCATCTGCCCTTGGCGTGTCCCCTCCCTACTTCTGCAGGCATGCGAGGGGGTCTGCTCCCCAGAGCCACCACAGAACCTCAGCCAGCGCAGAACGGCGCTTCTCCTAGGGCGTACGTTACACGGGTAGCCCAGTAGCACTATGGCTTGGGTCCTCGAGATTTAAGACATGGCCTCTTTGACATCCCCTCTGTTTACGCACAAGTGGTCTGGCGCGAGGGCAGTTTCTGCAGCTCATTCCAGTCTTGGCCCAGCTCAGCGGGTGTGTATGGACAATCAGGGTTTTCTACAAGGTTCTTCTGGTTCCCAGCACCTTTGGGGAGGAGGAAGTTCGCTGCACTGTCTGCTATGGGCCTGACTGTCAAAGCTGCGTGTGCAACAATGCACATATGTGTGAACACACCCCCCCCTCATTTAAACATATGTGCCCCTGATGTGTTACAGCCTGGGTGTGTGTGTGTGTGTGTGTGTGTGTGCACAGACGCACATGTGGGTGGGCAAGCCCCAGTTACACACCTGGCTTCTGTCAGTCATGCATGGTTGCACTTGTGAGAATTTGGCACTTTTTAGACCAAGATTTTCAACTATGGGGCTTGAAGCTGAACTCCTAAATCCATATTTAAGCGCCCAACGCAAAGGCCTGCTTTCAGAAGAGGGGAGCACCCACAACTCCCATGCCTCAGGGAGTACCTCATGGGGCAGGAGCTCCCCTGACCACCTGCTGGACCCGGCATCTGGACCCAGCTACCCACCCACTGCTCTGGAACACCAGCCTTCGTCTGCTGCTAGCTGCCAGCATCAGACCTGTAGCTCAAGTGGGAACAGTGTGTACTGCAGTGAAAGCTCAGGGTTCAAACCCAGCTGGTAGCTGGGTGATCAACAGTGGCCCATAATAGAACTTTAGTTTAATTTTTACATACTTCTTTAAAAAAAAACCTCTAGGAAATGACACACACGTTTAAAATGCTGTTATTTATGTGGCAAAGTCAAGCACTCAGAAGTGAAGAAATGCCAGCTTTAAGGTTGCTGGTGCAAGTTTAATTCACCCCTCTCTTGCATGTGTGCATTACGAGGCAGTGTCTAATCCCATGATCATATACGAATTTTTCCACAGGCCCTGCTTCATTCAGTGCCCAGGAGGGTGAACACACAAGGGGCCAGAATTCTGGTTGTGGGGTCAGCTGTAAATCTGGCATTTCCTAACGTTTGCGTGCCTATGTAGCATTCCTTAAACACAGCTGCTGTGTTGTGTGAAGACAAATAGACCTAGGAGAAGGGAGCGCTGGCATGGTTGGAACATGGGGTGGGTGAGAACAAGAGGTGTTTAAAGCAGGTCAGTACTAGGCTAGGGGCGGACATCAGAGCTTTACGTAGGGAATTAACAGAGTTTGCGGAGACTCCAGCCCTGTAGCCAGTCGGTACCTAAAGCGCTGTGAGTCACTGTTGCAGCTCCAGGGAGGCACCCTCTCACTGTTAGGTCTTGAAGTCTGCCTCCGTGTAGCGTATCTGGTCTGCGGCTTCTCAGAGGAGAACGAGTGAGACAGCGAGCGAATGGCCTTGCGCTGCATGGCTCGTTTTGGCTTGCCCTGGCCTGGCTTCCCTTTCGCTAACCCCAACGCTGGATTGTCCTGCTGTGTCGTGCCTTCAGTTCTTGGCTGTCCTTTCACAAGCCCCAGCCTGCAGCTGTCACCGCGTAGCCCTTCCAGCCATTCATCAGGGTGAAATCAAAACACCCCAGTGTAAACGGTACCAGAACTAACCCAGACGTTCGGGTGAAATCGGTCTCGTGGGGAAGAGTGGGAATGGGCTTGGCGGCAAGGCTATCTGCCTGGCGTTCGCTGCTGCTAACATGCCCTGAAATTGCTGGGCTGGTCCTGTGGGGAAGCTGGGCCCAAAGGAGACTGCAGCAGAATGGACTTCCTTTGGCATCCCTGCTCCGCTGCTGGCGTGGGAGGGAGCTGGCGGGGGTCAAAGCACCACGGAGAGCGGTGCAGTCCGCGTGATGAACGAGTTCAGGAAACAGCTTTGTCAAGCGCGCAGCAGCCATGGCAGAGAAAACAGCAGCTGGTCGCCCAGGCGCGCTGCACTGGCAAGCAGGGGGCGGGAGAGAAACACAAGGTGCCAAATGCTCAAAACTTTCATGGGCACCAGGTCTGTATAATTTTTGGTGGTGCCCAGAATAGGTCCAAGCAGAGCCGTCCCATCCATAGGACAGACAGGGGCAACCGCCCCGGGCCCTGTGCTTTGGGAAGCCCCGGGCCCCAGGGGGTTGCAGGGTCCAGGGCGGTCTGGGAGGTTAGCAGGGGACCCGGTGCCAGCAGCAGCTGGCAACCTGGCCCCAGCCCGCCCCCCGCTGGCTCCTGGCATTGCTTGGGGGAGGGGGCAGAAGCCGGAAACAGGTGGAGCGGGGACTTGGGGCAAGGGGTGCAGTGGGGGTGGGAGGGGGTCAGATCTGGAGCGGGAAGAGGCGGGGTGGGCTGGGGCTGCGTTGCTCACTGTGAGCCAGGCCCCCCACAACCCATCCCAGGCCACCCTGGACCCTGCGTCTCCCTGAAGCGAGGGGCCCCCCAAAGCACGGGGCTGGGGGCGATTGCCCCGGTCCGTCCTATGGATGGGACAGCTCTGAAAATATAAGCCCAAACATTGGTGGAGCCGGGCCCACGCTCCCGAATATTGGTGGAGCACGGGCACCACGGGCCCATATAACTCGCCACCTGTGAAAACGTTTGCTCTGTCTGTCCACGTAACAGCCAGAAACACGGCCCGGGTGACAATGGAGCCCACTGCAAAGCATGCATTTCGTGGCTGCACTCACCAGACTATACGCATGTGCATAAACCCGCCCTCCATAAACCTCATACAGAGACTAACTAGTTAGCTCCTTTTCAAATGGTGAGACTGAGGATGCACACGCCAGTTGGCTGCGCTAGGGCCTGAGACCCTAGCAGGGACGTTCTACGTCAGTCAAGGTCCAGTGGACCAGTGCGGCAGTTGTTCCCTCGCAGGTTAGGAAAGCGATGGGTCTGGGAGTGAGGCATGCGGGTCTGCAGGGGAAGAAGCGGGTGCCTCATGGAGATTTCTCTCTTTCCGCCCCAGGGCAATAGTGGTCTAGAGCTGGTTGAAAACTGGAACACGATTTTGCAAACTAATGTGACCTTGTTTCCATTGCTCAGCAGTCAGAGACAGCCATTTCCCACAAACTTTTCAATAATGACAATTTTTCACAAAAAAGTTTTGGTTTTTGAACTAAAAGGCCATTTTTGGATGAAAAAAGTCATTTTTTATGTATAACATTTCAACCAGCTCTGTAGTCTTTCTACAGTTCTATGTGTCCTGGTTGTTATAGGAAAGCAGAAGAGACAGGGCTGCAAAGCGGTGACTCTGGAAAGGAATGAGGGATCTTTGCTGCCAATCACAAGCCTCTGAGCTCCCAGGGCAATGCTGTGGCCATGAGGGTGAATGCAAGGCTCAGATGTCCACGCAAGGGAATAACACATAGCAGCGAGGAGGTGCTGTTAGCTCAGCTGTGGCCTTGGTTATCATGTCCAGATCTGGCATCCACACTGAGGATGTTGAAAAAATGGCATGGGCTCAGAGAAGAGCTACAAGAATGATTCGCTGTCTGAAAAACCTGCCTTACGGTGAAAGGCTCAAGGAGCTCCGTCCAGTTGGTTTCAGTTAAGAGATGACGTGACCATGATCTATAAGTACGTAGACAGTGAAAGGACTCTTTAATCTAGCAAACAAAGGTTTTACATGAGCCAATGGCTGGAAGCTGAAGTCAGCAGAGTTCGAACTGGAAATGTAACCATTAACTCTTGGAACAGCCCACAAAGGGAGGTGGTGGATTCACTATCACTGAAGACTTTAAATGAGATTGGATGCTTGCTGCATTCTGCAGTCTAGTTCACACCCAACTTATAGGCTGGGTGGTTCTGTGGCATGTGTCATGCAGGTGGCTGGTCACAGTGGTCACGTCTAGCCGTAAAAAGGATTAAAAGCCACTGACACTGTACCGAGGTGCATGCAAAACCCTGTAGTTGTGTGGTGTCCACACGACACCCAGGGGCATTGCGACGGATTCCCAGCTAGCAGAATTGGCATAGCTGCACTGAATTCATAGTGCTACACCAGCGGGGGGCAGCCCGGAAGTCCCAGCATCCTTCCTAGCCGAGCACTGGGCTGAGAAATTGTGGCTTCCAGCTGGGGGCCTTTCCCCTGCTTTTTGCATCCGAAAAAAACCCCATCATGGACATCTCAAATCAGTCTGTTCATACAAATGTACTTCAGCAAAAACATTGAGTCATTGACATCACTCTCACAGACCTTGGGAGACAGGCCAGTCCTTGCCTACAGACAGCCCCCCAACCTGAAGCAAATACTCACCAGCAACCACACAACAGAACCACTAACCCAGGAACCTATCCTTGCAACAAAGCCCGTTGCCAACTGTGCCCACATATCTATTCAGGGGACACCATCACAGGGCCTAATCACATCAGCCACACGATCAGAGGCTCGTTCACCTGCACATCTACCAATGTGCAAGCTGTCTGAGTGTTGCAAATTCATCCCTGCTTTAACTCTGTTAAAGTCAGTGCACTTCACTGATTTCAGCAGAGTTACAGCTTGGTCTGTTTTACCAAGTCTTTAAACCACGATTTGAGGACTTCAATAGCTCAAACATAAGTTAGGGGTTTGTTACAGGAGTTGGTGGGTGAGAGTCCATGGCCTGCGTTGTGCAGGAGATCAGACTAGATGATCATAGTGGTCCCTTCTGACCTTAAAGTCTATGATTCTATGTGCCAGCAATGCCCCTCTGCCATGTACATTGGCCAAACTGGACAGTCTCTATGTAAAAGAATAAATGGACACAGATCAGATGTCAAGAATTATAACATTCAAAAACCAGTCAGAGAACACTTCAATCTCTCTGGTCACTCGATTACAGATCTAAAAGTGGCAATTGTTCAACAAAAAACCTTCAAAAACAGACTCCAACGAGAGACTGCTGAATTGGAATTAATTTGCAAACTGGATATAATTAACTTAGGGTTGAATAAAGACTGGGAGTGGATGGGTCATTACACAAAGTAAAAGTATTCCCCCATGTTTATTCCCCCGCCCCACTGTTCCTCAGACGTTCTTGTTAACTGCTGGAAATGGCCCACCTTGATTATCACTACAAAAGGTTCCTCCCCCCACCCCCGCTCTCCTGCTGGTAATAGCTCACCTTACCTGATCACTCTCATTACAGTGTGTATGGTAACACCCACTGTGTCATGTTCTCTGTGTGTATATAAATCTCCCCACTGTATTTTCCACGGCATGCATCCGATGAAGTGAGCTGTAGCTCACGAAAGCTCATGCTGAAATAAATGGGTTAGTCTCTAAGGCGCCACAAGTCCTCCTGTTCTTTTGACTATTGGCTGGGGACCTTGCTGGGCGTCTCATGGCCTTAGGTGCAGCCACCTGCTCCTTAGCTGAAGCTGAAGTGCCCTGGGCTGTGGTTGTCACGGCTACATATTCTCCAGGCTTTTAATCTCCCCGCGTAGCATTTCTCCATTTCCTTCAGCCCTCCATGCCAGGCGTTTTTGTAGCTGCAGCACCTGCCCCATCGGCTGGCACTCAGGGTTTGCCGCTCCCTCCAGAGGACGGCAGTTAGCTGGGCATTCGCTCTACTCGTAACTTTGGCAAACTTCTGCCTGGAAAAGAGTCAGCTGTTCAGAAAAGCATGAAGTCGGGCCTGGCTGGTCCTGCACCATACTCTTTCCCGTCCAGGCTCCGGCACGGGGCAGGCAGTTGTGCTGAGCCAGGGTTTTAAAAGGGTCCCTGAGGTACTTTACTCCTTCCTAAGCCTCTTGCTGATTTCAGGGGGCAGACGGTGACACAACCCGCAGTCAAAGACAGCTGAGAATTATCATCAAATCCAGCATTTTCTGCAAGACAGAATGTAAGTGTTGGGACTGAGTGGATGTATTTGAATGAGAGACATAGAAGCCCAGCCATGCAGACTCCCTGTCCTGCCCCCATCCTAGGCCCAAACATCCACCTCTTCCCTCCCTTATTCAAAGGACAAGGACTCCACACTTCAAAAGTTTGTCATGGCATTTCTCTCCCCTTCTGCCTTCTCCCCTTTCCCTCCCCAACCCCCACACGTCTCAGATCAGTTTCTCCTCTGAGCCTGGGTGCTATGGTTCTCCACACACAAACCAATCTTCTTGGCCAGTGATTTATTCTAAATTAAGAACAAAAGTAATGCCTGCATTAGAAAGCAAATAGTGCATGCATCTCCTCTGGCAGCTGCACTGAACTGAATGCAAAATTGCTGCCTGCCTGTGCAACCAGCAGACTCCTAGATATTTAGAGGCGCGCTGTGTAGCAGACTAATGATGTAACCCTTCTGCCCCTCAGAGTTGGCAGCAACAAGGGCCGGGTTCAGTATCTAGGGGTTTCATTTCAATAACACAATGCAAAACCGGCTCGAGCCCCCACCCAGTGACCTGGGACAAATATATACCACCCCCGCTGGGCGCCTCCAAGAGGCAATACTTCCCCTCTCGCAAGCACAGAGTCTGAGTGTAACAAAAAGCCTTTTAATAACAGAGAAACCATGTGGCATTATGTTGGGGAAACACCACCAACAGGATTCATAACACAACCCAGGAGCAAAAAACCCACCCCAAGCAAATTGGGGCATGTCCTTTCCCTTTGGTTCTTGAGTCCAGCAACCCCAAATCATCCAAAGTCCCAAAAGTCCAACGACCCAAAAGTCTCTGTCCCTGGTCAGGGCAGCCCCAGAGTTCGAAAGTTTATCTGCAGAGTTTTACCTCCCAACCTGGGTGGAGATGGGGGGGGCATTAAGGGGCACCTTATGTGGTTTAAAGCTGATGGCTCCACCTCTCCATGGGGCTCTGCTAGCTGCCCCATGGGCTGCTCTAGGCCTCCAACAAACTGCTCTGCTCCACCAGCCACTCCACTCGCTGTCCCGCAAACTGCTCCACCATATATCTTCAGGCTCCCCCACTACTTAACACAACACTCAGTGATTTCAGCTGTTAGTAAGTTTAGCTCTTTTGTGATTTCAGCTTGTAATAGGCAAGCCTCAGTGCTGGTGCACCCTTAGCCCAAAGTGAATTCAGCTCAGCAGCCTGTAACTAGACTCCTAATGGAATCAAAATTAGCTCTGATATTCCACAATGGAGAGAGAAGGCAGTACAATTAGCATGTGAGGCCCTCACCAGGAGGCCCATGCCACCAAGTATTAATACCTGTTCCCAGCCTCTCAATTCACAGAGAATTGGACCCCATGTCCCTTGCCTAGCGAGTGCTACTTAGTTGATGGCGAGTCCCTCCATTATAACAAAAGGCCAAGCACAGTTCCACTGTCCTTGATTCCCATAATCAGGGTAATAACAATTTATTCTTCCTGCCCCAATAACAGAGTCACTGGGGATCCCACAGCAGCCAAAGTGACCATTTGGGCAGCTATGGTCTCGTTCTAGGCAGGGTGGGTGTGTCTATGCAAATGAGATCAGCCCCTGAAGTTCTCTTCCACAACCTGCCACACCTCACCACCAGATGTCAGGGTGGAGCTCATCCTGACTCTGCTTACAATGACATTACAGTTACAGAGCGACATATAGTAAGTACATTGCAACATGAGATATGAGTTATCAAACCTACAGTCCAGTACCTTCAGTTCATAGAATACCAGGGTTGGAAGAGACCTCAGGAGGTCATCTAGTCCAACCCCTGCTCAAAGCAGGACCAATCCCCATTTTTTTTGTTCCAGATCCCTAAATGGCCCTCTCAAGGATTGAACTCACAACCCTGGGTTTAGCAGGCCAAGGGTCAAACCACTGAGCTATCCCCCCCACAGTTAACTGAGCTGTCTGAAGTTACTGTAGCGGACACCTTGTCAAGTGTTACAGCATCACTTATATCACAATATATTTTTGGTAACAGCTGGGTAACAAGTCCTGACAGAGGCTGTCAGTTTGCACCGTGAGAGCGTTCATCAGCCATTGAAATTTCTCCTGTCATAACGTCTGGCCAAATCATAAGGGCATCGATCAGCTGAGCTGACCATGGTGGTGAAATACACCAAGGACTGTTCTCCCCAGTGGGTTTGGAATCCAATTAAAGTTGTGCCCGTCAAGCCAATGATTTGCCCTGACACAGACATGCTCTGTGAGTTTAATGTGTCAGTCACAAGCCCTGTGACGTAGAGCTGGTCACATGACTTAGGCAAAGATTTTGGGCTTTAGATATGGGTTTTTTTGAGGTTTGTTCACTGTATGTCATTTTTCAGACTAACGGCAGCCTCTGGGTGGGTTATGGACAGCGTTTACCAGTACACATAGGGCCTACCAATTTCACAGCTGTGAAAACCATGTCACAGACCATGAAATAATCCCTGCTCCATGAAATCTGATCTCCCCGACGTCAGCCAGGCTGGGGAGGGACAGGACTTGGCAGCCCCCACTCCGCAGGCCGCACAGCGGTGAGGATGGTCACTCTCACTCCTGCACGGCAGCAGCTCCAGAGCTGGGCTCTGGACTGCTGCCCCCTCCCTGCAGCTCTTGCTGGGGCTGGGGGCGCCCGGGCTGGGGGTTGCGCCCCTCCACAGCTCCTGCCCAGGCTCAGGGCGCCCTAGTTCCAGAGCTTCTGCCCCCGCCCGCACACAGCTCCTGCCAGGGCTCGCTCCCTCTCCCCCATGGCTCCTGCCAGGGCTGCTGCTTCCCCCTGCACCCCACTGCCGGGGGTTGAGGCATTCCTTTTTCAAACTGCCTGGGGACCCTGGGTACAGGCCCTGTGTGCCCATGCGTTAATCCATCACTGGCCCTGACTAGCAGCTAGGAGCCCCTGGCTGTGTCGCTCCCAGCAGCACTGGGGAGATTGGACCTACCTCCACCTCCGGGAGCCTCCTCCAGCTGCAGGAAACTCCGCAACTGCTTCCTTCAGCGCTGGGCTCTGAAGGCAGCACAGAAGTGAGTATGGCAAATCCTGCAGCCCCCCTACAACAGCTTTAGGACCCCCCCCCCCACGATCCCCTTTTGGATCAGGACCCCACGGTTACAACACCGTGACATTTCAGATGTAAACATCTGCAACCATGAAAGTGACCAATTTTAAGACCCTGTGGCCGTGAAATTGACCAAAGTGAACTGGGAATTTGGTAGGGCCCTAAGTATGAGAGTGGTGAGGCTAGTCACATGGTATTGTTTCTGTTCCCTGACTGGACAATAGTAACCGTAATAAAGTGGAAGTGGACAAGCCACTTGACTTTTGAGTCTCTTACGGCGGCCGGGCAGCACTGCCGTCACCCTCGCACCCATGCTAGCCAGCGTGGTGGAACTGGCTGGCTCGTGTCTCTGTTGCACTAGAGCCCAGGCCAGTTGTATCCATCTGTATCTTTGGCTACACATCAGGTCTGCTCATGCGTTGGGTGATCAGCCCGTTTGCCAGTTTATTCACAGCTGCATTTGATGGTTTCTGTCACTTGCCGCATACGCGAGCTGTGGTGAGGAATGGCTGTGCAGACCCGTGGACTCCACTGATTCCCCGAACAGGCCAGGCCCCACTGGAACCACTGCTATGGAGTGCCTGCTGTGGGACAACCCAATGGCTGTGTCATGCCGTGCACGTGAGGAGGACGCGTGGCTTCACACAGGGCTATGCTTTACTTGATGTGCCTGAGTTTAGCTTTGACATTCAACTCTGCTCGCTCAATGGTCTGGTTTGCCACTCCCACTTCCAGCTGAAACCAGCCTAGTTCGTAGTCACACGGTAGAAGCCACACACAGGTCTGCTTTTCCACAAAGCCCTGGGCAAACAAAACGTGGTTGGTAGCAAAAGAGTGACTAGCAAGAGTTTAGGAATATGTCACATCGGATTTAATTTTCCAATTTGTCAAAATCAGTGCACCTTATTTCCCACCCACGCTCCTGGGCTCCGGGATTTTAAACACTGGTTCTCCACTTGGAAGGTAACTCCCTTTTCTTCATGGGCCTGTATATTTATGCCTCTATCCGTAATTCTCACTCCATGCATCTGATGAAGTGGGTTCTAACCCACGAAAGTTTATGCCCAAATAAATCTGTTAAGGTGCCACCAGACTCCTCATTGTTTTTGAGGATTTTAAATGTTTGAAACCTGCGTAAACACTTTCATTTCTTGTTATTGTATAGATACGTGAAACTGACACTGATGCTCATTTGCACAACGTGTCTTACTGCAGACACAGGAATACTCACTTACCCATAAACTCTGGGGTGGAAATATTTACACCTCCAACATCTTTGAGACACGTGGACTATCAGTTCACATTCCCACTAATTTGCCAGTTGTCTGGAAACTTCTTTGTTTCGTTCATTATTTGTCAGATTTGATACCACAGAGCAAAGTCAGCAAGACGCAAATTTCTTTGGCCCAACCCCAGCCCCTTCCCCTGCTGATGCCTTTTGGAAAGATGCCCTGCTGCATGTATTTTGCGTTGTACCGGACATAATAAGGTGTTGGCATGGAGGAAGTTAGTTATTACATGTTTATGCAAAGAGTTTCACACAGGGTCCTTGAAAAGCTGACCCAGCATGACTGTCTCAGAGGCTTTTCATCCAGGCCCAGGGCTGTGTGAGCAAGCAGGAGCTGAAAAGACGGTTTGGGGTTTGGAGGGGAAGAGGGCATGGGAGGAGCCGTGGCCAGGGCGACAGGGAGCGGAGCCCCCCGGACGGCAAGGGAACACCGTGCCGGAGACCGACTGGCAGAGCTCCGGCGGCCACCTTCCCAGGCGCAGCGCATTGCTGCCAAGCACGTTCCGCTGCGCCTCGTAGGAGGCAGGTTTGTGTCTTTTGCTCGTTAGGCGAGAGGGACCCAGACCAGAACGGTGGCTTCCAAATAACCGTGGTTACTAAATGGACACAGCTACAGCGACACCCTGCCGCTCTGCGACATGGGACCGCAGGGAGCCCAGCTCGGGGGCTCAGACTATTTAAAGGGATACTCCCCTCTTCTTATACATGCCCCTCCTCCCCCATGCCTGTCAAATGGCATACAAAGGATTAAAATATACAACACCTTGCAAAGCCCGTCTGAGAGATGGAGCTCAGCTCTGCACTGGTCGCTCTTAGGGGGGCTAATGAGACCACCGTGTTCATGGGGACTTGCCGCTCTCGCTGTGCCTGGTTCACCTGGCTCTGCAATTGGCCATCCAAGGTGCAATAGCTGGATCTAGAGGTGAAAGGACTCAAGGTTGCAGCTGTCCTCTGTGTTAGCCCCCAGCCCCAGCCTGCACTGTAAGTGCACGTTCTCCCCAGGCATTTGTAGGCTATAGCAGTGAGGAATCTCCCCCAGCCAAACTGGGCCCCGTGCTAACTGGGAAAGGGCTTGGGAAGGCACCAAGGGCTTGTTCCTGCAAGGTGCTGATCACTTGGCCTGCTCCAACCACCACTCCAGCAGAGGAGGCGCTTGGAGCGTGTGAGGCGTCTGAGTGAAGTCCGGGGGCTCTCGGTGCGCTTAGGGGTAAGCGTGTGACGACGACGTGCTTTGCTGACACAGCCCCCAGGCAATGAACTGGGAGGAATGGGGTTCACTTGCCCTGCTCTGCTCACACAAAGGCGATGCCTGTGGCTGGATCTCCTCAGTGTCAGGGAGCAGGGCAAAGGGGTGGGAAATGCTCGCATTGCTGCCCACAGGGCTGTTTTAACAAGGGAAAGGACCCTCTAAGCCTCCTTTACAGGGGTCAGAGTAGCAGCCGTGTTAGTCTGTATCCGCAAAAAGAACAGGGGTGGAGAGGGAACCTGGCCTGACATTTACTTCTGCTTATTTTAAAGCAAATTAAGTGACTCTCCCCTGTCCTTTTGCCTGTGTACGTTTCTGTGACTGCTAGAAAAAACCTGCCTACAGAGAGGAGAGCGGCAAGGGGAGCATCAGGGTGGAGTGAGCCCCAACTTCCATAGACACCCGGAGCAAATCGCCCCTGCCCTCACAGCTCGTTTGGATTTTTTAACCCAGACCCTCTTTCTAGCCTGGACGTGCTGCTGACAGGCTCAAGAGACTCTGCGGGGCTTCAGGCATGTGTTTATGCACTCTGCCAAGACCAGTCTGGCCAGTGTGGTGTCTGCCCGCAATGCAAAAGCAGCAGGGGCCAGAAAGATAAAACGACTGACCCAATTGTCAGAGGGAGCCTGTGGCTCAGGGCTCCAGGGCTGGCTGGGGAGCAGAGAGCCCCCTGCAAGCCTGCTCTCCCCTCCTGGCTGCTCCATGAGAACACCATGCAGGGGAGAGATGTGCCAAGCTGCGTGAATGAAATATTCCAAGACTGGCCCTGAGCCCCCAGAACCCGACTCTGCGGCTGGTCAATGTTGGGGCTGTTTTCCTCAGCATCTTACAGTCACATGGCACAGCCAGTTTCCGACACCTGATTCCCTTTTCCCGCCCGTATCCCAGGTGTATGCTTGATGATTCCGCACCCCCTGGATTCTTCGGGGTGTGTACACGCAGGCCACCGGAAAGGACTGAAACCTGACCTGGGTGCCGATGCTGGAGAACGGTTGTCATCTGTCCCCCATGCAGATAACATTAGGCTGTCTCCAGCTCTGGGACGTGGCAAAGTGTGATAAGGGGTGGAGTATCAGAAATGTCACACTCTCAGCCCTGAGGGGCTCCAAGCTGGCTGCTTTACAGGCAACAATTACTTCAAATCTCTCCCAAGGAAACGAAGTGACAAGCACTAGCCACCACGAAAGCTTACGCTCATATACATTGGTTAGTCTCTAAGGTGCCACAAGTCTCCTGTTCTTTTTGCAAATACAGACTAACACGGCTGCTACTCTGACACCGTGTATCAGCAAGTTCTGTTTTATTCGGGACAAACACAACGCGGAGACACCTAGCAAACACGGTGGGAGCTGTTCAGAGAAATGCCAGAAGATGCACTGAACTTTCCTCACCCCAGAGTCAATGGCTGGTACAGGCCCAGAGTCTGCACCCGCTAATAGCAGAAAACCCAGCCTGTCACAAGAGAGACATGAACCCTACTGTTGAAAGAGGGAACCGCTGAGCTGTGTAATCCCAGCCTACGCTATGGCAGTGCGGCAGGTCTGGTGACATTCCGCTTAGTCTCATGCACTAATGCCCCCACTTTAGGGAACTATTCTTAGTCCTGGCTTTAAAAGTTACACTTGATTTGCTGTGTGACCTTGGGAAGATCAGTCCTGCTCTGTGCCTCAGTTTCCCTATCTGTAAGAGAGATAATATTAGCCTACTTCCTTAGTAGGGGGTGTTGTGGGATTAACTACTTACTGTTTGCAGAGTGCGTGGTCTGCATAAAGATCCATGGGCCAGGTTCCGATACGCTCCCACTGCGTTGTACCTTAGCGCTCCACTTGGTCCCTTTGTTCAGTGGGGCCGTTTAAGGCATGGGGCACTGCTCCACGTGGCTCTTAGAAGCTGACCCGTATAAATGCTGTGGTTTGCCCAGCACAGCAGCCCTTCTCAGTCCAGCACCCTTTAAATAAACTGTTCACAAGCCCCACAGATGGCATTTTAAAATTCAGTACCCAACGGCTGCTCTGTCTGCTCTGGAGAGAGCAGCCAGGCAAGGGAGCCACTGCTGTGAAACGGATCCTGCCACAGGTTCTAGGTGCCACCCTGAGGTGTAGACAGGCCCTTTGCCAGTTGTTCAGCTGAAGATTTATGCGCAAAGCTGAGGTGTCAGCTGATCAGTTCCTTCAAGGAACCAGACAAAGGATCCCGTTACCTGCCAGCAGGAGCCTCGTTCAGGCTGCCAGAACACACTCAATCATAGGTAAAGTCCAGCTTTGTGCTTCACCCCCTCCCCCACCATTACTGCCCTACCTCTGAGCCCAGCCACGGCCTTGCAAAGTCCCACCTGGCTCCCTGTAAGGGGGGAACCTCCAGGCCGCAGGAGTGAAGGCGGCAAATCGAATTTGACAATCAAGGCCGATGGGAACCTGAACGTTTTACTCTAGTGACAAAAAGCAGCCAGCTGGGCCAAGCCAGAGCCAGGGAGTGGAGTCGCGGCATGGGAGCATGGAGGCTGCCTGCGTGTGCTGACGTGCATGCCTGGGGGAGCGGGGGGTGGCCAGTTAGCTGAACAGAGGGGGCGGCTCTGGTTTCTGCATTGTACATGCTCCATTGCCAAGAAGCCTGCCGGCATGGCTGCTGAACAGCTCTCCAGCTGGGTCCGGTCAAGCTGGTTCTGCCATGGAGAGCACAAACAGCTCACTAGCATGGAGCCTTTACACCTGTTCTTTCTTGCTGGGTTGTTTCCCTGATGCTTAAAGTCTTGGAGTCTCCAATGAGGCTCTTAAAAACCGATTTCCAGGAAGCATTTCTGCAGTGGGAGGCAGCCTGGAGCCTGGGCATGGGGTTCGGACTTTGGACGTGATGGAGAGAGAGGAAGGAGTTTGAGTGCCCGCTTTGCATCACTGGACATGTGACACCAGGTCCCAGCGTGCGGTGTTGGCAGCTGAGATTGGTCTTGAAACCTTGGGATCTTCAAGCACAGGCTGGGCTCCGCCAGCCCCCACTGTAGCAGGCTTAACCTCAGCATGTCCACTAGAGGGGGACAGAGCACCACAAGGAGTGAGTGTGGGTCACAGTGTGTCCACTAGAGGGGGACAGAGCACCACAAGGAGTGAGTGTGGGTCACAGTGTGTCCACTAGAGGGGGACAGAGCACCACAAGGAGTGAGTGTGGGTCACAGTGTGTCCACTAGAGGGGGACAGAGCACCACAAGGAGTGAGTGTGGGTCACAGTGTGTCCACTAGAGGGGGACAGAGCACCACAAGGAGTGGGTGTGGGTCACCGTGTGTCCACTAGAGGGGGACAGAGCACCACAAGGAGTGGGTGTGGGTCACAGTGTGTCCACTAGAGGGGGACAGAGCACCACAAGGAGTGGGTGTGGGTCACCGTGTGTCCACTAGAGGGGGACAGAGCACCACAAGGAGTGAGTGTGGGTCACAGTGTGTCCACTAGAGGGGGACAGAGCACCACAAGGAGTGGGTGTGGGTCACCGTGTGTCCACTAGAGGGGGACAGAGCACCACAAGGAGTGGGTGTGGGTCACAGTGTGTCCACTAGAGGGGGACAGAGCACCACAAGGAGTGGGTGTGGGTCACAGTGTGTCCACTAGAGGGGGACAGAGCACCACAAGGAGTGGGTGTGGGTCACAGTGTGTCCACTAGAGGGGGACAGAGCACCACAAGGAGTGGGTGTGGGTCACAGACATTTATGCACAGTAAGTGAGAGTTTCCCAGATGTTGGAGGCATAACACTGGCTGCTTTCCCTGTGTGGCATGGATGGGTCTCTAAAACCCAAAGGGTCCCGATTGGCTGGTTCAGAAGTTCAGCGTCTGCTGCAGGGTATTATGTCACTTCCCAGGGTACACAGGTGTGTGTGTGTGTGTGTGTGGGCTCCGGCTGGGGGTGTGGGCTCTGGGGATGAGGGGTTGGGGGTGCCGGAGAGTGCTCCTGGCTGGGACCAAGGGGTTCAGTGGGCAGGAGGTGGATCAAGGCTGTGGCAGTGGGTTGGGGCTTGGGAGGGGGCAGGGGGGCAGGCTCTGGGTGGCACTTACTTCAAGCAGCTCCTAGAAGCAGCGGCATGTCCCCCTTCCGGTTCCTACGTGGTTCCCAACCAATGGGAGCTGCGGGGGCGGTGCTTGGGGTGGGAGAAAAATGCGAAGTCCCCTGGCTGCCCCTACGTGTAGGAACCGGAGGGGGGACAGTGAAATCCTTGCTGATCTTAAACACAAAAAAGAAGCTTACAAGAAGTGGAAGATTGGACAAATGCCCAGGGATGAGTATAAAAATATTGCTCGGGCATGTAGGAGTGAAATCAGGAGGGCCAAATCACACCTGGAGTTGCAGCTAGCGAGAGATGTTAAGAGTAACAAGAAGGGTTTCTTCCGGTATGTTGGCAATAAGAAGAAAGCCAAGGAAAGTGTGGGCCCCTTACTGAATGAGGGAGGCAACCTAGTGACAGAGGATGTGGAAAAAGCTAATGTACTCAATGCTTTTTTTGCCTCTGTCTTCACGAACAAGGTCAGTTTCCCTGACTGCTGCACTGGGCAGCACAGCATGGGGAGGAGGGGACCAGCCCTCTGTGGAGAAAGAAGTGGTTCAGGACTATTTAGAAATGCTGGACGAGCACAAGTCCATGGGGCCGGATGCACTGCATCCGAGAGTGCTAAAGGAATTGGCAGATGTGATTGCAGAGCCATTGGCCATTATCTTGGAAAACTCATGGCGATCAGGGGAAGTCCCGGATGACTGGAAAAAGGCTAATGTAGTGCCAATCTTTAAAAAAGGGAAGAAGGAGAATCCTGGGAACTACAGGCCAGTCAGCCTCACCTCAGTCCCCGGAAAAATCATGGAGCAGGTCCTCGAGGAATCAGTCCTGAAGCACTTACATGAGAGGAAAGTGATCAGGAACAGTCAGCATGGATTCACCAAGGGAAGGTCATGCCTGACTAATCTAATCGCCTTCTATGACGAGATTACTGGTTCTGTGGATGAAGGGAAAGCAGTGGACATGTTATTCCTCGACTTTAGCAAAGCTTTTGACACTGTCTCCCACAGTATTTTTGTCAGCAAGTTAAAGAAGTATGGGCTGGATGGATGCACTACAAGGTGAGTAGAAAGTTGGCTAGATTGTTGGGCTCAATGGGTAGTGATCAATGGCTCCATGTCTAGCTGGCAGCCGGTATCTAGCAGAGTGCCCCCAGGGTTGGTCCAGGGGCCGGTTTTGTTCAATATCTTCATAAATGATCTGGAGGATGGTGTGGATTGCACCCTCAGCAAATTTGTGGATGATACTAAACTAGGAGGAGTGGTAGATACGCTGGAGGGTAGGGACAGGATACAGAGGGACCTAGACAAATTGGAGGACTGGGCCAAAAGAAATCTGATGAGGTTCAACAAGGACAAGTGCAGAGTCCTGCACTTAGGATGGAAGAATCCCATGCACTGCTACAGACTAGGGACCGAATGGCTCGGCAGAAAAGGACCTAGGGGTTACAGTGGACGAGAAGCTGGATATGAGTCAACAGTATCTTGTTGCCAAGAAGGCCAATGGCATTTTGGGCTGTATAAGATGGGGCATTGCAAGCAGATCGAGGGACGTGATTGTTCCCCTCTATTCGACATTGGTGAGGCCTCATCTGGAGTACTGTGTCCAGTTTTGGGCCCCACACTACAAGAAGGATGTGGAAAAATTGGAAAGAGTCCAGCGGAGGGCAACAAAAATTATTAGGGGACTGGAACACATGAGTTATGAGGAGAGGCTGAGGGAACTGGGATTGTTTAGTCTGAGGAAGAGAAGAATGAGGGGGGATTTGATAGCTGCTTTCAACTACCTGAGAGGTGGTTCCAAAGAGGATGGCTCTAGACTGTTCTCAGTGGTAGCAGATGACAGAACGAGGAGTAATGGTCTCAAGTTGCAGTGGGGGAGGTTTAGATTGGATATTAGGAAAAACTTTTTCACTAGGAGGGTGGTGAAACACTGAAATGCGTTCCCTAGGGAGGTGGTGGAATCTCCATCCTTAGAAGTTTTTAAGGTCAGGCTTGACAAAGCCCTGGCTGGGATGATTTAGTCGGGGATCGGTCCTGCTTTGAGCAGGGGGTGGGACTAGGTGACCTCCTGAGGTCCCTGCCAACCCTGATATTCTGTGGTTCTATGACATGCAGCTGCTTCTGGGAGCTGCATGGAGCCAGAGCACGCGCAGAGCAGGGCAAGCCCCCAACCTCGCTCCCCAGCTGAAGCACCGGAACGGGACAAGCCCCAGACCCTGCTCCCTGGTGGAAGCTCGAGGGCCGGATTAAAATGTCTGAAGGGCCAGATGTGGCCCCCGGGTCATAGTTTGCCCACCCATGGGTTACCTATAAAATAAAATCATAACATGCATTCTATAGCCTAAACTTAATTAACTATCTGCCTCATGTCGAGTAGAGAAATGTTTGAAGTAGAGAGAGCCGGAGACGGAGGCCTGAGGCCTGAGCTAAAGCAGTGGGCAAGCTTTGCTGATATAAAGCAAAGTTAGAAAAACTCAGGCTGTGAGCACCAGGCAGGCCCTGCCGTAAAACATGTCCTGCAAGCTCACGGACCCTGGCTGGTGCTGCAAAAACACACGTGCCTGGGAAGTGCTCGGGACAGGACACTCGCGCAAACACATTTCAGAAGGGAGGTCCCAGAACAGCCCATACCAAGTATGGTACAAACCACCCCCTCCAAAGATAACAGGGACACACTGACCCCGCCTAACGAGAACGTCAGGATGACAGAGAGATGGATTGAGATGTTTTGATCAAACCAACTTGTACAAGGAATGGGTGGTACCTAACCGCGTCAGCGGGGTGGTATGTCACTTGTTTGTACTGGTCTATAAGACGTAGCTCAGAGGGAGCGTCTCTGCCCCGCCGAGGGGGCAGTGGAAAGTTCCGCCACGCGCTGAGCTGCGTCCATTGTCACAGGCACACGTGTATTTAGTGTACTTGTAGTGATTATAGGCACAACCGAGTTCCTTCGCTACTAACGGGACGGGGGCTACTGGGCCGTTCGATCGGAGCCCGCTGTCCGGGTTAGCTGGCCAGAGCCAGGGCAGCCCGCAGAGAGAACACACGCGCAGCCAGCATCTGATGACAGCACTCACCCAAAGTCCACGCAGGGCTTGATGGCCCAGCTGGCTGTGACCCTCCTTCCCTGAGACATGCGTGCTGTCAGCTTAGCTCCTTGGTGAAGGACCCAGTGCGCTCCTCTGCACCCCCAGATATACCAGACGCATCCTCTGTCTTTATTCATAATCCCCTGCTGCTTGGTTCAGCCTGCAGATTTCCTGGCTTGTAGATTTCAGTCTCTTATTTAGCCCTGACTCAGGATGCAAATAGGCCGACAGCGTGAGGCACGCAACTTGGCTGGAGAGGGAGAACCTTTCTGAAGCACACCACCTCCCTTGGGTGGAGACCTGCGTCTCTCTCTCCCTCCTGAACGGAGATTTTAAGGCTGCATAGCTCCCTGCCTACACCGTGAGTTCCCCAGAGAGGCAGGCTGCCTAAAAGGCCAGTGCCTGCAGTTTGCTTTCTGACCGCGGGCCGCGACCAGTGCATTGCCGCTGTTACAAGTTCCCACACAGCCCCGAAGCGTGCACGTCAATTCTTAAGCTAAAAGCATTACATAGAAAAGCATTTACACCATAAACCATCCTACACGCATGCTCGAGATCACCCCAACCCCAACTCCATTGAGCGTGGCCTCACGTAACAAGTGATCAGCAGACACTGGGCACTCTCCTTAGGGCAGATCTTGGAATAACCAGGGGTGGGGAATCTGCACTCCCCTCCCCCGAGGGGTTCCCCAGGAAATCCTCCGGTCCCCAAAGACCACCTGCTGGGACACATTCTCAGTTGAGACTTTTGAACTGCCAGGTCTCAGAGCGGTCACACCTCCCCCGCCCCAGGAGGTTACGTACAATCCCAGCCCACTATAATACACACGCACGCACACAACACAATAAGGTCTTCCGCGGAGACTGCTGTCTCTGTCACACTGAGCAACAGCTGCCATGGCCGATGGTGCCGGCAGGGCCCTGTGGACACTGGCCCCTAACTCAGGGTGAATGTGGAGGGACAGCCAAAGGTGGGGTTTCAAAGGGAAAATCGCGCCTCGACTCCCTCGTCGGCAGAGCAGCAAAGAGATTTTTCTCAAAGACTCTTGAAGAAAAGCTGCGGTTTCTGTACCAGGACTTATTTCAGCCTCGGCTATTTTAGTGCAGTCGAGTAACTGACAAGCTGGCGGGGAACAGAAAACCCGGATTTGCCTG
Source organism: Lepidochelys olivacea (assembly GCF_965140295.1). Classification (NCBI taxonomy): domain Eukaryota; kingdom Metazoa; phylum Chordata; order Testudines; family Cheloniidae; genus Lepidochelys; species Lepidochelys olivacea. The sequence goes on along the minus strand of NC_140421.1, from coordinate 79,664,502 downwards.
GGCTATATTAATGGGAGACCAGATCTGCAACCCCCCAGAGACATGCAGAGAGGAGCACGAGTTTGTGTCTGCCCCGTAATTCCACCCCAGGGTACTCCTGCCCCGGGGCTCAGACGCTGCATAGCCAACTAAAACGCAAAGGCTCCTTTCTGCCACCTCCTGGATGAGCATTGAGCGGCCCGCACAGCCCACGTCTGTGGACACAGGACGGGCATTAAGGCGACAACTCCCACCACGCGCTGACATTCCCTCTAGCTTTGGCTACTCGCCCTGGCAAAGGCTGGAGTCTGTGGTGTATGGGCTCTGATTTCCTCATGTCTCTTCACAGGAGCCTTGGACGGCCAATACCAACCACCGCCTCAATGAGAAAGTAGAGACACGGCATTTAGCTAGGACGCCAGTCTCAGGTTTGTATCCGATGTGAGTGAACCCTTAAGCAGAGGCGCACTAAGGCCGGAGAAAGCAGGGGAAGAGAGCAGAGGGACCGTATCACAAATAACCTTTTCAATCAAAGAGAACCCAGGAGTAAAAATGCCATTGTACATTTGAATTATGGCTGCTGCCAAAATGGAGTTGGTAAGGCTCAAAATCCCTGGCTGCCTGATCCCCAGCGGGTGAGAGCCGCAGGAAACCTGCCATTTAATCCATTGTGCCTGGCACGACACTGCAGGGCGTGGTCGAGACTCACTCCCCAGAGCCCACCTTCTGCTCTAGTCTTGTGCGGAGATCGGCGCGGAGAGAGAAGAGCTGGCTTGTTGCAGGCTCGGTCGAGCACTGCAGAAAGGAATAAAGGAATCGCACCCCCGGGACGGGTGGGTTGGTCAGATCTGACCTGCAGGGCAGCAGATCTTGGGCCCTTTCTCACACGGAGGAGTGAGGCACCACATACTGTCCTGCCAATACAGCGTGAAGGAAGAGCTACCTCCTTGAGAGGGTCAACTCAGTTCCCCGCACCTGTCTCCTGATGACACATACAAGACCCCACAGCACTTCTTTGAAAATCACCCGGGTCAAACCTGTCTAGGCCCCACCCTCTCTTTCCAGGGGACTGAGCGTGTACCGGCGCTCCTCTAGCCAGAAGAGACACTGGGCTGCCCCAGCTATCCAGAGCAAGCCCCTCCATTTCAGTCAGGTAACTGGGATCAGAATTTGGTTGTCAGTGTTTAATCTGTGTGGCCTTGCACCAGCTTTATGCTCCTCAGCTTGTCCTCCCCGCAGCATAAATTAGAGCAGCCTTCCAGCTGCTCTAATTTGCACTGGCTTGTAACAGACCCCTAGAGGCTAAAGCCCAGCTCCTGCCTCCCACTGAAGTCAGTCCCTCACCATTTCCTGGGGAACATAACTGAAACTTGGACTCTGATCACTTTTGCAAGTGCAGCTGAGCAACAGAACTGAGTATGCCTAAAATAATCCCCCCACTCCTCCCACACACACTCCCCATTCCCCAGGTAGTGTGCCCTGGGAGCTTTAGAAAGGCCAGATAGCAGAAAGGAAACAAGAAAAATGGTCAAGCTGCAATTGCCAAAGCAGCTAAATGACAGTACCAGAACTCCAGCCTCACTCTGGAGTCAAGCTCTGCCCTCCGGCGCAGGTCCTGGGCTACAGCAGCCATTAATGCGGGTCCTACAGAATCTGCACCCAGGCCTAGAGCTGCTGGGAATTCTTGCCCTTATGGCATTACTGCCTAGTGCCCACTGCAGGCTTCGTAATGCTGATCGTGGCCTGTCACTTTGAAGCCTGCCTGGCCACCACAGGGCTTTAGACACTTCCCTTATTGTACCTACGAGTGCATGGAAAGGGTTTCAACCCCGCCCGAGGTAGCACCAAATCAATTTACCTCAGAGGCATTATATGACAAACCAGGGCTTTGTATTTGATCCGCTACCATTATTGTAATAAAGCCATTGATCAGAGGCCGGGGCTGAGTGGGAAGTTACAGAAGAAGATGCAGCAGGAACAAAACCTCCTTCCTGTGTTCAATATATGGAACGGACAAACAATGAAAGCTTCTCGTTTCAGCCTGACGATTCTCACTACCATCACCATTACAGCTCTCCACAGAGAGGTGAGGAAATGGGCTAATTGATTTTTAAATTCTCTGTGATCTGCAAGCGACTGGACTCAACCCCTTCTTCAGCCAGCTTTCCCAGAGACGCACATAAGCAGCACAGTCACCCCTATGGACCCCGGTAGCGCATCCGGGCGGAGGAAGGTAGATCAGAGCGGCACAAAGCATTTTAAGCACACGGAGAAGAGATTCCTCAGGGTTTGGACACAGATTCCACTGGTTTGAAAGAGATGTCTGAGTGGCTCAGAACCAGTCACCGGTCCCCATTGGAGCAGGGCTCAGCGCCTCCTTCGGGATGGCGTTCCCAGAGCTGGAAGATCCCGGTGACCCCAGGGCCAGTTTCCAAGGCCATTCAGCACCCTGCGTGCCCCAAGCATGCTGAGCAATTCTGGGCTTGAATGTGGGTGCCGAGCCTTGGGAAACCAGGGGCTTAGCAGACAATCAGCCTGACAAAAACCATCCAAGTCGCACAAAATGGACCAGACTAGAGCAAGGGCCCTCTCGTTACACTGGCACCTGTGATGGATCATGCCAGGGGTGTGTGTTTGCTCGTTTAGGTTCGCACACCACCCCTGCCAAAACCGAGTCTGGAGTGATTTCACAATGGCAACAGCTAGGGTGACAGGGCAGGTTCTGACAATGCCTCCTCTTGTCTTCAGGGACGGCGCTGGAATATACGTTGTGCCAGCCTTGGCCTGCTTGTTCGTGGGGACCGAAGCACTTCACATCACACGCCCATAGCTGTGGCCATGTGTTTACACTGCGACTTAGCACGCAGCAGCTGGGGCCCAAATCTGCCGTGCACTAACTGGCCACGTGGACCCTGCTCCCCCGCAGTCAGCGTCTCCAGCATGCTTCCACATGCTCCTGCTGCAGACGGCAGCTCATCCGGGCACACTGGGCCCTTCCAGGGTGTGGTAGCAGGCTCGAGCCCAGCGTCCGAATGCACTGTGGAGTCACACCCCCGCGGGGCACGCGCTCAGGCGTGACAGAGACGAGCCTTCAGGAGACCAAGGCCACCGTAGGTCAGGGCTACACGCGTGAGCGTACAGCAGCACGGAGGCAGCTGAGTGAGGGCTGGTGTCGCCGTGCCGTGCCGCCGGGAGAGAGCCCCTCCAGTGAGACAGTAAAACCACCTCAACGAGCCGCCCTGGCTGGGTTGGCAGCAGAGTGGGTGTGCGATGCACACGAGCGCTTACACCCGCAAAACGTATGTCGCTCGGGGGTGTATTTTCCTACCCCTGAGTGATGTAAGTTCTGCTGACATAAGTGAGCGTGTGGACACGTGGCCTTACTTACCCACCAAAGCTATAACTCACCTCCACCCAGGATGACTGTGCAAAGGTAATCAGGGCCAGTCACTCCCGACCAGAGGGCTCATCACAGAGGGCAATCATGGCCAGTTACCTCTTTGCAGCTGGTTCTGGTCATGCTGCCGAGAGCGCTTCATGCCGGTGAGTGCCAGCTTCCGGGCAGACTGTCGAAAAGCAGGGCAGAGCCCCCAAGCTGGCAGCATGCTCCGCAATTACATTTCACCAGCTCAGTAACAACTGCAAACTCCTGAAACACCACAACAGTTGTATGACGGAGTCACAGACGGTCCCCTGGGGCACTCCAGCCTGTCTTGACTTATTCGGCTTGCCTCCCATCCCAAGACACATAGTATCATAGAATGGAAGATTAGGGTTGGAAGAGACCTCAGGAATTCATCCAGTCCAACCCCCTGCTCAAAGCAGGACCAACCCCAACTAAATCATCCCAGCTGGAGCTTTGTCAAGCCAGGCCTCTAAGGACGGAGATTCCACCACCTCCCTAGGTAACGCATTCCAGTGCTTCACCACCCTCCTAGTGAAACAGTGTTTCCTAATATCCAACCTAAACCACCCCCACTGCAACTTGAGACCATTACTCCTCGTTCTGTCATCTGCTACCACTGAGAACAGCCGAGCTCCATCCTCTCTGGACCCCCCCTTCAGGTAATTGAAGGCTGCTGTCAAATCTCCCCTCACTCTTCTCTTCTGCAGATTAAATAAGCCCAGTTCCCTCAGTCTCTCCTTGTAAGTCATGTGCCCCAGCCCCCTAATCATTTTTGTTCCCCTCCGCTGGACTCTCTCCAATTTGTCCACATCCTTTCTGTAGCGGAGGGACCAAAACTGGACACAGAACTCCAGATGAGGCCTCACCAATGTAGAATAGAGGGGGACGATCACGTCCCTCGATCTGCTGGCAATGCCCCTACTTATACACCCCAAAATGCCATTGGCCTTCTTGGCAACAAGGGCACACTGTTGACTCATATCCAGCTTCTCGTCCACTGTAATCCCCAGGTCCTTTTCTGCCGAACTGCTGCCGAGCCATTCGGTCCCTAGTCTGTAGCGGTGCATGGGATTCTTCCGTCCTAAGTGCAGGACTCTGCACTTGTCCTTGTTGAACCTCATCAGATTTCTTTTGGCCCAATCCTCTAATTTGTCTAGGTCCCTCTGTATCCTGTCCCTCCCCTCCAGCGTATCTACCACTCCTCCCAGTTTAGTATCATCCGCAAATTTGCTGAGGGTGCAATCCACACCATCCTCCAGATCATTTATGAAGATGTTGAACAAAACCGGCCCCAGGACCGACCCTTGGGGCACTCCACTTGACACCGGCTGCCAACTAGACATGGAGCCATTGATCACTACCCGTTGAGCCCGACAATCTAGCCAACTTTCTACCCACCTTATTGTCCATTCATCCAGCCCATACTTCTTTAACTTGGAAGGGCAGCTAGACCACACCAGCCATTTACCCAGCCCTGTGCCCAGCCCTGCAGAGCTCCAGCGTCAGCCATGCGAGGCGTGAGGAAGGGCCAGGGAGCTTCCTGCCAAAGGAAAGCAGGTAGTGGAAGCGGGTTTGAGAGGGCACAGGGGGGAGAGCGAGGGGACTCTTGGAGCAGTAGGAGCTTCTCCCCTGGGTGTGGGGGGCGCAACAGGATTTGCGCAATTACTTTTACAGATTTGCCGACATTGTGGCTTTGACAAGTAACACAAGCGGCACAGTGGCGGGTTGCAAAGGAGCTGAAATGGGGAGCCCACCGCCCCGCCTTACTCATAGCAGAGACCATCTCCTCCTTGCCGGCATGCGAAACACCACGTAGCAGGGCGGCTAGAGACGGGTAGAGTGAGAGGGGGGCTACAAAGGTACCGGTGGGCGATCGCCAAAGGGAATCAGAATGCAAAGAGCAACCCAAAGCACTCCAGGAGTCTCTCTCTGTTTCTGGAGCAGAATCCTGGAGCTGAGCGAGATGAGACAGGGATGGCGGCGTTACAGAGACAGAGAGGGGACCAAGAAACGCTTCTGGTGAAGGTTTTATAGTGGCGGCATGTTTTGCAGCAGCATCAGCAAGTGCATTACCTTTTGCCACCTCGGTGTCTGCCGCTGAGTGGCCAGTACACTTAACAATGGCCAAGGCAGACGGTAGTAAAACTGCCTACAGGAGGGCGGCAATGTAGGGGCCATTCTTGATAGGGGTACCAGTAGAGGTAAGAAAACCTCGAGCCTGCCAGAGGGTGCCAAAGTCATGCACAACCCCAAAGGCATACCGAGAATCAGTAAAAATAGTGGCAGAGAGCCCCTTGGCTAGAAAGCAGGCACGGGTTAGAGCAATCAGTTCAGCCACCCGGGCAGAGGTCACAGAGGGTAAGGGCGCAGCTTCTATGGTCTCAGAGAGAGAGACCACCGCGTACCCTGCAAGAAGGTGGCCTTGGTCATTTCTATAACAGGACCCATCAGTGAATAATACCGGGTCAGAGTTAGGGAGAGGTACATCTGAAAGGTCGGGGCGCGGGACAGTGATAGCGGAGACAGTTGGAAGGCAGTCATGGGGTTCAACATCACTAGGTAAAGGAAGGAGGGTAGCAGGGTTTAACCGGGAGCAGCGCTTAATAGTGATATGTGAGGCTGAAAGCAGCAAAAGTTCATACCTAGTGAGGCGAGCAGAGGAGAGGTGAGCAGTAAATAGTACAGCCAAGTTTGCATAGCAAGTCCCGTCCCAGAAGGTTTGCAGGGGTGGAATCAGAGGGGAGGAATGCATGCTCCTCAGAGAGGGGACGGACCTGAACAGACAAAGGTTTTGAGAGGGGAAAAGAGGTAGGGATCCCTGTAATGCCAACAGCAGACACAGATTTTCCAGATCGGGGAACCTCAGGCAAGTCAGTGGTGCGGATTGTAGAAAGAGAAGCTCCAGTATCAACAAGGAAAGGGAGAGAGAGATCATTTACAGTCAGGACACATTCTCCAGTAGGGGACAGAGGTAATAAGGGAGCTAAAACTTTGTGAGGTTCCCCAGCATCCCGTCATTGTTGGGGTGAAAAATAGGGTTGCGGATCAGCTGGAGGAACCAGCGGGGGGTTCACTTGATTTCCCATACAATTATTAGGTCGTCTTGGACACTCTTTCTTCCAGTGTCCAGACTGTTTACAGTAGTTACAAACCCCAGTTAATCCAGCCCCCCGCCCCCTTCCGCAACCCCGTCCGTGTCCCCGGTGTGGTCTGCTTAGTCCTGAATAATGCTGTATCTGCAGAGCCATTAACTTTTGGGAGGACTGTTCCTCCTTTCCTTTTAAAGTGCGGTGGCAATGCTCTGCTACTGCCAGCAATTTGTCCATGGTTTCAGTCTCCCATCCCACACTTATTCGTTTTAACATGCTGCCTGTGGCAGGGAGAAGACCATCAACAAATGCATGTGCCAAGGCCCCCTGCCCATTTACATCGGGCTCTTGTATTCCTGAATGTTGTAGGAAAATATCAGTTAGCCGGGACCTATAGTCGCCTGGGCTTTCTCCTTGCCCTTGCTTACAGCAACGTATTGCTGTCCAGTTTGTTTTAGGAGACCACACTTTGGGAATGGCTTGATGCAGGCGCTTCCAAAGAGCCATACACCGGTCTCTGGATGCCGAATCTGGGCCAGTACTTTTTATGGTTGAGTGGCGTGCCTCAGCTGGCCAGTCTGCGGCAGCCAACCATTTTTCATAATAACTGGCAGGAGCTAACAATTTACACAGTTGGAGGAGATCTGTCTCAGAGGGTTCATAGGTTTCACAGATTAACAGAAACTCCTCAGCAAATTTGACAGAGTTTTCCTGTGGTTTGGGAAAACTTTTAACTATAGATAAAAGTTCCGTACGAGTCCAGGGCTTATAATCCCATATGGACTCACTTTCTCCCATCTTAAGGACTCGTAAGGGTGCCACAACAGTTTGATCAGAGTCTCTCATTAACCTCCCATCAGGTTCTCTTTTCCAAGAAGAGATGTCAAGAGAATCTTTGCAGTCTGCTTTGGATTTCTTCTTCATAATATTTTGCAGAGCTGCGAGGCCAATGAGGGTATCTTCTTCACTTTCATTATCTGTAGTCACTGAAGATTTTTCCTTTTCTGATTTCTTATTTGCGCAGGAGTATGGTGGGGGTCGGGTTTGATCCGGATCATTGCACAGGACTGGGCAAAGGGGAGCGCTCGGACTAGTGGTGGGAGAGACTGCATCCAACTGAACTGTTAGTTTTTGGATAGAATTTTTAAGAGAGGTGAGTTTTGCCTCAGTCCATCTACGATTTGCCTCTTCCCACCACTGCATGAAGCAGTCTACTTCTCCTCTCTCCAATTTGCTTTTTGGGAGGACGAGTTTGCTTTTTAAAGCGTCCACTCTATCCTTGTCCCAAGAACCTAACAGTGGCCACTGTAATTTGGGGTTCTCTAGAGCTAATCTGGACCATTTTTCAAGAAACCTACAAGAGTCCGGACCCCTCCTAAAATACATAAAATAAGCTGGAGTTCCCTTAGGGAACTGTTCTACCTTAGACTTCTGATTACCCATCCAGGAGGACTTCACACAGCACTCACAAAAGAAGGAAATTCGGGCTCAGCAGAGCGGTGCCCGGTGCAACACACAGAAAGGAGCCCACAGGCTACTGCCTCAACTACCCTTGCTTTCACACCAGGGGTTATACCCAAGGCGTGGTGCGGCTGCAGCTGCGCAGATTCCACTTATTCAGACCGTGGGGACGGGGACCCGTGGGTCAGCCAGTCTCCGGACAGAGATGGCTCCCAGATTCACACACACACCATGGGGAAGACAGATAGACACAAAGACAAGACAATCCTCAAAGCGGTTAAAGCACAAAAATAATAATTACCTGAGACGTCTCATTCCAGAAGCTGGATCCAAAGACCCCTACCCGAACAGAGTGGGAACCAACAAGTTCAATGGCGTAGACTGCGCTGCTGCTGTGTACCTTTCTGTCTTGTGGAGGATCGCTTGGACTAAGCGTCCAGGCGCCGGCTGCCACAATCGTCCTGCAAGGCAGTCAGGGATCACACAGCCTCAGTGAAGCCGCTTGCCATCTCGGAGGAACCTCCAAATTTTCAAAGTTTGACTCAGACTCACAATTTATCAGACCACTCTGTTTTATTAGCAAAGCTGCTCTGCTAATACATTTAGAAGTGAGCTCCCCGAGTGGGGCTTGTGTCTCTTAATTTATACAGTTTTTTGGAGAACAAGTTACAGAGAAGTTACAGACAAAAGAAGGAAAAGATTTTAGTCACCACCCTTCGAGATCCCTGAGACCAGTCACGTATCTTCAGTTACCTGCCACCCTTAACAATCTCCTTTAACAGCTTCCAGTTAACTTAACTAATTGCCCTTCACACCTTCCATTCTGATGCCTGCTTCTTAGACGTGCTGGCTCTATCTTAATTGCGTCTCCATTCAAAAGCTAACTGTCCCTATGTGTGCTCCCTCAGATACTTTGTAACATGTTTTGGCATGCCCTCTCATATACAATGTATCCAGCATGTCCCCTTATACAACGCTATACTTATACAATGTTATACTTCCACACTACCCTCCATTGGGCTCTTATCCACCTGTTGCAACCGGTCTGATGAGCAATATTTGAGTTCTCTGGGGCAGGGACTGTCTGTTTCTTGCCTGCACACCTCCTAGCCCAATGGGTCCTGACCCTTGACTGGGGCTCCAAGGTGCTGCTGGAATAAAAGTAACATATAATGGTCCCGGGCCCAAGTAAACCACCTCCCAAAACATCCCCATCCTGCTGAGAAATCCAGCCTGAAATGTCCCGTTAAAGTGATTTGTCCTCTCGGGTTGACAGGAGGGGTTAACCAGGGAATGGAAGGAAAATCTAAACAGCCTTTTGCTTTTCCTACTGGTTTAAGATTGCCTCGCACTGCACACAGCAGCCCTGCCTCCTCTAGCAGGCTTGCTCCTACCCACTCTTGTAGGTCAAACAAATGTCATCACTTCTGTCCTTAATCTGCAAAACGATTTCCATTCTCGATGAAATATAAACGAACTGTCAGTTTAAATGAATTCCAGAGGGGCTTAGTTAAATGATGTGTCCCAGCTAATCCAGTTTGCTCCACTCCATGCCCAATTCCTGTGAGCAATTTCAGGATGTTTCAGTTTTTTGAAGGGGAGGGAAAAGGCAACAGACAGTACAAATATGGAGAAGAAAACTGAGACACAAAAAGAATTTTCTTAATGGGTTTCTTCTCCATAGACTTGTCTACTCACTATTAATCAGCACTATCTTAAATTACCTTTTTTGTCACCAAGAACAAGCGTTTATTCATGACATTTTTTGCTGGTCTCCAATATACATACAGACAGGTAATCCTGGCGAGATTACTTTCTGTCTCATTTACGTCGCACAGGTGCTGGGTGCTGATATGACACAGAGTCATGTCCCCAGTGTGCCAAGTTTTGATCACCATGTGGCTGGAACAGATAAGAATTATTAAGGTGTTGGGGAGCATAATACTTGGCAGGTGACAACATCCAACTTCTAATCACCAGTTCTCCTCAGAAATATTCCAAATGCTCTAATTTTGATGGTGTTTGCTTTTGCATGGTTTGAAACCTGGCACGTGCCTGGCCTTTGATTTCTCTGTATTAACGCTGGCTGTTTGTGTGGAAGGCTCAGAGTGACAGATAAGTGCCTCTTACAAAAAGCCTATTTCTAAAGGTGCAGTACCAATACAGAGATCTCCTATCTCTCTCCTTCACCCAACCAGGAGCTAAGCTGATTAGCTTCTAGGCAAGAGGAAAAACAAATTGTGAATTGAAGGTCATCCTTCTCCGGCTTTGGTTAAACATGCCTGTCAACTCTCGAAATGCAAGCATCTCCTTCTGCTTTGAGCTAATCTTCACCTCTCTTATCATCACAATAAAATATACGGGAGTCCATCAACTTCAGTTAAAATCCTGACCCTTTATGGAATGTGCCCCATTCAGGAGGGTGAAATGCATCTCTGCATTCCTAAAAACCAGCCCTGGCCACAGAGCACGCCCTTTTATAGCAAAAAGAAAAGGAGGACTTGTGGCACCTTAGAGACTAACCAATTTATTTGAGCATGAGCTTTTGTGAACTACACCCGATGAAGTGAGCTGTAGCTCACGAAAGCTCATGCTCAAATAAATTGGTTAGTCTCTAAGGTGCCACAAGTACTCCTTTTCTTTTTGCAAATACAGACTAACACGGCTGCTACTCTGAAACCTTTTATAGCAAATCTTCTTCACTGAGAAGTGCTTCTGCAGACCCTGGCTCCTAGGACTCCGCACCGGAGCCCAGAGAGGCTCAGACCCAGCTAGAAAGCGTGAGCCTCAGAGCGGCAGGCACATCTCTTTTCACCCTGTACTGTACAGATTGCACAGGGGAGACCAGCATTTCTCCAGCTGGGGGTCCTGACCCACAAGGGAGTTGTACGGTGATCAAAAGGTTGTTTTAGGGAGGAGCGGAGCATTGCCACCCTTACTTCTGCGCTGACTTCAGAGCTGGGCGGCCGGAGAGCGGCGGCTGCTGATGCAGGGCCCAGCTCTGCCGGCCGCAGCGCAGAAGGAAGGGTGGCGATGCCAAACCAGGCCATCCTGACTTCTGCGCTGGTGCTGGGGGGCTCTGCCTTCAGAACGGGGCTCCTGGCCGGCAGCCGCCACCTTCCAGCTGCCCAGCCCTGAAGGCAGCCCCGCCGCCAGCAGCAGCGCAGAGATAAGGGTAACAGTACCGCAACCCCCCCCCCCACTAACCTTGCAACCCCTCCCCACAACTCCTTTTTGGGTCAGGACCCCTACAATTACAACACTGTGACATTTCAGATTTAAATAGCTAAAATCATGAAATTTACGATTTTTTAAATCCCCTGGCCATGAAATTGACCAAAAAAGACCCTGAATTTGGCTGGGCCCTAACCATAGTGTTTGTTTCTACTTCCAGGGGTGACCCAGCCCCCAGCCCTATTCTGTGACCTGCCCACTCTCTGCTCCACTGATCTGTCTCAATATAGGTCACCTCGTAGGTCTGATCAGGAACGTTAGACAATTGGTGTGGCATTGTAGAAGGTGGGATTTCCAAGTCCCAGAACAACCAGAGAGGGTATCCAGGGTGGAAATCTGGCCTCTAGGTCTTCCCTGTTGGCTGTTTGGTAGCACCACCCCAGAGGCCCTCGAGGTATGTTTAAAGAGCACATTTTCAGAAACTGGGGAAATGCAGACGAAACACGGACCCCTCCGAACTTCTGGGAGAACTGCTCTGGAATTCGTTTGAGCTCTGATGGTGCATGGGAAAAGGCAAACATTTCACAGCATTTAGGAAATACAGGAGGAAATTGCCTTATCGCAGATGAACAAAATAATAACCAATATAGAGTCTCCATGAGAAAGTGAACAGTGACTCATGCTGCCAGATGTGCACCTGAAATGATGCCCAGTGTGGCTGCCAAGCCCCTGAGTCCCATGCCCAGGGTTTTTACGAAGCTCGATTTACAAAGCTGCCATCGCATTGACACCTGGGAGAAGACAAGGGAGAGGCAGAGCTTGGTTATCCAACTGGGCCTCCTGGCACCCACCCTGCTCCCCTCACCCCCTTGCTTTGTCTCCTGCTGAGACAGCTGTGGCAAGTGAATGATGCAGGCGAGTGCGACTCTGGACCCAGGTGTTGTGCGGACACGGACTCTCACATACCTGACTCAGTGACCTGCCTGGCACTCCACTGCCTGGATCACCCACTGCCCTTTGGAGAGGCCCAGCCTCCCTGCGACAGTTTACCTCCAGCTAGCGCCCAGGCTGCCCCCTCCTGGGCTGGTCCCCCCGGCCTGGAGAGAGCAGGAACCTCTCTCAGCAAGGGGTATGGCGCAGAGGACAGGCATCTTCAGTTACAGAGGAAGACCAGCCTGCTCCTAAGTGACCAGAGGAGGGGGAACCAGGAGCGAACAGGAGGGGGAACCAGGGGAGTTTTCCAAAGGACTTCACCAGGTGAAGGAGGAGCAGTGACGTGACCCATGGGGTAAGTTTGTTGTCTGGTGTGTGTGTGTTTGTTGTGGTGTGCTTGCTGCTGGACTGAAATAGTCCGTGTGGTCTGTTTGTTCAGGGGACCGTGTGCTGACCGGGTGGGTGCTGAGCCTAGCGGCCTGCTAGGCAAGGCTGAGAGCTGAGAGCTTCTTAACGAGGCTGTGACCCCCTAAGCCCTTTAGTACCCATCAGCCCTTAACCAGGGGGTGGGGCTGCTCAGGGAGACCAGGGCTTTAAAAAGCCTGTTCCTAAGCCACCGGAGGAGCTAGTGAACAGGAGCGGCTAACAGGGAACTTGTGCATGGGACTTTACAGGGGGAATGGGGGGCTAGAAACATGGAACATTCCTCAAACTTACGCCACAAAACCCCTGATAAAAACAAACTTCAACAAAGGAACTAACTTCAGGAGTAAAAAGAGAATGCAGGCAGAAGACCAGCAGCAGAGTGGGGGCTACCCCGTTTATTTCATCCAGTGCAGCATGTAGGATTACCTGCCCTATGGGCAGGTGGTGTATGTGTGCATTCAGGGCAAGGAGCTCCTGGCTCTCAGAGACCATGTACAGGCTTTGGAGACCAGGCTGGCTGAGCTGGAGGAGCTGAGGGAGACAGAGAGGTGCATAGACGAGACTTTCCGGAACGCAGTAGAATGGTCCCACCCCTGATCAGACAGACTCTGTGCTGTTGAGCAAGATGAAAGTCTCAGGGAAGGAGAACATCCAACTGGAGCAGAGGGAAACGATTCCATAGTTGGGACCTTCCTTCCAGATGATGTTGTGGTATCCTCTCGCACTGAGGATATCTCTCCGGAGGAGGGAACTCCAGTGATTAAGAAGAGACAGGTGTTAGTAATGGCAGATTCAATCATTAGAAACACAGATAGCTGGGTTTGCGATGACCAGGAGAACTGCATGGTGACTTGCCTGCCTGGTGCAAAGGTTGCGGATCTCTCGAGACATCTAGACAGACTTATGTGTAGTGCTGGGGAGGAATGGGTGGTCGTGGTACATGTAGGTACCAGTGACATAGGGAAGGATAGGAGAGAGGTCCTAGTGGCCAAATTTGGGCTGTTAGGTAAGAGATTGAAGTCCAGGACCTCCATGGTCTCATTCTCTGAAATGCTTACAGTTCCACGCGCAGGGCCAGCTAGACAGGCAGAACCACAGGGTCTCAATGCGTGGATGAGACAATGATGTAGGCAGGAGGGGTTTAGATTTATTAGGAACTGGGGAAACTTTTGGGAAAGGGGGAACCTATACAGGAAGGATGGGCTCCACCTAAACCAAAATGAAACCAGATTGCTGGCGGTTAACACTAAAAAGGTCGTAGAGCAGTTTTTAAACTAAGGGCTGAGGGAAAGCCAATAGGTGCAGAGGAGCACGTGGTTCGGACAGAGACATCCCTTAGGGAGGGTCTATTAATGGAGATTCTCTATATCCTAGTAAGGAGGAGAGGATGGAAGATGATAAAATACAGGTAGGATCTGATGAGAAACAGTCAAATGATAAAAAGTCTCATTCAATTATATCATGTAATGGGAGACAGCTAAAAAGTGACAAGTTTTTAAAGTGCTTATGTACCAATGCTAGAAGTCTAAATAATAAACTAGAGTGGCTCGTATTAAATGAGGATATTGATATAATAGGCATCACAGAAATTTGGTGTAATGAGGATAATCAATGGGACACAGTAACATAAGGGTACAAAATATATCAGAAGGACAGAACAGGTCATGCTGGTGGGGGAGTGGCACTATATGTGAAAGAAAGCATAGAATCAAATGAAGTAAAAATGTTAAATGAACCAAACTGTACCACAGAATCTCTATGGATAGTGATTCCATGCTCAAATAATAATATAGCAGTAGGGGTATACTACTGACCACCTGACCAGGATGGTGATAGTGACGGTGAAATGCTCAGGGAGATGAGAGAGGCTATTAAAATAAAAAACTCAATAATAATGGGGGATTTCAACTATCCCCATATTGACTGGGTACATGTCACCTCAGAACAGGATGAAGAGATAAAGTTTCTTGACACCTCAAATGACTGCTTCTTGGAGCAGCTAGTCCTGTAACCCACAAGGAGAGAGGCAATTCTTGATTTAGTCCTAAGTGGAACACAGCTTCTGGTCCAAGAGGTGAATATAGCTGGACAGCTTGGTAATAGTGACCATAATATAATTAAATTTAACATCCCTGTGGCGGGGAAAACACCACAGCAGCCCAACACTGTGGCATTTAATTTCAGAAAGGGGGACGTCACAAAAATGAGGAGGTTAGTGAAACAGAAATTAAAAGGCCCAGCGCCAAAAGCGAAATCTCTGCAAGCTGGGTGGAAACTTTTTAAAGACACCATAATAGAGGCCCAAATTGAATAACTATAGTAAGAGAGCCAAAAAAGAGCCGTCGTGGCTAAACAACAAAGTAAAAGAAGCAGTGAGAGGCAAAAAGGCATCCTTTAAACAGTGGAAGTTAAATCCTAGGGAGGAAAATAGAAAGGAGCATAAACTCTGGCAAGTGAAGTGTAAAAATATAATTAGGGAAGTCCAAAAAAGAATATGAAGAACAACTAGCCAAAGACTCAAAAGTAACAGCAAAAAATTTTTAACTACATCAGAAGCAGGAAGCCTGCTAAACAACCAGTGGGGCCACTGGACGATTGAGATGCTAAAGGAGCACTCCAGGACGATAAGGCCATTGAGGAGAAACTAAATGAATTCTTTGCATCAGTCTTTACGACTGAGGATGTGAGGGAGATTCTCAAATCTGAGCCATTCTTTTTAGGTGACAAATCTGAGGAACTGTCCCAGATTGAGGTGTCATTAGAGGAGGTTTTGGAACAAATTGATAAACTAAACAGTAATAAGTCACCAGGACCAGATGGGATTCACCCAAGAATTCTGCAGGAACTCAAATGTGAAATTGTACCAGATGACTGGAGGATAGCTAATGTGACGCCAATTTTTAAAAAGGGCTCCAGAGGTGATCCCAGCAATTACAGGCCAGTAAGCCTGACTTCAGTACCAAGCAAACTGGTTGAAACGATAGTAAAGAACAAAATCGTCAGACACATAGATGAATATAATTTGTTGGGGAACAGTCAAGATGTTTTTTGTAAATGGAAATCATGCCTCACCAATCTACTAGAATTCTTTGGGGGGCCAGCAAGGGGGAATCCAGTGGATATAGTGTACTTAGATTTTCAGAAAGCCTTTGACAAGGTCCCTCACGAAAGGCTCTTACGCAAAGTAAACTGCCAAGGGATAAGAGGGAAGGTGCTCTCATGGATTGGTAACTGCTTGAAAGATAGGAGACAAAGGGTAATGGAGAGAGGTAAATAGCGGTGTCCCCCAGGAGTCTGTATTGGGATGAGTCCTATTCACTGTTCCCTCTAAGCTGTGAGCGTGTACGTGCGCACACAGATCCTAAACCCTGTGGACACAGTGAAACCCCGTGCACACAACAATTTGCACAGAAGAAGTTTTTTTTGGGCACACGGCCTGTCAAAAATTAGAAGGAACATTGGTCCTATTCAACACATTCATAAATGATCTGGAAAAAGGGGTAAACAGCGAGGTGGCAAAATTTGCACATGATACAAAACTGCTCAAGATGGTTAAGTCCCAGGTAGACTGCAAAGAGCTACAAAAGGATCTCCCAAACTGGGTGACTGGCACAGTTGCCAACTTTCACACAGTAAATAAGCACCCCCACCGTCACAGTAAGCCAAAAATCAAGCTAATCCCATTTCAAAACAAGGCCAAAACAAGCCAATCCCTAAGAATTCTTTATCTGACTAGATCCCCCCAGTACTTTATCTGACTAGATCCCCCCAGTATGCAGTCTGGGACTGTGGTGGGCCCCCCGTGCACCCCGACTCACTCTCCTCCTTGCCTCCCCCTTGTCCCTACTTGCTGGGAGCCAATCAAAAAAAAAAAGAAGCAACAAGCTACAATAAGCAATAAGACAAAAACTAGCCAACAAGCAGCTCACAAGCCAATTAAGCCAAAAACAAGACTAATTTCTGCTTTTTTTCCCATGGGTTTGGCATGTCTGGTGACAGGGCAACAAAATGGCAGAAGAAATTCAATGTTGATAAATGCAAAGTCATGCACATTAGAAAACATAATCCCAACTATCCATATAAAATGATGGGGTCTAAATTAGCTGTTACCACTCAAGAAAGAGATCTTGGAGTCAGTGTGGATAGTTCTCTGAAAACATCCACTCAATGTGCAGCAGCAGTCACAAAAGCGAACAGAATGTTGGGAATCATTAAGAAAGGGATAGATAATAAGACAGAAAATACCACATTGCCTCTATATAAATCTTGAATACTGTGTGCAGATGTGGTCGCCCCATCTCAAAAAAGATACATTGGAATTGGAAAAGGTTCAGAAAAGGGCAACAAAAATTATTAGGGGTATGAAACAGCTGCCGTATGAGGAGAGATTAACAGGACCCAGACTATTCAGCTTGGAAAAGAGACGACTAAAGGGGGCTATGATTGAGGTCTATGAAATCACGACTGGTGTGGAGAAAGTAAATAAGGAAGTGTTATTCACACCTTCTCACAACACAAGAACTAGGGGCCACCAAATGAAATTAAGAAGCAGCAGGCTTAAAACGAACAGAAGGAAGTATTTTTTCAGACAATGCACAGTCAGCCTGTGGAACTCCTTGCCAGAGGATGTTGTGAAGACCAAGACTATAAAAGGGTTCAAAAAAGAACTAGATAAATTCATGGAGGACAGGTCCATCAATGGTTATTAGCCAGGATGGGCAGGGACGGTGTCCCTAGCCTCTGTTTGCCAGAAGCTGGGAATGGGCGACAGGGGATGGAGCACTTGAGGATTCTGTGTTCTATTCATTCCCTCTGGGGCACCTGGCAGTGGCCACTGTTGAAAGACAGGATACTGGGATAGATGGACCTTGGTCTGACCCAGTCTGGCCGTTCTTCTGTTCAGTTAAAATAATACAAGCCAACACCTCCAAGGTATGGCTGAGGGAGTGAGTGCATTGAAACACTGCCGGAACCCCAGATGTTTTACACACTGCTTCAGGAAGAGCCACTCCCGCTATTCTGGGGGGGAGGGTTCACTGCTAAGGTCTAGGAGGAAGTCAAGTCTAGAGCACTTAAGAGAAAAACAGGAAAGCCTGATAGAGATTGGGCAGTAGCAATGCTATGCCATGCTGTGTGGAGACTTGGCTTCCCCCATCTCCCTCCATGGGCTGTCAGTAGGGCAGAGGCTGTGACTCCAGCTTCCGGGGGAATGACGGGGTAAATGCTGGGACCGATCACAAACAGGACTCAAGGGCTGTAAATCCAGCCTTGCCCAGTGCTGAGCAAAGAAAGCCCATTGGGCCCCACACAGGGATGTGAAGGCAGGGGCAGAGAGGGGCCTAAGCAAAGCAAGCATAACTCATACAACCTACAAAATTAGGTCTCTGCTTACAGCAGGATGAGAAGAAAATGGAGTTGTAAGAGCAATAACCTGTCTGCTCATATTTGGGTTTTAAGAATCATAGGAGAAAGCTGACTGGGCTCTAGGCAGCTGGTTCATAACTTCCCTCTCCAAGAGCAAAACAGCAGAGAGGTGGGGCCATGAGGGGTCCCGGGCTGGGCCAAAGGAGAGGCAGTGAGAGCAGAAAACCCAGGAAACCCTGCACTCAGAAGGCAGTGCCACACCTCTGTGTTACTTACACCGTGCTTTAAGCCCGGCGGGTAGGTCTGAGCAGGCCTCTCGCACAGCTCCAGCAGGACGTCCGTGCGACAGGGAAAGCTCACGCAGGCCCCGTGGAGACACAGAATGCGAGTTGGCACAGGCCGGCTCGTGCTGCAGCAGCTTACCTGGCTGGCCAGCTGACAAAGCCACAGTTCAAAAGAAGGAAGAAAAACAAGCAGAGAAAAGCTGCTCCCTATAAAAACGACGATGGGGCTCATGCCCCTGCAGGACCAAACCCCTGCATGCGGATCGGTTCAATTCTGGTCTCTTTGTGGGTGAAATGTTCCTGGTCTCTTAGTCTGAAATATTCCTGCCATTTATTATCCGCATTGCAGCAGTGTCCCAGCCAGGCGCCAGGCTCCCTTGAGCCCGGTTTGCTCTGGTCAAAGCGCAAGGAGGCGGTTACGGCCCTGACTCCCCTTGCTGTACAAGGAGAGAGAACAGGCATGGGGCGCACACAGCTGTCTCATCAGGACTACATGAGGCGTCTGTGCCAGAAGCTGCAGGGCTGTGGACCAGGGCAGCGCGCAGATTCACTATTTTAAAATTGGTAATAGAGTCTATGCCCTGAGATCTACCCATGGTTCCCAGCACTCAGGTCCCTGTGCATACCACTCTGCTCAGCTTATCCCCGTGGAAATGGCAGGGAGATGGGGGATGTCTGGTGACAATGCAGGTGAGGGCTGCAGTGTATATTTTAATAGTCCGTGGTGATGAAGCTTTTCTCTGGGACGAGGGGGTGGCTCTCTGGGCCCTGAGGTTTGCAGGGTGCTCTCTGGGAGTGGCTGTTTCTGGAGCACCATTGTTCAGGGTGACCCCTCGTCAGACTCACTGAGACTCGCAGCAAGGGCTAATATTGTCTGCAACGATGCTTCGCATCCAGGAAAGAGTAAACCTGTTCTGGTGCTAGGGAGCTGGCCAAGCCCCCCACCAGCCAGCCTCAGGGGTGTGCTTGAAAGACAAAGGAAATTCACATGCAGAGACCTGTGCACAGGTGGAATTGAGGTCCCTGTTGCTGCACACCAGGGCCCTCTGTTCCCTGTGCACCTCTGGAACACCGGCGCAGCAGGGGTCCTGTGGGTGGGAACTCTGCCCCCTGAACCCTATGCCTGGAGGTGCCAACCTCAACTCCCCATGTAAGTTGACAAAGTAACCAGCAATAAGTCCCCAGGACCAGATGGTATATCGCCCAAGAGTTCTGGAGGGACTCAAATATGGAAGTGCAGAACTACTGACTCTGGTATGTAATCGATGGCTGAAATCAGCCTCTGTACCAGATGACTGGCAGATAGGTAATAAGACAGCAAATGTCATAATGCCATGATATAAATCCATGGTACACCCACAGCATGCAGTTCTGGTGGGGCCATCTCAAAAAACTATATTCAAATTGGAAAAATTACAGAGAAGGGCAAGAAAAATGATGAAGGGGATGGAACAACTTCCTCATGAGGGGAAAAAAGACTGGGACTGTTCATTTTAGAAAAGAAATGACCATGAGGGGAAAACTCCATCCTTAGAGGTTTTTAAGGCCTGGCTTGACAAAGCCCTGGGTGGGATGATTTAGTTGGTGTTGGTCCTGCTTTGAGCAGGGGGTTGGACTAGATGATCCCCTGAGGTCCCTTCCAACCCTGATATTCTATGATATGATAGAGGTCTCTAAAATCACGACTGGTGTGGAGAAAGTGAATAAGGAAGTATTATTTACTCCTTCTCATAACACAAGAACCAGGGGTCACCTAATGAGACTAACAGGCAGCAGTTTTAACACAATCAAAAGGAAGTATTTCTTTCACACAATGCACAGTCAGTCTGTGGTGCTCGTTGCCAGAAGACGGTGTGAAGGCCAAAAGTATAGCTGGGTTTAAAAAAGAATTAGATAAGTTCATGGAGAATAGGTCCATCAATAGCTATTTAAGATGGTCAGGGATGTGTCTCCATGCTCTAGATGTCCCTAAATCTCTGACTGCCAGATGCTGGGACTGGATGACAGGGGGTGGATCACTTGATTTATTGCTTTGTTCTGTTCATTCCCTCTGCATCATCTGGCACTGGCCACTTGTCGGAAGACAGGATACTGGGCTAGATGTGCAGATCTGTGTGTGAGTTTCTCCCCTCCTTTTCCCAGTAATGCTGATACTTAAATTATTCGCAAAAAGAAAAGGAGGACTTGTGGCACCTTAGAGACTAACCAATTTATTTGAGCATGAGCTTTCGTGAGCTACAGCTCACTTCATCGGATGCCCCTTGGTTTAACAAATGCTCAAATAAATTGGTTAGTCTCTAAGGTGCCACAAGTCCTCCTTTTCTTTTTGCAAATACAGACTAACACGGCTGTTACTCTGAAACTTAAAATTATTGTAATTAGGCATTTGTGTCAGCATGCCATTGGGGCACAGGGACAGTTCACACTTCTTACAGCTATTGTTTTAGGCTCTCTACAGATTATGGTGTACACATCAAGGATATTGGTGTGTACTTCACATTTTCTGGTTTTCCTTGCAATCAGGGTAAGAGACCTAGGGTTTGTCAACATCTGGAAATTAACCGCAATAGCCCTGTGTGGACACACTTATTTTGGACTAAGAGTGCCCAATTCTGATTTAGTTTAATCCACTTCCATAGTGGATTTGGACATGGAATAAGCTAACTCAGAAAAAGGCACTCTTATTCCAGAATCAGGGGGCGCTGCTCTGGCATAGACATTTTAGTAAATTTCCAGCTGTAAATAAGCCCTATTTGTTTTGATTTTTTGTTTTAAGTGAAAGCTGAGATTACAGAGAACAAGATGGTAGCCTCAAAAAAAGTACTGGAATTGTTCTGGAGTATTCTTCATGATGTAACGAACATGATAACGAGGCGTTGGAAGGACCCACACAATGTTTTGTGCTGGGCGTGTTGGATCTACAACTTCTGATGATAAGTGACACAGCTCTCCGATCGGGGTACATTTTTCTGATACTGACTATACCGATGTACAAATAATAATTCTTAGTATTTATATAACTTTGTGTTTTCAACTCTCTGTACAAATAGTAATGAATGAAACAAAGCAAGGTAGTATGCAAAGCAGAGTAATTAGTTAGGGTAGCCGGTGGAGTGTGTTTCAGTAGCACTATGGGCCGGAGTGGGGAGGGCTTGTGGCCCAAGGAAAATAACATTTTTATAGACACTGCTAAGGTGCATATTCTAAGGAGGGATTAGGAAGGATGGAGAGGACACCCAAAAATAAACATTGTCATGAAAGTATTTGACAGCGCTCTTTTAATATCCCTTTATCAGTTAGTAAAGGCAGGTGTGTTGCCATCACAACATCACAAAGTCAGAAATAGGGCAAGAGTAACTGCTTCATGCAAATAACATAGAGCAATTTATGTACATTGTATTTTAATCTTCTAACCCTGTGTCTGCTGACTGCAACTAGACTGGTCTGTGCATGATAATATTGAAAACATTTTAAAAAGCAATGTGATGACATTTTGGGCTTCCTAGACAACAGACTCTGTCACTCAAAGATAAAAAATCTTTAAAATGTCACATCTGCTGTCTCCAAATGGGCTAGATTGTTACGTACATAAATTACATTTCTTATATCTGTTTTATAGTTTCAGTAAAGAAAACAAAAACAAAACATGACCACTCACAAAAGCCTTCTTCTACACTGTTGGCATGATTAGCAGCCAGAGTACAAAATTGTCAGTACAGGGATTTCAAAATCAGTGTTACTTTTGATATTTATTTAAATGATTTTGTTTTGCTTCATTATTAAAGTCAACAATATTTAAATGTACAGGATGAAATCCTGGATGCACTGAACTCAATGGGAGCTCTGCCACTGACTTCAATGGAGCCAGGATAACACCCATAATTTGCTTCTAGTTCTGTTGTCAGTACAGCTTATTCCGTCATTACAGAAATAGTGGAGGGAAAAAAAATCTTTACCCAGTTTATGAAAGACACAGGGCCAGATTTTCAAAGGTATTTTTTACACTAATAGCATTTACCTCCTTTGACACATTTTGGGAGCTGACAGTGCATGTAGGAATGGAGTGTTACATCCTACAAGGCCATTTGTGCTTTAGGAAGAAAAACAAGAACTTCCTTCGATTTTGTCTGTTTCAGTCAGAAACTGATTAGGCAACCAATCTAGTGTTTGAAATTGAGCCACCTTCCTCTGCCAGTCTCTGTGCTTGTCATAAAAGACTTCTGCCCAGCATGAACAGTGACAATCTGGGCTACTGCAATGTCAATTTTATGCAAAAGATTCAAAAGAAAACTTATTTTAAAAATTAACATCCTTAAAAGTATATGGCAGAATTGTATAATAAAATTGTGCAAAATAAGCCCACAGGACCATCTGAATATAAATGCTGCTAGGCACATAACTTTGAGAGCAGCTCTGGTTCCTTTCTTGCTTGTTTATCAGAAGGTGGAAGCCTGCTGAGAAATGTGCTATAATGTAAAGATGAGTGACACTGCGTGATGGGCCAGATGATATATAAGAAGGTTCAATTCCTAATTTGGACAAATGAATTCCAAAATCAAGTTCCAGAGTTCTCGTCTCTGTGTTGTGGCTTCTGAGCTCTCACCAGCACAGAACACAGGCGTTACCAGGTTGGGCCAGACCCAAGGTCCATCCAGTCCAGTATCCTGTCTCTGACAATGGGGAATACCAGGAAGGTGTAAAAACCCTGAGTAGGACAGGTGGGGTAATCTGACCCCCAAGCCCTTTAGGGCTCATCCTAATTTGTAATTGCTTTAAGCTTTAAAGTATGAGATTTAATATCCCTTTCAAAATTGCTTAATTAATTATGATAATTCTGGATATTCAACAAGGACAAGTGCAGAGGCCTGCACTTAGGACGGAAGAATCCCATGCCCTGCTACAGGCTGGGGGACTGACTGGCTAAGCCGCAGTTCTGCAGAAAAGAACCTGGGGATTACAGTGGATGAGAAGCTGGACATGAGTCAACAGTGTGCCCTTGTTGCCAAGAAGGCTAATGGCATATTGGGCTACATTAGTATATATATATATATATATATATATAGTTGCCAGCAGATCAAGGAAAGGGATTATTCCCCTCTATTCGGCATTGGTGAGGCCATATCTGGAGTACTGCATCCAGTTTTGGACCCCCCACTACAGAAAGGATGTGGACAAATTGGAGAGAGTCCAGCAGAGGGCAACAAAAATGATTAGGGGGCTGGGGCACATGACATATGAGGATAGGCTGAGGGAACTGGAGTTATTTAGTCTGCAGAAGAGAGGAGTGAGGGGGGATTTGATAGCAGCCTTTAACTACCTGAAGGGGGGTTCCAAAGAGGATGGAGCTTGGCTGTTCTCAGTGGTAGCAGATGACAGAACAAGAAGCATTGGTCTCAAGTTGCAGTGGGGGAGGTCTAGGTTGGATATTAGGAAAAACTATTTCACTAGGAGGGTGATGAAGCACGGGAATGGGAATGGTGGGATCTCCATCCTTAGAGGTTTTTAAGGCCCGGCTTGACAAAGCCCTGGCTGGGATGATTTAGTTGGGGCTGGTCCTGCTTTGAGAGGGGAGTTGGACTAGATGACCTCCTGAGGACTCTTCCAACCCTAATCTTCTATGATATTCTTAATATGCATATAAATAAATAAATAAAAACCATACCACGCTCTTATGTAGCACTTTTCATCATGTCCAGTCTATATCTGATTGGGATTGTACCCAAGTATTACTGTAAATTGCACCAAAAAACTTTCAATTCAGCTGATATCATATGTTATAAGGCTGCCTGTCTTTAAAAAAACAAAACCAAAAACCACACAGCGATTTGGAGACAGGATAATATATTTTATACATTTTGTTTACACTTTATTTCTGTGGGCTCACTTTTATATTTTAAATAACTTTAAACATTTTGATTCCCATCACATATCTGAATCACAGCTCACCTTCCCATTCAAAAAACTTCAGGATGATTTTCATACCAGACATTCTATTATGATGAAAATGCAAAGACTTGAAAGTATCCCCTTGGAGTGAAAAAGCTTGCTTTGGTGAAAGGCAAAAAGATAATTTTCAATGTATGGAGAAAATTCAGCATATTATTTAAAAAGAAAGAAAGAAAGAAAGAAAGAAAGAAAGAAAGAAAGAAAGAAAGAAAGAAAGAAAGAAAGAAAGAAAGAAAGAAAGAAAGAAAAAGAAAGTTCCACTTCAGTTATGTGGCAACCTCAACTCAAAATGTCTCAAAACTGAAATCGTTTTCCCCTGGTAAAAAAAAATTGTCTTTGGGAGAGATGGGAAAGAAAACAGTTTTCATGATGTCACCTTTACTCTTTCATTCCTAACACTGTTAGCTCGGATCAGCAGCCCACAACTAATAATTTTATTCCTTCACCAGCAGAAAGTATTATCATTTGTATATACACGATATCCAGTTGAAAGATCGTTTATATTTTTAGGTGGATAAAATACTTAACTTCAGAGCTGCATACTGGTAAAACAAAACCCCAGTGATGCAGCTCTAAGGCGCCTGAAATTTCAGTCGTGAGTTGTTTTAGGTTTTAATGAGGACACAGGAGTGGTACCATATAAAGATCTGCTGCTACTCTGAGGGATACCCCCCATTAATTATTTTCTACCCTAGTGTGTTTTGTACTATCTAGCACGAGGAAGATACTAAAACTGTCACCTGTGCAGGGAGCCCATTGTTGTATGTGTGTAAGTTGCACACTATTTAACTATCATAATTTTTATCACTAACTACGCTAAAGGACTGGGAGCTTTGTGGGGGGATAGGAAAGAGCTAGCATATTAATGTGAAGACAGTATGATTCATCATCAACAAGTGACAGGAAATGTTCTATGGGTATTAAATCCTGAGCACAGAAATAACCAAATGCTTCAAGTTTCACCTCCACGTCCAAGTTCTTTTCCACACCCCTACAGAATATTTTTTTAAAAAAATCCCTACATTTACAGCGTTCTATGTTACTAACCTATTATCTTTTATTATAGCTAGAATGTCATTTGGAAAAACATTTTAAATTATATTTCTTCAAGTATTTATTAACTTTAAAGTTACTCATTTAAATTTTGTGACGAACCTGAGATATACCCTTATATCAACTTAAAAAAAACCAAGAATTCCCAGGATTGCATAACAAATCCTTGCTAAGATTAGCCACCACAACCATGACATACTAAATCGCACAGTGAAGATATTCAAGAAGACCATCCAACCTTTCAAAATAAATGCTAAGCTAAATGCTCGATAGAGAAAGGTCAACCCCAAATTTCAACAGCTGTTGGCAGCCATGTTGCCTTTATCCTCTGCAATCATTTACAATTAAATGCATAAAAAGCCATCCATGCTTGATGATGGTCATCTGTAAAGAATACAGGAGTATTACAAAGAATACAAAGGCCAAGAATATAAAGGAGCACAGAATGACAAAAGAGGGACATGGCAGAATTTAGCTGAATATAACAATCTCAAATACATCTTTTAGAGGAACACTTCTTCCCCCAACTTCTGATCTTCAATATTACTGAACAAAAATAAATAAGCAGGTATGCGGAAAGCCATTGGCTTCCAGAGGACAGATATGGGTTGCACATGATCCTGGAAAACATTTTTGAGAACCCTAGAACTATAAAGAATGAGAACTCATTCCTCATATCAATCAAATGCTTCCCTTTTATCAAAAAGAATTCTGCATGGAACTCTCACTTATAGTTTCCATATATTCATAGTAAATTTGAATGTCTTAAAATGTATGCCTACAATAATACTTAAATATATTACTCACATTCAGGACTTCATCAATACAAAAATAATCTCACCTAATAACTGCCTGAACTTCAAAATAAAATTTGAAGAGAGCTCAACTTCTGAATGAGAAATTTAAAAAGATTGGTAAAAATAGATTAAGATTGCAAAGTGAAATCATCAGTAGACAGAGTCCCTTAAAACAGAGATTTCATTTAATAAGTAAGACTAATTCCAAGAATATCCACATGGTTAGACCAGCTAGAAAATTCATAAATTGCTCTAATTTACAGTTCTTGCTCCACATTTTGGCTTCAATCCTGAAAATTTATGCACACGTTTAATTTTGAGCAAATGAGCAGTTCCGTGGGTCTACTTATGCTTAACTTTAAGCAATTGCAAAAGAGTTTGCAGGTTCAGGGCCAAAGACATTTGCAAAGACAGATACAATGTAAATCTTGTGTTTTGAAAGAGCATGTACATTACTTGCCTTCACACATTCTGAATGTTTTTCCCCTACAAGAGTTTATTTTACACATTAATGTATTGCTACTAAGACTCTAATTAGGAGGTTTAATACAATACTCAGGCAACTTTTAGTCTTGATAATTTTTTTCACTTTGATTCATAATTGAGCAATAATGATTGCAGGACAGGGCATTTCCAGCACATTCATAACTGGCTGGAAAGAGTTTTTGCATCACTTTCCACAACACCCAGGGAGCCGCTACTCCCCAGGAAATGCCCTGTGCTGAGGTAGTTACTGCTATTATCAACTAATTATTTTAAAAATAGGACTTAAAAATACTTTGAGGTGTTTTTCGGAATTTGTACACACAATATCTTTGATACACACATGTCACATCGTGTACTTAGACATATTGGACATAACTAGAGAATTATACCTGGTATGCTGAGAAAAAGAGGATTTTTTCAATCCATTGTCAGCCTTCCATTTCGCTTACAAATTGTTCTAAAAGTGCTGTCTATGCACTCATTGACTTAACAGACCTGGCAGTATTTTCCCTGCTATTTTTCATTTTCACATCTAGCATATGTGAAAATTTTAACAAAAAAGAGCTTTTATAAATAAAATACCATTCTAAATATATACTAGAGCAAACAAAACTTAGAAATAAGACTTTTATAGATCATCATGTATGTGAAGCTACAGCCAATAAAATCTTCAGGGGACCCAACAGTCCAGTTGTTAAGTCTCTGAAGACCACAAGAAAGAAGTTTAACAATACTTTCATCTTCAGTAGGCCTCTCATTTCTTTGAGAAAAACTGTAATTAATATTCTACGAATGGGTTATTTTGGCAAAGCAGAATTATTTCTCCAAAACGAAAAACTGTTTTTCTGAAGTTGCCACATTACTGTTAATGTTATGGTGGTGTTCGCATGAGTTCCTGGGATATACAAACTGCCTACTTCTAAACAGGTTTTGTACACTACAGACTAAATTTCTTAACTTACAAATACTTATTTTTTGTTTCCAGTTTCCAGTGGTAAAAAATGATGACTTTACAATGCATGTAAATGGGAGGTAAAGGTATTTTAAAAAACAGAATAAAAAGCTGTATGTTAAAAACCAGGTCACAGACTAATAAATACGTACATCAAAGACATGACGTTTTCAGCAGCTGGTTTTAAAGAGCAAGGAAGAAGGGAAAAGCTAGCTGTCCAAAATCCATTCTGGCTTTGTCACCTATATGCTCTGCAATTAAAACCCTGCAATTAAAAGAAAAACCAAGCTAACAGAAGCACAGAAATTTGCTTTGTAGCTTTTTTTGATTAAATTAAGCTACAGACTAAAAAAATGCAGTGTAAAACCTAATGCAATCTACTACATGTTTTCATGCACTTGCTTATATTGCATTAAAAAAAGGAATTTTTTCTAACCCAGAAAAATATGAGTCATCTGGTACTGTTAAAGAAAGCCTTACTGCAGTTTTTTCTACAGTAACAGGAGTTTCTAGAGAAGTAAACCAAAACGATTTTTATAACAAAATATAGAATTATTGTAGCAACTTATCATTGACTTTCAATATTTGAGCAAAACATAACAACAATTTGCCAGTTAGTTTCAAAGTGTTAAAAAGATGCTTTGACAGCTGATGCCAGAAAACGATGCCGGACGCCAGGATTTCCAGAATGACCCCCTGTTCCAAAGTGATGTGCAGTCCATGAATTAGACAGTGAGAGAAAACTGATCCTGCTCTATTGGTTTCTCCACCCAGGCTCCAAGCCCTGCCTTCAGGAACGCTTTAAACAAACATTCTTTGGCCGTTTGATACTTAGTGGCCACCTGCTTAGTGTCATGGTACAGGTTTGGTTTGAGGATCTTTGCACGCAGGCTAGAGGAAAGCTGCACAAATAGAAAAAGAAAGAAAACAAACCATTACACAAAGCCATTCCAGGAACCAGAATCAAGAAAAACGAGAGAATGAGTGCAGCAATTTGAAAGAATGACAAACACTCTATAGATAGAACGTTACTGTTGATTTGTATCCAACTACATATCACTTCACAGCTCATAGCAAAACTATTGGTCCAGTGGGAACCCTGAGGATCTACTAATTTCCATAAGCACCTTGAAGGTCAAACTGAAACCATCGTCATTTTGCTTGATAGCAACTGGCTGCAATTCTCTTTGAAACCCACCCCTTCTACTCTTCATGGGACAGTTCCCACCCACCTTTGTGCAGAGGCTCCCCTGACAGCAGGGCTGGGGGAGGGAAGCAGTATTCCAGGGCCCTATGCAGGAGATACACATACCCTGTGCAGCACGGGTGGAAGGCCTATGTGTAACCTAGTGAAAGTGAATGACAAGCTTATGCCACAGTCTCAGCACCCAGCTGTCTAAATTTCAGTGCCTTGCTGCACTACAATAAGAAATGATAGACTTCAAAGGACTGTTGTAGGAATACTGATTCTGCGGAAATGACTGGCTCAAGGTGCTATTTGCTTCTATCAATACAGACGCTTTGAAGAGAGGACTGGGAGAACCCTAAGGATCATGGTCTACTGCTTGTATCTTTCCATTTTTATAGAGTTTATCAACGATCATGAGGCAAAGAAATCCAAACTTTCAAAAAACAATTCTTTGACTTTTACCTGCACCTCCTGGGGAGGACCAGGGGAGAAAACCTGGTTCCACTGAAGCCACTACCTTTGACTTCAATGGGGCTAGGATTTTACCCCACATGTACTCAAACAGGAATGCCTCTTCACACTAAACTACAGACCCCACAGACAACAGACCCCACCTCTTATGTCATAGGATGGTCTCAGGGTATGATCTGGCAAATCTTAGCTCTACTGGTTTTTAACCTTAGTGTTCCGTGTGCTCGGCTCCGGAAGAGCTACTAAAAGAGACTATGTTGTCCAGTACATTAAAATTATAAGCAAAGCTCAAAGGAGTCAACATTTTTACTTTACTTAGTTCTAGAGGCAGGTAATTAGATCCTCACATACATTTACACTAGAAATGACCATAATAAAGAAAATGTGGAGCAAGACTTCTCTCTTCCCCATTTTTACCCATGGTTCAGTAACACACCAATTACTAACTTTGAAAATGTTTTAGAGAAGGTTTTTTATATCCACTTGCAAAAGCTACAATACAAGAAGCCAGCACATTACAACCTTTTATTAGAAAGGTGGTTATGAGACTGAGCAAAATTGAAACCCAGCAGTAAAAAACCACTCCTATCTTTGGACATGTACCTTTGCATGAATACGCATCCAGCGACTGTACAAAGCGTGCTTACAAAGGCGAGATGCACGACCCATCTCATCCTTGCCAGTTGTGGCATTAATAACTTCAAGACCAGTGTCTCCTACTGTCCAGTTTACACTGAAATTAGGTGCTTTTCCTGGCTGGCGGGCTTCTGCATTGCTAATACCTGAAAGGGAAGAGGTACATAATAATGAAAATGTGAAAATTCCTGCTTAGTTGTTTATAGATGAAGGAGTGATTGGGTGGTGCTATACAGATCATATTGTTAGGCATTCTTATAGCTGTGGTTCTAAAATACCACCATGATTTTCAACAGCTACCTGAGGATTTAGCCATGCACATTCCATTACTATTTATGGGGAATGTGCAGTTAAGATTTCTGCTGCTACCATGCTCAGTTGTGCATGTCTGCTTTCTCAGAAATCTGAAAATCCATGCATGCTTGTCCTGGTGATGGTAGGGAAGTAAAGAGATTGTAGAAAGATCTGTAACAAGATCACATCAGACAGTAATACTGGAGCCTCACAATGGTGCTAGGAATATAGTGCTGTTGCAGCTATCAAAGATTCATAGATTCTAAGGCCAGAAGAAGCCACTATGATCATCTAGTCTGACCTGAGGTACAGCACAGGCCAGAGAACTTCCCCAAAGTAATTCCTAGAGCAGATCTCATACTAAAACATCCAATCTTGATTTAAACATTGTCAGTGATGGAGAATCCACAACCCTTGGGAAATTGTCCCAATGGTTAAGTACTCTCGCTATTAAAAATTTACGCCTTATTTCCAGTCTGAATTTGTCTAGCTTTAATTTCCAGCCATTGTATCATGTTAGACCTTTCTCTGCTAGGCTGAAGAGCCCATTATTAAATATTTGTTCCCCATGTAGGTATTTATAGACTGTAATCAAGTCACCCCTTAACCTTGTCTGTGTTGAGCTAAGTAGCTTAAGTTTTTTGAGTCTATAAGGAGAGGTTACTCACCTTGTGCAGTAACTGGAGTTATTCAAGATGTGTGTCCCTGTGAGTGCTCCACTTCAGCTATGCCTGCACCCTGCGTCTTTGATCATAGCAATGCCTCTTCAGCCCATGCATGCATCCTACACATTCCTGTGCCCCGCACTGATGTTATATGGGGCTGTGTGGGCGAACTCCCCTCAGTTCCTTCTCCGCTTCAAAGTCCCAAAAGGGAGACACCGAAGCAGAGGAGGAGGAGGGTGGGTAGCAGATCACCCACAGGGGCACACATCTCAAAGAACTCCAGCTACTGCACAAGGTGAGTATCCTTTCCTCCTCCTCTGAGTATCAGCCCTGTGGGTGCTCTGCTTCAGGTGTCTCCTAAGCAGTACCCCGCTAAGGACGCAGGTGGTTCAGAACAGAGTCCAATACAGAGGAGAGAACTGCACTGCCCAGAGCAGTGTCATATCTTGCAGCAAGCACCAAGGCATAATGGCTAGAAAAAGTACAAACAGAGGACCAAGTTGCCACTCTGTGAATGTCTGCAGTTGGTACATCCTTAAGTCAGGCTAGAGATGCAGATAGTGTTCTTGTTGAATGTGCAGTCACTCTCAAAGGGGTTGAAAATGAGTTCAGTTAAATAGATATTGATACATCCAGACATCTACTTTGATAATCTCTGTTTTGAAATAACAGAATGCTTGTTTTGGTCCACAAAGGATACAAATAGTCTTGGAGATCTTCTAAAGGGTTTGGTCCGATCTAAGTAAAAAGCTAATGCCCTCCTGACATCTAGGGTATGGAACATGGGTTCTTGACTAGTCTGATGTGGCTTTAGGGGAAAAACAGGAGATGAATGATTAATTCATTCTGAGGACACCCAAGGTAAAAATCTTGGATGGGCCCATAGCACAACCTTCTCTCTGATGAATACCATAAATGGGGTGTGTGTGTGCCCGTTCTTTTGTTAGGATGGGGTGAAGAGTTTGATCGGCATCATGAATCAGTAGGCAAGGAGTGAACGGAAGCTGCCATGGAGGGTGAGAGGTGAGTCTGGTCAGACAGAGAGACCAAACTTTTCATCACCACATTGGTGCAATCAGTATGGCTTTGGCCTGATCTTGTTGAGAACTTCTAGTAGTAACGGTGTCAGCGGATATACATAAAGAAACCCATTTGTCCAGGAGATGAGAAAAGTGTCTCCTTGGGATTGGGGTTCAAGACCCCTTCTGCAGCAATACCTGATGCATTTTGTGTTGGTTGCTATGGCAAACAGATCAACCTCTTGGAACCTCCAAGCTAAGAATATCTTGTGAAGGACTCGGGAGTTCAGTTCCCATTCATGATTTAGAAGAAATGTTTGCTGAGGTCGTCTGCCTCGGTGTTCTGAATACCTGGGAGATATGAAACTGAGTTGACTATCTGGTTGGATATGCACCAATTCTAGGAGTTTTATCACTTTGGTTCAGACATATGGGGAACATGCTCCTCCCTTATGGTTGACATAACAGATGAATGCCACATTGTCTGTCCTTATCTTTATTGACTTGGATCTGATTGTATGTAGAAAGTATAGGCAAACATTTTTCACTGCTATCGTTGAGTGAGCCTAAGCTGTGCTTTCTTGGTTTGTAAACTGTTCAAATCCACTCCTGGAGGCCTCTTAGATGTAAGCCGGGGTGTTGCACTACGAAAATACAAGCTGTGTCCTAGCAGTTGAAGACAATAGAATACTGTTACTTGAGGACTGCCCTGAATTCTTGAGATGAGATTCATTAGTGCAAGAAATCTTCTGGAAGGGAGGTATGCTCTGCCTGTCAATTCATTCAGGGAAGCGCCTATGAAATCTAGACACTGTAGACTTTGAGGTTGATTTGAAGGCCCAGGCTGTGGAACAGAGAACATGTCATCTTTGGTGTCAACACTTCTTGATGTGACCTGCCCCTGACCATGCAGAATTGTTGAGAATACTCTTGGGGCAGAAGATAGGCCAAAAGGGAGCACTCTGTAGTGGTAGTGCTCGTTGCTCATTAGAAAATGAAGAAACCTCATGTGAAGGGTGAATAGTGACATGAAAATGTGCATACTCCAGGTGAGAATCATGAACCACTCTCCTAACTCTAATGAGGGAATTATTGCTAAAATGATCACCATCCTGAACTTCTGCTGTTTTACCTATCTGTTTAGATACCTGAGATCCAAAATTTGTCTCCACTCTCCATTCTTTTTGGGTATCAGGAAGTACTTTGAATAGACTCCCTTTCCCCTATGCTGTACAAGAACAGGTTTTATTGCTCCTAAATGTACAAGAAAGGCAATCTCTTGCACCAGCAATTGATCATGAGAAGGGTCCTTAAATAGGTCTGTGGAGGGGAAATGGGTGGAGGGATAGATTTGAAATGGATAGCGTAACTGGATGTTGTGGCTTCCAAAACCCATCGTCCGATGTTATACCATCCCATGAAGCTTGAAAATAGGAGAGGGGGCATCCGAAGAGGATGTTACAGCTGTAAAACCTTGTCGATTGGGTGGTTGAGACTAGGGCTGTCGATTAATTGCAGTTAACTCATGCGATTAACTAAAAAAAATTAATTGCCGTTTTAATCAATAGAATACCAATTGAAATTCATACCAGTACTGTAGTGTAGTCTCTTTAACATGAAAGTGCAACTTACAGATGTAGATTTTTTTTTGTTACACAATTGCACTCAAAACAAAACAATGTAAAACTTTAGAGCCTACAAGCCCACTCAGTACTACTTCTTGTTCAGCCAATCACTAAGACGAACAAGTTTGCATACCTTTAAGGAAATAATGTTCCCGCTTCTTATTTACAAGGTCACCAGAAAGTGAGAACAGGTGTTCGCATGGCACTTTTGTAGCCAGCATTGCAAGGTATTTACATGCCAGATATGCTAAACATTCATATGCCCCTTCATGCTTTGGTCATTCCAGAGGACATGCTTCCATGTTGATGACACTTGTTAAAAAAATAAGGCGTTAATTAAATTTGTAACTGAACTCCTTGGGGGAGAATTGTATGTCTCCTACTCTGTTTTACCTGCATTCTGCCATATAGTTCATATTACAGCAGTCTCTGATGATGCCCCAGACCATGTTGTTCATTTTATGAACACTTTCACTGCAGATCTGACAAAATGCAAAGAAGGTACCAATGTGAGATTTCTAAAGATAGCTACAGCATTTGATCCAAGGTTTAAGAATCTGAAATGCCTTCCAAAATCTGAGACGGACGAGGTGTACAGCATGCTTTCAGAAGTCTTAAAAGAGTAACACTTCAATGCGGAAACTACAGAACCCGAACCACCAAAAAAGAAAATCAACCTTCTGCTGGTGGCATATGATTCAGATGATGAAAATGAACATGTGTCGGTCTGCACTGCTTTGAACTGTTATTGAGCAGAACCCGTCATCAGCATGGACGCATGTTCTCTGGAATGGTGGCTGAAGCATGAAGGGATTATGAATCTTTAGCAAATGTGGCACGTAAATATCTTGCAATGCCGGCTACACCAGAGCCATGCGAATACCTGTTCTCATTTTCATGTGGCACTGTAAACAAGAAACGGACAGCATTATCTCCTGCAAATGTAAACAAACTTGTTTGTCTGAGTGATTGGCTGTACAAGAAGTAGTACTGAGTGGGCTTGTAGGCTCTAAAGCAAGGGTGGGCAAACTATGGCCCGGGGGCTGCATCTGGCCATCCAGATGTTTTAATCGGCCCTCAAGCTCCTGCTGGGGAGCAGGGTTTGTCCCGCTCCGGCACTCCAGCCGAGGAGCGGGGTCAGGGGCTTGCCCCACTGCGCGTGGCTCCTGGAAGCAGCGGCATGTCCCCCCTCTGACTCCTACACTTAGGGGCAGCCAGGGGGCTCTGCGGTTTGCACCCACCCCAAGTGCCACCCCCACAGCTCCCATTGGCCGGGAACCATGGCTAGTGGGAGCTGCAGGGGCAGTGCCTGCAGATGGGGCAGTGTGCACAGCTGCCTGGCTGCACCTCTGAATAGGAGCCGGAGGCGGGACAGGCTGCTGCTTCTGGAAGCTGCTTGAGGTAAGTGCTACTCGGAGCCTGCACCCTTGACCCCACCCACGTCCCAACCACCTGCCCGAGCCCTGATCCCCCCTTCCATCCTCGAACTCCTTGGTCCCAGCCCAGAGCACCCTCCTGCACCCCTCACCCCTCACCCCCAGCCTGCACTTCGAGTTGTTGCCCTCACCCCCACCTGCACCCCAACCCATATACTTCAGCCAGCAGAGCTTGATGACAGGAAGAAAATGCAACCAATGACAGCTGGGAAGTTTTCTCTGTCCATTTTGAGTTGATTATTGATCTAGGAATTGAGAAACAAATGTTTGTGTATCTTGGCACACTGTTAACATGATGGAGATGGCTCAACAAATAACTCCAATGGCAAGAGCAGAAACACTGAAACCTCACACTATTCTGTGGGTGGGAAAGGAAGAGAGATTTCACCAAACCCAGGCTTTCATCTTTTCTAATGTATTGCTGGGTGACCTGCATTCTCAAAATTGCAGATAAATACAGCCACAGGAAATGGCTCACATAGAAGAGTTCACAGAAACTCCTGTTAGGGTCTTGTAACACACAAAGGGGGTCCTGTAATAGGAATTCTAGCTGTTTATAGCTTAATTTCAGGTTTGGGTCATAACTTCCTTGCTGTAGTCACAAAGCAACTTGCTCACAGTACATAATTTGCAAAGGGTTGAGAATTGCAAAATTATGTTACTGTTGGAACAGATTCAGTTACCGTACAGCCTTCTCCATTAGATACTTGCCACTAAGTAAAGGTCTGTTGAGCGTATACAGAGGTGGTAGATCTTCTATCTCTGCTATCCGCTGGTATACTGCTCTGGATAGATGGTCCCCATGATATAAACTCCCCAAGATGATGCTAGAGAAGTAAATTGGCTCCACAAAGAGGCTAAGTAAGGATCCTTGAATACCCAACACGTTCCACCTAAGGGGAAGGAAAAAAAAAACACTTTCTTTTTAACAGAACAAGTAATCTTGACTAGAAACAAAAGGAGACAATCTCAATGGACTCGACTTTCAGTCTCCCCTCTTGCCCAAAGCCTGACTTTGTTGTAGCTGTGTACCCAGCCAGAGTCCCACAGCACAGCGTTACACCATGCCTGTGAAGCACATCCTGGAGTCCTGAACATCAGCAGGTGCTGCAAATCTGCGATATGGCAGCCAAGGCCCAATTTCAGAGGCAGAGTCCATGACTCTGGTTCCCCACTGCCATAGCTGGTGGGGCCTCTCCAAACGTCCTAGTGTAGGGAGAGGGATGAGATCTATCCAGCTGAGTGAATGTCAGTCACACAGGACAGGATGAGAGCTCTTAGCTTGAAGTGAGCACTGATGTCTTCAAAACAGATCCGTCAGTGGGAAAGTCCCCTTTCCCAGGGTCGGGATGCAGGACACTTCCCAAAGTTTCTCCTCCTCCCCACAGGAGACAATTCTGTCCCCTTCACCCACAAGTCACCCTTCCTCTATTGCTGCTTTGAATGGATAACTGCAACTCCACAACCGCTATCGTGTCTATGGGCTCTGCAAAGGGATTCTCTAATCTAGGAGCTCATACGCACACAGTCTTTGCCCCTTTCAGCAGCTTCACAGATTTTGACTGTGGAAGCCTTGTCTGCATTGGTCTGACCATCCTTAGGGTAGGTCAGGTTGGTATGGAACCAATATGTGCAGGAGTAAACTACCTTTTACACCCATGTTCAAATACATCAGGATTTAGATGACTGCCAAGCATTTAAAAGACTTTAAAAAACCTCAATCCCCATTCTGGGGTATTTGGATCAGTCTCTGTCTTGCAGGGCACCTGCAGAATATTTCTGCAAAATTAATATATCAAATTTAACCCTAACGGCCCCCGAGTGGATGAAGAAGGAGGGGAGGTACAATTTGGTGCCCTTGCATAGGAACTAGCTACAGTTGTAGTTCCTGGGCTCATCTAAGCACGGGGCTTGTGGTGTTAGCCGCCCTTCGTAAGGAGCCAGGAACAGGTGGGGCAGCAGAGGGAAGCACACGCTTGAGGCACTGTACTTCTTTGAGCTCCAGCTGGGATGGCACAGCTCCACCACATTCTCAGCCCAGGCCAAAGATTACAGGGCACAATTGTTAAAAAGGGTCAACGAAATCCTAAACTTATAACCCTGTGTAAGAACCCTGTAACATTACTAAAAAAGCTCAAGCTTACTATAGTAAGGATGAACATGAAAACACCATATGCCAGTTTACTCACCTGTCATTAAAAATGTTTGTCCCAAGTTACTGGGAGAGCAAGCAGCATTTTGCAGTAATGCAAAACGTGTAAGGGAAAGATTAAGGCATATTTTATATCATATTTACATTATATTTGTTAGCCAAATATTGGAAAATAAAAATAAAGGAGTTGTGAGAAAATTATTTCAAATGTATTTCATTAGTTTTAAAGCTAAACAAGGTTTACAACAGAATAACACTTTACATACACACTATATATAAAAGACTACATTAATGATCATCTTTATATGTGAGAAGTCAGTCACAATTTTAGAATTAGATCCACTGAGAACATTTCCAGACTTTACCAGAATTAGAATTTTGCTGGCACAAGCAGATATTTAGATGACCAGATACCTCACAATGGTTCTCCTTACCAATATTCCAATTGCCAAGGTGTTGCCTCAGTATTTGCAGTATTCCTTATACCACATATGAGGAAGCATATGGACTACTGCAAATACAGAGGTAGCACTATTTAATACAAAACTGGAATGAATTCAAGGGCAAACGATGTCAGTTTCGGTCTTACAATTGCACCTGTAATCTATGTGCACTCAAATTAAGGACAGCTTCCACAAGCCCAGCCTATTACATTTAAATTTCAAAAACCCTACCAGGAAGACCAGAATGCATAGTGTGACCCTAACCCAAGCCTTCCTGTGCACACCTCTGTGACCCTGACCAAAACCTTCCCCCTGCCGCCTTTCTCCCTGCCTTTGTTAAGTATCTATAGTTTTTCAACTACACAATTCGGTGACCCTACTCAGTGCAGAAGATGAAAACTAACATCTGGGCTGGTTTAAAAATTATATTGATTAAAGCAAAACTAAATCTCTTAAATGCGTTTGTGCCTAGAAAACTAGATTCAAATTTGATTTCGCTCAGAACTAAAAATGATCATACTAGCCCCATCAGAATCACTGTGGATATTTTTCAATACCACAAAATGATTGAGCAATTTTCTATGATTCAGGCTGTTTTTCTGTTTGAGAAAAACATGGGACTTGAATGGAAATACTGTAGGTCATAACCAAGACACAATGACAGGGGTACGTAGGCAACGTTTTTACAGCCGATTTCCAGGTTATATTTGCTTTTGAAGTTAATACTATTTGTTTTCACTCTCATGAACACAAACATGACATCGCGTATTAGCATCTTCTCATTTTCTAAGTATATTGTAGTATTATTTTTTAAAAGGGTCACAAACATCTTCTCAATGTTGTTTCATGGACATGTACATTTAGGGCCCAAATTTAGAGCCCAAATTTTTGAAGTTAACAGGCCAAAATTCTCTCCTCATCTACATCCATTTATCTTCACCGCAAACAATGAGGTTACAAAGGTGGGAGAGCAAAATTTAGCCACAGAGTTTAGTAACCTCACAGGATGCATCATGTCCCTGCAGTATTATGGGGTCTATGAAAAGTGCTCTCTTCAAATCAGTGTATAAAATATTAAGAGAAAGTGGCTGCCTCCAAACCAAATATAGGTGGCCTTGCACCTGATTTACAAACCAAACACAAACCTACCCCTCTCCCACCTGGCTTAAGAATAGGTTTATAAGAATAGGTTTATAATAATTGATTAGCTTTTCAATGTTACACATTGCAGTAGGGAAGACACAAGATCTGGCCCAAGGGCACAGTGCTATATTTAGGGGGATTGGATGGCTCATGAAACTGGTAATGAAAAATAAATATTTCACCAGTAGGTCATCAGTTCAACTTCATTTCAGCTTAGTTGTGAGCAAAAGTCCACAAAGCCTATGTGAAATAAATTGGTGATCTTAGTTCAGTTCATAGAGGCCAGAGAGCCACGTCACAAACACATGGCTACCTCTGTCCCTCAATCCTTTCTCACCCTTAACAGAGAGAATAAAGACTGAGGCCCTGGTCTAGGAAAATACTTAAGCGCATACTTACCTTCAAGCACACGAGTATCCCACTGCATCTGAAGAAGTGGGTTTTTTACCTACGAAATCTTATGCCCAAATAAATCTGTTAGTCTTTAAGCTGCCACTGGACTCCTTGTTGTTTTTGTGGATACAGACTAACACGGCTATCCCCTGATACTTGAGTATCCCACTGAAGTTAATAGGACTGACAACTCAAGTGCTTAAAGTTAAACATGTGTTCTCATGTATTGCTGAACAGAGGCCTCAATGGGCATGAAGACCGCTTCCCAGCCTAAGATCTGGTTTCTGTGGAACAGCCGTGCACAAAACCTGCGCTGCTCGTGCTTGTGGGTTTAAGTTCATAGGGCTGGCAATCAACTCCCTTTCGTGAGCTTTTCTAAAGCTATAAAATAGAAATGACATTTTAAACATATATTTCCATTTTAAACTTTTGTGCAGTCATACGAAAAAGTAAAGTAATTGGCAATATGCAACATTCCTCTAACTACAACTCTGCACTTTTGTGAGTTACACACAATGCAAGGAGAAGCCATTCAAACTGATATGGGGAAGTGCTGCCCTGAAATACTGGCATGCAAGCATATCCAGAAGGGATTAAGAACTGACGTTAATTTCTGAGCAGCCTTTCATGAGGCAGGGCAGTGTTTCTCAGCCTTTTTGATACAGCGGACAGGCTTGCTGCCTTCCTAAGCTGTGTCATGGAGATCTCAGGGTCTGGCCATTGAGAAATACGGATGTAGAGCACTCCATGGATAGAAGGCATTTGTCAGGCTTTCATTTTAATAATCACCAAGGTTAGCCAAAGATTATGTTTAAACAATCTGTTTGATCAGGCATCAGAATTTCTTTGATTACTTTGTAATCCTGTCCTAGAAACAATTAGAAAA
This sequence comes from Lepidochelys olivacea, assembly GCF_965140295.1. Classification (NCBI taxonomy): domain Eukaryota; kingdom Metazoa; phylum Chordata; order Testudines; family Cheloniidae; genus Lepidochelys; species Lepidochelys olivacea. Next base: position 79,624,800 of record NC_140421.1, on the reverse strand, counting down.
GGTGCCTAAACATGAAAATGGCAATTAAAAGGTACAATTCAAAGTAGCAATCCAGCCCTTTTTTACAGATAAGAGGTTGAAAGTTTTGTTATAGTGACTCTCACTATCACCACTCTGGTTAAGAGTTTATCATTGTTCTCATTACTATGTTTATTAGCTGCTGCTGCTTCTCTTAGAAAAAATAGACATAAGTGATGCCATTTTATTTAGAAATCTGGCTACTGAATAGTTACAGCAATTAGGGGTTTGCAAGCAAAAGGCAAAGATTAAGGCGATTTGCTTGTATGATTCAAGCTTTAAAGTTAGCTTTTAGAACTACAGAAGGGCTGAACCTGCAATTCCTACTAATTCAAGTCGTCCCACTGATTTCAACTGGGCTACTCAACTGAACAAGGAGATGCAAGATTAGGTTTTAGATTGAGAGTACAGATTAGTCCTGGTCTGTCATATGACATACCTCTTTATCATTATCTGAGTGAATAAAGTTCCATAATCACTGTTTATTTTATGAAGGAGGAATTGCATAACCTGTAATGCAGCTTTTGTCTTTGTTATCAGCTTTACTGCCAACTAGGCCTGGTTGAAAATTTTCCATCAACATTTTCTCTCGCTCTCTCTCCCCTTTCTCTTTTTTTACTGATAGAAAACTGGGTTTTTGGCACAAAGAAATTAAAAAAAAAAAGCTATGGAAATTATGGTGTGCCATCAAAAAACCCCTGAACATCTGAAAAATTTCATCTAAAATTGAAACCCACACTGGCTTAGAAATGCTGCCGCAGAGGCTCACAAGAGCTGCAGTTCAGGTACCTCATGTCCCCTTCTCCTAGCTGGACTGGGTTTTCCAGCTGGACGAGCAGTGGTGTGGCCGCAGGGTTCCTATCTCTCCTGCTTCTGAGACCCCTTCAGGCCCTCTGGAAATCAGTCTCATGTTCAGGGTGTGCAAAAGAGAGCGCTGGCACTTTCCTGTTACAGAGTGCCCCTCTCACCTCCTTTGAAAAAACCCTTCTGTGTGTCAGTCATCTTCTCAGACCAGAGGCCAACAGTTTCCAGTGCAAATCTCTACTTCAGTTAATATATAAACTCCTACCAGCTGACTGTTGCTGTCAATGCAGTTGTTTCAAGGATTCAATCAGACAAGCCATTAATATAGATACAGAAACATATACAACTGCTGTTGTATCACTGATGTTACAAATTAATTGTTTAAAAATTCTAATATTTACTCAGTTTGAAGGATTTTCTCTCTATGGTACATTAGGTGAATTTTGCAGAATTACCATATACATTCCTTTTCTCTTTATTCAGAATGCACTTTTTATCTGTGCTACTAACATTGCCTCAGCATTACACACACGTTTGTGCTTCTTGATTTTTTCTATTTTCAGTCTTTTCACATTTAATATGAGAGAAGGAAAACCACAGGTTCACATCAGAATCTTTCAAATAGGGAGAGTCGTGGTTTCCCTGCTATGCTGTCAAATTTCCTCCTCAAACTAATATATGCCCATAGCCAAGTGGGCTGCAGGCGCTTGACATTTCTGAATGTATTTATTTAAACCGATTTCATCTCTGAACAGATGAGAGAGATAAATATATGTCTAATTCTGCATCAGTACACAAGCACAGACTCTGCCAATGTACTTCTTGCTGTAATAAGAGGATGGGAATTTATGCTGCAATTTTTAAAAATTGATTCTATAGAACACTTGTTATTTACACTACTCTGGAGCAACAACAGGAATGAGGGCGCGTAACTTTAGCAGATGACAAAGTAGAATGTTCACAACTCTCTTCCTAACATCCTGTTATTTGTACAGTAATAGAAGTACACAAGGAACTGCTTTATGCAATTAAAATTCATAACCTTTAGAATGTGCAGTATCAGAGTTTATCTCAGGCATTCTTTGTTTACAGGACCTCAGTCTAATGCCAAAACAGCACTGGTTGAACAATGAAATTATATTTACCATGGAATGAAAAACTTGACAAAAAGTGGTATTTCCCACTTTTATGCCCAAAGTTATTCTTATTAATATCATTTGTGAGATCAACAAATGTGATCTATAAATGTGATAAATCTTTTGAAGCACTTGGAGGAGAGGAAGGTGATCAGGAACAGTCAACATGGATTCACCAAGGGCAAGTCATGCCTGACCAACCTGATTGCCTTTTATGATGAGATAACTGGCTCTGTGGATATGGGGAAAGCAGTGGATGCGATATACCTTGACTTTAGCAAAGTTTTTGATATGGTCTCCCCTAGTATTCTTGCCAGCAAGTTAAAGAAGTGTGGGCTGGATGAATGGACTATAAGGTGGATAGAAAGCTGGCTAGATTGTCGGGCTCAACGGGTAGTGATCAATGGCTCCATGTCTAGTTGGCAGCCGGTATCAAGTGGAGTGGCCCAAGGGTCGGTCCTGGGGCCGGTTTTGTTCAATATCTTCATAAATGATCTGGAGGATGCTGTAGATTGCACCCTCAGCAAGTTTGCAGATGACACTAAACTGGGAGGAGAGGTAGATACGCTGGAGGGTAGGGATAGGATACAGAGGGACCTAGACAAATTGGAGGATTGGGCCAAAAGAAATCTGATGAGGTTCAACAAGGACAAGAGCAGAGTCCTGCACTTAGGACGGAGGAATCCAATGCACTGCTACAGACTAGGGACCGAATGGCTAGGCAGCAGTTCTGCAGAAAAGGACCTAGGGGTTACAGTGGACGAGAAGCTGGATAGGAGTCAACAGTGTGCCCTTGTAGCCAAGAAGGCCAATGGCATTTTCAGATGTATAAGTAGGGGCATTGCCAGCAGATTGCCAGCAGGAAGTGATTATTCCCCTCTATTCAGCACTGGTGAGGCCATATCTGGAGTATTTGTCCAGTTTTGGGGCCCCCGCTACAGAAAGGATGTGGACAAATTGGAGAGAGTCCAGCGAAGGGCAACAAAAATGATCAGGGGGCTGTGGCACATGAGTTATAAGAAGAGGCTGAGGGAACTGGGATTGTTTAGTCTGCAGAAGAGAAGAGTGAGGGGGGGATTTGATCGTAGCGTTCAACTACCTGAAGGGGGATTCCAGAGAGGATGGAGCTTGGCTGTTCTCAGTGGTGGTAGATGACAGAGCAAGGAGCAATGGTCTCAAGTTGCAGCGGGGGCGGTCTAGGTTGGATATTAGGAAACACTTTTTCAGCAGGGGGGAGGGTGGTGAAGCACTGGAATGGGTTGCCTAGGGAGGTGGTGGAATCTCCGTCCTTAGAGGCCTGGCTTGACAAAGCCCTGGCTGGGATGATTTAGTTGGTGTTGGTCCTGCTTTGAGCAGGGGGTTGGACTGGATGACCTCCTGAGGTCTCTTCCAATCCTAATCTTCTATGATTCTATGATAAGGGAAAGAGTCTAAAAATTATTTACTAGTAATTCTGTTTGTGATAGACTCCTCTAAGCCTTACGGTGCTACCAACTGGGAAGCAAGGAGGTAAAGTGTTGTGAGCCCCCACTCCTGACTATATAGGCCTCAGCCAGTCCCCATCACTCCTGTTAAAGAGACCTGCAGACTAAGAACAGAATGCAAGGTAGTGAGACAAATAATTCACAAACAAGCAATGGCACCAACCTCCAACAGGGTAGGAGGGTGGGATGCAGAATGGGAGAAAAGGAGATGACAAACAGAATTCATAGGAAGTAATATCCCCTTGCCATAAGTATCTATTTTCTTCTATCCTATGGCAGTGGATTCAAACCCAGACCACAGACATCACATGCAGTAACTTCAAAAGGCAGGCATTCCTTACTGTGAGACTACAAGACCCTGTGGCTGCTGGAGGTATCCTGAGAGCAGAGAGTATGCAAAGACATTCTTGCAGCCATCCAGACATAGGGGGATCAAGGAGAAAAACTCCCAGAAATATAATGTGTGAAAAGAGGGGTACCCCGATAATTGCCCTGGCAGGCGACAGAAGTCATCACAGTTAGACTGTCACAGTGGAACAGGATGTAGTAATTCAAGTACCAGGTTCTCCGATGGCAGAAGAGCAACATGAAAGGTGTAGCTTGAGAAGACTGATACTCAACCTGCATTGCTCCATGGACCAGTGACTCTGGGCTGGCCATCTGTTCACTGCATCACCCCATTCGAAGAGTCTCATATTGGTGGGGAATACAGAAGTGAGGGATGAAGAGAAGGCAGAAAGAAAGGGTGGATGGAGAAGCCCACCAGTCCAGAGAGACAAACTGTTAGTGTAAAAACAAGGGTTCCTCCAGGGAATAGAAGGAGTGCCATATGGGCAACAGGGAAGTTACAAGGGAAATAAGTCCTGAACTTACTCCAACTCTCAGTGCTTAAGTCTCACCATCATCAAAACAAGGACACAAATACTTCCCTGTCTCAGTCAGATTGTGAGGCCTGTCTCATTAGTATCTGTAAAGTCCTATTAGAACCTATAAGTTGATATTTGCAGACAAAAATCCTACATGAATATGCAGTTAAGGTGCAATGTATATATCAGCATTGTAAGGGTAAAAAACACTACCGGAATGTTTTACTTATCCCAAAAGAAGTATCACAAACCTAGGAAATTCAGTGTTAAGGTTTCACTTAAAAGAAATGTAATCATGTTACTGTTTGGAAATGCACAGCGAAGGCACCCAAGCAACCTTACCACTGCAGTACAGTGCAGCATGCAATAACCACACGATTATGATGAATCCATTTTAGTGACTGTGATTCCAGACTACATTATCCTGATTTTTAAAGACTCAGTTTTTTCATATCTTTTCCTCTCATGGTGTCACTACAGGGTAGCATTAAGGTTGAGTGTCCTGGCTCGGAGCTCTGCTCTTTCACCCTCTCCTCCTAGCCTGAAGGAGAGCTCTCAAGATTTCTTACCTCCTTTTCTTCTTTAGTGACCCTGCAACAGGGAAATAGAGTGAAAGAGGCAGTGGGAAGGAAAGAATAGGAGACTCAGGAGAAAAGGCAAACAACATTGGTAAGAGGATGTTCTGGCTGAGGCTAAGTGATCAAGGGCAGAACTTCACATCTCTTTGCTTCACAGTAGTGGGCATCATGATGCTGTTTGTCTCTTAATCTACTGATGTAGGATGACAGAGGATTGATATAGAACAATAATGATCTTGTGAGTAGCATTCAAATACAAAAGAGTCTTTGGATGTTCAGATCTCCTTGGGAGGATATCTCTATGGAGCAAAGAGTTATCAAGTTTGGGAATGGAATATCTGCAGCTTGAGAGACTCGGGCAGGTGTAAGTGAGGTGAGCTAATTTTGATGAGTAGTGGGACTAGCTCCCCACCATCATAGAAGATGGTCAATGATCTGCACTGAGTTTGCAGCACTGACCACTCCAGACTCTTCATTGTGAAGATCGGAGAGAAGACAAGAATGGAGAGGATAAAAGCATGAATGGATAGAGGCACTTCCTAGAGGCCTGCAGCATTCTTAACAGGCTCATAGCCGAGCCAGCCCAGTAGCAAGCTGCTACTGAGGGACCAGAGACAGAGGACAGGGCTGTGACATTGTAGCTTAGCTTAGAATATACAGAGGAAGCTGTTCAGGAGCCAGAAAGTTTAATCAGTGAGTTGCCTGTATGACCTTTTATGGGCAGAGTTATCTCAATAGTCTTTGCCAGACTAGAGGATTTACTATGCAAGTAAACTTTATCTTTACCAAAATACAAAACGTTTGACCATAATGTTACTTTTGTTTCATTACTGGACAGTTTTTATGCATTAAATTATTTCAATAATGCAAATGGTGTCATATCTTTTGTTAAATCCCAAAAAAAACTCAATGGCATCTGAAATTGGTTAGTAATGGTATGGTACTGAATACTGGAAATTGCATAGTAATAAACCCATTAAAAGTGAAATTGGCAGAACATGACTATAAATGTAAACACTGGGCCTCCTTACTCCTCATACAGCATCCCCTCTATGTGTCTCAGGGTCGCATCTGCTTTCTCTAGTGACACTCACATTTTTACTCTGGTTACCCCCCTGAATTACAACTAGCTATGAGAGACTGACCTGGATTCTGTTCTGCGTCACACAGAATCAACAAAATAGTCAAATGAATTCTGGCTGAATAATCTGTTTTTTTTTTAACTCGTGATGAATACAACACAGTTTTCATGTCTCAGATGGAGTTTACAGAGTTGGCAGTTAGGTATGTCACCTTGAATTGTAAGCTAGGAAATTTGTGTGGCCAGTCATCGTAAAGAATAAATAAGGAATGCGCATGTCATTCTTATAGAATCAATTTTTAGTGTGTAACCGTATTTGAATCAGTGGATAGTCTGGAACCAGTATGGAATGAAGGTTTGTAAGTAGAGTAACATTTTCAAAATGGAGCTTTTGCGATCTCCCAACAGGTCCTGACTTATTCATAGAAGTTTAACATATAAAAGCATACATTTCTCACACACTATAGGAACCCTGTTGGTTCTCCCACAAGGACAGAGAATGGAGAATCAAGCAAGTAGATCTCTCTCTCTGGTTTTAATTCTCATATAACGCTTATACAGCACAGTGAATAGGTTCAACCCACTTTGTATTTTACAAATGTATCTAACAATATTTTAATCAATTAATCCTGGTTTGATAAAATGCATAAACTATTTTTTATTAAAAAAATAAAAGGACATACATACACAATATCCTCAACTAAGAAAAGCTGCCATTTCTTTTGTGTGATTTGTGGGACCCTATGGGGTACTGGGAAAATGTAGAGCTGATTTGAAAAGCTAGCTTGTCATTTTCCTAAAATTTCCCTGAGGTTGCTACACTTTTCAGAGGATACAGCTGTTTAATTTGGGGGACAATAGGTTGGTTGAGCTTGTTTGTTTACATTTTAACAAAGTCTTTAACTAATGAAAGAGCACAATAACTAAAACAATAAAAATAAATCAGTGTCACATTTTCACAGACGAAAACACTACTTTTATTAAAAAGCTTTCTAGCCATTAATTTTTTTTAAAAAGGTCACATTTAACTGTATCAACCAAGTAACAGGTTCTTAACTAACGATGTTTTGCCATTTAAAATGATATTGTACATTTACATATGAAGTATATAGACATATATCTACAGCACATTGGCACAGTCTATATTTTGATCCAAGTTATATAGAAGCATGACTTACACAACATACTCATGCATGTTGTATTTTGCCAATACCACATTATATCTGACGAAAGCTACATGTTGTAATAATAATATTATTCAAGATATTAACAATACAAAATGATGCAGATATAACAAAGTAGCAAATTTAGTGAATTAGACTCTATGGCACTCTACCACCTTGAAGAGAGAAAATATGCTTGTGGGATAAGTTTTGGATGGAATAAATGATTCCTATCCTTCTTGGGCTTGAGCCTCACCACTGAAGCCAATGGGAATTTTGTCACTGACTTCAATGGGAGCAGAATCAGAGCATCTAATCTCATGCTGGGGGTCTAGACAACGAGCTTGATCTACAACCTCTACATTCACCTCCTGGGTCAACTAATGAATGACTCAGACAAGACACTGTCAACATGACATCTGAAGACCATGTAGAATTTCCATCCATCCAGATGTTCAGGCTATGCGGAAAGCAGATATTAAGTACACCCTCCAGCAACCTATGTTTTAGGATGCAAGCTGTAACCAGAGTCCCCATTTCAGAATAAAACCAGAATAATAGGGAAGAGAAACCAGACACTTAATATCTTACCTAGCTATCTTGTCACTGCAAGACATAGTAAGCAGTCTCTCTCCCTGTAATACTCCGTCCCACGTCTGGATGGTAGTAGTAGATCGGACTGGAATTGTCCCTTCTCCAGATTCTATTTTTGTCCGTAGCTGTCCTCTTGCTTTCCGGTTTGGATGTCTGTCTCCCTGATCTGAATGACAAAAATTGTTTTAAGTCAATTAAGAAACAACTGTACAGAAGCAGTGGTCATGAAATGAGTGAAGGCAATATATTTTTATGCTGGTAACCATCTTGGAAAAGGTCACAAAGTTTGGTACCGATTTCTATTACTCATTTTAATTTAGCTACAGCATCAAATATCTTTCTTGTATACAATATTCTCCAAAATACATTTTCTATTAAACCAAGCTTTTCAGGAAAGAACATCTCAGATATAGTATTTAGTTCTGAAGTTCAGTTCTGGGCATTTCAGTGCTAGAATGAAATTAACAAATCAGTGTAGTTTCGCCATGTGGGCCCCAGGATATTAGAAAGACAAGGTGGATGAGGTAATATCTATTATTGGACCAGCTCTCTCACTGACAGATGTTGGGCCAATAAAAGATATTACCTCTCTCACTTTGTCTCATTAACAAATCAGGAAATTCAGAGAAGAGCAACAAAAATCATTAAAAGGCAGCAATGATGAGGAAGCCCAATGAGTTCCATAAGGACACAAAGTGAGTTATTGGCTTATCCCTAACAGAACCCAGGATCTTCCCAGCTCTAGCTTCTAGCCCAAATGGCCAGTTTTTCTGTTTATATTTAGTCTAAAGTAAATGGTCCAGATTTTCAAGAAGAGATCTTTCTCCCCCCCCCCCAAATCCATATACAAGAGGCCAGAATTAAAATGACTGCTTACTTCTAATGTTGCCATTTGTCTGTAATCAAATATACTCTAAGCAATTCCTTGATAGCTAGAATCATACCCTCTTGTGCTGCTTCATGTGGTGAGAAAATCCGAGCATCTCCACATGGAGAGGTACTGATATAGAGATGAAATTGCACATTTTCTTTCAGTTTAAATCCGCCTCGTTCAGACTTGATAAAGATGGATTTTTGTTGATCTTCTTTATTACTGGAATATAAACAAAGAAGAGAACTGTAGTCAAAACCTGAAGAGAAACAAATGCAGGAGATTAAGCCCAGTGTAACTTACTATACATTAAAATTATTAACGTATGGCATCAAATGTGTCACCTAAGCGTTACTGCAAACCATACAGAAAGAAAAGAAGTTAGAAACAAGAAATAAAGAGTACCTGACATTGCCCAGTGAACTTATAAAGGACCATTAGTAACTGAAACAAAACTATACATCTGCTAGTCCATTTGATGGCATTTTAATTTTATTTCCACCAATTCAAAGAACAGTTGAATAACTAAAATGTGTTTACACTTTGAAGAACGACATGATTAATTCATAACTCACTATTTCTGAACCATAATAAAAATATCAGAGTTCAATATAGTTATAGATATGCCTCCTTAAATGAGTGTTTTTCTGTTAAGCTCACACTTTGTGACAGGGACCAGAGCGTTCAATTTAAAATTTCAGTAACTTCAGCTATTTTATATGATAATTTTTTCAATGGGACTCCTTAGCTTTGTGTTACAATTCAACTAATCATCAGATAGACACATGATGTTCATAGCACAATCTCAGCCTCCTTAAACTTACCTTACAAACAGCTCAAGTTGTGTGTAAAGAAATTTAAGCAGGCACCTGCGAGATATAATTTCTGCATGGCAATCGTTTAATGCAAGACCACGGTCACTCATGTATTCTCCATTTATGCATTTCGTCCCTGTGGAAACACTTATAACCTGGGCATCCTTCACATCTGTACCTGGGAAACAAATTTCAGGAAGAAAATGTAATTAAATGCACACAAATTTAATAACTGACTTTCCTTTTGGAATTCAAACATGTTCTTAAAAAAGAAAGTATTTTTCTTCAAACATTTTCTTTACAAAAAAAGCTTCAATCTGAAAGCGGAGGTTACTTACCTGGAACTGGAGGTTCTTGAAATGTGTGGTCCCTTTCTGCATTCCACTGAGGGCAAGGTGCAAGCGAAGTGCCCACAGCCAGAGCTTTCCGAAGTAGTAATGTCCTTGGGTCCATGCATGTGCCCTTACATTGCCTCATCGTTTCGACTAAGGTGGTAAAGGGCAGCAGGGCTGGCCTTAGGGGTGGGTGACCCCCCAGGTGCCGTGGTCAGGGGGCGCCATGCGCAGTGCAGAGGTGTGCTGCTGGTGCGAAGGGTAGCACCCGGAACAGTGAGTGACAGCAGGGAGTGCTGCACATGGGTGAACTTTCAGGAGGCACAGGGGCATTGCCCCCCCCGCAAATTCACAGAGGCAATGCGTGAGGGTGTGCCCAGATTTCTTCCTGCTTCTCCCCATGGAAAAATGTGTTCAGGGGGGTGAGTGGCAACACATGGAGCGCTTGGTGTTGCTGCTGGGCTCCCTCCCCCCAGAATGTTCCTCTGGGCTGGGAGAGGGGGATGAGCAGCAACACCAGACGCTCTGTGCGTCCAGGTCACTTTCTCCACCAGGGCTGTGTAGCATCAGGAGCTGCTGTCCTGCCCTTCCCTTATGCAGCCCACATGGGGGAAGTGATCTGGACACAAGGAGCACCTAGCGTTGGAGGGGGTGCAAGGGACTGGGGAGAAGGGGCACAGGAGGTGAGTGCAGGGGACTGGGGAGAAGGGACACAGGAGGAGTTAAGGGAGAAGGGGTGCAGAAGGGTTTGGGGGAGAAGAGACACAGGAGGGGAGTGCAGGGGTTAGGAGAGAAGGAAGTGTGGGAGGAGCTAGGGGAGAAGGGGTTATTCATTATGATAGTTATTACTGTGTATTTTACAAATAATTTCAGACATACGTTTCAGATTAGATGCCTGAAATCGCACTCAGTTTTATCAGCAAAAACAACGAGGAGTCCTTGTGGCACCTTAGAGTCTCACACATTTATTTGGGCATACGCTTTTGTGGGCTATAACCCACTTCATCAGATTCATGGAGTGGAAAATACTGTCTGCAAATCTACTCAAGGGACACCATCATAGGACATAGCCACATCAGCCACACCATCAGGAGCTGGTTCTCCTGTACATCTACCATGTACATTGGACAAACCGGACAGTCTCTATGCAAAAGAATAAATGGACACAAATCAGACATCAAGAATTGTAACATTCAAAAACCAGAAGGAGAGCACTTCAATCTCCCTGGACACTCAATAACAGATTTAAAAGTGGCCATTCTTCAACAAAAAAACTTCAAAACCAGACTTCAAAGAGAAACTGCAGAACTTGAGTTAATTTGCAAACTTGACACCATCAAATTAGGCCTGAATAAAGACTGGGAATGGCTGGGTCACTACAAAAGTATTTTTCCCTCTGTTGATACGCACATCTTCTTGTCAGCTGTTGAGAATGGGCCACTTCCACCCTGATTGAACTGGCCTCGTTAGCACTGACCTCCAACTTGGTAAGGCAACTCCCATCTTTTCATGTGCTGTATTTTTATACCTGCCTCCTGTATTTTCCACTCCATGCATCTGATGAAGTGGGTTCTAGCGCACGAAAGCTTATCCCCAAATAAATTTGTTAGTCTCTAAGGTGCCACAAGGACTCCTTGTTGTGTTTGCTGATACAGACTAACATGACTACCACTCTGAAACCTGTCAGTTTTATCAGTGACTACCATCTCTCAGCTTCTCTGCACTAGGACAAGATGAGTTCATCTCCCCCTAGGTCTGCTTAGGTTCTCTCCTTCCCTTACTCTCTTCTTGGGAGCATGCAGAAACCTACCAGCAGGAGCCAAAGATTTGAGCCTGAAACCTTTACGCTGTAAGGAGTCCTTATTCATACTCTTAATCTCACTTAACTCAGGAAGGTTCCAAGATCTGTCCCCAGCTCCTGCTGCAGCTCAGCAGTTCAGAGTTTTGGAGCAGCACTATATTTGTGTTGATTTGTCTGCAAACATTTTGATGTTTTGCTGCTGTCATGAGGAATAAAGAACGATTCTATGCTTTTTATCCCGAAGTAAAATCACATATGGCAGACTCCTACTGGCTATATACAGAGCATGTTGTGAGAGATAAAGCATGTTTTCTTGTTGATTCTGAGACAGACATTGTAGATGTGTAATGCTGTTAAAGCTAGAATGTTAGAGTTTGCACAGGAATTACTCTACAAATTAATTCCTAATAAAGATAATTTCTTCAGAATAAGCACTGGAATCATCTTTTATAATACTGATTAGCCTAATCAAATTATTTTTGTAAAGATTGTTTAATAGCAGACAATATATGTCTACGTCCAAAATTTATATCCTTTATGCCATGGTTTTTGCACTTGTTTATATATTTTTATTATTGCTTTTTGTTTTTTAGCTAACACAGAAGTTGCTAGGTGGTTGCTATACAATTATAACAAGAGAACCCAGGCAAACCAAGCGCTGTATGTTCTGTACTCCGTTTGACTGGTTATTGTGAGTATGTTTTTTAAGCCTTAATCTCGTGAGACTCCATTTCCACAGCTACGGATCGTGGAAATTCCTGTAGTAGGTGATGGAGTGCTCACCCCGTTGTACTGGAATTTATGAAAGAGTGCACTTCTGTTTTAGATTACCTACCTCCCACTTTTTTTTAAAAATTACATATCCAAAAACAAAACAGGTAAAATAAGTCTTTATCCTATTTGGTTTTTTTTAAATATTAACTCTGCAATTATGGACCAGCAAGAAGGAAAGCTGATCTATAAATGATCTTTTCTCATAGCATTGTATTAAACCAGCTGGACAGAGAAGATATAAGAGACAGCCTCTAGGAAGTAACGTCTTTTATGATGTACTGAAAGATTTGCTGTTCTGTATAGTGTTTTGAAGTTGAAACTCCCCGCCCCAGCCGCACCCTGCAAATCACGTGGCGTGACAGTGTGACAAATTTCCTGTGACAGCGGTTCTCTGGTTTTTTGCCTTCCGAGTTGGGCGGCCAGAGAGCGGCGGCTGCTGGCCAGGCACCCAACTCTGAAGGCAGCACCACCAGCATTAGCAGCACAGAAGTAGGGGGGCAATACACCATATACCACACTTTGCTCTTCGCACGTAAAAGGCCAGCGGCCCTACGTACATCCAAAGAGTGGAGCTGCCGCTTCTCACTTGAGGCGTGCGGTTTGGGAAAGAAAGCAGGCACGTGTGTGGGTTGGTTGTGGTGGAAGCAGGAAACCACCTTTGGTTGAAATTTAGGATGCAGGTGTATTGAGACCTTGTCTTTATGGAATGTAGTAAAAGGGGGGGGTTTCCATCATAGCTACCAGTTCACCAACCCTCCTTGCAGGGGTAATGGCGACCAGAAAAGCTACTTTCATAGAAAGAAGAGACAGGGGGCAAGAGGCCAAAAGTTCAAAGGGGGAGTTCATTAATGACGTGAGGACTAAGTTGAGGTTCCATTGAGGAGTGACAGCCTGGATGGACGGGTATTTGTGTACAAGGACCTTCCAGAATCTGGTAGTCAAGAGGTGGGTGAAGACGAAGTGCCCCTCCATGGGAGGGTGGAAGGCACTAGTGGCCGCTATATGTACTTTGATGGAGTTGAGAGTGAGCACTAAGGTCTTTAGAGAGAGAAAATAGTCTAATAGCATGGGGATGCCCATGGCCTTGGGGTCAAGACCTCTATGTAGGGCCCAGGTAGTGAAACAGGTCCATTTGGCCTAGTAGGATCACCTTGTGGACTCCTTTCTGCTATTAGAGAGGATGTCTCAGATTGCCTGTGAGCATTCCTGCATTAGGAGAGGCATCCATCCAAATACCACACTGTGAGATGAGGTGCCCTCGGTGTGCCATTGTGTTGCGTGAGTAGCTGCGGGAATGTTGGGAGCAGGAGTGATGGACACTGACACGTGAAGAAGAAGAGGAAACCAGAACTGGGGAGGCCAATATGGAGTAATCACAGGATGACCGTCGCTCTCTCCCATCTGAGTTTGTGCAGAACATGTGGCAATAGAGGGCACTATATTAAACCGTAGCTGATCTGGTCCAACCAGTTCATGATCAGGGCGTCCCCTTGCAAGTGGACATTGAGTCTTCCCCTCAAACAGTACTGAATGCGCTTGGTGTTGGTGAGATGCAAAGAGGTCCCTGATCAGTGTTTCCCAGTGGCTGAAAATGTCCACATCTACCGCGCCACGCAATTCCCATTTGTAGCAGGTTACTAAGTTTCTGCTGAGAGCATTGGCAAGTACACTCTGAGCTCCCAGCAGATAGGCTGCCGACAGGAGGGTCTGATGTGAAATGCACCATTTCCAGTTCCACACATAGTGCTCGAGACCGCGTGCCCCCTTGCTTGTTTATGTAGTAAACCTTAGTAGTGTTGTCTGACATAATGAGGACATGATGAGAACAGATAGTTGTTAAGAACATGTGGCATGCCTTGCATGCCGCTCAAAGTTCCAGGATGTTGATGTGCATCCTGGCTTCCCGAGTGGTCCAAGCGCCTTGCATCCTGTGATCTCCCTTGTGGGCACCCCAGCCTTTGAGTGATGCATCCATTATAATTGTAACACTTGTGGAGCATGGAAGGAAGGGCATATTGAAGCAAATGTGGAGTGGGTTTGTCCACCATCAGAGGGAAGAGAGGATTTCTGGTGGAACGTTGAGAATGGTGTCCATGAATTGGTGCATGGGAGAGTAGACTCCCTGCAGCAAGAGTTGGAGACAGACGAATCTTAGGCAAGTGAAGTGCATGACGTATGTGCATGCTGCCATGTGACCGAGGAGGGAAAGGCAAGTTCTTCTGGCTGATACCAAGGGGCTGGAAGTTACTAAGGTGATCAGGTTCAGTAAGCTCAGGAATCTGTCTTTTGGGAGATAAGCATGTGTGGAGGCCACGCTGATGCATGCTCCTATGAATTCTAGGGATAGTGTAGGGCGTAAAGTTGATTTTTCTGTGTTGATGCTTACACCTAGGAGGAGAGGAATAGAAGAAGCTGGGATGCCAATTCTTGAGCTGCTGCTCTGGACTGTGTCACCAGCAGTCAATCATCTAGATAAGGGAAGAGAAGGACTCCTTGTCATGAGAGGTGAGTCACTACAACACAGAAAACTTTTGTGAAATCTCGTGAAGCAGCGGTAAGTCCAAATGGGAGACCCCAGTATTGGAAGTGCCGAGGACCCACCATGAACCTCAGGAATCATCTGTGGGTCACACGTATGTCACTATGGATGTAGGCATCCTGCATACCTACAGCCATGAACCACCTTCTAGTGAAGGTATGAACTGCCGCAAGTGTGACCATGCGGAACTTTGATTTTCAAATGAATCGGCTGAGGTGTCGGAGATCCAAGGTTGGTCTCCTTCCTCCCTTCTTCTTGGGTATGAGGAAGTAGTTGGAGTAGAATCCTGTGCCCTAAGGGTCTGCAGGGACTGGCTCCATTGCTCCTCTTTGCAGGAGGAGTCGACCTCTATGGCAAGAATACTGTTCATAGAATCATAGTATCAAAGAAGATTAGGGCTGGAAGAGACCTCAGGAGCCAGGGCTTTGTCAAGCCAGACCTTAAAAACCTCTAAGGATGGAGATTCCACCACCTCCCTAGGTAACCCATTCCAGTGCTTCACCACCCTCCTAACAGTGTTTCCTAATATCCAACCTAGACCCCTCCGCCCCACTGCAACTTGAGACCATTGCTCCTTGTCCTGTCATCTGCCACCACTCAGAACAGCTGAGCTTCATCCTCTTTGGAACCCCCCTTCAGGTAGTTGAAGGCTGCTATCAAATTCCCCCTCATCCTTCTCTTCTGCAGACTAAATAAGCCCAGTTCCCTCAGTCTCTCCTCGTAAGTCATGTGCCCCAGCCCCCTAATCATTTTTGTTGCCCTCCACTGGACTCTCTCCAATTTGTCCACATCCTTTCTGTAGTGGGAGGTCCAAAACTGGACGCAATACTCCAGATGTAGCCTCACCAGTGCCGAATAGAGGGGAACAATCACTTCCCTCAATCTGCTGGCAATGCTCCTACTAATACAGCCCAATATGCCGTTAGGCTTCTTGGCAACAAGGGCACACTATTGACTCATATCCAGCTTCTCATCCACTGTAACCCCCAGGTCCTTTTCTGCAGAACTGCTGCTTAGCCAGTTGGTTCCCAGCCTGTAGCAGTGCATGGGATTCTTCTGTCCAAAGTGCAGGACTCTGCACTTGTCTTTTTTGAACCTCATCAGATTTCTTTTGGCCCAATCCTCCAATTTGTCTATCCTCCAATTTGCTGGATCCTATCCCTACCATCCAGCATATCTACCTCTCCCCCCAGCTTAGTGTCATCCACGAACTTACTGAGGGTGCAATCCATCCCATCATCCAAATCATTAATGAAGATGTTGAACAAAACCGGCCCCTGGGGCACTCCGTTTGATACCAGCTGCCAACTAGACATCGAGCTGTTGATCACTATCCGTTGAGCATGATAAGCTAGCCAGCTATCTATCCACCTTATAGTCCATTCATCCAATCCATACTTTTTTAACTTGCTGGCAAGAATACTGTGGGAGACTGTATCATTAGACGGTACACTTTCCTCAGTTAGTACTGAACTAATATGCCAGCACAATGATAGCAGGCATGATGTTCTTGGAAATGCAATTTTTTGGATGAGATATAAAGTCAAGGTTCTGGTAACTTACACTGATGGAAGATCCCATGGCACTTACTGCAGGAATAAGGTGATATTCCTAGTGTCTTGGGCAAATTCGCAGCTTTGGTAATTATCAGAAATTTTTTAAAGCCTTTTGGCATAGCTTTGCATGGATATAGTAAACTTGAAGAAGTGGAATTTGTTCACATAGGTTCATGGGGTCAGCTCTTTCAGATTTGCTTTAGGTTCAAACCACATTTGAAATCTGATGCCAATGTTCCACAGCCTCAACTATACCCCAAGTGAATTCTGGAACTCAACCCAAAAGACCCTTTTCAGAATTCAGGAGGCAGTAGATCTTGGGGAGTAATCCTTTGGTGCCTCTTGAAGATCCTGGAAAGAGTGGGTGGGGAAAAACCAGGCCAACTGCAGAAAGCTCTTTAAAGTAAGGGGACAAACTAAGGCCTGATAGGAGAAGAGAGATGGAAGTGAGATGAGGGATTGAATCTAGGTTAAAATTCCAAAACTCAGTCCAGTTTCATGAATCTTCTGGTACAGCAGGGAAAAGTTTTCTTTACAAAGAAGAGTGCTATCTAGTTTCAAGTTTCAATGAAAATAATATACTTAGCCCAAGTGATTTAAAGTCAACAATTTTAGATGCCAATCCAGAAAACCATTCAAACACATGCTCAACTTGAAACATGTGAGTAGTTCCATTTAAGTCAGCAAGACTATTACGTGCTTTGTAAAAAGAAAAGGAGTTCTTGTGGCACCTTAGAGACTAACCAATTTATTTGAGCATAAGCTTTCGTGAGCTACAGCTCACTTCATCGGATGTAGCTCACGAAAGCTTATGCTCAAATAAATTGGTTAGTCTCTAAGGTGCCACAAGAACTCCTTTTCTTTTTGCGAATACAGACTAACACGGCTGTTACTCTGAAACGTGCTTTGTAGTTTTCCTTTGTACTGTTGATGGATCACCACTTAAATGGGGTTTCATGCAGGTCCATGGCTTCACTGGGATAAATCTCATTACAGGATCAGGGCTCATGGGAATACTGAATGAATTTGGTCTGATACTAGCCCCACATGTGTATTTTCACAAAACTGCCAAACTGTTTGCCAAGCTCTGTAAAGTAGAGGCTCAGAATGGGTGGAATGATTGTGCAGATTAGGCTTGAAAGGCACAGCACTTGCGCACACTCTGCTTGGCTGTAACCAGTACTTTAAGTCTCTGGATTTCATACAATTCTATTCATTCAGAGTTTTTATAACATATTTTAAAATTAACCATACAGGGGAAAAACTTAAAGAACAGGGTCTAATATCAAGTTATTCATATGGAGCAAAATTTGATTATAACCAATTTGAGAAAGTAACCTTCTGTGGTATTTAGTTCTTAGTAAAAAAGGGAGATTTCCTCTGGGACAGAGTGATAGAAAGCTAAGTTCCAGTTTGTAGAACTTGGCCCCATGGAGGTAGACAGCATCGTTTCTTCTTAGCATATGGCAACATGCCTCAGGTGGCACATGACCAGGATTCATCACCAAACTTGGTCCACTGTTTGGATTATTAGCTTCCCTTGCCCGGGTGGGCTACTGACGGGGAGGGTGACATGAGTGCTGATCCATGCCCCCCAGGTAGCATTTAAGAACATCATGTCTGGTTTATTAATTAGTCTTACTATAAGGCACTGACCCATTAAAAGAAACTAGAAAGCATGCCAGGGAAGAAAAATATGAGGACCACAAGGAAAATATAATTAGATTTTTAAAAATGCAACTGGCAAACCAGGTTTTTGAACAGTTAATCATTTTGAATAGCAAAACAGAGCTGTATAGCACATCCAAAGACTTAATTTCTGGCATAATAACTTTGCACACTACAACTTAATATGCAAATTTAGCAAAATATCCTGTGTATTGTCTCTTAGGATGACAGACTATGCTTTGGAAAAAAGAAAGGACAACTGCATGAAAAATACAGAGAAAGGACAAAACACTAAACTTTTACTTAAGGTAAAAAATCATGGGCCACATTTCCATTTGTGATTTCGTTCCTTTGTGATGCTTGATTTATTGTAAAGGAACCAGAAACTGACCACATCTGGCAAACGACACCTGCTATGTTCCCAGAAGAGAGGAATTCTCAAATCATATATAGCCAGCAGAGCTAACTTCTATGCCAGCTGCTTCCATCTCTCCTCCTTGTAGGGCAGCAGTTCTCAAACTGTGGGTCGGGTCCCCAAAGTGGTGTGAGACCCCATTTTAATTGGGTCGCCAGGGCTGGTTGAGACTTGCTGGGGCCTGGGGCCAGAGTTAAAGCCTGAGCTCCTCCACCCGGGGCCGAAGCTGAAGCCTGAGGGCTTCAACCCTGGATAGCAGAGCTCAGATTACAGGCCCCCTGCCTGGGGCTGAAGACCTTGGGCTTGGGCTTTGGCCTCCCTGCCCGAGGCGGTGGGACTTGGACTTGGGCTTTGGCCTCCCTCCCGGGGTCATGTAGTAATTTTTGTTGTCAGAAGGGGGTCACGGTGCAATGAAGTTTGAGAACCCCTGAAGAGGGTATATGTCAAGGACGGGGAGAGGGAGAGATGGAGCTCTGGCAATTCACAGGTATTTGGTTCCTTAATCATAGTTAGTTTCTGTATGAGGTTAGGGCTGGATCAACTTGAGAATTAGGCAACCATAAACCAGCTCCTTGATGGTCTTCGTGCATCAACTATATATCTTGGTGCAGGAGAGAATCTGACCCCATACTGTGATACGAACATATACGGTGCTCTACTTGGTTATTGCCTGGGAACATAATTGCTACCTGACCAAATACTTCTTAGAAACCCCTTATTGGATAGGTTTTATGACATATTACAGAATGTCCCTTGACATTCAGGACAGGTAGTTCCCCTATTGTTCATACATTCTGTTGAGTCTACCCCAGTTAGATTTTGTATTTAAAACCAGCCCAAAATAAAATGTATGTGGGAAAGGAAACAAAAAATAGCCCAAGCCAACCATCTAAAAGCCTTTAAATCAATCAGTGCAGAGCAGACACTCTGTGTGTTTTACCTGTTGTGTAATACTTAGACACATTGGGATTTTGTATATTACAACATTCAGTTTTAGTTTTTCTCCTTTATGAGACTTTACTCTTTACTAATAATTCATAAAACTGAATTTCAATAAAATGAATTTCAAAAGTGATCAGGACTGCAAAGCTTCTCTCATTCAAACTCACTAGATCCTTATACTGATAAGATGAGCAGAAAACAGAAGCTCAGACTCTGATGGTACTTTGCATACTTGGCAATGTTCTTGTTAGCTGAATCAGGAGATTCGGTGGTTGCCATTAAAATCTGTACAGTTGCTGTTTGCAAGTAAGTAATTTTACTGCTGTAATCTCTGTATTAAGTACAAGCATACTTAAGAATCAGGTATACCACAGTAACAATAACTAAACAAAATGCAAACTTGAAAAGATTTAAAAGGCAAACTGTATATGACCTAGTTTATGTATGAAATGTATTGTTGTATAATAAAAACAAAAAGGAGTCCAGTGGCACCTTAAAGACTAACAGATTTATTTGGGCATAAGCTTTTGTGGGTAAAAAACCCACTTCTTCAGATGCAAGTCTAATGATATATATGAATTTACCATCCTGACAATTATTTTCAAAGTTCATTTTAAAAGGTATGTGTATTTTATAGAATGTGGTTTGCCTCAGAAGACTCACTTAACTTATCTGGAGATGGTGAAACAGCTCAGTGAAAAAGAGAGGTGTGTGCAGGAATAAGGAGAGGTTACTCACCTTGTGTAGAAACTGGAATTCTTTAAGATGTGTGTCTCTCTGGGTGCTCCACTTCAGATGTGCATGCACCTGGAGATTTTTGATAGCAGTGCCAATTCAAGCCTGTGCCTGTGATCTACACACCCTCTTGTCCTGTACCGAGGATATACAGAGCTGCATGGGCAAACCACCCTCAGTTCTTTTTCTACTGCAAAGTTCTGCAGAGGAATCTCTGATTCAGAGGGAAGAATGGAAGCAGTGGAGCATCCATAGGGACACACATCTCGAAAAACTCCAGTTACTGCACAAGGCGAGTATCCTCTCCTCCTTTGGAGAAACGACCCTGTTCGTGCTGCAGTTCAGGTGACTCCCAAACACTATCCCCACAGGGAAGAGGGAGCATTGTAGCAGAGTCTAATACTGAGAACACAACTGCATTGCCAATTGACACATCTGATCTAATGGAATGAACCAAAGCATAGTGCATGGAGACAATAGGTATTGAAGTTCAGGTTGCAGCTCTGCAAATTTAGCAACTAGAACATCCAGTTATGCCACAGAAGTAGATTGCGACCTTGTAGAATGGGCTTACAATCTAGGAGGCTGAATATTGGCAGAATCATAACGTGAGACAGTAAGCCAAGAGATCCACCTCAAATCTTTGAGTGGAGATTGTGGCTCCTTTGGATCTGTCTGCAATTGAAACGAACAGTCTGAGCGACTTTCTGAATGGTTTGGCTCTGTTCAGCGAGAAGGCTAATGCCCTTCTGAAATCCAAGGTACGGAAGGCAGCTTCTTGCCTAGCCTGATGCAGTTTAGGGGAAAAAACTAAAGGTGAATGGTCTGATTAAAATGAAATTCAGAAGACGCTTTAGGTAGAAACTTAGAATGTGGTTGAAATGAGACTTTTTCCTTGTCAGACATTGTAAAGTGATGGGAGGAGCTGCCATTAAAGCCCCCAGTTCTCTGACACTCTGGGCAGAAGCGATGGTCACCAAGAAAGCTTTTTTCATGGATAGGTGAAGCCGCAAGCATGTAACTAATGGCTCAAAGGGGTGTTTCATAAGGGAACTAATGAGAAAGTTCAAGTCCCATATCAGGATAGGTTCCTTAAGCTATGGAAAAAGATTAATCAGTGCTGTGAGGAATCTTGATGTTGTGGGATGAGTACAAATTGAAAAACCTTTCACAGAAGTATCAATGTTGTTTCAGCTACCAAGAGAACCTTGATGGACATCATAGTAAGACCTGACCTTTTACATTCCAATAGATAGCCAAGGATAGTGGAAAGACAAGAGTGAACAGGAGAAACTTGTTGATGGGTACACAGTGGGCAAATATCTTCCATTTCTGACAATAAGTATATCACACAGATGCTTTTCTACTGTTTAACAATACCTGCTGCACCTCTGTTGAACAGGAAGTCTCTATTCCTAAGAACCATCTAGGAGCCATGCCTGCAACTTCCAGTTGGGGTGAAGTGTCTGACCAGCATCCTGAGACAACAGGAAACAATTGGTTGGAGTTCTCAGCAGTGGATGAGAAGTCAAATCAGGTAAGGATATCACACTTGTCTTGGCCAAGTTGGTGCAATTAAAATGATGTTAGCCTTGTCCTTTTTGATCTTGTTCAGTACTTTGCAAAGCAATGGTGTGGGTGGGTATGCATAAAGGCAGCCCTTCATCCCTGAAATAAGGAAGGCATCTTCTAGTGACAACTGGTATCTTTGTAACCCAGCACACCTGGTTACAACTTCAGTGTTTCTAGGGATACTTCAATTGAGTCCCACCCTGCCGTGAAGAATTTTTTGCAGTTTGTGTTGATGGTGGCGGCAAAGAGATCCACTTCTGGAAGCCCCACCTGGTTAGAAATATGCTGTTGAGGACTCGTGAGTCCAGGAGAAGTGCCTGCTGAGATGGTTGGCCATGGTGTTCTGTATACTTGGGAGGTAAGAAGCACAAATTCTAGAGTTTTATTCCTTTGGCACAAAGCAAGGGAGAGCATGTCCCACTCTGTTGATTGATATACAACATGCAGGCCATGTTGTCTGTCATGACCTTGATCAATTTGACTCTCATCAGTGGAACAAAATTTGTGCAAGCATTTCTGACTGTTTTCAATTCTAGAAGGTTGATGTGAAAAGGACACTCTTGAGAAGAACAGGAGTACTTGTGGCACCTTAGAGACTAACCAATTTATTTGAGCATAAGCTTTCGTGAGCTACAGCTCACTTCATCGGATGCATACTGTGGAAAGTACAGAAGATCTTTTTATACATACAAACCATGAAAAAATGGGTGTTTACCACTACAAAAGGTTTTCTCTCCCCCACCCCACTCTCCTGCTGGTAATAGCTTATCTAAAGTGATCACTCTCCTTACAATGTGTATGATAATCAAGGTGGGCCATTTCCAGCACAAATCCAGGGTTTAACAAGAACGTCGGGGGTGGGGGGGGGGTAGGAAAAAACAAGGGGAAATAGGTTACCTTGCATAATGGTTAAGTCATTATGCAAGGTAACCTATTTCCCCTTGTTTTTTCCTACCCTCCCGCCCCGACGTTCTTGTTAAACCCTGGATTTGTGCTGGAAATGGCCCACCTTGATTATCATACACATTGTAAGGAGAGTGATCACTTTAGATAAGCTATTACCAGCAGGAGAGTGGGGTGGGGGAGAGAAAACCTTTTGTAGTGGTAAACACCCATTTTTTCATGGTTTGTGTGAATAAAAATATCTTCTGTACTTTCCACAGTATGCATCCGATGAAGTGAGCTATAGCTCACGAAAGCTTATGCTCAAATAAATTGGTTAGTCTCTAAGGTGCCACAAGTACTCCTTTTCTTTTTGCGAATACAGACTAACACGGCTGTTACTCTGAAACCTGTCATCTTGAGAAGAACATTTACCTTGAATGCTGTGACACCATAGATATGCTCCCCATCCCAAAAGGGACACATCTAATGTTATAATGATGGTAGTAGGAGGTTGCATGAAAGGGGCTCTTGCACAGACTTTAAAGGGGTCCTTCCACCAATTGACTGAGTCCAAAACACAATGGGGAACAGAAATATGTTTGTCTTGACTGCTTATTTGGCATATAAACTGCCTTGAGCCATCCCTGGAAGCACTGAAGATGTATCCAGGAGCTTTGGGTTACGAAGGTACAAGCTGCCATATGTTCTAATAGTTGGAGACAATTTCTTGCTGAGCTTTAAGGACATACCTGAACCTTTGAAATTAGATTTTTTTAGGATTGCGAACCTGTCCTTCGTAAAATGAAGAAACCTGTTGTGAGGGGGTGAATTGTGACATGAAAATACATGTCAAGGGTCACAAACCAATCCTTGGAATCTGAAGAAGGAATTATAGCTGCAAGGGTCACCATCCTGAATTTTTGTGGTTTCACTTAGTTGTTTAGATGCTTTAGATTAGAGCTAATATTGGTCTCCATCCTCCATTCTTTTTGGGACCCAGCAAGTACTTCTAATAGAAACCCTTTCTCCTGTGCTGGACTGGAGCTGGTTCTGTGGGCCCTAAGCATAGAAGAGAGGCAACTTTCTATTGCAGCAATTGATCATGAGATTGATCCCTGAAAAGGGATGAGGAAGGAGGGTAGGAGGGAGGGATGGAGATGAAATGGATGGAATAATCAGGCACTGTGATCTCCAACACCCATTTGTTGGATATTATTCTCTCCCATGTAGGTTGGAAATGGTAAACACGGTATCCAAAAGGGGGGTGGGAAAGGAGGGTGAGACTGTAGGCTCCAGTAGAGTAGATGATTACGAGTTTAAATCAAACCTTTCAAAGTGTGAAGAAACTCATCAGCAGACTCAGAGAACAGCTTGACACCATCAAAAGGAAGGTCCTCAACAATACTCTGTACTTCCTTAGAGAAGTTAGCCAATTGGAGCCAAGATGCTTGTCGCATCACAGTTGTGGTGGAAATGAACCAGGCTGCAGTATCAGCTGCATCTAAGAAGGCCTGCAATGATGTTCTTGTTGAGAGCTGACCTTCATTTATCATAGAATCATAGAATATCCGGGTTGGAAGGGACCCCTGAAGGTCATCTAGTCCAACCCCCTGCTCGAAGCAGGACCAATTCCCAGTTAAATCATCCCAGCCAGGGCTTTGTCAAGCCTGACCTTAAAAACCTCTAAGGAAGGAGATTCTACCACCTCCCTAGGGAATGCATTCCAGTGTTTCACCACCCTCTTAGTGAAAAAGTTTTTCCTAATATCCAATCTAAACCTCCCCCACTGCAACTTGAGACCATTACTCCTCGTTCTGTCATCTGCTACCATTGAGAACAGTCTAGAGCTATCCTCTTTGGAACCCCCTTTCAGGTAGTTGAAAGCAGCTATCAAATCCCCCCTCATTCTTCTCTTCTGCAGGCTAAACAATCCCAGCTCCCTCAGCCTCTCCTCATAAGTCATGTGTTCTAGACCCCTAATCATTTTTGTTGCCCTTCGCTGGACTCTCTCCAATTTATCCACATCCTTCTTGTAGTGTGGGGCCCAAAACTGGACACAGTACTCCAGATGAGGCCTCACCAATGTCGAATAGAGGGGAACGATCACGTCCCTCGATCTGCTCGCTATGCCCCTACTTATACATCCCAAAATGCCATTGGCCTTCTTGGCAACAAGGACACACTGCTGACTCATATCCAGCTTCTCGTCCACTGTCACCCCTAGGTCCTTTTCCGCAGAACTGCCGCCTAGCCATTCGGTCCCTAGTCTGTAGCGGTGCATTGGATTCTTCCATCCTAAGTGCAGGACCCTGCACTTATCCTTATTGAACCTCATCAGATTTCTTTTGGCCCAATCCTCCAATTTGTCTAGGTCCTTCTGTATCCTATCCCTCCCCTCCAGCGTATCTACCACTCCTCCCAGTTTAGTATCATCCGCAAATTTGCTGAGAGTGCAATCCACACCATCCTCCAGATCATTTATGAAGATATTGAACAAAACCGTCCCCAGGACCGACCCTTGGGCACTCCACTTGATACCGGCTGCCAACTAGACATGGAGCCATTGATCACTACCTGTTGAGCCCGACAATCTAGCCAATTTTCTACCCACCATATAGTGCATTCATCCAGCCCATACTTCTTTAACTTGCTGACAAGAATACTGTGGGAGACCGTGTCAAAAGCTTTGCTAAAGTCAAGATACAGTACATCCACTGCTTTCCCTTCATCCACAGAACCAGTAATCTCATCATAAAAGGCGATTAGATTAGTCAGGCATGACCTTCCCTTGGTGAATCCATGCTGGCTGTTCCTGATCACTTTCCTCTCATGCAAGTGCTTCAGGATTGATTCTTTGAGGACCTGCTCCATGATTTTTCCAGGGACTGAGGTGAGGCTGACTGGCCTGTAGTTCCCTGGATCCTCCTTCTTCCCTTTTTTAAATATTGGCACTACATTAGCCTTTTTCCAGTCATCCGGGACTTCCCCGGTTCGCCACGAGTTTTCAAAGATAATGGCCAATGGCTCTGCAATCACAGCCGCCAATTCCTTCAGCACTCTCGGATGCAACTCGTCCGGCCCCACGGACTTGTGCACGTCCATCTTTTCTAAATAGTCCCTAACCACCTCTATCTCCACAGAGGGCTGGCCATCTCTTCCCCATTTTGTGATGCCCAGCGCAGCAGTCTGTGAGCTGACTTTGTTCGTGAAGACAGAGGCAAAAAAAGCATTGAGTACATTAGCTTTTTCCACATCCTCTGTCACTAGGTTGCCTCCCTCATTCAGTAAGGGGCCCACACTTTCCTTGGCTATCTTCTTGTTGCCAACATACCTGAAGAAACCCTTCTTGTTACTCTTGACATCTCTTGCTAGCTGCAGCTCCAGGTGCGATTTGGCCCTCCTGATATCATTCCTACATGCCCGAGCAATATTATGATGGTTTTAAATTTATGATGGTTTTAAATTGCTTGCGATGCTCCTCTGGTAAATGCTCTATAAAGCTGTTCAATGTATTGTAATTAATTGAGTCCTAGTTTGACATCCACTTTTTGTGGTTAGCAATTCTGAACTGTAATGTTGCTGAGGATTAACTTTTGTGACCGAAGTGATAACCTCACTTCTGGTCCTTGTTGTAACGGATAGACTTCGCATGTCTACCATGCTCTTTCACTGCTTCTCTGACCAAAGAATTTGGTGACAAGTGTAAAAAAGTCCCTCAGAGTCCCTGGCTGGAACATAATATTTTTGTCATCACATTTAAAGTACAGGGTGCTGTAGCTTGAGTCTGCCAGATGGTCTTAGCAGGCTCTAATAAAGCCTCATTCAAAGGAAGGGCCACACGTGACAAAACTGAACTATGTAAGATGTCCAGGAGCTTATGAGTGTCTTGGACCGCCTCTAAACGAATTTGAAGCATATCTGCAATGTCCTTCATCAGCTCCTAAAACGGCCTAAAATCATTTGCAATGGAAGATGGCGGAGGCATTACAGCTTCATCTGGCAATGATGAAGAAATACTTGTGTGAAGTGTTACCTCCTCATCAGCCCTTGCCTCCTGCTCCTCAAAGTTCTACTCTAACGGCTCAAGGTGACGAGGTGGTAGCAAAGATGCAGGAGAATGCCTCTACCTGTGCTCTCTCTGAGAGGGACTTGGGACCTTTAAGAACTGTTGGTGATATAGGGCCCAGGGATCCCAATAAAGTCACTGGTAGGGCTCCAGAGCATAGGAGAAGGCACCCATCACTGGTCACACCAACTAAATTGGGGTCAAGGTTGTCTGTCCCCAAAAGTCTCTAAGTAGTAGAGTAGTGACTTGTAGAGTAAAGAGGAGATCCCTGAATTGAAACCTGAGTCAGAAGAATCATCCTCAACATATTTCAGAGAAGGTGATAACTTTCACCCTAGATGGTTGATGCCCGTGAAGCAGGAGGTCTTGATGAAAAATGTGAAGCCTGTAACACAGAAGATCATGGTACAGATAACTTTATGGTACCAGTAGGTAATGGAGACCCCAACATAAAAAGATCCCTTGACTATCTAACTCCTGCGGTA
This sequence comes from Lepidochelys olivacea, assembly GCF_965140295.1. NCBI lineage: Eukaryota > Metazoa > Chordata > Testudines > Cheloniidae > Lepidochelys > Lepidochelys olivacea. The sequence goes on along the minus strand of NC_140421.1, from coordinate 79,597,620 downwards.
GTGATGATATGTGAAGGGGTGTTGAGAAGGATCCGGTGGAGACTGACAACGGTACCAAGGTAGGGACTTGTCTAGATTGCATCGGTGCTGTGGGCACTAAATGCTTCCACTGAGTATGTTCAGACTCAGGCAGTAGCAATAGAGCTATCAGGGACAGTGTACAGATACCAAAGATACAGTAGCGTCTGATGGTGCAGACTTCTTTGAAGTTGAATGTCTACTAGACTGGACATGACCACCTGATGCTGAACAAGTTTTCAGCACCAAATCCAGCTTATTGTTAGAGTGGCTTTTAGAGGAAGCCTTAGATGATTTCACGGTACTGGAACCACTGAAATTCTCAACAGTGCACATTCGGGACCTGAGGTCTCCAGAACAGTTTTTTTGATTGGTGAACGAAACTTTTTAGTAGGAGACCTAACATTCCTGCTCCTCTTGTCAGAACACACAGTCTTACTGCACAAGCCTCTTGGTACCACAGATGCAGAAGCAGGTGCTGTATCCATTGAGGGTCTTGGTGACCAGGATCCAGAGGTAGAGGGGCACTAAATGTGCTTGAAGATTGGTGTACCGGGGGATTCTCAGAGCCCGGGTTGGTGGCCAGTCTTGCTCCATCATTAACAATTTCAATTTTATTTCTCTATTTTTACAAGATCTGCTTTTGCAGGAAAAGCAGATCTTATATTTGACTCGTATATGGATGTCTCCCAAACAACAGAGGTGCCGAGATTGTCTGTCACTGACTAGGATAGCTTCCCAGCAGGAAAGACAGTGCTCAAAGCCTGGGGATCCTGGCATACCCCATATTCCAGAACAACCTCTCAAGCGGGGAAAGAACAAATGGGGAAAAACCAACAACAGACTCCCTGAACTAAATACTACAACTAAACTAAACTAAGAAACAGAACAAACTATGTTTAACTAACTACATGTAAGTGAAGCAGGCATGCTTTATGTTCCATCTCAGGCGGAAGGTGATCAAGAAGGAACTGAGTGTAGTTTGCCTTTGCAGCTCTATATATCCTCAATATAGACCATGAGGATGTGCATAGAGCGTGCGTGGGCAGAAGGGGCACTGCTACTGAAAATCTCTGATAGAAGGTGACTGGTGGCACATGCGCACCGAAGTGGAGCTCCTAAAGGGATATTACTTGAAGAAGAACTTTGCTGCAGTGCCTACAATAAAGACCTTGCAAAGGCTTGACTTCAGTTATTCTATTATTTACTCCATCATTATGATTATGCATTAAAAAATGTACCAGAGCAGTTTGAGAAAAGAAAAATTAAGTGTAAAGACAAATGTTTTCTAAATATCGAGGTATTTATATTGTGTCCATCACCGTGGCATCTGAACACTTAAAAATAGTACTGATTAGGTTTTTTTACCTGTTGTCATGACAATTCCAGCAAGAACTTTTCTACGTGCATGGGGAGATGTGAAATTATCAGTCAGATCACTGAATTTATCCACAACCAAGCGTGCAACAGCATCAGCTAAAACCTGCAGAATCACAGAAATACACGTTAGAGAGAATCAAACAAGAAACAACGATTAAATGTTGGCATTTAATATGATGGATGAAAAAAATCATCCACACTGTTAATTTTTTATCCTCCACTGATTAGGGCCAAGATTTCCCAGTGTCCACTAACTCTTGGTGCCCTACTTCAGATATCTAGCATCTGATTTTCCAGGATGCTGAGCAGAACACCTCCCAAAGACTTCAACTGGAGTTTTGGTTCTTGGACCCAAAACTGAAAACCTAATAACTGAGGGACCGAAAAGTAGTGACAATTTTGAAAAATTGGGCCTGGGAGAACAAAGAAATGGCAGAAAGATTCAACGCTTTTATCTCAACATACATCATTTTAAAGTCCTAAACAAGAGTCCATGTTTTTATCCTTGTATCTCAAAAATATTTAATTTCAGTGACCTAAACACTGGGCCTGAAAATAAGGCCAAAATATAACAAAAATCGGTCATCTTGACCAACATATAAAAATATTTTATTACACCAGAAATAGTTATTTATTTTTCACATTTATAAAAATGTGCCATTCCCTTAGCTTTAGGTGAATATACACTATTTTATTTTTTGTTTTATTACAAAAAACATACAATTTTTAAATGGACAATTTCAACATAAAATTCGATGACGTCCATCGAAAATAAAGAAGTATTATCCCTTTAATCCTCAGGAAAGCCTGGAATAATAGAGAAGGCTTTTCAATTTGCCCTGAGTGTCAACAAACTTACGGTCTGTCAGACTGAGTGAAGACTAGTTGCAGATTTAAGGAAAACTCCTTTAAAATGACCTACCACCAGCTTGTTTAAATCTCGAAATTGTTAGTTCCAGCACCACAGCTGATCTCAACATATTATCATGTGAGGAGAAAAGCTATCTTTAAGGTAGCCAGAAAACACAGAATTTAGAGGTTTGTAAGTCAAAATCAACATCTTGAATTTCACTTGGAAACAAACTGGAAGCTAACGCTGACTATGGAACAATGATGCTATTTGTGAAAAATATTGCTAAATAAGTAAAGTACTGCATTTGGAAGTAGCTGAATAGTTTTCATATGTACAGTAATTCCACAGAATACAGTGCAGTGATCCAATTTGGAGATGACAATGGCATAGAAGATTATGGAAGTTCCACGTTCAAAGGAAATGCTTGAAACCTTCTAGCCAACCACGCAGTTGGCAAAAAGGCATTCTTGGCCACAGCTACCACTTAGACATCCAGAAGCAGTAGAGGATGTAACAGGACCCACAAATTGTGAATCTGACCATGCAGTGGTGAGCATGCTCTCCCAATTCAGAGAATGGATATAACCTCCATATTTTCTCTCATAGTCTTCTCCAGCCTACTGTCATCATCATCTTTTCTTATACAGACAGACTGGGCCTTGGGAACCTACCTCTCATCTAAGCTTGGCTCGACACTGGGAAAGCAGATAGACCACATCATCAAGATGTGACAGAACAGAGAGAGAGTTGTTTATTACGGGCATACTGAAGACAATGCAGCTCTACTTCCACTTTATCTCACATAATGATCACATATACCCAACACACAAGGGGAGAGGTGAAGTAAGGGAAACCCCGAGGTTCCATCCATAAGAGAGCTCATGGGACTAAGAAGCCTTTGTCCACAACTACCCTGTGAGTCCTCTCAGGGAAGAGCAAAACCACTCAAGAGTTGTTCTCTCTACCCTAGACAGGGTCACTGGCATGTCACGAATACCTCATGGTCAAAAGTACCAAAAGTTGCTGACAGATCTAAAAGACAAAATATGGACACCTGAACATAATCAGATCTAACACCAGACTGTCATAGGTCAAGGAAACCCAAGGGCTCCAGACATTGTCAGAGTTGACTCACCACAACCTTCTCAACAATCTTCCTTGGAAACTGAGTGATGAGAAATAATGTGACAATTAGCAGAATTCTCAATGCCTATTTCCTTCCTGGACTTTACTGGCCAAGGAGGACATGAGTCCAGCTTGCAGGCCATAACCCTAAGCTCTTTGAACTTTTCCAGAGTCTTGTTGAGTGGCGCCGGCTAAAACTCAGAGAAAGCTGCATTTGGTGCTAGCTTCAGTCCTGGTTTTGTCGTTATAGAGACTGACAATAAAGCATATATGCATATATATATGCAAAGCAGATGACAGGGATATATCAAGCAAATTTAAGCAAATTCTACTTGTTATTTGTCCTTTTTGAAAACTCAACTTTTTCATGTTTTTCACTAGCTATCCATTGCACATAAGGATTCAGTTATGAAGAATAATGACAATAGATTAAAACAAGATATCTAATACAACTATGGCTTCTTTTATGAAGAACAGGATTTGCTATTGAGACAGCTGGGCACATGCACAAAGAAACTCATCTCTGTTTTGTTGCAGATCCTGTTCTTTGCAAAACCATTCAGCCAGCCCAGGAACTCTACTACTGAACTTCCTGAACAGTTTCACAAAGACCAGGACCTTCTTAAAAAAGTTCAGCCAACTCAGGTGGGGAGGCTCTTGTGCCAGCAGAACAGTTTCATGATGAACAGGATACTTGACAAAAAACTCACTGATCTGTCGAAGATCCAGGTCTTTGACTAAGTAGGTGTTCTCTGTTGAAAATCATCTTTTCTGACAAAACACAGATGCCACTGGGCTAGCAAAATCCATTCCCTGTACACCATAATAGCCACTACTTTCAATACAGGAAGCACTACTGTGTGCAAATGACAAAAGATGGTGGTGTATTACTCTCATTAACTATGCAAAAATCCTTCTGCATACTGTATCAGAGAATGACAGTAGGCAACAGAGAACACATTCTCCAATGATCTGATTATGATGAATAATGCTGTCAATTTTTTCCTACTTTTTGTTCATTAACAAAATAATTACATGATGTCAGAAAGACCTCCAAATAAACTCTCACCATAAAAAAATGTCTATTATCTCTAGCGTTCAGTTTTTAAGCTAGAAAGATCACAAGCTGCGGAATGTGAATTTTTCTGACCTATGTTAAATGATTCAAATTCAGAAACTCATGAACAGATTTTATGGAGGTTCCTCAGAAAATTTAAGCTTTACTTGAGGCCCAGCATTGAATCCAGACCAGAGTCCCAGTTCAGTTCTTAACCTCAAGAATACCGCCAAGTCAACAAATTGGGTCTCCTAGCTGCAAAGCTGGAGATCTAGTTTTTAACATTACCATACCTAACCTGTCCCAAACCACAACTTGATGGATCTTCCAGAAGAACTTGGCTTGCAGTTAGCCAAGGGGATGTCATACGAGACAGGGTCAGGCCAGATGGCTACAGGAGAGTGCTGGAAGGCACATATATTCGCCCCCGGATAAGCAGGTCCCTTTTCACTTGGTAGCTGAACAGGGGTTACTCTAGGTTAATTATGACACCTGGGGCCAATCAAGGGCCTGCCAGAACCCATTAAAAGCTTCCCCTCCAGACAGATAGGGGTGCGCGATAGGAGCTGAGGGAGGAAGGTGAGCTCCTGGACAGCTAGGCAGTGATGACACTGACAAGCATTAGGAGAGAAGCCACGCAGGTACAGAGGCAAAGGACCGGAGATCCCTGCCCAACAGGGAGGACGGCCCTTCTGGGCCCCAGAGGTCTGAGGGAAGAGACCCCGCCAGAGGGGAGAGACTGAGCTGGGTGTCTGGTCTGTTGCCACCATACCCGAAGGGGCAACCAGAGACTGAGAGGCTCCCTGCGACTCCCCCTGTCAGGGAGGCTGGGAGGAACCCTGCTCTGGGAGCAGGGTGTGGACAGTAAGCCCAGGGGCGTGTGAAAGATCCTGAGGGAAAAGCGGAATATCCCAGCCTGCCGCTAAATGGAAGCGCGGGACCCTCTGTGGTGGAGAGGAAGCTCTGGCACTCATACTGGTGTTATGACAGAGCACAATACTGCTGGATGGAATTGTGCAATGGACTCCCCAAATATGGGCACGTCCCAGTTCCCACACAAAGAAATGAGGCTTTAGCCTAGCTGGCGGAGCAGTCCCTAATCGCTGTGAAATATCTGCAAATCACAAAGACTTGCCTATCCCCATATTAACAACCCAGACAAGGAAAGACAGCTAAGGCTGATGAAAAAGGGCTGAGTAACACTGCTCGTTCTTCTTGCATATAATCTTTTGTCACATTCTACACTTGAAAAACATAGCCACTGTCACACTCTCTAAAAGTATCTAAACAGCAACCTCATTTCCCACTTTTGGTGGTTGTCTCCTCAAGTACCATTGCACAAATGTGTAAGAACACCCCAAAGCAGCAACACAGTAGCACGGGATAAAAAACGGTAAGTGATGACCCAGATAAGCAGCTACAAAGAGCAACAAATGTTAAAGTAGGAAAGAAGGTCTAATGCAAATAATGGCACTGAGGGAGAACAGTGCAGCTGACACTTTAAATGTCTGAATCACACACTGTAATCTCTGCCCCATGTACAGTATCTGCTGGGTACAGATAGAGCAAGGCAGTAAAGAATCCTCTGATGAGTTGCGCCAGCGCTCAGCCTCTGTGAGACTGCAAAATGACAGCTAGCCTGTCATTCAACAGATAACCAGATTGAATCACATCAGTGCTCTCAAAATGTGAAAGGGTATTCCTTCCACAGACACACTGGTACTTTGGGGCTCCCTGTTGAGAGCTGTTTACCCAGGAAGCACTTTGTTACATACAATAGTCTCATCATGATCTTGTTGTGCACTGATGAACTCCACTGCATGCTCGGCGCACATGTAGGTACTCAGGTACAAGTCAGGGCAAACAACGTCCACATCTACTGCTCAGTCCCCTCAGCTGCCATACAAAGCTGGGAACCTTTCAATACATGTGGAAAGGCCGTGCCTATTTGGAAAAAAATGGCTATACCTGAAGACAACAGTTAGAAAAACAAACAAACAAACAAAAAAGATCTAACCAGCAGAAAGGAAAAGGAAACAAAACTGAATGGGTTACAACTAGAATGGGCACTAAAGATCCTGAAGTCCCACTACACCTCTGAGAAGCCATGAACCATCACATGCCACTGGCTGGGTGGGGAGCTGCCAGAGTGGTGTGCCTAAAACCACTGTAGGAAGTGATTTTCCCACTGCCTTCTCCGTTATCTTGTGGTCCTCTATCGTACACTGTCATACTGTAGAATTTTTTTGTTTGTTATTGTGTGTTGCAATATGAACTACTAGCCTGTATTTTTCTAACAGTGTTTCATTCTGTTTTAGAATCTGGAAAGCATATGGAATGTATTTCTGAATGTCACTATTTTTTCCCTACCCAGGTTAAGCCATACAAAGAGTAGTAAATTTGAGAATGTGTAAAAGTTCTCAGTTGTCAAGGTACTGCAGAGATCATGATGGAAACTGAAGAACGCTGTTGTGCAGACAGTATACTAAACTGTAAACCCGTGAATTACTAAATAAATGATTTTGGTGTGGATCCACAGGAGCAGAACACATACCTCAATAGAGGGGAGTGGTGACAAAAACATGACTTCAAATACACATTGTGGGTCACATAAAAATAAAACAGTCAGATGTAAGGTAAAAAGGACCAAACAAAGAATTTGGAAAAGGGGACTGAGCCAAGAACCCCAGAAAACAGCAGCCATATGTAATCACAGAATTCAGCAAGGCTCATGGATGTGAATAGTTGGCCCTTTGTGAAACATTTTTTTAAATTGCAGCATAAGGTGCAGGCACTGATGGCTAGAAAGTAGCTATGTGGGGGTTATGAGCAGCAGCAGCAAAGTGCAAAGATCATACACAATACTTTGAGCTTTCTAGGACTCCCTGACTGAGCACCACCCACTGAGGCACACAGGACCTGCTCAGGGTTTGCGCAGCAGGATTTCTAAGCATTTAATGACTTTGCTTCAGAGACACAGAGTTCAGGACCCCACTCTGCTAGGCACTGTACAGACTTCAGACAACAGCCCCAGAACCAAAGAGCTCACGATTCAATTTACATGTCACAGAGGATGCAACAGGTAGACAAAAAGACAAATGGAGTGGGGATGAATTGAATGGATGAGATGAATAAAAATGAATACAGTTAATTAGAGAAGCAGAAGTCAAAGGTCACCATTTGCCTGACCAGTGCCAGCTGGCAGTGATTTGTAGCCATCACAGCAGAGGTAAGTTTTAATGAGCTATTTATGAAAGGATAAAATGACAACTTTACGAATTTTGACAGAACGTTTTCTGCACACACATGGATGTTAATATAAACTATTAACATCTTTATAATAAGCATGGTAGCTATTTAATCACTGCTAGAAGACATGCAATCTTGTAAACAAAACAGAAAAAGGAAAGCAAGGAGGAAAAAAGTATGGTTAAATGGCAAAGAGTTAGGTTCAAGAAATTCTAACCAAAGTGAAGAGAGCAGTAAGTAAATAGGGCCCTACCAAATTCACGGCCAAGAAAAACACATCACCGACTGTGAAATCTGGTCTCCCCCTGTGAAATCTGGTCTTTTGTGGGCTTTTACCCTGTACTATACAGATTTCACAGGGGAGACCAGCATTTCTCAGACTGGGGGTTCTGATCCAAAAGGGCGTTGTGGGGGGTGTGTGTGTGTCACAAAGTTATAAAGTATGGGGGTCGCAGTATTGCCACCCTTACTTCTCTGCTGCCTTCAGAGCCGGGCGGCTGGAGAGCGGCGGCTGCTGACTGGCAGCAGCAGCAGCGCAGAAGTAAGAGTGGCAATACCAGACCATGCCACCCTTACTTCTGCGCTGGTGCTGGAGGCGGCTCTGCCTTCAGAACGGGGCTCCAGCAGCAGCGCAGAAGTCAGGGTAGCAATACCGCAACCCCCACAATAGCCATGCAACCCCCTCCTCCCATTCCTTTTTAGGGTCAGGAACCCTACAATTACAACACTGTGACATTTCAGATTTAAATAGTTCAAATCACGAAATTTTACAATTTTAAAAATCCTATGATTGTGAAATTGACCAAAATGGACCGTGACTTTGGTAGGGCCCTAAATATAAACTCTGGCAAATAAAATCTAAACAGGAATTTAGAAAATAAAAGAGGGAATTTAGAGCATAAAAAGACAAGCACAGAAAAACAAACAAGAAATTCCATTTCCTCGGCTCTTGCTTTCATGAAGTAGGTCTTCTGTGATGGCAGTCCTGGACCAGGCTGATTTCCACTGCTATGAACTTGTTCTCTCATCCTTCAGTTTTTCCAGCTTCCTAGCCAAGCACGCTTCTCCACCCTGACTGTCTTCCCACCTGAAACCTCAGCTACGTATTCGCCACTTCTAATTCTCTCCTTAAGCCCTTCTCCCTTAACTTCTCTGTCTGCTCAAGATCATACTGATTTTCTCAAAGATGTATTGAGAAGGTGTGACGTTATCTGATTAAAATATGACCATGTAGATCATTGTTGCTACCACTCTCATATAATTGCAATAAATCTTATACAAGTAAGGTGTCAATAGAAAGGTTATTATTTGCTGAATATGATTATACTATTTAAAAACATGTACCATTTTTGTACTTGAAATTATGAATACTAACTATGTACCTGTATTTCAAATGTTTGCTCATGTAGTAACACCCACAAGGTATTTAGCCTGCACATCTTGAAGGAACTATTCAAATTGGATTGTCCATCAAAGAACACTTAACTCACATTGGAAGATGCCTATCTAAACTTAATGGACTTTCATGTGAACATTCTAACTGGAGTATGGGGGATGGCCTCTACTATGACAAAGCGAAGGATACATGGACTTGTGACTTGCCCATGTGACTCCAAACACCATCTTGCTACCTGTAACGTTCCACAGTGAGAACAATGGGTTTCCCTTCACTTGGGAGAAGCTATAAAAGGCCCTGGAAACATGTCCATTTTGTTTCTTTCCTGCTCAACTCTCTGGACTATGATGAACTTGTATTAACGGGAGCATTCTAACCCAAGGACTGAGGACCTTCCCATGATTTGGAAGCAACCAGAGACTTAACAAGCCAGCAGCTTATTCCATCACTGCTACAAGCCTGATCCAAGAAGTTTGCAATTATTGTATGTATGTGATTCCTTTAACCAATTTTAACTCTCATCTTTCTTTCTTTCTTTCTTTCTTTCTTTCTTTCTTTCTTTCTTTCTTTCTTTCTTTCTTTCTTTCTTTCTATAAATAAACCTTTAGATATTAGATATTAAAGGACTGGCAACAGTGTGACTATTGGGTAAGATCTGAGTTATATATTGACCTAGGTATGTGGCCGCTCCTCTGGGACCAGAAGAACCCTTTTGTTTGATGAAATAGGTTTTAAATAACCACTCATCATTACGTCTAGTGTCTGGGTTTTGAATCTAGGACTCATGCTCAAATAAATTGGTTAGTCTCTAAGGTGCCACAAGTACTCCTTTTCTTTTTGCGAATCTAGGACTGGAATACCTAAGGAGGCTGCATTTCTGACTTCTTGTTAGCCAGTGTGGTGAGACAGAAGTTTACTTTTGTTGCTGGTTTGGTATATGTCATGGAAGAATAACCACCAGTTTTGGGGTCTGTCTGCCCTTTTTTCCAGCAGCTTGTCCTGGATTTGGTATTCTCAGTCATGACCCACGGATGCATGGAGACAGAAGCTTTGAAATGGCTACCACTTTCCCTCTTTCATCACTCTCTCCTACTTCTCCTGTGTCACAGAAACCAAGGTTTGTCATCCACTTTCCTCCTCTTGCCCCACCTGCTTCAGTGACCCTATCCCACCCCATCTCCTGGCTTGACACCAGTTCTCATTTCCCCCCTCACCGTTCTCCACTTCTCCCTCTTTTCTGGGTGATTCCACTCTAAATACAAGCATTCTTCATTCCTCCTCCCCTTAAAAACCACTCACCCATGACACTGTTTCTCTCTCCAATTACCATTCTGTCTCCCTTCTTCTCTTTATCTCTAAGCTCATTGAAAGTGTTATCTATAACTACTATCTGGAATTTCTTTGCTCCAATTCCATCCTAGATTCTTTCCAATTTGGCCTCCACTTTCTAAGCTTCACTGAAACTGCTGTCAGCAAAGTTTATAACATCCTTTTCATGGCCATTTTTTAGAACTAATATTTCACTCTCATCCTCCTTGACTGTCAGATGCCTTTGACACAGCTGTGCTTATCTGCAGATCTTGTTTTACTTCAACTTTGGTGACTCAGTCTTCTCATTTTCCTCTTACCTCTCTAATCACTCCTTCACTGTTCGATCTGGAAGATCTTCGATATTCCCCCCTCCAACCTTCAGTGGGGATCCTTCCTCTTCCCCCTCCACATCTTACATGCATGTGATTTTGTTTAAAAAGGAACACTTCAACTATCATCTTTATGTTGATGAATCACAAATCTACCTGTTTACTCTGGACCTGTATCCTTTCATTTAAAGTAAAATCTCTGCCTGTTTTTCTCTGTGGATCTTCAGCTGTCAGCATAAGGTCAACATGTTCCAAACTGAGCTTGTGATTATTTCCCTGCCAAGCCCTCCCCTTCATCTTTTCCTCAGTTACTGTGGAGAAAACCACCATCATAACATCACCATGCTACCTATCACTCAGACCCATAGTCTGGGCTTCAGCTTTGACTCAGTCACCTCTCTAGGTTTACAAATCCAGGCTGTTTCTAAATCATGTTGCTTCTTACTACAGAACTTCTCTAAGATGTGGGCTTTCCTCTCTATCCACACAAAAATAAACCTGTATTTAAATAAAAAGCCTGATTTAAGTAAATATTATTTATAAAAACTACAAAAATCTGATCAAATTTTATCCACCCTGCTCATTGCCCAAAGTTAAGATTCACTGCTTGAGGATTAGAAACTTCCCCAATAGGCATGTTATTTTACAGTGGTCCATTATGGGATTTTAGACCTTCTGAAGCTTCTGGTATTGATCACCGATAAGAGTTAGGATACTAAACTAGATGGATGGCTGATCTGATCAGGTATGGCAATTCCTGTGTTCCTAATCAGGAAACAGTTTAATGCTACAGGTACATTCCCAGAAACCAGATCTCCATTACAAGCAGCTCTTTTAGGGCATTACCTGCCCATCCAAAGCTTTGAAATTATGGAAATACCAAGCAGAGAGGGATATTCCACACATTTTGCCTCCAGACATCATTTTATCTGCTGCCTATATAAAATACTCAGACCACAACAGAAAAGTGACTTGTATTTCCAACAGGTGGAGAGACACACTACACTGGCCATATTTACCTGACTTGCAGATTACAGTTAATGGAACTGTACACAAGATTAGCATCTGCACTGGAGTAAATGTTTGCTGGATAAGGCTCTTAGATACATCAAGCTGCTCACAAATTTTCCATCTCTCTCTTTTGATCTTCATCATTAGTTACACAGAAAGCTCAGCTGAGAGACTTGATGAAAGGTGCTGCTGAGTAATGTCTAACAAACTGAAAACCATAGGTCAGATTCTCAGCTAGTGCAAACCGGCACAGCTCCACTGAAGCCTCCTATTTTAACAGTATATGGAAAAATAAATTTCCCATTTACACCCATTGACATCAATGAGACTTAAGCATGTGGGTAAATTTAAGCATGTGCTGGAGAGCTTTAATGAATAAAGGCCATAGGTAGGATATGCTCTTTTAGATTGAGATGTCTATGATTTCTTTAGTTACTCTAGGCAGAGAAAATTTACCACCACTCTTTTGGCTGATTACTAAAAGCAGATTTTCAATAATAAATAATAAATCAGAGCTAAAATGAGAGAGAGAGAGAGAGACTATTCTAACTGCACTGAAAGATCAACAGCATAGTTTTTGTAATACAAACAGAAACATTGACCGTTCCCTCAGGCCTGCTCTCCACACTATTTCTGACCAAATACTTTTACCAGCAAATTGAATAAATATCTCGACAACACTGAAGAAATTAGGTAATTAGGCAGCTGTTCTGTCCATCAACATTTTTTAACAATCAATTAGAAAAGCCTACATAATTTCAAGAAACAAATAAGAGGACATAAATTATAGAAGTGTTCAGCATGATGTCAACATCCACACTGCTCTCAATGTAAGAATATCTGACGTAATTATGTTTTTTATTTCGGTATACTGCAGAATAATAATGCATAAAAGAAAAAACATAATGAAAACTCTTATGGTTAGCTATTTATTAACTGAGGGCATTGGGGGGGGTTCAGATATTTTTTGCAACAGCAAAGTATTACACTACAATTGTAGGCCATCTGTGTACTGAAACATAACACTAGTCAGATGAACAATACTTTCCTCCTATCTGATCAACCCTCTGAAATGCTGACAATTACAAACACAAAACTTTTCATTTCACTGCATCATGAAATGTTCAATTCCTATAAGCCTAGGTCTTGGTGCTTGAACACATTCATTTCTTCTAGTATTAGATACCAAAACGTATGCTCACAATTTTCAAATATCTAATAATGTTAGCTCCTCCACTTTGACCACAAAGATTTGACATTTTTGCCTTTTCAGGTAATCTCAACATATTAATCACACATCTCAGAACTGCTGAGTTCTCCTCCATTCAATTCTCATCAGCTTCGGTTCCTTGCCAGTTCTACAGGTTTATGATAAGCCATGTACTTTAACGTTTCAAAGCTACCAATATCAACCTAAAGAGGCTGAAACATGTGTATTTTCTGACATGGAAATAAAGGTAATTTGAACAGCAAAAGATCTACACATCCTTCAGATTGTTCCCTTTAATCACTGCTTAGCCAAACAATACATATTTAATGCTTAGTATTTCCTGATAATCAGCTCCTCCATCTCCCTAATCATTTTCTTCCCTTCTCTAGAGTCTCTCCACTAGATCACCATTTTTCTTGCAATAAGGAAGCAGAAATTGACTATAATATACTAGTTTCAGAGTAACAGCCGTGTTAGTCTGTATTCGCAAAAAGAAAAGGAGTACTTGTGGCACCTTAGAGACTAACCAATTTATTTGAGCATGAGCTTTCGTGAGCTACAGCTCACTTCATCGGATGCATACCGTGGAAATATACTAGACGCAGATGCCACAGACCTGTACAGAGTAGGGACTATAACTTCCCAGCTCCATGATGCAATGGTGTCTCAGCTTATGTAGCCCAAACTGCATTCTCTTTTTTTACCTTGCTATCCTTCAGTGAAAATTAATTTCCATCCTGCTGTCCAGTAGTACTCATAAGTGCCTTTTGGCATGACTGCCAAACATCTGGTATCTGGATTGTTTTCACTTAGATATATTAGTTTTCAATTTCCCAATTTGATCATTTTATTATTTTCTGTCTGTTTTCTAATGTGTCTTGGCCCCTATATGTATTTTCTCTATCCTCAATAAAGTTGGCAACTCCTCCCAATTTAGAGTCATCTCCAGATTTAACATGCTGTTTACCTGCTCTTCTAGACCAGTGGTTTCAAACTTTTTTTCTGGCAATGCAGTTGAAGAAAACTGTAGATGTCCATGACCCAACGGAGCTGGGGATGAGGGGTTTGGCATGTGGGAGGGGGCTCAGGGCAGAGGCAGAGGGTTGGGGTGTGGGAGTGAGAGCTGCAGGGTGGTGCCAGGAATGAGGGGTTCAGGGTGTGGGAGGGGGCTCTGGGCTGGGGCAGGGAGTGGGGATGCAGGCTCTGGGCTGGGGATGAGGGGTTTGGGGTGCAGGAGGGGGCTCTGGGTTAGGGGGGCTCAGGGCTGGGGCAGGGGATTGGGGCGCAGGGTTGGGGTACGGGCTTACCTCTGGCAGCTCCTGGTCAGCAGCACAGCCAGGGTGCAGACTCAGGCTTCCCACCTGTCCTGGCACCGTGGACTGCGCTGCGCCCTGGAAGTGGCCAGCAGCAGGTCCGTCTCCTAGGCGGAGGCGTGCAAGCAGCTCTGTGCAGTTCTCACCTACAGGTACAACCCCCCAAGTTCCTATTGGCCGGGAACTGGCCAATGGGAATGCGGAGCCAATGCTCGGTGTGGGGGCAGCACGTGGAACCCCATCACCCCCCTGCCTAGGAGCCGGACCTGTTGCTGGCCACTTCAAGGGTGCAGTGCGGTGTCAGAACACATAGGGACTATTAATTTTTACTGGCCGGCTGCCAGGTACCCTGGGTGCTGAGCAAGGTGACCCAGTGCCTTGCAATCCACGATCCAGTACTGGGTCGCAACCCAATGTTTGAAAATTACTGGTCTAGACTATAAGTGAAAAAGTTAAATAAAGCATGACATAATACCAACACTTTAAATACCCCACTAGACATCTCCCAACATCTCAGTAAAATATAATGGGCCCTGATGTAACTCCTTTGATTTCATGGAGTTTTAAAATTAAATTCAAAACATGTAAATATGATAATAGGCTGTAAACAAACTCAAAAGTGAAGAAATGCAATAGAGCTCAGATCAAAAGTCCACTGAAAGACTCTGACTTCAGAGGGCTTTGGATTTGCTCTTTTGTGAGGTATTAACAGTAATAGTAACTTGCCCACTTTACCCAGATGTGGCAACTACTAGTTAAGGTGTTAAGGATTCAAGTGAGCATTATACCACACCGCCAAGTCAGGGTGTTGTGGACTTGCACTGCAACGAAGAGCTATGGAAGAGATTGTGTGTCAACCTGTTTTAACACGGCACAACAAACTCCCTTCTCTGTTGCTGAGCAGCTATATTGATCAGTGTGGGGACAGGGTGATTCAATTCCCCAGCAAAGGCTAAGAGACCACTTGTGTCCCCCATACATATTTCTAAATTCTGACATGCTAACAAGCTACACTACACTACACTATACTATACACTACACTATAAAAGTACAGAAAATAATGGACTAAGAGGGGAGATAATGAAGTTTGATATTTTCAAGAACAGTATACATTTCTAAATTCTGGTCAAGGAGATTACAATTCCTGAGTCCCAGCAAACTACTGGCCACTTCCACCCAGCCCCCAGGAAAACCCTTTCAGCACAATATACCTGCATCCAGCAGCCACAATCATCAGCATTATGAGGGGAAGAGATATCCTGTGCTTGTAGCATACCAACCTGGTCTCTCAGCCAAGACTGCTCTTGGAGAGCAATTAGGGAGACAAGGTGGGTGAGGTCATATCTTTTATTGGACCAGCTTCAGTTGGTGAGAGAGACAAGTTTACACAGAGGTCTTTGGGAAGAAGCTTGCCTCTCTCACCAACCAAAGTTGGTCCAATAAAAGATATGACCTCACCCACCTTGCTTCCCTAATATTCTGGGACCAACACAGCTACAACAATACTGCACATAACAACAGGCAGACCATTCAAGCTTCTTCCTAACACAATAAGCACCACTAAAAAGGAAAGCTAAAATGTGTTCATAAAACCTGTCCTTTGGAACTGTTGGTATCTATCATTATATAGTTTTTAAAGACTTAATTTCATCTGTCCTGAAGGAACTTCAATATTGTTCAATGAATTGACCCTGCTGGACCTAGGGGAAATAAGTTGAACTTTTAGTGTCCAGGACTGTAGACTCTCTTTTAGCTTTCTCATTGATAGCTCAATAAAGTTACCTTTGCAGCTACCAAATGTTACTGGACTACTTTTAGTATGCTCAATACTTAGGATATCCTATTAGTTATTTTGTTAAAAATATTTATTTTACACATATTTTCGAAGGCAATTGTAAACTTCTTGTAACTGCTATAGTAGATGATTGCAAAGTCCATTTATACCATATATATTTCAAGATTTCTTTGGTATTGTGTGTTGAAATTTTGTCTTTTAGTCAAATAGTCAAAATAAGGAACTCCTGTATTAACCTTATTTTCCCTCGTATTTTAACCTCTCCTTGACAACCACTATTCAACACCTTTCACTCTGAGCATTTGTTGCAGCTGAAAGTGATTTTCTTCTTTGGTAAAAGTTGTTTTCAGGTAGTCAAACAATCTAGAGCAATAAATCCTGACTTCAACTCACAATCCAGGCTTTGCAGCAGAACAAGAGACAAAACAATTGTTCCAAGATTCCCTTAACACCAACCACCACTAAACTAGAACTTGAACTGTATTACACACCATGCACTTAAGATCAACAAAATCAACAATGTGGCATTTTTTCTTTCTAATTGAATAAGATGATTCCACACTGGTAGATTATTAGTGGAGAGATCACATAATGAAACAAACAGTATTAACACCAGAAATATTCTTTGAAATGTTTAAAAAATGAGCAGCTGATGTAGTCTGGGAAACTGCCTAAACATATTAAAGAAAAATGTATAGATTTCTCACCTGTGGTAAATGTAATTGGAGACCCTCGCTGGGAATGGGCTGGCGAGATGGTGTCTGGTCCAGCTGCATGTTAAATAAGGATGCAAGAGCTGACTGAGCAGCCCGAGCCTTTGCAAGCTTTTTGTTCCTTCCTGATCCTTCAAAAGTTTGACCATCCACTGCCACTGCCATCACAAAGTTCTTAGCATGGCTTTCTCCACTTTCTGAGAGAAACTCATACTTCAACCCTGGCCGCAGCTCATTCAGAATCATCACAGGGTTCTTTCCACTGGTGGATGGATATGGTGATGGTGTGGGAAGAGGGGACTGGATAAGAGTACCGGCCACAGTGGATGAGGACAGACTGTAGTCTATACTGGAGCTATAAGATCCATCTCCATTGGACCCCAAATAAAAGGAATTGTCAGTCTGAACTGGTGTTTCAAATCCATTGAAAAGTGTGTCTGGGAAGTCTGCTTGGTCAGATGTAAAATCTGTGTTTACAGAGAGTGTTCTCCCCATCGCTAGGTGTGCTTCAGATGCATTTGGAAACTGAACAAAAGATCTCAAAGCCTTTTCAGCAGCATGAAGCTTTGCCTTCTTTTTTGTAGGGCCAGATCCCTCAAACACCTGTCCATTAACTTCAACTGCCATCACAAAAATAGGGGCATGAACTGGTCCTGTTTGGGATAGAAGCTTGTACTGTAAACCAGGTTTAATTTCATTCAGTTGCATCAGAGCATTCTTTGGCAAAACAGGCCCTGGTGTTTTCTTCCTCTTCTTAGGGCGGAACTTGGAGTGTCCATTGCTGCCCTCCTCCAATGGGCGTTTTCTGCTGCTGCTACTACCACCATTGGAGAGTTGAGACCCCTCCCTGGTATTTTGCACACTGCCATCCTTAGGTGGAACGTTGTCCATGTTGCGGTTTTCTTTAACATCAGTGCTGCTTGAACCTGTGGTGCCCAGAAAGAGTAACTTACAATGCCTTCGTTGCAGGATCTTGTAAATGCAAAATTTATAGATTCCTTTATCTATCTTTGTAACTGGAAGTGATGTGTGCTTATAGGTTTATGTCTTTGCAGGACAAACAAAAAACCATAATTTTAATAACCCAAGAAGTATCAGGTGCAGGTCTGAGTTACAAATTATGCATTTGACATTTTTATTAATACTGGGATTAAAAATTTGCACCATTTTTATTTTGCACTCAGATTACTTTTGAGACAAAAGGTCTATTTTTAAATTACTTTTGTTCTGAAAAATGTTCTAAACCCAGAAAGATTATTTATAATTTTAATCAACATTTTTGATACTTATATTTCAAAATCCTTCCATTAATAACTAATAAACGGAACATTTAAGATGAGTACTAGTGAGATATAAGTTTTCATATTAATTCAAACCTCTTCACTTTAAGCTCATGTTGTGGCTCAAGTATGGCATCTTACATGATTTTTATTTATTTTAAAAAGAGAAGTTATATAAAATCTGAGTAATTTAATTAATTTAATAAAAATAACAAGCTCCTTTTGTAGGTTCACTGATTTAAGAGTGCATAAATATTGTATATACCTTTTTCTTTTCATTTGCTTGAAACAACCCTACTTATATATCACCTATATAGATATTTAACTGTGTCCATTTTAACAATATGACTAACTTTAAATGACTAACTTCTGGTAACTGGGCACTTATCTAGAATCATTTAAATGTTCATCCGAGAAGACTCCAACAAGAAACTAGAGCTTTTCACCCAACCACGCTGACTTGTTAACAGCCTGAACCAACTCCCACTGAAGCCAGTCAGACTCTTTCTTTCTTTTGACTTCAAAGGTAGTTAGATTAGACTGTAAACATGCACTGCAGAGTGGAATGAGCCAAACTCAGTGCCCATATTTATTCTTCTGATATCAATCCTCAAAACTTGGAAGTAAAGTCTGTAATAGACATACTTCATCTCTCCTCAGAATTCTGTTAAAAAAATCATGCTTAAATTATGTTGTTCCAGAAGAATAATATATATGGTTTTTGTACTATCATCTAGCAAGAAATTTTATATTTCTAATAGTCCTTTACACACAACTTTATAATTCTTTGCAAAGGAAAAGCAATTGCTTTTATTTTAGACAGAGTTCCTATTCCAAACATCCCCCTTAAGACACAGCAATCCTTTATTAAGATAGTATTAGAAAGCAAGAAGATTTGTAATACATGTTCAGGTTAAACCTGACAAATTAATCATGTTGTACACTGATAATTATTCATGGAACTGATTTGTTTATATAAAAACAAATTAAATTATTAAATTACTTTAACATAATATTTTTGAAATTACGAACTTGGGTGCTGATATCATACTATGAGTTAGTTCTAAGAATTGTTCCTGCTGCAGCTTTTAAATCCTAATTTTTGTTAGGTGAAGAAACTGCTGCAAATAAAGAGTTTGAATTTATACTAGTCTATGTAAATTAAAATGCAATTTTAGTAGTTTAAGAGTTTCCAGCCTTTCAGTTTTAAAGATTTCAAATATCTAGCAATATAATACACCCACAATGATAACAGATTATACAAATTAATCCAGAATTTAAACAAAACAAAGTGGAAATTTTCTTGCACTTTGATGGATTTCAAACTTTTGCTTAATTTTCCCAAATACTGGTGCACACACACCACTTCACCCAGTTTACAAAGCTGATGGAATGGTTACTAAATTTTCATTTATAACATCCTCCAGCAAAAGCTCGATAGGTTACTCCTTTCGGTGCTCGAAAAGAATAAAAGATCAAAAGAAAGAGCCAAAGTAGAAACATACACGTTGTTAACGAACAGGTATTGGACAATAAAAATTGGTACAATATTGGCAAATAGAAGTAAAATAAATCTTCTTGGGGAACACTCATATTCCCAAATTACTAATAGTTTGATCATTAGAAACATGCTCTGGCAATTCATTTTATCAGAAAAGGATTTCTGAAGTTGAACCTCAAATGGTATTGTACACAGTATATATACTAGTGGATTATAATAGTCAACACAACATGTTAATTCATGAAGTTTTGTTTCTTTTATAATACTGTAGTACTGCGTTGAGGGAATTTAAGTAACATAATTTAATAAAACTACTTAATGAACAGCGAATGTGGCATCAGAAGTTCACTATGAAATGGTATAATTTGTAAACTAAAGGGAAATTATTAGATATAAAATACCAATCATGGCCTCCATCTATAAATTTCTTTTCATTAAGGGTTCTAAACCAGTAACAATAAGACCAACTCCTCAAGGAAGTTGTGAAGGAGAATGCGGATCTAACTGTCTTTAATATTATAGTAGAACCTCAGAGTTACAGACACCTCAGGCTCCAGGGAGGGGGATCCAGGCTTCTACCCCGAGGAAGCACCAGAGCTCACGGCCTTAAACCTGGGGGGAGTGCTGGGGCTTCAACCCTGTGGCTCTGCTCCTGGCTTTTGACCTGCGGGGGGCGCTGGGGCTTGGGCTCCCCAAGGCTCTGCTCCTGGTCTCAGCTGGGGGGTGTGTGTGCCAGGGCTTGGGGCTTTAGCTATGGGGGAATCGCTGGGGCTGAAACTGACACTCCCCTCTAGCTAAAGCCCTGGCGCCTCCCGGGGGCTGAAGCTGGGAACAGAGCCGCGGGGCTGAAACCCCGAGCCTCGGTGCCCCCCGTGGTGATGAAGCCCTGAGCCCTGGTTCACTCCACAGGTCAGAAGCCCTGAGCCCTGGTGCTCCCGAGGCTAAGAAACCCTGAGCCTCCCCACCCCCACCTGGAGCCCTGACCCACACCTCCATCCTGCAGCTGCAGACCTAACCCCCCACCCCCACCCCCAAGGCAGAAGCCCTGAGTCCCAGGGCTAAAGCCCCGAGGCCGTACAGTAGTTGCTGGTTTTAATTTGTCTCCCCGCTGCCTGGTTTATTACTTCTGGTTCCACAGGGTGTCTGGCTGACCTGTAAGTCCGTAACTCTGGCGTTTGAATCTTTGAGATTCTACTGTAATTGAATCTGGAAACAAAACCTTTTATATTTAAGTATTAATATTTATTTAAAGATTATGGATCAGATTTTGAAAAGAGCTCAACTGCCATTTAGACCACTATATGAAGTGGTAAGCATTTCAAAAGCGCTCAGCCCACAGCTGCTCCTGATGTCCTAAATAGGAGCTTTTGAAAAGTTGGTCACTTCATAAAGGTGCCCAAACGGCAGCTGAGATCCTCTGAAAATCTAGCTTATAAATTAACTCATTTGAATGTGAAACGAGTACTAAAACACGATGAAAAGAAATTGGTTTATAACCTGACATTAGATCTTGTGCTGCTGCTGTCACAGTTTTCAACAAAATATCCATTAGAACCAGCAGCATGCTCAGAAATATCAATATCAACAACTTTATTGGCAAGTAAAATTCTTAGCTGACAGACTGCAAGAAAGGGTTCACTATCTGAACTGTTAAAACACTGCACTGAGCAAAATGGATACAACTTCTTCAAATCAGCTTTTGTGTTGAACAGGTGAATAGATGTCTACTTGAACCTCTCCTTGGTGAAGATACACACTCTTCCAGTGGTCACTTAACCACTAGGGTCAAGATTTTCAAAAAGTTAAACTCTAAATATGTATTTAAGCATCTATCTGATTTTCAAAAGTGCTGCACACCTCACAGCTCCCATTATGGTCAATGAGAGCTGTTCTGTGCGCAGCACTTTTGCAAACTAGTCAAAGTATGGATTTAGATGTCTGACTGCAGGATCCAACTTTTGGAAATCTTGGCCCCAGATAACTTGAGAGTGAGTCGTTTCTCAGACAAGCTAATTTGTTTTATGTACACTAAAAAATATTCCAGGGTGAACAGGAGATTTCAGCCATTTTTGCAGTATCTGAGTTGGCAAAAATCAAGTCTGATAGATCAGCCATTGACGTTGTCAGCAGAAGAAGAAACAAGTTTTGCCACTGAAATGTTCTTTCCCTGTAGCTTTACTACGTATAAGGCACCAGAATAAAGAAGGAAGGCGTGCTACAAAGAAAACAGTTACCTCTTTGAAGAGAGGAGGCATCTGTTATAAGTGTGCTTGTTTATTTTTGAGAGTTTCCTGGCCAAAGACATGGTTAACAAATACATGCAGGTAAGGTGGGCCATCGGGGCAGTCCCCTCATCTGATGAGAAAGAATGATCTCTGTTCACAGAATCTCAGGGTTGGAAGGGACCTCGGGAGATCATCTAGTCCAACTCCCTGCTCAAAGCAGGACCAATCCCCAATTTTTGCCCCAGATCCCTAAATGGCCCCCTCAAGGATTGAACTCACAACCCTGGGTTTAGCAGTTCAAAGCTCAAACCACTGAGCTATCCCTCTCATGCCTAAATTTCACCCACTTGGTTAAGGCACAGCTGCAAAAATGTTGGCATCCTCTTTATTGCTGTTCTCATTAACTTTTTTGCGGAACTCTTAGCAAGGGCAACTTCCCTTGCAACAGGCATGTTGAGACCAATTACACATGGGTGAGCACTCTCTGGATAGTTTTGTGGGAAGAAACTTGAAAAAACAGAAAGAGATCAGTACAGCCACAAAGGGATTCATCAACCTGAATGGTTCAAATTCAGGGTGTGCTGCAAGACCCGTCTCTTCTCTCTCAGACACAATCTGATGGGTAGGTCTGGGCAATGGGATGGATTTTGTGGGGAGAAGGGATTTTGAGGGGAGGTCAAATAATTTTTTATATTTTGATACTGTTGCAGGGTTATCTGGTTTTATACTGAGGTAACCGATGGGTCTTTTTATTATTATGAACATTTTTAAAAGATTGCCAAGGACACTCAGAGCATTGGATGGACTTAACGTGGAGCAGTAAAAAATTCAACTCAATAAATAAATTATAACTCTTTCCACTGCTTCTGTTGCGCTGCACTGGGCAACACAGCATGGGGAGTAGGTGGCCAGCCCTCTGTGGAGAAAGAAGTGGTTAGGGACTATTTAGAAAAGCTGGACGTGCACAAGTCCATGGGGCCAGATGCGTTGCATCCAAGAGTGCTAAAGGAGTTGGCGACTGTGATTGCAGAGCCATTGGCCATTATCTTTGAAAACTCATGGCGATCAGGGGAAGTCCCGGACGACTGGAAAAAGGCTAATGTAGTGCCCATCTTTAAAAAAGGGAAGGAGGAGGATCCTGGGAACTACAGGTCAGTCAGCCTCACCTCAGTCCCCGGAAAAATCATGGAGCAGGTCCTCAAAGAATCAATCCTGAAGCACTTACATGAGAGGAAAGTGATCAGGAACAGTCAGCATGGATTCACCAAGGGAAGGTCATGCCTGACTAATCTAATCGCCTTCTATGACGAGATTACTGGTTCTGTGGATGAAGGGAAAGCAGTGGATGTATTGTTTCTTGACTTTAGCAAAGCTTTCGACACAGTCTCCCACAGTATTCTTGTCAGCAAGTTAAAGAAGTATGGGCTGGATGAATGCACTATAAGGTGGATAGAAAGTTGGCTAGATTGTCGGGCTCAGTGGGTAGTGATCAATGGCTCCATGTCTAGATGGCAAGCCGGTATCAAGTGGAGTGCCCCAAGGGTCAGTCCTGGGGCCGGTTTTGTTCAATATCTTCATAAATGATCTGGAGGATGGTGTGGATTGCACTCTCAGCAAATTTGTGGATGATACTAAACTAGGAGGAGTGGTAGATACGGTGGCAGGAAGGGATAGGATACAGAGGGACCTAGACAAATTAGAGGATTGGGCCAAAAGAAATCTGATGAGGTTCAATAAGGATAAGTGCAGGGTCCTGCACTTAGGACGGAAGAATCCAATGCACCACTACAGACTAGGAACCGAATGGCTCGGCAGCAGTTCTGCAGAAAAGGACCTAGGGGTGACAGTGGACGAGAAGCTGGATATGAGTCAACAGTGTGCCCTTGTTGCCAAGAAGGCAAATGGCATTTTGGGATGTATAAGTAGGGGCATAGCCAGCAGATTGAGGGACATGATCGTTCCCCTCTATTCGACATTGGTGAGGCCTCATCTGGAGTACTGTGTCCAGTTTTGGGTCCCACACTACAAGAAGGATGTGGAAAAATTGGAGAGAGTCCAGCGAAGGGCAACAAAAATGATTAGGGGTCTGGAACACATGACTTATGAGGAGAGGCTGAGGGAACTGGGATTGTTTAGTCTACAGAAGAGAAGAATGATGGGGGATGTGATAGCTGCTTTCAACTACCTGAGAAGTGGTTCCAAAGAAGATGGATCTAGACTATTCTCAGTGGTAGAAGGTGACAGGACAAGGAGTAATGGTCTCAAGTTGCAGTGGGGGAGGTTTAGGCTGGATATTAGGAAAAACTTTTTCACTAGGAGGGTGGTGAAACACTGGAATGCGTTACCTAGGGAGGTGGTAGAATCTCCTTCCTTAGAAGTTTTTAAGGTCAGGCTTGACAAAGCCCTGGCTGGGATGATTTAATTGGGGATTGGTCCTGCTTTGAGTAGGGGGTTGGACTAGATGACCTCCTGAGGTCCCTTCCAACCCTGATATTCTATGATTCTATGATTCTGTGTTGTTATACCACCTTCTCCACACCTTCAATGCATAAAAGACAAAAAGGCATTATACCCACTTTCACCTGAAATCCCAACAAGTGTTTTTTCAATTTTTTCCCTATTTTAGGAAAAAAATATAACCATTGCGTTCAAATTTTGCACAACCAATTTTGTGAGTTTTAGTCTCTGCAGGTAAAATAAAGATTATAGTTGGAGGCTATGATATTGCATATGTCCACCTTCCTCTCCTGTCAAGATTTCCCTAAAAAGTAGTTCCACAAAAAATATAAGCTTTAATAGCTAACTTCTGATACTACAAGCTGCAGCTCCATGTGATTTAAAAGTGCAGAAAGATAGCGAATATTAATATTTGTAGAATTCAACGATAGATGGGCTGATTTTTTCATAATTTAAAAGGTTATATTATCAAATTTATTTAGAAGAATTTTACCCTTAATAAAATCCCTTCCCCACGCACGCACACACTAAGGAGACATACAAATGCACAGACTCCTCTGTATCATACATGACATCATCATCCAACTGTAACTGGCTGTATTTAGTTTCCCTTAGACATCCCTTGATTATACCATATGCTTCATGCATCGTCCTTGGTGCAGTGACATTTTTATATGACAAGATGAAAAGCTTATTGCATTTAACTGATTTCTCATTTTAATTAAAAAAGTTGTAGACATATTAAATATTTTGAATAAGGAAATTTACAGGACATCAATATAAAAAAATAACATTTTCCTCAAACTCTACAGGGCCATTTTTATTTGTATTCAGGCATACTCAGTTAGAACTTGCCTATTTAATTATGTAGTATTTTCTTTAATTCACTTGAATTATCAAAATTACATCTCTGACTTCTTTTAGTCCTTATTATGGGAGTGTCTTTTGGAAATTGTTGATCTTGTTCTCAACATAGCCTCCAGAGCACAGGCTAGGCTTAAAAAAAATAAATAAAAAGACAAACCCAATATGAATGTGTCATGGCCTCCCTAGTTGCAAGGTAATAGTAAGGGATAAGGGTTCAGGAATATTTATCTCTACTTACTGAAACTATTTTCCAGGAAAGTTCACAAACTTCAATTCAGCACTATGGGATTCTAGTAGTTCCTACATCAGTTGAAAGGCAAAGGCATTGCTGCCATTTCCTATTTGTGCTGTTTGAATGAATTTTGGCTAATTGATCATTTTGTTGTTTTTAAATGTCTAGTTGATTCCGTTGTCTTCTCTACATTAAAATCTTCTGAATATGCAAGAAAATTTATTTAACTGGCAGCAAACACAGGCCAACCCAAGCTAGTATTTTAATTAAAGAAACACAGCCCAGAAGAATAAATTTTAATAAAATGAAGTCATTTTACAACAGCCCAGCTTCTTGATTTCCCAATAAAAATGCACTGTAACGTCCCATGTAAAATTGTATCTTTCCCATACAAGGCCTTGCTGTACTGTTAGGATGTCAGGATGTCTTTATCAAAGAAAGGGTATGATATATGTTAGCTTTACAATTCAGGGCCAGAATAAACAAATGCTCATGTTTAAACAGCATCGAACAATTTACAGTAAAGCATAGGAGATTTTCATGCACAGTACTTTAAGAGCAACACATATGCACTACTTCATTATCATTTACAAAAAATAAGGATGGTTAAAAGACCAAATACCTTTAAAATGAGATAACTGCATAATAATGTGGTGGCAGTATTTCTTCCTGTAGGTAATTAGGGCTCAACCCTGCAGGAGGCTGAGTACTTTCACACCAATTCAACAATGCATTTAGAAATGTGCTTAACTTTAAGCCCTTGCGGAGTTCCATTGAAGCCAAGGGGCTACTCATATCTAAAGCTACACATTTGCTTAAATGCTTTGCTAAATCTGAGCCAGAGCAAGACTAAACCGTTAATGAGAACAATCTGTTACTCTAAATAGCTGGGGACCAGAGCACTGTACAATTTTCTTCCTTTACTTTCTTCCATTACTTGATTTATCTCCTTATACATTCCCTCTTTCTTGTTTCACAAACCCTTATATTTGATCTACTTTATCCTCCCTCCCTCCATTCTCCTGTACCCCATGTCCTCACAATTCCTATCCCTTTCCCAGGTTTCCCAAACTCTCTTTCTTGCCCAATTTACCTAGTTTCCCCTCCCCCAGGTACACCCCAAAAGTAATAATGATCTCTGTTCCCTTCAAATCTCATTCCATCTATCATAGAATATCAGGGTTGAAAGGGACCTCAGGCGGTTATCTAGTCCAAACCGCTGCTCAAAGCAGGACCAACACCAACTAAATCATCCCAGCCAGGGCTTTGTCAAGCCTGACCTTAAAAACTTCTAAGGAAGGAGATTCCACCACCTCCCTAGGTAACACATTCCAGTGTTTCACCACCCTCCTAGTGAAAAAGTTTTTCCTAATATCCAACCTAAACCTCCCCCACTGCAACTTGAGACCATTACTCCTCGTTCTGTCATCTGCTACCACTGAGACCAGCCGAGCTCCATCCTCTTTGGAACCCCCTTTCAGGTAGTTGAAAGCAGCTATCAAATCCCCCCTCGTTATTCTCTTCCGTAGATTTAACATCCCCAGTTCCCTCAGCCTCTCCTCATAACTCATGTGTTCCAGTCCCCTAATCATTTTTGTTGCCCTCCGCTGGACTCTTTCCAATTTTTGCACATCCTTCTTGTAGTGTGGGGCCCAAACCTGGACACAGTACTCCAGATGAGGCCTCACCAAAGTTAAATAGAGGGGAACGATCACGTCCCTCGATCTGTTGGCAATGCCCCACCTTACACAGCCCAAAATGCCATTGGCCTTCTTGGCAACAAGATACTGTTGACTCATATCTAGCTTCTCGTCCACTGTCACCCCTAGGTCCTTTTCCGCAGAACTGCTGCCGAGCCATTCGGTCCCTAGTCTGTAGCGGTGCATGGGATTCTTCCATCCTAAGTGCAGGACCCTGCACTTGTCCTTGTTGAACCTCATCAGATTTCTTTTGGCCCAATCCTCCAATTTGTCTAGGTCCCTCTGTATCCTGTCCCTGCCCTACCCCAGCGTATCTACCACTCCTCCCAGGTTAGTGTCGTCTGTTGCCTGTTGATTGACTGGCTGCTACAGGCATGCTCCTGGCGCACAAAGGCTCTGATCCTTAGGGCAGATAAGATCTCTGTTCAGCCTGTAATCTAGCTGGAAGACTGTAAGAGGCAGGAGCTCCTCTCTTACACTAACCCAGACCTCATATGAGTTTAGGATAGTCCTGTAATCTCTACTTCCAGTTCTTCTGCAGGGTGGCATTTGGGGATATTAGGTAGAAAGTACATAGAGCTAAGGGTGTTGGGACATCTAGTTTTTTGTAGGAGACAGTATGCTACACAGGGTACGCGCGTGTCGTATCAATAGAGTATATCACTCCGCATTTCTTCAGTGCAAACCATAGATGTATTAATTAATCATCATTACTTCACTGCAGGTTCAAAGTAGGAGAAAACAGGCTAAGAGGGAGCAAGCTGTTTTGAAATACAAATATCTTGGACGATTAGTGATCATGGTATGAAGATATCAGTCACGTGAAGGGTAACTGGATTATGTGTTAATCATAATGTATTTGAAAGCTTTCCCAGTATGGAAATTCTTTTTTAATGAACACAAGTATAAAGTGAACTATACACACACAGAAATTTCCTCTCATTGTATTCATATTGTTTCTGTATGCCCACCCAGCTGCAAGGAAAATGGCTCTTGCAGAAAGGACTATATTGTTTATTATGTAAATATACATATCTTACTCATATTTTCTTCATCATCTATATCCATAGTGAAATACTTTTGCTGGTTTCTTGACTGGCGTAGACGGCTTCTATCTGAAAAATAGAGAGTGGGTGTTTTAAGCTTATATTACGTAAAATGAAAGAGCCCACATGATGAAGGCCTGGGACTAGGAGTCAGGAGATCGGGGTTGTTTCCACGGCTCTCCCACAATCATGTGCAATCAGGAACAACTCTGTGTGTCTTTCTCCCACAGAAGGGTAATGTTATTTCTCGAGCTCAAAAATATGGAGATGCTAAGAACCCATTAATGTTTACAAGCATTTTTACATTTTCAGATGGCAGATTGTCTAGAAGGGCATACTGTTTTTAATCTGTTGTACTTTCCCTGGTTCGTATACTTACAAGATATAAACTATGCACTCTCACTGGAAAATGTGGTCATTTCCTTGTCTATTGCACCAACAGACTATTTTAAGGAATGTGACCAGTTAAAAGGTCACACGTGACAGCACCTCTGGAACTGGTTCAGTGGAGAGATGCTTCCCCTCCAGCAAGCCAGAGGAAAAAGGACAAAGTCAAAATACTGGCAACTTGATGTTGCAGGTAACATCAAGAAAATCCAGGCAAATCATATGCAGGGTATAGCAGGTACTACTACTTAAAAGGACAGTTCCTGGAAAGAGGGGGTTTGTGGTAAAGACTGGGTTTGGTTAGACATTTGTATACATAAAGCCAGCCTTTGCTCCAACATCCTTCTAGAAGCTGTGCTGCTGAATAGCGATGGTGAAGACCATATCCGCAGGAGAGAGAAACAGATGGTGCTGTCTCTTCCCTACATGTGGACTGCCTGAATATCTTGGTGTTACTTGCAATACCTGAGGTTATGTTACAAGAATAATGGTCTGGATTTTCAGAAGTGCTGAGCACCCATTCACTTTAACGGGAGCAATGGATGCTCGGTGTCTTTGAAAATCAGGGAAGTCTATAGACATCACATTACAACAAGAGACAAGACGATTATAATCTTACTACTTTGCACCTTTACAGCGCGTGGTATCTTCTCTATGCTTTCCAGACATTTAATTATGCTAAAAAATCAGCACAAGACTCCTTCCTCAGCACATTTCCCACACAGCTGGGCCCAGGCAGGCAGAGGAGGGGGTGGGCTGCCGCCACCTCCCCAGCCGGGCTCTCTCGCAGAGACCCTGAGGGGAGTCAGCTGGCATGAGAAGCGTCTCTGTACCACTCCCTCAGCTTCCCGCCCTGGCCCAGCTGCCGGGGGGAGGGCTGAGCAAGTTGGAAGTGCCGGGGGTTGGGGGAGGCGTAGCAGCAGCAGGACAGAGCACCCCTCCCCCGCCAGCAGGCCGAGCATGTGGCCCACCTGCGACTGCTAGTAGCAAATATCTCAAAGGGCTGAAGATCGAACACTGGATGGGAAGGGGTCTCAGTTACTACAGTGAATTCTTTCCCTGGTGACTAGTTCAGGGTCTAACGGATTACCGTATTTGGGGTTGGGAAGGAATTTCCTTCCAGGTCAGATTGGCAGAGACCCTATTTTTGTTTTGACTTCCTCTGCTGCATGAGGCATGGGTCACTTGCTGGTTTGGAATGGAGTAAATGGTGAATTCTGTGGAACTTGAAGTCTTTAAATCATAATCAGAGGACTTCAGTAACTCAGCCAGAGGTTATGGGTCTATTACAGGAGTCTGTGGCTGAAGTTCTACGGTCCATGATGGGCAGGAGGTCAGAATAGATTATCACGATGGCGCCTTGTGACCTTAAAGTCTATGGGCCGGTCTACACTACCGCATAAGTCATTGTAACTTACATCAATCGGGTGTTAAAAGCACCCTCCCCTCTGGAGCGACACAAGTTTTGCACTGTCCACCACACCAGTGCTATGTCGGCGGGAGACGCTCTCCCCACAACATAGCTGCCAATTCTCGCAGAGATAGAGTAACTATGCCAGCACGCCTAATGCTGCATCGGAGCAGCTATTCTGATGTAGCACTGAAGTGTAGACTTGTCCTATGAGTCTATAAGTAACCACAATTAAATGAAAAATTTTATAAAAATGGATTTCCATTTGGAATTCATGCTTTGTGTTTATAGTTTCAGCATACATTTGGACTGCATATGATGACTGAAAAGAACACTAAGTAAAACCCCCACTTTTGTTAAAGACCATAACTAGCCTCGTCAGTGAATTTCTGTTTTAGGTGTATAACACATTTCTTGCAAACATTGATACAGGCACCTACCAAATGCCTGTATTGATCAAATCAAAGAGCACACACATTTTCTTATAAAGGCAGGAAATGGAAATGCATGAATAATAAATATGGTTCCTTGTACTTCATCTTGAAAAAAAAGCATGTGAAGCTCTCCATACGATGTTCACAGCTTTAAAATGAAACCAGTACAGGCCATCAGGGAGAGGAGGAGGAGGGGGTTGGGAAGAGAAGAAAGTGAGCTGTGATTTGTGAAAGGGAGAAGAGACTGAGGAAGTCAGTCTTGTATAGAGAGGAGACACTAGGCATAGTGAGGAGAATGAAGTGGTTTGGAAGGAGAGGAATGAGAAACTGGAGGATCTGGGGGAGAAGGAGGACTATCACGCTGATTAGTACAGTGTAACAACAAACAATAAAATAGCAGAAAAATCAAAATGAAGAATCAGGTGGTTTGGGATAAGAGAGGAAAGACTGGTGAATGCGGGGAAAAAGAGGATAAAGGGAGTATGAGGCAGGGAAAGAGGTTGGGAAATGAGGCATTTCCCATGAGGGAAAGGAGAGATTGGCAGATTTGCAGAGAAGAGGACAGTATAAGGGGTTTTGGTGGGAAAAGGAGAGAATGAGGTAAGTATGAGGGAAAGGAGAAGAGACTAGGGGAGTTTTAGGTGTTCCAGGAGACTTGGATGTGGAAGGAAGGAAAGTTTAGAGAGAGGTGGTGTTAGAGAGAGGGAGGAGGCATTAGAGGAGAAAATGGTGGGGGGCGGAGAATTTCACATAGAGCAAAGGCTGGAGGGGAAAGATAAGAGACTGTAGAGGGACAATGGAAACCTGGCATGCTTTCTAAAGATTGCTGCAGCAGAGGAAAGGAGCCAGACCACAATGGCACATAGGAAGAGAAATGAGAGGAGGCCACAGTAAGTGCTGAAGGTCTTTTTTATTTTTAAAATGGAAATGGGGACAAAGTAACTTGCAGTATTGGAACCTTTTACACGTGGCAGGAAAGGGGGGCAGTGGTTTCATAGGGCCACGTCCTTTCCTTTCAGCGTTTGGGGCAGAATTTCTCTTCTGGGTATGTGATAGTGTTGTCCTCCCTTACTTGAAGGATGCCTCCCCCCCACCCCAAAGCTGCCATTACATGTCATAGTTGCTAAACAGAGAAGGGTGTATTTAGATTAGATGCAGTATTACCACCGTGTGTGTCAGGCAGCCCGGAGGCAGGTCTACTAAACATGGGAACAGACAGTGTTAACCCTTAAGCACCATGCAGCTTTTTAAGTGCCATCTTTAGTTAGAGCCATTAAGTCAATTTAGGCCTACACTCTGGGTTGAAGTCTTAAGTGGAAAAAAAGTAACCAAAGGCCCTCTTACTCTATCAGCATGTTGGGCTAGATTCAAAGGTATGTAGGTATTCCAATGCTGAGCAGTGAAACACCCAACTCCCAGGCACCCTGCTGCCTGCTGCAATTCTCTGCCCGAAGTTGAGTGCACAGGCTCCCTATGCATTATATGGGGAAAGCTCGGCACCCAACAAAAGGATTCTCAGAAGCCAGCAACTGAGCAGCGAGCCGCCTAAACAAATCAGGAGTGAAATGCAGAGAAAAGGGCTGGGGCTTAGACTCAGATCCTCAGAGATATTTTGGTGCCTATCTCCTACTGATCTGAGCTGAGCCTTTATGCACCTGACTTACGGGCTGACAGGAAGTGCCTATATCTGCTCAGGATTCTCCGCCGTGAATCCTCTCCTGGAGTTAGGCACCTAAGACAAGTCAGTCCATTCACACAAAAAGAAAAAAAAACCCACCACACACCCCAAAGACAGGGGGGAGACAGTGAAATCCTACTGTATGGTAGCCAACAGCTCAGTGGTTAGAGCACTCCTGTGGGATGTGGGAGACCTAAGTTTGAATCCCCACTCTGCCTGAGTTAGAGCAGGGACTTGAATCCAGGTCACCCACATCCCAAGTGACTGCCCTGATGCTTGAGTATTTTGGGATGGGGCTATGTCCTCTAGCCTGTTGAAGTTGTTCCACTTTGTATAAAAACTAAATATTCATTGTGCCAGAGGGAGACTCCACAGCACAGTAGCTAGGGCATTTACCAGGGATGTAAGAGAGTCAGATTCAAGTCCCTGCTCCAGTTGAAAAGAGCTTGGACGGTCTGCTGGTCCTCCTGCAGGAAGCCCTACAATGGAATCTTTTTTAGACACAAACAACATGCAAGACCTGAAGGAGAGGGCCAACACAATCATAACACTACCCTGTACTAACACAATAAGAGGAAAAAATAGAGAGAGCAACAACCAAATGTATCTTTAAATATCAGTTTAATCTAATCTCTGCCCACCAATACTAGAATGCATGAATCACAGTTGCATAGTTACTACATGCAGTTCCTACAGGACAGTGTTATCATTGACATATGCCTTAACTGTGCATTTCCTCTCCTTAACATGTTTCCATATCTCTTAAGTTTAACCTTAAGTGTGATTTTCTTAAATTTGTTATGCTATCTAATTATCCTCAAAATACATTCCTGTAACATTTATATCATTAAGTTACTGATATTTGCTCATAACCATAACTCCTTCAGTTTTTGTTTGGGAATAACAGTGACTAAATATATTTTTAAAGAGTTTTGGAAAGGATAGTGTACCGGGGTAGACACCCGCTCCTGCCCTCAGGGGCTTAGAACAGCCCAGGAGAGGGCTGTGGCTTGGGACAAGAAGTCTGGGCTGATTGGGGAAGGCAGCAACAGCTGGGGCCATGCCCCAATCAGGCCCAGCTGGCCCCTATAAGAGGCTGCGAGCCAGGAGTCCAAACAGATTCTCTCTGCCTGTAGAGAGAGAAGGGTCTGGCTGCTGGGGAGCCTAACCAAGTGCCTAGAGTGGAGTAGGGCTGGGGGAAGGCCAAGGGAACCCCGGCCTGGAAACCCCCCAGGCTGGGACTAGTTGAAGGCCAGTTAGGTACTGGGGTTGCAGGGGCAGCCCATGGGTAGGCAGAGGCAGCAGGTCCAAACCCTCTTACCTGCGATGAATCATAGAATATCAGGGTTGGAAGGAACCCCAGAAGGTCATCTAGTCCAACCCCCCGCTCGAAGCAGGACCAATTCCCAGTTAAATCATCCCAGCCAGGGCTTTGTCAAGCCTGACCTTAAAAACCTCTAAGGAAGGAGATTCTACCACCTCCCTAGGTAACGCATTCCAGTGTTTCACCACCCTCTTAGTGAAAAAGTTTTTCCTAATATCCAGTCTAAACCTCCCCCACTGCAACTTGAGACCATTACTCCTCGTTCTGTCATCTGCTACCATTGAGAACAGTCTAGAGCCATCCTCTTTGGAACCCCCTTTCAGGTAGTTGAAAGCAGCTATCAAATCCCCCCTCATTCTTCTCTTCTG
Source organism: Lepidochelys olivacea (assembly GCF_965140295.1). Classification (NCBI taxonomy): domain Eukaryota; kingdom Metazoa; phylum Chordata; order Testudines; family Cheloniidae; genus Lepidochelys; species Lepidochelys olivacea. Next base: position 79,563,950 of record NC_140421.1, on the reverse strand, counting down.
CAGGCTAAACAATCCCAGCTCCCTCAGCCTCTCCTCATAAGTCATGTGTTCTAGACCCCTAATCATTTTTGTTGCCCTTCGCTGGACTCTCTCCAATTTATCCACATCCTTCTTGTAGTGTGGGGCCCAAAACTGGATGTGTGGCTTATATACTGCAGTCAGCCCCAGTGAACGGGGGCTAGATAGTGACTGGGCAGTAGCCAAAGACTGAGGTGGGGATAGGAGGTGGGGGTTCCCCTGGGTGGGGAGACCCTGCAAGTGAGGGTTACTGCCAGGGGCACCGGGTCCAGGAGGGACAAGGGGGCCTCGTGTAAGCAGGACACTGGCCTGCAGAGGGTGCTCCAAGGCTGGAATTAGAGCTAATTCCCAGGACACCAGCAGGAGGTGCCGCAGGGGTGAGTCCCACATGCTTATAGATAGAAACTCTCATGCTTCAGCAATTGCTGTACTGGGTCAGAAGAGTTTTCCATCTAGACCAGTATTCTGTCGCCAGCTGTGGCCAGTACCAGATGCTTGAGAGGATTTTTAGTACAGAGGCCTAAAGCCCAAGAATTCCCCAAGGCTATGCTAAAAGAATTGTCATGCAAGACTCCCATAAAGTTTGGCAAGTAACGCTAAGAGAAAGATGATGGAAATGTACCAGTTAAGACTCTTTATAGAGTAAAAAAAAAATTAGTATGATATACCTTCACAACCTATTGTATGTAAATTGTTTTCTGCTATGCTAAGTTGTAACTGAAATCACATGAAAGGGTATAAGAAAATGGAAATGGTTGAGGGGAATTTTACTCACAGCACAGGTATATGAAAGATTTGTTTTTCACTATCTAAGCTCTATTGTAAGTTGGTTAAAGTTGTTATGGTGGAAATTTGGAACATAATGGAAGATATAAGCTGTACTGTCAACAAGTTGACATATGTCAATGACTGGATGGTACCAGTCATGCAGTTATACCACAAACTGTAATACAAGGTAAACAAGTTACACATAAAGACCTGAAAAAGCATGACCAAAGTTGGGTTAAGTTGAGTTTGCAGACTGGAGTCCAGATTGGTGTGGTAAACCTCACCCCTTTCTGTAATGGGCTGTTATATTCTTTAGTTAGAGTTATCTAGCTTAATAAATTCAGTTAATCTTACTATCTGATGTCTCACTAATCAACACTTTAATAGAACTCATTTTTTACAAGAAGGTGCAAGAACTATTGCAATATTCCCCAATGGCAGGAGTCTAGCAATTACTATGTTCTGAATAAAATATAACTAAATAAAATACAGTCAATTAACAAATGCAAATATCTAGAAATGTAGTACAGCTTCTGTGGATAAATAAGACTTGTTTCTCAGACCCTTCTACAAGCATGAAAATCATTTTAAAATATAAAAAGAAAATATCTAATGACCTTTGCATTCTACTAGAATATACACTATGGATCTCAAACATGTGGCCCGTGGAGTTATTTGCTACAGCCTGCCAAGCTCCCTGGCTCCTCAACCCCCGACCCAAGTTATTTCCTGTGGCTGCCAAACTCCTCTCACCCGCTGCCCACAGCACGCTGTGTCCCTGCTTCTCTGGCAACCTCCAGGCGCTTCCCACCACCAAACAGCTGTTTGGCGATGCTTATCACTTTCCAGAAGGGAGTGGGGAGCTACATGCTCAGGGGAGGAGGTGGAGAAGAGGCGGGGAAGGGGTTGGAATTGGGGCAGGGAGGGGGCGGAGTTGGGGTGGAGACTTTGGGGAAGGGGTTGGAGTGGAGGCAGGGAAGAGGCGAGGCGAGGCGGGGCGGGGCCTCATGGGTGGAGTGGGGATGGGGGCAGAGGTGGCGGGGCTTTTATATCTTTATATGAAAAGGTGTCAGTGATGTGGCCCTTGGGGCAATGTACTAGTCCTCATGTGGCCCTAGTGGTGATTTGAGTTTGAGATCCCTAATATACACAGTAATACTGTAGTTGTAAGATAGTTGCTCCTAAAGTATATGTTAGTGCCAAAATGCTTTTGAATTGCTCTTTACAAAATGCTGAAAAGACAAAAATGTTTTTGTTAAGGAAAATGAGACCAGTGATATGCTAATATTGTCAACAATATTTCAAAGGAAAACTGCAAATGTTAAAATTCTATTTTTTTGATCAATATATTGTGAATTATCCCCAAAACAGGCAAAGTGAGGTTGAGAGGGAGTAGGTACTTAATACACCTACTAAGAACTAAGCTATCACACACAGTTGTATTGGCCAGTTCTGCTACTGAAATCATTTTGAGATGACAACTACCAAGGCAGCTCTGCTGGAGTCAACCCAACTGAGGTATAACTCTTTTCTTGTACATAATTTTTTTTTCTTTTTCATTATCAGAACACTTGCCAAAATATTTTCATGAATGGAAGACTACAAAATGGAAATAATTCTCTGTACAAAACTTAGAATCATAGAATATCAGGGTTGGAAGGGACCTCAGGAGGTCACCTAGTCCAACCCCTGCTCAAAGCAGGACCAATCCCCAACTAAATCATTCCAGCCTGGGCTTTGTCAAGCCTGACCTTAAAAACCTCTAAAGAAGGAGACTCCACCACCTCCCTAGGTAACCCTTTCCAGTGCTTCACCACCCTCCTAGTGAAAAAGTTTTTCCTAATATCCAACCTAGACCTCCCCCACTGCAACTTGAGACCATTACTCCTTGCTCTGTCATCTGCCACCACTGAGAACAGCCTAGATCCATCCTCTTTGGCACCCCCTTTCAGGTAGTTGAAAGACACTATTAAATTCCCCCTCCATTCTTCTCTTCTGCAGACTAAATAATCCCAGTTCCCTCAGCCTCTCCTCATAAGTCATGTGCTCCAGCCCCCTAATCATTTTTGTTGCCCTCCGCTGGACTCTTTCCAATTTTTCCATATCCGTCTTGTAGTGTGGGGCCCAAAACTGGATACAGTACTCCAGATGAGGCCTCACCAATGCCAAGTGTGGGGCCCAAAACTGGACACAGTACTCCAGATGAGGCCTCACCAATGCCAAATAGAGGGGAATGATCACATCCCTTGATGAGCTGGCAATGCTCCTACTTATACATGATGTTATATATATATATATACACTTAGTAGTATATTTCAAAAGTTATAATGGTAAAGTTGCATTTGTGCATGCATATGCATGACTTCATTTGTTCTCATAATTTAAGTTCTCTCAAAAAGTTAACCCCTCAAAAAAGTATTGACTATAGCAAAGTTGGTTGGCAGTAATTAACTGCAGACTGATTAATTCAGCTAAATTATTTACAGAGTAAGTCTAAAAGACACTGTGTAATGTTGCAAAATTAGGAACACAGAGAATTACCTTTCTACAATAAAGCTTTTGTCCAGTTTACAATATCAGTTAACCTTCCAGATGCACATCTGTTGTACTTAATAAAAACCTGAACACCACAGAAAATGGGATAATAAATCACATACACAGTTCTATTTGTGGAAAGTAACCATATAAATAGAAAAGGGGAATGGAGACCAAATTCAGCATTTTCTTTCTAGGCAGAACACTAACTGTAACCAAATGACTAAGCAGAGAATGCAATTCTATCTAGTGACCTATTTATAGAATCTCTCATGTATAATGAGAACCCTGAAAAATGACTGGAAGAAATCCAGGCAATGATGCTTTTTATTTCTAGAGCAAGATGACTGAGAACTCATCTATCTGCAAAGAGCATATGTGAAATATTATTGTGAAATATTATTGTGCAACTTATTGCAGGGGGAGCTCAGATATCATGATAATGAACTCTCATCCATGCCCTCATCACCCTACATGTTGACCACTGCAAAGTTCTCCTCTCTGGCCTGGAAAAAACCCATATTGCCCCATTTACATCTACACATAATGCTGCTGCAAAGACTTTATCTTGGCTCATCACCTCAACCTTGTCTCTCACACATCCCTTTTCCATCCCTACTTTGGCTCCCCGCACTCCAATGAATCAAACACAAAGCTACTTGTATTTGCTTTCAAAGGTTTTTTATGGCCTATCCACACACTTCTATCATCTCATATGTAGAGAGACATTGACATCTGCCCCCTTTGCACCCAAAATGCTGCCAGTCTTGACTGCTCATTTGTAAAATTTTTCAACATTTTCACATTCTCTCCTATACTGCTACTTCTGCAAAGCTATCACTTTGCCCTTCTTCAAATCCTGCCATAAAATTCTCCTCTGGCATGATGCCACATTCATCTTACGTAGCAGCCTAGATATCCTTCGGAGGGGGTAAGCTGTTATGGAGAATTAGGGGCCTCCTACTGCTGTGTATCCAGGGGTCAAGATGTGTCCCTTAGTAGAGACCTTTTAACTATCATGTTCAAAATATCAATATAATGTGTGTGCAGTGTATGAAGATTGCATAAGTAAAAGTTTGGAAGAAGTACTAACTGCACAGTCTCCGTTGGCAAAACAAAACAAATTTTAAGGGAAGTGCGTCTAATGGTTAAACATGGGATTTATGAGAAGTTCTAGGCTGTATCCCTGGCTGCCTCTACCCGTCATGGCTGTGTGAATGTAGGCAAATCATTTAAATTCTACCTGCATCAGTTTTTCCAAATGTAAAATGTTGTAATACTACCTAATTTGTTCACAGGGTGTTGTGGCACTTCATTTTTGTAAATCCTTCTTTACATAACACCTTATATCTTCTTAGCTCAAAGTATTAATATTACTTCCTCCAATAAATATGTACTGGTATTTTTCAGGTTTACTTTTTAAACTAAACCGAATGGGCAAATAGCAGTGAATTCAGAAAATATTCCAAGTGGACCAAGATGGTCTTTTGCTAGTGCACAGATCATTTACATGTCTAATTCAAATTTCAATACAACACAATTAGTACCAAAAAATGGTGTGGAATATACTTAGCTCTACAGTGTGCACAAGTGTCAGACCAACAGAGATTTAAAACCGTATTTTAAAAAACCAGTAGTAACATGGTATTAACATATTAACAGAAAAAAGCATCATGCTCGCATTGCTTCCATGCAATTTCAGTAGTATATAAATATAATAAATGTATCAAATGCACACCACCGATATACTCGTTATTTGTGATCCACAAACAGTAAAATGCTTTGGAGCTCTACATCAGGAATACTGCACAGCAACTCTGCTGAGTATGGCATCCAGCTTTTTACAGAAGCGGCAGGTTTTCAGTGCAATGCCAGAGTGATGAAATGACTCCCTTATCTTCTGGTATGCCTGCCTCAGCACCTTTAATCTTTGCACGGTACTGATGCGTGTCACATTCATACCCCTTATGCAACATGCCACGAGAAATCAGACTGTAGGTATCGAAGCTCCTACAGCGGTAGTGAAGCTGGGACTGAGCAGCCTCCTCTGCCCACAGAGCCAGCAGATCCACCAACTCAGATGTGCTCCAAGCAGGGAGCGTTCACTACGGAGTCACCATAGTTCGCTGGGAAGATGTGATAGGAGCTCTCCACACCGAGCAAACAGGAAGTGGAACGTCAAAAATTCCCACGCCTTTAAAGGGGTAGGGGCAGATGCCGGTGTATCTGGCTGCAGGGCAGCAGAGTTCAAACTGCTGACCATAAATGGTCAGGATGGGCATTGTGGGATGCCTCCTGGAGGCTATTTACATCAGCATAACCAAGCGCAGTGCCTATACTGACAATTTATCAATATAACTTTGCCACAAAAAGCTCTACGCCTCGCGTTGAGGTGGTTTTATTTTGGTCGGCAAAGCAGGAGAGTTTTGTCGGCGGAAGGAACACTGTGGGTGTACACCTACTTTATTTTGTTTACGAAAGATTACTTCTGTCGACAAAACTCTGTAGAGAAAACAAAGTCTTAAAGGGAGTTTTCCACAGTGTGGAGAGGGGAATGCAAAAATGAATGCAGTCTCAGGTTCCGACAACATTTTAGATATTTATCATTGGCAGCTGAGGATGGGGAGACAAACCACGATAGTTACAGTCTAAAAACCTGAACATAAAAGATACATGTTAATCGCAGCCCCACCGTTGGTCCTTTCCACAATTCTCAGGCACAAATCTCTGGGCAGAACAACTAGGACGGGTTGGAGAGGGGGAGGTGCATTCACCGCCAGAGAAACCATCCACAGAGGAGAGTGGTTTGACCCAGAAAACTGCATTGCTGTCAATGAAGTTACTGTGCATTTATGTTAGTGTTGCTGAGAGCAGAATTTGGCCCAGAAAATATATAATGTTCATTAGTAGAAGTAAGATCTACAGAATATCGTAACAGTTTGTAACAATATAATGTTACAGTAGTACAACTTAAAATTATTATAAAGATAATAATATAAATGATCATCATACGAAAATGTAACAGCCTTTACAGCATTATAAAAAGATAAACCAGCAAAGAGTTGCTAGCTTTATATCAGGTTTCAGAGTAACAGCCATGTTAGTCTGTATTCGCAAAAAGAAAAGGAGTACTTGTGGTACTTTAGAGACTAACCAATTTATTTGAGCATAAGCTTTCGTGAGCTACAGCTCACTTCATCGGATGCATACTGTGGAAAGTGTAGAAGATCTTTTTATATACACACAAAGCATGAAAAAATACCTCCTACCACCCCACTCTCCTGCTGGTAATAGCTTATCTAAAGTGATCACTCTCCTTACAATGTGTATGATAATCAAGTTGGGCCATTTCCAGCACAAATCCAGGTTTTCTCACCCCCTCCCCACCCCCCCACCCCACAAACCCACTCTCCTGCTGGTAATAGCTTATCTAAAGTGATCACTCTCCTTACAATGTGTATGATAATCAAGGTGAGCTATTTCCAGCACAAATCCAGGGTTTAACAAGAACGTCTGGGGTGGGGGAGGTAGGAAAAACAAGGGGAAATAGGTTACCTTGCATAATGACTTAGCCTCTCCCAGTCTCTATTCAAGCCTCAGTTAATTGTATCCAATTTGCAAATGAATTCCAATTCAACAGTTTCTCGCTGGAGTCTGGATTTGAAGCTTTTTGTTGTAATATAGCAACTTTCATGTCTGTAATCGCGTGACCAGAGAGATTGAAGTGTTCTCCGACTGGTTTATGAATGTGCTAATTCTTGACATCTGATTTGTGTCCATTTATTCTTTTACGTAGAGACTGTCCAGCTTGACCAATGTACATGGCAGAGGGGCATTGCTGGCACATGATGGCATATATCACATTGGTGGATGTGCAGGTGAACGAGCCTCTGATAGTGTGGCTGATGTTATTAGGCCCTGTGATGGTGTCCCCTGTTACCCTATTTACCAGCAGGAGAGTGGGTTTGTGTGTGGGGGGGGTGGGGAGGGGGTGAGAAAACCTGGATTTGTGCTGGAAATGGCCCAACTTGATTATCATACACATTGTAAGGAGAGTGATCACTTTAGATAAGCTATTACCAGCAGGAGAGTGGGGTGGTAGGAGGTATTTTTTTCATGCTTTGTGTGTATATAAAAAGATCTTCTACACTTTCCACAGTATGCATCCGATGAAGTGAGCTGTAGCTCACGAAAGCTTATGCTCAAATAAATTGGTTAGTCTCTAAGGTACCACAAGTACTCCTTTTCTTGTAGCTTTATATCAATAGCATGTGTCTGCACCTTTGAAATTAGAGATTATACTTTGGACGGAAGATGAAATAGCCTGAGAGAAGTGAAGCATCCCAATCTGTGAGTTTGCTTGATGTCCATACCACTCATAATTCAGTCTGTGTCACCACTTGATAATACTGTTTAATTATCTAAATTATCTGCACAAATGTGTGATGCTAGTTGACCTTCAGAAGATGTGAACTTTCAAATTAGTTTGTCCACAGGCATCTCCGATTACTCCCATATGTAAATCAACGTTTACTCAGATCCCATTAACTCCAAATTTATCTGTACACATTTTTTTAAATGTAAAAAGCCAACACGAAGCAAAATGCAAGCACCTAGCAATGCTTTCCCTTTCAAATAACTATTTAAAGTACCTTGCTGGAGCAAGCCTGATGACTTAGTGGGCAGCCACACGCACTGTCAGGCAGAAGAGCTGGATCTGGGACAGCCAGTCTCAGAACACCCACTCATTTGCCCAGTAGCACTGACATAACTGAAGAAACAATGGTCAGTCTCCGAGGAGAGGTTTCAACATGCTTCATGCTTTCGCAGTGAATCCTTGGTAGCAGGGTACCAAGGTCCATATTATTCCCGCAAGATCCATGCACATAACTCCTTTCTTGGGGTCTTGCGAAGACTCTTTGGGGGTCAGGATTTGTGTGGTGCAGGGATTAGGAACTAGAAAGCTGAGATGAGATAAGGGGAGGGGATGGACATTCAACTTGTTTTCCACCTCCAGCTCCACTATCTCCTTACAGACTAGCTGTAAAAAAGTAATACAGCCTGTTGTGTGGCTATATTGGAACCAAGAACGTAGAGACAGGCAGGAGCCAAAGGGGGACTCCAGGCCAGCACAAAACTATGATGTCTCCATGTTGATAGACCTTACTTTCGGTAGATCCCCACAGAGCTGCAGGGTTTAGGGGAGGAATCCATTCCACTGGCGAACAAGAGACCCAATCAGATAAAAATGGGTTAAAGGAAATGCTGCAAGGAGACCCTCAGTTTCCGCCCATCCTAAATCCCCCTACCAGTGTTTTTTCTAGAGGAAGCAGAAAACCTGGGGGAAAAGCTGAAATAGCTGAAATAGGAGAATTCTTAACTTACCTAAAAAGTTTTCTTTCTTCTGGAAGTAACATCTTTGGATCACTTACAATGGGTCTTACCTCTGTTTGCAGCTCTGTGGGGACAGAACTGGCCCTGTCAATCAAGACAGGCTAGGAGTGACACCACTCCCAGAGAACAAGGCAGCCTGAGATACTTCCAAAGTTGCTCCGTGGAGCTAGTTCATTTAAGCATTAACAGGTAATCAGACATAAACAGAAATTATCACACACTTTTCCTACTGCAGAACTTCAAATTTCACCCCAGCTACTAGCAGAAAGACAAATTGTGCACCAAATAGAAAACAAAGGAAGATGTGAGAATTCAAGCCTTCCCTTAGAATTATTATCCTTGTGCTGGGTGAGAGGGATCTGCAGATTCTCTTGGTAGAAGAAAAGAAATTTTGGGGTAAATTAGGGTGGCCAGGTGTCCGGTTTGCTACCAGGAAGTCCTGTTGAAAAGGGGACCTGACAGTGTCCGGTCAGACCTACTTACTGGACACCCAAAGTTTGGTTACTGCAGATGGGGGAGGTACCGGTTATCACCTGCACCAGCCCCTACTTAGCCGAGGCTGCCTCCTATCTGTGTTGGGCAACTGCAGGTCCCACCCCCGGTTCCACAGATGAGTCCCTTCCGACCTGGGCAGGAGGGAGGGGAAAAGCAGCAAGTGAGGGGGAGAGGGGAAGAGGAGAGAATAGGGGTAAGGCCCCAGGTGAAGGGGAGGGACCTCAGGGGGAAGAGGCAGGGCAGTGGAGGTTCCAGCACAAAGTTGGCAACCCTAGGGTAAATTAACACATTCTATTCCATTCTTCAATGGGAAAGTCTGCAGATCCAGTACAATGGGATGTCTAATCAGTGTGTCTCAAGGGAGGAAAACAAAGGATGAATGAGTAGATTTTTGTATTCTGTATTGTTTGAAGTGTTACTGGGCGAACATAGTATGCACTGCTCTCCCTCCAGCGCCAGGGACTGATAAGGCATGCATGTTTCATTTGTAAAACTTAGTGAAGGTGTCAACAAATGCCCAGGTTGCCACCCTACATCTCTTTATATGTTGCATATTATCCTTCAGGTTTCCATCGACTTGAATGAGCAGAGAGATTTTGGGGGGGGAAAGTTGCTTTTTACCTCTGAAAGCTTCTGAAATACACCAATTTTATCATCTAAAAACGGAAGCCTTGGCAGCTTTTTTATTTTATGAGTGGTATAGAACAACAGAGAATGTCCAATGTGGATTTTTACAGGTCTCATAATATGCAGAGTAGACCAGAAGGGTGATTTTGTGTGTGGGGGAGCGGGGTTAGGGTGTTTTGTATGTGTGGCAAAAGATGGGGGAAAAGACAGTTTCTTGTGACCTGTGGAATAGTGTTTAGTTAGGTATTAAGGATTCTACTCACTCACAGCACAACTTTGCTGTCATGAGAGGAACAGGACTCCAAAATGATTCTTGAAAAGTGACTGCAACCAGGATGACAACTTTAAAGATAGCAGGGGGTTGGGAGGGAGGCATATCAGACAAGGGATTAAAGGGATGCTTGGTCAGGGCATTTAATACAAAATTTAGATCCCAAGAAGGACCTCTTGGCACAGGGCAAAGAAATGAGGCAACTAATCTTCCTACATCCAGGTGAAACAAAATCCTCCACCCACTTGCTCTCTAGCGCACTAGAAATGGCCATCACTTGGTTTATTACATTGTGAAGATTCAGGCCCACATGAAAACCTTCCTGTATATACTCCAAAAATACATTTCACTCAGGATGTGACTGGATCCATGCTAACGATTTTACACTGTGCCTTACAGATAGAACAAGCCCCTGAAAATGCCCTTTTTGTGGAATACATTCTCAGGATTAAATGGGTATTTATGAACACATGCAAATAACCTATTTTAATTAGCATGTTTTAGTTACCATGTAGCTAGATCCAGCCATAAGTACTCCTTTTCTTTTTGCAAAGACAGACTAACATGGCTGTTACTCTGAAACCTGTCAAAATGATCCTTGTGAGAGATGATCCTTCCTCCAGAAGGGGGCCACCTGAATTAGATCTGAGGACTAGCAACAACATAGGACCACTTCTACTTTCTCTCTCTGTCTCTGTCTGTCTCTGTCTCTCTTTTTAAGTTTTCCTATGGAACTCTATATAGCAGCAGCAACAACTACAGACATACAAACAATGTTTTGGGCCACTGATGAAAGTGCATGATCCTTGCTTTGGCCTGTTACTCTCATCATCTTGAATAAAACTTTTGTACCTTTGCTGGCACAAAGACAACTACGCTTGATACAAGATAAATGGTGGAAGAAAGTAGCAGAAGACACTCAAATGTATGCAGAAACAAAGGAAACAAAAAAGTTCTTTGATTCCTTGAAGCTAGTCTATGGACTTTCAAAAGTGGGCACAATTCGCTCATGATGGCTGATGGCAGGACAGTCATCAAAGACAAACATGGCATAGAACAGAGATGGGTTGAACATTTCAGCTAACTACTGAACAGACCGTCCCCAATTGAAACAAGTGCTATTAATCAGATACCTCAAAAGCCTATTCAGCACCACCTTGACTCACCACACTCACTTGAAGAAATAGAAAAGGCAATATGTTTGATGAGCTCAGGAAAGTACTCGGGCAGAAATGGAATACTGGCAGAAATATATAAATCTGCAGCTCCAAACGTGGTAACAACACTCCAGAAGATCCTTACTGACATCTGGGACAACAAAGGAATGCCACAAGACTTCAAAGATGCCACAATTATTCCTTTATTTAAAAATAAAGGCAGCAAAATAATCTGTCATAACTACCGGAGGATATCTCTCTCATTGGTTGCTGGAAAAATCTTTGCTCGTGTCCTCCTGAACCAACTGATTTCAGCTGTCTCAGAAGCCAATCTACCCGAGACTCAGTGCAGATTCAGACCTGGCCGTAGCACCATAGACATGATTTTCAGTATCAGGCAAATACAAGAAAAATTTATTGAACAAAACATGAATCTGTTTAGTGTTTTCACTGATCTGACAAAAGCATTTGATACAGTCAATAGAGAAGGATTATGGATGATCCTTAGCAAACTTGGTTGCCCACCAAAACTGGTAAAGATCATTCATTTATTTCATGAGGGGATGCAAGGTCAAGTACTTTTTAATGGAGATCTCACTGACTCCTTTCCCGTTTCAAATGGAGTCAAACAAGGCTGTGTCCTTGCCCCTGTACTGTTCAACCTCTTCTTCACCCAAGTTCTCATCATGCTACAAATGGACTCAACAGAGGCATATACATCAGATAAAGACACGACAGCTCAGTCTTACAAGGCTTAAAACAAAAATAAAAGGAACAAAAATACGACTAAGAGAAGCACTCTTTGCGGATGATTGTGCCCTCCTAGCACGCACGGAGGGAGATCTCCAGTGCATCGTAGCTCGCTTTGCTGAAGCATCAAAATGGTTTGGCCTCACAATCAGCCTGTGGGTTGCACCAATTATCTCATCACCGCTCTGGGGCATATCCCCGAGCGTCTCCATGAGTGGAATCCAACTAAAGTAAGTTGACAGTTTTACCTATCTCGGCAGCAACATCTCCCATGATGGATCTCTTGAGAAAGAGATCATGAACAGGATACAGAAAGCTTGTCAGTCATTAGGAAAGCTACGTAACAAAGTCCTGAAATCCCACAACATAACCCTTTCAACAAAAATAAAACTTTATAATTCTTTTGTGCTCACATCTCTCCTCTACAGCTGTGAGACCTGGACACCATACAAATGGCATATCAAACAGCTAAAGGCCTTCCATATGCGGTCTCTGTGAGCCATTTTGGGGATCTACTGGCAGAACAAAATTACCAACCTGGAGGTTCTGCAAAAGTCAAATGCCATAAGCATCGAGGCCATGCTGATAAAAGCCCAACTGCGCTGGGTTGGACACATCATTAGAATGCCTGAACATCAACTCTCCAGAAAAATTTTCTATGGAGAATTGGCATGAAGACACCGGAATTAAGGCCGCCCCAGAAAGCACTACAAGGACAGCATCAAGAACAGCACACACTTTGGTGCAATAAAACTGGTTGATCTTGAGAAGACTGTGTTAAATAGATCAGCATGGTGACATAGAACACTCAGAGCTTTTCAAGCCTTTGAAAAGGACAGAAATAATCGATTGTTAGCTGCAAGGGAAAAGCGTCTTACTACTGCTATAACTACCAAGAAGCTCATCAATGACTTTGTCTGCCCTATCTGCTCACGAGCACGTGCGTCATGCTTTGGACTTCAGAGTCACTCCAGAATCCACAAAAAAGATAGCATGAAAATGTCATCATCGAACCAACGGACTACACACACACAAACCTTTGCTGGATGATGCAAATAAGTCAACTGATGGGCAGGCATCCCAGTGTCTGACTCTCCACTCTCCTGGATCTAACCTTTGCTTGCTTAATGAGCCGCTATGATATTTATTTAAGTTAGTTTTTGAAAGACAGCAAATTGTTATTTTGTTTGATTTTATTTCTTTTCTTTCTTCACGTAGGAACAGAGCAAATTAGAGGCTCATAGCTGGTCTCAGGACCTGAAACTTGTTTCCTTGTTGATACAAGCCACTGTCAGTGTTGTAGAACATCATCAGTATATCTTGGCTGAGCAGGATTGGTGTTACAGCTCTTAGAGTACATGACTGCCCTGAGCTTGAGCTAATTGATACATTGTTGGAGCTCTGTTTTGCCATTATCCTCAGATGAAACTGTTTCCTGGATGAGCTTCCTTGCTGTTGAAGCTTGTGTAGATTGTCTCCACCTACCCTCTCTGACACTGACATACCCCAGCTCTCTGAGTATTTCCTTTCTTTTAGCTGCCAAGAGAAAGATATCAATATTGCTTTGGCATTGGGACTATGTAGGACAGGGATGATGGGTCTCGTGGGCTCAGGAAAATAAGAAAATGCTGGACAGAACATGTGAAACTTCACCTCACAACAGTCTGCTTTTGCAAGAGACCATCATCCGGACAAGAGACATCAGAGCCCTGTTAGATGTGAATGGAGAATGGATGATATTGTGACCACCAGCATCTGAAAAACTTTTATAGAAATAATCTTGTGTGGCATTTGGTATCTATGACTCTCCCCAGAATTAATATAGACTTCTTGGAGTTATTCCGTTCATGTCAGAGTTGACCAATCCGTGTTGCTCCAGAAAAGAATCAACTGTGAAAGAGCTGTTTTGTGTGCCTTCTGCAGGAAGGGTGCTCTGATGGGCTGGTCATCTTGGAATGTTTATATAAGAACCCTTTTCTGCTCAATGAAAGCCACAATATTAGTTAGCACTTTGGCTAGGGTTAGGGGCAGATAGGCGAAAAGATAAAGCAACATACTGAGAATGTTGTCTGTTGCATGTGAAGCTGAGATATCTCCTATGGGAGGATCACATAATATGTAGATAGATGTTCAGTTCAGCTGACTATAGAAAAATCCCCTTGGGAAATTGCTGCTTCAGCTGTTGCAGTCAGAGCAGGACTTAAAGCCCAGAGACCGGGGCATGCCACTCCTAGGGCAAAGTCTACTACTTAACTTGCATCCGATGCATGTTACTTGCATCCAATGAAGTGAGCTGTAGCTCACGAAAGCTTATGCTCAAATAAATTGGTTAGTCTCTAAGGTGCCACAAGTCCTCCTTTTCTTTTTGCGAATACAGACTAACACGGCTGTTACTCTGATACTTAACAACTACTTACCAAATAACTACTGTAAACAAACTATTTACAAGGCCCTAAGGCTCAAAGACCAAAGACGAAGAACCGCTAACCCTTGCTAGGTGAGGGAAAGGTGCTCTGACTAACCAGCACGGGCAGTAAGAAGGAATTGAGAGGGCACAGGGCTGGCAGCACCTAATAAATGTATGCATGAGCGTGGCACTCAAGCGGATGCCACAGCTGACCCTATTGATACTATTCAGGCAAAAAGCTCCAATGGCCATGGACATGGGCACACACACCTATAATGGAATTGACATGAGCAAGCACTCAAAGAAGAAAGAAGAAATACAAGGTGCAGACAAAAAGGAGGCAAATGGTAAAATGTATGCCACTAAAGCCGAGGAACTGGCTTGAGGAATAAGTAATAAGAAGATGGATTCAATATCCTAATAACCCACAGAAATGAGACCTAGGAAAATATCATAGAATCATAGAATATCAGGGTTGGAAGGGACCTCAGGAGGTCATCTAGTTCAACCCCCTGCTCAAAGCAGGACCGACCCTCAATTAAATCATCCCAGCCAGGGCTTTGTCAAGCCTGACCTTAAAAACTTCTAAGGAAGGAGATTCCACCACCTCCCTAGGGAACACATTTCAGTGTTTCACCACCCTCCTAGTGAAAAAGTTTTTCCTAATATCCAACCTAAATCTCCCCCACTGCAACTTGAGACAATTTCTCCTTGTCCTGTCATCCGCTATCACTGAGAATAGTCTAGATCCATCATCTTTGGAACCCCCTTTCAGGTAGTTGAAAGCAGCTATCAAATCTCCCCTCATTCTTCTCTTCTGTAGACTAAACAATCCCAGTTCCCTCAGCCTCTCCTCATAAGTCATGTGTTCCAGTCCCCTAATCATTTTTGTTGCCCTCCGCTGGACGCTTTCCAATTTTTCCACATCCTTCTTATAGTGTGGGGCCCAAAACTGGACACAGTACTCCAGATGAGGCCTCACCAATGTCGAATAGAGGGGAATGATCACGTCCCTCGATCTGCTGGCAATGCCCCTACATATACAGCCCAAAATGCCATTGGCCTTCTTGGCTACAAGGGCACACTGTTGACTCATATCCAGCTTCTTGTCCACTGTAACCCCTAGGTCCTTTTCTGCAGGACTGCTGCCTAGCCATTCGGTCCCTAGTCTGTAGCGGTCCCTTGGATTCTTCCATCCTAAGTGCAGGACTCTGCACTTGTCCTTGTTGAACCTCATCAGATTTCTTTTGGCCCAATCCTCCAATTTGTCTAGGTCCTTCTGTATCCTATCCCCACCCTCCAGCGTATCTACCACTCCTCCCAGTTTAGTGTCTTCTGCAAACTTGTTGAGGGTGCAATTCACACCATCCTCCAGATCATTAATGAAGATATTGAACAAAATCAGCCCCAGGACCGACCCTTGGGGCACTCCGCTTGATACTGGCTGCCAACTAGACATGGAGCCATTGATCACTACCCGTTGAGCCCGAAAATCTAGCCAATTTTCTACCCACCATATAGTGCATTCATCCAGCCCATACTTCTTTAACTTGCTGACAAGAATACTGTGGGAGACAGTGTCTAAAGCTTTGCTAAAGTCAAGGAACACCACGTCCACTGCTTTCCCTTCATCCACAGAACCAGTTATCTCGTCATAGAAGGCAATTAGATTAGTCAGGCATGACTTGCCCTTGATGAATCCATGCTGACTGTTCCTGATCACTTTCCTCTCCTCTAAGTGCTTCAGAATTGATTCCTTGAGGACCTGCTCCATGATTTTTCCAGGGACTGAGGTGAGGCTGACAGGCCTGTAGGTCCCAGGATCCTCCTTCTTCCCCTTTTTAAAGATGGGCACTACATTAGCCTTTTTCCAGTCGTCCGGGACTTCCCCGGATCGCCATACTGCTGAGGTTCGTTGTCAGTTTTTTCTCAGGCCTCACACAAATGAACTCCCACTGAAGTCAGTGAGGGTGTGCCAGAGTAAGGAATGAGTGTAACCTAAATAAACATTAAACAAAAAACTCAAGCTTTGGACTTATGATTATATGTAAATATAAAAACACTTCTATTAAAGAGGACAATCTCAGCAGTGCAATCCTAAATTGTACATATATCTATTTATCTATATTAATGTGACACAAGTTTCAGGTCGCAGGCTGTGTCTGAATATTTAAAATTAAATTAGCCAACAAAAGATATACCACACTGACTAATGCCATGACCAACCAGATTACCTGTTATCACATTGTGTAATGTAATTGTCTTCACAGTTAAGTAAATAGAAAATTAATTTCTCTAGACTGACAACAGGGCAACACTTTGATTTTGTGTAATTAGAAGCAGAGATACCATATTCAAAGCATATTTAAAACTCAGCTACCTGGGAGAATGGAAATGGATAAACTGCAAACAATTGTCAGATGTTCACAAAAGGATGAAAGAGTATAATGGTAGCAATCTGAGTTATGAAGTCGAGTTTTGGAATTAGATTCAAATCCTAACTTCCCAAAGCTTTGACGGGCGTTTGGTGCTCAATGTTCCATTTAACAAGCATTCCACACACAGCATTTAACAAATCCTGCATCTTGGCAGGGGGTTAGATTAGTTGACCTTTGTGGTCCCTTCTAACCTATGGTTCTGACTCTAATTTTTTGTGGCCTTGATCAACCCAATCCAAACTTCGTCACATGAGTTCACAAAGATTCTCCAAACATCTTTGAGGTTGATGGCTTCCTTAGTTACATTACATTTAAATCACTTTATCTGATAAGTTCACAAGCCTAGAGAAAGGGGATTAATAACCAGTGCATCCTTTAGTCCTCCAAGGCCTGTTTCTTTCTTCTTTCCTTTGGCAGCCTGCTACAGTCTTAATATTCTGTCCCCACCTCCTGCTGTTTAGAGGAACGATAACACAAACCTCTGGACCAGTATAGCAGTAGTTCCGTAACAGAGAAGACTCGCTTACAGTTTTCCATTTAACAGGAAACTTAAAACTTTATTTTGTAAAAATCTCTTTGACATGGAGAAAACCAGAATGCAGAATGTAAACTGTGAGCACTATTTGAATTTTTTAAGATGATTTCATGAAAAATGGAATAGTACAAAGAAAAAATAAGAGTTCAAAATAAACCCTTATGCCAATTTTTCACTAAATTATCTCACTTTTTTGGGGTCCCTTTTGTGAGAAATCTAAATCACTTTGTGATCTGTCCTTTGTCCATAACGCTACTCCTCATGCACCAATTCCAACCATATCAGTTATACACTGGGAGTACGACAGCACTTTATAATTTAGTTATAATCGCAAATATGTATGGCAACCAAACCCACTGCATTTGACAAGAAATCTGCTGTAGTGCACAGTCACTGACTCAGTTCCTATGCAAGGGATATATATAAACAGATATGCCTTCAATGATTAATAACTACTGATTCCTCCTGCCCCTGAAAAATTAGAAGAGTTATACATCTCTTTTTATACCAAAACAGAATTCACCTAGGAAGTAAAGTAAGAAAATGGTTCACACCACATGAGACTCTGTCTAAGTACTCACAGATCAGCCAAGGTCAGGAGTTCCTCTCCCCATGAATACAAACAAAATGGCTTAGCTAAAATTATTAATCATTTAGGCAAAAATCTCTCATAATTTGCAGATAGTTAAAACCTCTTTCTCCTTGCCAACCTAGCTGGAAAGAACTCCAAGTTACCAAGCCAAGCAAACCAGAAATGATTGGCTATAATATTGACAGTCCACTTGGATGAGCTACTTGTTACCCCAAGATATCCAAACCACATGTTTTCACCACAAATGATAAACTATACATTGTTTTCCTTGTAAATCACAGAGACCATGGATCAATAAAATAGAGCTGTCTTTCACCCCAAATTAGAAGCTGCATATTTATTTGCATTATGAGTCAGATCTACATCCTTCTCTATGTGGATAATGTCTCTTGTAAGTCCTAAATACTGTAAAATGCCTATGTACGATCAAAGAATGTATGGAGTAGGTCCTCCAAATTTAGAAGATTGTAAGTAAGGCTACGATTTTGTCAAGGACATTTTTAGCAAAAGTCACAGACAGGTCATAGGCAATTAACAAAAATTCACAGAAGTCATGACTTGTCCCTGATTTTTACTAAAAATGTCCATGACAAATCAGGAAGGGAGGAGGGTCGAACACCCTGCCCTGCTGTGGCTGGGAGCTGCGGCTCCTACCCCATGGCTGGGAGTTGGGAGGGACCCCCGCCTGTGGCAGCTGGAGAGCGGTGGGGAATCCCCCGCTACCCAGGGACTGGGGAGCTCTGGGGGATTCCCCCCAGATGGGGGAGCTGCGAGGGTTCCCCTGACGCTTGCGATGGCTCGGGAGCTGTGGGGATCCCCTGCATCTGCAGGGACCAGGGAGCTCCAGGGGCTCCCTCACGCTGCCCGTGCTCTGGAATGGTGGTTGAAGCATGCAGGGACATATGAATCTTTAACACATCTAGCACGTAAATATCTTGTGATGCCGGCTACATCAGTGCCATGTGAATGCCTGGTCTCACTTTCAGGTGACATTGTAAACAAGAAGCAGGCAGCATTATCTCCTGCAAATCATAGAATCATAGAGTATCAGGGTTGGAAGGGACCTCAAGGAGGTCATCTAGTCCAACCCCCTGCTCAAAGCAGGACCAATCCCCAACCAAATCATCCCAGCCAGGGCTTTGTCAAGTCTGACCTTAAAAACTTCTAAGGAAGGAGATTCCATCGCCCCCCTAGTTAACACATTCCAGTGCTTCACCACCCTCCTAGTGAAAAAGGTTTTCCTAATATCCAACCTATATGTTCCCCACTGCAACTTGAGACCATTACTCCTTGTCCTGTCATCTGCCACCACTGAGAACAGTCTAGATCCATCCTCTCTGGAACCCCCTTTCAGGTAGTTGAAAGCAGCTATCAAATCCCCCATCATTCTTCTCTTCTGCAGACTAAACAATCCCAGGTCCCTCAGCCTCTCCTCATAAGTCATGTGTTCCAGTCCCCTAATCATTTTTGTTGCCCTCTGCTGGACGCTTTCAAATTTTTTCACATCCTTCTTGTAGTGTGGGGCCAAAAACTGGACACAGTACTCCGGATGAGGCCTCACCAATGTCGAATAAAGGGGAACAATCATGTCCCTCGATCTGCTGGCAATGTCCCTACTTATACAGCCTAAAATGCCATTGGCCTTCTTAGCAACAAGGGCACACTGTTAACTCATATCCAGCTTCTCATCCACTGTAACCCCTAGGTCCTTTTCTGCAGAACTGCTGCCGAGCCATTCGGTCCCTAGTCTGTAGTGGTACATGGGATTCTTCCATCCTAAGTGCAGGACTCTGCACTTGTCCTTGTTGAACCTCATCAGATTTCATTTGGCCCAATCCTCTAATTTTTCTAGGTTCCTCTGTATCCTATCCCGACCCTCCAGCGTATCTACCTCTCTTCCCAGTTTAGTGTCATCTGCAAACTTGCTGAGGATGCAATCCATGCCATCCTCCAGATCATTAAGATATTGAACAAAACCGGCCCCAAGACCAACCCTTGGGGCACTCCGCTTGATACTGGCTGCCAACTAGACATGGAGCGATTGATCACTACCCGTTGAGCCTGACCATCTAGCCAGCTTTCTATCCACCTTATAGTCCATTCATCCAGCCCTTACTTCTTTAACTTGCTGGCAAGAATACTGTGGGAGACCGTGTCAAAAGCTTTACTAAAGTCAAGGAATAACACATCCACTGCTTCCCCCTCATCCACAGAGCCAGTTATCTCGTCATAGAAGGCAATTAGATTAGTCAGGCATGACTTGCACTTGGTGAATCCATGCTGACTGTTCCTGATCGCTTTCCTCTCCTCTAAGTGCTTCAGAATTGATTCCTTGAGGATCTGCTCCATGATTTTTCCAGGGACTGAGGTGAGGCTGACTGTAAACAAACTTGTTTGTCTGAGCGATTGGCTGAACAAGAAGTAGGACTGAGTGGACTTGTAGACTCTAAAGTTTCACATTGTTTTGTTTCGGTACATTTGCAGTTATTTTTTGTACATAATTCTACATTTGTAAGTTAAACTTTCATGATAAAGAGATTGCACTACAGTATTTGTATTAGGTGAATTGAAATACTTTTTTTGTATTTTCAGTGCAAATATTTGTAATAAAAATAAACATAAAGTGAGCACTGTACACTTTGTATTCTGTGTTGCAATTGAAATCAATATATTTGAAAATGTAGAAAACATCCAAAAATGTTTACATAAATGGTATACTATTATTGAGTGAATTAATAAATTGTTGATTGGTTAAGAATAAGCTAATGTCTGATTTGAGAAACACTGTTCAAGTTGTAAATTGACTGAAAAGAACCCAGCAATAAAATTAGTAAACTAACACTCCTTGAACTCAATAAAAATATGTTGTCCTATTAGATTCCATTCTATACTGGCTATAACACTTATTCAATTGGCAAACCTAGTTTGTTAGATTTTAGCTTTAAAATATAAACTGGCACCTCTGCAAATTCATAAAAACTGACTACTGTCACTCCCCTGTTGAAAAGGTTATGATTGGCTGAAAGTCACTGTTCTATCTAAATATGTATATCTTTAGTGCATGTGAAGTTATGAGATTGTGTAGTATGGTTGTCCCTAAAACATGCTGTAAATTGGGGAATCAGCCAGATATTAGCTCCCCAGAGACAACAGCACGGAAAGTAACCAACGCCCAGGCAGGGTATCAAACAGCCATCAACAGCCATTGTCCAGCAAGGGAACTACAAGTCAATGACTCACCTGCATGAGGCCACACCAAGGGGATTGCGCAACCTTGCCTGGGGACTCAGCAATGCCCAACAGACATGCCTTGACTTGTGTTCTCCAAGTACATGGGACTGAGGGTATAAAACAGAACACGGGACTCCATGCTTGGCCTTTCTCCTGCCCCTGCATATGCTGCAAGCAACAAAGACACTCAGAGGAAGACTGAAGACTCCAACAGAGGAGACTGGCACAGGTTTAAGGGACAAACCTGTATATTAAGGACTGCAATATCTAGTGGGATGAGAAAAACTGCTTAATCTAGATGTTGCCCAGTCTAATAGGGTTGAGAGTTTAGCCTGTGTGTTTATATTTTATTTTGGTAAGTACTCTGACTTTTTGCCTATCACTTATAATCACTTAAAATCTATCTTTTGCAGTCAATACATTTGTTTAACTGGTTATCTTTACCAGTGAGTTACCCTGAAGTGTGTCTGCTCAGGTTTGCAAAGTCTGGTGTATATCCACTTTCCATTGATGAAATGGTGAACCAATTAATAAATTTGCACTGCTCGTCTTGAGCAGTGCAAGATAGTATATTCCTGAGGTATAGTGCTGGAAGTTGGGAGGATTCGGCTGGTGCTTTCTCTGTGTAATTCATGAGTGGCTCTGGGAGGATTCATGCAATCTAGCTGGGTGTGGGGCTCCACGTGTTGTTGTGCTGAGTGATAACAGGGCCTGGAGGGGTTTGCTGCTTTATGAAGGTTAGTAAAGCATTGTGAGAGTCAGCCCTGGCTGAAGGGTTAAGGGGGCACAGAGGTCCCATCACATCCTCTCTCATCCCATGCTTTCGAAACTTTTAATTCCCAGTGTTGGCTATCTCTCCACACCTACTTAATTTTCTTGGTTTGTCTGCTGTCTCAGATATGGTTGATCACTTTCCCATTGCAACTTCTCTTCTGTTTCCACAGCTATATTCTTTTGATTCTTTATCTTCCGGATCATTCCTCCACCATCTCCTTTAACAGTTATTTATCTTCTCTTCATGTGTTATCCCCCAAGGTTTGGTTCTTAGTTCTTTCATTTTCTTTCTCTCCTCTCTCTATTGGTGTACACAGCCTCTTCCATTATTTCAACCACTAACTCTATGCTGATAGTTGTCAAATCTACCTCTCCATCTGACCTTTCTCCCTCTTGTTCAGTTTCACATTTCAAGCTGCTGCTCTGTCATCTCTACTTCGAACTCCAGACAATTTCAAACTGTATCTTTTCATATATGAACTGCTCCTCTTTTCCTCATAATATCTCTCCTCTCACTCTTTTCTCTATTTCCACTCTCAATTTTACTATACTTCCTATCCCAGGTTCAAAGTCTCAATCACTGTATCTTCTCTCTCCTGCTCCTTACTATATCCATTCCAGGGACAGACTTAAAGATAAGGAACCAATAAGCCAGTGAACCAGGGGGAACCAATGATGCAGCAGAGATGTGAGGTCTGGGGGGATGGATTGGCAGGCAGGAGCAGGGGATGGGTGTGTGGTGAATTGTGCTGCAGCAGAGTCATAGATTCCAAGGTCAGAAGGGACCAGTGTGATCCTCTAGAATGTTCTCCTGCCTAACACAGGCCATTGGACTCCTCTGAATTAATGCCTGTTTGAAGTAGCGCAGATTTTTTACAAAAATATCCACTCTTTATTTAAATATTGCCACTGATGGTGAATCCACCACAACTCTTGGTACATTATGGCAATGATTAATTACTCTCATGTAAAAATTTGCAACTTCTTTAATTTTTTAATTTGTCTGGCTTCAACTTCCAGCCTTTGGATTATGTTATACCTTTCTCTGCTAGATTGAAGAGGCCATTATCAAATATTTTGTTCCCAGTGTAGGTACGTATAGTCTGATCAAGTCAGCCCTTAACTTTCTCTTTGTTAAACTCAATTAATTAAGCTTTTTGGGTCTAACACTATAAGGCATGTTTTCCAATCCTTTGATCATTCTCATGGTTCTTCTCTGAACCTTCTCCAATCTATTAACATCAAATACCAATTTATCAACACAGTGATGCCTGTGCTTAATGTGGTCCGGCACTTCCTATTATAACACCCATTTTTGGTTGCTTGGAACTTCGCCAAACTTTAACTGTTCAGGTTCTTTTCATACTGTGTATCTGCTTTCTTTTCTAAAGTTTCAGCTAAAACAGCTGAAGTACAGTTTCTGAGTAGAAGGTTAGAGAAAAATCTCAGTTCACACATGTTCAGTAGAGACTTGTTAGAGTATGGCAGCTAAATTAGCTGCAGATTCCAACTGCACTCAGCGTGCTGCATTCTCTCACAGCTCCTGTGTGGCAACTGGAAAGCATATGCACCATCCAAAGACTCAGCATGTTCTATCCCAGGGCTATAGAAACTAAGAAGGAGTTTCTGAGCAACTGCTCCTCCTGGCTGCTGGGGCTGCTTTGGTACCAGATACAGAAATACTAAAAGCACGCTCTCAATTACACCTTTCTGGAATACAGGGAGCAAGGAGGAAGCAGCTTAACTCAAATGCTGAAAGTTCAGGAATAGTAGGAAGCAGGGTCGTGTACAGAAATTTAACTTTGACCCCTTTTCAGGGGGGCACATTTTGTGTTCACCAGCTCTGGCAGGAGCTTGCTCTTCCTTTCCTCCATTCCCCCACCCTGGCAGGAGCTTGCTCTTCCTTTCCTCCCTCCCTCCCCCGTCCTGGATCACTCTCCCTGCCATTGTCTCCACAGGGCTGGAAGAGTTCTGTGCTTTCTCCCCTTGTGATGCCCCTGGTAGGAAGGGAGTGAGAAGAGAAAAACGGACAGGAAAAGGAGGAAGGTGAGAGAGAGGCACTTGCCAGGCATTGGGAGTGGGGGGAACAACAGGGGGCAATAATCAGGTGGAACAGGAGGAGCAACAGCAGATGGGGAGTGAGGCGGTAGGAGTATAAAGGGACAGGGAGAGGCTGGGCAGGGACAGAAAACTTTATAACTACTAGACAATTCCTTACAGAGCCTGGAATTGACCCCAGGCATCTCAAATTCCAAAATTCATCTGGTGTCTAGGAAAAACTGTGATGAAACCCACTGGCAAAGTGCACATCTCCAACCCCTCTGGTAAGGTGCTTCACGTAGAAGATAGTAGTAGAAGGCTGTGATCAGTTACTCCATTAGCTCAAGTGGCAGAGGACTGTTGTGAATCTAAAGCTTCCAGCACTGCTGTTGACCCATGTGGGGAGATCAATATGGAACCATATTTTGTTTTTTCCCTATTAAATTTTTTAAAAGCTTAGAAAATTACATTAAAATACACTAAAAGAAATAGAAAAATAATTGTGGAAAAATATGTAATGAAAGATTGTATCACAGTGCATATCTACGAGAGGGCTGAATCAGGTATGTACAGGAAACCTTAATTTTGGCATTGCCTGGGCTTTGATTGCTTGATTTTGCAATCAATATTCTTTCACATAGTTTTTTTGGATGCAGTTTATATATATGGTGATGAGTCATCAGCATAGGGAATACCACTCTTGTATTGTCTATATTACAATTACACACCTATTTGAGACCCCAGCCACAACACTGTTTCGTCCTAAACATGTCAGAACACATTTTTGTTGTATCTTCATGGACCAGAGCAAATCATGTTACAACCATGTTAAGGGAAATAAACCTTAACGATTCCATTAACATGGTAATAACATGATTTGGTCTGATCTACATAGGCACAACCAAACTGTGTGGTAATAAGGTTATGACATAATCATGTAACAGTAGCATAGACCAGTGTTTCCCAACCAGTGTGCCATGAGGCCCGAACAGGTATTGCTTGGAATTTTTTGAAAAGGTCCATGTGAAAACAAAATATACTTTCCTTGTATTTTAATTAGTGTTAGAGCTGGATCACATTCTGTACTTTTGCTCTCCAGCATGAGGCCCAGTGATGAGCTTCCAAAACCTTAATAACTGGTTCCCTCCTCACCCCATGAGAGGGTTGTTTCCCAACCCCGCCCCCCGGGACTCCTGCCCCATCCACCCCCCCACGCTCCTTGATGCCCCCCCCAGGACCCCTGCCCCATCCACCCCCGTCCCGTGTCTGCCCCCAGAACTGGGCAGGAGGGTCTCGTGGGCCACCGTAGTGGGTGCCCACCCCTCCCCTAAGAGCCAGAGGGACCTGCCGGGGGGCGAGGTGGGGAGTCCTGGAGGTGCTTACCTGGGGCAGCTCCCAGGAAGCATCCAGCAGGTCCCTCTGGTTCCTGGGGGGGGGTAGCATAGCTGGGGGGGGGAAGCAGGGGGAGTGGCTGCTCCCCCCACTGATCACATCAAAAGTGGCGCCTTAGGCGCTGACTCCATAGGTGCTCCAACCTTGGAGCACCCCACGGGGAAAATTTGGTGGGTGCAGAGAACCCACCGGCAGCTCCCCGCCCCACACTGGCCCCAGCTCACCTCACCTCCGCTCCGCCTCCTCCCCTGAAGGCACCGCCCCGCTTTGCTTCTCCGACCCCCCCCAGCTTCCCGCGAATCAGCTGTTCGGCGGGAAGCCTGGGAGGGTTGAGAAGCAGGCGGCGGCTTCGCACTCAGGCCCAGGGTGGTGGAGGTGAGCTGAGGTGGGGAGCGGTTCCCCTGCGCGCCCCCCAGGTTACCTGCTGCAGCATGGGCGGCCCTCCTCGCGCTCCCCCGCCCCAGCTCACCTCCGCCTCCCTGGGCCTGAGTGCGAAGCCGCCGCCTGCTTCTCAGCCCTCCCAGGCTTCCAGCGTGAACAGCTGATTCACGGGAAGCCTTGGGAGTGCGGAGAAGCAGAGCAGGGTGACGCGTTCAGGGGAGGAGGTGGAGGCGGAGTGGAGGTGAGCTGGGACCAGGGGCGTGGGGCGGGGAGCTGCCGGTGGGTGCTCTGCACCCACCAAATTTTCCCCTTGGGTAAACCAGCCCGGGAGCACCCATAGAGTCGGCGCCTAAGGCGCCACTTTTGGCCGGTTATTAAATTTAGAAGCCCTTTTAGAGCCAGTTGTCCCTCGCGGAACAACCGGTTCTAAAAGGGCTTCTAAATTTAACAACCGGTTCCAGCGAACCGGTGCGAACTGGCTCCAGCTCACCACTGATGAGGCCCCTTTCAAATACTATGTATGTGTGTCACATTCCATTCCACAAAGCCAGGTTAAGAGCAAATCTGACTCCTGTGGGATTCAAGCAGGGGAGGGGAAAGCCATCTTCTATTGGCTGTCTGCCTCACTGCCCCACCTCCTCCAGGGACAGAGCAACCAATCAGAGCTGAATCTCGGTCTTCTCCCTCCTGTGAGCAACAGGTCAGCTCCTCTGCCTCTCCCCCTTGCAGCCACTGGCAGGGCACGGGGCAGAGCCCCTGGAGCTGCTCTTCTCAGCCTGGAAGGGAAGCAGGGACCCCACTGCAGCCCCCAGGGTTGGGAGGTGGAAAGAACCCCAGAAGAAGCAGAGGTGAGGTGAAAGGGGGTGGAGGCTGGGGGTGAGTTGGGGGAGCTAAGAGGGGCAGAACTGGGGGGCAAAACTGGGTGGGGCCTGGGCACTGAACTGGTGTGAGATTAGACTATAATACTGTTAACTGTATTGTACAGACTGTGAATGGCAAAAGTAGTAAGCAGCTTAAATTGAGGCAATAAGAGGGCGAGTTCATTTGGAGACAATATGGTGGTATACCTCAACATAAACAAAGGTATCGAGGTGTCCCGTGGCAAAGAAAAGGTTGGGAACTACTGGCATAGACAAGGGCTGCTCAGGGAGAGCATGAAACTATACGTGCACCTTATGAGGTCAGTAAATAATTGTTAATCAGGCCTATGTAGCTCTCAAGCAAAATACATTCGAGTTCTTAGAAAATTATGTATGTAGAGGAGTTTTGCTTTCATTCAGTATGGAATATAATAGTACGATGTGTTGAACGGGAAGGAGGGATAAACTCAAAGATATTGAAACTGAGGGTATTATGTGTTCTGGTTACTAATGCAGATAACTTCATGGCTAAAATGGTAATGGAGATGGTAACATAAGAACGGCCACACTGGGTCAGACCAAAGGTCCATCTAGCCCAGTATCCTGTCTTCCAACAGTGGCCAATGGCAGGCGTCCCACAGGGAATGAACAGAACAGGTAATCATCAAGTGATCCATTGGGCGACCTATCCTCCATGAACTTATCTAGTTCTTTTTTGAACCCTGTTATAGACTTGGCC
This sequence comes from Lepidochelys olivacea, assembly GCF_965140295.1. Classification (NCBI taxonomy): domain Eukaryota; kingdom Metazoa; phylum Chordata; order Testudines; family Cheloniidae; genus Lepidochelys; species Lepidochelys olivacea. The sequence continues at coordinate 79,536,546 of NC_140421.1, read as the reverse complement.
TTCACAACCTCCTCTCATAGAATCATAGAATATCAGGGTTGGAAGGGACCCCAGAAGGTCATCTAGTCCAACCCCCTGCTCAAAGCAGGACCAATTCCCAGTTAAATCATCCCAGCCAGGGCTTTGTCAAGCCTGACCTTAAAAACCTCTAAGGAAGGAGATTCTACCACCTCCCTAGGTAACGCATTCCAGTGTTTCACCACCCGCTTAGTGAAAAAGTTTCCTAATATCCAATCTAAACCTCCCCCACTGCAACTTGAGACCATTACTCCTCGTTCTGTCATCTGCTACCATTGAGAACAGTCTAGAGCCATCCTCTTTGGAACCCCCTTTCAGGTAGTTGAAAGCAGCTATCAAATCCCCCCTCATTCTTCTCTTCTGCAGGCTAAACAATCCCAGCTCCCTCAGCCTCTCCTCATAACTCATGTGTTCCAGTCCCCTAATCATTTTTGTTGCCCTTCGCTGGACTCTCTCCAATTTATCCACATCCTTCTTGAAGTGTGGGGCCCAAAACTGGACACAGTACTCCAGATGAGGCCTCACCAATGTCGAATAGAGGGGAACCATCACGTCCTTCGATCTGCTCGCTATGCCCCTACTTATACATCCCAAAATGCCATTGGCCTTCTTGGCAACAAGGGCACACTGCTGACTCATATCCAGCTTCTCGTCCACTGTCACCCCTAGGTCCTTTTCCGCAGAACTGCTGCCTAGCCATTCGGTCCCTAGTCTGTAGCTGTGCATTGGGTTCTTCCGTCCTAAGTGCAGGACCCTGCACTTATCCTTATTGAACCTCATCAGATTTCTTTTGGCCCAATCCTCCAATTTGTCTAGGTCTTTCTGTATCCTATCCCTCCCCTCCAGCGTATCTACCACTCCTCCCAGTTTAGTATCAAAAAGAGCTCCCCAGGTTGATTGTGCAGTGTGTGAAAAAATACTTCCTTTTGTTTGTTTTAAACCTGCTGCCTATTAATTTCATTTGGTGATCCCGAGCTCTTGTGTTATGAGGAGTAAATAACACTTCCTTATTTACTTTCTCCACACCAGTCATGATTTTATAGACCTCTATCATCTTCCCCCTTAGTCATCTTTTTTCCAAGCTGAAAAGTCCCAGTTTTATTAATCTCTCCTCATACAGAAGCAGTTCCATACCCCTAATCATTGTTGTTGCCCTTTTCTGAACCTTTTCCAATTCCAATATAACTTTTTTGAGATGGGGCGACCACATCTGCAGGCAGTATTCAAGATGTGGACATACCATGGACTTACATAGAGGCAATATGATATTTTCTATCTTATTATCTATCCCTTTCTTAACGATGCCCAATATTCTCTTCACTTTCTTGACTGTCGCTGCACAGTGAATGGATGTTTTCAGAGAACTATCCAAAATGATTCCAAGATCTTTTTGTTGAGTGGTAACAGCTAATTTAGACCCCATCATTTTATATGTAGAGCTGGGATTATGTTTTCCAATGTGCATTACTTTCCATTTATCAACATTAAATTTCATCTGCCATTTTGTTGCCAAGTCACACAGTTTTCTGAGACCCTTTCATAGCTCTTTGCAGTCTGCCTGGGACTTAACTATCTTGAGTAGTTTTGTATCATCTGCGAATTTTGCCACCTCAACGTGCACCCCCCTTTTCCAGATCATTTATGAATATGTTGAATAGGACTGGGCTCAGTACAGACCCCTGGGGGACACCACGGTTTACCTCTCTCCATTCTGAAAACTGACCATTTATACCTACGCTTTGTTTCCTATCTTTTAAGCAGTTACCAATCCATGAGAGGACCTTCCCTCTCCTCCCATGACAGCTTACTTTGCTTAAGAGCCTTTGGTGAGGGACCTTGTCAAAGGCTTTTTGAAAATCTAAGTATGCTATATCCACTGGATCCCCCTCAACGAATTCTAGCAGATTCGTCAGGCATGATTTCCCTTTACAAAATCCATATTAACTCTTCCCCAACAAATTATGTTTATCTACGTGTCTGACAATTTTGTTCTTTACTATAGTTTCAATCAGTTTGCCCAGTACTGAAGTTAGGCTTACCGGCCCGCAATAGCCGGGATCACTTCTGGAGCCCTTTTTAAAAATTGACATCACATTATCTATCCTCCAGTCATTTGGTACAGAAGCTGATTTAAATTATAGGTTACAGACTACGGTTAGTAGTTCTGCAATTTCACATTTGAGTTCCTTCAGAACTCTTGGGTGAATACCATCTGGTCCTGGTGACTTATTACTGTTTAGATTATCAATTTGGTCCAAAACCTCCTCTAATGACACCTCAATCTGGGACAGTTCCGCAGATCTGTCACCTAAAAAGAATGGCTAAGGTTTGGGAATCTCCCTCACATCCTCAGCAGTGAAGACCAATGCTAAGAAGTCATGTAGTTTCTCCACAGTGGCCTTATCCTCCTTGAGTGCTCCTTTAGCATCTCAATTGTCCAGTGGCCCCACTGGTTGTTTAGCAGGCTTCTTGCTTCTGATGTACTTAAAAAAATTTCGCTATTACTTTTTGAGTCTCTGGCTAGCTGTTCCTCAATTTCTTTTTTGGCTTTCCTAATTATATTTTTTCCACTTCATTTGCCAGAGTTTATGCTCCTTTCTATTTTCCTCACTAGGATTTAATGGCCACTTTTTAAAGGATGCCTTTTTGCCTCTGATTGCTTCTTTTAGTTAGTTGTTTAGCCACGGTGGCACTTCTTTGGTTCTCCTGCTAGGTTTTTTTAATTTGGGGTATACATTTAAGTTGAGCGTCGATTATGGTGTCTTTAAAAAGTTTGCATGCAGTTTACAGAGATTTCACTTTTGACACTGTACCTTTTAATTTCTGTTTCACTAACTCCCTCGTTTTTGTGTAGTCCCCCTTTCTGAAATTAAATGCTAAAGTGTTGGGTTCCTGTGGTGTTTTCCCCACCACAGGGAAAACATCCAATCTTCAAAGAGAAATGACAGCATATAGGAGGTAGGTACACCTTTGGTACCTGCTGCAGTTCAAGACATTGTTTCCTGGAACCTCAGTTTGGTGTTGGCTGCTCTGATGGAGCCTCCCTTTTTGGGTCATTAGCTACTTGTTCTCTTTACCAGCTATGGATGAAGACAGACTTTTTGGTGGTCATGCTATCAGTTAGGATAGGAGAGACTAATGGCAGGCCCCCCATGTAGGGTCTTACACCCAGTTGCTCTCAGGCCTCACCTGACATTTCCGGGTGGTTAGGACTCCCACATCAGTCTATTCCCAATCCCCCACCACTTTTCTTCCCTAACCCATATTCCTTCCCACCCCCCAAACAAAATGAGACTTCAAGCATTGGATGTTATGAGAGCTTCATTTGGACAGGACCAAGTTATCCATGTGTACACCTAGACTCTTCATGGCATTTGCTGAAAGGGTAAAGGGACAGCCAGAGTCATTGGGTCTCACACTATGTCAGAACTTTCCAGCTTTTGCTAAAATACCCATCTGGACAGGTTGAACTCATTCTACTAGGGCCCAGGTAGCCCCTGTGGCCTGCTTGGGTAACATTCTGTATCAGAAATATGTAAAGCAGCAGCAAGATGTTTGATCCACATTATTACCATGCCTTATTCCTTAATGCAAGCTGCCAGGTCAAATGATTGTTTTCACAGGGTAGTCCTATGTTCATTCTACAAGAAGGCCTCTGCTCACTCACCTCCTGGCACTGGGGTAACTGCTTGTTACTCACCCAGAGTAGAATATGTGTGATCATTTGAAGAAAGAACAGTTATTTTAAGTTTTAAAGTAGCAGCCGTGTTAGTCTGCATTTGCAAAAAGAAAAGGAGTGCTTATGGCACCTTAGAGACTAACCAATTTATTTGAGCATACGCTTTCATGAGCTACAGCTCACTTCATCGGATGCAGTTATTTTAAGTAACTGGTTCTTTGAGATGTGTTGTGTGCATGGACTCCAGAGCTTTCCCTCCATCCCTGCTTATCAGAGTCCTACCCCTGGGGGATTCTTAGTGAAGGAACTGACTGCAGGTTGTATCTGCCCTGCCTTTATGCCCTCAGCTGTCAGGACTGAGTGGGCACTTGGAGCATAGGTGTGGGGCTGCACCTGTGCTCCAAGTGCCCACTCAGGAGGCAATGGTGTAGGGAGGAGGGGTTTGGATTTATCAGGAACTCGGGAAACTTTTGGGAGATGGGGAGCCTATACAGGAAAGATGGGCTCCACCTAAACCACTCAGGAGGCAATGGTGTAGGGAGGAGGGGTTTAGATTTATTAGGAATTCGGGAAACTTTTGGGAGATGGGGAGCCTATACAGGAAAGATGGGCTCCACCTAAACCAAAATGGAACCAGATTGCTGGCGCTTAACATTAAAAAGGTCATAGAACAGTTTTTAAACTAAGGGCTGAGGGAAAACCAACAGGTGTAGAGGAGCACGTGGTTCGGACAGAGACATCCCTTAGGGGAGGGTCTATTAAATGGAGATTCTCTATGTCCTAGTAAGGAGGAGAAGATAGAAGATGATAAAATACAAGTAGCATTTGATGAGAAACAGTCAAATGAAAAAGAGTCTCATTCAATTACATCATGTAAAGGCAGACGGCTAAAATGTGACAATTTTTTAAAGTGCTTATATACCAGTGCTAGAAGTCTAAAGAATAAGACGGGTGAACTAGAGTGCCTTGTATTAAATGAGGATATTGATATAATAGGCATCACAGAAACTTGGTGGAATGGGGATAATCAACGGGACACAGTAATACCAGGGTACAAAATATATTGGAAGGATAGAACAGGTCGTGCTGGTGGGGGAGTGGCACTATATGTGAAAGAAAGCATAGAATAAAATGAAGTAAAAATCTTAAATGAACCAAAAAGTGTACTATAGAATCTCTATGGACAGTAATTCCATTCTCTAATAATAAGAGCATAGCAGTAGGTATATATACACATCAACAAAAGCTGTATTTTCCTCATCTTTTCGATCCCCTCTCCTCCACCATGTGTCTGTGTTTGTTAGAAACAGAAGTGAATGCACTTTACACATCAGGACTAAAAGTAGAATTAATCTTTTCCTTTTCATCAGAGACAGATTGTTCTGAAAATGACATGCTGATATTTTGCTTCCAAAAAAGGAGAGAGATTTTAAAGGTTATGATCATTTGTTTTCCATAATCACTCAATTTCCCCATTTCAATATACATGCTTGTTTTAATTGCTTATTCTTTCTTGTGTTTGATCAATAAAATTTCAACTTTAGAATTAATGCTTTTGGGTGTTTGCCAAGGAACCAAGTGAAACCAAGGCCTCTGTAGAAAAAAAAATTCCAAACCTTTGTTACGCTGTTTCATGTTGGACCATGACAGATTTTACAACACCATTTAATGCTTGATCTCTGAAATTAATACAATAGGACTGTAAAGATCATGGTTTAGGAAAGTATATATAACAAAGGGTCTAATTTTGCTTTCTGGTTCCCAAAAAAGTCAATGGGAGTTTTTCTGCTGGCCTCAGTTGAAACAGGATTGGGCCATAAGGGATAGATTTTCATGACGGCTCAGTTCTCAACAAATCCATTGAGAACAGTAGCTAGTGGGTGCTACAGACATTGGAAAATCTGGATTACAGGTTTTAGAAACAGAATTAAAATTAAGCCATCCGCCATCCACCGTCCCAAATCAGCTCCCCTTTTGAACAAACCCAAACTTGATCAATTTTCAAACCACAAGCCGATCTGATTCAGATTACGTTCTGAAGAACAATGTTTTGATTATCATGTCTTCTAATCAGTCACATTACTTAAAATAATAAACAGAATTTTAGATTCCTCATCTTTTAAATGCCAAATTAATCTACCAAAACATTTTTATATTTTAGGAAATTGTTACAAAATAGTTAATTAATTATATAAGAACAAAAACCAGCCACCTTGTAAAACTCACATTTCCACTTCAGTGGTGTCAAAAGTAAACAAATGTTCAAGAACAGAATAAAAAAAATACATACAGAACCAAAGAGCACGTTTAGACAAATCCGAGCCCCACTGAAGTTAATGACAAACATCCATTAAATTCACTGGGACCAAGATTTGGCTCTTTAGAAATCCCTAACATTATTTGAAAAAACACTGTACAATAAATCTAGTCTTGTTCGCAGGTCTCTAAAGGGATTTAGAAATCTCCAGCTTTGTTTGTTTGTTTGTTTTTTTAAAGTGAAGTGTGTGTTGATTTGGTAAAAAGTTTTTGTTGAATCCTTAACTAGTCTATCTTCTATAGCACTTTATACACTGAAGCTTTATTCTTTTAACTGTTTTATTTCTTCATCCCTATACAGTTATTCACAGAGCTTAAATATTCCTTCCATACACTTCTAGTTTGACTCAAACAGATGTATTATTTTACAAGATTCGTGGATCATGTCACCAGTCTACTTTGACAAACATAATTTTTTTCTAAATTCATCTAAAAGATGGGACATAAGAGAGAAAGAACTAACATAGCTTGATTGAACTTTCCAATACAATGTTTACATTTTATTTTAAGGATCTTAATAAAAAAAACATTGCACGATCGATTTGAATGTATGTGCAATAGGGAATATGCACTTCATGCAATACTACTAATCCACTACTAACCCAGAGAGCTTTCAGAACCTGAAAAATGAGTAACGCTTGCATGCACTAGTATCAAAACTAAAAATGATCTATTTTATCCATCAGTGATTTTTAGTGAAATTTGTCCAGTGACAAAATGCACAGAGTTCTACACAGATTCAAGTTGTCTTGTCAGATAATCATTATCTTCTCACTATAGGCATGATCCAAAGTCCATTTAAGTTGTCTGGATGCAGCCCTTAGCCTTCCTCTTAATTTTTCCTCTCCTGCCTGTTCTAAAATATGATCCATAATATTTGAATACTAAACTTTGAAAGCACTGGGAAAAAATGTATTTTCAAACAAAAGACAAGAGTCAAGAAAAAATTTAAATATTTGCTTAGCAGGGATTTGCAGTAGGGTAAAGGTACTATAAGATATAGCCAACATGCCAGCTCAACTTTGTTAGTGATTTGGGTTGAGTTACTCAGTTTTTACATAAATTAATTACCACTTATGGAATCTAAATAATGAAAAACCAAATTCCAGTTTGCAAGCCATCATTTTTCCCTAGAGATATTGCTTCAGTTAGTACAGTCTTCTGCTGTATTTTCAGATATATGATCACTGTTTTAGAGTTATTTGACGTATTTAATCAAAAACACAAAATAGATTTGGTAACTAAATACAGTTACTGCAGTTAATGTCATCTATATAGGGCTGTATCTACTGCCATATTCTAAAATGGAAAGAGCAGCATTTGACAAGAATGCCTGTAATTCTAAATACATTACATGCCAGCCATACCAATCAACCAGATACAAAAATGACAGAAGAATTACAGATATGCACAGATACAAATGGAATCAGAAAAATAACATTTACAGCAGCAGAATTACACCTTTCTACAAGGTTTATGTATTTTTATGAAGTGTCATATATGAAATGTTCTGTTTTTCCAGATATCATATTATTCTCCAGAGACAATTCAGTATTTTCTAATTGTACAAAGATACAAATAGTACAAAATACTTCAAGAAATTATAACGAGCCTATACCAGGGTTCTCATTAATGCACTTTGTTTTCAAGAGATATGTAAGCTAGTTGACAGATTTTAAGGAATAAAATAATTCCTTCTTTACCTAATCTAAATGTGTTAAACAGCAAAGGTGTAGCTCGATGAATAGCAATGCAATCTAAATGAGATTTTAATAGTTTGGATACTTTACAGATTTCTTACAAATTTAGTTAAAAGATAAAGGAGACTTTTAGTAGCTCTCAATTTATACTTGCTGTTCAAGACAGGCTAATTTTAAAGACAGAAGAAGCACATTTTATGAGCTGATTAATGAATATCCAGTGACAAGACAGACAGCTTACAGTCTGACACATGAAACAATTCATTAGGGATAAAATAAGCAGTAAAATACAAAAAGCTGTGCAACTTTAAGGCTTCCACATGTTTGTCTAAAAATAAATATTTTGAATTTTGAAAGCCTGGAAGGAAAGTGAAATATATTGGAAAATTGATTTCCATTTGAAGCTTATTGCTTTTGGTGTTCAATACTCAAACATAATAAAAAAAGTGTTACAGAAATTATTTTTTAAAGATATGTATGAAAAAAATTATATTTAGTATTTACATTTCAGTATAATCTGAAAACATTTCTACAATGCATTTTTCTATTTGTAAAAGCTCACCAATATTCTGTTTTGACAGTACAAAAATTAATATACTACCTTTCCTCTCAGAACGTTTCTTACGCCTCCTTTTATAGCGACGCCTCACAATGCTGAAGAAGGTCCCCATGTTCAAAGTCCCAGTTAGCAGAGATGCCATGCAGGCTAAGTGCTACAACCCAGTCAGCTCAGGTTGCCAGAGTGCTAAATCTCACTCTGTCTCAAAAACTCACTGTGTTACTACAGTGATTTATTTCAGCAAGCCATAGAAGCAATGAGAACAGTTAACTCTTGTGTTAACATGTCAGCACTACAAACTCTCCTTGTCTATTCAAGGTCCATTCATCAAACTGCAGGATTAACTGCACAGTACACTAAACACTGCAGTTCATTCCTACTATCCGCAAGAGGCACATGTGACAATTAACCCTTACAGATTGTTTTGAAAATGAGAGAGCAAGGAGGGACAGGTTTATGAAACTGAACATATATTTCCAGAGATGAGGACACCAACACCACACCAACTAGTTACAGTCTGTCTTTTCCTTTCACCGTTATAAAATGGAAATAACCTGTATCACTGTTACAGTAAAATTAAGCAAGAAAACACAAAAGATAAGGTTCCAACAGCAAGGTTAACTCAGACTGTACCTCTTCCTTTATATTTTGTAGCAATTATCTGAACAATATATTAAAGGTATAATGTGGCAAGAAAAACAAAAATACTACATGATAGGTACAAGCAACATATTAAGGTTCCTGCATGAATCTTCATTTTGACTCTTGTTGACTCATTTTAACTGTTCCAACTTAATGTAGCACTAGTGTAGTTTTAGCTTTCCACTTTATATACCACACACAGATATTTATATATATATGCTTCTATTTTACACAGGTAAATATGCATATATTATATGTATATATGGATAGCTGTAAAAAAACTGGTTACCTACCTTTAGTAACTGTTGTTCTTCAAGATGTGTTGCTCGTGTCCATTCCAAGTGGGTGTCTGTCCACCGTGTGCACAGTCACCAGAAGGTTTTTCCATAGCGGTACCCATTGGGTCAGCTGTGGAGCCCCCTGGAGTTGAGCCTTCATGGAGGTGTGTATAGGACTCTTTGCTTAGGGGTCGGCCCCAGCTGTCCCTGTCTTTCTTTCTGGTTGGCCACCTCCACCACCAGAGTACCTGGTTGAGGATGGGTAAACAAGTACTCATACTCCTTGGAGGGCACAAAATATATCCTCTCTACCCTTTCTACCCTCTACCACCTTAGTGGTTATGGATAGTCTAAATGAGGGGCAAAGCCACCGTTGAAGGACCTTCAGGGACAGAATATCCACCTTAGGGTCAGTCTCCTGAGACCTCCTCCACGTGCATGCTCAAGTTTTGAGCTATCCTCCTGAGCAACTCTTGGTGTGCCCTGGTGTCCATGGCAGGCAGCGTGGTGGTACCCACCACCGCTTCATCTGGGGAGGATGAGGAGGATGCCTGCGGGGGCACCGAGTCTTCCTGTCCCTCTGGTTCGTGGGGATCCCCTTGTGTTGCAACGCCCTGTGTGGTGCAGGGGGTGGTGCTGTTTCCCGGGCCTGAACCCGTCTAGGTACTGACCCCAGTGCCAGGTCCCACAGTGGTCTCAGTGCCAACCTGCGTGTCCATCTCCTGCCCTTGCAGAGGTTCCCAGGCTACTGAAGTCGATGATGGAGGGACCCATGCCTCCGAAGGCACTGACAAGGATCTGGACCCTGGCCCTTGGACTTGGTGGTAGGCCCAAGGGGCCCACTAGGGCCATTGAGCCAGTGCCTGCCACCGTGGAAGCCAGGACATCATGGGTAGCAGCTGCCCTTCCTGTTGCCTCGAGTGGTACCAGGAACAGTGCCGGCTTCCCCTACAGGCGACTACACCTCCAAGTCCGATGAGGACTCCGACCTTGGCGACCTTGCAGAGCGAGACAGTGCCAGGGAGCAGTGCCGAGGTGAGGATGAGCAGTGCCTCAGCAGCAGCAGCTTGCCCCAAAGTAGCACGGTGCCTCTTTGTGGCACCAGTGCCGGTGACTCACCGTCACCAGAATAAGCTCCCTAGCTGCCCCAAAAGTGTCTGGTATAGAAGGAAGGTCTATGTCCTCCTTCTGACTCTCCTGCACCAGGGAGTCCACTAAAACCAGACGCAACAGACCTTCCTGTGAGGCTGGAGTCAACATGCTGGCTGAGTTGGAGCTGGGGCAGGGTGTCCCAGCACGGGGCACTCCCCACTGGTGCCTCCTCTCTCCACTACTTTAATGGAATAGCGACCGCTCTCTATTTTCTTCTTCTTGTGCAGCACCGGTGAATGGGAGTGGTGCCAGGCACTCGGACTGGAAGAGGTCTTTGGCGCTGGGGAATGGCGGTGCCAAGGGTCCCTGCAGCCAGAGTCCTTTCTCGGCACCATGGTTTCTCTTACCAAGGCTGGCGTGCTCCACAGCACAGGTCAGCTCCCAGACTGCTGCGCTGGGCATCACAAAATGCGGAAGAGATGGCCAGCCCTCTGTGGAGATAGAGGCGGTTAGGGACTATTTAGAAAAGCTGGACGTGCACAAGTCCATGGGGCCGGACGAGTTGCATCCGAGAGTGCTGAAGGAATTGGCGGCTGTGATTGCAGAGCCACTGGCCATTATCTTTGAAAACTCGTGGCGAACCGGGGAAGTCCCGGATGACTGGAAAAAGGCTAATGTAGTGCCAATCTTTAAAAAAGGGAAGAAGGAAGATCCTGGGAACTACAGGCCAGTCAGCCTCACCTCAGTCCCTGGAAAAATCATGGAGCAGGTCCTCAAAGAATCAATCCTGAAGCACTTGCATGAGAGGAAAGTGATCAGGAACAGCCAGCATGGATTCACCAAGGGAAGGTCATGCCTGACTAATCTAATCGCCTTTTATGATGAGATTACTGGTTCTGTGGATGAAGGGAAAGCAGTGGATGTATTGTTTCTTGACTTTAGCAAAGCTTTTGACACGGTCTCCCACAATATTCTTGTCAGCAAGTTAAGGAAGTATGGGCTGGATGAATGCACTATAAGGTGGGTAGAAAGCTGGCTAGATTGTCGGGCTCAACGGGTAGTGATCAATGGCTCCATGTCTAGTTGGCAGCCGGTATCAAGTGGAGTGCCCCAAGGGTCGGTCCTGGGGCCGGTTTTATTCAATATCTTCATAAATGATCTGGAGGATGGTGTGGATTGCACTCTCAGCAAATTTGCGGATGATACTAAACTGGGAGGAGTGGTAGATACGCTGGAGGGGAGGGATAGGATACAGAAGGACCTAGACCAATTGGAAGATTGGGCCAAAAGGAATCTGATGAGGTTCAATAAGGATAAGTGCAGGGTCCTGCACTTAGGACGGAAGAACCCAATGCACAGCTACAGACTAGGGACCGAATGGCTAGGCAGCAGTTCTGCAGAAAAGGACCTAGGGGTGACAGTGGACGAGAAGCTGGATATGAGTCAGCAGTGTGCCCTTGTTGCCAAGAAGGCCAATGGCATTTTGGGATGTATAAGTAGGGGCATAGCGAGCAGATCGAGGGACGTGATCGTTCCCCTCTATTCGACATTGGTGAGGCCTCATCTGGAGTACTGTGTCCAGTTTTGGGCCCCACACTTCAAGAAGGATGTGGATAAATTGGAGAGAGTCCAGCGAAGGGCAACAAAAATGATTAGGGGACTGGAACACATGAGTTATGAGGAGAGGCTGAGGGAGCTGGGATTGTTTAGCCTGCAGAAGAGAAGAATGAGGGGGGATTTGATAGCTGCTTTCAACTACCTGAAAGGGGGTTTCAAAGAGGATGGCTCTAGACTGTTCTCAATGGTAGCAGATGACAGAACGAGGAGTAATGGTCTCAAGTTGCAGTGGGGGAGGTTTAGATTGGATATTAGGAAAAACTTTTTCACTAAGAGGGTGGTGAAACACTGGAATGCGTTACCTAGGGAGGTGGTAGAATCTCCTTCCTTAGAGGTTTTTAAGGTCAGGCTTGACAAAGCCCTGGCTGGGATGATTTAACTGGGAATTGGTCCTGCTTTGAGCAGGGGGTTGGACTAGATGACCTTCTGGGGTCCCTTCCAACCCTGATATTCTATGATTCTATGATTCACACCAAAGTACTGGACTTCGGGTCAGATACCGCCTGGGGACGAAACTAACTAGACTATTTGAACTAACTCTAAGATTTTAACTATTTACAGATAACAATAAGAAAAAAGTCCACTAGGGGATCACTTGCTGTTAGCAAGAGAGGAGCTGCTCCAAGGACCATCACTGGCAGTAAGAAAGAACTGAAGAGGCGGTGGGTCGGCAGAGACCTATATACACCTCCATGAAGACGCGACTCCAGGGGGCTTCACAGCTGACCCGCTAGGTAACACTAGGGGAAAAACCTTCCGGCGACCGTGCACATGGCGTGCACACACCTACTTGGAATTGACATGAGCAATCACTCGAAGAACATAATATAAACATGACTATGTATACAGACACTTTGTTTTACATAGATGGATTAACACACAGATTCTAACTTTTGAGTGTTGGACATTGCAACGTTAACATTGTTTATAAAAAGGCTAGAAAATTACATACACTGAAGAAAACAGGGTTTATAGCATATGAAACTATACTGAACCCCCACGCCTGGTAATTCAACAAGGTTGACAACAGGCCCTATATCCACATTAGACTAAAGGAATAACTAGTAGCAACAGTAAACTGTTATCCTCTACATAGACCAAACACAACAGGGGCAGATAACATATGCTATCAGAGGGATTATGTAAGACCCCTTGTATTCTACCACACAGTGAGACTAAATTCTGCTGTGGCTGCCCAACATTTTCCTGTCACATTATTCTGTCACTATGAAATACGTGTCATTCCCATCCTTCTCCCCGACACACACACACAACTACGGATCATAGTTTTCTGATAAGATAAGCTTTGGCCAACTGGTAGCCAACATATTACCAAAAATGAGCACAAAAATGAATTCATGACTTAAGGAATTGAAAAAGTGTATTTTGATAGCTAGTGGGGCATGCACTTTCAAATGAAGTTTTCTTTTACGGTGCATTCTCTCACTGGCATCTTCAAATTTTCCTAAAACTTTGATAAAAATTATTCGGGCTCAAGTTGAGTGGGTAAACAATCATGCAATTCTCCCCCCCCCCCCAAGGCTGCAGTCTTGTTCTCCAGAATCTCAGATTTTTTATTATTAATCATGAAGTCTCTAACCCTTATGGTTGAGAAGGAAACTTTCAAACTAAGTGAATGTAACTAACATAGTGATGTCTGCCTGGGTCTGCAGAAAGCCAAAAACCAGTATTAAGAGAAGTGTGAACTTTCCCATTTCTCTCAATGGAGCATTAACTTGCATGCCCAGTGATGACTATTTAAATATGAGCACTTCATTATTTCACTGCTGATCAAAGACTGTAAGAAATGACAGGTTTCAGAGTAGCAGCCGTGTTAGTCTGTATCCGCAAAAAGAAAAGGAGTACTTGTGGCACCTTAGAGACTAACAAATTTATTTGAGCATAAGCTTTCGTGAACTACAGCTCACTTCATCGGATGTATTCAGTGGAAAATACAGTGGGGAGATTTTATATACACAGAGAACATGAAACAATGGGTGTTATCATACAGACTGTAACAAGAGTGATCAGGTAAGGTGAGCTATTACCAGCAGGAGAAGGGGGGAAAAACCTTTTGTAGTGATAATCAAGCTGGGCCATTTCCAACAGTTGACAAGAATGTCTGAGGAACAGTGACGGGGGGAGGAGGGGAATAAGCATGGAGAAATACTTTTACTTTGTGTAATGACCCATCCACTCCCAGTCTTTATTCAAGCCTAAGTTAATTGTATCCAGTTTGCAAATTAATTCCAATTCAGCAGTCTCTCGTTGGAGTCTGTTTTTGAAGTCTTTTTGTTGAAGAATTGCCACTTTTAGGTCTGTTATCGAGTGACCAAAGAGACTGAAGTGTTCTCCAACTGGTTTTTGAATGTTATAATTCTTGATGTCAGATTTGTGTCCATTTATTCTTTTATGTAGAGACTATCCGGTTTGGCTAATGTACATGGCAGAGGGGCATTGCTGGTACATGATGGCATAGATCACATTGGTAGATGTGCAGGTGAACGAGCCTCTGATAGTGTGGCTGATGTTATTAGGCCCTGTGATGGTGTCCCCTGAATAGATATGTGAACACAGTTGGCAATGGGCTTTGTTGCAAGGATAGGTTCCTGGGTTAGTGGTTCTGTTGTGTGGTTGCTGGTGAGTATTTGCTTCAGGTTGGGGGGCTGTCTGTAATCAAGGACTGGCCTGTCTCCCAAGATCTGTGAGAGTGATGGGTCGTTCTTCAGGATAGGTTGTAGATCCTTGATGATGCGTTGGAGGGGTTTTAGTTGGGGGCTGAAGGGGACGGCTAGTGGCGTTCTGTTTTCTTTGTTGGGCCTGTCCTGTAGAAGGTGACTTCTGGGTACTCTCCTGGCTCTGTCAATTTGTTTCTTCACTTCAGCAGGTGAGTATTGTAGTTGTAAGAATGCTTGATAGAGATCTTGTAGGTGTTTGTCTCTGTCTGAGGGGTTGGAGCAAATGTGGTTGTATCATAGAGCTTGGCTGTAGACAATGGACAATACAACCCTCCTCCCCCCGCCCCGTTCCTCAGACATTCTTGTCAACTGCTGGAAATGGCCCACCTTGATTATCACTACAAAAGGTCCCCCCCCCCCACTCTCCTGCTCGTAATACCTCACCTTACCTGATCACTCTCATTACAGTGTAACAGCCATTGTTTCATGTTCTCTGTGTATATAAAATCTCCCCACTGTATTTTCCACTGAATGCATCCAATGAAGTGAGTTGTAGCTCACGAAAGCTTATGCTCAAATAAATGTGTTAGTCTCTAAGGTGCCACAAGTACTCCTTTTCTTTTTGTAAGAAATGAGAGGAACAATCTACTCTAAGAGTTCTCATTTTGGTGCAACACACGGATGATGCATGGGAAGCAACCACTACACTTCCCCACCACACTCCCAACTAAATCCTACAGCCAAAACACTAGAGGAGCCCAGAAGGACATCTGAGTCCCCATCAAGGAGAAGTCAAGTCACAGAACACAGAAAGACATCCAAGACACCCTCTAAAATGACCAGGTCCATTCCAGTACAAAGTGAGTAGTCGGAGTAGTTATCAATGGTTTGCTGTCAAACTGCAAGAGCGCAGCTACTGTCGTCCTGCAGAGGTCAGTCCTGGGTCCAGTACTAGTCAATAATTTCGTTAATTACTTGGATAATGGAGCAGAGAGTATGCTTATAAAATGTGCAGAGGACACCAAGCTGAGAGGGGATGCAAGCATTTTGGAGAATAGGATTAGAATTCAAAATGACCTTGACAAATAAGAGAATTAGTCTCAAATCAACATGATGAAATTCAATAGCAATAAGTGCAAAGTACTACACTTAGAAAGGAAAAAATCAAATGCACAACTACAAAATGGGGACTAACTGCTAGGTGCTGCTGAAAGGGATCTGAGCGTTATGGTGCACCACAAATTGAATATGAGCCAACAATATACTGCAGTTGTGAAAAGGCTAATATTCTGAGGTGTATTAACGGAATTGTTGTATGTAAGATATGGGGGGTCCTGCGCTACTTGGCAATGGTGAGGCCTCAGCTGGAGTACTGTGTCCAGTTCTGGATGCCACACTTTAGCAAACATGAGGACAAGCTGAAGAGAGTCCAGAGGAGAGCAACAAAATGGTAAGAGATTTAGAAAACCTGACTTATGAGCAAAGGTGAAAAAAAAAACTAAGCATGTTAAGTCCTGAGAAAAGAAGACAGAAGAGGGACTTGGTAAGTCTTCGGCTACGTTGACAGCCATTACAAAAAGGATGGTGATCAATCGTTCTTGTCTATCTTTAATGGACATGGAGAAGGAATAGGCTTAATCTGCAGCAAGATTTAGGTTAGATATTAGGCAAAAGCTTCCCAACTATAAGGGCAGTTAAGCACAGGAATAGGTTTCCAAGGGAGGTTGTAGAATTCCCATCATTGGAGGCTTTTAAGGACAGGTTGGACAAACACCTGTCAGGGATGGTCTAGGTTTACTAGGTCCTGACTCAGTGCAGGGGGCTGGACTTGATGACTTCTCAAGGTCCCTCCCAGCCCTACATTTCTATGATTGTAGGGCAGCAGAGGCCTGGTCTTCTCTGGTGGTAAGATAGGGACGGGTAGTTTTCTTTCTGACTGCAGGGGCTGCTGCTTCCCCCTCTGCTAAATGCAGCCTGCAGGCTCAGGCAGACATCATGCATTGGTTACATTCCATTTACATTCTCAAGTTTTTTCCTGCACAGTCTTGAGGACTAGAAACACTCCCATGTCCCTTATTTAAAAAAAGTAGGGGGATGTGTTACTCAGAATAGGAAAAATATATTTACCTTCTTATAACTCAAAAGGGTTAACTTAATTTTCTCATACACCGAACAACAACAATCAATTTAAAAGTATGTCAGTAGTCGCTTACCTGGAGAGCAAGGAAGATAGCTAAAGTCTGTATGGACCTGAGGAGGATTAAACCATTCAGAAATGCGGAAGAGGAAAAACTATTTAGGAGAATGGGAATTCCTGCTTCAATTCACAGAAGATGGATACTATTTGTTAGCAGTGTTTGGGAGACCCTCTTCTCCTAAAATGATCACAGCAATGGGAATCTGGAAAAGAAAAGAAGTTACTCACCTTGTGCAGTAACAATGGTTCTTTGAGATGTGCGTCTACAGTTGGTGTATCTGCACCCCTGCTCCTCTCATTGGAGATTTTAGGTTGCAGTGTTCGTTTGGCCCATGCATGTGCCCTCATGGTTTCCCTCGAGGTGATCTAGCGCTGCATGGGTGAATCTCAGTTCCTTCTCTACCACAGAGACCCTTATCAGGAACTCCGAAGTAGAGGGGAGGAGGGAGGGCTATGGAGCACCCATAGGGACACATCTCGTAGAACAATCGTTACTGCATAAGTGAGTAACTTCTTCAAGTAGTGTTCCTATGGTTGCTTCACTGTAGGTGACTTCACAGCAGCATCTTTTATGGAGGACTGCGGCTTCGGAGTGGGGTCTATTATTGAAGACAGTACTATGGAGCCGAAGATGGCATTAGAGGCTGAGTCTCCAGTGATCTCATGGGCAGAGGCCCAGGTCGCTGCTCTGCAAATTTCCAAGATGGGAACATTTTTAAGAAACACCACTAAGCTAGAAACTGATCTTGTGGAGTGCGTGCAGGTTCCCAACAGGAGCAGCAGATTGTGCACCTGGTAACAGTGATTAATAAATACTACCAGAGACCCATTTGGAGAGGTTTTGAGCCAACATTGCAGAATCTTTGGATCTTTCTGCGAATGAAAGGAAGAGTTTAGGAGACTTCCGAAGTCCTTAGTCTTGTCCAAATAAAATGCTAGGGTTCTTCTTACATCTAGCGTATATAGAATTGCCTCCCTGTTGTTATGATGAGGTTTTTGGAAAAAATGGGAAGATGGATTAGTTGATTCATATGAAAGGTGGGGAGCCTACTTTATGGAGAAACTTGGGATTTGGCCTCAATGTGACTTTGTCTTTAAAAAAGACCATGAAGGGCAGGTATGCCATCAGGGACACTATTTCTCCTATCAACCTGAGGTAATGGCAACTAGAAATGCTTTCCTGGCCTCTGAGCTTGCAAGCTTGTCCCCCTCCCAGCCACGGGGGGAGGGAAAGGGGAAAATAGTGTTCACCACCTCCTTCCTGTAAGTGGCTGCCCCACACCATGGGGAGTAGAGAGTGAGGGTGGGGACAGGCAGCCCAGATGTGCCTACATTTAAGGTGCAATATAGGCACAGTACAGTACAGTATTTGCTGGTTTGTTTTGTTGGTGGTCGGGTTTTTTGGTCTCCGCTGCTGCCTGATTGCTTACTTCCAGTTCCCCATGGTGTCCAGTTGACCAGTCAGTCCGTAACTCTGGTGTTCGTATCTTTGAGGTTCTATTGCATAATTATTCTTATGACACAGAAAAAGGAAGAGAAGTACCTACTCCATTCGAGGCCAAAGGTGGTTGAGAAGGAACTGAGGGCAATTCACCTGCACAGTACTAGATAACCTCGAGGCAAACCATGTGGGAGGGAGGGCACATGAGCAGGCCAAATGGATGCCGCTACCTAAAATTTCCAATTAGAGGAGCAGGGGCACAGATGCACCTACAGTGGAGCACCCATCGGGACATTACACGAAGAACAAGAACTTAGCAGAAAAAAGGACCCAGCCCTTCTGTCCACATGAGAAAACAGTACCATTTTATTTGGGAGAGAAGAGAGCCCCCTTTCTTCTCAGCTCCTGCATTTTCTTTTCCTTTCTCCACTCTGCTCTCAGTGATATGAACTGCAGACAAAGTCTCTGAGAGCTCAAGACTACGTCAAGCTGGCTCCACCCCAGCCTCAGGCCTCCCTCCCTCCTAAAGGCTCAGCTCTACCTTGGAGAGACAACTCAGTCCCATCCACAGCTTTCAGGCTTGTCTCTGCACATATGACAGTGAAACACTAGCAGAAAGTTTGAATTTCTCTAAAATCTCTGAAAAGTTGATTTTACCATTCTACATAGAAAAAGGGCAACTTCACATGAAAGCTGAGAGGCCCATAAAGATTATATAGCCTTATACATCACCACTAATAATAGAGACTCTGGAAATGGAACTTAAGTTTGACAAATCTGTTGTTTCATGAACCAAAATATAATCTTACTCCCCCACAACTGTATTCACTCTGCAACACTAAATGGAACAAACAGCCATGATTTATTTTAGTCGGTAAATATAAAACTGATTATTTATTTGTAGTTACAGTCACACGCAGAGGACCCATTGTGTAAATTACTGTAAAAACACAAAGTAATAGACAGTTGTGCCCTAAACATCTTCTCAGGCAGTTTAAGCTAAACCCACAGAGGACTTCAAATACCACAAGAGAGATACTAAATATTGCTGTATTCAATGAGGAGCTAGTGCAAAGAGGGAGATACATTGCATGGTCTGCTGCATTCTGTCCCAACTGGCACGTTTGCAGGGCTGTTGGCTTCATTTTTAAGTAGGAGTTACAAAACCATAATCTTTAGTAACATTTACCAGATTGGGTATCCTTATTAGCCTTTCCTTTGGTTAGTAAATATATATATTGTACAGTCTTGAAAGAACTACTGTAATCTTGCATATTTATTGTTTGACTTGCCCCTAAGTTCAAGGAGTTAGATTGCCCAATGCTCCAACCAAAATCAGACCAGACAAAGGCAAATCTAGAGTGCTCAATTTGAAAGCGCTTTGCAAACAGTTAAAGCCTCTAGCACATCTCTCTGCTTCTCAGCTGCAGACTTGAAGCCCACACAATCAGAGCACTCAACTAGGAAATTGGGGAATGCCCTTACTCCACGCAACGGCAGCAAGGTTGGAGTTTTGTTACACAATGTACACAACCCTTCCATCTTGTAAGCATGAGCCATGACAAATCAGCAGAAAAAGGCCAAACAGCTAAGACAGTCACACCCCAGGGCTAAAGTTTTGACCTGCTAAGGAACCATAATAGTGCAGATAATAAACAAACAATTAACCCTTACCCAATCAGAAAAAAGTAAAATACCTAACTAGGGAAAAAACAAACTGATTAAGAAACAGGCAATAAAACTGTCAAGACACACATTTAACTGTGGTAAGGCAGCCCTCTTTCTCTTCTTGCTATGCATTTCAGAAAAGGGTCTCCCATCTCTTGGGGACCTTCCTATGGACCCTAACAATGCCACCACTGATTTTGTTGCTTTCTTCCCTGTGTAGGCAGTTCAGAGCCCACCTACAGGATTACTCCCATACAACCCCTTTTGCCTTTATTTCTAAGCAAATTTACTGAACCCAAGCCACTGCCTCTTCCGCCCTTAGACAAACTGCCGCCGGACAGTGGCCTCCTTCTCTATTCTGTAGAGATATGGGCTTGAATTCTCAACTTCCTGGTACAACAGGTGGTTTCTTGAATTCTCAGTTGTGTTTCTCCTGGGTTCTCATCCCTTAGGTTTCCATCCCATCCTTTAGCCCAGTGATCCCAATAAGCCCTCTGCCCTCCAGATCAGACTTCTTGATGCTTTTCAAACAAATCAA
The DNA here is from genome assembly GCF_965140295.1 of Lepidochelys olivacea. Classification (NCBI taxonomy): domain Eukaryota; kingdom Metazoa; phylum Chordata; order Testudines; family Cheloniidae; genus Lepidochelys; species Lepidochelys olivacea. The sequence goes on along the minus strand of NC_140421.1, from coordinate 79,516,123 downwards.
CCTGCCTATTCCTTCTCAAAAATGGGACTAGGTGTTCTCCTCCCGGTATGTCCACATCCAAAACTGGACAGGTGAGTTATATCCTATCCTATACCTGCACTGCCCAGCCAAGTTGATCCTAAGGAAGAAATTCTGTATCAAAACTTCCAGATCCATCTTCCAGTACTTTCAGCAGGGCATCTTTCCTGAAGAATGCTTACCCTCATCACAATACTTGCATTTTACACTGGAAAGTTCTCATTTTTATTCTGAAACCCCCACCGCCCTGCCCCTTGACCTGTCTTTTACCTAAAAGCTTTTACCTAAAACTGGGAGCCAAAATTGGGTTACTGCTCCGCAGCCATCCTCTTCTGAATCTGGTTCTTGGACATCACAGAACTAGCAATATATAAAACCTTGATTTCTGCCCCTTTCTCCTAGGATCCAGGGCCAAACACCCACACAAATCTGCTCAACCTAAGAGGCTGGAAATTGAGTCAAGTTTCTTCATAGCAGAGAATCTTCTCCTATGAGGTTGAATGTTTCCTGCTTAAGCATACAGATAACAGAGTTTGCTCTCATTTTCTTTATAGTAGCACCAATCTAGCTCCTTTGCACAAGACACTGAAAGTACATGTGGTAAGAGACAGTTCCTACTTCGATGAGTTCACAGACTAACACACAAGACAGACAAAAGGCAGGAAGTAATATCCCCATATTATAGATGGAAACTGAGAGACACAGTAAACGACTTGCTCAGGGTCATACAGAAAATCTAAACACAGATTCAGAAATTTAGTCCAAGTCTTGTAGGTCCCATTCCAGTGCCTTAACCTTATACTTAGTGAGGCGGGTTTTTCTCCCCCACAACAGAAGATTTCATTAGACAGCGGTAGTGACCATAAAGGAATGATACAGGAAAATATTTCGTAAATCACCCTTTGCCCAAAATTGAATGATTTATATTTAATTGCTGCTCTCTTCTAGAGATCTTTTCTAGCACAAGAATAATTTTTTTCACTCAAGTTGTCAATTACTCAATTTCAACATTATACTTCTCTTACTCATATCACTTACAAGACAATCTTACATCCAGATCTGTAGCTACTACTGAGGACATGTACTATACTAGTACAAAGAAAACTTTGAATATGTTACTGTTGTTACCCATTGTTGAAAAAAGTTTATATATATACATATAAAGATTCTTCTGCCCTGTGTCTTCAGGTGCAACTGCAACTGTTCTCCTCAGTAACAGACTGTTTGTAAAAGTCGTACTTCTTGAATAAAAAAATAAAACTGAAAACTAGACTAAAAATCCTCTTTACGCAAAGCAGTAATAAGTTTAGAAAAAAGGAATATTGAATCTATATTTAATACTAATCTTATGGTAAAGTACTAGAATACTCACTTTTGCCATCTGTAAAATAGGATAATATTACTGACCTCTTTGTAAAGCACTCTGAGATCTATGAAAGAAAAGCAAAAAAGAAAAGGTGGTGTTATTCAAGCAAGAACATAGGGGGGCATGGATCAGCATCTCCCCATCAGTACCCAGCATGCACCGGGGAAGCTAATGATCCAACCAGCAGACCAAATTCGGTGATTAATCCTGATTATGCACAACATGCCTCAGGTGGTACAAGCTCTAAGAAGCAGCAAGAACATACATTACAATCCTTGGTTCTAAATCGGGTTTCATTTTACTGTCAGTATCAAGATGTACTGGGTTAGATTCTTACATCATTTACAGTAACACTGAAGTTAGTCTGGATTTACACAAGTGTAACTAAGATCAGAATATGGCCTACTGAATTTTCTTCCCTAACACAACAATGTATATGTTGGGCCGGAGTCTCAATAGGTGCAAATGGACATCACGCCACAGGCTTCCCCAACTGACAACCCAGCCTGTTATTGACCTGCATTATTTGAGGAGGAAGAACACACAGTAAATCTTCCCAACACCATATTTTTTTTTCTTTATTGAAAGTCTGAGTAATTTAAAAATCTATCAGCATAGCAAAACAAACGGTACCCTAATTATGTTAAATTTGTGTGCCATGAACTGCAGATTACATCTAATGGTTCATCAGCTCTCTTGTTGTATGTTAATTTATTTCAGATCCACTTCTCAGAAGAGTTCCCATAATTTAGGTTATTTCCTAAATTTGTATCTTTACTACAACCTGGCTCCTGGGTACATTTACATTGCCTCATTTTGGCTTAGGAGAAGGTGAGGAAAAAAAACAGTTACCTTCTCGTAACTGTTCTTCGAAATGTGCTGCTCATGTCCATTCCAGTTAGGTGTGTGCACACTGCATGCACAGTCATTGAAAGGTTTTTCCCCTAGCAGCACCCGTTGGGTCAGCTGTGGAGCCCCCTGGAGTTGCACCTTCATGACGGTGAAGATAGGACCCTGCCAACTCACTGCCTTTTCAGTTTCTTCTTGCCGGCTACTCCGACAGAGGGGAAGGCAGGTGTGTCTTGGAATGGACATGAGAAACACATCTCGAAGAGCAACAGTTACGAGAAGGTGAGTAACCATTTTTTCTTCTTCGAGTGCTTGTTCATGTCCACTCCCATCAGGTGACTCCCAAGCCCTAACTAGGAGGTGGGGTCGGAGTTTATGGAATTACAGATTGAAGCACCACTCTGCTGAATACCACATCGTCCCTGGCATGCTGGGTAATAGCATAGTGAGAGGTGAAAGAGAGAACCATTCTGCAAATCTTCTGAATCAGTACCTGGACCAGGAACGCTACCAAGGAGGCCTGCACTCTTGTGGAATATGCAGTTAGTACAGGGGCTGGTACTTTTGCCAGATCATAGCATGCTCGGATACAGGACGTGAGCCATGATGAAATTCTCTGTGACAACACCAGGAAGCCTTTCATTCTATCTGCAACTGCCACAAACAACTGGTTCGACTTACAGAACGGCTTCATGCATTCAATGTAAAAGACCAGTGCTCGTCAAACATCCAAGGAGTGTAGTCTTTGTTCCCAACTATCTGCGTGAGGCTTAGGGTAAAAAACCAGTAGAAAAATGTCCTAATTGGCATGGAATTGGGAGACAACCTTTGGAAGGAAGGTCAGATGAGGCCTAAGTTGCACCTTGTCCTTATAAAAAAACATATAAGGAGGGATGGGGCCCTAAGCTCAGTCACTCTCTTTGCTGATGTTATGGAGACCAGAAATGACACCTTCCATGATAGGTAGAGCAATGAACAAGTCACTAGGGGCTTGAAGGGCAGGGGGGAGGGCATTCGTCTGGACAGGACCAGATTACGGTCCCGAATTGGGATTGGTTGTCTAACCTGCGGGTATAGTCTGTCAAGACCCTTCAGAAAACGACTGCCCATGAGGTTGGCAAAGACTGAACGGCCAGCCGCTCATGGATGAAATGCCAAAATGGCCACCAGGTGGACCTTGAGAGATGATACCAAGAGGCCCTACTGTTTCAAATGTAGTAGGTAGTCTAAAATGAAAAGTATAGGTGCCAGCATCAGGAGAGCGTGAACTTGAGAACACCAGGTTGAGAATCTTTTCCACTTGGCTAGGTAGGTGGCCTTGGTGGAAGGTTTCCTACTGCCAGGTAGGACCTCCCTAACAGCCTCAGAGCACATTAGCTCTGTCGGGATTAACCAAGAAACTTGTAAGCGGTGAGGTGAAGAGACTTGAGGCTGCGATGATGAAGGCGGCTGCGGTCTGGGAAGCAGGGGCAATGAGATTGGGGTGTCCACCAATAGCTCCAGGAGCATGGCATTCCAGTGCTGGTGAGGCCAGGCTGGTGCTATCAGAATGACCACAGCCCTTTCCCAGCAGATCTTGAGCAGAACCTTGTGGATGAGTGGAAACGTCAGGAAGGGAGGAGGAACGCATCCACAAGGGAGCCCAGACTATCATTCTGGAAGGAACAGAACTGTAGGCATTTTCTGTTGCTCTTTGTGGCGAACAAGTTGATTCGGGGAACGCCCCAACTTTGAAAAATATTGTTCACCAAGTCCAGGCAAATAGACTACTCGTGATTGTGAAAGGATCTGCTGAGATAGTCCGCCAACTCGTTCTGAGAACCTGGGAGATAGGATGCTTCCAGGTGAATTGAGTGGGCTATGCAGAAGTCCCATAGCTTGAGGGCTTCCCGACACAGGGGGGAGGAATGAGCTCTACCCTGCTTGTTTATATAAAACATTGCAGTTGTGTTGTCTGTCATCACCTCTGCGCATTTCCCTTAGAAGTGGGCCTGGAAGGTCTGGCATGCCAGGCAGACCACTCTCAGCTCCTTGACATTGATGTGGAGTGAGAGTTCATCTTGGGAACAGAAACCTCGAGTCTGAAGGTCTCCCAGGTGAGCACCCCACCCCAATGCTTATGCATCTGTCACTAGAGACAGGGAGGGCTGGGGCTTGGCAAAGGGGACTCCCGCGCGTACCTTCTGTGGGTTGAGCCACCAGTGGAAAGATTCAAGAACTGACACTGGGATGGTGACCATCTTGTCCAAACTATCACACCCTGGCCAATAGGCTGATGTCAGCCAGGCCTGGAGAGGTCTGAGCCTCAGCCTTGCATGCTGTACCACATACGTACACGCTGCCATGTGACCAAGGAGTTTCAAGCAATTCCTCGCTGTGGTGGTGGGGTACTGCTTGAATCTTTGTATGTTGTCTGTCATTTTGACCCGAGTCTCACACTGCTCCAATAAACTCTATCCTCTGCACAGGGGATAGGGTTGATTTGTGCTCATTGAGAAGGAGACCCAGCCTGCCTAAGGTAGATCTTACCAAATTGACATGGAGTTCCACTTGATCGGCCCCTGAGCAGCCAGTTGCCGAGGTACAGAAATACCTGCACCTGCCTTCATTGCAGGAAGGCAGCTACGACTGCAATGCATTTGGTAAACACTTGAGGGGCCATTGACAGACCAAAAGAGCACTGCAAATTGGTAATGGTTGTAGTCGACCACAAACCTGAGAAAACGTCTGTGGGCTGGAATTAGAGAGATGTGGAAGTACGCATCCTTGAGGTCGAGGATGGGTATCAGTCTACCAGATCCAGAGGTGGAATGATTACATTTAGAGAGACCACGTGGAAGCTCAACTTCTTCATGAATCTGATGAGACCTTCCAGACAGAGGATGGGTCTGAGAGCCCCTTTGGCTTTGGGGATTAGGGGAGGGGAACTGGGAGAGAAGAGGTGGGCAGGAGGCGGAGCGGGGGCAAGAACAGGTGGGGTGGGGCCTGGCGGGAAGGGGTGGACTGGGGACAGAGCCTGGGGTTGAGCACCCCCCAGCACTTTGGAAAGTCGGCGCCTGTGCCTGATGCGCTCTACTATTGATAGGGGGTGGCCCAGAGGATGAAGACCCCGCTACCGCTTCGTCCAGTGAGGACAACAAAGTAGCCAGAGGCGATACCGGGCCCTCTTGGCCTCCGGCTCCCTCGATTCGTCCTGCTCGGTGCTGTGCTTCTTGGCGCTGACTGCGGCCTCGGTGCCAGTCGTGGACCCAGGACCTGGACAAGGCTCCGTGCCATTCACCTAAGCTGTTTCGGAGCCCTGAGGGGTGGGATGGTCCCTGGCTGGCAGGGGCACACGTCCTTCCGATACCTCAAACTGGGAACCTTTAGAGTGCGTGCCCTGGACCAATGGTAGGCCCATGGGGGTCCAGAATGGTCATGGTGCAGGCCCCTGCCACTGCACCTGCCACGGCACCATCCTCGCATCCTGCCTGTGTCTGCGCCGCGAATAGCAGGACTCCATCTCTAAGTCTGATGACTGGGACATAGAGCTCTAAGACTAGGGTAACCAGATATCCTGATTTCATAGGGACAGTCCCGATATTTGGGGCCTTTTCTTATACAGAGGCTTATTACCTCCAACCCCCATCCCGATTTTTCACACTTGCTATCTAGTCACCCTAGCGAAGACCACAGCGGTGCCGAGTGGGACGGTGCCAGAGAACACTGCCATGGGGTGTGGTGCTGCGAGGACAGTGTTGGGGAACGATGCCGCAGGGATTGGTGCCATGGGGACAGCGAGCAGCGCCTCATCATTGCGGTCTTGCCTCTGGACGGTGCTGCGCATTGCAGCGCTAGAGGTTTATCCTGGCTGACGGGACTGTGGAGCCATCATGGCAATCAAGTCCCTGGCCACTTCAAATGTGTCTGGGGTGGAAGGCAGCTCCAGCTTCTCCCCTGGCACTCTCAAGCAGGGGAGTCCAACGGCACTGGACTCGACAGACCCCCTTGCAAGTCCAAAAGGTGCCGGCTCCTGCAAGACTGGCGCTGAGTGCCCATGCATGGGATGCACCCTGGTGGCACTGTCCAACCTGGCTGCTCTAGATGTTGGTGAACGCCCTCTGTCCACCTTCTTGTGCCACTTATGTGGCACCAGAGAATGCGAGCAGTGCTGTGCTGTCTACGCATGCTTCAGCGCCAGGGAGTGTTCGTGCTGAGGATCTCTATGGCCGGAGTCCTTCAAAGAAGCATAGAATATCAGGGTTGGAAGGGACCTCAGGAGGTCATCTAGTCCAACCCCCTGCTCGAAGCAGGACCAATCCCCAATTAAATCATCCCAGCCAGGGCTTTGTCAGCCTGACCTTAAAAACTTCTAAGGAAGGAGATTCCACCACCTCCCTAGGTAATGCATTCCAGTGCTTCACCACCCTCCTAGTGAAAAGGTTTTTCCTAATATCCAACCTAAACGTCCCCCACTGCAACTTGAGACCATTACTCCTTGTTCTGTCATCTGGTACCACCGAGAACAGCTGAGCTCCACCCTCTTTGGAACCCCCTTTCAGGTAGTTGAAAGCAGCTATCAAATCCCCCCTCATTCTTCTCTTCTGCAGACTAAACAATCCCAGTTCCCTCAGCCTCTCCTCATAAGTCATGTGTTCCAGTCCCCTAATCATTTTTATTGCCCTCCGCTGGAATGGAGGCCGGAGCACTCTGCACAGAGGTGCTTGGTGCTGGCTCCTGCCAGCCTGGAGCCATCTGGGGATGGAGGGCTGCTTCCATCAGGATCTGCTTCAGCCTGAAGTCCCATTCTTTTTTTGTCCATGGGTGGAACCCTTTACAGGTCTTGAACCAATCTGTTTGATGCACCTCCCCCAGGCACTTGAGGCAAGAGTTGTGGGGGTTGCCCATTGGCATGGGCTTGTGGCAGGTTCCACAGGGTTTAAACCCTTGGAATTGAGGCATGCCCTGAACCCCAAGAGGGGAGACAAACTGGGGTGGGGGAAGGCCTCCCACACCTAGCTAACTAAGTAACTTACACTAACTAAACTATTTACAGAAAGCTCAATTACAATCACTAGGGGAAGCATTTGCTAAGGCAAGCGACCACAGTTCCAACAACTGTCACTGGTGGTAAGAAGGAACTGAAGAGACGGCAGGTCAGCAGGGTCCTATATTCACCGCCATGAAGGTGTCACTCTAGGGGGCTCCACAGCTGACCCGATGAGGGCTGCTAGGGGTAAAACCTTCCAACGACTGTGCACACACACCTAATTGGAATCGACATGAACAAGCACTCGAAGAAGAATAAGAACAGGCCCTATGTACAGTTTTCACAAGATCAAGAGATCTGTAATAAGATACATAAGATTTACTGCTTGAGATGTCACTTTATACAAAGACTAACTTAACTTTACTTTAAATATTAAGTACATAACATAAATTAAGCTCTATTTGTTTTGCTTAACAGTATACATCAAGTTTCTAAATTCCAATGAAAGTACTTGTACAACATTTTCTTATCTCCAGTTTCCAGTTAGACAAAAGTTTTATTGTTGCTTATGCCATTACATAAGGTAAATTAAGCTTTTATCACAGTTACCATTATAAGCCTTATTGTTCACATTTTCTCAAATATTCAAATAAATTCTTTTGGGGCTGAAATTTGGAAGGGTGCCTCTGGGGCCAAAGCCGAATGTGTAGAACTTCCGTGATATCAAATAGAATAGGAGGTGCTAGAACAGTGGTTCTCAACTCTGGTCCACCGCTTGTTCAGGGAAAGCCCCTGGCGGGTCGGGCAGGTTTGTTTACCTGCCACTTCTGCAGGTTCGGCCGATGGCAGCTCCCACTGGCCGCGGTTTGCTGTTCCAGGCCAATGGGGGATGCGGGAAGTGGCGTGGGCCGAGGGATGTGCTGGCCGCCCTTCCTGCAGCCCCCATTGGCCTGGAGTGGCGAACCGTGGCCAGTGGAAGCAGCGATCGACCAAACCTGTGGACAGAGCAGGTAAACAAACCAGGCCGGTGCACCAGGGACTTTCTCTGAACAAGTGGTGGACCAGAGTTGAGAAACACTGTGCTGGAGCTACGGTTCAGCTACGGTTCCACAGTATTTCAGCAGGTATTGTTTGAAAAATATGAATTTGTTTTACTTAAGCTTAACACAGTATTTGGAGTGCAGACTTGAAACATAGATAAGTGGAGAACCCTGACCCCACAGTAGTGCCATTCATTGAGCTTAGGCGCAACTCAAGAATGGGGGGAATAGTTGGGGAGCAGGCTGGAAAGACAGCTATGCTTGACAGCCGAAGTATCACCTGGCTTGTGAGAGGTCCTCAAGCTTCTCAGAGATCACTAGCTAAAGCATGTCACCTAAAAAGAATGACAAATACCTCAGGACAGAAGGATTTAAACACTCAGCCAGCTCTTCGTGTTATAGCATTAATGAGGTTTATATAGTCCTATATCATCCAGTTTACTTCTCTCTTTCCTGGATTGGAAATTACACACACACAGCATAAATAAGGCCTGTGGGTTGGTATGCAGAAGAGCAGGGAATGACAAAACACACAAATAATCAGGATGGGGTCAAATATTGATATCGATATTGATAAAGTCCTGACTACATAATCCTCTTAAATGCATGTCAAACAATCCCTCCTATTAGACCTGTCTCCCCTTCTCTATCTGTTTTCCTAGATCTCTTCCCATCCTCTCTCATTACTTCCCCTTATCTATTTGTATTACAGTAGCATCTCAAGGTCCCAACTGAGACAAGACAATGGCTGGGATGAGAAAAGAACCACAGACTGGTAAAGTAACTTGTGTAAATTCACACAGCAGGTCAGTGACTGAGCTAGAAGTAGAATCCAGGTCCCCCAGATCCCAGTCCAGTGTCCAATCCATTAAACCACTCTCATTTTTCCCCTAGTTCACTACCCAGATTTCATCGCGCCCTTACATAGCTGGCAACACATGGAAGTTTGCCAGGGCAGTTATCTTAATAAGGGACTGACTTGGGTCCCTTGACTGTTCTATGTGCATTCTGGCAGTTTCTGAATTACTTTCTTTTTAGGTGAGAAAAACCACCCAGAACTCACCTTGCTGACTACTGTTTTCAGGTAGAGTTTAGGTCCTTTCACTTATAAAGCCCTAAATGGCTTGGAATCTACCTAACACAGACTGCCTCTCTCCATTGCTGCAACACTGTTAGCATGGGTGTTCAAGCTCCTACAGTTAGGAGAGAGGTGCTGGCAGGCCATTCTCTTTGGGACCTGAACATTGGAATTCATTCCACATTCTCCTTTGTCCAAAACAGTCCAAATCCACTGACTTTGGGGAAACATTCTATGACAGGTTGTGGGTTATGTCTGTCACAAACTGAATTCCATTTTGTTTGGTGAATGCCATTTTCAATTATACCCTTCACCTTGAACTGTAACCTCCATCTTGGGTTAAGACATCCAGGTGGTGTCGAAAGCCAGTCAAATCTTGACAGGGTCTATTCTGGATGTTGTGTGCTCAGGGTAGGGGATGGGACACTTGACAAGTACCAACAATGAGATAGCTAACAAGGACCAGCAACAACGAATGACTCTTTTCTACTGGAACACTGGGTGTTCTCCTAGCAGTGCCATTGCCTTTGAATGGCTCAACGACCAATGCAATTCCTTGGGACAATGGACTCTACACAGAAGCTGAAGGAGGCGCACCTGGAGCACACCCCAACCCTAGCCAAAGCACATAAACAATAACTGGGGATGGAACACAGAATGCCAACTCCGCAGAGAGCACAGATGCTAAATTGATGCCCCAACTTAAGGAAGGAGGGTATTAAAGCCCATCGCTTCACCTTTGATAAGAGGCTTGAGAAGGCTTTTCACTCAAATCAGAATTTCTTTGCAGATTAGCTCCCTCTTCTAATCCCATTACTGGTAGAAAAAACCACAGGGGCCTATAGCCAAATGGAAGGTACAGACTGTGGGGATTATGAGCAATATAGAGTTTATTCATAGATTTTAAGGCCAAAATGGGCCACTGAAGTCATCTAGTCTAACTTCCTGCATAACATAGGCTGTAGGACATCCCTGAATTAATTCCTGTTTGAACTAGAGCATATCTTTTAGAAAAAAAATCCAATCTTGATTTTGAAACTGCAAGTGATGAAGATTCCACCACAACCCTAGGTAATTAATTCCAGTGGTTAATTCCCCTCACTGTTAAAAATGTGTACGTTATTTCCAGTCTGAATTTGCCCTGCTTCTACTTCCCACCATTGGATCTTGTTATACCTTTGTCCACTAGACCAGTGATTTCAACCTGTGGTCCACGGATCTCTGAGGGCCTGCAGACTATGTCTAAGGGGCCCATGGAAGGTTGTTGTTACCATAGAACAGTCATTTTGAACCTATGAGCTGTGGAACCCTGGGGTCCTCAGACAATGCCTAAGATTTTCAAAGGGATTTACACTTTCATTTGAAATGTTTCAGAGTAACAGCCGTGTTAGTCTGTATTTGCAAAAAGAAAAGGAGTACTTGTGGCACCTTAGAGACTAACCAATTTATTACAGCATAAGCTTTCGTGAGCTACAGCTCACTTCCTCAGATGCATATCGTGGAAACTGCAGCAGACTTTATATATACACAGAGAATATGAACCAATACCTCCTCCCACCCCACTGTCCTGCTGGTAATAGCTTATCTAAAGTGATCATCAGGTGGGCCATTTCCAGCACAAATCCAGGTTTTCTCACCCTCCACCCCCCCACACAAATTTACTCTCCTGCTGGTGATAGCCCATCCAAAGTGACAACTCTTTACACAATGTGCATGACAATCAAGTTGGGCTATTTCCTGCACAAATCCAGGTTTTCTCACATCCCCCCCACCCCCATACACACACAAACTCACTCTCCTGCTGGTAATAGCTCATCCAAACTGACCACTCCAAGTTAAACCAGAACATCTGGGGGAGGGGGGTAGGAAAAAACAAGAGGAAACAGGCTACCTTGCATAATGACTTAGCCACTCCAAGTCTCTATTTAAGCCTAAATTAATAGTATCCAATTTGCAAATGAATTCCAATTCAGCAGTTTCTCGCTGGAGTCTGGATTTGAAGTTTTTTTGTTTTAAGATAGCGACCTTCATGTCTGTGATTGCGTGACCAGAGAGATTGAAGTGTTCTCCGACTGGTTTATGAATGTTATAATTCTTGACATCTGATTTGTGTCCATTTATTCTTTTACGTAGAGAAATGTGTTAGGGGTTCACAAATGAAGAAACGTTGAAAACCACTGTGCTAGGCTAAAGACAGTCATCACATTTCTGGCACTTATGTAGATACATCTAGACTATAATCAAGTCACACCTTAATCTTCTCTTTGATAAGATAAGTAAATTGAGCTCCTGGAATCTCTCACTATCGGACATTTTTTTCTTTTCTTTGATCTTTCTTGTGGCTATTCTCTGGATGTTCTCCAATTTTTGAACATCCTTCTTGAATTGAGAACACCATACTTAACACAGTATTCCAGTAGTGGTCAGACCAGTGCAAAACAGAGATAATAAATCCTCCTTACTCCTACTCAATATTCCCTGAAAATGGAGCTGATCTGCAGAGAAAACCTGATTCAAGTCACAAGCCTTCTCAAATGCAGTGAGATATCAATGTCTATCTCCCCTTCTACCCCACATATACATCCAAAGTGACAGGCCCCTGTCTGGCTTACTAGGGGAAGGGATATACTTCTTTAGGGTGGGAAGTGGGATAGAGAGACACGGACACTGCTGCAGAAGCAGAGAGGATCAGCATGGTGATGCTGTCTCATCCCCCAGGGACCGGAAGGGAACGGAGCTGATAAAGGACAAGGCCAGTAGGAGAAGTCCCCTTTTCCCCAAACCAGGCAGAGCAGCACTCACCCTCCCACCCTTGGGAATGGCAAAATACCAGATTTGGTCAGGATCCACTGTGGGCATTCTACAAGCTGCTCCTTTCTCAGGGAGGCTGAGAGGGAATTTTCCCCTCACAATCAGATTGGCCAAGGGGGACTTGGGGTGGTTTTGGCCTTTCCCGCAGCGGGTTGAGGGGGGTGGGGGGGCTTTGTTAGGGCGAGTAGGGAATAGGAGTTAGGCTATGATATCACAACTCATTGTGTAATTGTCGGGTGGATGTCCTGTGCAGGTACTCCAGAGGGAGGGGATACAGTAATCAGACAAATGGTTTGGAAAAGGATTTAAATGAGGTATATGTTAAAGGACCAGAACAAGGGGGTTTAGGGCGCCTATGACTGGCACAGCAGGGAGCAGACCACCGCCTCCTTTATAAGCCACCTCAACCTTCATTCAAGGGAGTGGAGAGATGGTAAGGTCCCAGCAGCAGGTTGGCTGGGGGTGGGGGAGCTGACAGAAGCCTCCAGGTCAATTTTGAAATGATGGAGTTACCTGTACTGTACACTTTTATCTGCCGAGTAGTCCCAGACATCTAATAATAAAGGTGCAGCCTAACTAAACTATACCCAACCTGTCCTGTCTTTCTTCCAGTATAGCCAGATAAATCCCACCAGCCTTTTTAGCCACATCATCATTCTGCGAGCTCATGTTCAGCTGATTATCAAATATGAGTCTCATGCTTTTTCATACTCACTGATTTCCAGGATATAATCCCCCATCCTGTAAGTATGGTCTACATTTTGTTTGGTTATATATTACCTTACATTTGGCCAAACTGAAATGCATATTGCACCCAGTTTACCAAGCGACCCAAATCACTATCAGTGACTTGTTCTCTTCATTGCTGACCACTCCCCAATTTGTGTCATCTGCAAACTATCAAAAACAATTTCATGTTTTCCTCCATATATTGACAAAAATATTGAATGGCGTAGGGCCAAGAACCGGGCCCTGTAGGACCTCATTACAAACATTCCACTCAGTGATGTTTCCCCATTTACAATTACACTGTCAGACGTATCAGTTAACCAGTTTTCAATCAATTTAATATGTGCCAATATAAAATGGCCTTGCCCCTTAAATTTTAACTGACTCCAGAGGCTTAAAGAAAGAGGGGCTTTTTGAGGGGGGAGAGGTTCAGAAGAATAAGAGGATGATTTATATCTAGATTAGGGAAGAAATGGTTGAGAATTTGAAAGTGGAAGGCAGCTTGGGTGAAAGTGATCATGAAATGGTAAAGTTCATGATTCTAAGGAATGGTAGGAGAGAAAACAGAACAATAAAGATAATGGATTTCAAAAAGACAGACTTTAGCAAATTCAGGGAGTTGGTAGGTAAGATCTCTTGGGAAACAAGTCTAAGGGGAAAAACAGTTCAAGAGAGTGGGAAGTTTTTCAAAGAGACATTATTAAGAGCACAAGAGCAAACTATCCCAATGTGTGGGAGACCACCCTGGCTTAAACAGAAAATCTTCAATGATCTGAAACTCAAAAGAGAGTCCTATAGAAAGCGGAAACCAGGTCAAATTACAAAGGATGAATATAAACAAATAACACAAGTATGTAGGGACAAAATTAGAAAGGTCAAGGCACAAAACGATATTAAACTAGCTAGAGACATAAAAAGTAAAAAAAAAAAACATTCTACAAAAACACTAGAAGCAAGAAGAAGACCAACAACAAGGTAGGCCCATTACTAAATGGGGGAGAGGGGAGAGAAATAACAGAAAATGTGAAAATGGCAGAAGCGTTAAATTACTTTTTATTTCAGTTTTCACCAGAAAGGTTAGCAGCAATTGGACGTCTAACAAAGTGAATGCCAGTGAAAATGAGGTAGGATCGGAGGCTAAAATAGGGAAAGAACAAGTTAAAAATTACTTAGACAAGTTAGATGTTTTCAAGTCACCAGGGCCTGATGAAATACATCAAGGAGCTGACTGAGGAGATATCTGAGTCATTAGCGATAATCTTTGAAAACTCATTGAAGACAGGAGAGATATAGTGCCCATCTATAAAGAGGGAAATAAGGATAACCTGGGGAATTACAAACCAGTCAACCTAATTTCAGTACCGGGAAAGATAATGGAGGAAATAATTAACCAATCAATTTGCGAACACCTTGAAAATAATAGGAAGATAAGTAACAGTCAGCATGGATTTGTCAAGAACAAATCAAGTCAAACCAACCTAGTAGCTTTCTTTGACATGTTAACAAGCTTTGGGGAGGGGGAGAGGGGGAGATATCTTGACTTTAGTAAGGCTTTTGATACGGTCTTGCATGACCTCCTCATAAACAAACTAGGGAAATACAACGTAGATGGCGCTACTATAGGATGGGTGCATAACTGGTTGGAAAACCGTTCCCCAAGAGTAGTTATCAGTAGTTCACAGTCAAGCTGGAAGAGCATATTGAGTGGGGTCCTGCAGAGATCAGTTCTGGTTCCAGTTCTGTTCAATATCTTCACCAATGATCGAGACAATGGCTTAGACAGTATACATATAAAATTTGCAGATGATACCAAGCTGGGAGAGGTTGCAAGTGCTTTGGAGGATAGGATTAAAATTCAAAATGATCCGGACAAACTGGAGAAATGGTCTGAAATAAATACAATGAAATTCAGTAAGGACAAATACAAAGTACTCCACTTAGGAAGGAACAATCAGTTGTACACATACAAAATGGAAAATGACTGCTTAGGAAGGAGTACTGCAGCAAGGGACCTGGGGGTCATAGTGGATCACAAGCTAAATATGAATCAATAGTGTAAGATTGTTTCAAAAAAAGCGAACATCATTCTGGGATGTATTAGCAGGAGTGCTGTAAGCAAGACACGAGAAGTAGTTCTTCCACTCTACTCCGTGCTGATTGTGTCCAGTTCTGGGCACCACATTTCAGGAAAGATGTGGACAAACTGGAGAAAGTCCAGAGAAGAACAACAAAAATGATGAAAGGTCTAGAAAACATGACCTATGAGAGAAAATTGAAAAAATTGGGTTTGTTTAGTTTGGAGAAGAGAAGGCTGAGAGGGGACATGATAGCAGTTTCCAAGTACATAAAAGGTTGTTAAAAGGAGGATGAAGATAAATTGTTCTTATTAACCTCTGAGGATAGGACAAGAAGCAATGGGCTTAAATTGCAGCAAGGGCAGTTTAGGTTGGACATTAGGAAACACTTCCTATAAAGGTGCGTAAACCCTGGAATAAACTGCTCAGGGAGATTGTAGAATCTCAATCACTGGTGGTTTTAAGAGCAGATTAGACAAACATCTGTCAGGGATGATCTAGATAATACTTAGTCCTGCCATGAGTGCAGGGGACTGGACTAGGTGACTTCTTGAGATCCCTTCCAGTTCTACAATTCTATATGGAGATGGAAACTCAGTTGTGGACTACCGCCACAAATGGGGCAAAAGTAGAAAGTCCCCACCTTAGATAGGTTGTATGAAATGGTTGTGTTGTAAGAGTTTTATCATCTGTGTTCCCATGACTTTAAAATGTGGGCAGTTGACCACAAGCTGCCTGGCAGACAAGTATGGGGACAGTAGGTCAGGTTCTGGGAGGAAGCCCAAGAGAAAAGTGGTCAAGTATGGGACCCAGGAGGGGGACATGCAGATGCATCCCAGCAATGAAAAGTGATTAATCCCAAGATGGAAGCAGCTACTAGTCCAAGCTAGCCCCCTCAGAGAAATCCCAGAGATCTGAGGTGTTTTAACCATCAAGGAACAAAGAACAAGTGAGCTAACTGCTAAGGAACCACATATTAGGCTGCTGACAGTGCGCCACAATGGACTAACCTATTAGCAATCCAGACTACACCTCGAATTTATGGAGTTAACTGTGTGCCTTAGTCAGCTCATCTGGGGCATACAGCAAACATGGTGCTGAGTTCACACCTCAGACACTCTAATGGGAACAAACACCAGATCCCCAGTGGGGGCAAAATGTGAAAGTTAATGGGGAGACATTCTAGGAATGGAGAGACACAGGCACTGCTCATACCCTCGTCAAGCCCCATGTGGTGAAATCAAATGAGGTTCTGGAAGGCAGCCAGATATAGATAAGAGTTCCAAGGGTAAAGTTATTTGCCTTGCCTTTTGTCATGATCCCTGTCAAGAGCCAGGAAGGCTTGAGAATGATGGTTGGGGAAACATTAAAGGATATTCCATTTAATATTTTATTGGGGAATGACATTGCAAGTCTGAGTCAGGGTCCAGTCCTGCTACTGGAGCAAGCTCAGGCAATTCTGTTCACGCACAGCAGCTGAAGAGTGTAAGAATACAAATGAATTAGCTGGGAAAAGTAGGTTGGAGATGCCTTCCCTCTTCCAATGACAAGGAGGTGACCTTAGGACACTGCCCAGGTGTGTGTGAGAATACAAATGGACCCGTATTGGGAGGGGAAGCAGGGAGAAAATCTGCCCACTCCCCTACAGGTTGAGAGCGCCAAACTGGCTTAAGTGCAAACACACAGAGGCAAGAGTCAGTGGCTAGGGAGGCAAATCCACTGCCTCCCCCTACTGTGGAAACTGGAGTACTGCCCCAGGGGACCCTAACTCTCGACCTTTGCAGAGGTGGGACAGAAAGAGGAAACAACCCCTTGGGTAGGGAACAACAGATTGTTCCTGGGGAGGAAAATCGCTGTGATACATTGCAAAACCCATCTCTTTTCTCAGTGTTCTCGCAAGGGAAGGGTGTGTTGAAGGCTGGTATTTGTACACAGAGGGGGTCCCTCTTTTCTTTCTTGTTCTGAGCAGGCTGATGAATTGATTCTTTTTTGTATTAAATCTGAGTATATGGCAAAGGCAGCCAGAGCCCTTAAGAGGTACTTGTTTATGTTTTACATAAATTTAAATAAAATAAATGAAAACCGGATTTTAAAAAGTTACCCCTTTCTGATGTTCTAACTTCCCATTAGACCTCTGTCCTCCATGGTGATGAGTGTGCCGTGGAAGCACTAGGTAACAAAAGAGAAGATGAGGAGGAGGACAAGGAATTGAAGACAAATGAGATGGAGAGGGACCCCCTTCATTGGTGAGTGGGCCGTTAAAAGAGATTGGATGGTCATAAAGAGGGTATTTGATTATGAAAAGATCAGAGAAGGTTCAGTGCTCACTGAGTGGGAAAACAGATCTAGGGCTGAAGATCAAACAGGAAAATGAATGCAGGGAGCTAGAACACTGGATAGAATCTAATCCTCAGTAACTTCAATTTTCACAGTGAAGGTGAAAGTAGAGAGAATGAAGGAAAGATAAATATTGAAATCAGTGGGAAGATTAGAGGTATGAAATTACTGGATGTTTCCTACAGTCACATGGAATGATTTAATTTTGGGGCAGGTTGGGTTCAAATTTTGTATCTGATAATTCTCTAGACTGATAAACACTTATTTTCTCAACTAAGCTACGGAACCACTAGATCAAAAAAGAGAATTAGGTGCAATGTCAAGATAGAATTGGAAACTTATGTAGCAAAAGGATATCACTTCACGTTTGATTGAGCTCATATGTAATATAACTCCACAGATCAATAAAAATGATAGTCTAAGTTTCACTCTCACTTGCATGTTCAGCCACTACTATCTTGCTTTTACTCATTCCCACCCAAGTTAAATCAACTATGATAATGGTAACACCGTCAAAGGGACCATTTTATTCCAAGACTAAGTGATTGAGCCAAGTGTTCCACCCCTTTTGCACAACAGAATAAAGGAAAATGGTTTCATATGTTTTATTACAGTACACCAGCACCAACCTTCCTGCTATTCTAAATAGTCAGCCAGCTCACTTAACTCCAGGTCTATGCGGGCTTACTACAGTAAGTTAGTACAATTGCTAAACATTGTAATAGGCCAAATAAGATTTGCACAGTAAAACAAATTCTCATGTCACTAACCCAGAATGCCTGAACTGTACAGTAAAACCACTGATTTAGTACTGTAAACGATAGACTACAGAGCATGTTTTGTTAAAATCCTGAAATACAGAAATGCAATCCAACAGCACCCTCTAATGTTACAGACTACATACACAACTGTATTTCTCTTGTAATGTTCCAGTGAGTGAAAAAAGCTCTAAAATTTTATTTTTTCCCAAAAAATGTCTTAAACTTATTTCTACAGTAATATGTTCAAAAAAACCTTAATCTGAAAAGAGTGCTTCTAGCTAAATTGGGTCTTAAAGGGAAGGTAAAAATATATATTATTAAAAAAGACAATTAACACAATCACATTGCATAAAATTAACACCACTGACAGGATTCCACTTTAAAAACTATGTTAAAGCATTAAAATTACAAAATTAAGCACACAAAAGTCAGGAAATGCTAAAGTTAAGGTTGCACACAAATCTTTGCATATTACAACACAGCCTTTAATTACATAATAACTTAATATTTCTGAAAAACTTCTGCCAAATTCTTGATCCCCAATATACTGCCAGATGAAAAAAACAGAGATGTAGGGCTTGGTACCAAGAAAACAACATTTTGAAAGTGAAAAGGATGACATACCATTTCAGCCAGAAAACCAGAATATTCTGGATCTTTGGGTGAATACTGTTAGCATTTTATTGTACTTTGGGAAAAAATATAAACTAGCTACAACCAAGTATTGCTGTGTAAAAAAGGGTAGTTTATGTATTTCAGTTGAATTAATATCTAAGGCCCTACTTGAATCACAGGACAATTGTCAAATAATTGCGGCTGAGTTGTGGGCCAGACATGGAAAACTGCAGAAAAATAATGGTCCTTATTATGTGCAATAATTTGGAAAAGCTGACAGTGGGGACTCCCGCTGTTGGCCGCCCGGAACTGATAGCTGGGACACCTGCTGTCAAAATTGCAATCGAAGCCTAATATTGCGAGATTCACAATTTCTACAATATCACAAATTGAATAGGACCTTATTAATATCTATTTAAGTGGTTTTGAAGATTAGAGGCTTGCTATTAAAAGAACAGCAAAAAGGACAGAATGGGGGAAGGAGGTTAATTGAAAGAGTATTTTGTCTATTCTTCCATACCTGAAGAACTGCTAAAGGGATTTTTCTCACACACTAATGAAAATATTCACCTTCAGTGTAGTGGGGCAGTTACCGCAGTTACTACTTGGGGAAAGGGAGGCTGACTGGGGAAGCGGCCACAGCTGGGGCCACACCCAATCAGGCCACAGCTGGCCCTGATGTAAGGGCTAAGGGAGGAGCTGGGTCAGTCTCACTCCAGCCTTGGAGTGGGAAGGACCTGGCTGCCTGGGAGCACAAGGTATCGGAAGCAGAGCAGTGCTGGGGAAGGGCAAGAGGAGCTGGGGAGCTCCAGCCTGTCAACTCCCCCGGCTGAGGCCCTGTTAAAGGCCTAAGGAGGTACTGAGGCAGCAGAGGAGCAGCCCGGGGATAGGCAGAGGCAGCTGGTCCAACCCCCTTGCTAGTGATGAGTGGCCATTAAGGACTGCAGTCTGCCCTAGAGAAAGGGGGCTAGATGATGACTGGCAGTAGCCACTGAGGCAAGGTGGGCATAGACAGTGGGGGGTGCCTCTGGAAGGGGAGACCCAGAGTGTAGGGGTACTGCTGGGGGCAGAACCCCAAAGTAAAGGGCACTAAGGTCCGGGAGGGACACGGGGGCCTGAGGCAGGAGAGACACTAGCCAACAGGAGGCGCTCTGAGCCTGCAAAGAGCTAATTCCCGGACAACCAGCAGGAGGCACCGCACAGATGAGTGTTTGATCTGCTACATTCAGCCACAGACCTTGCTTAGAAAATTTCAGTCTGAAAGGTGAATGTTTTTTAAACAACAAAAAAATATTCAAACAAGTCACTAGAATACTAACTGGCTTAAAACATTACTACAGTGAGTACAATTAGCAGCCACTATAGTACGCTAACAGGTTTTATTTTTATGAGGAAAAGGTTGCAGGATGGGACCGCTAGTTCATAAATAAAACAAAAACCATTCATTATGTCACAAGTTTACCACTAAATCTTCCAAAATAATTTACACTAACCATACTGATGCTAATTGCTACAATATACCAAACTAGATACAAATACTGTATCAAATCTTTCAAACCTGACTTACACAAGAAGTCCTTGCTCTCACAAGTAATTTCATTATAGTCAGTGTGTGAGTAAGAGTTATTTATGTGATAAATACTGATTTGCAGAATCAGGACTAAGTGAACTAGTAAACTTTTAAAATGCAGTTTCACTTGATAGAGATCAGATATTTCAGGATATCATGTTTTTTATTTTCAGTCCTGATTCAGGATTTTATTGTACTGAAACATTTGGTTTTGGTTTTATAAATTTAAAAGTTGTACCTTTTAATTCTTGAATGAATTTATAAACAAGCGTTTTAAATGTTTGATTTTTTAACACTTTTTTTAAAACTGAAGAATTCATTGTGTACACACATTTTCTTCCATAAAAAACTTGAATATATATCAATTAGAAACCACACAATCTCTCAGTAATAATTTTGTAAACATAAGTATTTTTTTCTTAATTAAAGGCCATTAAATTGGCTCATTTACTGCTTACCTCTTCAACTCTTAGAAGCACGTGCTGGTCCTGCAACCTACAAAACAAAAAACAACCACACTTAGATTCATCCAAGAAAAAACACATTCCATTTAGTAAGTGGCAATTTTTTGTCCATAAAGGGACAAAGCTGCTTTGGTGGTGATTCGGCCTATAATCACTGATTACAGTTCATGTGGCAAAACATACAATTATTAGCAGGAGATTATCTTCCCTGTTTGCTCTATTCAGGCTGCACAAAGGGAATGGATACCTGCCACAAGCCGCCAGCTAAGGCGTCCGCACAGCAGACACAGAACTACCAGAGCCAACTACTACGCAGCCCTCAGGCACAGGGAGGGGACCAGGAAAGCACCAGCAGGGGAACAATTCGCTCTGGAAATCCCCAGATGGTGGAGAACCTCTTGGGAATTCCTATCAGCTGGCACAGTTTAGAGCAGCCCCTGAGGTTGCTGTAACCTGCAGCCAGGGCTGGGCAGAGCACAGATCCATTCATGCTCTCCTGTATCTAACATAAGGGTGCAGAAAAGAATCACGCCTACTATGGCGCACAACCGCAAGCTGTATTTAAAATACCCTAAAGATACCCTTGAGAAACGAAGCCGGCAGGGCTGTCATCTATGCAGAATAAAAAACTAGTTGGATCGTAATACTTGCATCTGTGCCTAAAAATATTTTTTCTGTTTATATTGACAAATTCCAAAATGGCTGTGGGTATCACCAAGCTGGAGTTGGTCCTGCTGTGAGCAGGGGGTTGGACTACATTACCTCCTGA
Source organism: Lepidochelys olivacea (assembly GCF_965140295.1). NCBI lineage: Eukaryota > Metazoa > Chordata > Testudines > Cheloniidae > Lepidochelys > Lepidochelys olivacea. The sequence goes on along the minus strand of NC_140421.1, from coordinate 79,494,672 downwards.
GGTCTCTTCCAACCCTAATCTTCTATAATTCTATAAGTCATAGAAACTATTTCCACAGTAATATTTGTGGTTAAACAGCTGTGCAATCAAGAATTCAGAAACGATGTATTGCTGCAGAAGTATAATTTGAACATAAACAGACACCACCTCTACAGTATTTGGATAAAGGTTTTTCTACTAAGCAAGTTTGATTTCTTTTCTCATTCAGAAACTAGAATATTTCAAATGTTAGTTTTGTTCCATGAGAGGGAGATGCTGCACTACATAAGATCACTTAAAATAAATTAAAGTCAAGAGCCATTTTTTAAAATATTGCATTAACTCACGGCTTGTCTCTATGAGGACACTCAGGAAAATTAATCTGAATTAATGAAAGATGTGAATTTAAAGTGGATTAGTGAAACCACATAAAAATCCTGAGTGGATACTCTTACTCAGAATTCAAGTGGCCTTAATTTGGTTTAGAATCATAGAATCATAGAATATCAGGGTTGGAAGGGACCCCTGAAGGTCATCTAGTCCAACCCCCTGCTCGAAGCAGGACCAATTCCCTGTTAAATCATCCCAGCCAGGGCTTTGTCAAGCCTGACCTTAAAAACCTCTAAGGAAGGAGATTCTACCACCTCCCTAGGTAACGCATTCCAGTGTTTCACCACCCTCTTAGTGAAAAAGTTTTTCCTAATATCCAATCTAAACCTCCCCCACTGCAACTTGAGACCATTACTCCTCGTTCTGTCATCTGCTACCATTGAGAACAGTCTAGAGCCATCCTCTTTGGAACCCCCTTTCAGGTAGTTGAAAGCAGCTATCAAATCCCCCCTCATTCTTCTCTTCTGCAGGCTAAACAATCCCAGCTCCCTCAGCCTCTCCTCATAACTCATGTGTTCCAGTCCCCTAATCATTTTTGTTGCCCTTCACTGGACTCTCTCCAATTTATCCACATCCTTCTTGTAGTGTGGGGCCCAAAACTGGACACAGTACTCCAGATGAGGCCTCACCAATGTCGAATAGAGGGGAACGATCACGTCCCTCGATCTGCTCGCTATGCCCCTACTTATATATCCCAAAATGCCATTGGCCTTCTTGGCAACAAGGGCACACTGCTGACTCATATCCAGCTTCTCGTCCACTGTCACTCCTAGGTCCTTTTCCGCAGAACTGCTGCCTAGCCATTCGGTCCCTAGTCTGTAGCAGTGCATTGGATTCTTCCATCCTAAGTGCAGGACCCTGTACTTATCCTTATTGAACCTCATCAGATTTCTTTTGGCCCAATCCTCCAATTTGTCTAGGTCTTTCTGTATCCTATCCCTCCCCTCCAGCGTATCTACCACTCCTCCCAGTTTAGTATCATCCGCAAATTTGCTGAGAGTGCAATCCACACCATCCTCCAGATCATTTATGAAGATATTGAACAAAACCGGCCCCAGGACTGACCCCTGGGGCACTCCACTTGACACCGGCTGCCAACTAGACTTGGAGCCATTGATCACTTCAGTCCATTAAACTAAACCAAATTAAGGGCATTTTAATTCCAAATAAGAGTATCCACACTGCGGTTTAATGTGGTTTAACTAATCCACTTTAAAAATTAATCCGGGTTAATTTTCCTGAGTGTTCCCAGGTAGACAAACCCACAGTCTGGTTAATTCACATCAGATTTTTTTTAAAACACTTCATGATGTTCAGAATCATTGGAAGACATAAGCACAGTTGAAGTGACAGAATATCTTAAGGATATTGCCTAGAGGATGATGCAATGAAGGAAGTGACATGGAGACAAGGCCCAGTCTAATGTTCACTGAAGTCAGAGAGAAGATTTCCATTTACTTCAGTGGACCCTGGATTAGATTTATCAGCATGCTGTAAGCACCATATCCCGTGCCCCTTCATCAATCCCCCCCACCCCGAAATAGTCCCATAGACACGAAGCTCAATTGATTTTTGCACACACACATTTGATTCTTGTGTCTTTAGTTCACAGAAAATACTTTATCTTGAATTCAAACATCTCAATTGAACCCTGCTTTTAGCCAAACATTTCTTCCTCGGACAGTTCCGATTGTTATCTAAAATTATACTAACACTGGGTTGGCCCCATATTTCTGGTGTCCTTTCTTAAGAAAATGTTACTTTTTTAATAATGACAGTAGCAAAGAATGGGAGGCTTTTTATTTAGAAACATATTCCAACAATATTCCAATGTCATCCAACTGACGACATTAAGAAAGCCGAAGTGTTTAATGCCTATTTTGCTTCAGTGTTCACTGAAAATGTTAATGATGACCAGATACTTAACACAATTAATATTAACAACAAGAGAAAAGGATGTAATGATGCTGCCTTTGGTGGGACACTTCTGAGAGTATCAATTCAGGACAAATTGCTTAGAGCAGGGCAGTTACAGCCCAAGGCTGGGGTTTTCTCACTTCTACGGCACACCAAACCAGCCAGACAGGGAAGACTTCGGTTTTACCCCACTGGCTAACCATAAGTCACACAAGCAATTCCCTTAGACACTCCAGTTTCCCAGTATCACCACCAGTGCCACTCGTTACGGGGACGAATGGTTATGAAAACCAATGCCCTAATAAAAGAAAAAAGGCTCTCCTGATCCCACAGGACCAAGCCCCAGACCCAGGTCAATATACAAGTCAGTTCTTACCCACAAATCACGCTGTTGCCAACCCTTTAGAATCTGAAATCTAAAGGTTTATTCATAAAAGGAAAAAGATATAGATGAGAGCTAGAATTGGTTAAATTGAATCAATTACATACAGTAATGGCAAAGTTCTTGGTTCAGTCTTGTAGCAGTGATGGAATAAACTGCAGGTTCAAATCAAGTCTCTGGAGTATATCCACAACTGGGATGGGTCATTCAGTCCTTTGTTCTGAGCTTCAGTTTGAAGCAACATTCCTCCAGAAGTAAGAAGCAGGACTGAAGACAAAATGGATGGGTTTTCAAGTGCCTTTTATATTCTCTCCCTTGGTTCTTATTGTGGAAAAACACAGCAGCAAGATGGAGCCTGGAGTCACATGGGCAGTCACATGTCCATGCATGACTCAGTTTGCAGACCTATGCCTTTGTTTACATGTTAGTTTGAACGTTCCCAGGAAAGCTCAGATGTGGACTGGCATCTCCCAAAATTCACTGTCAGTTAAGTGTTTCTTGATTGGGCACTTAATCTGCAAATTGCTTTCTCAAGAAACTATCCAAATGCTTTAATGAGGCTATTTAGAATCAAACACATTGAGATACAAGAACATAACTAACATATTGATGATTTCAACTACAAAAATGATACACACATACAGATAGCATAATAATAACCAGCAAATCATAACCTTTTTATAGATACCTCACATGAAAACCTTTCTACAATATTTGGTGCCACTACAGGACCTTGGTTGCAACAATAATCTATATGGTCACAGTTTATGTCAATAATGTCAAAAAGGAACACACACCAAAATAGGGAAAGAACAGATTAAAGAATATTAGATACATGAGATGTACTGAAGTCTGAAGCAATCTCAGAACCATTAGTAATTATCTTTGAGAACTCTTGGAGGTCCTAGAACAATGGAGAAGAGCTAACAGAGTACTTATCTCTAAAAAGGGGGAACAAAGAGAACCCAGGAAATTATAGACCAGTGTTACGTTATCTAATTCAAATATGACCACACACATCATTGCTATCACTGTTATATAATTGCAACAAAACTTGTACAAAGTATGTCAAGTAGGGTATCTATGGAAAGGTTATGATTTCCTGACTATGATTATGCTAGTTGTATGAATGTATCATTTTTGTATCTCAGGTTATAAATATTAACTATGTACCTGTATTTCAAATGTTTGCTCATGTGGTAACAAGCTATTTAGCCAGCACATTGTGAAGGAACTAGTCATGTTAAATGGCTCATCAAGGTACACTTAACTCACAGTGGACCATGGAAGACGCCCATCTACGCATAAAGAAAAGGAGTACTTGTGGCATCTTAGAGACTAACAAATTTATTTGAGCATCAGCTTTTGTGAGCTACAGCAAGGGGGGGAAATGGAGACAGGGATAAGGGGGCTGGGAGTGGGGCATGGATGGAGCCGCGGCCAGTGGGTGAGGCTGGGAGTGGTACTGGAATCAGGCCATGGTGGGGGCTGGCAGCCAGACCCCTGGCTGGATGCAGAGCTGTATTGAGGCTGGGGGGCGGAGCCATGGCTGTGAGGCGGGGCTGCATGCTGCTCCCTCCCTGCCCCCTATGGTTGGAAAACTGTTCCCAGAGAGTAATCATCAGTGGTTCACAGTCAAGCTGGAAGGGTATATTGAGCAGGGCATTTTGAAAAAAAGAAAAATGCCGTCTTTTTTGCTCGTCAATATGGGGCTTGTGGAATGCTGCAGTGAGGTACTGGGGAACGGTGCATGCACTGAGCTCTAGAACTGAATGGATTTACCTGCAATTAGCAAAAGCCGTATCCCTAGCTGCTCCTCCCTCACCACCACCCCCATTCCCCACCCTTGGGCAAATTTCAAAGGCTTGTTGCAAACAATTAGAGCTATTGAAAAGGAAAGTCATAAGAAATTTTCATGATGAAAAGGGTTAGGAGGCGGCGGGAGGGAGGGGGCATAGTGGACAATTGATCACTGTTCTCTTTATAACAGCTCCTCACATATTTGAAGACTGCTATCCGGTTCCCCCTCAGTCTTCTTTTCTCAAGACTAAACATACCCAGATTTTTTGGCCTTTCCTTACAGGTCAGGATTTCAAAACTTTTTATCATTTTTTTTGTTCTTCTCTGGGCTCTCTCCAGTTTGTCCACACCTTTCCTAAGGTGTGGTGCCCAGCCTTAGGAGGCCTCACCAGTAGTGAGTTGGCAATTACTTCCTGTGTCTTACATACAACACCTATTAACATACCCCAGAATACTAGCCTTTTTTGCTTCTGCATTACATTGTTGACTTATATTCAATTTGAGATCCATTATAACCTCCAGATCCATTTCAGCAGTACAACCATGAAGGTAGCTACCCCCCCATTTTGCACCTGCGCATTTGATTTTTCCCTCCTAAGTGTAATAATTTGGACTTGTCTTTATTGAATTTCATGTTGATTTCAGACCAAATTTTGAATTCTAATCCTGTCCTCCTAAGTGCTTGCAACCCCTCCTAGTTTGGTGCCATTTGTAAACTTCATAAGCATACTCTCCGTTCCATTGTCTAAGTCATTAGTGAAGAATACTGGACCCTGGACTGACTCCTCTGGGTCCTCACTAGATACATCCTCTCAGTTTGACAGTGAACCATTGATAACTACTCTTTGAGTACCATCTTTCAACCAGTTGTGCACCCATCTTATACTAATTTTATCTAGACCACATTTCCCTAGTTTGCTTATGAGACTATCATGTGGAACTGTGTAAAAACTTTATTAAAATCAATATATCACATCCACAAATGCACGAAGCCTGGGAAACAAGCAGGGAGAACTGGAAGTCCTGGAAAAGTCAAGGAATTATGATGTGATTGGAATAACAGAGACTTGGTGGGATAACTCACATGACTAGAGTACTGTCATGGATGGATATAAGCTGTTAAGGAAGGACAGGCAGGGCAGAAAAGGTGGGGGAGTTGCACTATATGTAAGAGAGCAGTATGACTGCTCAGAGCTCACGTATGAAACTGCAGAAAAACCTGAGAGTCTCTGGATTAAGTTTAGAAGTGTGAGCAACAAGGGTGATGTTGTGGTGGGAGTCTACTATAGACCACCGGACCAGGGGGATGAGGTGGACGAGGCTTTCTTCCGGCAACTCGCAGAAGTTACTAGATCACAGACCCTGGTTCTCATGGGAGACTTCAATCACCCTGATATCTGCCGGGAGAGCAATACAGCGGTCCACAGACAATCCAGGAAGTTTTTGGAAAATGTAGGAGACAATTTCCTGGTGCAAGTGCTGGAGGAACCAACTAGGGGCAGAGCTCTTCTTGACCTGCTGCTCACAAACCGGTAAGAATTTGTAGGGGAAGGAAAAGTGGATGGGAACCTGGGAGGCAGTGACCATGAGATGGTCGAGTTCAGGATCCTGACACAAGGAAGAAAGGAAGGCAGCAGAACACGGACCCTGGACTTCAGAAAAGCAGACTTTGACTCCCTCAGGGAACTGATGGGCAAGATCCCCTGGGAGAATAACATGAGGGGGAAAGGAGTCCAGGAGAGCTGGCTGTAGTTTCAAGAATCCTTATTGAGGTTACAGGGACAAACCATTCCAATGTGTAGAAAGAAGAGTAAATATGGCAGGCGACCAGCTTGGCTTAACAGTGAAATCCTTGCTGATCTTAAACACAAAAAAGAAGCTTACAAGAAGTGGAAGATTGGACATATGACCAGGGATGAGTATAAAAATATTGCTCGGGCATGTAGGAGTGAAATCAGGAAGGCCAAATCACTCCTGGAGTTGCAGCTAGCAAGAGATGTTAAGAGTAACAAGAAGGGTTTCTTCAGGTATATTAGCAACAAGAAGGAAGTCAAGGAAAGTGTGAGGCCCTTACTGAATGAGGGAGGCAACCTAGTGACAGAGGATGTGGAAAAAGCTAATGTACTCAATGCTTTTTTTGCCTCTGTCTTCACGAACAAGGTCAGCTCCCAGACTACTGCACTGGGCAGCAGAGCATGGGGAGGAGGTGCCCAGCCCTCTGTGGAGAAAGAAGTGATTCAGGACTATTTAGAAAAGCTGGACGAGCACAAGTCCATGGGGCCGGATGCACTGCATCCGAGAGTGCTAAAGGAGTTGGCGGATGTGATTACAGAGCCATTGGCCATTATCTTGGAAAACTCATGGCGAACGGGGGAAGTCCCGGACGACTGGAAAAAGGCTAATGTAGTGCCCATCTTTAAAAAAGGGAAGGAGGAAGATCCTGGGAACTACAGGCCAGTCAGCCTCACCTCAGTCCATGGAAAAATCATGAAGCAGGTCCTCAAGGAATCAAGGTGTTCCTTGACTTTAGCAAAGCTTTTGACACTGTCTCCCACAGTATTCTTGTCAGCAAGTTAAAGAAGTATGGGCTGGATGAATGGACTATAAGGTGGATAGAAAGCTGGCTAGATTGTCAGGCTCAACGGGTAGTGAACAATGGCTCCATGTCTAGTTGGCAGCCGGTATCAAGTGGAGTGCCCCAAGGGTCGGTCCTGGGGCCGGTTTTGTTCAATATTTTCATAAATGATCTGGAGGATGGTGTGGATTGCACCCTCAGCAAGTTTGCAGATGACACTAAACTGGGAGGAGAGGTAGATACACTGGAGGGTAGGGACAGGATACAGAGGGACCTAGACAAATTAGAGGATTGGGCCAAAAGAAATCTGATGAGGTTCAACAAGGACAAGTGCAGAGTCCTGCACTTAGGACGGAAGAATCCCATGCACTGCTACAGACTAGGGACCGAATGGCTCGGCAGCAGTTCTGCGGAACAGGATCTAGGGGTTACAGTGGACGAGAAGCTGGATATGAGTCAACAGTGTGCCCTTGTTGCCAAGAAGGCCAATGGCATTTTGGGATGTATAAGTAGGGGCATTGCCAGCAGATCGAGGGACGTGATCGTTCCCCTCTATTCGACACTGGTGAGGCCTCATCTTGAGTACTGTGTCCAGTTTTGGGCCCCACACTACAAGAAGGATGTGGAAAAATTGGAAAGAGTCCAGCGGAGGGCAACAAAAATTATTAGGGGACTGGAACACATTACTTATGAGGAGAGGCTGAGGGAACTGGGAATGTTAAATCTACGGAAGAGAAGAATGAGGGGAGATTTGATAGCTGCTTTCAACTACCTGAAAGGGGGTTCCAAAGAGGACGGCTCTAGACTGTTCTCAGTGGTAGCAGATGACAGAACAAGGAGTAATGGTCTCAAGTTGCAGTGGGGGAGATTTAGGTTGGATATTAGGAAAAACTTTTTCACTAGGAGGGTGGTGAAACACTGAAATGCGTTACCTAGGGAGGTGGTGGAATCTCCTTCCTTAGAAGTTTTTAAGGTCAGGCTTAACAAAGCCATGGCTGGGATAATTTAATTGGGGATCGGTCCTGCTTTGAGCAGGTGGTTGGACTAGATGACCTCCTGAGGTCCCTTCCAACCCTGATATTCTATGATTCTGTGATTCCCAGCTACTAGGTCAGTAACCCTGTAAAAGAAGGAAATGAGGCTGGCATGGCATGATTTGTTTCTGGGAATCCATGCTGGCAATTCCTTATAACCCTATTATCCTCCAGGTGCTTACAAATTGATTAATTTGTTCCAGTAACTTTCCAGGTATTGAAGTTAGGCTGACTGGTTGTCACTGTGCCTCTGTGGGTCACAACCGAGAATACCAAATTCAGAACAAGCTGCTGGGAAAAGGGGCACACACACCCAAAAACTGGTGGTTATTCTTCCATAAGATGTATTTCAAATGTAGTTACACCTTTGTGACACCCACTAGGCAAGATGCTTCCAGTCTAGACAGCTGGCTGTGAAGGGTAATGGGCCATTAGGGGAAACAACAGACCTTAGGAGAAGCTTCCGGGGAACACCCCAGGCAGCCTATGGATAATGGCCGCTATGACTGAGCAAGGCCTGCAAGGGCATGTGACCTGACCACAACACTGAACTCCATTTTGGTACTTGTATTTTTCCACAAACTGGACTGGGAACTCAATTTGGATTAAAGAGCTACCGCCATATGGAAAAGCTATATAAGGCGGTGAGCGATATCATCTCTTTGCCTCACTCCCCACAAAAGAGAACTCCTGGAAACACCTGAAGGACCAAGACTGAACTGGGGGAATTGCTGGTCCCAGGCTAAAGGGATTTCTAGCCTGTGTATGGAAACTTGGTGGACTGCTTGTATCATCAGTCAGGGTGAGAGATTATGGATTCAAATCCTATCTGGTAGTTTACCTAGTAATAAACAAAACCACAAGCTAAGCCTAATCTGCTTTGATCTGTTTGTTATCACTTAAAATCTATCCTTCTGTAGTTAATAAACTTGTTATATGTTTCATCTTTAACAGTGTGTTTTGAGTGAAGTGTCTGGGGGAAAAAAAATCTCAGTTTGGTTCACACAAGCTTGTTGTGCATATCTTTCCCACAACGAGGGGAAAGAGAGCTATATTAAGGAGCTCATTTTGTACAGATCCTTGTGCAGTGTAAAACGGTATAATTCTGGGTTTATACTCCAGCAGGGATGCAAGGCAGGGTAGCTGGAAAATTCACAATATGTCCTTGAGTGGCTTAGTTAAAGCACTCAGGTAACTCAGTTGGGTGTGTGGTGCCACCTGGTGTCATGTTGGGTGATAACAGGGCCTGGTGAGGCTGGCTGAATCTCCAGCAAAGCAGTGTGAGAGAAGCCTGCCCAGCTGGGGGATTAGAGGGTACAGCGGTTCCCAGGGCTCCCAGACTGAACCCTGGAGGTGACAACCCATCACAACCCCCACTTCAAGGGAGCTTCTGGTGCTCGCATAAGCCTCCCCAAACAAAAGAGACACGTACCGTCTATAATTAAAGTACCAATCATAGAAGTGTGGGACTGTAAGGGACCTCGAGAGGTCTTCTAGTCCAGTCCCCTACATTCATGGCAGGATTATGTATTATTTAGACCATCCCTGACAGGTGTTTAATCTAAACTGCTCTTAAAATCCTGGAATGATGAAGGTTCCACAAGTTCCCTGGGAAATTTATTCCAGTGCTTAACTACCCTGACAGTTAGGAAGTTTTTCCTAATGTCCAACCTAAATTGCCCTTGCTGCAATTTAAGCCCATTGCTTCTTGTCCTATCCTCAGAGGTAAATCAAGAACAATTTATCTCCATCCTCCTTTTAACAGCCTTTTATGTACTTGAAAACTGTTATGTCCCATCTCAGTCTTCTCTTCTCCAAAATAAACAAACCCAATTTTTTCAATCTTCTGTCATAGGTCATGTTTTCTAGACCTTTCATCATATTTGTTGCTCTTCTCTGGACTTTCTCCAAATTCTCCACATCTTTTCTGAAATTTGACACCCAGAATTGGATACAATACTCCAGCTGAGGCCTCATCAGCCCAGAGTAGAGCAGAAAAATTATTTGTTGTGTCTTGCTTACAACACTCCTGCTAATGCATCCCACTATTATGTTTGCTTATTTTTTACAACAGTGTTATACTGTTGACTCATATTTAGCTTGTGATCCACTATAACCCCCAGATTTATTTCCGCAGTACTCCTTCCTAGGTAGTCATTTCCCATTTTGTATGTGTGCAATTGATTGTTCCTTTCTAAGTGGAGTACTTTGCATTTGTCCTTTTTGAATTTCATCCTATTTATTTCCCATCATTTCTCCAGTTTGTCCAGATCATTTGGAATTTTAATTGTTTCCTCCAAAGCACTTTCAACCCCTACCAGCTTGGTATTGTCTGCAAACTTTATAAGTTTACTCTCTAGGCCATTATCTAAATCAATGGGGGGAGGGATAGCTCAGTGGTTTGAGCATTGGCCTGCTAAACCCAGGGTTGTGAGTTCAATCCTTGAGGGGGCCATTTAGGGATTGGGGGCAAAAATTGGAGATTGGTCCTGCTTTGAGCAGGGGGTTGGACTAGATGACCTCCTGAGGTCCCTCCCAACCCTGATATTCTATGATTCTATGATACTGAAGAGAGCCAGACCCAGGATCGATCCCTGCAGGACCCTGCTCAATATACCCTTCCAGCTTGACTGTGAACCACTGATAACTACTCTCTGGGAACAGTTTTCCAACCACAAGGGGAAGGGAGGGAGCGGCATGCAACCCCGCCTCACAGCCATGGCTCCGCCCCCCAGCCTCAATACAGCTCTGCATCCAGCCAGGGGTCTGGCTGCCAGCCCCCACCATGGCCTGACTGTGGCTCCAGTACCACTCCCAGCATCAGCCCCTGGCCGTGGCTCCATCCATGTCCCACTCCCAGCCCCAGCCCCCTTATCCCTGTCTGCATTTCCCCCCCTCAACCCCAGCTGCAGCCCCACTCCCAGCTCCAGGAGGGTGCGGACAGCGGTAAGGAGAAGGCACAACCCTCAAAATTTTGGGGACCACTGATCTAGGTTATATTTCCCTTCTTTGTTTATGAGACGGTCATGCAAAACAGTATCAAAAAAGTCTTACTAAAGTCAAGATATACCACTTCTTCTGCTTCCCCGCATCCACTAGGCTTGTCAGTCCATCAAAGAAAGCTATTTGGTTGGTTTGACATGATTTGTTCTTGACAAATTCATGCTGACTGTTACTCATTACCTTATCTTCTAGGTGTTTGCAAACTGATTGCTTAATTATTTGTTCCATTATCTTTCCCAGTACTGAAGTTAAGCTGACTGGTCTGTAATTCCACAGGTTGTCCTCATTCCCTTTTTTATAGATTGGCATTATATTCACCCTCTTCCAGTCCTCTGGAATCTCTCCCATCTTCCATGAGTTTTCAAACATAATTGCTAATGGCTCAGATATCTCCTCAGTCAGCTGTCCAATATCTGTACATTTTTGCAAGCAACATTTAAGTGAAAAAGAATATGAAATGCTGTGGTGCATATTATAACCGCATATACAAGCATACTATAAAAAGAGACTACCGAAGTTTACACACACTTCAACAGGTGCTAAATGAAAGGTAACCACTTGAGGGCACTGAAGACTAAGCAGAATGTCTGCTAGCTTCATAAATAATTTCAATATAAAGGTAACATGGTTTATAGTTTGAATTTTAAAAAATCCATGTAATTTTGAACTAAAATTGTATCCACCATGTATGGATATTTTAGTTTAATTTGGAATCAAGTTTGAGATGGATATAATTTCTAAGTTTTTAATTGCTCAATATTAATTTACAACCATCTCAAATCACTACTTCTCAAAAGGTTTGAGACTTAAGTTATTAAAGTTGCCAACCTTTTTCAAATGGTATACGATACACTATTTCAAATCAAATTAGTCTTTCTGCTTCATTAACTTTATCACACACACTTATATAGGCCTTTCATTCAGAATAAAAATACCTCACAAACACATACGTATATGCATACAGGGAATCACTTCACCCCAAATTACAGCCAACTGATATCAAATTCTGTAAATATTTTATGTGTGGTTCCTATCCGGATTCCAAACATGGATACACTTGCGTGCCATGAGCCAGAGCCGGAACTGTTCATAGTAGTGTCTATTGACCCGCACATGTGTCAACCACGTCCAAGGCTTTAAGACACTGTGCAGGTTGACAATGCTCCAGTTCCCTCTTACCAGGAAGCAGAGGAGCCTGAATCAGAGGGGATGAAGGGCAGGATTGGAATCCAGACAGGGATCACACATCTCGAGGAACCTCCAATTACAGTAAGTAACCTTCTCCTCTTCTTCGAATGATGGTCACTATGTGGATTTCCAACATGAGAGAGTAGCAAGCAGTGCTCAGCGTGGAGGCAGGCACAAGGGCTCATCAGAAGACACAGTCTTAAGGACCGACAGCAGCATCCAACGCCGAGGCTGGGCAATGGCATAATGGGTGGAAAAGGTGCGAGGTGGCAGCCCTACAAATGTCATCCCAGGGAACATCCACAAGGAAGTTAATGTCACAGCATATGCCCGGGTAGAGTGTGCTGTGACTTCAGGGAGCGGGGAAAGACATGTAAGAGTATATAGCAGTTTGCAATGCAGCAGGAGATCCACTTGGAGAGTCGCTGTGAAGAGTGCGCGCAACTCTGGCAGCCCTCTAAATGGCAAAAAAGAGTCAAGGGGACACTTGGAAGGCATGCGTGTGTTGGAGATAAAAGGCTTTCGGTTTAGAGTAAAAGACTGAGAGATGCACACACTGGTTGAGGTGAAATGGGGGGGCCACCTTGGGAAGGAACTTGGGATGGAGCTGGAGGGATACCTTGTCTTTGTGGAAGATGATGAATGGCGAGTCCACAGTTCATTAACTTATCTCATGGATGTGATGTCCATCAAGATGATCACTTTCATGGAAAAAGTGGGCAAGGCAGCGGATTGTGAGTGGTTCAAAGGGTGGCTCAGTGAGGGCGGGCAGAATGAGGTTAAGGTCCTAAGAGGGGGTAGGTTTATACACAGTGGGGAAAGCATTGAGAAGGCCATGAAGGAAGCAGGAGGTGGTCGGGTGAGTGAAGACAGAGAACCCATCCACAGGTGGGAAGAAAGGCAGTAAGTGCTGCCAGGTGGAGGCAGATGGAGGAGTTGGTGAGGCTCGACTGGCGTAGGTGAAGGAGGTAGTCAACGAGAAAAGGAATAGAGGCAGAGTCAATGGGGTGATGGTGACAGTGCACCCATGCAATAAAACACCACCACTTGGCCTGGTAGTAGGCCTGAGTGGGCGAGCGTGGCCTATGCATGAGGATGTCACAGACGGGGGCAGAGCAGAACTTGTTGATGCATGAGCTCCATCCAAATACCACGCTGTGAGATGGAGAGGACCTGTGTTTGGGTGATGCAGGTGACCGTGAGCTTGTGAGAGGAGATCCAAGAGGACTGAAAGACGGATCAAAGGGCGAATGGAAAGGTGAAGAAGCAGGGAAGGAGCAATAAGAATAACTGTTGCCTGGTCATGACGTACCTAGAGCAGGACTTGGGGAAGCAAGAGGATGGGGGAAAGGCATAGTGGAGGTCAGTGGTCCATGGGATAAGAAGGGTGTCACCCTGGAAACCCAGTCCAAAGGTGCCCCTAGAGCAAAAGTAGGGAAGCTTGTGGTTCTCTGGTGTTGCGAAGAGATCCCAGAACGCCATGCTCCAGAGATGAAATAGGGAGTGGAGAGTGGGGTCATGGAGGTGTTGAGAGGATGCGTAGGGTCCAGATAATGGTAAAGAGGTGGGCCCAGCATAGTGCCACGAGAAGCCAATCGTCTAGCTGGGAAATACAGAGTGACTCAGGAGATGCATGTGGGCTGCCATGACGGCGAAAACCTTTGTAAATATGCAGGGGGCTGTAGCAATCCCAAAGGGAAGGACCTGAAATTGGTAGTAGGAACGCCCCACCATGAAGCAGAGGAATTTGCAATGAGTGGGGTGGATGTCTATATGGAAATATGCATCCTTCATATTGAGAGCCGTGAACGAGGCACAAGGGGGAAGAGGAGGTATGATGGGGGGTGCGTGACCATCCAAAAATGGAATCCGTGGTTAAATTTATTGAACAACCAGAGGTCCAAAATGGGACGGAGACCACTTGCCTTCTTCAGTACGAGAAAGTAAGGGGAGCAGAAACTATGACTGTGGTAGCACCGTGGAACACGTTCTATGGCTCCCTTCCAGAGGAGGGCACCCGCTTCCTCTTGGACAAGATGGTACTGGGAAGTATTTCCCAGAGGTCCCCAGGGTTGGTGACAGGGTGGAAAGGAGAGGAATTCTAAGGTACCCCAACAAACAAACAATGCCCAGCAGCCAGAGATTGGTGGTAATCACACCCCAGTTGCAACTGAAGAGGGCGAGATGACCCCAAAAACAACCTGGGGGATGACTGGAAGGGTGGAGGGAGGTTCACACTTCTCGGGGAAGGAGTCAAAAGGGCTGCTTGGAGGAACATTGCAGGAAGGCAGAAGTGGCAGGAGCAGCAGGAGTGGTATAGCAGGGTCACTGTGAGCACCGGCAATGCCGAGACAGTTCCAATGGACACTGAGGCTAGGACTGGTAAGCAGCACAAGGGTAGGGTCTGAAGGTCAACTTCTGTTGCCTGTGGGTTGGGGCTGAGATATGTGCCACCCTCCAGTCGTTGGGTATACAAGAGTCCTTAAAGGAGTGCAGGAATTCATTGGTTTTGTCACTAAATAGTTTGTCGTCATCAAAGGGGAGTTGTCATACTCGAGTATAGTCTGGAACTCTTTTGGAAACCCGCTACATTGCAGCCGGGAATCACAGTGGAGGACAAACCCCAAGTCCAGAGAGAGGGACGCAGTATCAGCAGCATCAACTGCTGCCTGGAGAGCCTCCTTGGCAACCAACTTGGTTTTGTCCAGAAGGTTGTTGGAAGTCCTGCTGCTTCTCTGGAAGGAGGCAGGCTTGGAATTCTACAAGCTTTAAAAATTAGAGGAAGTTATACTTCGCCAGGATGGTATGGTAGCTGGCAATACAGAATTGCAGACCCACAGAAAAGCAGACCTTGCAGCCCAGCAGGTCCAGCTTTTTGGCGGTGTGATCGGGGTAAGGGGGATAGATTTAAAATGCTGTTATGGGCTGCGCTCAGTCACCGTGTGGACTATAAGTGAGTTCGGTGGCAGGTGAGTAAACAGAAAGCCTGTCCCTTTGGAGGGCATGAAATAACGATACTCTACCGCCTTGCGAATAGGGGCACAAGAGCCCAGGGTGTGCCAGACCATCTAGGCCAGTTATAAAATGGACTTGTGAATAAGCAGGGAGGTAAGAAAGGGCCCGGGGGGTTGCAGTATGTTCAGAAACTGGCTCTGGGGGTCCTGTACGTCTTCTACAGGCAGGTTGAGGGCCGTAGCCATCCGTCAAAGCAGACCCTGGTATTGCAGGTGGTCGGCAGGGGAAGAGACAGAGGATGGAATAAGTGCATTGTCCAGGGAGGAAGAGGCGCAAGTAGAGACTGGAGGGTCTGATGGTACCACCTGTACCATATGTGCCGGCAGGGCCAGAACGTCCTGGGGCTCCTCATAGACAGAGGGAGGGATGGTGTGCATCGGGGATGGATGATGATGAGGGCATGGTTGCCCTCCCTGGTCATGGTAGGGGTCCCAAGTGGCCCAGTATGGCCAGGCATAGGGGTCGCCAGGTATCGGCCATGCCTGCAGATAGTGAAAGCACAGGTCGACCAGCAGAGCATACATTGGATGGTATGGGTGGCACTGTGGGTCCAGGCTATATGACCATGTGGGCAAGAAGGCGGAGTCTGGCTTGGAGAACCACTCAGAGGCTGAAGACAGATCCGGTAGGGGCAGAACCATCAGTCTCGGATGAGACAAGGGTAGACAGTCCAAGAGCAAAAGGTTCCTCTGTGGAAGGGCCCGGCAGAGAGAGACAGTGGAGCAGGATGCTGGAAAAGAAGCAGCTCATCTGTGGGAGACGGCAGTCTGGAAGTGATGAGGCCCAGAGCATGGAGGGGAGCTGGCATGTGGCAACATCAGTTCAACCACCGGCATGAGAGGGGACAAGAGCCCCAATGTACGTGGGACCAGGCATGCAAGTCCAGACAGTTCCAGTGGAGTGGATGGGACAAGAGGTGATGGCGGCAGGGCCAATGGAGCGCAGTACTTCGACTTATACTCTGATCTGAACTTCTTCAGTGCTAGAGCATCCTGGTTAACGCACAACTTCTCACCTGACCTAGCACAGCCTGGGGAGACAATGCTGCATTTAGAGGCAGTCCCCACTGGGGAGCCACCTTTTTGCCCAAGGCTGTGCTTCCTGTGAGCACAGTGGGTCTTGGGCAGTTGCAGTCATGCCATTGGTGCTGGCTGGGAAGGGCCCAGAGCAGTGCACACCACTGGTACAAGTGGCACTCCGCTGGATCCGTCGGTGCCAGATCTGGTTGTGCATGTGGGCACATTCCCTCCTGCATAAGGAACTTGCGGAGGTGAAGTTCCCTAGCCTCTCAAGTCCGAGCCGGGAAAGAGTGGCAGATGGAGCACCGGGTAGCAATACGAGCTTCGCCCAAACAGTAGAGGTAATGTTGGTACTCACCACTCACAGAGAAGGAGCATAGGCACAAAGCACAATATTTAAACCTGGCTTGCCAGGGCATAGACCCTGGCTGGGGAGGAGCCCCGCAAGGGGAGAAGTCCAATAAAGGAGATTTAGCGAAGTAACGAACTAACAGACAACTATATACAACTAGAAAAACTATCTACAGACAACAATCGAAGAACAGTTCTCTTAGCAAGCTAAAAGCACTGAGGAATAGGGGTTCCGACTGTGGCCATGCAGCAGTAAGAAGGAACTGGAGCAGCACTGACCAGCAGAGCCTCTTAAAGCCTTGGACGCGCCACGTGGTTGACACACGTGAGAGTCAGTGGACACTACTATGAACAGTTCCTGCTCCAGCGCATGGTGCATATGCATATCCACGTTTGGAATCCACATAGGGAGCTCACTGGAAGAACTTCCAGAAAGGCATCCACTAATGACCTGAACACACAAAGAGATGGAGAATCCACCATTTCTATTTGTTTGCTCCAATAGTTAGTCACCCTCTCTGCTAAAAATCTATGCCTCATTTCCAACTTGAATTTGTCTGGCTTCACCTTCCAGACAGTGGTTCTTGAGCCATGCTTTTCTCTGTTAGCTTAAAGAGTCCTTTAATACTCAGTATTTTCTCCCCATAAAGATATTTAAACGCTAATCAAGTCATCTCTCAATATTTTTGATAAGCTAAAAGCAGACTGAACTCTTAAGTATCTCACAGTAAGGCATTTTCTCTAACACTGGAATTGCAGCTCTTTTCTGCACCCTCTCCAATTTTTCAACATCCTTTTTAAAATGTGGAAACCAGACTGTACACAGTAGACCAGCATCTATCTCACAAATGCCTTATATGGAGATAAAATCACCTCCCTACTCCTGCTTGTGGTTCCACTATTTAAACATCCAAGGATCACATTTGCCCTTTTCTCCACCACTTTGCATGAGGAGCTCATGTTCAGCTGTTTGTCCAGTATGACCCACTACTTTCCAGAATACAGTCCCCACATTCTGTAAATATAGTCTCCATTCTTTCTTCCTAGATGTATGTCCTTTCACTTGGCTATATTAAAATGCCCTTTGTTTGAATGGGCTCAGTTTACCAAGCAATCCAGATGAATCTGTGTGAATGCCTGGTCATCATTTATCACTCTGCCAACCTGTGTGTCATCCACAAATTTTATCAGCAATGGTTATGCCACTCTGCAGCTGCCCAAAGCTTTGCTATCTTTGCTCTTCTCTTCTCTCCCACTCTGTGTTTGCACCTTATAGGAAACAGGGATGGACTTCAGCAACAGCAACAACAGCTCCAGCCCATCTGAACTAACACTTTTTCTTCCCCCCTTCCTCCTCTCTTCCCCCAAAGGACAGTTTTTACCATTAATCCCATCAAAGACAGACTTTCACAAGAGGATGAGAGTTCTTCTAAAAATCTCTCTACAACTAAAGGGAATATGGAATATTGTTAAAACAAAAGGCTTCTTTTGTACTTTACATTTCAAATGTTTTAACAGTTTCTCCTTTTCAAATCTTTTAACCTTTTATTAATAGTGTGTGTGTCATAAGATTAAGCAAGCCAAGGTCTCTGTATCCCAGGCTTTGTATAACTGTTTAATATTGTACACTGACAGGGTCATATGAATACCATTGACTCTGGGCCTGTTTATTCCATTGAAATTAATACGACAGGCCTCCTGTACTCTGAGGGCGTGGAAGAGAGCATTGTGACAATAAGGTGAATGGAGGCAGGGATTATTTTTTCTAAGTGTGGCCTCAGTATTATCGACAGTGATAGGAGATGTCAGCCATTTTGAAAATGGACAGTTTTTATAGAATCTTTTCAAGCAGAACTTTTTTCTTGAGCTCTGCTGAAGGAGAAACTGTCAGTTATGAAAAATAATGGACAAAACTGACCATTAATTCAAAAAGAAGTTCTTCAAATGTAGCCTACACACAAGTTTCAGTGGGTTTTAACTACATGGGAAGGGTGTAAAATCTGCACTGCTCCATTAAGATAGCATTAGGACAAAAAGGCCTTATACAGAGTAGCAAATCTCTTAAAGGAGTCATTTATTTATTTTTTAAATTCATAGAATTAAAGAATCATAGAAGATTAGGGTTGGAAGAGACCTCAGGTAGTCATCTAATCCAACCCCCTGCTCAAAGCAGGACCAACCCTAGCTAAATCATCCCAGCCAGGGCTTTGTCAAGCTTGACCTTAAAAACCTCTAGGGAAGGAGATGCCACCACCTCCCTAGGTGACCCATTCCAGTGTTTCACCACTCTCCTAGTGAAATACTTTTTCCTAAATATCCAACCTAGACCTCTCCCACTGCAACTTGAGACCATTGCTTCTTGTTCTGTCATTTGCCACCATTGAAAACAGCCAAGCTCCATCCTCTTTGGAATTCAAACTAGTCAATTTGTAAATCTTCAGAAAATGCATTCTGTACTCATAAAGTAGCATAATTTACAGGAGGATACGCTGTATTTTTCATCCATGAAGTCAGAGTTGCTGAATTCCTTCTTTAAGTCAAAACTCAACTAAGCCTTGATTATGGAGTTACAACTTTTTGTCTAGAATTATTCAGTTGTTTTTCATTAAACAATTCAGTGTCTATTAAAGCATTTGTAACTATACTTATGGCTGAAATTTTGAAAGTGTTTCCATTCCAACCCTCTTCGCCCCCCACTGAGTTACTCATATAATTTTCTCAAATTATTAGGTTGAAACTTTCCTCACTTGTTTATAGTTAAGTGGGTTTTTTTAATGTATGTTCATATTTAAATATTTCAGTATTCAGTATTTTGCCCACATTTTAAAATTTTTTTGCTTAGATATAAACTTTCAAATGGCAGAAATTATAAACTTTAAACTTTAGTTGTTTACAATATTCATAAAATAAAAGAAATATTCCAAATCTGGAGAAAATTGGTTAAGTTTATTTATGATATGAAGATTTAAAGATGTGTATGTGAACACAAGATAGTTCTCTCTAGGTTAACTCAAAACTAAAATCAGTAAGAAGGTTGTGGGCGTTTGTAACTTCTTTAGCTTTGGGGCACCTTCACTGCTTAAACTGTCTTCAGGATAAAAGTTGGCTAAGCACTTACAGGAAGCTAAGTGCTTAAGCTGACAAATTCTTATGGAAGCTTAAAATTTCAAACCACCTTAAACTCTAAAGAATGAACTACAAAGCAATAATAATGTTTACGCCCCTTCTTGTTTATAAAGACAGCTTCAGCAAGGGTTGGGTTTTGGAGACCTTTTTTTGTTTTTTAAGATCTAAGCCCTGACTTCCCTCCAATAAAATTAATGAAGGGAGACTAATCAGAAACCTGAGCTGCAATTATCCCAATTCTAAATTAAGAGGGAACCGGATTCAAATAATTCACACTAAATTTGACTACCTAGCACTCAACGTTGTCTCCCCCTAGACAACAACAGATCTACGAACCAACTGAGCTGCGAACAGCAGAGAGGCTAACAGAGGGAATTTGCCTGGGGAGAGCCCACTGAGGCTTACATCTTGCCGGCTTCTCTGAGTAGTTACTACAACTCCTGAGGAAGCTCGTAGAAGGAAGGTAATATGGATGGGGAGTGTTCAGCTGTTGTGGCCTGCACTGGATGTGCCATGTTTGTCTTTCTTCCACAGGACAGAACCGACTTTGTCTCTACAAAGTGCAAGCTGGTCTCCATATTGGAAGAGAAGGTTCAAGGTCTGGAGCAACAGGTATCGACCCCGCATTGCATAAGAGAAACGGAAGATTTCCTGGACAGACATCAGGATATGCTTCTTCGGACACAACGTTCTGAAGATTCAGAGCAAGCTGCACTGCAGGGACAGGAGGACGGTAAAGAAATCTGGCAGCATGTGACCTCCAGAAGAAAAAAGGGGAGCGTCCATGTACCAGCAACACAGATACAGGTAAGTTACCGTTTTCATGTTCTCTCCACAGGTACTCATGAGGAGAGTGGACTAGATGATACATCTGAGGGAAGGAAACGGAAGGAGACTCTGCCGATTGGAAGGCATGAGATGCACTGTCTTAGGGATGGGGGTTCCACGACCACCGCTCCCAAGAGAAGGAGGCGGGTGGTGGTGGTCGGGAACTCTCTCCTCAGGGGGACTGAGTAATCTATCTGCCGCCCCAACCAGGAAAACCAAGAAGTCTGCTGCTTGCCAGGAGCTAGGATGCATGATGTGACGGAGAGACTGCAGAGACTCATCAAGCCCTCGGATCGCTCCCCCTTCCTGCTTCTCCACGTGGGCACCAATGATACTGCCAAGAATGACCTTGAGCGGATCACTGCAGGCTATGTGGCTCTGGGAAGAAGGATAAAGGAGTTTGAGGTGCAAGTGGTGTTCTCGTCCATCCTCCCTGTGGAAGTCAACGAATGGCTACGCAGGTGGTGTCGGAGAGAAGTCTTTGGATTCTTTGACCATGGGATGGTGTTCCAAGAAGGAGGAGTGCTAGGCAGAGACGGGCTCCACCTAACGAAGAGAGGGAAGAGCATCTATGCAAGCAGGCTGGCTAACCTAGTGAGGAGGGCTTTAAACTAGGTTCACCAGGAGAAGGAGACCAAAGACCTCAGCTAAGTGGGGAAGTGGGATACTGGGAGGAAGCACGAGCAGGAGCGCACGAGGGGGGGGCCTCCTGCCTCATACTGAGAAAGAGGGACGATCAGAGAGTTATCTCAAGTGCCTATACACAAATGCAAGAAGCCTGGGAAACAAGCAGGGAGAACTGGAAGTCCTGGCACAGTCAAGGATTATGATGGAATAACAGAGACTTGTAGGATAACTCACATGACTGGAGTACTGTCATGGATGGATATAAACTGTTAAGGAAGGACAGGCAGGGCAGAAAAGGTGGGGGAGTTGCATTGTATGTAAGGGAGCAGTATGACTGCTCAGCACTCCGGTACAAAACTGCAGAAAAACCTGAGAGACTCTGGATTACGTTTAGAAGTGCAAGCAACAAGGGTGATGTCGTGGTGGGAGTCTGCTATAGATCACCAGACCAGGGGCATGAGGTGGACGAGGCTTTCTTCCGGCAACTCACGGAAGTCACTAGATCGCAGGCCCTGGTTCTCATGGGAGACTTCAATCACCCTGATATCTGCTGGGAGAGAAATACAGCAATGCACAGACAATCCAGGAAGTTTTTGGAAAGTGTAGGGGACAATTTCCTGGTGCAAGTGCTGGAGGAACCAACTAGGGGCAGAGCTCTTCTTGACCTGCTGCTCACAAACCGGGAAGAATTAGTAGGGGAAGCAAAAGTGGATGGGAACCTGGGAGGCAGTGACCATGAGATGGTAGAGTTCAGGATCCTGACACAAGGAAGAAAGGAGAGCAGCAGAATACGGACCCTGGACTTCAGAAAAGCAGACTTTGACTCCCTCAGGGAACTGATGGGCAAGATCCCCTGGGAGAATAACATGAGGGGGAAAGGAGTCCAGGAGAGCTGGCTGTAGTTTCAAGAATCCTTATTGAGGTTATAGGGACAAAGCATCCCAATGTGTAGAAAGAAGAGTAAATATGGCAGGCGACCAGCTTGGCTTAACAGTGAAATCCTTGCTGATCTTAAACACAAAAAAGAAGCTTACAAGAAGTGGAAGATTGGACAAATGACCAGGGAAGAGTATAAATATATTGCTCGGGTATGTAGGAGTGAAATCAGGAAGGCCAAATCACTCCTGGAGTTGCAGCTAGCAAGAGATGTTAAGAGTAACAAGAAGGGTTTCTTCCGGTATGTTAGCAACAAGGAGGAAGTCAAGGAAAGTGTGAGGCCCTTACTGAATGAGGGAGACAACCTAGTGACAGAGGATGTGGAAAAAGCTAATGTACTCAATGCTTTTTTTGCCTCTGTCTTCACGAACAAGGTCAGCTCCCAGACTACTGCACTGGGCAGCACAGCATGGGGAGGAGGTGCCCAGCCCTCTGTGGAGAAAGAAGTGGTTCAGAACTATTTAGAAAAGCTGGACAAGCACAAGTCCATGGGGCCGGATGCACTGCATCCGGGAGTGCTAAAAGAATTGGCGGATGTGATTGCAGAGCCATTGGCCATTATCTTTGAAAACTCGTGGCGAACAGGGGAAGTCCCGGATGACTGGAAAAAGGCTAATGTAGTGCCAATCTTTAAAAAAGGGAAGAAGGAGGATCCTGGGAACTACAGGCCAGTCAGCCTCACCTCAGTCCATGGAAAAATCATGGAGCAGGTCCTCAAGGAATCAATTCTGAAGCACTCAGAGGAGAGGAAAGTGATCAGGAACAGTCAGCATGGATTCATCAAGGGAAAGTCATGCCTGACTAATCTAATTGCCTTCTATGATGAGATAACTGGCTCTGTGGATGAAGGGAAAGCAGTGGATGTGTTGTTCCTTGACTTTAGCAAAGCTTTTGACACTGTCTCCCACAGTATTCTTGCCAGAAAGTTAAAGAAGTATGGGAGGGATGAATGGACTATCAGGTGGACAGAAAGTTGGCTAGATTGTCGGGCTCAACGGGTAGTGATCAATAGCTCCATGTCTAGTTGGCAGCCGGTATCAAGTGGAGTGCCCCAAGGGTTGGTCCTGGGGCCGGTTTTGTTCAATATGTTCATAAATGATCTGGAGGATGCATTGCACCCTCAGAAAGTTTGCAGGTGACACTAAACTGGGAGAAGAAGTAGATACGCTGGAGGGTAGGGATGGGATACAGAGGAACCTAGACAAATTAGAGGATTGGGCCAAAAGAAATCTGATGAGGTTCAACAATGACAAGTGCAGAATCCTGCACTTAGGACGGAAGAATCCAATGCACCGCTACAGACTAGGGGCCAAATGGCTAGGCAGCAGTTCTGCAGAAAAGGACCTAGGGGTTACAGTGGACAAAAAGCTGGATAGGAGTCAACAGCGTGCCCTTGTTGCCAAGAAGGCCAATGGCATGTTGGGATGTATAAGTAGGGGCATTGCCAGCAGATCGAGGGACGTGATCGTTCCCCTCTATTCAACATTAGTGAGGCCTCATCTGGAGTACTGTGTCCGGTTTTGGGCCCCACACTACAAGAAGGATGTGGAAAAATTGGGAAACGTCCAGCGGAGGGCAACAAAAATGATTAGGGGACTGGAACACATGAGTTATGAGGAGAGGCTGAGGGAACTGGGATTGTTTAGTCTGCGGAAGAGAAGAACGAGGGGGGATTTGATAGCTGCTTTCAACTCCCTGAAAGGGAGTTCCAAAGAGGATGGATCTAGACTGTTCGCAGTGGTAGCAGATGACAAAACGAGGAGTAATCGTCTCAAGTTGCAGTGGGGGAGGTTTAGGTTGGATATTAGGAAAAACTTTTTCAGAAGGAGGGTGGTGAAACACCGGAATGCGTTACCTAGGGAGGTGGTGGAATCTCCTTCCTTAGAAGTTTTTAAGGTCAGGCTTGACAAAGCCCTGGCTGGGATGATTTAGTTGGGGATTGGTCCTGCTTTGAGCAGGGGGTTGGACGAGATGACCTCCTGAGGTCCCTTCCAACCCTGATATTCTATGATTCTATGATCTGCATTCATGCTTCAGTTTATCCTGATGCTACTGCTCTAGTCCTCCAAACTTTGCCGGAGTTCACCAACAAAGATGGAAAGTCAAAACATTTTCAGAAATACATAAAACAAATTTTGACCCCATTCTATATATTAAAAGAGTAGTAAAAGGGTATAAGACAATTTGGTCCTTACCTGTAAATTTGCCTTCTCAGATCAGAAAATCTACCCTATCAGTCTGAAAGAGACTGTTGGGTAAGCTCATCTGCAAGCAATTAGGCGGCCGCTCAATTTATAGAAGGTCTGGCACCCAAGTGCTCCCCCTGTACAAACCAAATCAGCACCACAGGCCCAGTAGATAGCTTCAAATGTTTGAAGTTCTATGATAAAACTAAAATATATTGTCACAAGTGGGGTGGGGGGAATAAAAACAGATTAATTTCCTCATTCAGAGAAGACAAATGTACAAGTAAGGACAAAGTCACACTGTCATACACAAGCAATCCATCAGCCTGGAATGGACTATTAGGAATTAGCAAGCAGCTAATCCAGAAATGGAGCAGGTGAAGTAGCAACAAAGGTCAAGGATAGCACGCTGCAGAACCCGATGACCAAGTGCCACATCTGAGGATGATGGCACATTTATGCTGTAATAATTTATGAAAGAACAGAGGTATGCCTAATACATACACAACATTTACGAATGTTGGAATAATTTTGGTATTTGGAATACTTGCAAACAAACAAAACTATTAGGCAGTAAACCTATTTATGTTCTTTATACATTACTCAATCTTGTTGCTGTTACATAAATTTCAATGCAAGTTTTCAACAGAACATGTACACTTTTATACTGTAGTTCATATTGTAGACATATTCCCCTCTGATCTTCTCACAGAGACAATTTCTGTATTTATAGCAGGGATAGTCTATTTTTTCTCAGGTCCAAATTTCTTGATCAAGGTATAGTCAAGGTCCAGACTCCAGGAAAACACTTTTCACACCACAATAACAATACTGATAATAATAAGTAAATAAGATTTTGCAGTTCAAAAGCATCTGATGGTATGGATTTGGCCTGTGGTCCACCTATTGACTACCTCTGGTCTATAGCATAGCCTCAAAACCCGTGTCTCTCCTGAATTCCCCCAGAGCCTCAGGAGAATGGATCCTGGCTCCCCTCCAAACACTTCAGAATCTCTTAAACAAAACAATCCAAAGATTCTTTCAGCCAGCAGCAAATTTCAATCCCTCAGCTAATAGCTAATTAGCTAATTATCTCTTTGGTGCCTAGCAAATCAGGGAATCTTTAGCACACATATAAAGTAGTCAAGTACCGGGATGCAGTCTGCACAGAAGACCTCTCTTGGTTTTGCATTAAACAGGTGCTGAGTCCCTTGGGCTAGCTCCAACTCCTAAATGCATAACCTTTTCCCCTGAACTCTCACTGCCTCATTTCTCAGATGGTCAATGTATGAAACTTGCAAGATTGCTTGCGCTTAGTGGAATCTATCTGTACAACTTCAGAAACAGTTATTGAGCATGTCCAGTAACTACACCTCTCCTCTAGATGCCTCTGGGGTCTTCTAAGCAAGTTGCTCTGCCCTGCTCTCTGCACAGGTGCAGAAAGAAAGGATTCAATTAAAATCCATGTTCCTTCCTCTCCCACCGCTTCACTCCCACTTTTTTAGCTAAAAAATAAAATCAAATTCTGCAGTATAAATATGTAGATTACAACTGCTTTTCTAGTTCCCTCTCACAAATCTGAGTCTCCATTCATGAAGTGGAATATATCTTGTGGAATGAAAAGGAGTACTTGTGGCACTTTAGAGACTAAAATTTATTTGAGCATAAGCTTTTGTGAGCTACAGCTCACTTATGCATCCGATGAAGTGAGCTGTAGCTCACGAAAGCTTATGCTCAAATAAATTTGTTAGTCTCTAAGGTGCCACAAGGACTCCTTTTATTTTTGCAGATACAGACTAACACGGCTGCTACTCTGAATCTTGCAAAATGTGTTCTAAGGCTAGATGGTGAAATTTTCCAGAATTCTTAAATCTTAACTGCTACACAAGATTACTAAAAAACTGCATGTTGCTTTCAAAGCTTAGAAGGCCTTTATTCTTGCCAGAGAATTAAACTGAGAAATAATTTTTCCAGAAAACGTTGGGTTCAAATGAAATGTAATGGCCCAAGAAATCCAGGTGGGGCTATTGCGTCATAGGAGTAAGGTGGATTAGGACAAAATGAAGGTCGCATAATATCCTGATTTAAACAATAAGATGAAATAAATATAAGTATAATAGGGCTGTCAAGGGATTAAAAAAATTAATCACGATTAATTGCACTGTTAAACAATAATAGAATGTCATTCATTTAAATACTTTAGATGTTTTCTACATTTTCAAATATATTGATTTCAATTACCACACAGAATACAAAGTGTACAGCGCTCACTGTATTTTTATTACAAATATTTGCAGTGTAAAAAAGAAAAAGAAATAGTATTTCAATGCATCTATACAAGTACTGTAGTGCAATCTCTTTATCATGACTTGAACTTACAAATGCAGAATTCTGTACAAAAAATAACTGCACTCAAAAATAAAACAAAGTCCGCTCAGTCCTACTTCTTATTCAATCACTCACTCAAACAAGTTTGTTTACATTTGTGAGAAATAATGCTGCCTACTTCTTGTTTACAATGTCACCTGAAAGTGAACATTTAGGGTGAGAAATTATATTTTGTAACTTGTTTCTTGTGTGTATTAAGCTTAGTTTGTATGATTTGTTTAATTTGCTCAGTAATCTGCTTTGTTCTGTTTGCTCTCCCTTTAATCACTTAAAATTTACATTTTGTAGTTAATAAACTTTTTTATTTATTACAAATCCCAGTTTGTACAATTCATATCGGGGGGGAAGGGGGAGCAAAAAGCTGTGCATATCTCTCTCCACATTCAGGGAGGGGTTGATTTTTATGAGTTTGTTCTGTACAGATCTCTCTTGCACGTCAGTGCTGAGTAAATCCCCAAGCTGAGTAAATCCCCAAGCTGAATCTTCCCACACAGAGCTGATTTCAGTCTGTGTCTGCAGCTGGGTGTGGCCTTACCTGTGTGTGTGCGCTAAGGAAAGCATGAGGGCCTGGCACAGCTATAACAGGGTGAGGAAACCCAGGCTGGTGGAATGGGCGGAACCAGTGGGACCCCAGCACATCAGGTGATCCAACCCATCACAGGAGGTAAAACATAGAGCAGAAGACATACAATTATCCCGCAGGAGTTCAGTCACAAATTTAATTTTTTAACAAGCATCATCAGCATGGTAACATATTCTCTGGAATTGTATCTGAAGCATAAAAGGGCATACGAATATTTAGCATATCTCGCATGTAAATAACTTGCAACGCCGGCTACAAACATGCTATATGAACACCTGTTCTCACTTTGAAGTGACACTGCAAATAAGAATTGGGCAGTATTATTGCCCATAAATGTAAACAAACTTGTTTTGTTAGTGATTGGCTGAACAAGAAGTAGAACTGAGATACTCCTGAGGGAATTCTGCACTACTGTGCGCGCACATAATTAACGAGTCATGCATACTTTAAATTTTTTGCGCAGAAAAAAGCTTCTGCCGAAATATTACTGTGATTCCACCTTTTGCCCACCAGAGGGCGCTGTGGTGTTAGAACATAGAAGCAGCTCCTGGCCAGGAGAGAAAAGAGAAAGAGCCTAACTTTTTTGCAGCACCTGTCAGGCCAGGTCAGGAGACAGGGTGCTGGGTCACACAGGGGCTCATAAGGGCTAGTGGGGGAGGACAGACTGGAGCAGGGGCTGAATGGGAATGGAGGCACAGGGCCACAGCAGGGAGGGAGGTGCAGGGCCACATGGTGATGGGGAATATGTGCAGAGCTACACAGGGACAGGGGAGTGGGGTGGGGTCACAGAGACATATGGGGACGGGGGAGGGGGACCAGGGACACGGGAGTGGCTGGGTCGGGGTACAGAACCAGATGTGGGATGGGATACAGAGCCACATGGGTCCAGGGGGAGGGGTGCAGGGCCATATGGTGATGAGGGGAGTGGATGTCTGAGTGGGGGTGGAGGGACTTGTGGACGGGGGGTGCAAGAACAAATGGAGGTGCAGGAACACATGGGGACAGGGACAGATGTGCCTGACAATGGGAGAGGCTAGGGTTTAGCCAGGGTCTGCATGGGGGAAGCTCCCTAACAATCCCTCCCCACCCCAAAAAAACTGTTCCATACTTTTCCCACCCATACCCAACAACCCTCCAAGTTCACACCCAGGCTACTTCCCAGCAATTTACTTCCCTCTCCCTAAGCTCCTCTGTTACCCCTGACTCCCCCAAGCCTTTCAACTGCTTCTGAGGGGCGTGGGAAATACGATTCTGTATTGTAGTTTAAATGAATTATTATTCAGAGTTCTGTATTAATATTCCTAATAAGGAATCTATTTGTCAAAAAAACAATTTTTGTTGTTGTCTGTATTGTTACAGACATACTTGCTGACAGGTATTTTGAAATAAATGACCAAAAATAATTGAAACTGGTGTGATAATATTGTGTTATTTTGACTAATAAAATATGCAGAATTTTAAAATATTGTGCGTAGAAATTTTTAATTTTTTTGGCACCGAATTCCCCCAGGAGTACTGAGTGAACTTGTAGGCTCTAAAGTTTTACATTGTTTTAGTTTTGAGTGAAGTTATGTAACAAAAAAAAAATCTACATTTGTAAGTTGCACTTTCACGATAAAGAGATTGCATTACAGTACTTGTATGAAGTGAACTGAAAAATACTATTTCTTTTATCATTTTTACAGTGCAAATATTTGTAATCAAAAATAATAATATAAAGTGAGCACTGTATACTTTGTATTCTGTGTTGTAATTGAAATTAATAATGTTAGGGGATGGGAGGGGAGCTGGGTGGGGGTCTGGACCTTGAATATACCTTGACAAAAAATAATTGACTACCCCTGCCCTAGATGCAAAATGCTTTCAGGAGTGTAGGATATCAAGTAGCTGTTTGAAGTACCTGAAATCTGGAAGATTCATACTCAAGTTCCAGGATATAGCTTGAACTTGTCCAGAGATTCACAATATACTGGTTTCTTTTTCAGGTCTTTAAAGAACAGCAATTTCCAAGGAGCACAAAATGACATCTCAAGGTCTACACAGCCAATACATTGTTATAAGAGGAAACAAACCCAGTCCTTCCTTACCTTCCCGGCCATCCAAGCTGGGTGGGTGAAAGAAGATGGAAGGAAAAGTTTCTTACCATTTCAGAGTAACAGCCGTGTTAGTCTGTATTCGCAAAAAGAAAAGGAGTACTTGTGGCACCTTAGAGACTAACCAATTTATTTGAGCATAAGCTTTCGTGAGCTACTGCATCCGATGAAGTGAGCTGTAGCTCACGAAAGCTCATGCTCAAATAAATTGGTTAGTCTCTAAGGTGCCACAAGTACTCCTTTTCTTACCATTGATTTCCTTGGTAGTAGCTTCTCCACTAATTCTGTATGTATGAATAGACTGTGCCACTTTCCTGTGGAAATCAGAGGCAGTCAGATGCTGTTTGGGGCCCTACGACTAACTCCTGCCCCACATTTTTAGCCACCAGCTAAGTTCTTTCAGTGCTGGAGAAACAAATGTGGGTTGTTGTTTTTTTACCATTGAGAGAACTTGAAATTATATTCTCTTTAAAGTGCACGTGTATATGTATACATCTCCCTTTAGAAGAAAAATTTAAGTTTGTTACTAACTATATTCCAGTAGCTGCCAAATTCAAACAGGATACATGTCATACATTTGTCATGCCTCGAGAAATGAAGTGGAATATTTTAACATACATACCGTCTGAAAGTAAATTTCAAAGTGGCCCAAATTAAATGGTAAAAAAAAAAAAGTGGTCTGAGATTTTCTACGGAATTGGTCTAAATATTAAAACTGGTAGCAATGGCACTATATTATGTGCATAGGAATTCTTGTTCAATTCTGAAAATGAAGAGTTCAAGAAGACTGAGAAACTTTTACTAAACTGCATTTACATAATGGCAGTGTGTATGTGTGTTCTGAAAATTACCATCAGGCTTTAGCACCATGTCATTTTCTAGCATATGATCAATCCCATGTGTGCCTGTTTCTACTTGCAACAGAATCAACACATACTTTTGAAGTATGAGGAAGAGGTTTTGTGTAGAAATGGATTTCTGCCGACAGTCATTTGACTGAAGGTAAAAAATCCATTGCAATCGACATACGGCACTGACTATGGTGAGAGATTGTGCCACACACTCTCAAAGAAACTGAGGAACCACCTGATCAGCATCCTGTACAGCAAACAGGAAAAGATCAAGAATGAGCTCTCAAAACTGGAGACTCTCATACAAAACCCACACAAACTTGGTAAAGTGGCTGGACTTTACAAAAACAAGACAAGCCATTTACAACACACACTTCGCTTTACTACAGAGGAAAAAGGACAGTAAACTACCTAAACTCCTACATGCCACCGGGGGCTACAACTGTGGTACCCTTAACTCACCCAAAGATATTGTTAATCTATCCAACCACACACTTAGAC
The DNA here is from genome assembly GCF_965140295.1 of Lepidochelys olivacea. NCBI lineage: Eukaryota > Metazoa > Chordata > Testudines > Cheloniidae > Lepidochelys > Lepidochelys olivacea. The sequence goes on along the minus strand of NC_140421.1, from coordinate 79,463,900 downwards.
TGTCCTATCTTGGGGACTCTCTTTCTGCCCCACCAGCCCCATGCACATAATACAGTACTGCGGTGATCTGGAAGTCTACTTTCGCCATCTCCGACTCAAGGAATATTTTCAACACACCACTGAACAGTGCACTGACCCACAGGGACCCTCCTACCAACACGACAAGAAGAGGAATTCTGCGTGGACTCCTCCTGATGGTCAAAATGACAGACTGGACTTCTATATAATGTGTTTCCACACACATGTACAGGCTGAAATAGTGAACAAATAGCATCACTTGCCCCATAACCTCAGCTGTACAGGATTATCTGGCTATTTGGACTCTCTCCTCAGACCCTCCGCTACCAGCACTCCTAGCTGTCTTCGAGACACCACTGACTTCCTGAGGAAACTACAATGCAGTGGTGATCTTCCTGAAAACACCATCCTGGCCACTATGGATGTAGAAGCTCTTTACACCAATATTCCACATGAGGATGGACTACAACCTGTCAGGAAAAGTATCCCTAATGAGGCCACCGCACACCTGGTGGCTGAGCTTTGTGACTTTGTCCTCACCCACAACCATTTCAGATTTGGGGACAACGTATACCTTCAAGTCAGCAGCACTGCTATGGGTACCCGCATGGCCCCACAGTATGCCAACATTTTTATGGCTGACTTAGAACAACGCTTCCTCAGCTCTCGTCCCCTAGCGCCCCTCCTCTACTTACACTACATTGGTGACATCTTCATCATATGGACCCACGGGAAGGAAGCCCTTGAAGAATTCCACCTGGATTTCAACAATTTCCACCCCACCATCAACCTCAGCCTGGACCAGTCCACGCAAGAGATCCACTTCCTGGATACTACAGTGCAAATAAGTGATGGTCACATAAGCACCACCCTATACCAGAAACCAGCATCAAGCGAGGACACATCACATGATCCATTGTCTACAGCCAAGCCCTAAGATACAACTGCTTTTGCTCCAATCCCTCAGACAGAGACAAACACCTACAAGATCTTTATCAAGCATTCTGAAAACTATAATACCCACCTGGGGAAATGAGGAAACATATTGACAGAGCGAGATGGGTATCCAGAAGTCACCTACTACAGGACAGGCCCAACAAGGAAAATAACAGAACACCACTGGCCATCACATACAGCCCCAAGCTAAAACCTCTCCAGCACATCATCAACGATCTACAAGCCATCCTGGAAAACGATCCCTCACTCTCACAGACCTTGGGAGGCAGCCTAGTCCTCCCTTACAGACAGCCCCCCAACCTGAAGCAAATACTCACCAGCAACTACACACCACACCACAGAAACACTAACCCAGGAACCAATCCCTGTAACAAACCCCGTTGCCTTCTCTGTCTCCATATCTACTCTCACGACACCATCATAGGACCCAACAGCACCAGCCACACCATCAGGGTCTCATTCACCTGCACATCTACTAATGTGATATATGGCATCAATGCCCCTCTGCCATGCACATTGGCCAAACTGGACAGTCTCTACCTAAAAGAATAAATGGACACAAATCAGATATCAGGAATGGTAACATACAAAAGCCAGTAGGAGAACACTTCAATCTCCCTGGACATTCAATAACAGATTTAAAAGTAGCCATCCTTCAACAGAAAAACTTCAAAAACAGGCTTCAAAGGAAACTGAATAGCTACAATTCATTTGCAAACATAACACCATTAATTTGGGCTTCAATAGGGACTGAGAGCGACTGAATTGGCCTTGTCAACACTGATTCTCCACTTAGAATCATAGAATATCAGGGTTGGAAGGGACCTCAGGAGGTCATCTAGTCCAACCCCCTGCTCAAAGCAGGACCAATCCCCAACTAAATCATCCCAGCCAGGGCTTTGTCAAGCCTGACCACTTGTAAGGTAACTCCCTTCTCTTCATGTGCCAGTATATTTATGCCTGTAACTGTAATTTTCACTCCATGCATCTGAAGAAGTGGAGTTTTTTACCCATGAAAGCTTATGCCCAAATAAATCTGTTAGTCTTTAAGGTGCCACCAGACTCCTAGTCATTTGACTGCAAGCCAAGTCTCCTGCACTTCAAACGTCATGTTCTCCAATGAAATACTGAAAAATACAAGAGTTATTCAGAGGCTAAAATCAAGTAAATGCTCCAGAAGAAAACAAGGATGCAGTTCATTAAGGTAACATCTCAGCAGTTAACTGCTGTGGCTTCTTCTGCAGGTGCCCATTGAGTACATTCATCATTAGGCCTGGGGCTCCCAAAGATTAGAAACTTCATGAAAACAGATCATGCTTCAAAGTCGGTTTTCATTTTCAAGAATTCTTATTTTGATTGACTTAAAAGCACCCTCAATGAAATTTAACTGACTCAGTTTTAATTGATTTGTGATTTTGACCAGGATTCCAATTATGTTTAACAGGCTGAATTATGAAAATATTTAGTAACATCTGAGATTGTGTGTATGAAAAAATTCACAAGTCTCCGTTTTCATTTGTTAATATTGAAATAATTTTGTTTTGTAGTCAAAAATTTTATGACACTTTGCTGTTATAAAGTTCTGATCCTGCAAATACGAATGCACTTGCTTAACTTTAAGCACAAGCAGTGTCACTGAAGTCATTGGGACTATTCATGTGAGTAAAGTTTCTTTGTGCGTAAGTGTTTTCACAAGATCAAGGCCCAAATTTTCCAATATTTTGTTCACTGCAATTTTGTAAGACTCAAATGAGATACCCCCACTCTTGGTGATGTTTAAAAATAGGATTGATAATTTAGTTCGTTATGAATGTTAGTCTTCCAATGGAGTAGCACGAGTTTTCAAATTAGGTTGAAGCTTTGAGGATTTTTAAAGTGATTTAAAATTGAATTTAAAATCGTTCCACTGTTCAAAACCAGGATTTTGAAGATCGCCTCTGGAGAAGCAGAATTTAATCTACAGATAGTATGAAGTAACTGCCAGAGTTTAGATACCTAGAAACATATGATTTTAGGAAATAGGATTTGCACACAGTCTTTTCGCTCTGGCCTTTTTAAGGAGTCTTGTGGATGTTCAGTTAAGGATACTGATGTGCCTGTATAAGAATGCTTCTGAGGGATGTTTTTTTTTTCTTGCTACATATTGCTTCTTTACAGGAGTCTGCTGAAATCATCCTGAAGAAACTCTCATCAGTCAGGATGTCCAGACCTTTGAGATTCTTGTTCCCCTCATACCAAAAGTAAAAGCTGACCAAAACAATACATGGATTTTTATAGTTGAGTCCCATCTGGATACTAAAAGCATATCAATGACTCTAACCGAGAACCACTGGTGAATTACACTTTTCTTCTATAACCCAAGCTTGTCAATTGCAAATACTCTAGGGATCAGGATTAAGAAGGGACCCTTGATTCAGGAAGTCTGGGTCTTTTTTGCATATGCAAGTGAGTTTCCTTGTCTGGTTCTGTAAAGTCTGAAAACAATGACTTCTGGGACAGTACCAAACTAGGATTAAGATCAAAGCAGAGGAAAAAAAAGTAGCAGCTGAGGTGTATCCTTTATATGAACTTCCTTGAAAGAAACTGCATCTCTCTCTGCTCTGGACATTATTGCTATTAATTCTGATAAGAGGTTTGATAGTCCCTCTGGTTTTGGTTCTGAAAAAAATCAGACCCCATATGTCTCAAATTGGGCACCAAGAACATGAAGATCACACAATCAGTGCATTTAATAACTTGCTCAGTAACACACAGCAAGTCTGCGGCAAACTCTGGGATAGAGCCCAGTTCTCGTGAGTGACTCACCACCTTAACAAGAAGACCATCCTCTTACTTCTCGCCATTTCCTACCTCATTCAATACCCACCATGCAGCTTTTGCAGAAAATGTAGAGTGCAGGTGAAGGATGACCCAACACTCTTACAAATCTTGGGAGACAGGCCAGTCCTTGCCTACAGACAGCCCCCCAACCTGAAGCAAATACTCACCAACAAACATACACCACACAACAGAACCACTAACCCAGGAACCTATCCTTGCAACAAAGCCCGTTGCCAACTGTGCCCACATATCTATTCAGGGGACACCATCACAGGGCCTAATCACATCAGCCACACTATCAGAGGCTCGTTCACCTGCACATTCACCAATGTGATATATGCCATCATGTGCCAGCAATGCCCCTCTGCCATGTACATTGGTCAAACTGGACAGTCGCTACGTAAAAGAATAAATAGACACAAATCAGATGTCAAGAATTATAACATTCATAAACCAGTCGGAGAACACTTCAATCTCTCTGGTCACACGATTACAGACATGAAAGTTGTGATATTACAACAAAAAAACTTCAAATCCAGATTCCAGGGAGAAACTGTTGAATTGGAATTCATTTGCAAATTGGATACAATTAATTTAGGCTTGAATAGAGACTGGGAGTGGCTGAGTCATTATGCAAGGTAACCTATTTTCCCTTGTTTTTTCCTACCCGCCCCGACGTTCTTGTTAAACCCTGGATTTGTGCTGGAAATGGCCCACCTTGATTATCATACACATTGTAAGGAGAGTGATCACTTTAGATAAGCTATTACCAGCAGGAGAGTGGGGTGGTAGGAGGTATTTTTTCATGCTTTGTGTGTATATAAAAAGATCTTCTACACTTTCTGCAGTATGCATCTGATGAAGAGAGCTGTAGCTCACGAAAGCTTATGCTCAAATAAATTGGTTAGTCTCTAATTTTTCTTTTGTTTTTTCTTTTAAAGGGTAATCTCAGATAATTAAAAATTGTATTTATAACTGGATGTAGTTCAAGCACCATAAAACCAAAGCCAGACAAGCAACTGGTTGGATGTTTCCTACACATAAGAGATCAGCATGGTAGAAAAATAAAATAATTCCACATGTAGTATTCTACATGTTAACATTTACTAAAAGAATATACCATAGCATTCTAGGTCATTATGGTAAGTTAAATAAATTTAAGACCAATTATGATAGTTTTTCACAAGAGCTCTACATCCTCCATCTCCAATTCACTCATGTTGTGAAGAACGAGTCAGTCACTCAACTCAACAGCTGGTTCCTTGGTCTGCAAATCTGCCCTGTCACCTAAGGCACCCTCCAGTCTTTGATCATTCCTGCCTACTTTGTCTGATCAACATGTGTACTGACTAGTTTATGATATTCTTAAATACTTTTTTTAAATCCAGCCCAAGTGCACCCAATAGCCACCTAGAAGGAGGACCATCTTCATACCTTACTGGGTTTCTTTTAAGGATGAAGTGCAACTCCCACCCCCACCCCATTTAATGGATTCTGCCTTAACCTCAGCCCATCCAGTCCTTCAGCCCATTCCTAAATTCCCTCAGATACCATCATCTTTGTGTACTCTTGTCCCTCAACTATAAGTTAAGTGTCTCCCCAATACTGCTGCACCACCTGGAACAAATTCTCCTTCTGAGCCTAAGTCCATGGTACCTTTCAGGTCAATACTCATCTTTTTCACTTAGCATCTGACCTGAATAGCACAAACTAATCAAATCCCCAAGCTTCAGTACGTTCCAAAACACAGCCTACTTCCATCATACCTATAGATATTGTTTGTATACTTACTCTATAACTAAGATGATGAACTTGTGGACTAATAAGCATAGTTAGTTTTCTACCGCTTCTCAGAAATGTTATGTTTTTACAATGCAATGCCACTGTATAGCAGGAATTACGCTTCCAGTCCGAATTCCTTAGGCATGTCCACTAGAGGGCAGCAATTGAATATTTTCCTGAAGGCTACTGTAACAGCAACTATTGGACTGTCCTATTTCAGACTCATTATGAATATTAAACACCAGTGATTATATCAACTGCCCCTATTGCAAGAGATTTGCACACTGGGAAAGCTAAAAAGCAGGGAAGCAGATCACTCAGGGAAGCTAGCCAAGTTCTCATGAGGGCTACAGGTTCTGGTGGATGAGGACACAAAAAGCACGTGAAACACGGGAGCTCTGCAGGTACTCTGAGCTGAGGCAGTGGAGGGAATCCTGGGAAGCTTAGAATATCTGTAGGGTTGACAAAGTCTCCAAGGATACAGAAAGTCAGTCCAGCTGCCTGTGTTGGGTTATGCTGCACAGCTGCTGTGGCAACAGCCTCTCCCACAACTAAACTGCAGACCTGAGTTTGTGTGTGTATGGGGGTGGGGGGGATATGAGAAAACCTGGATTTGTGCAGGAAATAGCCCAACTTGATTATCATGCACATTGTGTAAAGAGTGGTCACTTTGGATGGGCTATCACCAGCAGGAGAGTGAATTTGTGTGCGGGGGTGGAGGGTGAGAAAACCTGGATTTGTGCTGGAAATGGCCCACCTGATGATCACTTTAGATAAGCTATTACCAGCAGGACAGTGGGGTGGGAGGAGGTATTGTTTCATATTCTCTGTGTATAAATAAAGTCTGCTGCAGTTTCCACGGTATGCATCCGATGAAGTGAGCTGTAGCTCACGAAAGCTCATGCTCAAATAAATTGGTTAGTCTCTAAGGTGCCACAAGTACTCCTTTTCTTTTTGAAAGGAAAGAGTGATTTGGTTGTGTTACCTCTGACATCTAAATGATGCTACTTGAGACCTGAGCTATTGACATGGATACAACAATTGCTTAAACTTCTTTAGCACAACTTAATTTCCTTAAATATAGCCTATGCATCAGTTTCCAGTGATTGTACTATTGTATTGAAAGATAGGACAGTGTTTTTTTCTATTACTGAGATCACCCAAGTCAAATGTATATCAACTGGCTAGCAAATGAGATGGTAGCTGACATAACCTGAAGTGGAGTGGGAAGGAGAGATCTATAAAAACATGCAATATTGCCATGTTTTCCAGCAGCCCGGTAGAGAAGGGATGGAACTACTGGAGGCGGTGTCCACTCCCTGTACAGAAGTGGGATGTCTGGTATCTCCAGTATCAAATCACAGAGAGAAGGGTAATGACTCTGACTCTCAAATGAAAAACTGTCTTCCGTTTTCCCTTTCTGCGCAAGTTCCCCCAACTTCAAGAGATGTATGGAGTGCAAGAGATCTCATAGACAAATATGTGACAATCTTCTTAGTAAAGGATGAATGAAGAGATATGAGGGAACAGAAACAGACAGAGTAAGAAAAAGAGGTGAAGACTCCATTCTTTCACATCAAAAGTAGCAAAAGAACTGGGAAGAAGAGACTGGGGGACAATGAAATTGTCCATGCTTTTCCTCCTTGCTTCTTAGTAGAAGGAGCTATCACGCTAACTTTTCCATCTTTCATTCTACAAAAAGTGACTGGCAGTCAGGAGGATCACATAACAATCCTTATATTTGCTATTTAGTATCAACAAATTATTTGCTGCACATTTGCAAATATAGGAAAATAAACATTGCAAATTATACACCTATGCACAACTGAGGTTTTGCTTTTCAACATTCACATTCCATATATGTATTTTCACCAAAAACATAATAAATGTGAAAATGTACGTTAACTCAATATTGAGGTTAAGAATTTAAACACAAAAATTAAAAAGCAGACTTCTACAGAAATATTAATGGTTACATTGCATATACGATCTTCTCTCTGCCTAAGCAGGTATATTTGTAAGAGAATACTCAATGTGATTGAGTTAAAGGAGTTGCAGGATCTTTAACTTTTGAATTTTATTGATCCTGTTTTAATTTTTCATCCTTAAGGATTCATTAATGTAGCCTTTTACATTTAATAAAGGCTGAGGAAAATCCAGGTATGTGTGTCTATCAACTCCTCTCACCTTTTCAACAACATTTCACCGAGTAGTAAAATAAAATTTTAAAAACTTATTTCATTTAAGCATCTGTGTCCTGAAAATATTGAAGTGTTTAATGACAATGGTATTGTAAAGATTAAAACAAGTGGACTGGGAACCATGAATGATATTTAAGTTGACTATTTTGAATGCGTACTGTTTTCTAACTGCCCAGATATTGCTTCAGAATATGAGAAAATATTATAAAGCAAACCAAGCAACTCAGAATGTGGCACATGCCATCAAGGATAATTCTTTAAGAAGGCTTACCACCAAGAGTTCATCCCTTTCTGAAGGATGAGAAGGCTCTTAGAAACACAAGCAGCACACCATCCAGGATGAAAAGAATGAAATAATCATCTAAAAGCCAAGCTAAGTTCTAATTTGCTCAAATGACTTATTTCTAGTGTACAATTATTAATACTTATGAGTCACAATAACTAAGCAGCACTGCTGTGAATATAACAGGCTTGTATAAGCTGTTGCACAAAAGAGTAAGATAAGTTCATTTCCTATTCCTTCCTCTTGCATTTCTGTTCAATTACCAAAAAAGTCTTTGCAGGAAGAAGAGGTGTTCTACTATGCCTTAAATGATTATATAAGTGAGTGCTCTGCATATCTCACAATATGTATTTATGAATTAACAGTCAACTAGATTTCAGGACTATAATTTGATCAAAGGATTTTAGAGCAAAGTTAGAGTTGTCTACATATTTGCCATTATGAAAATTGGACTTCTATTTTCATTTTAAGGTTTGCCAGTTTTAAATTTTATAATACTAGGATTCAAATCCCATTTCAAGAATACTGTGCAGAATATCTACCTCTTCCCAGGGTACCATGGAGAGCTCCTACAGCCATTACTCTATCTCCTTTGCTCCCTCCTTTCTTCCCCTCAGACTCCACAGTCTGTCACTCCTCCTGCCACCATCAGAAGGCCTGATCTATTCAAACAGCTTTGTCCTAGCTACCACAGATATTCTGGCACCCTCTGGCTGGTCTTTTTATAATCGCTATTATCACTCTTCCAATTGCTTACCAAGTTATTTTCAATTTGAACAATGCCTGAGCATTCTAACTGGATGCCAACTAAATGTCCACTTGGCTGTATCATGTAATTAGTGGGTGCAATATTGTGTAATTAACATTTAATTCCTTATTGTTATTTCATACAGCTATATTAAGATGACACAGTTATGTTTTCCAAAAAAGTCAGGACATTAAGTTGCAGATTCACAGCCCAGACAGCAGACCCAAACATGAACATAAGCGCAGCCAGACTGGGTCAGACCAAAGGTAAATCCAGCCCAGTATCCCTTCTACCAACAGTGGCCAATGCCAGGTGCCCCAGAGGGAGTGAACATAACAGGTAATGATCAAGTGATCTCTCTCCTACCATCCATCTCCACCCTCTGACAAACAGAGGTTAGGGACACCATTCCTTACTCATCCTAGCTAATAGCCATTAATGGCCTTAACCTCCATGAATTTATCCAGTTCTCTTTTAAACACTGTTATAGTCCTAGCCTTCACAACCTCCTCAGGCAAGGAGTTCCACAGGTGGACTGTGCGCTGAGTGAAGAAGAACTTCCTTTTATTTGTTTTAAACCTGCTACCCATTAATTTCATTTGGTGGCCCCTAGTTCTTATATTATGGGAACAAGTAAATAACTTTTTCTTATTCACTTTCTCCACACCACTCATGATTTTATAGACCTCTATCATATCCCCCCCTTAGTCTTCTCTTTTCCAAGCTGAAAAGTCCTAGCCTCTTTAATCTCTCCTCATATGGGACCCATTCCAAACCCCTAATCATTTTAGCTGCCCTTTTCTAATGCCCCTATATCATTTTTGAGATGAAGGGACCACATCTGTACGCCAGTATTCAAGATGTGGGCGTACCATGGATTTATATAAGGGCAATAAGATATTCTCTGTCTTATTCTCTATCCCTTTTTTAACGATTCCTCACATCTTGTTTGCTTTTTTGACTGCCGCCGCACACTGCGTGGACGTCTTCAGAGAACTATCAACAATGACTTCAAGATCTTTCTCCTGATAAGTTGTAGCTAAATTAGCCCCCATCATATTGTATGTATAGTTGGGGTTATTTTTTCCAGTGTGCATTACTTTACATTTATCCACATTAAATTTCATGTGCCATTTGCCACTGAACAACTGTCAGCATACTTCACTGATAAAATCAATCAACAAATCTATCCCACCATCCTGACTGATTTTGGCACCATCACACGTAATGAATATAATTTATCGAGTCAGAACCTGTGACGCTTGTTCAAGCCAGTGAAGAACAAATATACGCATTACTAATGGAAATAATCAATGTTGCCTTCAGAGAAGGACTCCTACCAAACTCCTCAAAAATGCAATCTTCAAGAAGCCAACTCTCCAACTATCATCCCATCTCCAGAGTTCTGTTCCTGGATAAACTGACAAACTAATTTAAACAAAGACCCAACATGTGACATCATTCAAGATCCTTGATGCCTTACAATCAGGGTTCAGACTGGGGCACAGCACAGAGATAGCTCTAAGTGGCAATAAAAAGATGACCTCATGGCCATGGACACAATTAAGACTACAATTCTCATACTGCTGAACTGCAGCCTTTGACACAGGGGACGCACAAGGTACTACTGACACCTACATGACATCACAGGGGTTGATGGCCCAGCACTGCAGTGGCTCCAATCATTCCTCTCCAGCAGAAAGTAGACTGGTGATGGTAACTGCTCCTTCCTCAGGTCTGTCGTGTGCAGTGTCCCACAGGGATCCATACTATCCCTGCTTCTCTTCAATATCTACATGCTGGCACTGGGTGAGATAGTGCGACACCAAGGGCTTTTCAACAAATAGCACTCAACTCTATATCTTATTCTCAATGGATACAACCACTGCCATTTCTTTCAATGTGAGAATGCCAACAGGAAATTAGGTCTTGGATAAAAAACAACTAGCTGAATATGAACACAGGCAAGATGGAAGAGATGCTGGTCAGAAACAAGAAACACTTGAGAAGAGCTAGCCAAAGATGTTTCCGCCTTCCACTGAATTCATCAAAGAACCCTTGGAACTCGTTGCTAAACTTGGATGATCAGGTTGCATCAGTTTGCAAATACATCTGTGATGCTGTCTAGCAGATTGCCAGCTCAGACCAAAGCAGGCTAATCATTTGCATGCTAATAGGAATCTACGAAGTGTCAAAAAGCACTGTAATGCGATCAGGCCAATTCACTTGTTGGTATAGTTCAAAGGAATATATTTGAGCATAAGCTTTCGTAAGCTATAGTGTATAGTGAGCTATAGCTGTAGCTCATGAAAGCTTGTGCTCAAATAAATTGGTTAGTCTCTAAGGTGCCACAAGTCCTCCTTTTCTTTTCGTGAATACAGACTAACAGGGCTGCTACTCTGAAACCTTTCAAAGGAATAGTTCACTTACCTATAACTTCTTGTTTACGATCGCATTACCTTATGTATAGCCTGTAATTAGATGACCCTAGATCAAAAGTATTTATTAACATTAGAATGAGAATTGACTTAATGTGTAAGGCTTCATAAAAACTAATGAAGGATTGTTTCTGGCTAACATATTGTGTGTACTTGGCATTTGCCCATCAAACAGGATTGGAGTCTTAGAACTGTAAATGAAGAAACATGCTAACTTCAAAGCATGGGTCAGTGTGTTTAACAATGGAAAATCCACAGACTTATCCTACATTTAGCCAACAAAGGAAGATCCATGCTGTGATGGGAACACCTGCCAGACTGCTTTCTGGGGAAAACAGCTATAAAAATGAACCATGGGAGCAATTCTGTATCTCTGGACTGATGATTTCTGACAGGATGAAATTCTGAGCGATTGGACAGAGATCCCCAAAGCCATTTTGTGTAGCCCTGAGAGACTTATGGGAAACTAGCAGATACTACATCTCTGCTATCATTTGGATTTGCAAACTCTAACTCAATTGTTAATATATTTTACCAATGTTAACCTGTCAATAACTCATTTCTATTTCTTACCTAATAAATCTATAGTCTGTTTACTAGAGAAAGTGGCTTCAGCGTTGTCTTTGGTGAGATCTGGAGTATCCACTGACCTGGGGTGATTGACTGACCCTTTGGGGTTGGAAAAAACACAGTGTGAGGTGATTTTTCGTTTTAATAACCTTTCATCACAGAAGTCCAGTTTGTCTGAGTGGCAAGATGCGCTGAAGAGCTGAAGGGGATTGCTTGTGGCTCCATTGTAATACTAATATAGTGATTCAGGAGCACCCGTTACTGGCTTGGTAAAATCTAATTACATATTATACCATCAGTTTGGGGTGTCTGCCCTTTTTCTGACAGTCTGACCAGAGACTGGTACACTCAGTTGTGAGCCACATACCAGACAGCATGAAAATGGCATCTTTCGCTTTCAGTTTGACAAAAAATTTCATCTCTTCCTCCTAGACCAGAATGTGGTCAAGTAATCCATGCATTTGTCACCTCCAGGCTGGATTACAGTAACTGATTGTACCCAAACCAGAATGTGAAGACTATGCACAGGCTCCACTTGGTACAAAATGCAGCTGCCCATCTTCTCCATGGTTCAGGTTGCTGTAAGCACATCAGACCCTTGCTGAAGTCCCTCCCTTGGACCTCATTTTCACAGCAATTAATGAATCAAGTCTCAGGTACATCAGAGACCAAATTTTGATCTATGAACCACCATGACAGCTGCACTTCTTTGAGATAATGCAGGCCACAAAGCATTTAAGAACTAGGGACAAAGTATTCTCTGTCAAAGGGATCCAGCTACAGAACAATGCTCCAGAGGAGACCGGGCAAATCCAGAGACAGACCATCCTGAGAAAGTCCTTCCTCTTTGAGAACAGCTTTCAACAAAAAGTGATGTCCTCAATCTGAATACCCCTTTTATTCCCAAATACCTATCAAACCAATATACATAGTGATAGGAAAGAGAAGTTCAGATAAGGACCAAAATTTTCATTTATCTAATGTGTATTTGAAATGACTCTGGATATGTGCCAAGTATCGTCCTAGTCTATTCAAAGGAACTGATCACCCTAACAAATGAAACAACTAAGTTTGCTTGGAGATGGCCCTTTTATTTTAAAACTGGTCTAGATGCAAAGAACTGGCCTTACATTTTTGGAAAATATTCAGAATTGTTAAAATAAACACTCAGATGCTTTCTTATTATAAACAATGTAATTAGCTAGGTTCTGCAGGAATATAAATAATAAAGTGAAATTATAAAATATAGCTATTTCTTTGCAATTTCTACTGAGTTATCTTATAAAGGACAATTTAGTCAAATTTGTTCCCACTATAGTACATAGTGAAATTTTCTTGACAGCATTCAAACTAAAATAGTTAACTTTAAAATAAACAGGGAGAGCATAGTTATATGTGTGAAGAAATCTGTTATTTTCTACTAGATCCTGAAAATAAAATTTAAATACAGATGAAATATATGAAGATTGACATTTCCGTATTAAATTTGAACCAAAACCCAGCAAGTCTCTCTGCTTCACATCAAGGCAGCTACATTCATAGATTCAAAAATCTGGCTGATAGTAAATTACTTGGGGAACACAGGAAAGGCAGAATGCAAAGAATAGAATATGGTCTAGATAGGAGGGCCATTCTTAAGTGAACTTAAAATATGCAGTATTATGAAGCACCAAGGAAGGTAAATGTAATACTGATAGTGATTACTCATTTCTACACCTTGCATAATGTTTCAGAGTAACAGCCATGTTAGTCTGTATTCGCAAAAAGAAAAGGAGTACTTGTGGCACCTTAGAGACTAACCAATTTATTTGAGCATAAGCTTTCATAAGCTACAGCTCACTTCATCCGATGCATAAAGTGGAAAGTGTAGAAGATCTTTTTATACACACAAAGCATGAAAAAATACCTCCCCCCACCCCACTCTCCTGCTGGTAATAGCTTATCTAAAGTGATCACTCTCCTTACAATGTGTATGATAATCAAGGTGGGCCATTTCCAGCACAAATCCAGGGTTTAACAAGAACGTCTGAGGAACGGGGGGGGGGGGGGGGGAGGGGTAGGAAAAAACAAGGGGAAATAGGTTACCTTGCATAATGACTTAACCACTCCCAGTCTCTATTCAAGCCTAAGTTAATTGTATCCAATTTGCAAATGAATTCCAATTCAACAGTCGTGACCAGAGAGATTGAAGTGTTCTCCGACTGGTTTATGAATGTTATAATTCTTGACGTCTGATTTGTGTCCATTTATTCTTTTACGTAGAGACTGTCCAGTTTGACCAATGTACATGGCAGAGGGGCATTGCTGGCACATGATGGCATATATCACATTGATGGATGTGCAGGTGAACGAGCCTCTGATAGTGTGGCTGATGTGATTAGGCCCTGTGATGGTGTCCCCTGAATAGATATGTGGGCACAGTTGGCAACGGGCTTTGTTGCAAGGATAGGTTCCTGGGTTAGTGGTTCTGTTGTGTGGTATGTGGTTGCTGGTGAGTATTTGCTTCAGGTTGGGGGGCTGTCTGTAGGCAAGGACTGGCCTGTCTCCCAAGATTTTTGAGAGTGTTGGGTCATCCTTCAGGATAGGTTGTAGATGCTTAATAATGCGTAGGAGGGGTTTTAGTTGGGGGCTGAAGGTGACGGCTAGTGGCGTTCTGTTATTTTCTTTGTTAGGCCTGTCCTGTAGTAGATGACTTCTGGGAACTCTTCTGGCTCTATCAATCTGTTTCTTCACTTCCGCAGGTGGGTATTGTAGTTGTAAGAAAGCTTGACAGAGATCTTGTAGGTGTTTATCTCTGTCTGAGGGGTTGGAGCAAATGCGATTGTATCGCAGAGCTTGGCTGTAGACAAGATCATGTGGTGTGGTCAGGGTGAAAGCTGGAGGCATGTAAGTAGGAATAGCGGTCAGTAGGTTTCCGGTATAGGGTGGTGTTTATGTGACCATCGTTTATTAGCACTGTAGTGTCCAGGAAGTGGATCTCTTGTGTGGACTGGACCAGGCTGAGGTTGTGCTGGAAATGGCCCAACTTGATCATCATACACATTGTAAGGAGAGTGATAACTTTAGATAAGCTATTACCAGCAGGAGAGTGGGGTCGGGGGAGGTATTTTTTCATGCTTTGTGTGTATAAAAAGATCTTCTACACTTTCCACAGTATGCATCCGATGAAGTGAGCTGTAGCTCACGAAAGCTTATGCTCAAATAAATTGGTTAGTCTCTAAAGTGCCACAAGTACTCCTTTTCATTTCTACACTTTAAATTCAAAACAGCTACTGCCTTTCAAACTTCCATGTTGAAGATTGGTTTGTATCTGGGATCAGTTTTCTGGAAATGAGAGAAGAGGGGCTAGGTAGTATGCAGATAAATAGTTAGATGCATTTAACATAGTGGTCTCCAAGCCTGGATCTCATGCACACCACTTATCAGACCTAATGGAAACTAGTAAAACCTTAAAGGGAAATTTGTCTTGTTAATTCTTATAGCTGCTTTTACAAAAGCTTAGGGAGGATCTTTAGCCAAGCATCTAATACAATGAGTTGTTGCAGCAACATCACTCCCCTGTAAATTGCCAGATTAGATCTCAGTGGAAAACAGCAAAATTGAGAGATTAATGTAATTTCCAAAATGTTTATTAACACTGAAACATACATCAGAAAACAGACTTCATACTCAGTACAGTGAAACCGTATCAGTATGCTGATGGAAGAGATATAGGATGTACATATGGAAATACATTGAG
Organism: Lepidochelys olivacea; assembly: GCF_965140295.1. Taxonomy (NCBI): domain Eukaryota; kingdom Metazoa; phylum Chordata; order Testudines; family Cheloniidae; genus Lepidochelys; species Lepidochelys olivacea. Next base: position 79,448,344 of record NC_140421.1, on the reverse strand, counting down.
GGTACTATCTTGGACCAGCCTGTTGCTGATCCTAATGTCTATATAGGAGAGTTGAGACTTTATTCTATAATTTGGTAGTTCTTCAGTCAGAGACTTTGCAAAGTTGAATTTGGAAGTGGAACATACTTACACTAGCTCTTGAGCTGGAACAGCATGCCCTGGTTTATGACTCAGTCATACTTTTCCAGTAGCAGACTTACCATATTACTAATGTGGCAGTGTTCCAACTCAGCTCTGATTAGCCAGTAGTTAAGGTACAGGGAAACAAACCCTACCCGATCTAAAAGCTGTTGCTGAACCACCATTATATTTTAGTGAGTTTTCTGAGAGCTGTGTCTAGGTTACCTAAGCATTACCAACTCTTCTATGACATCAGAACACTTGGCAGGGCACCAGCGATGCTTTATCAACACCAAGCTGGAAAACGTTGTGTGGTGTTGGTAAGGTGCCCCAGAATAGGAAAATAAAGGGAATCCGTAAAACCGTTATACTAAGAGCAAATCTGCATAGTGTACATGATGATATATTCCCTTGCAATTTACCACCTGGTGATGGACTTCAATGACCCCATGAAAATGCTTGCCTCTGATGAAGGAGTCTCATATCAACAGCAGGCATCAAACCCTGTTATTTTGAGAATGAAGAAGTAGACATCAGCAGAAAGCTATTTTGGAGACACCAAAGGAAAAAAGATTTGAAGCAAGTTCTATTGAGCATTCCTTTAGTACTGGAGAAGGACCCATTGATCTGTGGTGGTATTTGCACATAGTGAGAAATAGCATGTATTTTATACATTACTGTAGTGCCTAAGAGAACCTAGTAATGGACAAGGACCCCATGGTGCTGGGCATTGTATATACACAGAAGAAAAAGACAATGCCTGCCCCAAGAAGCTTACAATAAAAGACAAGAGAGATGCAGACAGACGGGGGAATACAAGGAAACATTGAGACTTAGTCTCTGCTCTCAATGCATTATTTCAGAGCATCATACAGCACTGCTTGGTGTAGACTGCTTGAAAGTAGTAGATGGACCCAAAAGAAAAGGCAGCCATCGAAGCCAGTCTTTTTGGTTTTTTTAAAACAATGCTCCTAATATATTCCTTCTTGAAAGGAAATTATGACTTATTTACATCTATTCCCTTCAGTCAGAAGAGTATGAATGGTATGGTAGTCTCCTGAAGCATTCTTGAAGAACAGTTGGTTTGGGGATTTTTTTTGTTTTGTTTGTTTTTAATCAGAATGCACATTGCCACTGCACTCGCCTCCCTCCACAAACCAGTGAATTAGGAATATCTTGACTGTCCTCCAGAATGTCGTCCTCCTGCAGCTTTCCTTCTTACAGTTCAACTATCACCAGTGAAAATTTTTAAAAGCGAAAGACAACCTCTGTGTTCCACATAGAGGTATACCCCCTCAAAGTTGGAAAGCTTTCTAGATCCTTGTTTCTGCTCTAAAAATGATAGTTCTGTGTTAGTTATTTGTGGTGCACTAACAGTGTACTTAGCATCATAGTAATATGGAGTAGAAGTCCTTACACTGAGGAGTATACAAGCCAAGACAAACCTAGACAACCATTAAACAGAGTGCTGTGCACACATATTGGAGATGCACAGCGGAACAGTAGGTGATTTGTTTTTAAGTTTTTGTTTAGTAAAACATCCGTTCAACTGACTGTGGGTTATCTCCAATGGTAATGCAGGATTAGTGCACATTGTGGAGGGATGTGAAGGAGAGTTATGCAGTGAGTAGATGCTGAGATGGTGGAGGGAATGAATAGTCCAGCTACATCATCTACTGATAACAGGCTTTTGATTTGTCCTTCAGAAGACAGATCTATGACAGTCTCTTGGCTGAGGAGCATTTAGGACCGCTAAGCTGATGTCCCTGTTATCAGATATGAGGCCAGCAGGGGAACAGTGAGCCAATCACACAGTAAGCATGCCTGAACAGCTGAGCCCCACAAGCAAGACACTTCTTGCTTCTCTTCACTAGCTTTTTCCATTATTAATGGATCTCTTTATTTGAAGTAGCATCATGCTGTTGAGACCTCTGAGGCTCAGTGAAGAAAGAGAATCCTTGGTACCAGTTTTCAGCAGTGCTGTTTCTAGTTAGGAAGATCTGCTATATGTCTGGATGTATGCAGCAGTGTTGTAGTCATGTTGGCCCCAAGATATTAGAGAGACAACACGGGTGAGGTAATATTAGCTGGTCCAATATAGTATATTACTTCACCCACCTTGTCTCTAAGAAGTCTGGATGGACATTTCTGAATGTGCATAAAGATTTCATTGATTTGATTTGAATGAATTTACTGACAGCAAAAAGATTAATAGATAGCCCATGAGAATAGTCAGTTTTTCACAGAACAGCAACTCTGACAATGCAAGATTCCCTATATTGCCCTGACAATGCACCACTAAGCCCTGTTCTAGAAGGATCACCTCTAGAGGTAAGGCTAGTAAAGGCCTCCATGACCATTTCAATCTTTGGCTTCTGCAACTATCACACTGTGAAACCAACTAATGAGACTGAGATCAAGAACTACTCTTCATCCTTTGAGACATCCAGGAACAAAAAGTTTGTTATCCAAGTACACAAACAGGAAGTGTTTTAGCTACGAGAAGTTTCGTGTAATTTGCTATGCAAGTTTTAGAGTCTTTTCTCTAATTCTAAATAGCAAAAAAATTCACACTCTTGTTCAGTCTACCAACCAATGTCACTAATTTCTGAAATGTAAAACTGTCATGTGAAAGCATTTCTTACCTGTATAATACTGCGCAGTTATCTATTCATATGTTGTATGCTGAATTTTTAGATATTAAACACAGCTCTTTTTATAGAAGTTTAAATTAAGGAATTCCTGTCCAGCTCACAGATTATCAAAGTACACTATTTTGACAATTTTCTAAAGAGGCAAAGTATTTTGAGGATTCATTTACCATAGAAAAAATCAATTATTTTGCCAGTACTCAAACTAGGTATTTATTCTGTCATACTGATTTTTATTGATTCATAAATTTATAAAGCACAACCACTCATGCCACAATTTCCTAGACACAAGATGTGCTGCAGAGCTCTCTAAAATGTGTATCAAAAGGTCAAAATGTAGCATGGACGTGCTAAACAGTGAGTGGAAGGGAAGTAGACAGTGAGGGTTATGGGGATGAAGGGCCCTACTACACATTCTACATGGAGGAAGCAGACAGGTATGCAGATAGGAAGGAGCTATTTGGTGGGTCCCTGCCTTTGCCCAGTTTGGGGGAAATGGAGAGGAAGAGTGGGCAAGGAACAGTGTGCCCCTATCCTGGCCCCTCAGCAGGGAATGGAAGGGAGTGAGTACTTTGAGCAGCCAACCACTAAGGAAGTAGCTGGGAGGAATCCCCGCCAGTTCCCACCCCCACCCCCAAATCCTTCCCAACCCTTCTCTCTCTTTGATCTTATCTGATTTTTCCCCTGCAGCCCAGGTCCCTCACTCTTTTCCTGTCTTCAGGTTCAGAAATAGGAGTTAAGACAGACACGGCTCAAAAAGGAAGAGAGACAAACCACTCTTTTAACCGCTTTAAGTCAGAAACATGCAGAATTTATGTAAGTGCTGAACACTGGCACACTCTACAGAGTTGGAAGTGGTTGAGAGATCTGTAGGCAACACAACATCTCCAGGTGACAGAACTAGATCTTTCATGATCTGATCCATTTCTGTTCCAAGGTCAATGGAAGAGAGGAAAGAGCAACAACTTCATACCAAGGAATTTTTCCCCAGACAAAATAATGGAATGTGCTAACAACTTCACCACACTCATCTTTGACAATGCTCTTTTTGCCTAAACGGTGTACCTTTTGTGGCAAATGACTGACACTACTATGGTGGGTACTGTGCTTTTCCTTAGTATGATGGGTCAGGGTGCCTCCCCTTGCCCCTTTTCTTGGGCATTGTGGGCTCTGTTCGTGCCCCCATGGGGGCGAGGGAGAGGAGCGGGGAAGGGACCCAGGTCCTCCCCCTACTCCAGATCCCAGCCCCTTCAGCTTTGCGGGCTGCTTATCCGCACTCTGGTCTTCTGGTTAACAACAGTACTCCTCCAACTCTAGGCAACTCTCCTTCCCTTCCCTGTCTGACTGAAGTAGGGGGTTTTATTAGGTCTGGGGCAGGGCCTTAATTGGCTCCAGGTGCTCCAATTAACCTGTCATAACCTTTCCCCAGTCCACAGGGAATAAGGCTCTGATCATCCTAGGGCTTATATACCTCCCATCGACCACTCTCCTGCTGCCCTCTGGCCCTGCTGTATCACACTTTTTACAATGACAGGTTATACAGTACACATTTTACACATAAAACATTGACTAAATGGCCTGGGTAGGGACTGTCATCTCTCTGGTCACGCGATCACAGACATGAAGGTCGCTATCTTAAAACAAAAAAACTTCAAATCCAGACTCCAGCGAGAAACTGCTGAATTGGAATTCATTTGCAAATTGGATACTATTAATTTAGGCTTAAATAGAGACTGGGAGTGGCTAAGTCATTATGCAAGGTAGCCTGTTTCCTCTTGTTTTTTCCTCCCCCCCTCCCCCCCAGATGTTCTGGTTTAACTTGGATTTTAACTTAAAGAGTGGTCAGTTTGGATGAGCTATTACCAGCAGGAGAGTGAGTTTGTGTGTGTATGGGGGTGGGGGGATGTGAGAAAACCTGGATTTCTGCAGGAAATAGCCCAACTTGATTGTCATGCACATTGTATAAAGAGTTGTCACTTTGGATGGGCTATCACCAGCAGGAGAGTGAATTTGTGTGGGGGGGTGGAGGGTGAGAAAACCTGGATTTGTGCTGGAAATGGCCCACCTGATGATCACTTTAGATAAGCTATTACCAGCAGGACAGTGGGGTGGGAATAGGTATTGTTTCATATTCTCTGTGTATATATAAAGCCTGCTGCAGTTTCCACGATATGCATCTGAGGAAGTGAGCTGTAGCTCACGAAAGCTTATGCTCTAATAAATTGGTTAGTCTCTAAGGTGCCACAAGTACTCCTTTTCTTTTTGTGAATACAGACTAACACGGCTGTTACTCTGAAAACTGTATGTAAGGGAGCAGTATGACTGCTCAGAGCTCCAGTACGAAACTGCAGAAAAACCTGAGTATCTCTGGATTAAGTTTAGAAGTGTGAGCAACAATAGTGATGTCATAGTGGGAGTCTGCTATAGACCACCAGACCAGGGGGATGAGGTGGATGATGCTTTCTTCCGGCAGCTCGCAGAAGCTACTACCTCGCACGCCCTGGTTCTCATGGGTGACTTTAATTTTCCTGGTATCTGCTGGGAGAGCAATACAGTGGTGCATAGACAATCCAGGAAGTTTTTGGAAAGCGTAGGGGACAATTTCCTGGTGCAAGTGCTAGAGGAGCCAACTTGGGGGGGAGGGGGAGCTTTTCTTGACCTGCTGCTCACAAACCGGGAAGAATTAGTAAGGGAAGCAAAAGTGGATGGGAATCTGGGAGGCAGTGACCATGAGTTGGTTGAGTTCAGGATCCTGACACAGGGAAGAAAGGTAAGCAGCAGGATACGGACCCTGGACTTCAGGAAAGCAGACTTCGACTCCCTCAGGGAACGGATGGGTAGGATCCCCTGGGGCACTAACATGAAGGGGAAAGGAGTCCAGGAGAGCTGGCTGTATTTCAAGGAATCCCTGTTGAGGTTACAGGGACAAACCATCCTGATGTGTCGAAAGAATAGTAAATATGGCAGGCGACCAGCTTGGCTTAACGGTGAAATCCTAGCGGATCTTAAACATAAAAAAGAAGCTTACAAGAAGTGGAAGGTTGGACATATGACCAGGGAAGAGTATAAAAATATTGCTCGGGGATGCAGGAGTGAAATCAGGAAGGCCAAATCGCACCTGGAGCTGCAGCTAGCGAGAGATGTCAAGAGTAACAAGAAGAGTTTCTTCAGGTATGTTGGCAACAAGAAGAAAGCCAAGGAAAGTGCGGGCCCCTTAATGAATGAGGGAGGCAACCTAGTGACAGAGGATGTGGAAAAAGCTAATGTACTCAATGCTTTTTTTGCCTCTGTCTTCACAAACAAGGTCAGCTCCCAGACTGCTGCGCTGGGCATCACAACATGGGGAATAGATGGCCAGCCCTCTGTGGAGAAAGAGGTGGTTAGGGACTATTTAGAAAAGCTGGACGTGCACAAGTCCATGGGGCCGGACAAGTTGCATCCGAGAGTTCTAAAAGAATTGGCGGCTGTGATTGCAGAGCCATTGGCCATTATCTTTGAAAACTCGTGGCGAACAGGGGAAGTCCCGGATGACTGGAAAAAGGCTAATGTAGTGCCAATCTTTAAAAAAGGGAAGAAGGAGAATCCTGGGAACTACAGGCCAGTCAGCCTCACCTCAGTCCCCGGAAAAATCATGGAGCAGGTCCTCAAAGAATCAATCCTGAAGTACTTACATGAGACGAAAGTGATCAGGAACAGTCAGCATGGATTCACCAAGGGAAGGTCATGCCTGACTAATCTAATCGCCTTCTATGATGAGATTACTGGTTCTGTGGATGAAGGGAAAGCAGTGGATGTATTGTTTCTTGACTTTAGCAAAGCTTTTGACACGGTCTCCCACAGTATTCTTGTCAGCAAGTTAAAGAAGTATGGGCTGGCACTATAAGGTGGGTAGAAAGTTGGCTAGATTGTCAGGCTCAACGGGTAGTGATCAATGGCTCCATGTCTAGTTGGCAGCCGGTGTCAAGTGGAGTGCCCCAGGGGTCGGTCCTGGGGCCGGTTTTGTTCATAAATGATCTGGAGGATGGTGTGGATTGCACTCTCAGCAAATTTGCGGATGATACTAAACTGGGAGGAGTGGTAGATACGCTGGAGGGCAGGGATAGGATACAGAGGGACCTAGACAAATTGGAGGATTGGGCCAAAAGAAATCTGATGAGGTTCAATAAGGATAAGTGCAAGGTCCTGCACTTAGGACGGAAGAACCCAATGCACAGCTACAGACTAGGGACCGAATGGCTAGGCAGCAGTTCTGCGGAAAAGGACCTAGGGGAGACAGTGGACGAGAAGCTGGATATGAGTCAGCAGTGTGCCCTTGTTGCCAAGAAGGCCAATGGCATTTTGGGATGTATAAGTAGGGGCATAGCGAGCTGATCGAGGGACGTGATCGTCCCCCTCTATTCGACATTGGTGAGGCCTCATCTGGAGTACTGTGTCCAGTTTTGGGCCCCACACTACAAGAAGGATGTGGATAAATTGGAGAGAGTCCAGCGAAGGGCAACAAAAATGATTAGGGGTCTGGAACACATGACTTAGGAGAGGCGGAGGGAACTGGGATTGTTTAGTCTGCAGAAGAGAAGAATGAGGGGGGATTTGATAGCTGCTTTCAACTACCTGAGATGTGGTTCCAGAGAGGATGGTTCTAGACTATTCTCAGTGGTAGAAGATGACAGGACAAGGAGTAATGGTCTCAAGTTGCAGTGGGGGAGGTCTAGGTTGGATATTAGGAAAAACTTTTTCACTAGGAGGGTAGTGAAACACTGGAATGCGTTACCTAGGGAGGTGGTAGAATCTCCTTCCTTAGAGGTTTTTAAGGTCAGGCTTGACAAAGCCCTGGCTGGGATGATTTAACTGGGAATTGGTCCTGCTTCGATCAGGGGGTTGGACTAGATGACCTTCTGGGGTCCCTTCCAACCCTGATATTCTATGATTCTATGATTCCTGGGCTTGTGGGGTGAAGAGGTTGTGGAAGCAGAGCTACAGACCAGCCGTAGAAACGTGTACATCTATGAACAAATTGTATGGGGAATGCAGTCAAAGGGGTATGACAGGGATCAGCAGCAGTGCCACTTGAAAGTGGTGGAACTTCACCAAGGATACCGTAAGGCCAGAGAGGCCAACAGTAGATCAGGTGCTACTCCATAGACCTCCTGCTTTTACAATGAACTGCATGCCATTCTTGTCAAAGACCTCATCAGCATCCCACAGACTACTGTGGATACCTCAGAAAAGCCAGAGACAAAGACCACTGCAGTGAACAGCAAGGAGGATGCAGAGAGAGGCTCTAGTAATACTGTGAGCCAGGACCTGTTCAAGATTCCATCACACTCTAGCCAGCCCTTCCAGGTGAGCATGGATAAGCTTGATAAAGGGGAAGGGAACTCTGATAAGTATGTGCATGCATTTTCTCTTAAAACGTTTAAATTTAAAGGTGGTAACCATCCCATCCCCAAGACAAGACAAAAGTATCTAGTTTTCATTGTTTTACTTGTATGAGAAGAAGTAGAGGTACAATAAACAGAGGTAGAGTTGTCATCCTCTTTTCATTTCCCTGTTGGATTAGGTGGTGAGGGAGGGCCATGCAGAGCACTTTATTTATGTACGCAGGAAAGTCCCTTTTATCCTCCTGAGAGCCTCTAAGAAGCAACACTGTTCTACTCACAAGCACGGAGTCTGTGTATAACAAAAGAAAACTTTTATTAAAAAGGAAAGAGAACCCAGAATTCATTTGGGAAGACACCACAACCACAATTCAAAAGCATGTAACCATAAGCATTTGAAATACCCACAGCACAATACATTGGGCAATGTCCTGTGTCTCAGTTTCCCTCTTTGCTTTGTAAAAGTCTGATGGACGAATGTCTCTTTACCACGCCACTCTTTTCCTACACTGCACCCCAAGCATTGTCATTAGTCAGCAAAGACCTCGATTTCAGAGGTGCAGTTACATGGGTCTAGCTCCCACCCCTGAAAAGCGGGTAGGGAGCTGTATCAAGCAATGCATTCCACTGTTATGTTTGCAATGCACTGCAAATTAAGGCTCAATATGGTATCTCTTAAAAGGGATTAGACGACTTCAGCACTAATCTTAGGGTTTTTTTTAAAAGAAATGAATGGTGCAAAGTAATCTTCATTACTGCACAAAATGGAAAAGTGCAAGTATTTAGGGACCATTCTCCGATACACAGAATACTTTGTAAAAACAGCTACTCAAGTTGTTTTTAACAGCTATATTCTATTATACACAGAAGATATGTCCAAACATACATTCTTTCCCACTCATCCCTGCCTCTGTTATCACTGCTGCTGCTTGCTGCTCACTACCACTTCTGCGATGCTGTGTTCTGAGGGTCCCCCACTTAGTCCAGCTCTTCGTGATTTCACTGGGTAGCAAGAAAACTGTGCTGCTGTCTCTTTGGAGCTCAATCAATAAAAATATTCAAGAATGCACTTATTACTAAGTCTCATACTGCACATGGATTAGAAGGACAATGTCAGGTTTAAAAGCTTTTTATTTACTTACCTATTTTACTAATAATTTTAACCTGTGCAACATTAAATCATAGTTTTAAGACTTCTCACTACTCATAGTATTTACTTTTGCATTTCTATTAGCTTGCACAATGGAAACAAACTAATCAATTTCACTTTTGTTCACTTAGTTCACTTGTTGACTCTCACACACTAGTCATGCGATCTTTTTAAACAAATAACTTCCCTTATGGTTTTGCAAGACATTTTCCCAATGCATTTTTAATCATGAAAACAGTGCAGTTTTGTAAAAACTTGTTTTTACTTAGCTTAAATGTGGACCCAATATTATTTTTAAATGTGGTTCCGAAAATCCTAATGAAAATATTCATCCTACGTGTTCCCGTTAATCTTTGTGCGAACAGCTTCTGAATGAGTAGAGCTGGCTGAACAGCCTTTTGAGTTACAGATTATACAAGATCCAATCAGTGGTGTAGCAGTGGTGTCTTTCATATTAACCCTAGAAACTCAATACTTTAGATAGAAGAAAAGTTTCATTAGAGAAAAATGCAAAGTAAACAGACTTTACGAACACTACATTTTGAGCCAAACAAAAAGCTTTTACAAAACTAACTGAAATGTCACTGATTTCAAAAAATTCATGAAAAGTTTTGTCTTCAATAATCATTTCCCTTCAATTTGCAACCCAAACACTGCAGCATTATGGCAGTAGAGAGAACCAATAAATAAAGTTTACTAGAAACTGACCAAAATTTTCAAGTGTAAAGTTAGGACTCTGAATATTTGATACAGTAGAACTTCAAAGATACGAACACCAGCGTTACAGACTTACCAGTCTACCTGACACCCCAGATCAGCCAGCAGCACAGACCCCCCAAAAAAAGAAAATACTGTACTGCCTTGGGGCTTCAGCCACTGTGGCAGGGGAGGGAGATGTCAGGGCTCCAGGCAGAGGCAGGGGAGCTCGGGACTTCTGACGCTCGGGATCTCTGGGGTTCAGGGCTTTAGACAGGGGAGGAGCACTCGAGCTCGGGGCTTCAGCCTGACAGATCCACTCCCAGTTTTAGCCCAGGGGGGAGGGCGCACCAGGTCTTTAGCTAGGAGAGGAGCACTTGTTTCAACCCCAGCACTCCCCCATAGCTAAAGCTCCGATCCCAGCACCACTCCACCCAGCTGAAACCAGACGCGAAGCCACAGGGCTGAAGCCCCAGGCCCCAGCGCTCCCCCAAGTCTAAAGCCCTGAGCCCTGGCGGCCCCTAGGGTCAGAAGCCCCGACCCCCTCCCACCCTGAGCCCTGACAACACTGTTTCCTCTAAGCTGTGTGCGTGTGCGCGTGCACACAGATCCTAAACACTGCGCGCACAAAAATTTGCACAGAAGAAATTATTTTGTGTACACGGCCTGTCAAAAATTAGAGGGAACACTGCCTGACACCCACCCCAGCCCTGCGGCTGCAGCCCCAACTCCCCTGTGGCTGAGGCCCATAACATCTTGTTCAGAGTTACGGACCATTGCAGAGTTACTGACAACCCCCATTCCCAAGGTGTCCAACACCGAGGTTCTACTGTACCTGAAAGTGGCCCCATTTTGAGATGCTAAGCATCTGCAGCTCCGACTGAATTCAACAGGAATGGGAGCTGCAGGCTCTCAGCACCTCAGCAACCATGCACTTAAATAAGAGCCTACATTGTAGGCAGAGTCACAACAATGCCTGTTATTAAGGTTGCATATAAAAATTTCTATTTTAAACCCCATTTTCAGTTGCTTATAACCACGGCTGTGAGTTTGTCATGGATTCTGTGACTTTCCGTGACTTCTGCAGCAGCCAGTGTGGCGGGCCTGTGGGCCATCTGATCAGCCCCCAGGCTAGCCTCACCGGCTGCTGCTGGGGCAGTCTCAGGGCACCACGCCTCCTGCCCCCAACAGCAGCAGGAGTTTGGGTGTGGGAGGGGGCTCAAGGCTGGAGCGTGGGAGGGGGTGAAGGCTCTGGGCAACGCTTACCTTGGGGGAGCTCCCCAGAAGCGACAACATCCCTTGGCTCCAAGCGGAGGCATGGCCAGGGGGCTCTGTGCACTGCCTCCACCTGCAGGCACTGTCCTTGCAGCTCCCACTGGCCACAGTTCCTGGCCAATGGGAGCTGCGGAGCCAGAGCTCAGGGCAGAGGCAGTACACAGAGCTGCCTGGCCATGTCTCCACCGAGGAGCAGAGGGAGGGGGATGATGCCGCTTCTGGGGAGGCATGGAGCCAGGTAGGGAGCCTGCCAATCCTTTCCCCTCGCCCCCAGCACCAGCAGAGGTCTTGGGCCATGCACGACCACCCCCATCTCCCTCCCCCAAGATGTAGTCAGGGGCATATAGTACTAGTCATGGACAGGTCATGGGCCATGAACTTTTATTGCCTGTAACCTGTCCATGACTTTTACTAAAAATACCTGTGGCTAAAACATATAACTGTCAAGCGGCATGGGCAGAAGTTTTCTATGCCTGGTGTCTGCCTCAGATTAGGTTTTTTCCCCCTCCCTTTTGCTCGAGCTTAAATCAGATCAGCCCTTTGCAAAAATGAGGTTGGCAAAACTACATTAATATAGTGAAAAATAAAAATCAGATAGAAAAGTTAACAGCTTTAGTATACCTGTGGTTTGGAGTAAGTAGCTGAAATTTGGCAGAAGGATTGTCCTAAAATCAGAGATGCCATTTACTTTCCCTGTGAAAGTCTATCCAGATTTGACCTAGTTATAAACCACAGAAAATTGTTCTCACAATTTCAAGACTTCCAAAACAAAAAGCACAAACCTGTGTGAAATTCCGAGTCAGGCATTGCAACTGGTCCCCAAACTCATCACCTATTTTCCACTCACTCTTAAAGCACTCCGATTCTGATTATTCATGCTATCCCTTCCTGAATGAGTGCACTGAGGACATACCTGGATTTTATCAGTGTCCCTAAAAACAACAGATCCAAACTCTCAGCTCATTCCAACCCACATCCCCTTAGAGAGATGAAAGGACAAAGCTGACTTTTGTATTGAAAAATCCCTTGAAAAGAATGACCTTAGAATGGACCACTCCAGAAAGGAAGAAAGGCATAAACAATCTCCTTAAAACTATATCTGGTTCAACAGGAAAAAAAAATCATTACATGGTTGTCAATCCCCAAAATACATTCAACTTTTTTGCCAAAGCCCCTCAGCACAGAAAAATCATGACTCAAGTGGCAGAAGCAGGATCTCTGAAGGAATTTTTGTAGACCAGATCATAAAGTTCTCTAAAGTGGAACTTCAAATCCTCATCCATCTTTCTGCAAACAGCTCTAATACATAGTATCTCTGCTCTAAGCCTTAGCTCTCACTCTTTCCCTGTTTCTTCTAAGGAAGTAAAGGTCCACAATAGTCTGGAAAGGTATTAGAAAACAAAAGATCCATCAAATCAGCTCCTGGCTTTCTCTGACATCACACCTCTGATTCTACTAGATTCTCTTCCAGATCAATGCTCTTCAGCACAGCTTCCTAGAGTGGCATATTTGGCTCAACCACCCCTCTTTCTCAACAGAGGAGTGGGAGGGCCAAATTTGAGTGCGGCTGCAACCAGATCACAATGCCACTCATTCTAATTTGGTCCAGCCTTCCCTCCAGCAGCCAGGCAAAATATGTCGCCCTAGGCCAATGAGAAGGGGGGCAGCAGATTACCTTGAACAGCCTCTGGCACCAACACCTTTCACTGCTGTCAAGACAGGAAGCAGCTACCAACCTGGGCCGGAGCTGACCACAAAGCGAGCTGCGCCTCAATCCCTGCCTCAGGCCTGCTGCCATTGAGATGACCAGCCTTCAGTGAGACCCCCTACATTCCCTGAAATAGGACTGTCATGTCACATCCCTGCCCACTATGGGATAGGACCAGCCCACTAACCTCCCACAAGCAGTCATTGACTCAGCAAGGAAGTGGAAGCCAAAATGCTGACAACTCCGCCCCATTTTTCTGAAATGATGCCTGGATCCTACAGGAGTCTCCATGGGTTGTCTTCAAAAAGGCTTGCTGGAACTCTCCACTCTTCTCAAATACTTGAGATCCTACTGTACACATACCTGGCACCCCATATGTTACAGCTGACTCAGGTATTTCTATCACTGCATGGAGTGATATTGTTTGTGATAAGGTCATAGTTGCTGATACCATTGTAACAAAATTGTCCCAGAAAATTAAATAAAATAGCAGTTACATGTGGCAGTGTAGATTTTAGACCCTTCTCTAAAAACTGGATTCCAAAACGCCTTGTTCTTGTCAGTTATTGGGTCTGAGACTCAGAGCTAGCTCCTGCAAACTACAAAAACCTCAATCCTGCACACAAACCTCTTTTACTGATTAAAAAACTAAAATCATGAAACTAAATATTGATTAATATTTTCACCATCTTCTAAAATGAATTTAATTAGTTTCTGATTTCCAAATATTCAAGTCCACCATTTATATAAAATCCTTAAAATGCAAAAGAATATTAATAATATATTCTAACAGAAGGGAAAAAATGCATTCTTTGTTATTAAAAGATAGGTAACAGCCAAGAAATAGCCACATTCAATGTAGGTACAAAAGAAACTGTGGTTTTAAAAAGTAATTTAAGCTTCCTCATGTGATCATTTTTTAAAAGGTCCTTTATAGTATGCTATAAATTTCAATTTCACATTGAAAAGGGCCTCTACAACCAAATATAACTAAAACCAAATGTAACATTAGTACCTAACCTTAAGCACCAAAATCCGTATTTCGGCCCCATTCATCCACTGTCTTCAGTAGAAGTTGTTGAAACAACACCTGTGAATATCAAGCCATCTGTGTGCCCAAGATAAAGGTTTTGGCCTAGAATTTTTTCTTTAGCTTATTACTATTGGCACCAAATGCCTTGGGACATCATATACAGATGTGCTTATAGTATATAGCCTTATTGGTACATACTCCGTATTACAATTCCAAAACTTCCAAAATCAGGTCAGATACCTAAAATATGAGATTAAAAAAAAATCTTATGACTTTGAGGAAAAAAAACTAAATGATGTTTAACTTTGTACATTAACCATGTTTAACTTTGACTCCTTTGCAGGAGCTCTCGCTAGACGTTGTGAAGGATGGATGTCTTGATGACTACCTATTCTGTTCATGCCCTCTGGGGCACCTGGCATTGGCCACCGTCGGAAGACATAAGAACAGCCATACTGGGTCAGACCAAAGGTCCATCTAGCCCAGTATCCTGTCTTCTGACAGTAGCCAAAGACAAGCTACTGGGCTAGATGGACCTTTGGTCTGACCCAGTATAGCCGTTCTTATGTAGAATTCTCTGGCCAGCTTACAGATCTCGTAGTGCTGGGCACTGTACAAACACAGAGTACGAGACAGTTCCTGCTCTGAAGAGCTTAGAATCTAGTGCAAAGTGTAGTTAGTTATGTGGGAGTTGGACACAGGAAACACAAACTCATTTCATACACGGGCTACCAAAATTCCATTAGATAAGGACAATTCATCCTGATTGAACTCGGCAGGATTCAAAACTGGTGACATACAGGCAAAAGCCTCTACAGTTCATTAGCAAAGCTTTAAGACATCCACTCCCCATAATTGTTAATGTTACATCTTTGAGAATGACGCTTGTTTTTGAAAGATAAGCTTACCAAAACAATTTCTCAGCCTGCTCCAGAAACAGACTGTGATATTGTAGTTACAGATAGCATAACTAAATGCAACAATGCCCCTATTTTGGTAAACTCTGGGGAACAAACTCAGGACCTATAGATGTAAAAGCATGAACCTCTACCACTTCACCTGAAGAATCAGATCTCTTGTCTTAGATAACATGTAAAGGTTTATCTGGTAAAGGCACAGTGCCACACTATGTTAGCATGTGCTACAGATTCACCCAGTCTCAAAGACTGTGTGGTAAAGTAGATAAAAATTTACTCTGTTATATTAGAAACTGGGGTTCTATTCCCAACTGTGTCTGTAGTGACCTTTCAGAGTAACAGCCGTGTTAGTCTGTATTCGCAAAAAGAAAAGGAGGACTTGTGGCACCTTAGAGACTAACCAATTTATTTGAGCATAAGCTTTCGTGAGCTACAGCTCACTTCATCGGATGCATACTGTGGAAAATACAGAAGATGTATTAACATTAAGATATAAGAACATCTTCATCGGATGCATACTGTGGAAAATACAGAAGATGTATTAACATTAAGATATAAGAACATCTTCATCGGATGCATACTGTGGAAAATACAGAAGATGTTCTTATATCTTAATGTTAATACATCTTCTGTATTTTCCACAGTATGCATCCGATGAAGTGAGCTGTAGCTCACGAAAGCTTATGCTCAAATAAATTGGTTAGTTTCTAAGGTGCCACAAGTACTCCTTTTCTTTTTGTAGTGATCTTGTGCAAGCTCTCAGCTATCTTACCTCTGAAATAGGCAAATTACAGTTATCCCTCAAGACAGCAGTTTGAGCTATATTCTCATAAGGGTATACAAAAATATTAACATCAGCCCATGGAAGAACTGGGACTAGAACTCATGATGTCTGGGTTTGCAGGGAATTGTTGGAGAAGTCTCTCACAACCTGGTTTTCTTTCCCAAAATTGTGAGGCCAGAGCTTCTCATCATGGCAAGACTGTTTACAACAGAGGCTACATCATATTACTCATCATAAAAATCGCAAAAGTCTGCAACAGTGTGTAAGTAGCATTCCAAAAGTATCAACTGTCATTCAAGACATGACTGTTTACGTAAAAGATTTATTACACAGGAGGCCTGCATATTTTTAGAGGTAGCTAGCACTACAAGTGAGCATTAGATAAACAATTAGTTTTAAAAAGCTATTTCGTCATTAATTATTCTAAACATGTCCTGCTTCCCAAACATTGGCCTGCTTCCATCCCCAGAAGTGTAGCCAGCTCCCATATTGACACTACAGCCTGGCACATGACACATTTTACATCTACAGTAGAACCTCAGAGTTATGAACACCTCAGGAATGGAGGTGGTGAGTTATGAATATTTCAGAGTTACACAGTCTAAACAAAACGTTATGGTTGTTCTTTCAAAAGTTTATCCCTGAACAAGGACTCAATACAGCTTTGAAACTTTACTATGCAGAAGAAAAATGCACCTTTTAACCATCTTAACTGAAAGGAAACAAGTACAGAAAAAGTTTCCTTACTTTATCAAATTTTTTTTTTTAAACTTTCCCTTTTTTTTAGTATTTTATGTTTAACACAGTACTGTACTGCAGTGGTGAGTTGGAGCCGGTTCGCGTGAACCGGTTGTTAAATTTTGAAGCACTTTTAAAACCGGTTGTTAAAAATAGTTATGAAAACAAATGTTATAAAATGATCTTAAAATCGAATAATCTTATAAAACAGTGTAGAAAATAATACGGCAGGGGTCGGCAACTGGCGGCATGCAAGCCAATTTTTACTGACACACTGCTGCCACACCGCTGGCCCCACTCAGCCTGCTGCCTGCCTGGGTGAATGGAACTGAGTGGATCCGGCAGCCGGGCCCACAGCTGGCAGGAGCCAGCAGACGGAACCCCAGACCGGCGGCCGCCGGCCCCGCGCAGCCCACCGCCGGCCCCGCGCAGCCCACCGCCGGCCCCGCGCAGCCCACCGCCGGTCTGGAGTTCCAGCTGCTGGCCTCTTCCCAGCTGGGGTCCCAGCCATTGGCCCCGCTCATCCCGCTGCTGGCCTGGGTGAACGGAGCCCCCAGCCAGCAGCAGGCTGAGCGGGGCCGGCGGCCAGGACCCCAGCTGGCAGGAACTGGTGGACTGAACCCCAGACCGGAGGCAGGTGAGCCACTGCCAGTCTGGGGTTCTGTCCGCCACCCCACTCAGCCCACTGATGGTCTGGGGTTCCGGCTGACAGCCCCTTGCCAGCCGGGGTCCTGGCCATCAGCCCCGCTCAGCCTGCTGCTGACCTGGAATACCAGGCACCAGCCCCGCTTACCTCGCTGCTGGTCCGGGGTTCCAGTCACCTGGCCGCCAGCCCCGCTTAGGCCGCTGCCAGTCTGGGGTTCCACTGGGGGCTCTTGTCAATGTAAAATTTATAACTGGCATGGGAAACCTTACATTAATGAAGACTTGGCACGCCACTTCTCAAAAGTTGCCGACCCCTGTAATATGGTATATAAAATAAACTTCAAATGCAAAGGGATGCACAATTCTAGCCGTTAAAGAGCCGTTTCTACAACAGATAGGTCAAGATTTATGTTGCTACATGCATGCGCATGTAATGTCGTCACAGGCTGCAACTCAGTTGCATCCAAGTTCGTCCTGACGCGAGACAAACGTCTAGTTTATTATTTTATTAACAGGGATCGCACTTGCCTCGTTCGTGCACTTGCTCAACTGTTTTCTATCCGATTCAACAAGACCAGTGAGTTATAGTCGGTCTGTTTGTTTCTAGTAAATTGCGCGTGATATTTCAGTGTGTAATACTAACTGCACTGTTATTCGAAGATTAAAGTTTTCTATTCAATATTATTTACCCTTCATAATGAAACGCCAGAAAAGCATTAGTGATTGGTTTTCCAATAAAATGACAAAGGTCAGCTCCCAGACTACTGCACTGGGGAGCACAGCATGGGGAGGAGGTGACCAGCCCTCTGTAGAGAAAGAAGTGGTTCGGGACTATTTAGAAATGCTGGACGAGCACAAGTCCATGGGGCCGGATGCACTGCATCCGGGAGTGCTAAAGGAGTTGGCAGATGTGATTGCAGAGCCATTGGCCATTATCTTGGAAAACTCATGGCGATCAGCGGAAGTCCCGGACAACTGGAAAAAGGCTAATGTAATGCCCATCTTTAAAAAAGGGAAGGAGGATCCTGGGAACTAGAGGCCAGTCGGCCTCACCTCAGTCCATGGAAAAATCATGGAGCAGGTCCTCAAGGAATCAATCCTGAAGCACTCAGAGGAGAGGAAAGTGATCAGGAACAGTCAGCATGGATTCATCAAGGGAAAGTCATGCCTGACTAATCTAATTGCCTTCTATGACAAGATAACTGGCTCTGTGGATGAGGGGAAAGCGGTGGATGTGTTGTTCCTTGACTTTAGCAAAGCTTTTCACACGGTCTCCCACAATATTCTTGCCAGCAAGTTAAAGAAGTATGGGGGGGATGAATGGACTATCAGGTGGACAGAAAGTTGGCTAGATTGTCGGGCTCAATGGGTAGTGATCAATGGCTCCATGTCTAGTTGGCAGCCAGTATAAAGTGGAGTGCCCCAAGGGTCAGTCCTCAGGCTGGTTTTGTTCAATATCTTCATAAATGATCTGGAGGATGGTGTGGATTGCACCCTCAGCAAGTTTGCAGATGACACTAAACTGGGAGGAGAGGTAGATACGCTGGAGAGTAGGGATAGGATACAGAGGGACCTAGACAAATTAGAGGATTGGGCCAAAAGAAATCCGATGAGGTTCAACAAGGACAAGTGCAGAGACCTGCACTTAGGATGGAAGAATCCCATGCACCGCTACAGACTAGGGACCGAATGGCTAGGCAGCAGTTCTGCAGAAAAGGACCTAGGGGTTACAGTGGATGAGAATCTGGATATGAGTCAACAGTGTGCCCTTGTTGCCAAGAAGCCCAATGGCATTTTGGGATCTATAAGTAGGGGCACTGCCAGCAGATCGAGGGACGTGATCGTTCCCCTCTATTCTACATTGGTGAGGCCTCATCTGGAGTACTGTGTCCAGTTTTGGGCCCCACACTACAAGAAGGATGTGGAAAAATTGGAAAGAGTCCAGCGGAGGACAACGAAAATGATTAGGGGACTGGAACACATGACTTATGAGGAGAGGCTGAGGGAACTGGGATTGTTTAGTCTGCAGAAGAGAAGAATGAGGGGGGATTTGATAGCTGCTTTCAACTACCTGAAAGAGGGTTCCAAAGACGATAGCTCTAGACTGTTCTCAGTGGTAGCTGATGACAGAACAAGGAGTAATGGTCTCAAGTTGCAGTGGGGGAGGTATAGGTTGGATATTAGGAAAAACTTTTTCACTAGGAGGGTGGTGAAACACTGGAATGCGTTACCTCGGGAGGTGGTGGAATCTCCTTCCTTTGAGGTTTTTAAGGTCAGCCTTGACAAAGCCCTGGCTGGGATGATTTAGTTGGGGATTGCTCCTGCTTTGAGCAGGGGGTTGGACTAGATGACCTCCTGAGGTCCCTTCCAACCCCAATATTCTATGATTAGTCAGTAGTTCTAGTAGTGAAAATAATTATTTAAATACTGAAAACACCGATGACAATTTTGGTGATGAAAATACCTTAAATGTTGAATCATCTGAAAATGTGTCTGCAACGGAAGAGGATTTACATGATTGTGAAAATGTAGTACCTAATTGTTGGACTGCCAAGCAGCACAATATTTTTTTAAAGAAATATAATGGCTTGATAATTGAAGGCAAAAAACTTGGCTGTTTCCACTGTGCAAATGTCACATTTGAGGGTCATTGAAGGAAAATCTTTACACATTTCTTCAGAATGGCAAAAGTGTACTATTAAAGCATCTGGAACAGATAAAGTTCAGCAAGCCTCATTAGGGAAAAAAAGAAGGAACGTTTGGAATCAAGCTCTCATTTGAGAGTTATAAATATTTTCAATGAATCTAAAAAAAGAAACTCTCACTATAGTGATTGATAAACTTACTGAACAAAATATTGCAATAACCAGCAAAATTTTCAACATAGTTTACAGCTTAGTAAAAAGAAACCGATCAATATCGGATATGGAGGATGAAGTGGAGCTACAAATTAAGAATGAAACCGATTTAGGGAATGGCCTACATTCTCGATTTTCAGCCATCAGAATCGTAGAGCATATTGCTGAATTAATAAGAAAACAAATTTTTAGTAAAATCATCTAAAACAATTCAAAGATTTGTATTATTATTGAATAAGCTTCTACAATTTCAAGTAAAACTGTGCTTGTAAGTCTTATAAAATGTGAATTACAAGATTCTTCAAAAGCAGAAAATATTTATAATGTTTTGAGAAATATATTAACTGATACAGGACTTGACACAGAATATTTAAAGAAAAATTTAATCGGATTTTGTTCTGATGGCGCAAGCACCATGCTTGGACATAAATCTGGAGTTGCTACAAGACTGCTTCAAGATTTTTCCAAACATTATAATTTGGCATTGTTTGAATCACCAGCTACAACTGGCTTTGGATGATGCTATAAATGATATCAATAAATAAGCC
The DNA here is from genome assembly GCF_965140295.1 of Lepidochelys olivacea. NCBI lineage: Eukaryota > Metazoa > Chordata > Testudines > Cheloniidae > Lepidochelys > Lepidochelys olivacea. The sequence continues at coordinate 79,427,843 of NC_140421.1, read as the reverse complement.
ATTATCAAGATTTTTTGGACAAGATTTAGGCAATTTTTCATCAGTCAAATAAAAGACAGTTTGAACTTAAACAAGTTTCTGAAGAACTATATATTGAAATCATCAAAATAGGCAGTGTTTTTGGTCCACGATGGGCTTCTTGTAGCCTTAGAGCTGTCAAAGTGGTCTGGAGAGCTTATCCAGCTCTTTTATTTATTTTTCCAAAAATAAGACATTTTCTGGCATGGAAAAAAGATTGAAAAACAAAATTTTTAAAAGACTTGGCATTAACATTTCGATTGACATTTTGGATGAACTTGCATGATTATCAAATGCACTGCAGGCGAGACAACTGAGTTTAACAAAGGCAGATAAGCTAATCAAACGAACAATTGATTTTTTCATACAATTAAAAGATAGTTTTAGTATATAAGAAAATAAAATTAATGAAATGATAGAAAGTGATGCTTTTAAATGTATAGAGTTTGAAGATAATGTAAGGTTTAAATCACTGCCATGAGACAAAGTAATAGAGTGTATAATTTAAAAAATGAAGGCAAGATTAGTAAACGAAAATCACATTAAATATAAAGAAGATAATTTAGGTCATTCTAGTAATACACCTAAAACAGTTGAATTATTCAATGTTATGGATCCCATTTCATGGAATATTGAAGAAGTCAGGTTACTTTAGAAATCAGGAGAAGAAAAAGTGCATGAATTAAATAAATTCATAAAATGTGTAGTTGATGTAAAGGATTTTAAAAAATCTTCCTGATCTGGAAACAATAAGGAAAGCAAAGCAAATTATGAACACAATTGCAATTAGTTCTGCAGAAGCAGAAAGAGCTTTTTCATTGATGAATATTATTTTTAGTAATAAAAGGGCGAATTTAACAATTAAACGTATCTCAAGCTTTATGACCATCTATTTGTTGGGAAAACCACTAAGTTCTTGGAACCCAATACCATATGTTAAAGCATGGATGAGAAGTCATCGATCCACATTAGATACCAGAGTTTGTGTATCCAACACGAAAGATTATGGAGAAGATCAAGAAGCCATTTGGAAATTACTACCTAATTAGTAATAAATAATGTACTTAAATATTCTTTAAAATATTGCTTGTTGCATTGTATACTTCAACATGAATATATTACACTTTTTATTTTTAACAACTTAAGTAGTTCACAGGTAATATTTTAAAAATACAAGAATAATAGACATTTCATTCTTAAATATTATTATCGTTTGCTTACTCATACATCTCTTCTTTATATTTTCTTCTTTTCAAATGTATTTTAAATTCGTTTAAGAAAGCAATACTTTGTTTCTATTGTAATAAACGTAAAAAAAATTGTTTTTATTGTTAAGTATGACTCCCAATGACTCAATGCATTGCCATTTCTTATGGAAAAAGGTACAAAAAATACGTACTGTGGCACATCCCTTAAATCATAACTTTTTATAGGGAACCGGTTGTTAAGATTTTGGCAGCTCATCACTGCTGTACTGTATTTTTTTTTGGGGGGGGGGGGTGTCATCTCTCTGCTGCTGCCTGATTGCATACTTCTGGTTCCAAATAAGGTGTGTGGTTGACTGATCAGTTTGTAACTCTGAGGTTCTACTGTAGAACAGTCTCCTGATGGAAGAAGCAGCAAGGTTTTATACGGAGTCAAACAGCATGGCAAATGTGTTACTGTGTTTTCAAGTAAGCAAAATTGTACCACATACTTAACTCAAACCAATAGGTCCTGTTTACACTAAGAAAAATGGGATCATTTAATTCATTACTGGTAAAACCAACAGCTTGTCTACACTACCTGCCGGATTGGTGGGCAGCGATCGATCCAGCAGGGGTCGATCACATCTAATATAGACGTGATAAATCGACCGCTAAGCGCTCTCCCGTTGACTCCAGTACTCCACCAGAACGAGGAGTGCAAGCAGAGTCAACAGGAGAGCTTCAGCTGTCGACTTACCGCAGTGAAGTTGCGTATCTTAGATCGACCTCGTGCAGAGGTGTAGACAAGCCCTCAATCAGGGGTAGAAGTAGACATTGCTCTGGCATTTTTACCATTATGTCATCTACCTCCTGCTCGGAGCCCCCCAAGCCTCATCTCTATGCTTCTTCAGTAGCCTCAAAGCTAATAGGGAAATTCCAACATGGTGCATGCTAGGTGCATCACATTGGCTCTGGTGCTAGTTGAGCATTCAAAGTTGCTAGCAGAAAAATAAAAAGACTAATTTAGAATCATGTGTGTGGAATGTCTTATCTTTGCTATTTAGCACCTAGCTGAAGAGCTAATGGAAAGCATAGCTCAAAAAACAGTTTTGCTTTTAAAGACTTGATCCAACTTTATGACCGACACTGCTCAAAACGACACATACCTCTGTAACATTTTTGACAAGTTTGAGATGACAAGGTTCCTTCGCTTATAGAAATCAGCTGAATGAAAAATTCTTAAGCAGTGTTCTGTCCAGACCTCAAAGGGGTCAAGCAGGAATGCACAAAAAAGGGAGGATCTACAACAAGCAGCAGCCACTCTTCCACCACCACCCAAGCGCACAACAATCTTCCTCAATCTCTGGAAAAATATATTCAATTAAATGTGCAAAAATTAGCGGCAGCAATCTACAAGAGAGTGTAGGATGCATGCAGCTACAAAGTACTGTGGGATTAGGAACCTGGAAACAAACAGCAGCTCTTTTTGGGGCTATACGTGGGGAAAAAAGGTTGAAAAACCCTGATATATTTAATGTAAATTTGTCATGTAATTTAAAAAAATTAAAAAAAATAAAGAAATGCTCAGGGATGGAAACAGAAGAAGTTCAAATATGGGCAAAAATGATGAAGTGTTAATATGACACCCTGAGCTAACTACTACATGCCGCAATGGAAAGCGATTTGTTTCTAATTACATACATTTAAACACCACTTACAGCAACATTGTGAGGAAAGCCACAAAAAATACTGTTTTGATTCAGTATCTGATACCATCGCAATGGCAGTTTTGACTTCAAATCTTTAAAACATTTCCTATCATCTAAAACTGGTCTGAAGAAAAAGCAGCATCAAACAAATTAGTTTTTATCTGCAATAATAATTAAGTTGACTTATGTTAACTCACTTTAGCTATAGTTCAAAGAATTTTAAAATACAAAAACCCTTCAACAAACAGATTTTACCCAAATTAAAATGTAACAGCTTGGCCTGCCCCAAAAAAAAAAAAAAAAAAAATTGTGAAGCCAATTTAAAATCCAGCTAGACCCAACCAAATACTCCAGAAATAATGAAACCTAAGTATACACAGGCCAGAGAAACAGATGGCAAAGCCATGCTAGGAAAATCAATGTAGCTTGTTTTAAACAATCAGGGAACAAAGCCATTCGACCTCAAAGAGCAGCCATGGTGCTCTTTATTCTACAGTAATTAATCTATACACACATACAGTTCTCCTCTTCAAAAGAGAACAATATCAAACAGGAGTCCAAGATATTAAAAATGAAATTCTGAAGATTGGCTAGAAATTATTAGAAATGGATACAGCAATTCAGAACCTTTCTAGCAACAGCTCTCTCGATAGCATAAAGTCTGAAAAACTAACAAGGAATAGATCTCAGCTAGTCGCACAGCAACTAACTTCAAGAAGTTATTAAAATATACCTTCTATGAAGTGAATGGTTCAATGATCGGCAATAGTTCATAGAACTTTGCACCTCTAGGTCAGCAGTTCAAATCCAGACGAGACCACTACTTAAGAGTTATCTAATGATCAGGGTGAAGCAATATAAAAATCACTTTTTTTAAAATCATTGATTTAATTGAGGCTGAAGCTTTTTTAAACTAATGTATAATTAACTAAGTATATAAAGACATACTACTGAAAGAGTCCCTTATTTGAGTTTATTGAGCTGCTACAAGAAAAAAAATGAAATACTTACAACTGAAGCCCTGACCCTGCAAACATTTAAGAAGATACGTGATTTTACACACATGATTAGCCCCACTGATTTCAGTGGGGCTATCAATGGGCTTAAAGTTAAATACCTGTATCTGCATAACATTCAGTGCATAACAGGCTAAAATTGTATTTTTATTAAAAACTTCTTAGTGGCACAGAATCTTTGTCACATCATGAAGAACTAGAACTAGTAGCACAAGGCCCACTGACTTCAACCTCAGATGAAGCATAGCCTGGATGATGCAATTCAACTTTCTTGATTTGTAGAAGCCTGATATATCAGCAGGCAATGCTGACTGAAAATACAGCATGGGCTATTTTCTTATCTATTTGCAATTGTTCTCATAATAACTATGTTAATGAGGCTCTGGACTTCTTTTCCAGCATAGTGAACATTTTAAATGGGATACTTCTTGTAGAAAATACCTCCATGGAAAATATGAAATTCTAGGGAATTAATATACAAAGCCCAGTTTAGCAATTTAAGACTACAAAATGGGAAGAAAGTAAAGAACTAGCAACATGCAAATAAAAATCTGCTTTAATTTAAAAACTGAAGCAAACAATTTTTAAATTAAAAATGGGATGTTTTTAAAATCTTTTTTATCCGCCCAGATTGGTATTTATTAAACATTTTGTGTCAGGCCCCTTGCTGATGTCTAAGGGCTTGTCTACACCTACCAGAGGATCGACGAGCAGTGATCGATGCATCGGCGGTCGATTTAGTGGGTCTAGCGAAGACCTATTAAATCAACTGCAGATCGCTCTCCCATCGACTTCTGTACTCCACTGGATGGAGAAGAGATGGGGGAGTCAACGGGAGAGCATCTCCTGTCGAGATCACGTAGTGTGGACCCCACAGTGAGTAGATCTAAGCTACATCAATTTGAGTTACGCTATTCACATAACTAAAATTGCATAACTTAGATCGAATTTCCCCTGTAGTGTAGACAAGGCCTAAGAGGGCGATCAATGACGGTCCAAGATGACTAATTTGCCCTCTGCACCGTAAGCGTTCCTAGAAATCTCTAGAACAGAATTACAATGTAAATTGGAGAGAATGGGGAAGTTTGTTTTGCACCTGCCATACTTATTTTGCAAAGAAACAGAACACTTTACTGTCTAGTAATAGCTGATATTTGTTAAGTGTTACAGCCGGCTCCATACATTTCACTCTCCCTGTCCAAAAAAGCTTACAAGCTAATCTTTTCAAGACCACTATATTTACTTTGAAAACATGCTAGTTCAGAACATAAAACTCTTCTGTGAGGGTGTAAAGAAGAGCAATTACATTAAGCAATTAATAATTTTAGAATACCACCATGTATATTAGGTAGGACTACAAATATACCTCACTGTAAACTTCTTTCATAACTGAGCATTTAAAAAAGTATCACTAACATGTTAACATACCAGCATAATTCATTTCTTTAACCACAATATTTCAGAAATCAAATGAAAAAATTAATAAGCTGATGCTAGTTAGAATAGACTTTATTCCCTTTTTTAGTAAGGAGTGTCCTTAAGGTTTGTGGACTATCATTTGTAATATATAAAGCAAATTATGCAGCTGGAAGCCAATATGCAGCAGCCTGCTGGTGGCACACTTCAGTTATCCTGAGACATCACAAATTCAGAGCACTCAGTGTAACAATGAATTCCTAATGTAGGTGAAGTTAGTTCTAAAAAACATACTTAACGGTAATAGAAAAGCAGGATATGGTGGACTTATAATAAAAAGACTTTCTTTTCCTCCTTCGCCATGGTACCCTTGTTGGGTTATTTAATTTTCTCCAAAGATTTTATATAGTTTCTTACATCCGCTGACATTCAAACCACATAGTAAACTGTGAATTTGCAGCACTAAACTATTTTAGAATTTTTAGATTACAGAACTGGAAAAGTAGAAACTTAAGGGTTCTTTGACCATTAGCTATGCACAAGTGTAATTAAACATTTAGGTACAACTATCTCAGCCACCAGGAGAACATATATTTGTTAATAACTAAAATGTTGTGATGCTCTCACCCCTTGTGGGCCACTCCAAAAGAAATATTCTATACACCAATGAAATTCTGAAATTACAAGTAATTTAAGGAATTTATTTTATTTAGCCCAGTGCTCAAATACCTTAATCGTGTTTCAAATTGCATAGCATAAATCTTTCTTGGTAGTCCAGGTTTTCAGTTCTGTAATTAGTTAAACCACATGCCCCCATCACCAACTACTCTACAGGGAATTGTGCTTCTCTTTACATCACTATTGTCTGCTGGTTGAGATGTATGTGTGTGTCTGCATCTTCTTCGGTCAATCCCTCTCTAATTGTTGCTCTTTACAGACAGGACCCCTCAATTCTATTAGTTTCTTGAACTTGAGTTTGTTAGAGTAATACCACTCTGAGGGCTTGTCTACGCCATGCAGCTTTTAGTGACAAGGCTGTGTCGACACATCCTTGTTGCTAAAAGTCAGCGTGCGTAAACACTCTTTTTCGGTACTTTGTCGGCATTTTTGCCAACAAAATACTTTCAACCCCACGAGCAACATTAGCTTTGTCGGCAGGAGAGCGCTCCTGCCGACAAAGCCCCGTTCGCACTGCCACTCGCGTCGGCAAAACTTTTGTCCTTCGTGGGGGGACTTTTTAACTACCCATGAAAGACAAAAGTTTTGTTGACAGTGCCTATGCATAAACAACCCTAAATAAATCTACAGTTAGGAAATGCAAGAGCGAACTGCTGAAAAAAATACATTTTAAAGTGGAATCCCCTCACCTTACCCACTCCCTAAGACCATTGCACCATAGAAGATTAAGCATGAAAATATTGTACTCACACATCAATGAACTACATTTAAAGATCAGATGATCCTGGTCAGTTTTTATAGTGTTTCATCAACTTTTTTAAAAGGATAAATTTTAAAAGGTAATTTTAGTGAACATGGAGTACTTTAAAGCCATTTTGAGCCTTTGTCTTTGAATCGGTGTTCTAAATGTGACTGAACGATACTATTTTCTAATCCCAAATCAGAGGCATTGGTTGCATGTTAGGTTCCTAAACTGCATTTTAGTTAAGCATCAAGAAACCAAAACCCAAAACCTCCAGCTTTAGCTATCAATATGTTGAGTGGCGAGAAGTGAGTAGACTTACACAACTGATTTTAAAGGCAATGACCGAGGATATGAATTGCCAGAACAAAATACACGTTGCGTTTTAACTCGGCAGAGCACGAAGACAGACGCGAGGGACTTTAGGTAGCTAGAAACGGACCCTCTGAAGAGTCTTCCCTGCAGCTGCCCACAGCCACAGCAAAGCCGGCTAGCGACCCCTCACACATATGGACTGAAAATCGCCAGCGGTCTTTGGGCCTAATCTTGTCTGAACTCCCTGCAGAGAGAGAGAGAGCGAGAGACCCAACCCCGGCCCCGGCCCCGGCCCCCAGCGCGGTGCCCCGGCCCCCAGCAAACCTGCGCTACGGATTCAGCAAGTCGCAGCCTCGCCCGCCGCAAACATGCCGGGGATGGAGGCGGCTTCTCCCCGGACACCGCGCCCGGGCGAGGGGAGCCGGGGGGGGGGGCCGCGGCGGGCTTGTGACCCGAGTCCCCCCGCCCCGGCCCCGCCGCGGGTCCAGCGAAACAGGACGTCGCCCTGCCCCGGGGCCGGCCCCCGCCGCGGCGCCCCCGCACCTGCCGCCGCGCGCCCTGGCCCCCGCCGCCGGCACCCCGAGCCCGCCCCGCCGCCGGGACCCCCGCCCCGCCGCCGGGACCCCCGCCCCGAGCGCTCCGCAGCCTCCGGCGGGCGGGCGGGCCGGCGCAGCCCGGGGACGGAGCGTCAGGACCTGGACAGGTCCCGGCGGGGCGGGGCGGTCCCTCGAGCCGCGGCGAGCCCCGCCGGGGCCGCCCCTCACCTGGCCGCGGGTCCTGCGGCTCCCCCCGCCCCGCCGCTCACCAGCGGGCGGCGGCCGCCTCGCGCTCCCCTCAGCCGACACTGAGCGCGGGCGGCGGCGGGCAACGGCGCTGCTCGGCTCAGGCCGACCGGCCCCGCGCGCACGCGCGCTGCTCCACGGCCCCTGCAGGCGCGAGCCCGCCAACGCGTTCACGCGCCTCTCGCGCCAGCCGGGGCCGCGGGCTGAAGGGGCCGCAGGAGGCGAGGGGCGGGCCTTGGCGCGCGCGCGACGCAGACAGAGAGGCCGCCGGGCGGCCCCGCGGGGGAGGAGTCAGAGGAACCACCCCGGCCGCTGATTGGTGGGCGGGGCGGCGCCGTGCACGCGCCTCTGCTCCCCGCCCGGGATCCGCAGCGTGGCGCGTGCCCTCGCGCGAGGGGGGCGGGGGCTGGGCGGCAGGTGCAGGGCGCGGGTCGGGGCCCGGCCCGGGGACGGAGCGCGGGAGGCCACAGGGTTACGTGTCCCTGGGGGGGGAGCCTGAGGAGACCCAGGGCCCTGCGCTGGCCGGGAAACGAGCGAGCCCCGGCGCTGCAGAGCACGTTGGAGGCCCCCGGGGTCACCGGCCCCCGGACCGGGGGGAAGAGCCGCCCCCGGCCCCGGCCCCCGGCGGGCCTTGAGCCAGCGAACCCGCCACGCACCTGCCGGAGGGAGTCCCGCACCCTGGCCCGCGCCGCCCCGTGTCCCGCCTCCAGCTGCGCCCCGCCCTGGCGCCTCCGAGACCAGGGGCTACATCAAAGTGCGTGGGGGTGGGGAGCCCCCTCCCTGCCCCCAGCAGCGGGCCCGCGGGAGCACGAGGTCCTGGGAACATAGGACAGACTGGAAGGGAGCTCCAGGCCTGCTAAGCCCTGCTGACACTGGTCACTGCGAGCAACCACATCATCCCTTCCCAGTCGCAAATTTGTCACCCTCTCTCTCAGACCCTGTACCCTCTCTCTCCTAAAACTAACTAAGTTGTTTGCCCCCCCCCCCCGAGGGGAGTGAGCCCCTCGTCCCGCACCATCTGGGTAAAAGAAAAGGGTCCAGGCATCTTTCTTGGTAGCAACTGGGAGACACTGTTCCCCCAAATAGGGGGAGGCCTCCAGGTGAAGTATGGGGCATGTAACTTTCATCAGCAAGCATTTTAGCCATTGTTGGTTCCAAAATCAAGACCCTTACTTGCAATAAGTTTGCTTTGACCTTGCTCTGTTATACCATAAATAATTGACTCTCTAGGTCATTGCACCAGTTAACTGTTCAGATCCATCTGGTTCAGGCCAGGTCTATACTAAGAGTGCTATGCTGTACCAGCTAGACCAGTATACTGCCCTGCTCCTACTGCAGATGCAGTTTTGCTGGTATCCATATTACAGGCTCTTGCTGGCACAGCTACTGATCGCATAAATCACATCTCATTATACCCCTGACCAATATAGCTATGTGAGCAAGAATTTCTAGTGTAGACCTGGCCTTAGCTTTATTATGTTGGTCTGTAGCACAATGGTCAGTGGTCTCAGATGGCAGCTAGTTTCTTGTAAAGAAAACGAGCCTTTCCCAAGTGCCATTCTTGTATGGATCATCATACCCTTGAGATTTCTGAGTGACTTTGTCTAGTCGTTTTCAGTCTCTTTCATGCTCCCACAGGAATATGTTACAGACTGCTAATATTCCTAGCCCTGCACACATGGGAGGATTTCACTCTCTAAGGGCTGGTCTGAACAAAAGCTGTATCCTTTAACAATAATGAAAGGATACAACTCCCAGCGTGGAGTTATACTGAGATAACGGAGTGTTTTCTTGGTATAGCTCTTCCCATATGGGAAGGGAAATAAACTATACTGATCTAACTGTGTCTAACTAGGGATTGTACAGGTATAACTCTTGGGGTTAAAAAAAATCACACCTTGAACCCAAATAGTTGTATCAGTACAAGAACTGTGTAGGCTTGACTTGAGGGCTTGTTTTCACCAGTTTTTAACTGCAAATTAACTGATTGCAGTTACCCTGAAGTAGTTCATACTGGATCTGGTCATGAATTTTCTAGTAAAACGTAACTCTGCTAGCCACCAAATATCATGGACTTAATAAAGACACTGGCTTTATGACTCATTGCAACAATCTGTAAACTACTAGCCCTCCTTCATCCTATGACTGTCGTATAACTGCCCACTTCACCCTGAATGGTCTCTTGCAACGTGGTAACTCCTTCTCTGTTCCATCTTGTGTTTAGCTGTCACACTTGAAGAACCTTTCCCAGACCCGAAGGAGAGCTCTGTGTAACCTCGAAAGCTTGTTGCTTGTACCAATAGAAATTGGTCCAATACAAGATATTACCTCCCCCACCTTGTCTCTCAATATGCTGAGACCAACACAGTTTCAGCAACACTGCAAACAGTGAAATATAAAAGCACCCTTTGTTCTCCATCATACTCCCTTATCCTTGCTGGAACATTTATAAAGGGATTCTCACACATCTTCCTTCTAAAACTGACTCCGATGAAACCTCAAGAAAATGTAAAAGATTTCTTTTTTAGATGATCCACTTATGGAAATTAATTCTGTTTTTAGCAATGAATACAAATTTGCCATTTTGATGCTACTAGATATGCAGTTGCTTGCTAATGAAGCTTTTGGATAATACCAAGTTTGTTGATATCTATCAACTCTCTGACTCCTTCCTTTCTGATTTTGACATGTGGCTCTTCCTCTCTTCAGAATCTACCTTGGTGACTTCACCTTTTGAGTTGACAACCTGTCCAACCTTTTAGCCTTCCATTTTCTTGCCTTCACCTTCTTGTTTGACCATCAAGTCTCCTATACACCAATGAGGCCATTTCCTTATCTTCACTGAGATCTACTTATTCTCAAACCTCTTACTAACTAGTTTCCAGTCACCATCTGATTACCTGTAACAGTCTGCCAGGCCCTGCATTTCTGCCTTTCACCTGGTCTTTCCATGCCCTCCAATTCACTACCATCCCCAATCTCTTTCAGCTTTAAGCACCCCCCTTTCCTTCCCCTTTCCTTGATTCTGTAGTCAAATTCCTCAACTTTACCCCCCTGCAACCCTTTATTTCTCTGACCCCCTTTCTCACTGCAGTGCTGTTCCTGACCCCTGCTCACATAAACACATTCCTGTTCCCCTTCACCTCTATGTTTCTTGCAAAAAAACTACAGCTTCCGTCCTTGAGTCCTATGCCTACAATTCACATCACCTATTTACCATCCTTGACTACCTTTTCAAGCCTTCTCTTGTAGTTCAATCCTTCTCTCTCTCCACCCAGGGCCTCGTGATTTTTTCCCAAGAAATTTGACAAGATCCTTCCATTTTCAGCCCTTTTCAACCCTCATTTCCACCTCTTTCACTACCCTTTCCCATCGCTTCTGTTACCCCAGTCACCAGCTCTGTGTAACTCATTTATCTTCATAAATGATCTGGAGGATGGTGTGGATTGCACTCTCAGCAAATTTGCGGATGATACTAAACTGGGAGGAGTGGTAGATACGCTGGAGGGGAGGGATAGGATACAGAAGGACCTAGACAAATTGGAGGATTGGGCCAAAAGGAATCTGATGAGGTTCAATAAGGATAAGTGCAGGGTCCTGCACTTAGGACGGAAGAACCCAATGCACAGCTACAGACTAGGGACCGAATGGCTAGGCAGCAGTTCTGCAGAAAAGGACCTAGGGGTGACAGTGGACGAGAAGCTGGATATGAGTCAGCAGTGTGCCCTTGTTGCCAAGAAGGCCAATGGCATTTTGGGATGTATAAGTAGGGGCATAGCGAGCAGATCGAGGGACGTGATCGTTCCCCTCTATTCGACATTGGTGAGGCCTCATCTGGAGTACTGTGTCCAGTTTTGGGCCCCACACTTCAAGAAGGATGTGGATAAATTGGAGAGAGTCCAGCGAAGGGCAACAAAAATGATTAGGGGACTGGAACACATGAGTTATGAGGAGAGGCTGAGGGAGCTGGGATTGTTTAGCCTGCAGAAGAGAAGAATGAGGGGGGATTTGATAGCTGCTTTCAACTACCTGAAAGGGGGTTCCAAAGAGGATGGCTCTAGACTGTTCTCAATGGTAGCAGATGACAGAACGAGGAGTAATGGTCTCAAGTTGCAGTGGGGGAGGTTTAGATTGGATATTAGGAAAAACTTTTTCACTAAGAGGGTGGTGAAACACTGGAATGCGTTACCTAGGGAGGTGGTAGAATCTCCTTCCTTAGAGGTTTTTAAGGTCAGGCTTGACAAAGCCCTGGCTGGGATGATTTAACTGGGAATTGGTCCTGCTTTGAGCAGGGGGTTGGACTAGATGACCTTCTGGGGTCCCTTCCAACCCTGATATTCTATGATTCTATGATTGATTCTATGATTTATTCTCCAGTTTCAATCCCTCAACCTGTTCCCCTTGCCCAACCCCCCTCAGATGTTGATCTCCCTGGCCCAGATTCTCAGTTATTCTGTAAATGCCACTGAAATCAGTGGGAATCAAGCACCTAAATACCTTTGGAGATCAGATGTATTATCATGTCCCTAAACCTCTCCTCTGCCTTCTTTTCTGTCACATACAAACATGCAGCAGCATCCTCATCTGAAAACACTATCCTTTACCGCACCCTGTCTGTCAACCTCAGATCTGTCAGTGTGTCACCCACAATCAAAATGTGTGAAACATTATCAAAACATGGAACACCTGTATTTTGTTACATGTCACCATAATTGATAGTGTATAGAGATTTTAACAAGAAAGCCTGCTTTAAGGGATGTTTTCTCATGGTGTGAATTAAATAAACCATTGAAATAAACCAACAACTGGGAAAAACAAACTATTTCATGCAGCCACAAGGATCTCCTCCCATGTGGCTCATCAACATGGGTTGACAACTGGTTCTTCAGTTACCTAGCATAGACTCCTGTCACTTGAGTTGCTATTCTTTATGTCAACCAGCCACAAGAGAGGGACTTAACCCCGTGGGTCACATAACTATTAGACAGACAGTCAGAGAATATTGGAAATCAGGAATTGTGGGTTTTATCCCTAGGTCTGGGAGGGGAATATGGAAGGAGGAGACCAGGCAGGAATTCTCAGTGTCAGTGACAGGTGAGGAGGAGTGCATGTTGAGGGGTAGCAGGGAGTGGGAGGTCATGTTGGATTAAGTCAACTTCTGAAGATGTTGGCAAGATTCCATGTAAAGAGGGATGAGAGGTTGGGGGAAGGGTTTAAGGAGGGAGACAAAGGTGGCTGCAGATTCAAGTGTGGGATTCAGTGAGGGAGGAGCAGAGCTATTTGACAGGATGGGGGGCCTGTTAGAGAGATCAGCAATGGAGTAATGTTAGGATGAGACCAGAGCAAGAGTGGCCATTATGGTGAGTAATTAACCCTTCTGTAAGCTCCTGTAATTTACAGTGCAGTCAGGTCGAGTATCTATTTTGAGATTAATTTTTTGTTCATTTACTTCTACTATCACCAACCAGATATTTGCTTTGTATATTTATTAAGAACCTCAGCCAAGAGCTCTGCCTGCATCATCATCAGCATAGATTTGTCCTTCAGCTGTATGTTCAAGAATGTATTTTGCTTTAGTATTTTTTTGCAGTATGTGCCAAGAGTGACATATGCTTGTAAAATGGTTCCTTTATTGAATGCATTACACTGCACCCCACGGCATCATGTGATTGCTTTGACCTGGTTATATTACAAGTAATTCTGTCTCTAATTGGTCCATTTATTTACTGTTCAGATTCACGTGACTTAGTGTTGTCATGTAGGTCTGTAACATGATACTCAATTGTCTAATCTGGTGGCAAGTTTTGTGCCTTTCCCAACTGGCCTTTCCCTTATTTTCTGCCTTTCCCTTATGTTGACCATAGTATTCTTAGAATTACTGAATGTCTTTGCCTATCAGGGTGTCCCCTTCATGTTCCCACAGCACTGGACTGCAGCTCTCCCATGCCCCTGCCACATGCGGATTGAAGGATTTCACTCCCTCTGGTTTCTCTGTCATGTCACCTGCTTTCAGGGGAACGAGGGAATGCTACTGCCCGCTCCACATGCTTCCTGAATCCCTCAGTTTGAAGGGGGACTGGGCAGGAAGCATGCGGCGGGGGCAGCAGCTGGCAAGAAACTGAAATTTTACAGCCTAGTCCCAGTCACGTGATCTGGACTAGGGTTACCAAAGGTTATACCCTTGTCCTATGGCAGAGGTCAGTCGCTGCTCACTCCAGGGGTTACTGTTTCAGAGCTTTTTTAATAGTGAAGTGTCCCTTCCTCACCCTGCCTTTCTACAGGTAAGCCCACAAAAATCCACCACCGTGGAGAGCATTTCCCAGGCGTGAGGAAGAGGCTGGCTGGGAACGAGCATGGGCCATCACCGTGCCCTTATCTCGCTGAGAGGTGAGGAATTCCATCCCTCCCAAACCCCACAACATCTTTCTTGGGGCTCTCAAAGTGGGGACAGCATGAGGGGCTTCTATCCTAGAATCATACTGCTTCTGTGACACCATTTCCTCCTCTATAAGGCAGCTTTCTAATTCTTTAATTATTCTCTTGGCTCTTCTCTGAACCCTCTGCAATTTATCAACATCCTTCTTGAACTGTGGACATCAGAACTGGACACAGTATGCCTGGAGTGGTTACCTCAGTGCCAAAGACAAAGATAAAATAATGTCTCTACGTCTAGTCGAGATTCTCTTGTTTCTGTAACCAGATATTGCATTATTCTTTTGAGCCAGAACATTTTCATAGAATCATAGAATATCAGGGTTGGAAGGGACCTCAGGAGGTCATCTAGTCCAACCCCCTGCTCAAAGCAGGACCAATCCCCAACTAAATCATCCCAGCCAGGACTTTGTCAAGCCTGACCTTAAAAATATCTAAGGAAAGAGATTTCACCACCTCCCTAGGTAACGCATTCCAGTGTTTCACCACCCTCCTAGTGAAAAAGTTTTTCCTAATATCCAACCTAAACCTCCCCCACTGCAACTTGAGACAATTTCTCCTCGTTCTCTCATCAGCTCCCACTGAGAACAGTCTAGAGCCATCCTCTTTGGAACCCCCTTTCAGGTAGTTGAAAGCAGCTATCAAATCCCCCCTCATTCTTCTCTTCCGCAGACTAAACAATCCCAGTTCCCTCAGCCTCTCCTCATAACTCATGTATTCCAGACCCCTAATCATTTTTGTTGCCCTTTGCTGGACTCTTTCCAATTTTTTCACATCCTTCTTGTAGTGTGGGGCCCAAAACTGGACACAGTACTCCAGATGAGGCCTCACCAGTGTCGAATAGAGGGGAACGATCACGTCCCTCGATCTGCTGGCAATGCCCCTATTTATACATCCCAAAATGCCATTGGCCTTCTTGGCGACTATTGACTCATATCCAGCTTCTCGTCCACTTTCACCCCTAGGTCCTTTTCTGCAGAACTGCTGCCTAGCCATTCGGTCCCTAGTCTGTGCATGGGATTCTTCCGTCCTTAGTGCAGGACTCTGCACTTGTCTTTGTTGAACCTCATCAGATTTCTTTTGGCCCAATCCTCTAATTTGTCTAGGTCCCTCTGTATCCTATCTCTACCCTCCAGCATATCTACCACGCCTCCTTCTTGAAACCAACAGTAGGAAAAAAGAAATTTTGGCTGCATCTGATTAAAGTTGGCAGTGCCCCTTTTGCGACCACAAAAACTTTAACTTTTCAATAGTTAAACTAAATGGTTATATAGCAAATACTTCTGTTTTTTACTTAATATTATGGAAACTGTTTACAATAGCATCTAGGGCCAGGTCCATAAATATATGTAGGCGCCTACATATGTGGACAGGGGCCTACAGGGATTGTCAGAAGCACCTAAGCTGGTCAACAAAGGAATCAAAGGGATTTAGGTGCCTAAAGGCCACCTTAGCCACCCAAGACCAAAGTTTAGATCCTCAAAGCCCCTGCTCAGCTGCATCCTAACCCTGTAAGCATTTCAACTGTAAAGTCCCCTAAATTTGAGAGTGGGCATGCTCACAACCACCTACGGCCTGATGCTGCTGAGCTGCTCAGCACCAAGTCCCCAGCTGGAGCCCCTACTTCGCCTGTATGGCCTGAACCAGTAGCTGGGCTCTGAACTAGGCTGACCACCTTTTCAAAAGGCAAAAGCAGGACACATGCAAGAGCCCCTCAGTGTCCACATCCCCTGCCCCTCCTTCCCCCCAACCCCTGCCGCCTGCCCTCCTCTTTCCCCATGGCCCTGGCCCCTGCTACAGCTCTTCCCCCCAAGGCCAGGCCAGAAGTCAGAGTCAGGCTGTAGTAAGAGCCTAGAGTGACCAGGTGTCCAGTTTTTGACTGGAACACCAGGTCGAAAAGGGCTCCTGGTGGCGCCAGTCAGTACCGCTCACTGGGCCATTGACTGTCCGGTTGGTGGCGCTGTGCCTGGGAAGCAGACGGCATGTCCAGCTCCCAGGTTTAGGGGTGGCCAGGGGGTTCCATGCGCTGCCCCTGCCCACAGGTGCAGCTCCCATTGGCTGGGCCAGATCAGGGCCGGGGAGCATCATTTTTGTTGCTCTTCTCTGGACTTTCTCCAATTTGTCCACATCTTTCCTGAAATGTGGCGCCCAGAAGTGGGCACAATACTCCAGGTGAAGCCTAATCAGTGCAGAGCAGAGCGAAAGAATTACTTCTCGTGTCTTGCTTACAACACTCTTGCTAATACATCCCAGAATGATGCTAGCTTTTTTTGCATCAGCGTTACACTGTTGACTCATATTTAGCTTGTGATGCACTATGACCCCGAAATCCCTTTCCACAGTACTCCTTCCTACGCAGTCATTTCCCATTTTATATGTGTGCAAATGATTGTTCCTTCCTCAATGGAGTACTTTGCATTTGTCCTTATTGAATTCCATCCTGTTTACTTCAGACCATTTCTCCAGTTAGTCCAGATCATTTTCAAGTGTAATCCTATCCTCCAAAGCACTTGCAATCCCTCCCAGCTTGGTACCATCTACAAACTTTATAAGTGTACTCTCTATGACATGATCTAAATAATTGATGAAGGTATTGAACAGAACTGGACCCAGAATTGATCCCTGTGGGACCCCAGGTGTTATGCCCTTCCAGCATGACTGTGAACCACTGATAACTACTCTCTGGGAACGGTTTTCCAACCAGTTTTGCACCCACCTTATAGTAGCTCCATCTAGGTTGCATTTCCTTCATTTATTTCTGAGAAGGGAATGTGAGACAGTATCAAAAGCTTTACTAAAGTCAAGATATACCACGTCTACCACTTTCCCCCTATACACGAGGCTTGTTACCCTGTCAAAGAAAGCTATCAGGTTGGTTTAACATGATTTGTTCCTGACAAATCCATGCTGACTGTTACTTATCACCTTAGTTTCTTCTAGACATTTGCAAACTGATTGCTTAATTATTTGCTCCATTATCTTTCCAGGTACAGAAGTTAAGCTGACTAGTCTGTAATTCCCTGGGTTGTCCTTATTTCCCTTTTTATAGATTGGCACTATATTTGCTCTTTTCCAGTCTTCCGGAATCTCTCCCATCTTCCATGACTTTTCAAAGATAATGGCTCAGACATCTCCTCAGTCAGCTCCTTGAGTATTCTAGGATGCATTTCATCAAGCCCTCTTGACTTGAAGACATATAATTTGTCTAAGTAATTTTCTATTTGTTCTTTTCCTATTTTAGTCTCTAATCCTACCTCATTTTCACTGGCATTCACTATGTTAGATGTCCAAACACCACCAACCTTCTTGGTGAAAACCGGAACAAAGAAGGCATTAAGCACCTCTGCCATTTCCACATTTTCTGTTATTGTTTTTCCCACCTCATTGATTAATGGGCCTACCCTGTCCTTGGTCTTCCTCTTGCTTCTAATGTATTTGTAGAATGTTTTCTTGTTACCCTTTGTGTCTCTAGCTAGTTTGATCTTGTTTTGTGCCTTGGCCTTTCTAATTTTGTCCCTACATACTTGTGTTATTAGTTTATATTCATCCTTTGTAATTTGACTTAGTCTCCACTTTTTGTAGGACTCTTTTTTGATTTTTAGATCATTGAAGATCTCCTGGTTAAGCCAGGGTGGTCTCTTCCCATACTTCCTGTCTTTCCTATGCCGTGGGATAGTTTGCTCTTGTGCCCTTAATAAAGTCTCTTTGAAAAACTGCCAACTGTCTTCAATTGTTTTTCCCCTTAGACTTGCTTCCCATGGGATCTTACCTACCAACCCCCTGAGTTTGCTAAAGTCTGCCTTCTTGAAATCCAATGTCTTTATTGTGCTGTTCTCCCTCCTACCATTGCTTAGAATCATGAACACTATCATTTCATGATCACTTTCACCCAACCTGCCTTCCACTTTCAAATTCTCAACCAGTTCCTCCCTATTTGTCAAAATCAAATCTAGAAGAACCTCTTCCCTAGTAGCGTTCTCCACCTTCTGAAACAAAAAACTGTCTCCAATACATTCCAAAAACTTGTTGGATAATCTGTGCCCTGCTGTGTTATTTTCCCAACAGATGCCTGAGTAGCTAAAGTCCCCCATCACCGCCAAGAATATAAGGTTGTTTTTATTTGCTGACTTGTCCTAATTTGCTAAAACTTGACAGTGGTGTGGGATGGAAGTATAAAGTCTTCAGCTTCCAAACGACCCAGCCTGGATTTCCTTTGGGTTCACGTTCAACATACGTCTAGGCTGGTGCAATCTCTGACCATTACAGTTCATCAGCTCGACAGGCAGGCGAAGGCAGCAAGGCACTTGTCCTGTGGCCTTGACTGAGAGAGGTTTCTGATCAAAGGGAGCGCAGATTCCAGCCAGCTCCTGGGGTAATGTCTCATTGGGGATGCAAGGGCTTGTTCAGAAAGAGATTTTGAAGTCTGTAGGGTAAAGATAAGCCAGATGGGTTTGTCTCCATGCAGATATATTTTATTCTTGCGGGGGCTGGGTAGAAAGGAGAGAGAAGTATTTTTCATTTCCTGTTTCCCTTACTGAGGGCCATCTATGCTCACTTGAAAATTTTCCTGGCAGAAGCAGTTCCTATCTATTTATTACAGGGTCAAAATATGGCTGCCATCATACAGAGACATTAGTGGTGGTGGAGGTGAGAAGAGGGCCAAAATGCCCTTTCCCTCCCCCAAACACTCCCATGCATGTGGAAGCTATAATGTTGCTGTTGCCTAAATACCCTGATGGCAGACGGAGAGGGGCAGATGGCCCTGCCAGCTTTTCTGAGCACCCCAGAGGAGCCAGGCACTGTATGGAGTGTATGCTGCTACACCCATTCTGTACTGGTGAGGGCAACCCTCACTCCCCAGTGCTCCTGGTGGCCCCAGAGCTTTGCCGGCTTCCACCAGCACAAACACCGTTCCTACCACTGCTGCCTGAAAATGTGCGACCTTCTCCTCTTCCACACCCTTGCTCAAGCTTTAGAGCCATACCTGAGCCTGCAGTTGGTAAAGTGCTCATGATATCCATAAAACATGGCATAGGATGATTATAACTGTTGCTGCTGAGGATCTCAAACTCAGATAAACCATGGTGGGGAGGCAAAGAGTTCGATTGCAAAACTGATGTGGTGTTTTCAGTGAGGTGAATAGCTCTTTAGAGGTTTAGGCTTCTCCCACAAACAAATGAGCCAGCAAAGCAGCCTAGTGAAATAAAAAAAAATATCCTCCTAATGTAAATAGCAGAGTAATTGATGCTGAATAGTGCTTTTGACAGAATGTGATATTAACAAGTATCGCACAGAAAATATATTTCACTGTAGTGTTTTCCACAGAAATTGAGATGGGGGGTTCAAAAATACAGGGGAAGGGGTGAGGACCAATGAGGGGTGAGATGGTTAGGGCAAAGGCGGGCTGTATGGCACCAAAGTAAAAATGGAAAAATGTTTCATGACCATTTTATTAGATTTAACTCATGTTTTTAAATCATCACACAAATTAAAGTTGTCTATACAAGCCTACTATGAAGCACTATACCTACATCCTTCTTGGTTCCTTGTTGTAATTTTGCACAACTCTGTTAATGCATTTCTCGAATGCAGTGCATTCATTTTTCGTGGCTTCTCATGTCAGGTACTCCCATTTTTGGTTTAACGGTTACTGGACGAAGGATGATTGAAATAAAGTGCAGCTGCAGAAGACTTTACGCCAAGCACTAGTGCATATATTTACATAGACTCATTTTTCCCACGCCTTCAGTATTGACTAATTGGGGATATTAACGGCTCTCTGAGGTCATTGCCTACTCTGGAGTAGTGTGACCGGATTCTCCATACTCCTTGCACATTGCATACTCCTCCATACCTGCCTACAGTGCCTGCTGTGTATCCTTCTGCCTTGCTGCGTAGTGAGAGGGTGAGCTTGTGGATAGGGTGCTGACCTGTGGGCTAGGCGGCCTGGGTTCCATACCCGGCTCTGCTACTGATCCTCGGCAAGTCAGTTCACTCCTCAGTGTCTCGCTTGTCCATTTAGACGCTAATTGTGTTGGGGGCAAAGACTCTCTTGCCCTGTGTGTATAGTGCCTGGTGCAATGGGGCTCCAAGTTCAGCTGGGCCTTTTCAGAGTTACTGTAGAGCTCCTGGTCTTCGGGGGAAAGTGAGCTGTTGGAGACAGCAGAACGGCCTGGTGGATCAGACATGGATACGCTGGCAGAGCCTAGCACAGGCATGCTAGGGCACAGTCCTGCGGCGGCCGGCAGCACCTCGTGGTCTTTTCCATTTCTAAATGGGGTGAGTCCGTGAGACGTGCTCTCCAGAGGTGCCGCTTCCATTGGTTTTGCAGGGCTTCGGATCTAACGCAACGGGTACGTCCTCTCCAGCGGCACACGCCGAGCAGCTTTTGCCTAGCCTGCCTCGGAGGATCTCAGGCAATGAGGGGCCGGCTGCTCACTCCCACCTGGTGCGGAGCTGACAGTTTGAAGCAGCCCTGCCACAGCTCCAAGCAGCCACTCTCCATCTCTCATCCGGAGGCAGCTGCTGCAGCAGGATGTCGGGAGCTGTTCCTCTGTCCGTGTCTCTGCTTTCTGAAGTGGCTCAGTGAGTAAATGCCTTTGTCCTTCCTTTCCAGCCAGGATAAGGCGGCTCTGCTCTCTTCCCCTCCGCAGGAAGCCAGGCCGGAGCACAGGAGTCATTCCAGCCTCATTCCCACAGCCCCCCACCATTCCCATTACTTCCTGGGAATCCACATCCAAGACACGCATCTGGGAAGGCGAGGGTCCCCCAGGGATTCCTGCTCACACACCTTGAGGAGGGAAGTTCTACGAGCAAAGCTGACATACCTGCCAGTCTAGGAACTGCTGATGTGCTCGTCTCCATTATGTAGCCTGCAAGATTTTCCCTGCGTCTCCCTCGCAGACAAAGGCCTAGTCCTGTGGAAAAGATGAAACAGTGTAGGGACTTTAGAATTTAAAGGTAAACTGCAAGCTAAAAATATCCTTGTGTCCTTTGCTGCTCATTTATGATGTGTCTGTGGTCTCAGAAATGTGATTCCCCACCTGAGAAAAAAATAAAGTGAGAACGGAGCGTTTTAATATTAGAAAGATCCGGGGCCAACATCCGTCTTTTTGCTGGAAGCCACTTTGGCGGGCTGGTGACATTTTAAAAAAAGCCTGAACCTTGAACTGCTGCTTTCCTGACCATGAGCTGAGAGCGCAGAAGATGTTAAGTCTTAGGTAGTTTTGGGAGCATCTGCATCAGCAGTAAATAACAATAACATTTCGCCGTATAGTGACAGTCTCCTCAGGGTTCCTTACAACAATGCTTGTCCCCTGACCTAACTGCAGCAGGGACACGGTTCCCCTGTTTACCGCAGACAGACTCTTGACCACATTCCCTAACGTTGCTGAAGCCTGAATATGGTTCTGGTATGGCTAGGTCCCATCTACCCCACACAATGGAACAGTGTTGTAATGGGTTAAGAAAAGACACGCCTGTTGTCTCATTGTAGTGCAGATAAGCTCTAAGACTCAACAGCTTCTCTCCCTCGTTTCCATGCTAGGAAAGGTAAAACTCACTTTTCAGCCCCTTGTGATAACCTCATTCCATCCCATTCAAAGTGTCTGCCAGCAAAAGAAAGATGACTCCAGGACCAAATCTCCTTGATATTTAATTGTAATGTAAGAAACTAGCAGCTCTTCTCCCACCCCAGATGCACATAACCCCTCACACTTCCCTACAGGAGGGAGACATCGTAGGCCTTGTTTGTACACGAGACAGGGGCACAAACAATTATTTTTGCTTTTCATTGCCTTTGAAGAGAATTGTCCCATAGGGTCTCTAGAAGAGTTCAGCGATGGGCAGTACGTTGGTGCAGTGAAGTGTTAGAGACATGTCTAGCCTTGGTAGGAATCTGCACACTGAATTCACCACCGCTACTGCCTTAAGCCAGCCCCCTTCTCTTTATTCGGTGCAAGGGCAACGTGCACTCGTGTAACTATTTACACCGCTAGTGTGCATGACCCTCTGTATTTAGATAACTGAACTGACCACAAACAGTTTCTACAGAATTCTTTTTGCAAAAAAGGTGTGAAGAACACAGAAATATTCCCAGACAGTAGAAGAGATGAGACTTGACTTCATCGGCTCCTGTCTCACAGTCCAGTGCAAATCAGCTTAGGGCTCCAGGCCAAAGGGTATTTTGATAGAGAAAGTAGCGGCTGCTGCTTTGCCTGTGCCCTGCCCAGAGCGCCTGTCCTCGGTAGGACTGTCCAGAAAACAAGAGTTCCTTTGTGTGGAAAATATTGGTGTTTCAGAATTTGTTTTTCATCAGAACCTTTTGATTTTTTTTTTCATGTGACAGGCGCTACACCACCCCCAAACTCCTGCATAGCCTAGTGGTTAGGGTACTCCTCTAGGCGGTAGGAGAGCCAGGTTTAAGTCCCTCCTCTGGAGTAGGGGCTTGAACCTGGGTCTCCCAAGATGAGTGCCCTAGTTAATATTTAGTTATTTATACTCAGTGGACCAGCTCCAACAGGAGAGACAGAAAGGATTTACAGTTGCACAAAATGAAATTTATCTTTGCATTTTCACAACAACCTAGGAAATAACATTTTCAAAACCCTGCTTTGAAAGAATGTTATCAAGGTTGCAAAGGCAAGCATTCGGACGTTAGGAACCACCGGAATTAAGGTTGCCTGAGTGCTTTTTATCGTCTCTAATGGTCTCTTCCTCTCCCAGACCTTCAATGAGAATTCAAAAGACATGAGAGACCTAAATAAAAACCCTGGCAACTATCTCCGGTAAACATCACCCTGATCACACCTGCCTTGCTAGGCTCTTTACTCACTTTTCCCAGCTAGAACAGCTAACAGACAGATTCAGAACCCCTGGCAGCCAGCTCAGCAGTTCCTCTTTCAGAAAACCATGGGTCAGTTGAGTGAAGCAGGCTGAGCTTGCAGATGGGACGAGGCTGTTCTGCTGGGTATGGCAGTGGACAGGGAAGGCTTTTATGTTTCTATTTAAAACTGTGTCCACTGAACTTTACACTCCTGGTGGCACTGAAGAATTAATAGCATTTGCTAGACTCAGGCAAGTAAGTGCACACACATTTTCCTTCTCCATACAGCTTTGGAAGTGCACTGCAATCCTGACCCGTGACACACCCTGTTAGTCTAGTCCTCAGCACCTCGCTAGCTCTGCTGTGGTATTTTAGCCTAATCTTGCTCCTCCCGTCCTGGCTCTCGTTCGGGCAGATTGCCAGTCAAGCGGAAGTGTGTGTTGGTTTTCTGACATGTACAAATTGGGGACTGAGAGACAAAAGAACACATTTTCATTTGCGACCTGGGAAGGATTCAAACATAAATCCCCAGAGACGAGGGCACAGCGCCACTTAGCCCCAGGGGAAGAACAGGCGAGATAGGAAATACGGATTGAGGAGCAGAGGGTAGAGAAGAAATGTGGACTAAGACGAGGTGGAGGAAGGGAGTGACTGAAAAGGTGGGAAAAGAGGAAAAGGTAGACTGACGAAGGGAAAAAGAGAAGCAGTGGTCTCAGCCCGCTTGCAGCCAAATCAGCACACAGCTGCGGTCCATGTGACATCCTCGGGGCCATACAGGTAGCATATATATTGTGTGGCGGCAGAGAGCTGCATATGTGGCTCACAGTGGTAGCTAGGTTGAGAATCGCTGGGTTCGGCATTACTGGAGAGAACGAGATAGCAGGACTCGGGGATGGACAGTCGGAGCACAGGGACATGGTGGGGAGGGGGAATAAAATGGAATTATGGGTTTCCCCTCATCTGGTGACTGTTGTTCCCTGTGTACTTTTCGCTGAATCCTGCTGCTGCTCGGCCTGGGTTTCTGAGGGTATCCAGGATTCCCGGAGATCAGTTCTGCCAAAATATCAGCTAAGTTACGTTCAGTGGGATCAATGCAAAAATCCCTCTGCCCCAGGATTTCAGCCTGCGTTGCTGATTCACTTCTGCTGCTGCTGTGGATGGCCATGTGGAGACGACAGGCAGCCTCCCGCGACTCTCCAGCTTCCCTACGAGCTTCTGTTCTCACTCTCATTCCGATCGTCCCATCTTCTTCTGGCACTGTGTGCGTGCTCTCTGGTGGGGTGCAGGGCGGTCTGACATCAGCAGCCTCGTGCAGCGAGTGAGTCCACAGGCCCCACTTCCCATCACAAACCTCAGGCTCCTACTTGCCCCCAGGAGCACTGTCCGGTCATTACTGCAGCCTGTTGTCTATTTGTGAAGCAAAGGGGAATGGCTACTGGCGGGGGGAAGTGGACTAGCTCTCTGTTGAATTTGAAGGCTAATGTAGTGCCAATCTTTAAAAAAGGGAAGAAGGAGGATCCTGGGAACTACAGGCCAGTCAGCCTCACCTCAGTCCCTGGAAAAATCATGGAGCAGGTCCTCAAAGAATCAATTCTGAAGCACTTGCATGAGAGGAAAGTGATCAGGAACAGCCAGCATGGATTCACCAAGGGAAGGTCATGCCTGACTAATCTAATCGCCTTTTATGATGAGATTACTGGTTCTGTGGATGAAGGGAAAGCAGTGGATGTATTGTTTCTTGACTTTAGCAAAGCTTTTGACACGGTCTCCCACAGTATTCTTGTCAGCAAGTTAAGGAAGTATGGGCTGGATGAATGCACTATAAGGTGGGTAGAAAGCTGGCTAGATTGTCGGGCTCAACGGGTAGTGATCAATGGCTCCATGTCTAGTTGGCAGTGGGTATCAAGTGGAGTGCCCCAAGGGTCGGTCCTGGGGCCGGTTTTGTTCAATATCTTCATAAATGATCTGGAGGATGGTGTGGATTGCACTCTCAGCAAATTTGCGGATGATACTAAACTGGGAGGAGTGGTAGATACGCTGGAGGGGAGGGATAGGATACAGAAGGACCTAGACAAATTGGAGGATTGGGCCAAAAGAAATCTGATGAGGTTCAATAAGGATAAGTGCAGGGTCCTGCACTTAAGACGGAAGAACCCAATGCACAGCTACAGACTAGGGACCGAATGGCTAGGCAGCAGTTCTGCGGAAAAGGACCTAGGGGTGAAAGTGGACGAGAAGCTGGATATGAGTCAGCAGTGTGCCCTTGTTGCCAAGAAGGCCAATGGCATTTTGGGATGTATAAGTAGGGGCATAGTGAGCAGATCGAGGGACGTGATCGTTCCCCTCTATTCGACATTGGTGAGGCCTCATCTGGAGTACTGTGTCCAGTTTTGGGCCCCACACTACAAGAAGGATGTGGATAAATTGGAGAGAGTCCAGCGAAGGGCAACAAAAATGATTAGGGGTCTGGAACACATGACTTATGAGGAGAGGCTGAGGGAACTGGGATTGTTTAGCCTGCAGAAGAGAAGAATGAGGGGGGATTTGATAGCTGCTTTCAACTACCTGAAAGGGGGTTCCAAAGAAGATGGCTCTAGACTGTTCTCAATGGTAGCAGATGACAGAACGAGGAGTAATGGTCTCAAGTTGCAGTGGGGGAGGTTTAGGTTGGATATTAGGAAAAACTTTTTCACTAAGAGGGTGGTGAAACACTGGAATGCGTTACCTAGGGAGGTGGTAGAATCTCCTTCCTTAGAGGTTTTTAAGGTCAGGCTTGACAAAGCCCTGGCTGGGATGATTTAACTGGGAATTGGTCCTGCTTCGAGCAGGGGGTTGGACTAGATGACCTTCAGGGGTCCCTTCCAACCCTGATATTCTATGATTCTATGAACTGCCAGACACAAGTGTTGTTAGAAGAGTCAACCATGGAGCGATACCATTGAGGGAGGACTTAACATATCACTTGAACAGTCAGCCATAGTACTGTTATGTGATGCATGTGTGCCCTGTGTGGCCAGCTGTATAGATCTTAGCTATGGGGTTGGGGGTTATTGATGCCCATCAGGAACTTCGAGGGTGGGGTGGTGCTTTGTAATGTGGCATGGCTGCTTGGTGCAAACTAAGACATAAATATGCTCTAATTCTCAAAAAATAAAGCTCTCATGTGGAGTGATAGGGTAAGGGCTCATGCCAGGCTGCCATCCGTTATGCTGGGGGGCATAGGGAGCAGCGATCACGAGGTTTTCCATGGATGGGAAAGGCTGCTGTGTATGGAGATTTAGCTCAGTAATGTTCTGCACCATCTGTGTGTGTTGCCATTGTGTCCTGGTGCAGCTCTGGCCCTTTGCCTCTCTTCTAGCATCCGATCTCTCCACTCCTGATCCTTCATCCTGCTCTTGGCCATTCGGCCCCTCCAATGCCTATGTTCACAGTCAGCAGCTAGAGAGGACTGGATGCTCTCGGAGAACATATCCTCCCTGGTCCACTTCCACTTCTATGATATGGTGAATCCATGCTGGCTGTTCCTGATCACTTTCCTCTCATGCAAGTGCTTCAGAATTGATTCTTTGAGGACCTGCTCCATGATTTTTCCAGGGACTGAGGTGAGGCTGACTGGCCTGTAGTTCCCAGGATCCTCCTTCTTCCCTTTTTTAAAGATTGGCACTACATTAGCCTTCAAATTCAACAGAGAGCTAGTCCACTTTTTTTCCAGTCATCCGGGACTTCCCCCGTTCGCCACGAGTTTTCAAAGATAATGGCCAATGGCTCTGCAATCACAGCCGCCAATTCCTTCAGCACTCTCGGATGCAACTCGTCCGGCCCCATGGACTTGTGCACGTCCAGCTTTTCTAAATAGTCCCTAACCACCTCTATCTCCACAGAGGGCTGGCCATCTCTTCCCCATTTTGTGATGCCCAGCGCAGCAGTCTGGGAGCTGACCTTGTTAGTGAAAACAGAGGCAAAAAAAGCATTGAGTACATTAGCTTTTTCCACATCCTCTGTCACTAGGTTGCCTCCCTCATTCAGTAAGGGGCCCACACTTTCCTTGGCTTTCTTCTTGTTGCCAACATACCTGAAGAAACCCTTCTTGTTACTCTTGACATCTCTGGCTAGCTGCAGCTCCAGGTGCGATTTGGCCCTCCTGATATCATTCCTACATGCCCGAGCAATATTTTTATACTCTTCCCTGGTCATATGTCCAACCTTCCACTTCTTGTAAGCTTCTTTTTTATGTTTAAGATCCGCTAGGATTTCACCATTAAGCCAAGCTGGTAGCCTGCCATATTTACTATTCTTTCGACTCATCGGGATGGTTTGTCCCTGTAACCTCAACAGGGATTCCTTGAAATACAGCCAGCTCTCCTGGACTCCTTTCCCCTTCAAGTTAGTCCCCCAGGGGATCCTGGCCATCCGTTCCCTGAGGGAGTCGAAGTCTGCTTTCCTGAAGTCCAGGGTCCGTATCCTGCTGCTTACCTTTCTTCCCTGCGTCAGGATCCTGAACTCAACCAACTCATGGTCACTGCCTCCCAGATTCCCATCCACTTTTGCTTCCCCCACTAATTCTACCCAGTTTGTGAGCAGCAGGTCAAGAAAAGCGCCCCCCCTAGTTGGCTCCTCTAGCACTTGCGCCAGGAAATTGTCCCCTACGCTTTCCAAAAACTTCCTGGATTGTCTATGCACCGCTGTATTGCTCTCCCAGCAGATATCAGGAAAATTAAAGTCACCCATGAGAATCAGGGCATGCGATCTAGTAGCTTCCGTGAGCTGCTGGAAGAAAGCCTCATCTACCTCATCCCCCTGGTCCGGTGGTCTATAGCAGACTCCCACCACTACATCACTCTTGTTGCACACACTTCTAAACTTAATCCAGAGACACTCAGGTTTTTCTACAGTTTCGTACCGGAGCTCTGAGCAGTCATACTGCTCCCTTACATACAGTGCTACTCCCCCACCTTTTCTGCCCTGCCTGTCCTTCCTGAACAGTTTATAACCATCCATGACAGTACTCTAGTCATGTGAGTTATCCCACCAAGTCTCTGTTATTCCTATCACGTCATAGTTCTTTGATATCACCAGGACCTCCAGTTCTCCCTGCTTTTTACCAAGGCTTTGTGCATTTGTATATAAGCACTTGAGATAACCTGTTGATCGCCCCTCATTCCCAGTATGAGGCAGGAGCCCTCCCCTCACAGACATTCCTGCCTGTGCTTCCTCCCGGTATCCCGCTTTCCCACTTACCTCAGGGCTTTGGTCTCCTTCCCCCGGTGAACCTAGTTTAAAGCCCTCCTCACTAGGTTAGCCAGCCTGCTGGCAAAGATGCTCTTCCCTCTCTTCGTAAGATGGAGCCCGTCTCTGCCCAGCACTCCTCCTTCATGGAACACCATCCCATGGTCAAAGAATCCAAAGCCTTCTCTCCAACACCACCTGCGTAGCCATTCGTTGACTTCCACGATTCGACGGTCCCTACCTAGGCCTTTTCCTTCCACGGGGAGGATGGACGAGAACACCACTTGCGCCTCCAACTCCTTTATCCTTCTTTCCAGAGCCACGTAGTCCGCAGTGATCTGCTCAAGGTCATTCTTGGCAGTATCATTGGTGCCCACATGGAGAAGCAGGAAGGGGTAGCGATCCGAGGGCTTGATGAGTCTCGGCAGTCTCTCCGTCACATCGCGAATCTTAGCCCCTGGCAAGCAGCAGACTTCTCGGTTTTCCCGGTCAGGGCGGCAGATAGATGACTCAGTCCCCCGGAGGAGAGAGTCCCCGACCACCACCACCCGCCTTCTCCTCTTGGGAGTGGTGGTCGTGGAACCCCCAACCTCAGGACATAGCATCTCATGCCTTCCAACCAGCGGAGTCTCCTTCTGCTTTCTCGCCCCAGACATATCATCTGGTCCACTCTCCGCAACGGTACCTGTGGAGAGAACATGAAAGCGGTTAGTTACCTGTATCTGTGTTACTGGAACCCGGACATTCCGCTTACCTCTTCTTCTCGGCTTTCTTCTGCCTCTGTCCAAGCACAGGACACTGATCTGGTTCTAAAAGTAAAGTGAAGAATCAAGAGTCCATGCCTTTATTCTGTAAGCACATGGATGGGCTGGGCACCATTTCTAAATAAGGAAGAGGGGGAAACAGAGGGAGGGAGGGAACGTTTGGGGCACAAAACAGGCAAGCAAAAATGCTTATAAGGAATAATGTATCTACACACTTACCCGAGCTTCCTTCCCCTTCATCACCACTGGGCATGCCTGTGCTCACCTGGCAGGACAGGCTGGACTCTAGCAGAGTTTTGAGCCGCTCCAGGGACACCGCATGGTTTGCGACACCTCTGCTCCTCACCCTTCCCCTCACCGTGCCCTACAGGGGTTTTCACACTCGGCTTTCACAAAGTGTCCAGAGTCCCATTTGTGGTGCTGGTGGGGTCTCCCCAACTACAGCGTGCAGTTCATTGTAGAAGCGGCAGGTGTGTGAGGCAGCTCCAGATTGCTGTTGCCTTCCCTTGCTGGCCGGCATGCCTGCTGAAGTTCCTTAGCTTTCACCCCCCACGGCTGCTCATCCCTGTTGTGTCACAGCCTTAACATCCCTAGTACAACCTGCATCTATATTTCTTCAGTTGAGTCTCAGCGGGGCTTACGCAGCCTCTTCTCCCCACACACCAAGGAGATCCAGATTTCTGCCCTTCTCCAGGAAGGAGCACATCTCGGTGTAGTGCTCTGTGTGTGCTAAGCTGATATGCTCAGCTGCTTGCCAAGGTGGCTAGTAGCCGTGTGTGTGACATACCAGCGTATAATCCAGACTAAGAAGTAGCTGTGGCATCCTTGCCCTCTAAACAGGGGTGCTCTTTGAAACGTTTGTGGCTGTAGCCTGCAGCCTGGACTGCTCACAAACAGCCTCCAGCATGTAAGTCACTGCCAGCAAGGTCTGTGTGTGCTGCAGCCAGGCAGCCACCCCTTGGCTCGTCTCAGCTTTGGTTATGCTCAGGGACCTACCAGATTCACAGACCATGACGTCTGGTCCATTGTGGGCTTTTACCCTGTACTATACAGATTTCACGGGGGAGACCAGCATTTCTTCCACTGCACAGAGATCTGTACAGCATAAGCTCATGAAATTCGCCCCCTCCCTCAATGTGGAAAGGAAATACACAACAGCTTTCTGCCCTGAGTTATGATTTCCACACACACTGGTTGTAGACAAAGCAAAAACAAGTTTATTAACTACAAAAGATAGATTTTAAGTGATTATAAGGGATAGCAAACAGATCAAAGCAGATTACTTAGCAAATAAACAAAACATGCAAACTAAGCTTAATATACTGCATAGATTGGATATGAATAGCAAATTCTCACCCTAAATGATGATTCAAGGAGGCTGCAGGCTCTTAAGGAGCAAGCTGTACTAACTTATATGTTGGCATCCTCAGGTGTTTCATTCACAGGCTGGAAATCCCTTTAGCCTGGGTCCAGCACTTACCCCCAGTTCAGTCTTTGTTCCTTAGGTATTTCCAGGAGTCTCTTTGGGTGGGGAGTCAGTGAAGAACCACAGTGATGTCACTCCCCTACCTTAAATATCTTTTGCATATGGCAGGAACCCTTTGTCTCAAAGCTTGGTTCCAATGCCAGTCAGTGGGAAAACACTGATATCCCAAGATGAAGTACAGCACCATGTGACCTGGTCACATGTCCCTGTAGTGTTATAGCAGCCATAACTCAGAGGCTGTTTTTAGCATCCTCAGGAAGCCTCCCCAGTGGGAAACAAGCTTCTTCTAAGGCCTATTGTTTTCCTAATGGCTCATTAACCTGAATGGGTCCTTCTCAGCCAGCCATCTCGACTGAGTGTCTTTTGCCTAGTAGGCGTTCCCCAGGTGTAATACGCTTGTAATAGAGTTACATAGTCAATATTCCTAACTTCAGATACAGAAATGATGCATGCATACAACTAGGATTATCACAGTCAGTAAATCAGAACCTTCCCAAAGATCTCTCACAGGACCGATCTTGCATGAAATACATCAGAGTTATGCCATAATCCTATCATAACAATATCTCTATGAAGAATATGGGGTGTAGTGTCACAATATTGTGGTTAGAGAATCATCAGTGGAAGAAAGTGCTTCTAGTGCAGGGATCAGTTCCCAGCCCAATTTTCTTCAACACCGTTAGCAGAGATCTGGAAGAAAATATAAATGAATTGCTGGTGACCTTTTCAGATAGCACAAAATTTGATGGGGTGGCAAGTAACAATGAGGTGAGGTTGTGGATACAGAGCAAACAGGACTGCTTGGTAAAGAGCTCATCCCTGCTACGCATGTTTTAACACAGGCAGAAGCAAGGAAGAAAGACAGGAGGTCACAGTTAGCTGATGGGGGGACTTCATCCTGGCAAGCGTGTAGATGGGGGGCAGTTGGTAGCAGGCATATGCATGGGCCTGGAGGAAAGGAGAGATGTGTGTGTGTGGACAGGAGCTGTGTTAGGGAGACCAGTGCTATGTGATGGAGGGCGGGGGTAAAGAGACCAGTCCCTGAG
The DNA here is from genome assembly GCF_965140295.1 of Lepidochelys olivacea. Taxonomy (NCBI): domain Eukaryota; kingdom Metazoa; phylum Chordata; order Testudines; family Cheloniidae; genus Lepidochelys; species Lepidochelys olivacea. The sequence goes on along the minus strand of NC_140421.1, from coordinate 79,396,202 downwards.
TCCCAGTGTCTCTGCACTTCATGGGCTGCCCCTGTGATCCTGCCACAGATCCCCCAGCTGTGTGCAGCAGTGCCAGGGGGAGCCTTTCAGGCACTCATTCCCTGGCGCAGAGGGATGGGGTTTCCCACTCCAGAACTCTGCCTGGACCCTCCAACATAGCCCCCCAAATATAGCCCTCTCCGCAGAACAAGCTGTCATCCCCCTGCTATCCAGGCACTGAATCTCCCCCCTGCCCCTCTCCAGCCCCATTCAACCACACTCACCCTTTCAGAGCAACCTCTTCCCCCTACCACCTGTCAACCCTAGTCACCCCACCTCCCTGCTCCGTGTACCACCTTGCTCTCAGTCTGCAGCAGGCTTTCAGAGGGAATGAAAATCAAAACCGTGAATAATATCTGTTGCCTTTCATTTAGGACAGTCAGATTCCACAGTGCCGTGTCTTGCACACTTGCCTATAGATTTGTTTTTTTAAATTAATGATTTTTTAAAATTCCTCAGTATTCCAAATAATGAAATCAATAAATCAATTGCAGCTTAAGAGGAGGCTGTCTAAGTAGAGCTGGCCAAAACATTTCCAACAGAACATTTCCATGAGAAAATAATGATTTGAAAAAATGCGCCCCTGTTTTTTGTGATGATTGGAGCTGTTTAGTACCTCACGTCCCTGGAGCACCGGTAGCGTGCCAGGTGTATCATGACTTGGAAGCAAGCACTGTAGGTACTTCAGCAGCTAGACCTTGGAGGCACTTGCCCTGGTGGGGCGCAATAGACATGTGGCCACAGGAAAGGGTATTTTACTAGGCCTGGCCAGAAAAGGAAAGGTCACAAATACAATAGATATAGAGGCTTTAAGAGTTACAGTGCAAAGTGATTGTCATGCACATTGTGTAAAGAGTTGTCACTTTGGATGGGCTATCACCAGCAGGAGAGTGAATTTGTGTGGGGGGGTGGAGGGTGAGAAAACCTGGATTTGTGCTGGAAATCACTTTAGATAAGCTATTACCAGCAGGACAGTGGGGTGGGAATAGGTATTGTTTCATATTCTCTGTGTATATATAAAGCCTGCTGCAGTTTCCACGATATGCATCTGAGGAAGTGAGCTGTAGCTCACGAAAGCTTATGCTCTAATAAATTGGTTAGTCTCTAAGGTGCCACAAGTCCTCCTTTTCTTAGTGCAAAGTGAGAAAGAGCAGTTCTTGTTTGGGTCTCTGGGGCAGTCCGATCAAGAGTCAGGGCTCTTCAGACCTAGTGCCTGGGGCATTCTCTCCAATCAAGTCTCTATTCAAGCAAATAAGGTGTTAGGGGTTTCCAAGCCAGGTTCAGTGTTTTCCCTGGGGACCCTTTGCACTGGCTCCCTGCCCAGGCACTGCTACTCCCCCAAGACCCATTTGGACCTGCACCCAGCTGTAATGTCTAACAGTCACAGCCTGTTCCACATGTGACTCTGCCTACAGTTCCTGAGGATTTTGCTCTGAAATCAGCTTCTCTCCAGCTCCCTGCTTGCCATTCAGCTGCTGCTTCAACTTTCTTGCCGCTCCTGGCTAGCCATGCAGGCATTGTCCCCAAACAGAGCCCGGCCACTTGCTGATTCAGGTCCTCTTCCCTTACCTGGCCAGTAGGATGGGGATGTGCAAAGGGGAGAGATTGATGGGAGTTGTATTTCTCTGCTTAGCAGACCTATCACACTTTACCACAAAGGATGTTGGGAAATCCTACCCTGGGCCTGCTCTTTTCTGGTAACAAAGATGAGATACGGACACAAATTGATGACAGATGGTCCAGCCAAGAGTTCTGCAGGAGCTTAAAAACATAACGGCAGAGCTTTTAGAAAAAATGTGCAATCTTTTGTTAAAAGCTATACCAGAGAATTAGTTGGTAGCAAATTTTGTAGCTATCCTAAAAAGGCTTTAGGTTGATCCAGGCAAATATATATTAGTAAGCCTTACCCCTGTCCTGGATAGACTGGTTGAACAAATAAGTAAAAATAAAATCATAAAACACCTGGAAGATCATGCTATTTTTCTGCAAAGTAAAATCAGACCTCACTAATCTATTAGAATTTTTGACAATGTGAATAAATTCATGTATATAGGAAAACCAGTTGACAATTTATTTAAACTTTCAAGAGGCACTTTGACAAAGTCCCTCACAGGAGGCTACTAAAGCAGCTAAGCCTTGGGGTGAGAGGTGAAGTGTTATCATGGATCACAAGCTGGCTAAGAGGCAAGAAACAAAGAGTAGGACTAAATAGTCAGTTTTCATCATGGCGAAAGGTTAACAGCAGGGTGTCACAAGGACCTGTGCTGTTTAATTTATATATTAGCAGTCTGGAAAACGGCAGTGAGGGGCCAGATTTGCAGATGGCACAAAATTATTCCGGTGAGTCAAATCCAGAGAAGACTCTGAAGAACTTCAGAGGAACCTAACCAAGCTTGGTGAATAGGCAACACATTTGCAGATGAAATTCAGTGAGGACAAATGTAAAGTAATGCAAGTTTGAGAGGAAAACTTTAACTCATACATCTGAAAGGGTTCTAAATTAAGAATATAAACTAGAAAAAGGACCTGGGCATCATTGTAGACAGTTCAATGAAAACCAGGGCACAATTTGCAGCTATAGTCAAAGAAAACAAAGAACACAGTAGGCTGTGTAAGGAATGGGATGGAGAATAATACAGAAAATACTATACTGCCATTGTATAAACCACTGGTTTGCTCTCATCTGGATTACCAAGTGCTGTACTCGTCACCCCATCTCTCAAGGGTATTGCAGAATTAGAGGTGGTTCAGGTACAGATGATGAGAATGATTAGAGTCCTGGAAAAACTCATATGAAAAGAGATTGAAAAGATTTTTACCTTAGAGAAGAGACAAACAAGAGGAGTCATGATAAAAGTATACAAAGGAATGAATGGTCTAGAGAAGGGGGGGAACTTCCGTTCACCTTGTCTCAGCACAAAAACAAAGGGACAGTGTGTGAAACTGAAACGTGGCAAATGCGAAAGTGATCAAACAAAATACTTTTTCCACACAACACATAATTCAGATGTGGAACTCAAAGCCACATGATGTTGTTGAGGCCAGAAATTAGCAAGACTGAAAGAGTTGTTGGATGTTTATATAGATAATAAGAATATCCTGAGTTTTAGAAGGGAGATAAAACCTCCTGCTTCATGACTTAAACAAATCTCTAGTGGTTAGGATGAGACTTTCATATGGGGCAGATTAACCCACATCTGCTGAGTGCAGGGTTCTTGCACATTCCTCTGAAGCATCTGGCACTGGCCACTGTCGGGCTAGCTAGACCTTGGGCCTGACCAGTCTGGCAATTCCTAGGTTTCTGTGTTTTCTGACTGTGATCTCTCTTCCAAATGACCACAGAGGAATGTGAATATGAAGTGACTATGATGTTAGTATGAAGTGACTGCAGAGCTCTGTTCCTTTGATGTGACTACAGTGTCACACCAGATCTGATGTTTGCCAGTCATTCATAAATGGACACACAAAAAGAAAAAGAGTGTATGTTAGGCAGAATATGTTAGCCTGAATAGTAACCTATGTGACTTAGTACATTCCTTACTCTGTCAAGAAATCTTGTGCTTTAACTTCTGAATGTGCTTCATTCTTCTTAGCCAAAGTGTCTTATGGCAGTACCTCTGATATTTACATAAGCCTAGGCAATATACTTAGATTTCTTAATCCCTGATATTATTGTTCTTGAGACCGTCCTGTTATATGATTTTTTCATTATGGTTTCTCTGACTTGTAGGAATTGCAATACATGATTTTCCTGTAGGGTTGAATTTTCACATAGCAACAGCACATGGTAATGAGCCTGCAGATTCAGTAGTCACTGAACTCCAGGGTACAGATGTGGGGACCTGCATGAAAGACCCCCCTAAGCTTATTCTTACCAGCTTAGGTTAAAAACTTCCTCAAGGTACAAACTTTGCCTTGTCCTTGAACCCTACGCTGCCACCACCAAGTGTATTAAACAAAGAACAGGGAAAGGGCCCACTTGGAGACGTCTTTCCCCAAAATATCCCTCCAAGCCCTACACCCCCTTTCCTGGGGAAGGCTTGATAAAAATCCTCACCAATTTGTACAGGTGAACACAGACCCAAACCCGTGGATCTTAAGAACAATGAAGAAGCAATCAGGTTCTTAAAAGAAGATTTTTAATTAAAGAAAAAGTAAAAGAATCACCTCTGTAAAAATCAGGATGGTAAATACCTTACAGGGTAATCAGATTCAAAACATAGAGAATCCCTCTAGGCAAAACCTTAAGTTACAAAAAGACACAAAAATAGGAATATTCATTCCATCCAGCACAGCTATTTTACCAGCCATTAAACAAAAGAAATCTAATGCATTTCTAGCTAGATTACTTACTAACTTTTTACAGGAGTTCTGAGCTGCATTCCTGATCTGTTCCCGGCAAAAGCGTCATACAGACAGAAAGACCCTTTGTTCCCCCCAGAAATTACCTATTACAGGACAGGCCCGACAAAGAAAATAACAGAATGCCACTAGCCGTCACCTTCAGCCCCCAACTAAAACCTCTCCAACGCATCATCAAGGATCTACAACCTATCCTGAAGGAGGACCCATCACTCTCACAGATCTTGGGAAACAGGCCAGTCCTTGCTTACAGACAGCTCCCCAACCTGAAGCAAATACCAGCAACCACACACCACACAACTGAACCACTAACCCAGGAACCTATCCTTGCAACAAAGCCCGTTGCCAACTGTGTCCACATATCTATTCAGGGGACACCATCACAGGGCCTAATCACATCAGCCACACTATCAGAGGCTCGTTCACCTGCACATCTGCCAATGTGATATATGCCATCATGTGCCAGCAATGCCCCTCTGCCATGTACATTGGTCAAACTGGACAGCCTCTACGTAAAAGAATAAATGGACACAAATCAGACGTCAAGAATTATAACATTCAAAAACAAGCCGGAGAACACTTCAATCTCTCTGATCACTCGATTACAGACCTAAAAGTTGCAATTCTTCAACAAAAAGACTTCAAAAACAGACTCCAATGACAGGTTTCAGAGTAACAGCCGTGTTAGTCTGTATTCGCAAAAAGAACAGGAGGACTTGTGGCACCTTAGAGACTAACCAATTTATTAGAGCATAAGCTTTCGTGAGCTACAGCTCACTTCATCGGATGCATATCGTGGAAACTGCAGCAGACTTTATATATACACAGAGAATATGAAACAATACCTCCTCCCACCCCACTGTCCTGCTGGTAATAGCTTATCTAAAGTGATAGCGGCACTGCTATGGGTACCCGCATGGCCCCACAGTATGCCAACATTTTTATGGCTGATTTAGAACAACGCTTCCTCAGCTCTCGTCCCCTAAAGCCCCTACTCTACTTGCGCTATATTGATGACATCTTCATCATCTGGACCCATGGAAAAGAAGCCCTTGAGGAATTCCACCATGATTTCAACAATTTCCATCCCACCACCAACCTCAGCCTGGTCCAGTCCACACAAGAGATCCACTTCCTGGACACTACAGTGCTAATAAACAATGGTCACATAAACACCACCCTATACCGGAAACCTACTGACCGCTATTCCTACCTGCATGCCTCCAGCTTTCACCCTGACCACACCACACGATCCATCGTCTACAGCCAAGCTCTGCGATACAACCGCATTTGCTCCAACCCCTCAGACAGAGACAAACACCTACAAGATCTCTGTCAAGCTTTCTTACAACTACAATACCCACCTGCAGAAGTAAAGAAACAGATTGATAGAGCCAGAAGAGTTCCCAGAAGTCATCTACTACAGGACAGGCCTAACAAAGAAAATAACAGAACGCCACTAGCCGTCACCTTCAGCCCCCAACTAAAACCCCTCCAACGCATTATTAAGGATCTACAACCTATCTTAAAGGATGACCCAAGACTCTCACAAATCTTGGGAGACAGGCCAGTCCTTGCCTACAGACAGCCCCGCAACCTGAAGCAAATACTCACCAACAACCACATACCACACAACAGAACCACTAACCCAGGAACTTATCCTTGCAACAAAGCCCGTTGCCAATTGTGCCCACATATCTATTCAGGGGACACCGTCACAGGGCCTAATAACATCAGCCACACTATCAGAGGCTCGTTCACCTGCACATCCACCAATGTGATATATGCCATCATGTGCCAGCACTGCCCCTCTGCCATGTACATTGGTCAAACTGGACAGTCTCTACGTAAAAGAATAAATGGACACAAATCAGATGTCAAGAATTATAACATTCATAAACCAGTCGGAGAACACTTCAATCTCTCTGGTCACGCAATCACAGACATGAAGGTCGCTATCTTAAAACAAAAAAACTTCAAATCCAGACTCCAGCGAGAAACTGCTGAATTGGAATTCATTTGCAAATTGGATACTATTAATTTAGGCTTAAATATAGAGACTGGGAGTGGCTAAGTCATTATGCAAGGTAGCCTGTTTCCTCTTGTTTTTTCCTACCCCCCGCCAGATGTTCTGGTTTAACTTGGATTTAAACTTGAAGAGTGGTCAGTTTGGATCAGCTATTACCAGCAGGAGAGTGAGTTTGTGTGTGTATGGGGGTGGGGGGGATGTGAGAAAACCTGGATTTGTGCAGGAAATAGCCCAACTTGATTGTCATGCACATTGTGTAAAGAGTTGTCACTTTGGATGGGCTATCACCAGCAGGAGAGTGAATTTGTGTGGGGGGGTGGAGGGTGAGAAAACCTGGATTTGTGCTGGAAATGGCCCACCTGATGATCACTTTAGATAAGCTATTACCAGCAGGACAGTGGGGTGGGAGGAGGTATTGTTTCATATTCTCTGTGTATATATAAAGTCTGCTGCAGTTTCCACGATATGCATCTGAGGAAGTGAGCTGTAGCTCACGAAAGCTCATGCTCTAATAAATTGGTTAGTCTCTAAGGTGCCACAAGTCCTCCTTTTCTTTTTGAGACTCCAATGAGAGACTGCTGAATTGGAATTAATTTGCAAACTGGACACAATTAACTTAGGCTTGAATAAAGATTGGGAGTGGATGTGTCATTACACAAAGTAAAACTATTTCCCCTTGTTTATTTCCCCTCCTACCATTCTTGTAAACTGCTGGAAATGGCCCACCTTGATTATCACTACAAAAGGTTCCCCCCCGCTCCCGCTCTCCTGCTGGTAATAGCTCACCTTACCTGATCACTCTTGTTACAGTGTGTATGGTAACACCCATTGTTTCATGTTCCCTGTGTATATAAAATCTCCCCACTGTATTTTCCACTGAATGCATCCGATGAAGTGAGCTGTAGCTCACAAAAGCTTGTGCTCTAATAAACTGGTTAGTCTCTAAGGTGCCACAAGTCCTCCTGTTCTTTTTGCTGTACCATTGTAATTCTGATTTGCTTTCCTTTTGTCCCATTTGTCCATTGTCTGCGGGCCCCGATAGTCTTAGCATTGGATACTTTTATTCCTTCCAATTTTCCCCTTTGTTCACTGGGATTTTTCATCATCATGATTTCCTTATAACCAGAGTGCTTCTTTTTTTTAAAAACAAACCTCTCCAATTTTCTGAAAACATGGAAGCAAGTAAAGGCCTAGAAAATACTGATTACTGCATTATGCTTCTGTTGTTTCCATCTAATGCAGGAGCATTTCCCAATCCTGGATGAAATGTGAGAATTTGGGCTTGTCTACATGGTGCATTAGTCTGCACTAGAGGGTGTAAATTCTAGTGTGCACTAGGATGTGATGCACTAACTGGCCCAGGTGGACTCTGGGGGCATGCACTAAAAGTTCCCTAGTGTGTGTTAATGTCATCCAATTTCAACCATTAGTGTGCACTAGGGAACTTTTCATGCACACCAGCAGGGTCCACATGGGCCAGCTAGTGCGCATCATCCTAGAACGTATATACCCCTCTAGTGCAGACTGATGCACAGGGTAGACAAGCCCTTAGTGAACTCACTCCTCTTGGTTCCTTTTTCGCTACCTCCAACTATTTATCTTCACTTTTACGGTACTCCATGACCCATTCCAACACCCTACCCATCAACTCTCATAAAACTAGTTTCCAACCTGTTTTAATGCTGGTTAAAAATCTGTTCAGCCAGTGGGACAACTCATACACTAAAGGCAGGCATGTGTCGCAGTGCTTTGCTGCACTCTATCGTGTCATATTGGAAAACTAAACATTTTGTTTGGTTTTCTGTCAAACCGCTACGAAAGCAGATTGACAAGAGACTCACACTCTCTTCTCGTGAGCTCTCACTTTGCCTGTATCACAGAGGAGGTTACTCTTCAGCAGAGAAGCCCTTTCTAAAACCCTGCATCATAACCACATGCAGACTTTGGTGTGATTGAGAAAGATACACACATGGATACAACAGCCCTAAATATTGCAGCTGGAGCTCATCCCTGCTTTTCGGAACGATGGCACTAGACTTGGAAATACCAACAGTAATTAAAAAAATCTTGAATACACAAGTCTCAGTTCCTTCCTGGTGCCAAATGCTTCTTACCTTGTGAGGGCTCATTCTGGGCCTTTGAAGAAAGCTGTTGCGGTTTTCCTTTGTTATTGAGCCCAACATGTGCCACGCTAGGGCACTAAGGATGTGAGCTTCTGAAGACATCTCTAGAAAGAGACATCCAGCCTGCACAGCACTGGAGAGAGCTGTTAATTAAATCACTAAGCTCAAAGGGAGGGGGTATTTCAATTAAAGGAGAGTGTTTAGCTCTACTGTATTAAGTTCAGTTCTGGTTTTAAGAGGATGCTTAATTGTGGCCTTTTTACCCCCTGCGGTTAACTCGCCCTGATCATCACTCATCGTTCTTGCATTGCCTAAATGCCTGCCACATCTCGTCACGCTTGATGGCTGCACTTTCCATGGACAAACAGGAAGGAAAGAGAATTGCTTTTTAATTATCATTGTTTCCAAAACAAGTTGGCCCTGTGCTAGCGTATGCCCACAGCGCATTCATCCCCAGGACCAATCAGGTCCTGAAGTTATGCTGGCCTGAGAGCCTGCCAAGTTTGAGAGTTCAGAAGCTGCAACGTGGCAGGCAAAGGCACTGCTGGTAGCCCGGGCTGTCAATCTTCAGCTGGCCATTGGCAAAGGGAAGAAAAGGAGGGGGAAGGGCAGATTAGCAAAACCCACTCGAGTCAGAATAGTGTTTAGAGCAGCTTTCAGGATCCTTTATTTTGAGTTTCTAAGGAGAGTGCCATGTGATGTTCAGCCTTCCACCTGTAAAAAGTGTATTGATATGGGGTGGGGACAATAATTTACATAGTCAGACAGACATTTAAAAAGTCATAATCCATCATTCGCACTTCAGAATACCCGGATCTGCCAGTCCAATATCTGTGGATCATAAATCCCCTAATGCTGGAAGGACTGAATGATGGAATGGGGCATTTCAAAGGTTTTCAGCTATTGTAAATATGGGCACTGAAAAGCTCCACTCAGAAAACCTCACACCCCGCCGGCAGCAAATTCTATGTATGTGTGTATACTCATGTGCAGCATTAGAAGTATTTAATCAAAATCCCATCATTAGAACATCTCGTAAAAAGAGCCTGACTTTGGCTCCAGCCCATTAATGGCCCTTTTTGACAGGATGATGATTAAACACTTTCAGTTCAGTTGTTTTCTCAACACTGAAATCCGATAGCTAGTCTATTGTTACCGACTCTGCTGAGAAGCTGGCACCCGGGACAGAGCTCAGCACTGACAGCTGCAGGGAGAGGTAACCACCATCTGCTCAGCTCCCGGTTACCAGGGCTACCGAAGGGGCAAACCCCTCCACAAACCTTCTCAGTCTCTCCCTGGAGCCACTGCTTCTGCCTCACCAGGTACTCACAGTGACCTTGGCAGCCAGATCTTAAAGGGCCCGTACCTTTGTAACTGCCTCTTCTTCGTCTGCTAACTTCGAACGTACACCTCAGGGAGCTACCATAGCATAAGGGTTATTTAATGCCACCTTCTATATAGCAAACAGCCAGATCTTGTCTCTCCTATAGACTGAAGCTCTGCAAAGTGGTAGGCCCCACTCCTGCAGTCGGATCCATACAGGTGTTCCTCTGCATCTGAACAGACTTCAGTCCAGGTGGGTGCAAGGGTTTGCTTATGTTTGTTAGATCTCAGGACCTGGGCCTTTGTTTGCCTGTGTGCTGTGGGGCAACAGGCCACCTGAAACCAGGCTAACTGCTGACAGTAATTGACTACAGAAACAAGTGACATTCTGATCAAGGATGCATTTGAACAATTAGTCAAATTACCTTTCAGATTAAAAAGTAATATGAATAACTTTCATGCGTGCATGAGTGATAATGTCATGGCATGCAGTTTGACCACATTTGCCATATGTGCTACTCATATGCAAGACAAAAAATACTGTCATCTAACTGCCAGTGTAATCTCTTATCTCTATGAGCAAGGTATTAGTTATATACACATATTATCCTTCAGTTCCATTATTAGCATTTTGTAATCATTTGTCAACCCCAGAGAGTTATGCCTGGTATGGGGGCATTAATAACATAGGGCAACTTCATCCCTGAGATAACTGCATTGGGATCATATTCTATATTTCAGTTTAAGTGGGAAAATGCCCTGCCTTGAGTTCCCATTGCTCAGAATACTTTACATACAAGTGCCCATGGCTGCACAGTGCAGTCCTGTGTCAGGAATTAATGGAAAATGCCGTGCAATGCATCAGCATCTGCTGTCTCTCAGTGCAGCTCCTCCAGATACACAGGGCTGGATTCGCTGGTCTGCTAAGTCTGCTCGGCACTGGGGCGAGTGTCTGGAGATGGCAAAGGGCTGAACCACAGAAACCCTCCACAGAACTTCACCCTTTGGCAGAGACTAGCAATGGAAAACTTGGCCCCCTGAAGTGAAAGTTTGGAGAAGTCATCACTGAACAAAGAGTTTGTATAATAGAAACACTTAGGCAACATTAACTCCAGCTGTTGCTGCCCATTCCAGCTTCACTGGTAAATTACTGTCTGGGAGTCTCCAAAGAAGAATGGCAGGTTTCAGAGTAGCAGCCCTGTTAGTCTGTATCTGCAAAAGGAAAAGGAGGACTTGTGGCACCTTAGTCTCTAAGGTGCCACAAGTACCCCTTTTCTTTTTCCAAAGAAGAAGTTCTTTCCCTAGACACTAACAAACAATATTTTTTTGGTGAAGTCAAGGCTGGAGCTGGATGAATTTTTTTCAGATAACAGTAAATTTGCAACAACAACAAAAAGCATTTTGGGGACATCAAAACTATTCATAGAATCATAGAATCATAGAATATCAGGGTTGGAAGGGACCTCAGGAGGTCATCTAGTCCAACCCCCTGCTCAATGCAGGACCAACCCCAACGAAACCATCCCAGCCAGGGCTTTGTCAAGCCTGACCTTAAAAACTTCTAAGGAAGGAGATTCTACCACCTCCCTGGGTAACGCATTCCAGTGTTTCACCACCCTCCTAGTGAAAAAGTTTTTCCTAATATCCAACCTAAACCTCCCCCACTGCAACTTGAGACCATTACTCCTTGTCCTGTCCTCTTCTACCACTGAGAATAGTCTAGAACCATCCTCTCTGGAACCACCTCTCAGGTAGTTGAAAGCAGCTATCAAATCCCCCCTCATTCTTCTCTTCTGCAGACTAAACAATCCCAGCTCCCTCAGCCTCTCCTCATAACTCATGTATTCCAGACCCCTAATAATTTTTGTTGCCCTTCGCTGGACTCTTTCCAATTTATCCACATCCTTCTTGTAGTGTGGGGCCCAAAACTGGACACAGTACTCCAGATGAGGCCTCACCAATGTCGAATAGAGGGGAACGATCACGTCCCTCGATCTGCTGGCAACGCCCCTACTTATACATCCCAAAATGCCATTGGCCTTCTTGGCAACAAGGGCACACTGCTGACTCATATCCAGCTTCTCGTCCACTGTCACCCCTAGGTCCTTTTCCGCAGAACTGCTGCCTAGCCATTCGGTCCCTAGTCTGTAGCTGTGCATTGGGTTCTTCCGTCCTAAGTGCAGGACCCTGCACTTATCCTTATTGAACCTCATCAGATTTCTTTTGGCCCAATCCTCCAATTTGTCTAGGTCCCTCTGTATCCTATCCCTGCCCTCCAGCGTATCTACCACTCCTCCCAGTTTAGTATCATCCGCAAATGTGCTGAGAGTGCAATCCACACCATTCTCCAGATCATTTATGAAGATATTGAACAAAACTGGCCCCAGGACCGACCTCTGGGGCACTCCACTTGATACTGGCTGCCAACTAGACATGGAGCCATTGATCACTACCCGTTGAGCCCGACAATCTAGCCAACTTTCTACCCACCTTATAGTGCATTCATCCAGCCCGTACTTCTTTAACTTGCTGACAAGAATACTGTGGGAGACCGTGTCAAAAGCTTTGCTAAAGTCAAGAAACTATACATCCACTGCTTTCCCTTCATCCACAGAACCCGTAATCTCGTCATAGAAGGCGATTAGATTAGTCAGGCATGACCTTCCCTTGGTGAATCCATGCTGACTGTTCCTGATCACTTTCCTCTCATGTAAATGCTTCAGGATTGATTCCTTGAGGACCTGCTCCATGATTTTTCCAGGGACTGAGGTGAGGCTGACTGGCCTGTAGTTCCCAGGATCCTCCTTCTTCCCTTTTTTAAAGATGGGCACTACATTAGCCTTTTTCCAGTCATCTGGGACTTCCCCCGTTCGCCACGAGTTTTCAAAGATAATGGCCAATGGCTCTGCAATCACAGCCGCCAATTCCTTTAGCACGCTTGGATGCAACGCATCCAGCCCCATGGACTTGTGCACGTCCAGCTTTTCTAAATAGCCCTAACCACCTCTTTCTCCACAGAGGGCTGGCCATCTATTCCCCATGTTGTGATGCCCAGCGCAGCAGTCTGGGAGCTGTGTTCACTAGTTGTACATGAATTCACCAACTAGTTCTGGCAAAAACCAGTTGGGGGACTGAGACACCATGCACAGAAATGGCCAGAGGAGTTGTCATCTCCTTCCAAGCTTTAGCCCGCTGGGGAGGGCACTGATCTTGGAGGTGGGAGACCCACGTCTGAGTCCCCCCCTGCCTGATGTGGAGAAGGGATTTGAAGTTGGGCTCCTATATTGCAGAAGAGCTCCCTAGCCAGGCAGTAGTGTCAGTCTGAGTCCATCTGTCCTGCCGCTGCCTCTCAGCCCAGGGAGACAGGCTTGTGCGAGGGGGCTAAAGGTAGCACACTGACATTACTGTGGACATTGCGGTTTGGGCTCAAGAGCCCAGGCTGCAGGCAGCCCCAGCCTCGTCATCCACACGGCTCTTTTGAGATCACTAGCACTAGTCTATCTAACCAGGCCAGGCCAGGCCAGGGTCGCTCCCTGTACCTGTTCACTTCTGCTCTCCGGCCCAGTGACTGCTTAATTATTTATACACAGTGGAAGAATGGAGACGCCCACCTCAGAATGGTCCATAGCCAGGTGGTCAAGGCGCACTCCATCTGCTCAATCGCTTCGCCGCAGCAGACAGCAGGGGCGAGTGAATTCAGGTCTCCCACCTCTCCCAGGAGTGACCTAACCCCTGAGCGAATGCTTACAAGGGAGCGCTCCCTCCTTCTCCAGATCTCTAAAAAACACCTGGAAACAAAGCGTTTCAGGTCCAGGGAAACGGTTTGTTTGACGCACATTGGACTTTTTTATTTGACACAATTTTTCAAATTCAGTTAGACTCTAACAAGTTTCATTTTTAGGAACTGCCCACAAACAAACAAAAAAATAATCAGCTGATTCGTCCCGCTGTTGTCAAGACCCCATTGAGTGAGGCAGCCTCTTAGGGACGTGCTCTGGGGAAGAGGGACATGCTCTGGAGCAGAGGGAGGCAGTTGCCTGACTTATTCCTTATACATCATGCTGAATATTTACCACATCAGGTCAAGTGAATCAGAATGTGATGAGTAATAGTTGCAGACGCATAACTAATGTTTAGCTCATCCATTTGCAATCTAGCCCATCGTTAGGGACAGTCCATTGCTGATTGATGATGGGGCAGTGATTCTAAATAGGCATTCATTAAAAAAAATAGAAAATGTAAGCTGATCATGTTCCTTTTAGTGCCAGGGACTGTAAACAAATAACTGGCAGCAGTTCCTCATGTCAATTTCTGTCCCGTGCCTGTGGACCATTAGGAGAAGTATGATATAAAAATCAAATCAAGATTATAAATACTACTGTATCAGATCTGTTACCTAGATCTTGCTAAACTAAACATTTTTGCTTGGAGTTTACCTTTTCCTACCTATTTTTGTAGATTAGCAACTCCTTTAAGTTGCTATCAGATATCCTATTATTTCATTCTATTTTGTTTCTTTCTTGCCATACTTACTGTATTCTATACAGAATACAGGTTCACCTGGAGTCTAAAGCTGGGGCATGCAAAGGATTCACCTACTGCCCTGTCTATTCATTGGTTGCTCTTAGTTCAGTTCTTTTACCCGGTTTGCTCCTCATGCTACAATACACTCACACACAGATTATATAGATATATAATGAAGTGAATAAAACTTGAATGCGATGAAAGCCTGCGTTAGCATCAACAATCTATTTTTACATTTCCTCTTGTAGAAGGATAATCATCTCTTTTTCTGTCCTGTTTTGGAGATGGTTTGCCATTGGGCTGTACTCATGCAAACTCTTGGCTGGTATAATTTTGCCTTTGGGAATGTCTGTCTGCATTTCCTTATCTTATCCCAGCTACAAGAGTTTAACACTAGATATTTGGGATTTTAGAGTCAACAGCAAAATTGGCAAGTCTAAATCTACATTCCTTAATTCCACCTCAGTGACATAAACCAAATGATCGATGTCTTGCTAGGGGAAAAAAAAACCCACTGGGAAATTCAGAGGAAAGTCTACCAGACCCTGTTAACCCTAAAATTAACATACAGACTAAACCATGGGTGGTTGGGGCTGTATGGCTGAACCCTGTGGAGACCCAGCTGGGTGCAGACCAGGATGCCTGCTGCGGGGACTGAGCCTTTTGAGCCCATGTATTGAAAGGCATTGGAGGAATAGCACTTTGGCATTAAGAAAGCCACTTCCCAAGTATGGAAGAGGGGAAAGCAGGCCTGAGAATTAATTATCTTGGCTTGTAATAGTAATAATGATCATCGTAACCGTCCATCACAGAAGCACATATGCCGCTGAGTGAGAAGCAAGGCAGACAATCCCCCAGTGGGGCTCTCAGTGGGGCCCAGAGGAAGGAGTGAAAGATCCTGGGGACCTGCTGGCTCCAGCATGGGGAGATCCAGGTGCCTGCAGGCTCTAACGCTCAAGCAGGAAAGCCAGAGGAAAGGCAGCAATGTACCTTGGAGGAAAGTCAGCGGCACCAGGATTCCACCCCTTGTGTGCCAATTAAAAACATGAACAACAGAGAAGGGTGGGATGTGGACTCCTGAGGAAGAGCAGAAATGGACTTGCTGCCCCTCTGCCCGTGGCTGATTGGAGACCCTGGCGCAGGTAGGGAAGGAGCAGCCCGTCATGCTCATTAGCACAAGGAGAGAAGGGAGATGCAGGCTGGAACCAGTGGGCTGTGCGTGTGGGGCTGCAAACTGGGCACGGCCGCCAGGCGGGCGCTGAGAGCATGCAGCACCGGAGCCAGCTTTGGCAGCACACAAAGAGGGGGTGCTTGTTTGGGGAAGGTTTGAGTGTCCACCCATGATTCGACATGTACCAGAACTGGTATCTGTGCAGCCAGGGCGTTAAACCTGCCAGCTCGAAAGGGCGGACCAGAGAAGAGAGAGCAATAGATGTTGGAGACCCCGAAGACACAGGCAGCGCCTGGGGAATTTGTGGGTGAAATGCATGAGTTCTGCCAGTGGAATGCAGCACATGCGGCTCGGCATTCGCTCTGCCCCAAGGGACGTGGTGTCCCAGGGGCTGGCTGCCAGGCAGGGAACGTAGAAAGCAGAAGGGGCTTCTTTGCTCTTGAGAGGCATTCAGGTCTAATAGGTACAGGACTGGGCCAGGCTCTGCCAATAACCTGCTCTGTGACCTAGGATTAGTCCCTTCCTCTCTCTGTCCTTCTGCGTCCCCTTGAACCCTTTCTCTTGTCCAAACTGTAAGCTCTTGTGGGCAGGGACTGTCTCTCGTGTTAATTTTGATGGACAATATGGGCCCAAAGAGACAAAGGTATTAACATGATCCTGTCACTTGCCAATACGAAACAGCGTTAAACAGGGTTTGTGCACAGAGCCCTTCGCCTGCCTAGCATCATGGCAAATTCACCATAAAAAACCCTGGCAACCTTGGATTAAAGACACCGCGAAGAAGAAAAGCCAGTTACAGCCTTGGAAATGTAAAATGTTAAGTGAGGATTTCATTGTAACAGCTTCCCTTCTTCCCTTTCCCTTGTGCTGGAGAGAGTTCTTAAAAGGAAAAACCCCTTGCCTGGCAGCCTCTGAGATGGGGGGTTGGAGCAAACAGCCAGTCAGCACAGGACAGACAGTCCAGTCAGACTGCAGCAAGTTCTCCCCATGTCCAGAGGTCCCTGCTTCAGCAACTGCTGCTCCAGGCTGGAGTCTGGCTGGCTCCACCTGCAGTACGTCCCCAAGGCCACGTGGTGGGGGCAGAAAAGGCACCACCTGGTCCTACTGGCCTGCACAGTCCTGGGTCCAGGGGGATGCTGGGGACGGGTGGCCTCAGCTGGGCCCAGTTTTGTCCCATTCCCCAGTGCAGTTGCCCCTGCTTTGCCTGCTTCTGCCCCTAGTAGCTGGAGTCACTGGCGTGTGTGTGCGGAGCACGTGAGGCATGGAGTGCTCCGTGTGGGAACGATGGAGTGCTACAGCCAAGATGTAGCCATTCCGAGAACCAGTCATTTATGGTTTCTCTGAACCATGTCCCATTGCAACACTTGACAAGTTTATACGTGTGTAGCTGAAGTCTCCCATGATTATTGTCTTATTAGACTTTTCTGCTGCTTTGATTGCTGTCAGCATTGTGCGTCCACTGTCCTTTGCCGGATCTGGAGGTGAGCAGTCTAACCGAGGAGACTATTTCTCTTCTCACAGGTTGGGATTTGGATTTATACGGTCAACTATGTGGTCCTTTCCATTAAATATTTTTATCTCACTAGAGTCTATGGAAGCTTTTCAATACAGTGCTACTTCCCCATCCCCATCCTTTCAACTCAGTCTGTCCATCCTGTGCACTTCATAGCCAGGTAATATGGCATCCCACCATATTTTTGGCATTGCACCATGTTTCAGTAATACCCATTATGTCATGGTCCTCTTCCATTACCAGGCATTCTAGTTCCCCTACCTTTGCTTTTATATTTCTCACATTTATATGTAGACATTGGTAGTCTTTATTTTTGACTATGTGCCTGCTTTAATTAGCCCTGTAGTCTGTCACCTTATTGGTTTAACAGAAATTCCCTTTGTGATCTTGACCTGTTCAGTGTACCCTTTACAGGATACAGAGTTTTCATCTATGCTGCAAAAAATAACCCACAGCTGAGAGTCTCAGACCCTGGGCCAACTGACGCAGGTGCCTGGGGCTCCCGGTATGGGGTTAAAAGTAGCCGTACAGATGTTCCCGCTCAGGCTGGATCCAGGCTCGGAGGCTCTCCACCCATCACTGGTCTCCAGTCTGAGCAGGACGGCTCTTAGCCTCATAGTGCAAGCCCCATGAGCCCAAGTCAGAGTGAGGTTCTGAGATTTGCTGCTGTGGGTTTGTTTATTTTTTTGCAGTGTAACATACCCAAAGGTATGTGTCAGCTATCACTGACAGCCCTAGCAGGTCTCTTTGTGTCAACATCTGGTTCTCACTTCCTCAAAACGCTTCTCACTGCCTTCTCTTTACAACAGCTTGTCAACCATGCACTGTAGCCTTGAAGTTTCCCTTGCCACATTGACCCCAGCTTGGAACCAGCAGCATTTCAGAGGAGGATACCATGCAGGACCTGGACCCAAGCTTCTTTCCTACAGTCTACAGTTAGCTTCCAGGTTCTCTCTCCTACAGCTCCCTGCACACTGGGACCTACATGTAGCATGCCCATGGCTCCTCCCCAGCACTCACTAGAAGTCCACAGCAGCAGGGCAGCCTCCGCCTGGCTCCTTTTCCCCTTCATTCACTCATAGAAAGGAATGGAGTCCCACTGTCCAATTCCAAGCCACCTTTGGGCATAGGCTAGTCATAGAAACATGCACTGGTTAATATTTCTATTAAAGGCTTGGAGTGAAGAGAGTGATTCTAAAATCTGCATCTGACCCCAAACTGGGAGGGGCTGTGAGCACTTTGGAGCAGGACTAAAATTCAAAAGGAACTTGACAAAGAGGAGAACTGGTCTGAAATCAACAAGTTGAAATTCAGTACTGAGAAGTGGAAAGTACTGCACTTAGGGAAGAAAAACTCAAATGCATGACTACAGAATGGAGAATAACCAGGTAGGCAGTACTACTGCTGAAACTGATCCAGTAGATCAAATACTGCATTTGAGCCAACAATGTGAAGCAGTTGCAAAAAAAGGCAAATATCATTCTGGGGTGTATTAACAGAGGTGTTGTTTGTAAGCCATTGAAGGTAACTGTCCTGCTGTACTCAGCACTGGTGAGACCTCAGCTGGAGTTCTGTGTCCAATTCTGGGAGTTTAGAAGAGAGAGGGGACAAACTGGAGAGAATCCAGAGGAGAGCAACAAAAATGAGAAAAGGTGAAGAAAACCTGCCCTGTAAGGAAAGGTTAATAAACCTGGGCATGTCCAGTCTTGAGAAAAGAAAGCTAAGGAGGGCCTGATACAGTCTTCAAATACATTAAGGGCTGCCACAAAGAGCACAGTGATCAATTGTTCTCCGTGTCCACCGAGAGCAGGGCAAGCATTGATGGGCTTAAACTGCAGTAAGGCAGATTTAGGTTAGATACTAGGAAAAAATTTCTAACTCTGAGGATAATTAAGTATTGGAATAGGTTTCCAAGGGAGGTTGTGGAATCCCCATCGCTGGAGGTTTTTAAGAACAGGTCAGATAAACATTGTCAGGGATGGTCCAGGTTCTCTTGGTCTTGCCTCACTACCTCTCGAGGTTCCTGCCAGCCCTACACTGATATGATGCCATGAAATAGTCCACCGAACCCTTGTGATAAAACCATCCTTGCAAAAGCCCAGCAGAGTGCAACAGGTGCAATCACAGCAGTTCTCTACCTTCCCGCAGACATTGCATCCAGGCTGCCCACTCAAAAGTCAGTTTCCATTTCACCCGTTCCTGGGCTCCACTCTCCAGGCCATCCACCTGAGAGTTCCCAGGTTCACTTCCTTCCCATAATTCTTCTCCGGGAGCCCCAAGTCAGGGCTATTAAACTCTGCCATGATCTTAACTCTTAGGCCACGTCTACACTGGCAGAGTTTTTTCGCCAAAAGTTTTGTTGATGATCAAAAAGCGCAAGAAGAAAATTGTGGTTGCATGTTCAGACTGTCATCCTCTGTTGGCAGAGCGCGTTCACTTTGGGGGCAGTAGCGTCAACAGCAATGCACTATGGGGAGCTATCCCACAGGCCAGCCTCTCACCGTCTGCTGCTTGGTCTTGTGGGAAGGAGGAGTGGATCGCAGCGCATCATGGGTCCAGGCCCCAAGTCCCAGGATGCATTGCTTTCTCTCCCAGCATTCCATGTGCTTCCATCTTTGGCTCGTGGCATTTTTCAATGTCCCTTGCTTGGTGCTCACCCTGCTATCTGTGTCTGAAAGAATGTATCCCGCACTGCTCTCCCGTGCTCTGCTAGCTGTCAGTAACACATCATGAATGGCAATGCAGTTAATCGTGAAATTCCTATCTCAGCAGGATTCACAGTTGCCTGACGCACTGTCCGACATGGAAAGCAATCACATTAGATTACTTTTGGCATTCACAGAACAGCTGAACATGGTGGACTGTTGCTTTTGGGCTCGGGAAACTAGCACTGAATGGTGGGAAACTAGCACTGAATGGTGGGATCAGACTGTTTTGCAGCTCTGGGATGAGGCACGATGGCTACAGAACTTTCAGATGAGGAAAGCCACCTTCCTGGAACTGCATGCTGAGCTTACCCCAGCCCTGCGGTGCAAGGACACCAGAATGAGAGCTGCCCTCTTGGTGGAGAAGTGCATGGCACTTGCTGGTAACTCCAGACTGCTACTGACTGGTCGCAAATCAGTTTGGAGTCGGGAAGTTGACCGTTGGGGCTGTGTTAACACAAGTGTGCAGGGCCATTAATTGCATCCTGCTGTAAAGGACCGTGACTCTTGGCAATGTGCGTGAAATAATGGATTGCTTTCCAGATATGGGTTTCCCTAACTGTGGAGGGGCTATAGACGGCACGCATATTCAAATTTTGGAACCGGATCACCTTGCAATGGTTGGAGTACATCAGTAGGAAGGGGTACTTCTCCATGGTGTTGCAGGTGCTTGTGGATCACCACGGGCATTTCACTGACATCAGTACAGGCTGGTCCGGAAAGATATATGATGCACGTATCTTCAGGAAAAGAAAGCTGCAAGCAGGGGTTTTCTTTCCAGAACGCAAGTTTACACCATGGTGATCCTGGGAGACCCAACGTACTCCTTAATGCCATGGCTCATGAAGTGTTACACAGGAAACCTGTGTTAAGGATAAGTAAGGAGTGATTCAACAATAGGCTGAGTAGGTGCAGGATGACCATGGAATGTGTGTTTGGCAGATTAAAGGTGCGCTGGTGCTGCATTTATGGCAGTTTAGACCTCAATGAGGTCATCTAGTCCAACCCCCTGCTCAAAGCAGGACCAGTCCCCAATTTTTGCCCCAGATCCCTAAATGGCCCCCTCAAGGATTGAACTCACAACACTGGGTTTAGCAAGCCAATGCTCAAACCACTGAGCTATCCCTCCCCCCTGAATAATTCCTTCACAATTTGCAGGCTAAATATCTTGCTGGTGTTTTCCAGAAGCAAACACATTAGAAATACAGGTATAGAGTCAATATTCATAACGTCAGATACAAATATGATACATGCATACAAATAGCATAATCATATTCAGCGAGTCATAACCTTTCCACAGACACCTTACATGCCACATTTTGTACAAGATTTGTTGCAATTATATAACAGTGGCAGCAACAATGATCTACATGGTCATAGTTTAATCAGATAACGTCACACTAGGCTTCAATGTAAGCAAAAATATGAGAGACTTTGATCCTCCAGCTAAAGAGGACCCAGACAAAAAGCAGGAAAATAAACCTAGAGGTTCTCATTAAGGTTTACACTCAACCCAGTCCCCAAATTCCCCCTCTTCACAGGCAAGGAAAATAGAGCCCCTACAATATAATCAACTTCATGGTATGTAACTCTGGGTAGTTAACTCAGTTGTAGCCAACATGAGATAGTCAACAAACTCAGCCTCTAAATCCTCCTTTTCCATTGACAAGCCACCTTAGTGAGTGGGTCAAATTTTGATACATCTCCCCAAAAGGAAAAGGGCTAGAAACATTTTTTTCAAAGAAAATTTCATCTCCTGCAGTCATTTGGCACCCTAGGCACTCTATATTATGCTCCTCTGAGCTGCTGACCCATGCGGACATTATTTAAAATTGTACTCACTTTTAAAGTTAGAGTATATTCTTTGTTCCTGTGCACTAGATTTCAGATGAGTTCAGCAAATCTTCCTTTCATTCCTTTTGTTTGTTTGTTTTTTCCCCCCTGCAAAGTGGCAAAAAAAGTTAGAAGACCTTTGGATTTCTGGTATTTTTAGGATGTTACAATTCAGGCCCCCCATGTCCAAATTACTTCAAAATTGTCAAAAACTATTACTACATTGGTCCCAGGCCTAACCTACCAACTCTGAAGCTTGTATTCCTTTGTGGATTTTGGGAGGGGGATTGCCTGTATTCCTTAACTTCCGTTTTATACTCATTGCCATTTACCTCTGTGACGCATGGCCAGAAAGGGTTAAGCAGCAATAAGCAGGCTAATTGACCCAGATTCATCCTTTAGGGACATATTGGTAGATAATGTTTGTATTTTTGTGTGTTTACATATATATTATTAGAGGTTAACAATGTAATCCAGCAGTCCCTGTCTATCCTGTATTCTGTTAATTCAGAGATCAAAAGGACATCTTAACATTTAAATGAACTGTACACATAGTGATATCACTGTATTCATCTCTTTTTGAAACATACAGCAAATCACCTACGAATGGCGGAAAACAGGCAATTGCCTTGTGTTCATCTGTGTAGCTAATTACCAGTGATACTTAGGAAATCAGTCTACTTCAAAGTCTCCATGATTGCCTATTGTTCGCCTAAGGACTCAGAGCTAGCAAGAGAAGGCCTGGAATTATATAAAAGACTCTTGGGACCTGATCCTTTTCTCTCAGATCTGCTTCATGCTTCATGCAGGTGAAGCTTAAATCACAAGACTGAGATCTCCAGTCCTAATCTGGATCACCCTGAATATGAACATTGGACTATAACCTATGGGCTAATTCTGAAAGAACTCTTTGCAACTATAAAGCTCACCATCTCCGCTATGAATCTGATCTCAGAACTGTACTCATGTCTGTATGGATACTGATCTTTTAACCAATACTCTCTCTTTTCTTTTTTAATACATTTTAGTTTAGTTAATAAGAATTGGCTGTAAGCGTGTATTTGGGTAAAATCAGAATTATTCATTAACCGGGAGGTTACGTGTCTAATCCTTTGGGATTGGTAGAACTTTCTTCTATGATGAATAAGATTTTCCGTAATCCTGATCATATTTGACTTGGGTGTCTGGGTGGAGGCCTGAGGCTGGGTTGCTTTAAGGGAACTGTGTTGTTGGCTTCTGGGGAACCAGGGAGGTATCATAGAAGCTGTCTTGTGCTGGCTTGGTGAATCTAAGTATTGGAATATCCACCAGCATTTGGGGATTGTCTACCCCATTCCTTGCACTTCACCCTAATTGAGTGACCTCAGTGTCGCTCCCTGGGACCCCGGTCAAAACCTCCCTTTTTTTCGTTGTTATTATGATGATTTCTTTTTCATTCTTGTTGCTTTTACACGTTCTCTTAACCAAGATTTTTTTTAACCAAAGTAGACTTTTTTCCATCACTGAAGAATTGTGGCTTTTGGGGCACCTAGTAAAATGTTTTTTAAAGCTGTTTAAAGTCTCACTTTTTGTTCTCACTTCTCTGTTTAAATTTTTCCTCCTGTGCAATTTTGCTCATAATTATTTTTAGCTTTGGGAAATGGGCCCTTTTAAGGTTCCAAGGATACAGCTCACTGGTTGGGATTGTATTCTGTTTGCATAAAACAAATGTAATGAGGTCAAAATATCTTGCAGCTAGGCAACGTGTAATGTTTAGTTCATTGATCAATTCATTACTCCCTGTCAGCATCAGGGCTAATACTGAATGATCCCATATGCAATAGATGTGCAATATTAATGATGTTAGAAAATTATTATACCTAATTTGCAGAAACTCCCAGGACATTTTACTATGGACACCATATAAAGTCCATCATGAAGTCCCATATGATGATGCCATTTTTTCCCCCTACACTTTCAGCTGCTGCTCCATAAATACAGAGATTTTATAAGTAAGATAAGGAGGGGGAGGTAATATCTTTTATTGGACCAACTTGTTTTGGTGAGAGAGAGAGAAGCTTTCGAGCCACACAGAGCTCTTCTTCAGATCTGGGAAACTAACTCAAAGTGTCACACCTAAAGACAAGGCAGAACAAATTGTTTAGCATAAGTAAACACATAATTCAAGGGACTGTTCCAGGGGAAGTCACCCCTTGGCACTCCTCCAGTCAGAGGGAGGAAAAGAAGGCAGCGGAGCAGCTTGGGGAGGTGTTGTTAGTGGGTTACAGATTGTTGTAATAAGCCATAAATCCAGTGTCTCTATTCAGTCTATGATTTTTAGTGTCTGGCAGACTTTGCTAAACTAGGCCAAGATTTCAGCCTGGTTTTGAAAGCTCTCCTCAGCAACATTAGTAGCTGTCCATCCTCTTGTTATTTCTGTACTGTTTTCTTAGTTAGTTTTGTGGCGCTCAACCACTGATTTCCCTGCAGTATCCAGTGAGCTCAGTAACGGGGATCCTTTCACTACTGCACGTTAGGAAACGAGAACTCCTGTGCGGGTTTTCCCCTTGTTCAGACATCCCCCCACCCCCCACGCCACAGAACCATCTCTGCGTTCTGCTCCAGAATCACGGGCTGACCTGGCCAGGGGCTGAGGGAGCGAACCCAGAGCTGCTCAGGAGCAATGCTAGAGCAGACGCTAGGCTCCAGTTAACAGAAGGCAGCTGGGGTCTGGGCTGCGTGAGTCCTCCCAGAAAGGCCTTCTGGAGGCTCCATGGTTTTGTTCACACGTTCATAGAAATCAGACGGGTTTTCATGGAATCCGGCCTTAAAACTGCAGCCTGAGGCTGCACAGGAACCCGCTTGCCAGTGGTTAGGGCCATGAACCCGGGGCCCAGTGGTGGAGCCAGCACAAGGGCGTGGGACTCCACCAGGGCCTCAGATGGTCACAATTCGGTGCCTGGCTCCCCCTTGCCCCTGGGGACAGGACAGGCCTTTCCATCTCAGCGGTGATGGCCAGAAGGGGGAGGGGAGCCGTGCCAAGGATCTGCTCATTCCCCACCCACCTGCCGGGGAGGCTGGTCTCCCACCTGGGCTGGGGCCTGCAGTATGGGCAAGGCAGAGCGAGGCACTTGCCAGTCGCTTGCTCCCCTGTGCCGGCGAGTCCTGCAGGCCGTGCTTCATGCCGTGAGGGCTGCTGTCCAGCCATGCTCTGCCCTCTGCTGAGCTGACACACAAGGGTGGGAAAGGCCTATCGTGCCCCTCCCCTCCCCCCGGCCACACAGGATCGCTCCAGAGTGCACCGCGGCATGCTGGCTTGCACGTGGACGGCATGTATTGCCCTGCTTTGCTTGTCTGCCTCCTAACAAACGCCAGCTGGCAGTCGTTAGGGTGTGCTCGCCTCTCCTGCCGCTCCCAGTGCAGTGCCAGTCACGGTGAGACACCCCGCCCTGCCCTGGCACAGGGCCTCAATGCTGGCTGCAAGGTCGCGGCAAACTGGACAATCCAGAGGGGCAGGGCTCAGCTCATTTCGATGGCCGCCCATGGCTAGCTGTGTATCCACCGCTCTTCTGCTGGGGGCTTGCTCTGCCTCTCCAGCCCAGCTTTAGCGACTCAGATCGATACAGATTCAACCTCCAGTGACAGGCTCCTACCGAGCACCTTGTGGGACATAAAGCACCACCTCCCTGGCCGAACCCCAGAGGAAGGGTGCCAATGGAAACACTGCCTCCCTTTCTCCAGCTGGCAATCCCCCAACATGCAGGATCCTCCTGACAAATGGGGGCGAAGGGAAGGTGCAATTTGTGCTGTCCAGCTGTCTTCGTTTTCCAAATCAGGGCTATAACGTGAAACGTTAGGCGACCTTCACGATAGGCGTCATCACTATGGCTCTGCCTGTGGTTAGCCGATGTGCAGCAGCGAGTGCCGCAAATTCCATATGAGACACACCTCGGAGAAGTGCAATACTCCCCAGGCAGAGCATCACGCGGTGGCTCGGCCTGTAAGGCTGGATCCAGGCCAAGGCTCCAGAGGCCAATCGCTAGGCCAAGGGTTTCCTTTTTTTCATTGGCATTTGACACTTTAACACTATTTTTCAGTCATGTTTTGAAATTTGATTTTTTAGCCATCTATATAGCTGATTAAAAATGGGACGGATTTTTCATGAAAATGTTTGAAAAATTTATGCCTTTTTGGGGAGTCAAAATGCAAAATTTTGACCCAAAAAATTATATTAAGAAACAGAATTCAGAAAACTTCAGCCAGCTCTGCTTATAAATGTGCCACACGGCAACGATTAGTGCTGAGATTATCCACGTTCCTGTCAGCCTCAGACTCAATTTAGATTTCTAACTTTGGGCAAAACCAGTGCAGCTGCTCCCAAGAATGAGGTTAGTGGAAAAATAAGTCAAAGCATTCAGAGGCCGGCAAGTGTCATCCCTCCCCTCTTGCCGGGGGGACGTGAGAGGTTACACAAGGTCACTTCTGGCAAAACTGGGACTAGAAGTCAGGCCTCTAACACAGCAGAGCTCAGTCCTGTCCACTTAATCACAGCAATGCCCAGAAGGAAAGGCCACATCTAGGTGCTTTGCGATGCAACCTATAAAACGGTGTTAGTCCGGCATGTCGACCTTCGCAAGCTGCTTCGAAACCCACAGACAGGTGAGCAACGGGGACATGCAAAGCATCAAGGAACAAACACCAGCCAGGAGTTCCTACTTCTCAGGTTACTGCTCTAGCCAGTAGACCCCACACCGCCTCCCTGAGCCAGGAACAGAGACCAGGATTCCCTATCCCCACCATTCAACCTCGTGTGTTATGTCCTTCGTGCGGGCTGGTGCAGAGTGAGAATAACAGCCTGCCAATGCCATCACTTGCTTGAATGCCTCCGATGGCTTGTGTGGCAAGGCTCCGGCTCTAAGTGCTCGGTTCAAATGCTGCTGATGATCTATGGAGGGCCGCTGTAAGTGCACATGATGGAATAGCTTCATCTTTTCCATGTAACTACAGCAAGATAGATGTTGAGTGATTATAAGTAATGAGGCATAAAAGTCAGAATTGGTGATGAAAAGATAAAATGCAAAATACCTGACTTAGCAAGCTAAATGGATTCCTGGCCAATGCGAGCTGAGGAGCTGGCGCTTGGGGAGGGGTCAGTGTGCAGAGCCCCCACGGCTGCCCCCTACGCCTAGGAGCCAGAGGGCCATGTCGTCCGCTCCCGGGAGCCACGCAGAGCCAGAGAGGGAGCCTGCCAGCCTCGCGCCAACTGGGCTTTTAACGTCCTGGTCAGTGGTGCTGACCAGAGCCATCAGGGTCCCTTTTTGATGGGGTGTTCCAGGCGAAAACCAGACACCTGGCTACCCTACCTAAGAGATGGGGCTCCACCAATTCTAGTGCATTGGTTCCCAACCATGCTAGAACGTCAGCTGCTGGGCAGTATGGGTAGAATCCTCACAGGGCCTTTGGCATGGTCATGCAACTCTTACCTTTTAACCTAGAAAAATCACAGGACCACCCCGGCAATCCACAAAGCCTGAGTCAGGCACCTGGGCTCCCGACACAATGCACAAGAGAGCTGGCACCTTACCGTGCGATCCACAAACGCCAGCAGACTAGGCGGGGAGCTGCCGAACCTAACCAATGGGAGCTGCTGAGGCATGGGCTGTGTGGTAAGCCCTGTCCCTCTCTTGGAGACAGATGCCTCGGTGCAGGCTGCAGGGATGTTTGGTAGAGGGCCCCTGAGCATGCCCACCAGCCTGTGGCAGCCAAACGCCTGTCGTCCCTCGGTTTGTGAATGGCTCTGGGGCGTAGGTAGGAGATGGCCACCAGGTTCCTGGAGGGAGGCAGCAGAGTGCTCAGAGGCAGGAACATGGGCATCGAGGGAATTTAGGCACCTACAAGGAGTTTTGGGGATCCCAGTGGAGCCAAAAGTGGGACATAGGCACAGAAACCTGAGATTTAGGGGCCTCAGTCTGGGGCTTAGGTCACGAAGAACCTGCCTGGATCCCACCCTCTGTGTTGCTCTCTGCTGACTGAGAGCACTGTGCTCATAAACTCAGCCTACTGGGATGGAGCTAGCAAGGCCCTGGCAGGGGCACAACACTGGCCTGTATCCAACAGGACACCTCCATCTGCTATTTCCCAAGGCCCTGCACTAACCTCCCCTACAACATTTGCCACGCCCTACCCAGGCCCTCCAGCTGTCAAGGCAAAGGCGCTCGGACTGGAGGGTGCAAAAAAGGACACAAACGTACCTTGAGTCTCACTGAAGAGCTTCTCAGACAACCCCAGCTTAATTTGGGGTGGCCCTACTTACACTGTGCCTCCTGCAGGCTGGGGCGAGGCTCGGAGGGGTGAGCCGGTCCTCTGTGAATACCTTTACAGGGCAGATGTGCAGAGTACCTCATTGCTGAGTTCCAGTGCTGTGACTTGTTGGTTTTCACTGTTTTTTCACTATCCACATGAAGTAGCTGGGCAATGAGAAATCCCAGTTCTGGAGTATGCCCTACACCTCTCCGTTGTGGGGAGCTTTACGTCCCTCTGCCTACACCGTGATGGCATCAGGGCCCTCTAACCTGCCCTTTCTTGTTCCTGCTTGTTTCTCAGGCCTGGGAGCCACGAATGCAGTTGATGTCAGTTCCTAATGTTGTAGGTCCTGGCATACCTCGAGGCAATGACCTACTTAGGAGTAAGTCACATGACACTTATGAGTAATTGTGTTTCGAGTTCAGAGAAGGAAACTCTTGGAAGAATTGATTCAAATTTCAGAATATTTTTGAATAACTAGCTGATGGCTATTTTTGTTTCTTTACTCACCCAGTTTATAGAACTAGCAATATACTCTCTCATATATTCACTGACCGTGCTATTTGATGGATTTTGTGACATCTTAAGTGTTTGACAGATAATTGTTGTCATTATATCCCGAGCTCTAATATTAACCAAAACCTGCTTGTACTATTATCATACCATGCTGCTGACACTGTTGTTAGGGTACCATAACTACAGCATTTAACACTGGGGTGCTTGCCTGTGTATGTAACAAGCTTGTAGGACAATGAGCAGATTGCTCTCTCAGCTATTCCATCAGATTCCCTCAAGGCATATAAAAGCATAGCCTGAGGAGGTCTGAACAGCCAGGATATTGTAACTAACATTTCTCTCCCACGTTCAGGCAATATCATTACCATATAATAAAAGCCTAACAACATCTGACTGGTTACTTTCACAATCTGAACACAGCTGGAGCAAAGACAGAGCGCTCGGACATCACTTAACAAGGAAAGTTCCACGCGTATTCACCTCAGATTGTTGAATGTGGTGCAGCGCTCGTGAAGGTGTGTGCTTTGGGACTGTGCTGACTAACACTTTTCCAAACCCTAGTGAGGCTGGCTTTTAGCACAAGGTTGTTGTGTCTTTTGCTTTTCACACAGCATACCAGGAAGGTACCACACAGGCAGAGGGATGTCCAAATAACTGTGTTCTAACAATATGCAAGGCCTAGCTACATAGACACACCGCTGTTCTGCCTGGCTTCTAAAACACAGTGAGCCCCCTTGAGAGGGTTTGTAACTATTTAAAGGGTACTGCACAATTCCCACACCCTGCAAAGGGGAACCCCAGGGCAGAGGCTAGGTTTGACTTTGACCAGCTAACATGAGTTAAAATCTAACTCTAATTTGAGTTAGCAAACATCACTTGCTACTCAAGAGGCACCTATCGTCTCTTAAAAGCCGGGGAGGGATACTACATGATGGAGATGCAGTGGTGCTTATATTAAAGCTGGATTTCATTTTTAAACCCAGAGGGAGGACACCTGTTTTAAATTAAATTACTGAAACCAACCCTAATGTGGAAGTGCTACCACACCTCTATAAAAAGAATTAAAGGATGTCGATGTGGTTTTATGGAAAATAGGTCTTGTCAAATCAACTTGACACTGTTTCTCGGTGAGATTACAAATTTGGTTCATATAGGCAAATGTGTTGGTTTAACATAATTTGATATCTCTGAGGCACTTGACTTCAGACTGCGCAACATTCTGGTTAAAAATTAGCACCACACAAAATAAGCATGGTACATATTAAGTCTTTAAAAACTGGCTAACTGATAGAGCTCAAAACAAAATTGTTAATGAGGAATCATCAGTGGGTTGAGGGTGTTTCTAGTGAGTCTCCCAGGGACTACTTCTCAACTCAATATTATTCAATATTTTTATTGATAATCTGAAAGAGAACAAAGTCATTGCTGATAAAGTTTGCAGATGACACAAAAATTGGTGGAGTGGTAAATAATGACAAGGACCTGTCCCTTGAGTGATCTGAACTGGTTGGTAAACTGAGTGCAATCAACATGCATTTCAACACAGCTAACTACAAGGTCCTACATCTAGAAACAAAGGCTGTGGATCACACATACAGGATTGGGAATTGTATCCTGAAAAGCCGGGATACTAAAATGGATTTAGAGGATTGCTGTGCAAAATCAACTGAACATGGGCTCTTAGGGCACCATTGTAGAAAGAAAGTGATAACATGATCCTTGGATGTCTAACAGAAGAGACCTGAGGCAGAGGAGAAAGGCTGATGACGTGGCTGCAGGCTCAGCTGGGAGCAATTAAACACTTTCTGTTGGAGGATTATGAGAACCTGGGTGGTAGTTCCTAGGCTATTGATACAATTGGCCATAACTGGGAGGAACAGGAAGCAGGGGGAGGAGCTCAGAGGGTGAGCTCTGTGGAAGGCTCCTGCTGCGGTGGTATACCTGTGTCATGTTGTGTTTGCTGGAGAACTGAGGAATAACGGTTCACGTGTTGAGAGGGAATCATAGAATCATAGAATATCAGGGTTGGAAGGGACCTCAGGAGGTCATCTAGTCCAACCCCCTGCTCAAAAGCAGGACCCATCCCCAATTAAATCATCCCAGCCAGGGCTTTGTCAAGCCTGACCTTAAAAACTTCTAAGGAAGGAGATTCTACCACCTCCCTGGGTAACGCATTCCAGTGTTTCACCACCCTCCTAGTGAAAAAGTTTTTCCTAATATCCAACCTAAACCTCCCCCACTGCAACTTGAGACCATTACTCCTTGTCCTGTCATCTTCTACCACTGAGAATAGTCTAGAACCATCCTCTCTGGAACCACCTCTCAGGTAGTTGAAAGCAACTATCAAATCCCCCCTCATTCTTCTCTTCTGCAGACTAAACAATCCCAGTTCCCTCAGCTTCTCCTCTTAAGTCATGTGTTCCAGACCCCTAATCATTTTTGTTGCCCTTCACTGGACTCTTTCCAATTTATCCACATCCTTCTTGTAGTGTGGGGCCCAAAACTGGACACAGTACTCCAGATGAGGCCTCACCAATGTTGAATAGAGAGGGATGATCACGTCCCTCGATCTGCTCGCTATGCCCCTACTTATACATCCCAAAATGCCATTGGCCTTCTTGGCAACAAGGGCACACTGCTGACTCATATCAGCTTCTCGTCCACTGTCACCCCTAGGTCCTTTTCCGCAGAACTGCTGCCTAGCCATTCGGAAAACAGCCTGGATGTGTTTGTGACTGAGAGACCAGAGAAACAGGCTAGGCAGCGAGGCACCCTGTGACATATGGCATTGGTGAGACCAGACTGGGACACTATGTCCTGTTCTGGTGTCTACATTTCTCAACGGATGTTGCAAAAGTGGGAGGAGTTCAGAATGATTCAGGGTCTGAAAAACCTTCTTTACTCTAACCAATTTATTTGAGCATGAGCTTTCGTGAGCTACAGCTCACAAAAGCTCATGCTCAAATAAATGGGTTAGTCTCTAAGGTGCCACAAGTCCTCCTGTTCTTTTTGCGAATACAGACTAACACGGCTGTTACTCTGAAACCTTCTTTACTCTGAGAGTGAAGGACCTCAGCCTATTTGGTTTATCAAAGAGAAGTTCACAAGGTGACTCGATCATGGTTTAGAAGTACTTTTCTGGGGAGAAGATTTCTAATAGAGAGGGCTCCTAAATCTAGCAGCCAAGGGTGGAATAAGATCAGTGACTGGAAGTTGTAATTTGACAACTTTAAACTGGAAATCTGAATGGCAATGGTAATTACCCATTAGACTGGATCACTGAGGGATCCGTCCCTGGAAGCCTTTAAATCCAGGCTGGATGTCCCTCTAAAATACTGTCTAGGTCAGCCGCAGGTTCTGGGCCCAAGGCAGGAGCCCCTGGGTGACATTCTCGGGAGGGTCGGACTAGCCCAGTGCTTCTCAAGCTATCAGAGGTGGGGGACCAGCAATTTTTTTCTCCCCAGTGTGCGCGCAGACTGGCAGCCGATGGCTTGCGGACCGGCACCAGTCCACGGACCACCACTTTGAGTAGCACTGGACTAGAGGACACCATGGCCCTTGCATGCCTCAGAATGTCTGAATTGTGGAGCTGCAGTTCTGGGACCCGTGCTGATGGGGTACGGGAGGACAGCTCCTCACTCCCCCACCACCGCAGAGCTACCTGAAGACTGGGGTGCAGCACAGTCAAACCCAAGATCAGATACCCTGTCAGGAAACGTCCCAGGCGCCGCTCGTCCCAAGCTTATGCAGACCTGACACGCTCCATCTTTCTACGCTCAGTGTACCAAAGGAATGGCCTGCCTGGTTCCTGTTCTGAACAGCTGATGCGGTGAGGTTCAGACCAGGGCAGCATTTCTGAAGGGAATCCAAACGCAGACAGAAAATTCTGCAGCTGCACCAGACAGGCTTCAGGCCCAATAATAGCTCTGCTGATCAAACACGATGCATTCCAGACAGCGGAGAGGGGAATGAGACGTTTCGGACGAGCTCCCATCCTCTCTGTGTACTATCATTGCAGATTTCAGGGAGAGAGCAGACACTGGGGAAAAAAGTCACCTATTTACTACACAGCATGGTGCCAATGCCCAGGCACTGCTTGATCTCCCCTCCCACGAGGTTTCATTTTATTTATTCAGATTTAAAATGTAATAAAAAGGTGCCCTGCAAGGGCTCTAGGTCTCGAACATCACGAACGCTGTGGGATCCCAGCGGTGCCGAAGCAATCATGCCAGCAGGATCTCAGTCAGCCAGCCACCTATAGAAACTCCTTTTACCTCTTCATTATTATGGGAAGCAGAAAAAAAACTTGATCTCAGTTAGGCTGCTGCGCTGAGAACACTGCCCGTCGTGCTGAGCAGTGTTGTCCTTTGCAGCCCCCCATCAGCAGTCTGTCTGTCTCCGCCTGTGGGATCCGGCCCTGTACTGTAAGCTCTTTGGGCAGGGACCATCTTTCTGCTCAGTGTTTGTGCAGCAGTGAGCACCGTGGGGTCTGGGCCCATGACCAGGGCTCCAAGGCGCTACAAGAATACAGTCACTCACTCAGCCCTCTCCGAGCACCACGGCGGGGGGGGGGGGGAACATCCCAGTCTCACACCCCTCACAGAGAGGGCCCTGGCATCCACCCCTCATTGAGAAGGAGTGGGAGACGGCTCAGGTGCCCCCGCTGAGGCAATGTGGCCTGGGCAGAGAGGGGGTCCCTCAGAGAGGCCAGCCCCAGGCAGGTTAGGGCTCCCCAGGCCAGCTAGGGCTTTATGGACCGCAACAGACACTGTGAACCCCCGGCCCAGAGACCAACGAGCAGCCAGTGTGGATCCGAAGCACGGGGGTTCTGCGCCCAGCGAGACGCCCCACTCAGTCTGCAGACCCTGTGTTCTGCACCGCGCCCGCCTCTGCCAAGGGGAAGCCCCACATACAGCACGTCACAATAGTCTGGCCCTGAGGTGGCAAAGGCCTGGAGAGCGGTGGCAAGGGCACAACGCCTAGCCAGACGCAGATGGCAGGGTGCCAACTGGGTAGGGCACTCGCCCGAGCTGTAGGACCGGGGGTTCAAGTCCTTGGTCTGCCTCAGCCAGCCATCATCAGGCGGAGACCCACTGACCAACACAATCTCGGTGCCAAATCCAGGCCTGTCTCCACACTGCCCAAGGGCCTTGCGGTGCAGTCAGCTGGCCTGGTCGTCCCGTCCCGTGGGGACTTCAGCCAAGGAGTGCTGATGGCATTGGCCCTCTGTACCGATGCGATGACGCACCGGCGTGGCGCCTCCTGCTGGTGATCCTGGGAATTAGCTCGATTCCAGCCCGGAGCGCCCTCTGCAGGCCGGTGGCTCACCTGCCGCTGGCCCCCAAGTCCCTCCCGGACCCCGGTGCCTCTTACTTCGGGGTTCTGCCCCAGCAGTAACCCACAGCCTGGGTCTCCCCTCCCAGGGAACCCCCCAACCCTCTAAACTCCATCTTGCCTCAGTGGCTACTGCCGGTCGTCATCTAGCCCCCGCTCACTGGGGCAGACTGCAGTCTGTAATGGCCCCTCATCACTGGCAAGGGGGGTTTGGACCAGCTGCCTCTTCCTAACCCCGGACTGTACCTCGGCAGGCCCAGTACCTTCCTTAGGCCTTGCACAAGGCCTGCAGCCTGGGAGGCACCCGGCGGGAGCTCCCCAGCTCCCCTTGCCTTTCCCCAGCACTGCTCTGCCTCAGGTACCCTTGTCTCTCCAGAGCTAGAGAGAGACGGACTCAGCTCCTGGCTCACAGCCCTTCGATAGGGCCAGCTGTGGCTGCTTCCCCAGTCGGCCTAGCCTTTCACAGGAGCGGGGCAGTTGCCCCGCTCCACCCCCCCCCGGGGTCGCTGTCGGCAGAGATCGTAATGCAGCGGGAGAAGCACGCTGTGGTCTCCCTAATGGAGCGCGCTGCTCCTGAACAGCTGTGACGCTGAGCTCCCGGGCCAGCAGCTCTGAAAGCACTGGACCCTCTGCTCACGGGCACAGGAGAAGGGAAGAGTGATGCTTAATTTTAAATGTTAAAACGCTGTGTGGAGCTGTCAGCTCCCAGTGGCCTTCTCGTTCCTCTCAGCCGGTGTGGCTTCATTTTTAAATGTTTCTTCCTTCATTTGCTTCCTTCACGGTGGTTTCTCCTCTCGCCCTTTCCGCCCCTCCCCTCACCGACACTTTATTTCATCCTACTATTAGGACAGGTGTTCCTAGGTGGAACTTTATTACACGTTCTCTTCCACGTCCTTTTGCTTACTGTGAGCAAGTTTAGACTCTTGGGAAGACACGCTGCGTTACTGTTACTTTGGGCTATACAAGGTTTGGGGGTTCGAGGGGGGGTCAGCTTGGAGGGAGAGGGACTTGTGGGAGCATCTGAAGGTCTGCAAATTCCTGCGGCAGAACTGAGCCCTGGGTACCAGGTACTGGTGTTGGGCCGAGAATCCTGGAAGAGGCGATGGCACTGCATGCTGTTTGACCAGGCCCCGGGGGGGTGGAGGAGGGGAATAAAGCCTGTTCACTTAGAACAGACTGAGGCTGCATGTTACTGATTTCAAATCCACTGTGAAGCTGAGCGGTGAGGCCTGTGAGAGTCCCTGGGGGAACGATGGCCAAAGGCAAATGGACATGGAAAAGGGTGCCAGACCCCTGGGGACCCCACCCATGCTGCCTCCTCCTGACCATGCATTCGACAGGTGAGCCCCACTTGGGCACGGCAAGCCCTGACAGGGATGGGCTAAGCCTTCTCCCTGTGCACCATAGCACTCGTGACCAGACGCATGCTCGGGCAGGGCAGAGGTAGCCTCGAATGATGCGGCTGGTTCTGGCCAGCGGGCAGCGTGGCAGGGATCTGAGAGTTCACAGAAGAGCCAGGCATTGTCCTGGCAGAGAACAGCTGCCCAACCCAACGTCAAGAGGCTGCCGTGGCCGCGGCGGCATGGGGACTAGGGCATAGGAGCTGCCCCGGCAGCCCAGCGGGTCCCGACTGGCAGACAGGGATATGGTCAATCAGCTAGGAAAGGGGCTGCACACGTGGGAGAGCGGCCTCAGGGACTGGCATGTTGCTGGTTTCTTGCTGTCCGTGCTGCTTCGTCACTCCACCGGCTCTGGGTGGGGAAAATGCACCAGTGACAAGACTGCTGGTGGCGTGTCAGCAGGGCTTAATTTGTAAGGAAAGAGGTGCCGGGGCTCAAGCAATGTTTCTACTTTCCTAACTGATGCAGCGAGCCAAGAGATGCCAGGGCTCTGACCTGCCAGGCCCCGAGGTGCCTGAACTGTGTGTCAGGGATCGGACCGTGCCCAGGGCTAGCCCACATACACCTTGTGTCCAGCTTTGCCCGTGCACGTTCCCTTGCTGTCTGCTTCCCCTCCCCATGCTGGCCTTCGTGGAGCGCTCCGTGTGCACCTTCTGCCCCTGAGCGTTTGCTCTCGCTGGTGCCGGGCGGCAGCTCTGTTCCCATGCACCTGGCTGCTACCGGGGGGCTGCTGGCACAGCCACCAAGAGAAGCAGGTAGGGGACGGGCGTTGCTCTGCTCTCCACTCCCATGCCTCCCCTCACCCATGTCTGCTTCTGTGCTGTGGCCCTCAGCATTTCTCCCCCATGCCCTTACACCTGTCCAGTTCTGCCCCCATCTCCCCCCGTGCTGCCCTGTCAGCCTGCGGCTCTGCCAGGGCAATCACCGCACTTATAAGTGGGCTCCTGCCGCTTTCCATTTCTGCCTGAGCGCAGCCCCCTGGGGCCAGCTGGCTGTGCCGCCCTGGCCTGGCCGCTGTGCGTTCCCCCTGGATGATCTGAGGGTCCAGCTTGTCAGTGGAAGGTAGAAGCTTTGGAGCTAGCCAGAGATTTCTTGCCCAGAGCTGAGGAAGGGCTCTGTACCTTCCACCGCCAGAGGTTGGTCCATGACCTCACTCACCTGGGCTCTCTCCTAGCCTGCGCCCAACATAGCTACAAACAACACTGCAGTCAACTCAGGGTACAATCAGTCTCCACATGTTCGGCTGTCTTCCCCTCTTTAATTCTCTCCTGCTACCCCGGCCCACCTCTCACATAGTGTGGGGCCCCTCGTGTCTGTCCAGCATGCTAGTCCTTACTTAGTTCCTTCTCTCTGTGTGTTTATTATTGTCCTCCTAGCCTCTGCCAGCTCCCCCATCCCTCAGCTCCCACCTTTCTCTGGCTGACTCCTCTTCTAGTATCTCTGCTAGTCCTTTGGGGATGTATCACTGGTCCTAGGAGGGCTTCCCTTTTCACTGGTGACCAGGCGGAGGCACCGAGTGCTGTACCAGCGTGGGGCTGCTCTCCAGGGCCTCCGAGAGGGGCAGGGGAAATGGGGCAGGATGGCTGTCATACTGATTGGTGCCATTCAGACCAAGCCTAAGCCTTCATTTCCCCTGGTGGTTCTTTGAGAAACCTAGCCACGGAGTGTTGAATCTGAGTCCCTTTGGGAAAGCAGGGATGTCTGGGCAGTGCAGTGCTCCTTTCATAGAATCAAAGAAGATTAGGGTTGGACGGGACCTAGTCCACCCCCCTGCTCAAAGCAGGACCAATCCCCAACTAAATCATCCCAGCCAGGGCTTTGTCAAGCCGGGCCTTAAAAACCTCTAAGGAAGGAGATTCCACCACCTCCCTAGGTAACCCATTCCAGTGCTTCACCACCCTCTGAGTTTCCCTTAGGTGCCAGGCTGAAGCAGCAGGCAGTGAGGGCTTAAGTGAGCTGATCTGAGCACTCAGCAGCTCCCTACACAGGGTCTGAGTCAGTGCCATGGAAGGCTCTGGAAGTTCCTCATCTCCTCTGGCAGGAGAAGACACTCCTGAGCAGGCAGGAACTGAGGAGCAGATCAAACTGAAAGAGCCTTTGCCCTCCCGTCGCCTCTCTCCACCAGGAGGCCTCTCCCCGCGTGGTCTGAAAGGCTGGGAAGCCAGTCCCTGAGCTCTGGACCACCCTTTGCAGACACAATTTAGCACACCCTTGTCTCCTACCACTCTAATGCATCTCTGACCCCTCCTATTGCTGGGTAGATGTATGGGTGTAGCACACCCTATTGCTCCGCCATGCTTTTACCTTGGCAGAGAGAACTCTCCACAGTGAATACAACCCAGGATGGGTACCAGGGCCACAGCAGTTTCCCTTTGCTGTGGGTAAGAGTCACTGGGGCCGGGCTAGTTGGTCTCATTCCCAGCAGTCCGTGGGTAAGGGTCATTACCTGTTATCTGTAACCATACTGCCAGGGCCATGGCTTTGCACTCTGCTGCAGAAGGTTGTTTTGAGGTGGATAAGTCTAGCTGGTCAATTTATTTTTTATATCTTATGTCGGGGGGGCACCAAGAACTGGAGAGAACTTCCACACTACACCCCGCAAACCTAGCTTCTGATCAAGTGCCCCATTCTGTCTTAAAGGGACAGCTCCCATCAACCAAAATACAGGCCACAAAGCAGATCCACTTCTTGGAATCTATAATTAGTTCTACAATTATTCAAGGGTCTTCATACTAACTTGAGGGGGGCCCCTCCAACGCTATTGCATCTGGAACATGACATTAAAAGACCATTAAGGGTGTGAAGTCAATCTCTACACCCCGCAAGCCTGGATTATGGTACAGTCTGTAGTTACATCATCGCGTACAATTTTTGTCCTGCATAGTTTGAACCCAAGATCTTCAGCATAGACTTCTTCCCCTGGAGTTAAAGGAACAAGGTAGTAGAAATAGGTGGTTATCATCTGTGTGGCCCAGCCCCTGGAGGGGAGCTCAATATGTGCTTTGCCAGTGGGTTGCACAACTGTTTGGGACGCAGCAGTGAATGCTGGGTATCAGGATGACAGGGCTCTGGGAGCCATGTGGGCTGATAGTCAGAGCAGTGGTTACATGCAGGCTAGCCAAGCCTTGGTAAACGCCCTCTGAAAGGCAGAGTGGGCGAGTCTCTGGTCTGCCACAAGAGAGGGTGCTGTACCCCACACTGCCCGCAGTGACCTTGTGCCAGCCGGGGTGCGTGTCTCCTATCTAACGTCCCCATTCCATCTGCCCCAGTGACCGCTGATTACATAGTTAATGTGAACTCTGAAGACGTTAAAGGTGATCCCTCAATCAGATGAGTCGGGGTGAGTTCACCCTTGCGACAGACGTCGCCGCATCTGCCCCACCGGGGCAGCTCTGCTAGACACACACTAAAATGACAGAGTCGATTCTGGGGAATCGGCCGTGCCAGGCACCTACGTACACCCCATGGGCCAGAGCCAGCCTGTACTCTTGTGGAAAAGGCCCTCAACTAGGCCTCAAATGCCCGGCAGTAAATTCTGGCCTGTGTACGGTTGCCAACCCTCCTGGTTTCATTGGGCGTCTCCAGGAATCAGGCCCTATCTCCCCGAGGCTACCGCAGCCAAACCGGGAGATTCTGGCCCGTAGCAGTCTGGCAGCGCAGCGGGGCTAAGGCAGGCTTCTTCCTGCCTGCCCTCGCTCTGCGCCGCTCCTGGAAGCAACCGGCGCCATCCCTGTGGCCCCGGGGGGGGGGGGTCTCCGCATGCTGCCCACACTCTGAGCACCAACTCCGTAGCTCCCATTGGCTGGGAACTGCATCCAATGGGAGCTGCAGGGGTGGTGCTGGTGGGCAGGGGCAGTGCCCAGAGCTCCCTGCCCCTTCCCCCTTCCCCCCCAGGAGCCACTGCCAGAGGGATGTGCCAATCACTTTCGGGAGCTGCCCGTGGTAAGTACTGCCACCCTCACCTTCTCCTGCACCCCAAACCCCTGCCCCAGCCCAGAGCCCACACCCCTCACCCAAACTCCCTCCCAGAGCCTGACCCCGCACTCCTTCCTGCGCCTCACCTACTTCCTGCACCCCTTCCTCAACCTCCTGCCTCAGCCTAGAGCCCACACTCAAACTCCCTCCCAGAGCCTGCACCCTGCACCCGCTCCTGCCCCCAAACTCCTGCCCAGAGCCGCACCCAAACGCCCTCCCAGAGCCTGCACCCCTCACCTCCTCCCATACCCAGACTCCCTCCCAGAGCCTGCACCCCACACCAGCTCCTGCCCCCAAACTCCCGCCCAGAGCTGCACCCAAACTCCCTCCCAGAGCCTGCACCCCCTTCTGCATCCCAAACTCCTGCCCCAGCCCAGAGCCCATCCCTCACCCAAAATCCCTCCCAGAGCCCACCCCCCCGCATCCCAACCCCCTGCCCCAGGCTCAGCCTGGAGCCACCTCCTACCCCAGCCTGGGAAAGTGAGTGAGGGTGCGGGAAAGTGAGCGACAGAGGGAGGGGGGCTGGAATGAGCGGGGGTGGGGCCTTGGAGAAGGGGAGGGGTCTTGGGGAAGAGGGTGGGGCAAGGGTGTTTGGGTTTGTGTCATTAGACAGTTGGCAGCCCTATCTAGCAGTCTCATCTCCCAGTGTGACCTTGGGCAAGTCACTTAATCAACCTTGTGCCTCTGTTCTCCATCTGTCAAAGGGGCCTGGCTCTTCCCTACCGCCCAGGAGTGCTGGGAGGACAAAGCCCATTCCTGACGGTGTAGTGCTTAGGTGTTATGGCAAAGAGGGCCAGAAAAGCACAGCTACAGACGGGAACCCATTGCTTCTCTCTCTCTCCTGGGCTCTACGCTGCTCTGCTGGAGTGGCAGGCTGCTGGGGGAGAGGGGCGTGTAGGGGTGCCTGACACGGGAGTGGGAGGGGAGCAGGGGCTCTGACTGGTACCACTGGCCGGGGAACAGTTTCATTTGGTCATGTCCTCTGGCCTGTGCCACAGGCCTGGCGAGCACCCATGCATGCACCCTGCTCTCGTACTAACCTGCCGGACTCTTCCCAATCCACATTAAAGGCAGATCTGGGGAGATTCTGGCCCCACCCAGAATCCACCCACCCAGCCCAGAGCCCATAACACCCCCTCATCCCAACTCCCTGCCCCAGTCCGGAGCCCTCTTGTGCACCCCTAACCCCTCATCCCCAGCCCCACTGCAGAGCCGGCATCCCCAGCTGGAGCCCTCACCCCTCTCCAGCACCCCAATCCCCTGCCCCAGCCCAGTGAAAGTGAGTGAGGGTGGGGGAGAGAGAGCGACAGAGGGAGGGAGGATGGAGTGAGCAGGGGCGGGGCCTTGGAGCAGGGGTGGGGCAGGGGCGGGGCCTCAGGGCAGGGGGGTTCGATATTGTGCAATTAGAACGTTGGCAACCTAGCTTCGCCTCCTGCTCTGTAAACCTTCCCGCCTCCGACTGCATCAAACCCACGCGTCTCCCCCTCACTTACCAGGCCCCCCTTGCCCTTGCCCTTGCCCCTGCCTACAGCTCTGCTTTCATTCCTCTGCTCTCCCCAGGCTCGTGCTGCCTTGCTCCCATTCCCATCAGGCTCTGTGCTTCCCATCCTGCCAGAACAGCCCCACAGCGCTCACCAGCTAAGTGCCTGCTCTCTCCTGCTCCAGAGCCCTTCTTAAACTCACATCCTCCAGCAATCTGTCTTCTCCTCAGCAATAACACCACACTCCCGCCTGTGAGCTGTTCTCCTGAGACTTTCTCTCTGGCCTGCTGTCAAGGCGGATTCCCCGCTCTGGCACTTCGAGAGCAGAAGGTGGGGGCCCACAAGGATTTAAAAAAACAAATACTGCCCACTCCAGGCTTGTATTAAACTCCCAAGATTACAGCTTCGCTCTGACCTTGGCTTGGTAAACGCTGCCACCACCCAAGTGCAAACCCCACCCCTTTTGAGAACCCAGTAAGGAACACTTGGGAATTCCTTCCTGTGGGGTACCCTCAAGCCCTTTCACCCCCCTTCCCGGGAAGAGCTGAGAAAGAAAACAAAGGAAATTAGCTGTTGCCACCAGCTAATTAAACAACATGCACAAACCTCTTAGAGCACAAAAACCCAATTCTGGTCTTAAAAAAGATAAGTGTTATTAAAACCAAAAAAGAAAATTCATCTGGAACTAAGGGTTTTGCTAGATTTAAAAAACCCACTGACACAAATTAAACATCAAGAATAACCTTCTTGAGGTCCAGCTTAAAGGTTACAAGCAAAACAAAAGCATTTGGGGTTAGCACAGAGGAGTCCACAAGTCTTACAGAAAATAAAAGAAATAAACCTAATCACATCTCTCTAGACATTTCCTAATCTACTGACATTATAGAGACTGGGAGTGATGTGTCATTACACAAAGTAAAATTATTTCCCCAGGTTTATTTCCCCCACCGCTCCTCGGACGTTCCTGTTAACTGCTGGAAATGGCCCACCTTGATTATCACTACAAAAGGTTTACTCCCCCCCACGCCCCCGCTCTCCTACTAGTAATAGCTCACCTTACCTGATCACTCTCGTTACAGTGTGTATGGTAACACCCATTGTTTCATGTTCTCTCTATATATAAATCTCCCCACTGTATTTTCCACAGTATGCATCCGATGAAGTGAGCTGTAGCTCACGAAAGGTTATGCTCAAATAAATTGGTTAGTCTCTAAGGTGCCACAAGTCCTCCTGTTCTCTTTGCTAATACAGACTAACACGGCTGCTACTCTGAAACCTGACATATTTGGGTAGTTCTAGGAATAATCTGATGATTTCCATACCTGGCAAAAACCTTTTTACAGCATAGTCATAGCCCTGACTTGCTCTATTCCCCTCTCTCCAGAGAACAACCACAGAACACAAAGGGAAAGCTTTTTTCCCAATTTTAAAAAGTTCTAGCCTTCCCATTGGCTCTTTTGGTCAGGTGCCCCTCCCTTTCCTTTACCTGGGGGATTTTTTAACCCTTTACAGGTACAGCAAGCAGCCACCAAGAGGGACTTTATAGCTAACTGGCTGGGTGTCCCTAAAAGGGAGCTATTCCCACCCCCCTTCACTTATCACATCTGCTCTAGAGGAGGAGGGCTTCAGAGCAGGGAACATGTATAATCTTTGGTTTCAGAGTAACAGCCGTGTTAGTCTGTATTCGCAAAAAGAAAAGGAGGACTTGTGGCACCTTAGAGACTAACCAATTTATTTGAGCATGAGCTTTGAGCTGTAGCTCACGAAAGCTCATGCTCAAATAAATTGGTTAGTCTCTAAGGTGCCACAAGTCCTCCTGTTCTTTTTATGTATAATCTTTGTTTCGCATGGCACTGATTACATTTAGGTACTACATCATTTTTTAGAAATGCAATAATTAATGCTGTGTGTTATAGCAAAGGGCAATTAGCAGGGAGTGCAGAGCTATATTTAGAGAGGAGTGAATAGTCTGCAGCCAATGATTTATTCAGCAAACCTTGCCTCCTTTTCTGTTCATGAATTTGGGAGTCTTGACTGTAGCATTAATTGAAATGATTCTCCAAATAACTGGTACTGATTATTCTTGGTCTGGAGGTTTGTGTGCAAGCAGTTTGTTGCAAGTACCCAAAATGTCATGCCTTGGTTAGCTGTCTTTGGACACATAGGTCAAGGAGTATGTTCCTGGTCTTGATTGTGTGCAAATATTCACACACACTTTGCACGATGTAATTAACGCATACAGAAAACTCTGTCCTAACAGCATTATTAAAGTTGCAGAGTCAGGCACTTCAGCCTGGGGAAATGCCAGAAGAAAGGGCCATCCTGCGCACTGAATGAGGCGGGGAGGCCGGTCGGAAAGCTAGCATGTGATCATGTAACTAACGACTGCCTCATAATGCAGATGCACCAGGGGGCAGATTGCACAGCCAGGCTTAAATCTGGCATTTCCTAACTTGTCATGACCCCGGCCTGGGCGAGCAACACAAGTAAATGCCCAGCAAGCTTGTTCAGCCTATGGCAGGGTCCGTGCTGCCGCATCCTCATTGATGTTTTTAGCCAGGCCAGTTAGATTAAAGCCGACATGGGTGTGACTACATGAGCGGAACTCTCACGTCTGACTGACGTGTAGACGTACCCTTTGAGTGTCCCTATCCCTACCCACTTCCTCCCACTGCCCCATGTGATCACTCCCACCTGGCATCCGTTCCCCAGACCTCTCTGCCTCTGCTGGCTGCTGCACCGACCCTCGCAGTTCCCCCGGCAGCTGCACCCTCTGCACTGTCTCTTAGCACATCAGCGTCCCCACACCCGCTCTCAGCGGCTTGTGCTCTGGTGCCCACAAGGGCACGCAGTTGTGTCCGATCAGCTCTGTCTTTACCTAAATGCCACCCACGACTCACACCACCAGACAGGGACATCTACTCCCCGCTGCCCTGTAGTTGGACTTGGCATCGCTCGCCCAGCTCAGAGAGCAAGGTAGAAGCCCATTTGCCATCCAGTAAGGAGAACCACCTTTCACTACCTGTGTCCAAGATCAAGTGAATTTGAACCCGTGTCCCGCAGCCAGAACTGATCACGTTGGCAAAGCAGCCCTGCCTGCTGACCACCTAAGGCACGTAGGTGGGTCTGTTCAAAGACAGCCTGCTCCTGCAGGCTCTTCCCCCAGTTCATCAACAGAGGGCAGGGGAGCTCATTCAGACCCTGTCTGCACATGGCACAAACAACTACTTGGGAGCTGGCCGGTGCCCTCCCTCAGTCACTTCTCAGCACA
The DNA here is from genome assembly GCF_965140295.1 of Lepidochelys olivacea. Classification (NCBI taxonomy): domain Eukaryota; kingdom Metazoa; phylum Chordata; order Testudines; family Cheloniidae; genus Lepidochelys; species Lepidochelys olivacea. The sequence continues at coordinate 79,352,321 of NC_140421.1, read as the reverse complement.
GCTCATCAGCTCCCTGGACCTGGGCTTTGCTTGCAAACCTCTCCCAGGCTTTGGTTTGGCCTTCTGGCACCTTTCCAGCATACCGGTAAAAGGGAAAGCTCCCGCCCTGCTGCAGAGCCCGTTCTCCCTGCACTTCTGCTAGCCCATCTCCCCCTGCCAGAGCAGCGCTGCTGGTCTGCCTGTCAGGAGCCACAGAGCCTTTAGGTGGTTTGCAGACTTTACACTACATAAAATGACAAATTCTCCCCCAGTTCCTCCCGGGTAACTGTGCTGAAGTCAGTGGGGTCCCCAGCGTGTGTCAGTCAAGGCAGAATTTGACCCAGTATGTGAAGAATTGCACAATGAGAGGCAAAAGGAAACACCTGGCTTCTAAGAATTCCTGATAGGCTCCCTCCTATGCTTTCTCCATGACGATCAACAGGGATCAAAGAGCACAGTGTTCAGATTACAGTATTACAGGCAACACACTTTGTTCCCAAACCACTTCTAACACAGCCTTAAAGGACAGAGTATCTTAATTTTCCCTTGAGGCAGAGTTTGATCTCCTAATTACGGATTAACAAAATACCACTTAGTAGTTGCTATGGACATCTTTTGTCACCATAAAATTATAGAAATATAGGACTGGAAAGGATCTTGATAGATCTTCTAGTCCAGTCCCCTGCACTCAAGGCAGGACTAAGTAATAACTAGACCAGCCCTCACAGGTGTTTGTCCAACCTGCTCTTAAAAATCTCCAATGATGGAGATTCCACAACCTCCCTGGGCAATTTGTCCTAGTGCTTAACCACCCTGACAGTTAGGAAGTTTTTCCAAATGTCCAACCTAAACCGCCCTGGCTGCAGTTTAAGTCCATTGCTTCTTGTCCTATCCTCAGAGGTGAAGGAAAAAAAATTTTCTCCCTCCTCCCTGTAACAGCCTTTTATGTACTTGAAAACTGTTATGTCCCTTTCAGTCTTTTCTTCTCCAGACTAGACAAACCCAATTTTTTCAATCTTCCTTCATAGGTCATGTTTTCGAGACCTTTCATCATTTTTGTTGTTCTCCTCTGGGCTTTCTCCAATTTGTCCACATCCTTCCTGAAATGTGGCGCCCAGACCTGGACAATACTCCAGTTGAGGCCTAATCAGTGCGGAGTAGAGCGGAAGAATTCCTTCTCGTGTCTTGCTTACAGCTCTCCTGCTAATACAGCTGTAAGGGGTGCCGCTCACCTCACGCAGGAGCCCCTGGCTGCGTGCCCATGTTCCTGCACTCTTCTCAGCTTGAGCTGTTAGCTGTGGCCCCGTGGGCAGTGTCTCGGGTGGATTTCACTGACTCTGACCTCTGGCCAAATCACCCACAGTCTATATCTGCACAAACACCATGGACCCCTTCCGGGGTTCGGCCTTCCTCGATGTCTTTATCTGCAGCCCTCTGCCTGAGCTCCGTCCTTAATTAATGCAATGGGGCCTATCACCGGACCCTTAGTTACTAACGTCTGCAGCCCCATCCAGGCTAGTCTTCAACTGTCTCTCAACCCTGGTAAGGGGCTGCACCACCAGGACTTCCTACCTGGGGACTCTTTGCCTGTGGTGGCCTCTATCTGACCGAGAGCCGCCTGAGGTAAGCGTGCGCCCCAACCCTCTGCCCCAGCCCTGAGCCCCCCCAAACCCATACCTTCCTCCTGCAGCCCGAAACCCCCAGCCCCACCCCAGAGCCCACACCCCCCAGCCCAGAGCCCATACCCCCTCCTTCACCCCAACCCCTTGCTTCAACCCACAGCCCCCTCCCACACTCCGAATCCCTCACCCCCACCACCCCCCCAGCCTGGAGCCCCCTCCTGCACCCCAAACCCCTCATCCCCGGCCCCACCCCAGAGCCTGCACTCTCAGCCAGAGCCCTATCCCCCTCCTGTACCCCAATTTCCTGCCCCAGCCTGGAGCCCCCTCCCACATCCTGAACCCCTCATTTCTGGCCCCAGCCTGGTGCCTGCACCCCCAGTTAGAGCCCTCACCCCCTCCCGTGCCCCAGCCCCCTGCCCCAGCCCAGCAAAAGTAACTGAGGGTGGTGGAGAGCGAGCCACGAAGGGAGGGGGAATGTAGTGAGCGGGGGAAGGGCCTCAGGGAAGAGGCAGGGCAGGGGCGGGGCCTCAGGGAAGGGGTGGGGCTAGGGTGTTTGGCTTTGTGACATTAGGAAGTTGGCAACCCTATCTTCAGCTGAGTCACTCTTCACACTGGTCCCCTTCTGGGGGGACGGGATCAAAGTCCAGCCAGCGCTGACCCTTAAGTGCTATCTGGAATAGGGATGCTTTCTTGAATCAGGGCCTACATCTAGGGTAACTTCACTGAATTCAAGGAGCGGTTACTGCAGAATTACAGGGGTGTAATGGATCAAAACTGGGAAAGTTTGTTAGTTGGCATCTGTCGCTAATGCAGCTATGCTCAGTGTCATCTAAAGATGTGCAGCCACTGTCCTTGTCCAACAACTTGTCCACCAGTTTGGTTTCCAGAACTGATAAAGGTTCCCAGGTCCTTCTTAGCTTTGCAGGATATTTCATGACTGCCTGTGGCTCTCTCTGTAAAGGCCCTCCCATGTCTCCCACATGCACACCTTGTTACCTGCATGAGAAAATGCAATGCACTTATTTTTGTACATGCCTTCTTTGCTGCTGTCTCTCTGCAAAGAGTCATTGCTTATCTTGTGCTCCTTCCTCCCCAGGCTTTCAGCAGTTATAACCACTCCTGCATAGCTCTGAAATGACTCAGCCACCCTCATGGTATCTGTGCTATAGCATTTCCCTCGCCCTTCTGGTCATTTGTCTCTGTCCATTGCCAGCTCCTTGGGCAGGGACTGTGGCTTCTCTTCTGTTTGGGAAGCACTCAGCACATTTTGGGCCCTCCCAGAAATAAATGGATTGATGAGAAACATTCACTATAGAGTAACCCTGGGTAACTGTGTTCCAGAAAACACTCTTCCTCACCCTCTCTACCTGCTGGGATTTCCCTGATCTGCACTTCATTGGAGAGTAGATCTGACTCGCCAACAATTCTGACTAATTATTTAACACCTCTTTTCACAAAGCATTGCAGAAGCTAAGGGCTCCTTTCCTCACCATTTGAATGAGTCATGGTCTATATCTAGAGCATATATATTTGTCCTGCTAGACTGTTATTGTGAAACATCAATTCCTCACTCTTCCCATCCATTAGATTGGGCATTTCTCACCTCTATTGTGTCCCTCATGAGTCTCTGAATGCAGTTGTAAGAATGCTGCCATTAACACAGCTTCTCTGCATCAGCCCGGCATAGAATCGTAGGACTGGAAGGGGCCTTGTGAGGCCACCCAGTCCAGTCCCCTGCACTCATGGCAGGACTATATTATCTAGACCAGTGGTTCTCAAACTTTTTTTTTTTTTTTTTGTGGACCACTTGAAAATTGCTGAGGGTCTCGGCGGACCACTTAATGATCTTTCCAAATGTTGTTTGTACGGTTAGCTAACTATTGTAGAGCACTTTGGATAAAAGCGCTATATAAAAAAACAATAATAATTAACATTTTATTGTTCTACGAATAAAAGCACACAACTCATATTTTAATATCGGTAGTCTTACCTTTCTAATGTGATGGATGTGCCCTCTCTCCCCTGCCGTGGCAGCCCCTGAACTGGGGCTGGAAAGCAGGGTGGGGTTTCTCCCCACCACAGCAGCCACAGAGCTGGGGTGGGAAGGACGGCCGTCTCTCCCCGGCAGCCGCAGCCCTAGAGCTGAGGAAAGTCACCTCTTTCTCTGGCTGCCGCAGCCCTGCATGTCCCATATTCCCCCCATCCCCTCTTCTCACCCCACTTCCCCCTCCCACCTCCCTCTATTTCTCCCAAGACCATCACCTCACCTTACATGTGCGTCTTCTCCAGGCACCTAATTAGTGGAGCCACTCCTGCATGGCTCCACTAATTAGGGGGGTGGCCCTTGATGCTCTCGTGTGCGGCCGCCCAGGTGCGCACCTTAGAGGGAACTATCCGCGGACCACCTGAATGGAGCTCGCAGACCACTGGTGGGCCATGGACCACAGTTTGAGAACCTCTGATCTAGACCATCCCTGACAGGTGTTTGTCCAACCTGCTCTTAAAAATCTCCAATGATGGAGATTCCACAACCTCCCTAGGCAATTTACTCCAGTGCTTAACCACCCTGACAATTAGGAAGTTTTTCCGAATGTCCAACCTAAACCTCCCTTGCTGCAATTTAGGCCCATTGATTTTTGTCCTGTCCTCAGAGGTTAAGAACAATTTTTCTCTCTCCTCCTTGTAACAAACTTTTATGTACCTGAAAACTGTTATCATGTCCCCTCTTGGTCTTCTCTTCTCCAGACTAAACAAACCCAATTTTTTCAGTCTTCCCTCAAAGGTCATGTTTTCTTAGACCTTTAATCATTTTTGTTGCTCTTCTCAGGACTTTCTCCGATTTGTCCACATCTTTCCTGAAATGTGGCATCCAGAACTGGACACAATACTCCAGTTGAGTCCTAATCAGAGTGGAGTAGAGTGGAAGAATTACTTCTCGTGTCATGCTTACAACACTCCTGCTATTACATGCCAGAATGATGTTCGCTTTTTTTGTAACAGTGTCACATTGTTGACTCATATTTAGCTTGTGGTCCACTGTGACCCCCAGATCCCTTTCTGCAGTACTCCTTCCTAGGCAGTCATTTCCCATTTTGTATCTGTGCAACTGATTGTTCCTTCCTAAGTGGAGTACTTTGCATTTGTTCTCATTGAAATTCATCCTATTTACTTCAGACCATTTCTCCAGTTTGTCCAGATCATTATGAATTTTAATCCTATCCTCCAAGGCACTTGCAGCCCCTCCCAGCTTGGTATTATGCCATTATCTAAATCATTGAAGATATTGAACAGAACCAGACCAAAAACGGATCCCTGTGGGATCCCACTCCATATGCTCTTCCAGCTTGACTATGAACCACTGATAACTGCTCTCTGGGAACGGTTATCCAACCAGTTATTCACCCACCTTATAGTAGCTCCATCTAGGTTGTATTTCCCTAGTTCGTTTATGAGAAGGTCATGCGAGACAGTATTAAAAGCCTTACCATAGTCAAGATACACCACACCTTTCTCTCTGTTGTGGAATACATGGATATATGTTCACCTGGGGGCACGTTTGTCTTGTTATTTTCCAGGGTTATAACCTCAACAAAGCAAAGAAAAGAGAACTAGAAAACAGGCAGGACATGGGAGTCGAAGGGAGCTGCTGGGTGCTCAGCACTTGAGAATCAGGCCATTTATTTGGGATCCTCAACGGGGACATCTGCACCGCAAGCAGAAACCCGTGGCAGTGAGTCGCAGTGCCTGGATTCATGCTATGGGGCTAAAGTTAGCTGTGTAGACAGTTGGGCTCTGGCTGGAGCGTGGGCTCTGAAGCTTAGGACGGGGGGGTCAGGTTTCAGAGCCTGGGCTCCAGTCCAAGCCTAAATCTTTACACAGGTGTTCCCAGTGCCATAGCATGAGCCCTGCGAGAGCCAAGCGTGTAGACCTGGGCGCCGAGGCTTGCTGCTGTGGATTCTGCTCGCCATGTAGACGTACCCACTGTGAAGTTAGAAGCTCAGCATTAGGCAACCAGTTGTGAAATGTTGGTGGTAGCGAAGATGTAAGTGCCCATCACAGAGAAGCTGGAAAGCACTTTTCCTGCTTACTCTAGGTCATCTTGTCAATCCGCCGACGTCTGCATCCCATGCTCTTCGGTGTCGTACACCTGTTTGACGAAGCAGTGACTGTGTCAGCAGCTGGTTCTCTTGAATGGACGGAAGCAGCCAGCATTGCCTTTCACACAACGTGGAATTTATTCCGTGACAGTCTGAATGACTGGCCCTTCTGCTGCGTGAGGTCTGAGCAGCTCTCTGCTCCCAGTGCTGGGGCTCTCCTGTTTCCAAAGTGAGACGATGGCCCTTTTCAGAGCGCTATTGACCCTCTTCTCCCTGACACATGTCCAGCCGGTGGGACTAGATGACTCTGGGGGATGGGAATGGACTCTGCAGCTACCAGTGCTGGGTCACGGATTCCAAACCATCCTGCACCAGTAGGGACTGAAGGTCATTAGTAACGAGCTGATGGATGCTTAGGGGCTTATGTTAAAGGAGTTGGTGATCTCGTGTGTGCAATCCGAGGTTGCCATTAGGTTGCAGACTTAGGCTTAGACTTAGGTTGCAGCAGGGAAGTTAGGAAAAAGTCCCCCTCCTCCTGCCCCCAGATGCTAGCACCAGACCAGGAGCAACAGTCTAGACAGTGGTTCTCAACCTTTGTGGACTCAGGACCCATTAGTAAATGTTTATGGCCTGTTGCGACCCAGTAACTAGTCTGGGGGTGGAGGCCTTGGGGTGGTTTCAGTTGGATCCTGCCCCTCCCCAGGGTGGGGGGGTTCCCGCTCAGTTCTCACCCCACAGTGGGGCTCTTGCAGCTCCTGTGCTGTGGGGCTGGCTGCACCTGGCTCTCGGCTCTGGCCCCGCCCCCCTGACTGGACCCTGTTCGTGTGAGTGGAGCTGTGACCTGGCTCATGGGGTTGCAGTGCCATTCACTCAAATGGTGGCCTACCCGGACGCCTGGGCCACACCTGCGTGGAGCTGGGACCACAGAGGTTGGGGTGCCCGGAGCAGGGAGGCCAGCCCAGCCAGCCCCGTGGGACAGGAGCCTCAGGAGCTGCTACGCCACCCTTTGAAGCAGTTTGGCGACCCAAGTTTGGGTCCTGACCCACAGGCTGAGAAACCCTGGGCTAGACAGGACGCTGGTGCATTTACCATCGTGTCTTTTCAGACCCCCTGTTCCTGTCACTCCACACCCATGTGCTGTCCCCTCACCATCCCTGATGGAGACTATTCACATCAGCTATAAAGACTCATGGATCCCTTCCCTCCACAGCAACGAGTCCCCACTGGATGGTCCTTTTCCTCCCTGACTCATTCTTGGGGTCCCGCATTCTGGGCTGTCACTCAGGGTGTCCCGGGTTTTGCCAGCTATGGCCAGGCACACCCGCTGCACCCAAGCCCCCAGCAATCTCCCCACCCACTGGTGCAGGCCTGGTGGTGACAGAGCACTCTGGGCTCAGTCCAGAACCCCAGTACGGCCCCTGGCTGAGCAGTGAGCAGGGGATTCCCTCCGGGGCTATGGGGCTCACCAGGAGGTTTGTCGTAGGGGTCTTGTCGGGGTCGGGTCGGGGAACACATGGATGGAGCTGTGCCCTGGCAATCCCTGATGGCAACTCAAGCAGTTCTGAAGCTGGCGTAAATTATGCCAGAGGCCAAAACAGCCATTGGCTGCTCTAAGGAGTGGGACGTTCCCCTGTGACTCCCTGGCTGGTCACAGGAGAGGACTGAGTCTTCTGTACCCGAGGAGGATATGGCTCTCTGGAATACGATCAGTGTGTGTGCATTCGTTTACAGGGAAAGAGACTTCAGTGCACCAAACCTGGCCGGAATATTACACTAAATATTTGTTTTTAAAACATGCAGCAATTCTGCATATGACTGCCATGCTTGGCTGAGAAGGCATCTATGGCTGCCGTGTAAATAGATACATGGCCTGCGGGCTCTGCCTGCCTTTCCCTTTGTTTCACCAGCAGTAGGAAAATTCTCAGATTTGAACTTGAAGCTATTGTCTGACACATTCCAGATGCAAGGTCATGTGTGTTCATCACCTGGAGTCCCTCAGAAGTCCTCTGGGAGGTTATAGGGTAGGCCCATGGGTTTCACGTGGTGAAACAGATATCGGGGGTGGCCCTGGAGGAGGAGAATTGGGTTGAGGGAGGTGGTAATAGCTATAATTGTTCGGTTTGTAAGCAAATGCATCACACGTGGTTTGGGGGACAGATATTCTGCTTTTCTTGATTGAGAACACAGTGCTTGCGATATACGAACATAGCAGAAAACCTGCCAATCAAATGACAGTATTGTAAGTCTGCAGAACCAAATCCCTACAAGCCTGGTTTTCCTGTACCCCAGCCTGCCACAAGCGGCTGGACCAGACCACCGGAGCGCCCATGTGCAGTGCAGCTCTGCTCTCCAGCCTGCGCTAACTGGGAGCCAAAACCCCTGCTAGGGACGGCTAGTCAGCAGCTCTTACAAAGTCCTGGGAGTGTACCACTGAGCTGATGCTGAGTTGTCACCAAACAGGTGAGGAAGCATCAAGCTAAAGCCAGATATTTCTAACCTGAGGTCATTATGAAGCATGTCATTTCACTCTTATAAAAGAAAACGTCAGTCCTGTAATTATTCAGCATCCTCCCGCAGCTGCTCACACTTGCATGCCACTGGTTCCATGTTATTATTAGGTATCTAGTGTTTGCCAGCTAAATGATGTTGATTGCAAGGACAGACATGGAAAATATATGCCATAATTTCTAGCAAGTGACTTGCTGGCTTCTTTAATGGAGCTTGATACTCTATTTAGTACACACAAGCTGACTACACTACAGTAGAACCCCATCAGACACACATCTGTGTTCTGGAATGTGCAGATATCGTATACACACCTACCTACACATTTGTCCATGTATAGACTTAATAAAATGCTTTTATGTTTGCACATCTGCTGCAAGACAGGACGGTACACAGGCAGGGCAATGAGTACACCAATGCTCTTCTCTGGTGACACACAAACATGCATGCAGTAATGCACCTGCGTAAACACGGCCATACTCTTGTACCATGCCTGCAGGAACAAACTTATATAAGCCACTACATAGTTGGTGATGCAATTTTGCATTCCCTAGAAGCTTTGTGTGGACTCAGTGCTGCATTATGTGTATTAATCATTTCAATAATGCAGCATTTAGATATTTGATGTGTAACATAACAAATATCACTGTAATCTAGCATAGCTGTTATTCACACTCAGTGCCTGGATGGTAACCTCTCCCAAGGGCTCTCCATTTACTTACTGCTAGAATGGCTGATGCCTACTGGCTGTGAAAGCCCTTGTATGAACCTTGGATACAATGTTATTACAAACACGGGCCCAGCACATCCACACGTGACCGTGCTGAAGCCTGGCGTTGAGGCAAAAGGAATTAATTCCTTTCATGAGCGAGCTCCGCTCACGGTATCTGGGGCTGATCAGCCGATGCAAAGTGACCAACTTTTGCTGAAGACACATGAAACGTCAAGAAGCAACGGCTGTACGTTCCCATGGTGCCCCTCTAAGGTGAAACGCCTGAGTATGTCTAAATTGCTGGACTGTAGCTCTCACCGATCGATCTGGGGAGTACGGTCTTCAGGGGTGCGCCGCACTAGTGACTAGCTAGCAGCATTGCCCTGTCGTGCGGAATCACACTGAATCCTGCCAGCGAAGGCTGGCACCTGGGAGGGAAACACCCAAAGGTGGTGAGGTGGGCACTCTGGGGAGGAGTGGGCGGATTCTCGGAGTAGGAGGTGACTGTTCAGAGGGCAGCCGGGGCGTGGGGGGTGGGGTGCAATGCCAGTGAACAGAGTGGGCAGCGCAGGCTGGCCGCCGAGGGAGGTGTGAGGCTGCTTGCCAGAGAGCACCCCTCATGTCGGAGCTAGTTACCCCTGGGCCAGGCCTCGGGCCCCAGCCTCCTCCCTGGCTGGGGTGCTGGCATTGTTTGGAGGTTGCTTTGCACCCTGAGGCTAGACTTGTTTTAGGGCTTTTTTACAATGGTTTTAGGCTATAACGTCAGTAACCCTGTTCAATGCCGACCGCCAGCGACGTGCTGGAAGGGATGTTGAATGGCTCGCTCGGCAGCTCCTTTGTGGGGCTCTGAGGGAATGACTGACAAGTTAATTACAATGTTAGTAATGAGGTCTGAGCCAGGCTGTCCTCAGCCCCCCCTACACTCCTGTGGTTTGTTCAATTGACCAGCCAGCTGGGTGACCAGACAGCAAGTGTGAAAAATCGGGACGGGGGTGTGGGGTAATAGGAGCCTATATAAGACAAAGACCCAAAAACCAGGACTGTCCCTATAAAATCGGGACATGTGGTCACCCTACCAGCCAGACACCAAGAAAAGAGACAAGAGAAGCGAGGCCATGACTGTTAGGTAGAGCAGCCCCAGCCCCACCCACTGCAGCCATCAGGGCAAGGCTGGCCCAGCCTCGGGCCAAGGAACACCCTGACCCATGGAGGCTTGGCTAAGCCTGCCCGTGAAGGCAGGTTGACAGGCAAAGGTCCTCTGGCCCAGCAGCAGGGACCGCGTTTGCTACGCAGACAGGGATGTCGGGAGCGCGTTCACACCCATAAAAACAACGAGGAGTCCGGTGTCACCTTAAAGACTAACACGGCTACCTCTCTGATAGTTCACACCCATGTTAACACCCTGCCTGAGACACACTAGACCTCACACCCACAACGTTAGAACAGAAAACAAGGAACGGCTAGATGCCCAAACGCCCACAAGCCATCTAAGACGAGCCGCCCGCAGCCCTTGGAGGTCTTGGGGGTTTATGTATCTAATATAAATGTGTTCATGGGTTTTTACCAGCTGTCATGGGAGGCACCAGGAATCCTACTTCACAAGACCCCCCTTGGCCTTTCACAGAACACTCTGACTTCTCTAACCATGCCCCTCTTCTTGGCAATGCCCCGGCGCCTGTCCACAGAAGGCGTGATTCCCGAGCTAGGCCAAACAGGGCCCCAGCAGATGTCAGGGACTTTAGAACAGGACTTGGGGCCCATGGCGGGGAGAGATAGCTCAGTAGTTTGAGCCTTGGCCTGATAAACCCAGGGTTGTGAGTTCAATCCTTGAGGGGGCCATTTAGGGATGTGGGGCAAATATTGGGGATTGAGCAGAGGGTGGGACTAGATGATCTCCTGAGGTCCCTTCCAACCCTGAGAGTCTACGATTCTAGGCTCTCGTAGGCCTTCCCACAGTTCCAGGGAAGGCTCAGCCTCTCTCCGGGAGGCAGGTGAAGTCTGTGGGGTTTGTTGTGCTGCTCCCCCAGGACGATAGGAAGGTCAGGCGTTAAATGTGCTAACTGGCAATTTGTGTGTGTCGCTGGAACGAGCCTGATTCCAGGTGCCCGCTAGGCACCCCAGCCCTGGGACGGTGCTCCTGGTGATGCAGGACAGCATCACAGACAATTCAAGATTGGGGTTACCTGAAGAGGGTCCTTAGTCGCACCAGAGGCACGTGCATGGTCTAATACTGACTGGCAGGGCATGGCGGGGGTGCTGGGCCCAGAGATACAGAGGGACCACAGGAACAGAGACCGAGCCAGACACACTGGGCACAGGGCAGCTCTTGGCAGGCCAGGCAGCCTGTGGGCACAGGACACCCATGCTGACAGCTCTGCCCACGGGAGGTTTGCTCTGCTGGAACGGAGTGGCCGCTTGGTCACTCTCATGGGGCTCACTGGGAAACCAATGGCAGCCAGGCACCTACCTGCATTTCTGAAAATCGCACTAGGTGCCTAGCTGCACCTCTCCCCTTAGGGCAGCTGGCCATAGGTGCCGGCTTCCTCTGTTCCCAGGGGGTGCTTGACCCCCCCTCTGCCCCAGGCCCTGCCCCCACTCCACTCCTTCTCCCAACCCCCCACCCTGCCTCTTCCTGCCCCTGCTCTTCCCCCTCCCGCCCAGGGCCTCCTGCACACCGCGGGACAGCTGAGCCCCAGGGCGCGGGGGAGGAGCTGATCAGCAAGGCTGCCAGCATGCGGGGCGGGGGGAGGGAGGCACTGATCCGTGGGGCAGCCGGTGGGTGCTGAGCATCCACAGTTTTCTCCCCCATGGGGGCTCCAGCCCTGGAGCACCCACAGAGTGGCCCCAGCGCTGGGCTGACAGATGCTCTGGGCTCAGGGAATAGGTGTGACTGAACTGGGATCAGCCACTCACTGGGGACGCTGCAGCCCGTCACCCTCCTGCCTCGCCTTTGGCCTGCTACACAGTCAGGCCGAGGCCCGGGGACAATGTGCAGGGAGCAGCGTCTCTGGGAAGGTCCTTTGGGGCTTTCCCCCAAACTGAATGGGGCAACTCCAATATGGAGGAAATGGCCCCGTGTTGATGCATCCCAGCTAGAGCCACACTCAGCCCGTGGCCTGCAGCCCCACCGTACCTGGACGCTTTCGGCAAGATGACAACAGCAAAGTGTGTTGCTGTTACAAATGTTGTCACTAGCAGCAGCACCAGTGAGGAGGGGGTTAGCTCCCCCCCCCGGGAGTGGGTCTTTCACGTTGGCGCCCAGGGGCTCGGGACGTGAACCCGGCATTGTGTCGTATGCGGAACGTTCTCTTCACAACTAGAAGACCCTGGGGGCTTGGCATTAACGGGGGGTTCACATGCCACAGGAGCTGCTTCCCGAGGTGCCCCAGCACAGCTCCATCCTACCTCTAGTTCCCCCCGCAGCTGAAGTCACACATTGCTCCTGGCCACCTCCAGGAACCCGCTTCAAACCAACGTGAAGCAGGGCCGTGTACCAAGAGCCCACAGTAAGCCTGGGTCTTTTCTCCTGATCTTTCACACCAGCGTCGCGGTGGATTGAATTGCAAAGGTAAGTCCAGCATTACCCCACTCAGAAGGGAAGGGGAGCGGGGTAAACGCACCCTCCAGGAGCTATCCGCATGGTTTTTCTCTGTCAAACCCAGCCGTGTTCAGGGCACATGTGTCTCCTTTGATGTAGAGGAACATCCAGCCCATTCCACAGACACTTGTCTGGAAATAGCATCCGTGACGTTCCTTTGCTTGGCCATTAGCTTCTCTCTCCCCCTGGACAGAAGCACCTGTGCAGTGCCCCCACCCCACAACCACTGGCCTCCTGCTGCGGTGATGCCAGGTGTCTAGACAGGAGCAAGTGCTCTGGGTGCAGCCAGAGCTTGTTTCGACCAACACAGGCAGCTGAATTCTGCAGAGCCCCCCCACGAGTCTCTGGCCCACACTGGCTGATTTATGAGCCGGGGACATCCAATCCCTGGCTAATGTCAACAGGGGAAGACAGAGGTGTACGCCCTGGGACCGTGGGAGGAAACAGCAGGGCGTGCTTGTCCCGTTCACAGCTCGCAGTCGGCGGGCTTTCAGAAGAGGGAGGAATCTGTCAGCACCATTTCAGGCCAGCAGCGAGATTTCTGCCTGCTCGCCTTGCCGCTGGAGCTCCCTTCTGGAGGAGGGAAGGTTTCTCTTGCGAGGCCCACTGGAGAACACTGACCCCAGTGTTAATCGGAGGCTGCCGAGGATTTATCCCCTCAGCTGGCTACAGGGGCACACCGTTACTCAGCGGGGCAGCAGCAGGGCAAGCCGAGGGAAAGGAGCCTTGAAATGATGCTGCTGCATACATCTGGGAGCCCTGTTGGCGAGCCAGCCGCTCGCCGCCTTTGCAGCCCTGCCTCCCTGCACTGATGGGCTCCAGAGAAAACGAGCTCGTTGTCTAAAGCTCTTTGTTGGCTTGCAGGCACCACGGTAGATCTGGGATGGACACAAAGTGCCCAGCAGATGTTCAGTGGACTTGCAGGTGGATGTGCCTAGGGGCACGTGATGGGGCAACCCTTGAGAGCACTGCTTGTCAGCTGCGGGTGATGCTGCGGTCTCTTTTCCCCTGCTCCTGATGCCCCATTGACCTCGCTTGGGGGGTCTACGGCGGCTCAGCCTTCCAATCAAGTCCCACAGCTAAGAGATGAATGGACAAACCCCTTCTGGGGTAACAAAGTTCAACCAGTGGTTGGCCCTTCTCTGAGACGGGCTTTTAGTAACGAGTCTTGTCCCAGGAACAAGTCTGGCCAGTGCGGTAACCTGGGCCGGCCCCTACTCCAGGTCCCAACACAGCAACCTTGTCAGTAGCAGCTACGTACGGCTCCCTTAATAGCTGCAGCATCTCCTGGGTTGCTTCCCACTCGGTCCCATCACCCTCACTCATTCGTTACCTGAGGGATGCAGTCCTTGGGGGCCGCTCCATCTGTTCCCTGCTTGAGTAGGGTCTCTCCCAAGCCTCCCTGCCTGGCGAGCTTTCCAGCCTGGTGAGCAAACAGGGACATCTCAGAGCCGACTGTGACAGAAACCTCCCCAGAGATGATTTGGGAGATACGGACACTAAGCCTGTGCTGAACGTCCATGCAAGGGGGTGCATGGCTAGCCACCATGGGTAGCAGTGTGGAGGGAAGAACAAACTCTGCAGGGCTGTTATGTTCCCCCACCTGCAGCCAGGGGTGGGGAATGGGTTAACACGAGGTTCTTTCTCCCCGTTTCCTGCCCCGGGCCAGGGGAGGTCAAGATGCAAGTTGCAAGTTGTGACTGAGTCTGGCACCAGGTCTGCCCCTGTGGTAATGCAGCTGTTTATTTTGTTTTACCAAAATAATAAAGATTCCCCTGTCCAAGGTTATAGGCACCACAGCAGACATACTCAGAGTCTGTTCAGTTCCATTACACCTCAGCAGCATTGAAATCATCAGTTCCACTGGGACTCCACCTACCCCTTTCCTCAAGGAGGAAGCAGCCTCTCAGTGCTCTCCAAAAGAAAACATTAAACAGCTAAGTGCTTCCCATTACACAGGGCTTGTGGCAAAGCTCCAGCAGACACCGCTACAGTATCATCAACTCCACCCAGTCAAAAATCATGAGTCAGGCCTAAAAAGAAAATCGTGAGATTGGCATAAAATTCATGAGATTATTTTTTAAAATTACATTTTGGGTTTATTTTCATTTCCTTCTCGTTTCGGAGTGGTTAGTGCATATTTGGGTCCCCGTTCCAAGCTTTTTTCCACAAAGAGGGCTAGAAACTTACTTTAGCATTATTAATGAAAACTGAGAGCCGTACATAGAATCATAGAATATCAGGGTTGGAAGGGACCTCAGGAGGTCATCTAGTCCAACCCCCTGCTCAAAGCAGGACCAATCCCCAACTAAATCATCCCAGCCAGGGCTTTGTCAAGCTGGGCCTTAAAAACCTCTAAGGAAGGAGATTCCACCACCTCCCTAGGTAACCCATTCCAGTGCTTCACCACCCTCCTAGTGAAATATTCCCATGACTCCAGGAGCTGGGGCTTTAAGAAAAATACCAAATATCACAAGACCAGCAATACAATCAGGAGAGTTGGAGAAACTGCATCTCTGAGCCAAAGTAAGGTTGTAGTTGGCCATGTTGCACTTTCTTTCAGCTTTAAACACAATAAACTCCCTTTTTTTTACTTCCTGCTGTTGGTAAACATCCTGCCTGAAGGAAGGGTGGACGCGAAAGCCAGCAGTTTCCAAGTGGCTGGTGTGCTGCTGTTTTTCCCCCATGCACTTTGCATGTTAACTCCAATCCCTTAGATATCCCAAAATAACACCCGATCAAAACAAAAACAAAAAAAGAGGAAATAAGTAAATAAAGATACAAATTAAATTTAAATAAAGATACAGATTTCTGCATATCATTTACCATGAGATCAGGGTATCTGCATAAACGTTTCAGTTTAATCCTATCTCAATTATTTTAATTTAGTGTGGGGAAAAGGGATATGTGCATTGGATTGGAAAGTTTATCTGTTCCCTCAGCCATCTTCCTGCAGACAAATACGCTGGCGTGATTTATCCTTCACCTTATTGGCTCACGTACACGGTGACATTTGTTCTCATTAGAGACACTTCCTGTTATGATTGTTTTCTTTGTCACTGCTTCCTGCACTGCTTGGGGCAGTTGATAAATGAGATCAGTCATGCAAACTGTTACAGTTACTTAGACTGATCAACCCTAAGCTAGACACATTTCATTACTCTTACCTCCTACTGAACAAAACACCTCCCAAGTAGATTTGTCAGGTGCCAGTGCGTAAAATGCTTTTAAAAGCATGGACACCAAAATCGGGCCCAGTATTTCAGTAACGGTCTCACCCATTCCAGATGCGGAGGGAATAGCACCTCCCTGCACCTACTCGATAATCACCGGTTTATACAGCCAAGGGTCATGCTGGCCCCTTTTGCCACAGCATCTCACTGGGAGCTCACAGTCACTTGCTTATCTACCATCACCCATAAGTGCTTTCCAGCAGACAATCCCCATCCTATAAGCATGGCCTACATTCTTTGCTCCTCATTGTACAATCTTACATTTAGCATGATTAAATAATGCATGTTGTTTGATTGCACCCAGCTTACCCAGGGAGTCAGATTGCTCTTTATCAGGGACCTGTCCCCTTGGTTATATACCACAACCATCTCCTACTTACAGACAATGATGGCAGAGTCAGACAGCAAATGCAATTTTAGCAACTGTGTAGAGAAGATTTTCCACACAGTTGATACATAGAGTGGTCTGTAACATACCGGGTACTCCTCACATTCTCACTGCAGCCAGTTCAGACAGAGTGTAGTACAAGTGAATGTTGAATACAGACTCACCCGTTATTGCTCTGAGATGATTGTTTAAGCAGAGGCAAATCCGTGGATTATATTTTTATATGTCCTATTTCATATTAAGAAAATCCTCAAGCACTTAGAAGCAGAGACATAAATCCATTCTTAATACCATTTAACTCTCCTGGAGAAGTTTGATATTCTGTTCTGGGGTTTGGGTTTTTTTTTTTTTTTCCTGTTTATTTGATTTTAATCGGAAAATGTATATTTACTTAACTATGGAACAAAACTACTTAGAGCTGCTGTTTGTTTGACAAAGAGTCATTGTGAAAGTCAAAGCACTTGATACTTGCCCCATTTGGGGTTCCTGGAGTGGCGGAAAACATGCCGTGTGCAAAATTCTTTGCATCAGCTTAATGTCACCATTGTACAGCCTGTGACTTATGACACTATCTCAAAATCAGCAAAAGCGTCAGAGCAGATCTCACTTTGTATCACCGATGAGTGGCTTGAAGTCACCTGGTACAGTCTGCGGGTTCTCGGACAAGCTGACCATACCCAAGCAGCAGGTAGGGTTGACAGAGACCATTTTGGCTTGTTTTTCTCATGTTTGAATGGCAAGAGAAGGGAAGCTGGGTGTGTGTGGGGAAGTAAGCCCTCAAGAGAGACCAGTGTGGGGAATGGGCCCACCCTTCAAAGACTGGACTGGGTTAACAGGCCATCACCCTTTTGTGGGAAGGAGAGGACATCACCAAGTAGGGGGCTGGTGGGAAGGATCCATTACAGAGCCTGCTGGGGAGGTGGATTCAGGGGGTCACCCAGGGTACGTCTACACAGCGTTCTGAAGCTTGTGGGAGCAAGTCTCCCAGCCCGGGTTGGCAGACTTGGGCTAATGGGGCTCACACTAGCGCGCCAAAGATAGCAGCATGGAGCGCGCTGTGAAGTTGCCACTCAGGCTGAGAAGCCGGGAGGGCTGTCTACACTGCTATTTTTAGAGCGCTATCCCGAGGCCTGCTGTCGACCCAGGCGAGGGAGCTCGCTCACGCAGGCTCCGAAGGCTGTGTAGACATGTCCCAAGAGGCTGCTCCCTACAGCTGCGTAAGGTAGGTAAGCATCCAAATTCTGCTGCCGGGCAGCACCTGCCTGCAGGGGGGCTTGACTTGCTGAGTGGCTTCCGCTTGCGCTACTTGGCCTGCCCCATGGCCGTGGGGCTGCTCCAAGGAGGTAGGCTGGAGTTCCAGACAGCAGTCTGGCCCCCAGCCTGGGCCAGGGTGCCTGGCTGCCCTGAGCGGAACGCTTCACAATGCCCATGTTACAAAGAGCAGCAAGGCCTGGCCTGCCAGCCATAGCCTTGCCTTACTAGGCATTCCCAACCCAGGGGCATGTCAGATACTCAGAGAGGAAGGAAACGGAGACAGTTAAATACAACTTTGTATTCAAAATACAAACTGTGTTTCCTGCTGCCCTGAGGCCCTTGGTGTTATTAATAATCCCGTGGTCCAGGAGACTGTCTTGGGAACATTACAACCTTGTGAGCGTTCCAGACAGTGCAGACTGAGCCGCCAGGCAAATTTTTCTCCGCAGACACCTCATCATCCGGTCATTAAGCCCAGTGACTGCACCGAAAAGGAAGTGCCATTAACTGGAAGAGCAGCAGGAGACCAAGCCGCACAGACATGGTAGGTGAGCAAAGGAAGGTCCCCCAAGGCATGGCTCGCCAAGGCTCACGATGCTGACCTGGGATCGTTTTATCGTGTCCCAGTGGTACAGTGCAGTCATAGCATCCTGCAGGATCCATCACTGGGCGTGCAGAAAAGAGGAAGTGATGGCTGCTTGGTAGTTGTTAAGACCAGGATGGGGGTGGGCAGACCGAGGGGTCGGAGGAAGAGTCGGGAGTCAGGCCAAATCAGGTACCAGGAAGTCAGAGTCAGAGACAGGCCAGAGGGCAAGCTGAGAGTTAGACAGCAGGAGGCATGCAGGGCCAGGTTACCAGGAGATCAGGGCTGGGTACCAAGTTACAGACAGTAATCGAATAGCAAAGTTGAGGACAAACCAGGGTCAGAAGCTGGAGTCTAGGGACTATCATAAGCAGGTCTGGAGCAGAGGCAGTCTGTAGTGTGGTTCAGAGAGCTCCCCTGCATGGCTTCCTGGTTTATATCCTGGTATTGGCCAATCAGGGGGTTGTGAGGGGCCACCACTCCAGTCCTGCTGGGTGGTACTTCTTGCCGAGCCCAGCCCCACAGGGTCCTCCCATGGGAGCCCAGCCTAAGCCTGCCGTGGCAAATCGGAGGCATTAGTGGCCCAGAACCCACATGGCCCCAGGTTCTAGACCTAGAGATTCTAACATCATCTCACCCCTGGCATGCTTCAGGCCCCCCTTTGGGGAGGCGCTGACCCAGGCTTGTCTGGTGGAATTCCATTCGGTGTGGATGTGGGAGGCAGACTCCCATGTGCATTCTTCAAGGTCGTAGCCTTCCCAGTCCACCAGGTAGTACAGACGGCCGTAAGCCCATCGGGAGTTGAGGATGGCATGAATTTCATATTCCTCATGACACTGGCTTTCGACAGGAGGAGGGGGCAGTGTGGTTCAGTCAGGGAAGGGGTTCCCAGTCTAGGGCTTCAGAAGGGAGACAAGGAAAACTGGGTATATTTTGTGGGACTGGGGAAGCTAGTGTTTGAAGATGACTGGGTTAATCTGCTGGCATACTGGGAAAGGTCCCAGGTACGGTGGTCCAATTTGCAGGAAGGTCACTGGTCTGGAGGTGTTTGGCAAGCCAGGCCTACCGTAAATACTGGAGCTTCTTGTTGCCAATGGTCTGCATGTCTTTTGTGGGCCTTCTTCACCTCTTCTAGGTGGTTCTTGAGCTCTTCCTGAATGAGATGGATCCGTTGAACCAGCTGGGGGTGGCAGGGTTCAGGGACGCTGCTGGTAACATTGGCAGAAAGGGGGTTGAACTCATAATTAGTGAAGAAAGGGCTCTGACCCATGGAGGCATGGTCAGTGTTGTAAGAAAACTCTGCATATGGCAGGAGTGTGGACCAGTTATCTTGATGATAATTTACAAAACACCTCAAGTACTGCTTCAGTGCTTGGTTCACCCATTCAGTTTGTCCAGCTGTTTGGGGGTGGTATGCAGTGGAGATGGATATGCAGATGTCCAGTAGCCTAAACACTTTGCTCCAGAAGTGAGAGGTAAACTGTGGGCCTTGATCGGAAACTGTGTGATGTGGGAGTCTCTGGAGCCGGACTGTGTTGTGAAAGAGGAGTGGGTGGTTGCCTCAGCAGAGGGCAGCTGGTTGTATGAAATGAAGTGCGCCATTTTGGTCAGGCACTCCACAACCGTTAAGACTATGGTGTGGCCCACAGACGTTGGGAGTTCCACAATAAAGTCTAGGCTGATTGCAGACAAAGCCCAGCTGGAGTCTCCAAGGGTACTAAGGTGCCAAGGGGTCTCGTTTGGGGTGTCTTGGTATGTGCATAGCACTCACAGGAGTCCTCATATGCTTGGATCTCAGCCCACATGTGGAGCCACCAGACAAAAAATGGGCCACCACATGGGAAGTCTTTTCAGCAGCCAAAGTGCCCTGCCAATAGAGGGTCATAGCACAGCTGTAACGTCTCCAGCCTTGGGGGCATATATATATATACTTGCCAGAGTATGTTGTACCCTCCCACACTGTAGTGTGCATCTTAGCCCCCAATGGCACAGACTGTGTCCCTTAGGCAAGCGGGTCTTCTTTCGAGAAGGATTGAATAGAGGAGAGCAGATCTTGCCAAATTGTGGCATTAGCAAAGTTACTGGGCTTGAGGAAGTAGTGGGGCTCAGAAGTTGGTTCTTTGCCAGCAGCACCAGGACACAACAGCGGCAGTGTCGGTGAGCTGAGCTGAGCTGGGCGGGCTGCACGCTTGCCATGGTATGGCGAGACAAAAGCAGGAGAGCAGAGTTGCAGCAGAAGCAGTGGTTTGATGAAGGCGGTTTGCAGTCCTACTGCACCATCCGCTGAAAGCAGTACGGCGTCCACATGGAAAAAAGGCGCGAAACGATTGTCTGCCATTGCTTTCACAGAGGGAGGGGCGACTGCCCTCCTTCCGTAGAAGTTTTTAAGGCCCGGCTTGACAAAGCCCTGGCTGGGATGATTTAGTCAGGGATCGGTCCTGCTTTGAGCAGGGGGTTGGACTAGATGACCTCCTGAGGTCCCTTCCAGCCCTGATATTCTGTGATTCTATGATTCTATGACTGACAACATGTACCCAAAACCACCCACGAGAATGTTTTTGCCCCAACAGGCATTGGGAGCTTAACCCAGAATTCCAATGGGCAGCGGAGACTGCGGGAACTGTGGGATAACTACTCACAGTGCAACGCTCCAAAAGTCGACGCTAGCCTCGGTACTGTGGACACACTCCACCGACTTAATGCACTTTGTGGGGACACACACAATTGACTGTATAAAATTGCTTCCTAAAAAATCGACTTCTATAAATTCAACCTAATTCCGTAGTTGTAGACATACCCTTAGATGCTTCTCACTACAGGCTGGCTGGTTGCCCTTCAGCCAGGCTCTGCCCTTTGATCAGCGCTTCAGTCGCTTGGTGGTGTTGGTGGTGTCTGTAGATGTAGGTGCAAGAGAGAAAGGAAGAGCTTGGCAAATGTCTCTCCCTTTTATCTTGTTCTTTCTTCCCTCTTGGCTTTGCGACCCCCACTTCAGAGTCAGGAGAGCATTACCTCATCGCAGTCCCAAACTGACCAAGGGAAGGGAGGTGACTCACTCGAGAGTCCAACAGATCCTTTGTTGCTGCCTAGGCCAACAGCCTTTGTTCCTGTGAGACTGGGCTGGGTTTGTCCCATACCTGCCCTGATGAGATGTGAACTGCCTCTCTGCTCTTGGAGAGTTTTGCCTGGGCTTGTTTTAAGTCATGAGGACACATTTTCAGCCTCATAACTATATACGTGAAATTAAAACCTCTAACATCACTATAACAACAATGCTCAGTGCATCATGAGCCTTCTACAGACACCTGACGTGACAAAATTTGCATTGGATACCACACAATCATAGTCCCACCTGACAGGAGTAAGAGTTGTCATAGGGAGGTTTATTTGCTCAAGCTGGCCCCTCCTGTAGTTGCCCAGAACCTTCCCCCCACGGCCCCTGCTGTCCAGGAAGGCGTGACAATCTCCTCTTACTATAAGTACCCAATGAAAGTGCATTGCTGACAAGATCAATCATGAGCATTTCCTGCAGCAACGCTCAGGTTGTCACCACGTGAACCTGTGACCTCAGCAGCAGCCTAAGATCCCTGAGCTCTTGGAACCCAACAATCTCGTCGCCAGCTTTCCCTGATTTCATAACCAATTGTATAAGAAGCCGAGCTGGGCTTTAGTTACCTCTCCCCCCCGTCGGGCAGCACAGAACAGAGCCTGTGCAGAGCAGTGGCCAGGTGGCGGGATGCTACGCTACAGTGCAGGATGAACTCCCTTAGGCGCAGAGCAGCGCACGTGGCAGCTATGTCCACACTAGACATTGAGTCAGTGTGTGGGGCGCGTCCTCTCCAGGAGCACTTCCCCTCACCTAACGGGTCTCTCAGCTCAGCCAGTCTCATTTCCACTGGCAGCTCCGGGAGCCCAGCTGCCCCACAGGATCCGGGTGGGCTGCCCACCCCTTCCACTCCCCGTTCCCCGCTGGGAGCCAGGGGAAGCCGCCCAGGGCTTCTCGCCCCTGGGGAGCGGGTCCAGCTGCTCTGGCTTCTTGGCCCCCTGCCCGCTCCCCACCAGGAGCCGGGAAGCCTTGTCCATTTCATGGCTCCCAGCCAGGAGCAAGGTCCCACTGCCCAGCACTACACAGGCCCTGCGTCGCCCTTACTACACCGACATAAGCCCTACGCCTCTCGTGGAGGTGGAGTTATGTCATCGGTGTAGCAGGCTCTTACATCAGCGGGAGGAAGGCTGTAGTGGGTACACGGACGTAATTAGGTCGACATAAGCTGCCGTATGTCACCTACCTGTGCAGTGCAGACCAGCCCAGAGCTCTCTGCAGAGCAGCACGCACCGAGTTCCTTGCAGGTCACAGCATCTACCAGGGATCTGACCATTTTCAATTTGTTTTATGTCAGTCTAGTTACTCAAAGCATTAACCCTTTCAATGCTGAAGACCTAGGCCACATTTCCCAGCTTATAAAAGACTTTCCTTATGAAAAAGGAAAAAATACAGATGTCAAGGTTCCTCCTCAAAAACTGCACAAATCAAGGAAGTTTGCACGCAGTTTCCCATTGTGTGTGGGGCAGGCCTGGATGCACTCCTGGACCCAAGCTCAATGTAGGTGACAGTTTGGCCCTAGCTATGGATAGCTTCCTAATTTAGCATGTGCTTGACTGGGAAGTCCCAGGAGTTAAGAAGCTGAAGAACTCTGGCACCAACATCCATCCTGCTGGCTGCTAAATAACAATGCTCAATATTGCTGCAATACAAAGAATTTTCAGAGGAGTTTTTTGAATGCTTTGCCATCTTTTCAGAACTTCTGGTCAGCTCTCCCCAGTACAGCTCGTCTTCAGGCTCTTAGCGATCCTTCCCAGACGGCAGGCTGGGTGGAGAATGCACTGCTGGCCTGAAGGCAGCAGCGTCCCCATTTGAAATGACAGGGGTTCCGGGCCGCTCAAAGGTAAGTTCTTGCTTGTTGAAAGTCAGATATGCAACCCTTCCAAAGGGGGGTGCAGCTCCTCTCATTCATACACTGCAGCGTCAGTTTAGTGGGTTTGCCTGTAGAAACACAGGCTTGGGGGGGGGGGGGGGGTTGTTTAACTGATCTGCTCTTTGTAATTGGATACAGTAATGGCTTCATACTAACCCTAATGCCAAAACACAATCCAGACAAACTCAGTGAGACCAATGTCAAAGTGGGTTTATTTCCAAGTTAATAACATACTAAGTGTCTCTTTAAACAGCAGCGCTGACGTTTATATAAATCTCTGCACAAATGGCCTGCAGTATCCCGTAACATGCCGTCTGGACCATCACTGCAGGTTACTGGAGGGTTTCTTTATTCGGTGGGAATAAAGTGGGAAGCAGCAAAAAACAGGTTCAACCCCTCTTGACAGTCAAAGCAACATAAAACATAAAGGTGCCTTTCACCAGGGAGGGAGAAGATGTTACATTTCACCGCATGCGACGCTGCCTTCTGTGGGCTCCCGGCCAAGAAACAGCTGCCACTGTCCAGAGCTTGTTGCATTCGTCCTGCTGACAGAAAACAGGACTGCTGGATTTCATACCCAGCTGGACTGTTTTCAAGGAGCCCATGGCGGGGTCTAGCTGCCCTCGTCCACACTAGGCTCATGCAGGCCTCGCTGAGTTGTCAGATAGCGTTTCCCGCCTCCTGTTTCAGTCGCTTGCAGAGATGCTCACTGATGGCGGCCAGGGGATTGGCTTTGTACACGGGGTTTGCGATGACCTCGTGAAACCTGGCCACCTCCTCCTGTCTGAGAGAAGCAAGAGAACTCTGCATGAGGCACACTGACCAGCCAGAGCAGGGCCGGCCGGGCCGCACCCACCTCCGCACCGGCACCGGGCCGACCAGACAGAATGGGGCCGACGGGGCAGTAAGCCTTGTAAAGTGACTCCAGATACCACAGCACTGGCATCCGTAAGTGCTTGCAATGAGCACAATTGTAAGCGTAGCTCGAAAGGGTGTGGGGGCCAGTGATACTTTTCCCTCTCTATAGCGAGAACTGGGGGAGTCTCCTGAAGATTTTGGAATCATTTAAAATGTTCCACAAAAGCAAGAACTGTGACAGGTTCCTCTTCTAAAACTATTGTCAGGAAGTGTCAGCCACGACAACAGCCTGCCGGCATGTGGGACGTGTGCAGCTGAGAGCAGCTAACATGGTCCGGGCTCCTGCCAAGGATACGGCCTGGCTGCTCTGCGCAGGTGGGCACTAAACGCTCGCTGCATCTGCGGGCTCCTTGCAAGCCACTGATGGGATTTCTTAATTTAGCTGCTCATTAGCCTCCAGAGTGGACAGTTAAAGTGGTCAGCACTGGCCCCAGGCTCTGCCAGCTTCTCTCTGGTGAGAAACGGGCCCTGAACCAGACACATCGGGAGAGCAAGCACGTGGCACTTCCTTTTCCCCCAAGGCCTGGCCACGCAACCCCCCAGCAGCTGCTAGTGCCAGGGCACGACAGTCGGCCAGCGGGAATGGGAGGACACCTGGCCAGTCGGCACTCAGGCTCCAGGGAAGGCGTGCAGAAGGCTCAGCCCACGGCCAGCAGTCCCTCAGGCACACATGGGCTGATTCCATCAGGAGACACAAAAGGGGCCAAGGAGAGGCCGGTGGCCCCCAGTCCCCACTCTCCCCAGGTCCCTCACACTCCGTTCTGAGGGCTCCCCTGGGGCATCAGCCTCACGCCGGCCCTCTGCACGGAGCCCCCCCAGCATAGTGCTCCAATGCCCTGCACTGGGGCTGTCCTTCACACCAGGGCAAGGTGGGTGCCGATGCTGCCAAACCCGACTGCCCTGGGGACATGTCGGCGTGACACGAGGGGCCCGTTCTCCCCAGGACACACCGCAGGGCAAACCGGGGCAGGCGAGGAACGCCCACCCACCACCCAGAATGCAACAGCAGGTTTGGCTTAAATGTGTGATGCTGCACTAGGAGACCTGGAAAACCACGCCCTGGATAGACCCGACTCCTAGCAGGGCAGCCGCACAGCCCGGGGGAGCAGCCGCACAGCCACGGGGAGCGGCCGCAGGGAACAGCCGCACGGCCGCGGGGAGCGGCCGCATGGAGCGGCCGCGGGGAGCGGCCACGGGGAGCGGCCGCACGGCCGCGGGGAGCGGCCGCGGGGAGCAGCGGGGCGTCCCCGGGGAGCGGCCACGGGGAGCAGCGGGGCGTCCCCGGGGAGCGGCCACGGGGAGCAGCGGGGCGTCCCCGGGGAGCGGCCACGGGGAGCGGCAGGGCGTCCCCAGGGAACAGGTGCATGAGCATCGCCAAAGGCAGCTCTTTCATGCATTCACTCTGTTTGCTGGGTACTTACAGGAGCCTGCGCTTCTGGGCCGGCTTCATTTGGTTGAAGTCGGTGGGCTCTGCCTTCGCTCTCACGTGGCTGCAGAGAGGAACAGACGGGAACAGTTTTGTAGAAGGAAAACATTTTGCCAAAAGCACCTGGCACTGGCCGCTGTCAGCGGACGGGATACCGGGCTAGACAGACCGTTGCTCTGACCCAGTCTGGCTGTGCTTACGTGCCGGATGGCGAAGGGAGGCAAAGGGCCCAGCGATTCTGAAGCTGTCCGCACTAGGGAGGCAGAGGCAAATCCCTGCCATGCATGTGCCCAGCCACGAGCCCCACGCAGCGCGGTCTGTCGGCTGTGTCCTGCGGCCACAGGGAGAGGGGAATCCCAGGTCACAGGATGGGAGGCGGAGGCAGTCCCTCACCACCACCGCTCCAGTTCTGTACTCTGCAGCGGGCTCACTTCCTCTACTAGGGGTCAAACTGCAGCAACCCCCTCCCTTGGGTGCTCTGGAGTGAACTACCCAGTTACCTGCCCCGTCTGCTCACGTCTCCCACAGCCGTTGTGCCGAGCTCCCGGCTGAATCGGAGGGCTCCCCAGTGAGGCAGGCAGGTCAGGGGCGCGTGCGCTGGGCAACCCCGAACGATGTGGGATCTTCGCGCAGGGGAGGGTTGGCCGGCCCAGCTGCCCTGCATAGCTATCCAGGGAGCATGTCCCCCCCTCGCTGTGTCCGCTCCTGCACTGCCCACTTCGGTTCAAAGCCAGCCCAGCTTCTCGGCGTTAGAGCAACGGGAGGCTTTCCCCACACGTACAGCAGGGCACAAGCGCAACCACAGCTTCAGCTAGGAGAGCCGGCCGTCAGACGGGAGGGGGAAGCACTGGAACAGGCAGTCCTGTGTCTGTTTAAAAGCTCTGCCTAGTTACTGCCGATGGCCGACTACAGGGGTAGAACGATGGCACAAGGTGCTACCGCCTGGCACCAGGCCATGAGAACCAACAAGAGAGGACACACTTTTAGACTCGGTTTCAGTAAGTAGCGAGGACAACAGAGAGCTGGGCATAGACCATCAGAGGGGGAAGGCTCTGGAGCAGCCTCCCACTACGAGTTTTGGGGGCAAACAATGTAATTCATTTTTAAGAGCACTGGACAATTTTTTCGTGCAACTGCCTGACGGGGCTGCTTGTGATAGTGGGGGCAGGGCTCTGCAGCCTGGGGCTCACTTCCGGGTCATATCTTATGTTCCTAACGCTCATGCTTCAGGGTTTCAGCCGGCCACTGACAGGGGTCAGGAAGGGCTCTTCCCCCCAGTGTATTCTGGGCGGTTTTTTATCTCCTTCCTCTGAAGCGTCAGGGATAGCCATGGCTGGAGATAGGTCACTGGCCTGGACTGGCCAGAGCTCCAAGTTGGCACCAAGCATTCTCTGTCCCAGTGCTTGGATGGCTGGTTCTCGCTCCCATACTCAGGGTCTAGCTTATCGCCATAGGTGGGGTTGGGACTGAATTTTCTCTCAGGTCAGATTGGCAGGGACCCTCCAGGTTTCACCATCCTCTGTAGCGTGTGGGTGTGGGTCACTTGTCAGGTCTCCTTGCGGTTGCTGGGTGGTGCTGCTGGCCAGTGCCAGGCAGCTCCTCAGACTGGGTGACCTGGGGGCCCCTTCTGGCCATACACGCCATGTTCCTGAGTGTGAGCAGAGAGGCCCAGTGAAGCCTGAGAACCATCCAGGGTTTGTGCTCATGGTGTCTGACACACAAAGCCAGGACACATCTATGCGGATCGTAGGCGACTTTAGGGGCCTGTGCAGAGAACTGCAGGTGGCAGCTCCCTGGTGCCATGTGGGAGAGAAGAAAGGCCAGAAGCCAGCTCTGGTGACCAGCTGAAGCATGTGCAGAAGGGGGAGGAGTGCATGTCTGGAATTCATGGAGCATTGGGATGGGTCCTCACTCCCTGGAGAGAGTCTAATCCAGCCAGGTGGAATGGCAGCCTCCTGCTGTCAGAGTTACAGGGAGCCTTCAGCAGGGAGCAGTGCAGAGAGAGAGTCAAGGGGGGACCAATCAAATCCCAATTCAAATACTGGGCATATACGTCCAGTGGGTAACATTGGCTCCCTGACTGGGGCAAAAGAGAAGGAATGGGTGGAGGAGCATACTCTTGCCTGTATACAGATGCTGGGAGCACAAGGAACACGCAAGATTTGCAGCTGGTTAACCAAGGGTCTGACCTCCTGGAGAGAGCGTCTGGGTCCTGCCCACCTAGGAGAGAGCTAAGGAAATGGCGCCGAGGGCTCTGGAGAGCTGACTCGCCAGTGAAGAGAGAGGTTCGTTAACAGGGAAGCCGCCTTCTGGATACTGCAGCGCCGGAGCGATGCTACCAATGGGAGGGGACTCGGAGGAGAGGCGCAGGAGTGGTTACGGGGCTGGAGAGATTAGCTTACGAGAACAGATTAACCAACCACCTCTGCACAGCCTGGTGAGCTGACAGACTTCGATTCAGGTCTGCGAGTACTGGGACTGTTCCCCCAGTGAGGGAATTCAATGGGCAAAGTGAGGAGTAATGGGGACCACAACGAAGCAAAGCAAACGTCCGTTCTTAGGATCTGAACGTTTTCCAAGGGTGAGGGCTATTAGCCAGCGGCACAATCCGCACGGAAGGAACTGTCACTCGAGCCACTGAGCGTGGCCTCCCCAAAGCACCCGAGCACAGACGAGAGTAACTCCATCTCCAGCCCCGGGACTCCACCCCGCAAGAGGGGCTGTGGGTCCCAGCCCACGTTCGGTCATGAGCAGAGCTCCTGTGCCCTCTGCCAGCAACACGCACTGTAGTCAGCTGCAGCAAGTGAGGGGGGTTATTCCACTCAGGGGCCGGCAGAGACAGACAGGCAGCTGCTGGCACAAAACAGCCAGAATAAAATGGTTTGGGGGGGACCTGCTCAAAGTTTTGAGCTCGCAGCACAGCCAGAGGGGTGGGGGCTGCTCCCCCAAGACAGTCCTTTAACACTGGCTGTACCAGATGCCAGCAACAGCATCCCCCTGGCCTGCACTGGGAAAGCCGTTTCCACTTCCCTCTTAGGTCTCCCAGCCCCACCGCAGCTTCCTGCGGCAGCAGTTCCTGGCCTCCTCTCCATCTCTCTGCCTCGCTTTGCTACATTCTTCCTGTTCTCCTCCCTTGTTCCGCCTCTCCTCTGCCCCGGATTCCTTTGTGCTCCGAAACCTGGCTCGCGTACAGCAGACACCGCCAGGTTCTCAAACGATACCATCTCCCGAATCCAGTGGGACGACTGACGCACCAACCTCAGCGTTCTGTCCCAAGCCCAAACCTCCAGCATGGAAACTATGATCTCTTGGGCTGCTCATGTTCTTTGAATGCCAGACAATCGACTCCCAAAGCAGGTCACGTTCTCACAACTGAGCCATGGCCAACAGATGAGGGCGGGCAAAGACAAGCACTTCAAAGACACCCTCAAAGCCAACAGAGAAGTTCAATATTGCCATGAACTCATGGGATCCCCACACCCTCTACCAATCAAAATGGAAGAGGAACTTGTGGCAAGGATCCCAGTATTTCAAGATCCAACGAAGACAACAGCAAAGGGAGAAAACGGAAAGGAGGGAAGAACGTGCTGCGTCCTGACTCAGCGATCCAGCCCAGCCCCTTCCCTCAGGAAACGTCTGGCCCAACTGTGACAAGATCTGTGGATCCTGGCTCGGTCTCACGAGCCACCTGTGGACCCACCAGCAATAACAAGCTATCACTTTACGGAAGACAATCATCCTCGAGCTCCAAGGGATCACTGACTTGACTGGATTCCTTCATGTCATTCCTTTCTGTTGTCCCCTCCCTGCCCAGAGCTGGCTCCCGCTCCCTCTCCCTGGTACTCTGCTCTGCCTCATCTCCCCTCCTGGCCCACAAACGATGTACGTTCCCACGCCTTCCCCCGGAGCAGCTCCAACTGGCTCCTGCTCAGCCATCGCCCCCCGCAGCTGAGCAGGGCTCTCCCGAGAGGGAAGCCAAGTGGCTCATCCCCCTCCACTCTTAGGGGCAGCGGCTGCCAGGTGCCCAGAAGTGCTGAGCACCCACGCTGCCAGCTCCCCATGTGCTTACCAGGGGACGCCTCCCAAAGGGCATTGCTGTGCGCACGCCAATAGACAGAGGAGGGCTGCGCCGGCCATTACCCCACTGCCTTGTCTGGGCAGCTGGGCCCCCTTCCCCTATGGCTAACCCCCATCACAAGCCAGCACTGGCCCTTTAAGAGGAACCAGTGCATCTGTGGCCGGTCAGCTGATGCCCCTGGAGCTTAAAAAAGGGCACTTGGGCCTCCATGGAGACCTGGCGAGGGGGAGCCTCGGTGAATCAGGCTGAGAGCTAGTCAGGGAAGGGGCAGAGAGTGGGGACCTGAGGCTCTCGCTGCCAGTGCCCCGGGGAGCCAGAGCCCTCCTGGGAAAGGGGAGCCCCAGGGAGCCAGAGCCCCCCAGGAACAGGGAGCAAGAGGCCCCTGAGTCCCCTGGGAACAGGGAGCCCAAGGGAGTGAGGGCTGCAAGACCCCCCTGGAATGGGGAGCCCGAGTCCCCCAGAGTGGGGAGCCTCGGGGAGCAAGGGGCACCAGAGCCCCCCCAGGCGAGGAGGCAGCAGGAGCCCGGGAACTGAAGGGGGAGCCCCTGGAGCTAAGGAACTGTGGGTTATTGACCTAAATTTGATCAGCAGAACTGCACAAAGAGCCCGTGGGCGCAGCAGTGAGTCCTTAGCGAGCAGGGGAGAAGCCCTGCTGTGTAACACCCCCACGTGCACCTCTCCTGCCAGCCCACCTGAGCAACAGAGGGTGCAGCAGAGAGGCCGACCCCCCATCCTCCAATGAATGAGGAGTAGGGGCTGTCCACACAGCTGACCCCCAGCTTGCTGCTCGGAGCCACCGGCCAGAACGTGATGTAACACAACCATCATTCGTCACGTTCCACAGACGGGACTCGGAATTCGGGCGGGGAACAAACAGCAAGAGCAGATTGCGCCCCCGTAGGAGTTTGTCGGCTTGAACACGCACGCAGGGTGTAGGCGACCATCGCACTGCTACATCCACTATTGTTAAAGGAACATCAAAAGCTGCAGTCCCCCAGGAGAGGACACATCTCCATGTGCTCAGGGTATTTACGTTGCACATGGGACAGCACCTTGTGAGCAGTAAATTCCTCCCTTTCCCTGTCACTGTCCCCTGTTTACCTGGGTCACTGACAGCAGCAGGGATAGAAAACATTTGTTTTTTAAAGTGTGATTGCAAAGCTACAAACACAGGCAGGGAGGGGTCAGAGCAGAGGCTGGACCTGCTCTAAACGTACTTCACACTCAGTTTCTGAAAGGATTAGCTTTGAAGGTGGCATCTCTCCAGGAAACAAATCCCATTTAAAGGGAAGAGTTCCTAGAAACAACACCTACTGGAGGCAGAATTGCTCCGCACAGTGTCTCTGGGCATTTCCCAGGAGAATCCAGCAGCTCCTGAGAATGCACAATTCTGGCAGAAATTGCAGCAGTTCTGTTTGCAGGCATACCATGCTTCTGATCCACAACCAGACCCATCAGATAGAAATTTCAGAAATATGGGGGGAAGGGTCTCGAGAAGTCTTCAAGTCCAGCCCCCTGTGCTGAGGCAGGACCAAGTAAACTGAGACCATCCCTGACAGGTGTAACCTGTTCTTAAAAACCTCCAGCAACGGGGATTCCCCAACCTCCCTGGGAAGCCTGTCCCAGCACGAAACTATTCCTACTATCCATCCTAAATCCCCCGCACTGCAGATTAAGCCTGTTAGTTCTTGTCCTGCCTTCAGTGGACATGGCTGAAACAATGGATCCCTGTCCTCTTTATAACAGCCCTTAACGTATTTGAAGACTTATCAAGCCCCTCCTTAGTCATCTCCACCCAAGACTGAACATGCCCAGTGATTTAACCTCTTCTCATGGTCAGGTTTTCTAAACCTTTGATCATTTTTGTGGTTCTCCCGCAGACTCTCCTATCTGGCCATCTCTCACCAAGTGGCCGCTGTCCTCCAGCTGAGGCCTCACCAGGGCGGAGTCCATGGGACAACGGCCCCCCGTGTCGGACACAACACTCCTGTTCGGACAGCCCAGAACAACATTAGCCCTTTTCGCAAGGTGTTTGCCAGGAGAAGTGCTTGCTCCCCACTCCAGCAGCGGGGTCCTGAGATGCCGGCCGGCTCGCGCTGGCTATGAATGGCAGCCTTGTTTCATTACACTTTGTTGCCTTCATTCATTATAAATGAGAATAAAAACCTCACTGTGATGCTCTCTTACCCAGCAGGAGATCAAATTCCTGGAGCATCTAATCTTTTATTAATAATGCTGACAAAATCACCAGAGTATTACCCTGCATTTACGCAATGCTTCTAGCCCTATCAAAGCCTCTGCTGGTGATTTCAAACAGCCACACGCACGCTGCCAAAACGCAGGGAAAGCCTGAGCTGGAGGGGGGCTCTTCCCATGGATGGCAGGCAGTGCGGCTGCTCCTCCATGCCGCTGTCTTAGCCCTCTGCCAGCTGCGCTGGCTGGCCGTGGACCCCCTGGCCAGAGCGGGGTGTCTCTGTGTCACTGACACACTGGGCTTTCTGTCCCCCGCCCCATTTACAGAAGAGTTCAGCGTCCAGCGGAGAGAGTACGCCAGGGTAACAACCCTCTCTGTGGGATCCTCACGCACAAATGCAATGCACATTACCCAGCGCTGCCAGAACGGCCTGGCCAGTTCACACAGCTTCCCTGAAAACCCCCGGGGGGAGGTCCCAGTGCTCCACGCCCAGCTGAGGGGCACAGCACTACGGTAGCTCCGTGGAAGATAAGGATTCACCACAAATCCTGGCTCAAAATTCAACCGGCCCAAACCTGAACCCTTGGAAAAGTCTGAAACAACATAAAGGAAAGGAGGACTCGTGGCACCTCAGAGACTAACCAATTTATTTGAGCAGAAGCTTTCCTGAGCTACAGCTCACTTCATCGGATGCATTCAGTGGAAATAAATGGGTTAGTCTCTGAGGTGCCACGAGTCCTCCTTTTCTTTTTGCGAATACAGACTGACACGGCTGCTCCTCTGAAACCTGTAATAACACAGTGCACTTCTGCACTGGGGCTGGAACCAGAAATCTAAAGGCAGCAGTATGAGAAGTGATTCACGGAACTGGGGATTAGGGGGTCGACTTCCGGGGGCTGGTTTTCAAAGGCACAGCTACAAGTTAGGTGCCTAATTGCTCCCTAACCTCCCCCTTCAGAGGGAGCAGCGGACGCATGGTCTGCGTAGGTGGGGAGCAGTCCAATCCAGCACTCTCTTCCAACTAGCCCTGGAATATCACGAGAGCTTGTGCTCATGGTGTCTCCAGCCTCGCTCCGTGTGCAAAGAGATTTGAGTCTTCACCAAGCCGTCTTTGGAGCCTGGCCCGAATGTAAATCCCTGCCAGTTATGGCAACTGCACGTTCCCAGCTGCAGGCCCAGCAGAGTGTGTGCCGATGGGGATACGTTTACATAGAGCATGAACACTTCTCTCTCCGATTTGGCTACTCACAAGATAAAAAACCCACACACCACCTCAGGGAGGCCACACACACGCTGGTCCAAGGTCACGGCTGGCACGGGGAGACAGGCGCTGGGTTAGAGAGAAGTCCCAGGGATGGTTCCACAAGTGCAGGGGGTAGGGTGGGAAGTCAGAGAAAGCTCAGCAGCAGGCGAGGTGTTAGCTACTCATGGTCAGAAGAACAGGAATGCGCACGACTGCTCCAAGAGAGGCTGGCTGCTGCCAAAGGAAGCCCCTTGTCTGTCTCGGCACAGCTCCGCAGAGTCAGCTGCAAGCGGGGCCCTTTCAGCCGGGAACGCCAGGGCCTAATTTATCAGGCACGTCTGTGACGGAACCACCCCCAGCCTCTGTAACCCAGGGGAATTAGCAGCGTGTCCCTGGGGAACTGGGAGGAAATCCCACCGTGCTGTTAGGGCCAAGGGAACGCGCTCTCGCATTAAACGGTCGCCCGCGCGTGGCAGGAGCCTCAGCATGGCTGTGCTGCGACACTGGCCATACGCACAGGGCCTGTCCTGTCTTCGGGGCTAGCTTGGGAAGCGCCTGGCTGTTCAGAGCCTGCCCCCCTGTGCTGCACACCCTGCTGGGCCACACCAGCCTCCCTCCCCTCCCAGCAAGCGACACGCCGTGGCCACGGGGAAGCACCATGCCACCGCAGACACCCAGGCATGCTGCTGCCCCGTGCTTCACGCCGAGCACGGACAGTCCGAGGGACTGAGCGAGGGGAGCGGCCCACCGTGCAGCCCCCAAGATGACCGGCGGGCGCTGCCAGGATAACAGTACCCGCTGCAGGAAGTAGCGCAATAAAGCAGCCCACCAGACGGCACCTACATCTTGGGCTGCTTCCTGGCCTTGCTGGTCGTGGTCAGTTCGGAGAGTTCAGGCAGGGCTTCCATCAAAGGCTGCAGGTCTCCGACCACCGGCGTCGCTTTCCGCTTTGCCTCGGCTTTTTGCTTCTGTCTGGCCAGCTTCACACCTTCTATTTCTGATTCAGAAACAAGACCGTAAAGAGACTGTCAATTTCCAAGCAGCCTAACCACTTCAAGCTCCGTGACACGGCTAAGGAAGGACAAAGATGATTTAGATAATGGCCTGGAGCAATGGTTCTCAAACTTTTGTACTGGTGACCCCTTTCACATAGCAAGCCTCTGAGTGCAACTCCCCCTTATAAATTAAAAACACCTTTTTATATATTGAACACCATTATACATGCTGGATGCAAAGCGGGACTTGGGGTGGAGGCTGACAGCTCGCGACCCTCCATGTAATCACCTCGCGACCTCCTGAGGGGTCCTGACCCCCAGTTTGAGAACCCGTGGCATAGAGAGTACATTGATAAAGTTTCCGGACGATACCAAGCAGGGAGGGGTTGCAAGCACTTTGGAGGACAGGATTAAAATTCAGAATGATCTGGACAAACTGGAGAAATGGTCTGAAATAAATAGGATGAAATTCTATCAGGACAAATGCAAGGTACTCCACTTAGGCAGGAACAATCAGTTGCACACATACGAAATGGGACATGACAGCCTAGGAAGGAGCACTGCGGAAAGGGATCTGGGGGTCATAGTGGACCACAAACTAAAAAGGAGTCAGCAGTGACACACTGTTGTAAGAAAAGCGAACAGCATTCTGGGCTGTATCAGCAGGAGTGTTGTAAAGCAAGACACGAGAAGTAGTTGTCCCACTGTACCCTGCACTGACTGGGCCTCAAGTGGAGCATTGTGTCCAGTTCTGGGCACCACGTTACAGGAAGGATGTGGACAAATTGGAGAAAGTCTGGAGAAGAGCAACAAAAATGATGACAGGTCTAGAAAACATGACTTGTGAGGGAAGACTGAAAAAATTGGGTTTGTTTAGTCTGGAGAAAAGAAGACAGAGGGGACATGATAACCTTCATGTGCTTGAAAACAGTTATTATAAAGACAAGAGTGATAAATTGTTCTCATCTACTGAGAACAAGCCAAGAAGCAGTGGGCTTAAATTGCAGCAAGGATGGTTTAAGTCTAGGTCGCACATTAGGAAAACTTCCTAACTGTCAGGGTGGTTAAGCATTGGAACAAACTGCTGTGGGAGGTTGGCTAGCAAGAGAACTGTATTTCCCTCCTACGCACAGCGAGGGGGGGACCTGCTAAGAGTCGGGAAGAGGAGCACTGAAGACCTGAAAATAAATCAGTGTGCTAGAATTACATGGACCCTCCAGTGAGATTGGAGAGAGGAAGAGGAAGGTCCAGGTTTGGCCTCCCATCCTTGACAGATGTCACTGTAACCATGAACCTTACTGACTTTGGCTTTATTTACAAGGGGAAGGATGGTCTTGTAGCAAGTGTCCTAGGTTGGGACTCACAAGACCCAGGTTCAATTCATGGCTCTGGGCCAGTCACCTGGGACTCATCTACACTGGGGACTTCAACTGGTTGGCCAAAACGCAGCATTTGCATGCCAGGCACCCTGAGTGAGTGCAGAGGCCGGGGCCCGCAGGGCAGGCAGCGAGCCCAAGAACACAGGGACTGGTGATGAACTGACAGCATGTGAGCTGTCCCACGGCACTGTCACGCTGCTGGGTGACTCTGCCCTGTCGCTGCAGGGAGATGGGGGAGGGCTCCTGCTGCAGGGCAGGGAAAGAGAGTCATGGGAGCTCCTCTCCTGCCCAGGCCCTGCAAGGCTGTGGGAGCCCAGGGAGAGCAGGCTCTATCTGAGCCCAGTGGATCCAGCCGGGGAGAGGAGGAAGAGAGTGGAGAACCAACTGCCAGTTACAGCTCCCCCATTCTCTGCCCCAGCTGACACTGGTACCCAAGGAATCAAACCCAGGTGGGGACAGCCAGCATACAGTGTGCTCCAGGCACCTCCTGTCCCTGCAGCCTAGGGGGCTGGCTAGCCACTCTCTGGCCCCCTGGGGTCTTCCCCCCACAGCAGGGGACTCCCCAGGAGGCAGCTTCGTAGGAAGTTTCTGCTTCCTTTGCATTTCCTGAGTGATTCTCAGGCTGTGGAACCTGCCCTACAGTATCGACTGTGGCCTTGACCTTCGAGATCGCGCGGCCTGTGTCCAGGCTGAGAGTCAGCCAGTTAGCGCAGGAGCACTGCATGGCCCTGACCATGGTCATTGCCTGATACGTCTACCCCAGGAACCTTGTGAGCCAACCTTTTAATCATTTTCTCGTTTGCTGAACCAGTGAGGTGCTCTACCATCAACAGTCCTGGGTGAGCTGTGATTTCTGCAGTGCACAGAGGTTTGTGAGAAATCTGGATTGTAAACACTGTTCCTTGCAGGCGGCTCTACCAGGGGCCCTGGTTTCTGTTCTGCACCACTTCTTTTTTTGGTCTGGCTTTCTGGAGCGGGGCTACTTCACAGTGCTACCATGCATTACGTTCCTGACGCATCAGAGCAAACAGCCCAAATTCTTCTTCTATGAAATCTTCTTCAGTAAAGGGGCCAGGCATGCTTCTAATGGCCAAAGCTTTGCATCAGTTTTTCCTTAGTCTCTTTCTTATGATTTATTTCTGCTTGGAACGGAATATGCGCTGAGAGTTTTGCATTACACTCTTGGGCTGAACTTCACTGCACTCGGTACTGGGATTCGATGCCAAAAAATGCAGGGAGAAAGGGCACCCAAGAAAAACAAGCGAGTTAAAGAAAAATAATTCATTCCAAGATTACAAAAACAAACAAGAAAGAACAAGTAGCAAATTGCTCCCCACCACATGTAAGGGTGTTTTTAGAGGATAATCCTGGTGGCTTTGTAGGGAACAATGTAATAAACAGCATCTGAGATGAATTAACTGCTCAAGGGAAATCCAGACATTCATTGCAACTCAGGGCCATTTCCTGCGTGCAGCCTGTACCGCACGGCACGGAAATAAATGACTGCTGATCTGTAATCAACCAGAACACGCCAGGCGGAAAAAAGGGCAGTGTCGCTTGTTTTCTTGGATTTCCCCTGGGGCTGTGAGTAAAGACTGAATGACCGATCAAGGGCTCGTCTCAAGCCTTGGAGTGAAAGAGTGATGGACACACATCAGTTAAAGCTGGTGAAGCAGCGACAGACGGGGGCTGTTTGGGTTGGTTTATTTAAACTGTGACTGAATGAAGTTCTGCTCTTCGACAGGAGTTCCGGGAACCACTGACGCACGGGCACGTTTTCAGCTCCCCTGTAAGCCAATGGGATGGAAGGATACACTCCAAGTTAAGCAAGTGCTTACCTGCTTTCCTGTATCAAGGCCTCTATTAGTGCTGGGGCTAAAAGAACTAGTGTTCCCGAGTTCCAGGAACCCGGCTATGCAATCAAGAGAGGACGCTGTGGCTTCATGCAGCTAAGCAAGCTACTCAAGCAGAGAGTAATTTCCAGGCAGTGGGATGGACGCGAGAAGCTGCCGACTCTGGGACACAGAAATGAGAGAAGCAGCCAGGGAGGGGTTGAAAAGTTCCCGCGAGGAAGCCTCCCAATGTGCTTGAAGCAAGAGATGATCACGTCCAAGCAGGACCTTTGCATCACTACTTCTAAGAGCCTGGCAGTGCGATAGCTCCCCAAATACTGGCCCAAGGGGTCCTGGCCCTCCGCTTGGCTCGGCTACTCCTGGGAGCAAATCCCTCAGGCACGCCGCAGACTTGGCTTAACTCACAAACCTTGTGTGAACCTGCCACCATGTAAAGAGTTTGGGGAATTAAAAGCAAAGCTTTAGATTCTGAAACAGCAGCAGGGTTTAGTCCTCAGTAGCAGTCACAATAAACAGCATGGAACCAGCATTGGATCAGATTCTATTCCTAGCTCTGCCACTGAGCTTAGACAAGCCTCTGTCCTGCTCTGTGCCTCAGTTTCCTCACCTGTAAAATGGAGCTAATTATGTAACTATCTCCATGGCAAGGTGCTTTGAGATCCATGGATGAAAGTGCTATTCAAAAGCAAAGCATTGGCCTCCACATTGCTGATCCCCAGCATTCAAATATCATGAGGTAACTCCCAAAATCAGGAGATTGGCCTAAAAATCCTGATTTTAAAATAATAAAGGTGTGTGTCCTGGGTGTGGAGCTTTGGCGGGGTGGGGTGGGTATCACATTTTCAAGCCTCTCTCCACAATCACAGGGAAGAGAAACTTAAAACCACAAGTGAAGCTGAGACTCCCCAGGATACAATCACTTTTTACTTATTAATTAACCCAGAGTAAGTATTAATACTGGGGGGAGGGGGGCAAACAGCTGTGCATCTCTCTCTATCAGTGTTATAGAGGGCGAACAATTTATGAGTTTACCCTGTGTAAGCTTTATACAGGGTAAAATGGATTTATTTGGGGTTTGGACCCCATTGGGAGTTGGGTATCTGAGTGCTGGAGACAGGAGCACTTCTAAAGCTGTTTTCAGTTAAGCCTGCAGCTTGTGGGGGACGTGGTTCAGACTTGGATCTGTGTTTGCAGCAGGCAAGCGTGTCTGGCTCAAACAAGGCAGGGCACTGAAGTCCCAAGCTGGCAGGGAAAACAGGCTCAGAGGCAGTCCAGGCACATCAGGTGGCAGTCCCAAAGGGGTCTCTATGACCCAACTCATCACAGGGGTGTTGACCATTGTAGCAGTGATGTCTGCAGATTTGACATCTTTTGTTCTGGCAGGGTCTGGTGTCTCTTTGAGTTGTGTGTCTTGGTCTGTGGGGAGCTTGCTTCTAATGATGAGCTTGGCGAGGCGCGGGGGGGGGGGTGTTTAACAGCCAGAAGAGGGGGTTCAGGAAAGATTTCTTTCAGGATGGGGTCCCCATCAAGTATGGGTTGTAGTTGTTTGATGATACCCCGAAAGAACCTGCCTCTATACAGGAAAAACAACCACCCATTGACTGCATACGCCTAGTTATCACCTGTCACCAATACAGTGCATACACCTAGTTATCACCTGTCACACTGGAACCCATATGGGGTGACAGGTGATAACTAGGGGTATGCAGTCAATGGGTTGCTGTTTTTCCTGTACTGAGGCAGGTGCTCTCGGGGTATGTGGGTGGCCCATTCCATGATATGATCTACTTCACTAATGTGAGGGTCTTGTTTGGTGAAGGCAGCTTTAAGCATGTTAAAGGTGTTTACCTGGACTTTCTCTTTGGAGCATATTCTGTGTGCCTGTGTGTTTGGGGTGGTTATTGGATCCGTGAAGGTCCATGTGATGATCTGTGAGATTCTTGCATATAGCTGACAGTAGGATTCTGTGGCTGAAGTTGATCATGGTTTCTGGAAAGCTGATACTGGTGTAGGACTGCTCTAGAAAGAGCTGGAGGGAAGGATGGTGGGTTTAAAGTTGTGGAGGAAATCTATAAGGGAGTTTAAATCGTCTGTCCAGAGGATGAAAGTATCATTGAGGTATCTCTGGTATTCAGTGGTTTTGTGGTCTGTTCTTCAAGACATTCTTCCTCAAGGTGGCCCGTGAAGATGCTGGCATATTGGGGAGCCATCCTAGTACCCAGGGCTGTTCCCACGGTTTGTTGTTGAATGTATCATTGTTCTGGGCGAGGATGAAATGGATGAGTTTGGCAAGGTGTTTGGGGTGGAGATCTGAACATTGTCCATTGTCTTGTAGATGTCTGAAGCAGGCTGCAACCCCACACAATGAGGGATGTTGGTGTATAGGGAGGTGGCATCCATGGTGCCAAGGGAGGTGTTCTGAGGGAGGTTGTTAATGTTGCGGAGTTTCTAGAGGAAGTCGATTGTGTCCTGGAGGCAACCGGCCCTTTGTGTGGTGAGTGGTTTGAGGAGAAGGAGCAAATTATTAGGGCCTGCCTACACTTAACATGCTACGGCAGTGCAGCTGCAGCCTTTCAGTGGAGACACTAGCTATGCCAATGGGAGAAACCCTTAACTACGCCGCTCAGGGGGGTGGATTTTTAGTTATGCCGACTTAATCTTAGTGTAGACCAAGCTGTAGTCTCTTATCATCGATTGAGCATTTTGCGAGATCTCCAGGTAGAGTCACAGTCAATTTCCTATTTTTGGGTTAATTCCATTTTCTCATCCAGCACTTTTAAAACATTATATTAGGATTATTATTTTTAAAACTCCCTATATTTTAATACGAGTTTTTCTGCTTCTCTGCTGATGTTTACAATGGGTCTTTTCAGCTGGTGAGACTCTCTCTTGTTAAAAGACATCACGCAAGGCATGAACTGTTGCTGACTTCAGTTCTAGTGATCTTAGAGGATTCTTGTAGCATTAACAGGTGTTTAGTTTTCAGGCACATGTGATTTGCAGGCTGGCATTGTCCCTTTAAAAGCTTGGTGGGCCAGAAGGGAAGCCTGGGGCTTTGGCGACTTTAAGGTTGTTTAAGAGTTTCCCTTCGCAAGGGCCCTTTTCTGTTGTTTAGAACTTCTTCATAAAACATTTACC
This sequence comes from Lepidochelys olivacea, assembly GCF_965140295.1. Taxonomy (NCBI): domain Eukaryota; kingdom Metazoa; phylum Chordata; order Testudines; family Cheloniidae; genus Lepidochelys; species Lepidochelys olivacea. The sequence continues at coordinate 79,312,153 of NC_140421.1, read as the reverse complement.
TTTGGGGTTAAAGGTCCATACTTCTGGTTTCCACCCTCCAGGGAAGTTTTCTGGGAAGTCTGAGTAGAAACAGCTTAGTTTCCGAGTAAGAAGACAGAAAATGACACATTCTTGGCTCCATTACAGGCTTGCTGTGTGACGTTGGGAAGGACCATACCATAGACACACAAAGGGGCCAAATTAAGTTTGCATAGTCAGCTTTAATTCTGGCATTTCTGCACTTTTGAGTGCTTGACTTTCCTACCTCAAACCCTGGGGAGTGCTGCTCACACAAGGCAGAGAGAGTTTTCCCTTTGCTTTTAGCAGCAGAGGGGGCACCGTGATTTTCTTTTATCCCCTTTTTCATACAACACATAATGAAACTCTGGAACTCACTGACACAGGATGTCAGTGAGGCCAAAAATTCTGCAAGGTTAAAAGAAATTGAACATTTATATGGAAAAACACGAATATCCAGGTTTCTAATTAATTCTGACAAATTTTGGAAGAGATTTAAAATCTCATGCTCGAGGCTTTAAGCCTCTCTCTGACTAGCAGAGATTTGGACGAAACCTGCATGAGGATCATCTGCCTGTTGTGGTGTTTATTGCACCTTCCCCTGAAGGCTCTGGTGTTGGCCACTCTCAGAAGCCAGAGACTGGGCTAGCTGGACCCTGGGCCTGATCCAGCCTGGCAATTCCAAGTCCCATGACTGTGTCAGATGCTACAGAGAAGGTGAGCTGTCTGAGCATGGAGACTGCAGTGAGGATGTTAGGGCTACTGGGGATGTCTCTGGGTTTCGCCCCAATAAGAACCGGATTCAAGGCACCCAGGATGCTGGCAGATGTCCCACATTGCTGGAGCTTGGCGGTTGTTACTTTGTTCCCTTTGTACCCGCAGGACCAGGTGGATTTCGTGTACCATGGAAACCAGCCCACTCCGTAGATCTCGCCTTCCCCCAGGACCCGGAGCATTACCACATGCACCAGGGAAGTCATGGGCTGTCTCAGTCGAGCTTACAGAGAGCGTCTGGGACGTGCAAAGGCAGAGATAGCCATGGGCCACCTGCATGGAATCTACCATCAATTGCTGGGGGGGCAAAGAGGGGAGGAACCGTGCGTGCACCTGACCCAAGAGTGACTCCTTGGTTGCTCATAGGAACCCCCCTCCCTCCCCTTCCCTTGAACCCCCCTCCCACAAAACCAGGGATCCTGGGAGCAGGGGCTGCATGTAAAGTCCCCTCTGCCAGTAACCCCAACAGCCAGCCAGCCAGCCGACAAACCCCCCTGAGAGTTCCGGGGGGCGCAGGGAAAGCAAGACAAACACCTCGTTGCTTATCTGGAAAGAATCGACGCTGCCAAAATCCCATCCAGCTAAACAACAAAAAGAGCTTAAACGTGGAAAAACCCTGCAGAGGCTTCACTGACCAGAGCAAGCCATTGCCCCTGCTGAGCCAGGAAGGGCTGCAGCTGATGTCCCCTGGGGCTGACGTCACCCATTCACAGGCACTTCCTGGTCCCGTTGCTGGGATGACGTCACACAGCCCAGCGTCTGGACAACTCAGGTCATGCAGGAGAATGATGCAGATCTCTCCCAGCTAGGGCTAAGGTGAAGCCTGTTAGAGCAGGGGTAGGCAAACTTTTTTGGCCCGAGGGTATGAAAATTGTATGGCAGGCCATGAATGCTCACAAAATTGGGATTGGGGCACAGGAGGGAGTGCGGGCTCTGGGGTGGGGCCAGAAATGAGTTCAGGGTGCGGGAGGGGGCTCTGGGCTGGGGTAGGCGGTTGGGTTGCAGGGGTGGGAGTGAGGGCTCCGGCTGGAGGTGCAGGCTCTGGGGTAGGGTTGGGGATGAGGGATTTGGGGTGTAGGAGGGTGCTCCAGGTTGGGACTGAGGGGTTCGGAGGGCAGGAGGGGAATCAGAGCTGGGGCAGTGGGTTGGGACATGGGGGGGTGAGGGCTCTGGCTGGGGGTGCGGGCTCTGGGGTGGGGCTGGGGATGAGGGGTTTGGGGTGCAGGAGGTTGCTCTGGGCTGGGATCAAGGGGTTCAAAGGGTGGGAAGGGGATCAGGGCTGGGGTTGGGGCATGGAAGGGGCTCCGTGTGGTGCAGGCTCCGGGCGGTGCAGGCTCCGGGCGGTGCTTACCTCAAGCAGCCCCCGGAAGCAATATGTACCCCCTCTGGCTCCTACGCAGAGGTGCGGCCAGGCGCCTCTGCGCACTGCCCTGCCTCCAGGCGCTGTCCCTGCAGCTCCCATTCCAATGGGAACTGCAGGGGTGGCGCTTGGGGTAGGGGCAGAGCATGGAGCCCCCTGGCTGCCCCTAAACGTAGGAGCCGGAGGGGGCACATGCCGCTGATTCCGGGAGCTGCGCGGTGTGGTGTGGTGGCATGTGCACGCAGCGTGGCCCCCAACCCCACTCCCCAGCGGGAGCTCAAGGGCTGGATTAAACTGGCTGGCGGTGTGGCCCATGGGCCGTAGCTTGCCCACCCCTGTGTTAGAGTGTACAGCCGAGTGCCAAGGAGAGCAGTGTTCCTACTAGAACACTGCAGCCTGGCGTTTAAAGTGCTGTGGCATGACAGGCCAAACGCAGCAAAAAGTAGAGCTGCCAGCAAGGGACCTCATGCCTCTGAGCTTCTAGGAGAGACCCACAGCAAACTTAACTCCTCCCAGGGTTCTCCAGGGCTGGGGAAAACCAGAGGTTTTGTAGTCCCATATTTTCCACGTATGCCATGTAGGACTCTCGGGAAGACAGCATTTCCCAGCACTCACTGCTCTTCGGGACAGGGAGAGCATAGCTGGGAATTATCTCCAGCCAGCCTTGTCCCCGAACTGGGAGAGAGGAGGGGGCTTCCCACCCACCCTGTGGCGGAGCTCCAGCCTCCCGCCCTCAGAGCGGAATCAGCAGTCAGGGTTTTCCCCAAGCCACACAGCGCCTCCCTGAGTCCGCTTCCTCTCCCTCAGCGACTGCACCTGCCTGGCCCCCGGGGTCATTCTTGGGCTCACGCGGTTTCACTTTCTAAACCTCAAAGGGCCAGTACAGTCTGCTACACGTGGCACGTACGTTGTTTAGGAAGCAGTGCAATGCAGGGCTTCTACTGGCCCTCTGATGAGGCCACCACCCCGACAGTGTGATCTTATCGAGGGAATACTTACTCTGCAGCCACCTGTCTTTTCTCAGCTTCATTTTTTCTCTTTTTGACAGAAGTGGTTTTTCTTCTACACCTGAAAAATAAAAACACACGGCAGGCAGTCTGAGTGGTGCTTCCCTGCACGGCTTTGCCAGCTCGCCCCCCGGGAGGTGGCATCCATGGTGCCAAGGGTGTACTCAAACGTAACAGGCCAGACAATCTGCAATAAGAGTTCTGCTCATCCTCTGCCATGTGTGTAATTAAGGAAGCTGGAGAGGCTGGGTGCTGGTGGGTGGCAATACAGCATCCTGTGAAACCATCATTCAAAAATTCATTACAACTGGTTTGAATGGACCTGACTGAAGGAGAGAGTATCAATGAGGGTCACAGTTTCAAAAAAGCATAGGGCCATATTTTCTAGTGCTGAGCACCCACCATCTGGGGTTCTCAGGAGCGCAGCACACTGGTAGCGATGACAATCCAGCCCTTCTTCGGGGCCCACATGGGAAGAGAACTCTGGTGAACCCTTGACCCAATTGTGTGTGCTGAGCACTTTGCCTGCCGCCGGCCGGTACCAATGGGTGCAGCGGTGTCGAGTAGGATCGCCACCAGGGTCCGGCTTAGGCCCGGCTTTACTTCGCATTTGCACTCATGGTCTAGAAAAAGCATGTGAACAGAGGGTTACTAATTGGGAGGGGTCACAAAGACCAGTAAGGACAGATTGCAAGGGACCTAGAACCTTAGTTTCAGAACTGGAAATATACAAACTGATAGGCGGGGGAAAGCCAATGGGGGCGACACACAGCCAAAGGGCAGAGACACTGACGAAGCAGCAGCGCTGAAGAGACCTTCAGGGATGTGAACAGCAAACCACAAACGAGCCTCTAGTAAGATGCAGCAGCAAAAGGGACTGTGCAGACAGAGGCACCTGAGACTGCACCCAGTTAGTGTTGCCTTCAAACCCCAGGAAGAGCTCAACAAGTTATTCAGAGACGTGATGACCAGGCTACAAGGACTCACTCATAAGGAAACGCTGCAGACTCAGACTTAGCTTGGCTAAATGGGGAAGCATGAAAACGATGTGTAAGCATTTGAAGAGCATAAACAAGAAGGGAGGAGAGGAAAGGTCTAGGACTGCCAGAAGGGTATAATGAACAGCAATGGGATTCATTCAGAGGGGAAACTGAGGTTGGCAAGCAAGAAGACTTCCTTAAAGCAAAGTCTACTACTGCTGAGGCATTAAAGTCTCCAAGGGAAGGGTGGAAGCCCTATTTCCTGAGACATCCAATCTTAGACTGGACTAAGCGCTCAGTAGTGTACTATAGGGAACAAACATGAGCTAGGGAGGGGGGGCAGCACATTACAAACACAGGTTTATCCACTGCTCAGAGTTATGACACACATTAGGTAGCATGGCAAAAAATGAATTTGCAAGATGACTTGAGAGGGCCAGAAGTGTAATAATCCCCTAGAAACACACTCCCTGCTTGTGCTGGCCGGACCCTACCAAAAGGATCTATCGATACATTTAGACTGAGAAGGCAGCATGGCCCGCTGGCCGTGCCACTGGACTGGGAGTCCGGAGACCTTGTTCGATTCCCATCTCTATCATGGACCTGCTGCGTGACCTTGGACCAGTTGCTTACCTCTGAGTGCCTGTTTCCCTCCCCACAGCCTTGTCTGTCTTCTCCGGTTACACTGCGAGCTCTTTGGGAAAGGGGCTGCCTCTCACTCGGAGTCTAGGGCAATAGGATCTTGGTGGCAGCACCGAGGCACTAATTAAGAACAATAATCTGTGTGCCGAAGAGTGAGGCCAACAGCCAGTCATCCAGCTGAAAATGAAAGTCTGCATTTTGAAGTCTAGTACTGCAGAAAACAAAACCATCTCAAGTGCTGTCTATTACAGGGACTGGAGAATTTTACCTTATGGTAAGAAAGGAAAACCTGACTGCAATCAATTTCCCACAAAACCAGCTACCATGCAGGTCTGTCCCAGGATGGAACTTAGCCCTGGGAATGTTGACGGAGGAAGAACTTGGCGTGCTGATGAGTTATTTGCTTTGGAAGTGTTTGCTGCCTCTCCCATGTAGAGGAACTATTCTTAAACGTGGAACAAATATATAACAGGAGATTTACAACCTCCCTCTTTCCCCAAAGATGGATCAAAGCAACAGGATTTCACAGAAACGTAGTAGGGTTCTGTCAACAATCCTCTGAAAGCCGATACAATTCACCAGAAGACAGTGTTGCTGCGGTTTTGTTTAAACCATCCTGTCGAATTCTAAGGCAGGGATATAATTTTAAACAAAATGTTATAATGTAATGTACAGAATGTAACGATACCTTTTTCTATCAAGGCTTTCCAACAGGGGCTAGACTTTAAAAATAAAACCAGGCTTCTATAGAAAGAGGAAATAACTGTTTTCGTATTTCAGACTTTGACAACTTAAATCAGGCTTCAATTAGATCAGTTTTTTGTTTCCAAATTCCATTTTCCTGTGGCTAAAACACAAACCAAAACCCCCCGTTGCATTCACTGCAGTAACCGAAGGCTGAGAAATGAAGCCCTCTCTGGACACTGCCGTGTGTTCACTGTGGTTAGGATCATACGGTGGTATTTGTCATGGCTGAAGAAGTTAACATCAATGTCTTTGTCTCTTGACTAAAACACCTGATAAAGCTGTGACATTCCCCTGTGTACAATCTGGACTGCTGAACAGCTGTGTTCCCTCCATTCTCCAACCTGGGGTGCCTTTTACACTCCTCCGCTGCGAGAACAACCACTCCTGGCCCGCTCCCACACAGCCTCCAGCAAGTAAATCATTCCCAGCTGAGTTATCTGCGCATGTTCTAGCTAGCCACTCCTTACATTGCAAAGTGACACCAGCAACTTCCCAGTCCCAGACTGGTCCCCAGAAATGCGTGTATTGTACTGCCCAACTCTTTCCTTCCTGACGACCCTGAAAGTCTATCATTTCATTAATAGAAAATTATATGCACAAACCCCGTTATCTCAAATGAAGTTTCCCAAACACTTCAGTACAAACACATACTGGCTTAGATAAAACAATAAAAGAAGTTTAACTACAGAAAGTTAGATTTTAAGGGATTACAAGTAATGAGGCACAAAAGTCAGAATTGGTTACAAAGAAATAAAAAAGGTAAAATGCAGACTAATACCTTACTTAAAGAGTTAACTGAATTCAAAGCAAAAAGGTTTCTCTCATCACATGCTTACAGCAGTCTGGCTGGATTCTTTCAGCCAGAACCCTTCCCCCAGTTCAATGACGCTTTCTTTGTCTTTCAAGTGTTGTTGATACCATGAGTAGAAATGAGGGGAGAGAGGTAATCTGAGGAGTCTGCTCTCCTTTCTTACAGCATTTCTCTTCTTTAAGAATCATCTCCTGTTGGGGTTCAGGTGACAGCAAGCCTGTGGGATGGGAACCTCCAGCTGTTTCTTTGCCAACATGTTAATTTCTCGCTCACACCCTTTTTTCTGACAAAGAATGGCCGCTTAACCAGGTGATACTCCATTTGATTATTCTGACACGTGGCCGAGGTGCTGGCTAGCCTTTTGTCTCTGGGGAACTGGTTTAAAGCTGTTTCCCTAGACTTGGAACATGACTTCTACAGTAAAATTTTATAACTTTACATACAAAGTTGCCGCACATATTTTACCAAGACAACAATGTTCAGCAGATTATGAGTTTTCAAATGATACCTCACATAGCGTACTTTGTACAAAATTTATCACAGTCTTGTAAAAAGGATGAACATAAGGGTACAGACAGTCAAAAAGCGCACCGTGTTCATTTCTGGGTACACATTTAGCCCCTGGACATCTACACACTAAAGTTCAGCATGTGACTAAAGCACATGAATAGCCCCATCGGCTTTTGTGGGGCTGCCTACGTGCATAAAGCCAAGCATGTGAATATTCCTACAGGATTGAGGCCTTGATCTGTGGTTTCACCTACTTATGCTCCCACTGACTGATTTCCAGACACTGCTTCCTTGCACTAAATACTTGGGACTGCAGCACTAGGGAAGCACGAGTGAATCACTAGCACAGGATGGCATGTGAATAATAAAACATATCCCAACAATTGCTGAACAACTGCCCAGACTTGACAAACATGCACTTAACATTCATTGCTGGCTAATACTGACTGAACGGTTCTGTATTCCAGCGGTGGTTTTTTCCTGTCTGAAAACATGTTCATTACTTCACTGGAAAACAGTGCCTGGTATGATCTGCTAATGAGAAAGACCACAACCAGCTGGCTAGCTCTAGTAATAACAGTAATTCAGATATGGATTGATTTTTGCCAAACTGAAGCAGAATATTTAAGGAAATGCAAAAGCTGCCTGCTTGGCACAACCTTGAACCAGGCAGAATTATAGGGCTCCCTGCACAAAGACCCAACAGGAAATTACTCACAGACTGGGGAGAGAATAACCCAATGGGCAGAGAGCAAAGTCTCTCTAAAGTGCTGAGGCTTTTTATCCTGAAATGTAAATACCTTAATTAGACAGAAACAGAAGGAAGCCCACTGTATTAGCGCCCCGGTAGATCCCAGAGCTAAACCACCACAGCCAGGTCACACAGCAGGGAGGGGTCCAGCCGCAATGGTAACTCCATCCCACTACACGCTCTGTATGCAGTTTGTGATTAGCAGGAATTTAAACTGCAGGGCCCCCGCCTGAAGCTGGACCCTTGAGCCCACATGGAGCCAGTAATGTCCACAGGAGAAATTGTCTGTTTTATGCTGAACTGAAGGCAGGACAGGGACCCGGGAAGCCATCCTCTGAGCCATGCACGCACTTTGTGCCTGCCGTGAATTGGTGTGGGCGGGGCTCCTCCGAGCAGGGCGCGCACGTGTGTGTGTCTCACACATGCTGAGCCCGGTCAGTGTTAATACTCCCTGAACCTACGTTGTATTCGAAGAGCGATCAGGTGTCAACGTCTCACAGATCCAGACACAAGCCAGGAACTGCCAGTGTTAAAGGCTGCATGGGCAGGTACAAACAATTAAAATATAATAAAATACAACATTTTTCTGTCACTTTATCTGGCCACGTGTAGCGTCTTCTATTCCTGCGTGCTGCCCTGTGCAGGCCAGAGCTCACGAGAGTCATTTACACGCGGGACAGGCAGTGAATGAGGCAGGGCTATTGTCAGCTGGGGCTGTCCTCTTCTGCTGGATGCCAAGGCATTTGAGGGGGCTGGAGAGACGGGGGAACATGTCTCTAGGTTTACTTCACTGAAACAGCTGCAACCTCTCTCCTGCACACTGTCCCCACCTCAGCACCTGTGCAGTGAATGGTGAATGTTCAGCATGACCACCAGGGCACAGAACAAGCAGACGAGACAGCCTTGTATTCACCCCACCCCTGGTGTGCTGGAGCTCTGATCTCTATGGGGTGTGAGAAGAGGGACTGGGACAGGCTCCACAGAGTCAAACCCGTGGCAGCTCTGACTTCAGGAGATCACATCTGGAGAAAAGATTCACAAAAAGAGGGGAGAACGCAGGAATGTGCCAGAAGCCCTCAATCCTGCTGTGCCAGCAGGAATCGTCTGTCAGAACTGGCATAGTCTTGTTGCATCACCAGGCGGACCTCCAGTGCCCCCGTCACTGTCTTGAGACTGACCCTGTGAGCAACAGCCCGCTGCCCACACTGCCATGTCCCCTTCGGATCCTCTCCCTGCTAGGAGATTCCCACCAGAGACAGACAGCCTCCTGCATTCCTGGAGGGTTACAGAAGATCCTGAGAATTCAAGGAAGTCCAAGGACGAGTAGCTGACTGTCTTACAAGGGCAGAATAAACCCCTGACACAAGCTGCTGGTTTGGGCAGTCTGCCTGGCCCTTCATAGGGCTGCTTGTTCTTGTCCTGTGTGGCTATTTCATTCCAGTCACACGTTGTTCTTCGGATACAGGTTTCCTCTTCCTCCCCATTTCAGAAAGGGGGATGTGGAGTCCGCTGTGCACATGTGGAGTGAACACTGGGGGGGACAGCGCAGGGAGGTACGAGTCTGTGTACGCAGCAGAGGCATTCAGCCCAACTCTGCTGCACCGTCTCTCCAGCACCAGAGCGGGACAGCTTCCCCCAACCCCTCACCGCCCCACGCAGGTCACACTACCGCGCTCACACGCCCGCTCCCCAAAACGGCTTCCTTTGGGTGTGGATGCTGTGGTGCCCGGGGTAAAAGCAGGCAGGGCGAGGGGAATCACAAGGGGTGTGTCTCTATCTGCTCATGGGGAGCATGCTCAGAAGCTCGGACTTACTCCTTTGTATCCTGCCAAACCAAGCTTGGCCCTAGCCAGCATTTAGCTCTATCTAGTCCCCTCTGTATTCCCACCACGCCCACCCCCAGGACACCTGGCACACATGGGCATGCCAAGCCACAGAAAGTCTTCAGGGCCAGTTCTCCACCTGATCCCCGGGGAGTTGAGTGTGCACGTATGTTAGTGAGCAGCTCAAATCCAGGACTGAAGAGTTGGGCTTTGGATAAGCTTCGAGGAGTTTGGAAGATTCTCCAGACCGCCAGGGGTACCCTATCAGACCCCAGGAACCTCCTTCCCACTACACCCCGCCTGTACACCATTCCCCAGCAAGTGATCGGCTTCTTGCCGAAGACAAGTAAGGAACAAAGAGCTGCTTGGTCTGCCACTCTCCTGTAGGGTTTGGTGGCAGGCAGAGGGGAGAGTCGCCCTGTTCTCTCTCTCTCCCCCCCCCCCGCTCCACAACCTTCTGGAGCAGAGCTGCCCCCTCTCTTCTGGGCTCCCCACACATAGCGGCCATATGAAGGGTCCCACATCTCTCTTCTCCAAGGTCTTTCCCCCACCCTACAGGTGCTCATTTCTCTGTCTCCTCCCTCCTCAATTCTGGGGCACCCTCCCAGTCTCTCCCCATTCCTGAAATCAGGGTTTGCTGGGTCTTTCCATCTTCATTCAAATCAGAGGTTGTTGAAAAGAGGTGCTCAGACTTCAACAATAAAATCTCTCTCCCTCAGGCAAAGCTAAGCCTGGAAACTTCAGCACAAGACCCAACACCATGAACGAAGAGCAAGCGAACAGCGGATGGCATAACAGTACGTCACGCCGTCTAGATAGCGGGTGCTACTAGACCCTGCCTCTCGGGAAACCTCAGCAATGTTGGAGTCTCACTCCAGGATGCACGGATGCAGGAGGGGCCCAAGAACTACATGGGCCCACAGAGAGACCCATAGTTGGCTTGTTCTTCAGTACAGAAACGACTTCAGGGACTGCTGTTGCCAGAATCTTCTGCTGCAGCCTTGGGTCTGACTCATCTCCACATTCAAACCAAGGGCCCCCACAATGTGCCCCACGCAACGCAAGTTACACAGCTTGCTTCTGGCCAGCTGCCACCACGACCCCAGGATGGCAATCTGCAGGCGCTCCCGGGCTATGGCACAGCATAGCGGCTCACACGCCTCTTCCTCCAACATCACGACATCCGAAGGAAAAAGCGGCCGACGCTTTTCCAACATGCACAAAGCAACTGGCAGCTGAGAAACATTCCAGACAATAAATTCCTCCGCCGGTTTAATTACAGCCTATGCTCTCCCAGCGTGGCTTTTATTTTCTGTCGGCTCACAGGCACCTCTGAGAGACCAAGACAAACTCCTGCTCCATTGTACTTATGTTATTGAGTGAAATCCAGAGGGTTTGGGTTTCTTTTTTCCTTCTAGACACGATCTAGTGAAATTAGCCCTTAAAACCTTGGTCAGAGAACAAAGTTAGCATACACCTACTAACATTAATTGTGTGCAAATTACATTTTATAACCTTGACATTTACTCCTGTTAGTGGGGAGGTGCCTTTCTATGGGATCTAAGCAGTCGGGAACATTTTAACTGTAAACACACAAAAGGCTTGCTACTCTCTGCCTCTCTCCAGATGCTGCTTTCAGGACAGATGAGACAAGCCGCATTTTCCATTCCATTCCTGTATTTCTGAGGGCTGCACTTCTCCAGCGAAGGGACCCTGTCACGCGCTGCAGACGAAAAAGCTATTTTACCTTGCAGTTGCGGTTATCTCCATACTGCCCACCCCAAGCACTCAAATAGCACAAGTCAGGCCCCAAACGATCACAAGATTAGCTTAAAAACTATTCATAGCTTTTGGGTTCTCTGTTTGGTTTTGAGCCACTCAGATCATGTTTTCAAACTCTCCCCCCAGACATGAGGGCTAGAAATTTACTTAAGAGAAGGAAAGAAAACAGATTTGCACCAAACCCCATGACTCCAGGAACTGGGACAGTAACAGAGCAAATACCAGGCAGCTCATGGTAAAAACGGTTATTGTTGACACTGTTACAAAGTAACCCAACCGGAGAGCTCTGAATACCATGCAAAGCCAACGAGCAGAGCATAGCCCCCCTTTCTGCAGGAGCAGTGATTTAACAACTGCTCTCCCCAGAACTCGGCTGAGGATACGTCATCCACAGTGCTGCTGCACAAACACACTATTATTTTGGCACAACAGGGCACCGTGGCAAATGGAAGCCGAACACTAACAGATGTGTTAATTTCAGCGCCAGTCATATAACTGGAATACAAACCTTCTGGGAAAAGCTACTTTCCCCTACAAACGCCGTACACATGCATCACGTTTAAGACGGGGTTGAGCAGCAGAGGGTATTTTCTTTTAATTCTAAAGCATTGTTTTAAACTTGTTTGGTGTCCCTTTAATTGAAACGTTTCTAAACGGGAGAGAGGGGCGGGGCAAGGCATCCACACCACAACCTCCTGCATGTCCCAGGAATGGCTACAAATGCAGCAAAATTAACAAACAAACATTCTCTTCGCTTCCTAGAAAAATAATTAGCAATAAAGTTACAAATAAGCTAGCTGGAAAGTTATTAGTAAGATCACATATAGTACATATATGTACTATAGTAAGTATTTTGGGGGTGGATAGCTCAGCGGTTTGAGCATTGGCCTGCTAAACCCAGGATTGCGAGTTCAATCCTTGAGAGGGTCACTTAGGGATCTGGGGCAATAACTGGGGATTGGTCCTGCTTTGAGCAGGGGGTTGGACTAGATGACCGCCTGAGGTCCGTTCCAAGCCTGATATTCTATGATTCTATGATCACCGTCATAAGGAGGTGGCTAAACCTGCCCCTACCCATCAGCTAGACAAGGCATTGCTGGCTCGCTGGCCATTTCTGTATTGGCCACATTTCATGCAATCCATCTGTCACTGGAGATCTCCTTCATCCCTCCGTCCCCAGAAGTCACCACAGCCATGACAACGAGAGTGCCTACACCCAGACAAAGACCAGGGGGGTGGGAGGGTTAGTTTGAAGAAGTCGCAGAAGCCATAGGGTGACCAGATGTCCCATTTTTAAAGTATGTAAGCCCCCTCTCCCCCCCCCCCCCCCCCCGCCGCAGGTGTCCCAACTTTTTCTTAAAAACAGGCAAATTGTCCTGTATTTTCTGTCCCCTCCCACGCCCGATCAGTACTGGTGGGGCAAAGCTGCAGTGCACGGGGCCAGCTGCTCCCTCTGCTGGTCCGTCAGCGCAGCCCCCGCTGCGTGTCAGCTCTCGGCCAACAGGGCCCCCCCGTCCCGTTTCCGGCTGGCTCCGGCACGACGCCTCGGCTGCCCGCCCATCGGCCCTTCACAGGCTCCCCCTCTCGCCGGTCTCTCCCTGCTTTGCCCCTTCACCCCCGCTGCTCCTCCATACCCCCCGGCAAGGTGCGTCCCGCTCCCAGCACTGTGCGGAGAACCAGACACTGGTCAGGGCGCTGAGCTCACCAACAGCCTGGCTGGCAGGCTCCTTCCTGCCCTCACTGTCCCCCCGCACCATATGTTGCCTCAGGGACACACGGCACCAGGTACCAGGGGAGGCGGGTCCATCCCAGGGGCCCAGCCAGGCATGGAGGGCGGAAAGCCCCAGGCAGGGAGGGTTGGGTCAGCCAGTCACCGCCCCCCCGTCCCGAGTGAGAGAGGTGTATGGGAGTGTGGATGTGCAACCTCTCCCTATGTGTATGTGCGTGTGTGTGTCACCCTTCCTCGTGTGAACCCTGAAGCCTTAAAGATAAGGTAAATGAAAATAATCCAACTACGCAGTATTTCTTTTTAACAGGGGTTCAAGTCAACTTGATGTTAATTTGAACATTTGTACTGCATAGTTCTGATTAATTGCCATTCAACTCGCTTGAATACGAGTAATTTTACCAGGTGTCCCGTACTCAGCATAGGGAAATGTGGTCACTCTCCAGAAGCCAGCAGGTGGCTTTCCAAATTCTGCCCTCCCTACCGCCCCGCCAGACAGATTTTCCTCACTGGGTATCTGTATTCAGCATGAAGCAGATATAAAAGCCGCAATTCTGGGGCTTCTTTTTAATAGCCTGGAACAAGGGTCTCAAACTCAATTTACCCTAGGGCCCGTGCCAGTCGTCAAATCCTCTCAGCGGGCCAATAATGTCACTCATGCCGCCCGGAACCCACTCCCCAAAAACTCTGCCCCCCACCTGCCTAAGGCTCTGGGAGGGAGTTTGGGTGGGGGAGGAGGTCTGGGGTAGGGGATTGGGGTGCAGGCTCTGGGAGGGAGTTTGGGTGGGGGAGGAGGTCTGGGGTAGGGGATTGGGGTGCAGGCTCTGGGAGGGAGTTTGGGTGCAGAAGGGGTGAGAGGTTGGGCTCTGGAAGGGAGTGTGTGGGAAGGGGGTGCAGGCTCTGTGAGGGGGTTGGGGGTACGGCGCTTACCCGGGGCTCCACGGCAGGACGGGCCGGGGGGTCTCCGCGTGCTTGGAGCCCCAGGTAAGCACTGCAGCTTCCCTTTGGCCGCAGGGCGCTTGGGGCGGGGGCACCACGTGGAGGCATAGCCCCACCCCGGGGCTGCAGAAAGGGGCTGGCAGACGCGTGGAGCAAGCAGGCAGAGGCCGTTCTGCTCCGCTGCGCTGCCGGGGCCCTGAGCCATTTTAAATCGCCTGGGGGGAGCACCTGAGGGGGGCCAAGGGAGAGACCCGGCTCCAAAACTGCTGGAGCCCCGCGGGCCACGTTGGGGAGGCTCGCGGGTTGCAGATGGCCCACGAGTTTGAGACCCCTGGTCTGTATTAAATTATTGATCTTCTATATAAATACAGGATATGAAAAAGAAGCCCCAGAATTGCTGCCTGCCTCTGCTATACGTAAAGATCTCTCCTGGCCTAGCCGTAGTGGTGGGGTTTCTTGGACACGCACCCCCTCCCGGTGACTCCTGCACAGGCTGGCGGCGTGAGGCACATGGACGTACAAGGGGGCAAGGGCTCTCTAGATAGAGGACCTAGGGTCTGGGCTGAGCCGACCAGAGTGGGCCCATAGGAGTTGCAAAGCCTGGGAGAAGGTTCTAGCTGAACTCTGTGTTCCCTTTGTTAATAAAGTCAAGCCCTGGGACGGGGCCATTTGGGGTTGTCCACGCACTGTGCTTTGTCTGTAGAGCATGTCGGGAAAGGCGCCTGTCCACATGCTTGTAAGATTCATGGGAAATAAACCCCGTGGACAACTGTGTCCACCCCCAGCCCCAGCAACGTCAAAGAGAAGAGCTATACAGCGACTGGAGCTCTGCTGGGATCTTCCATTAACCCCCAGGAGGGGAGGGACCAAGCCTGACATCTCGCCAGAGCATCAGAGAGTGAGAAGGGACCACAAGGGTCATGGGGACTTTAACAATCTTACAGCTGAATCCAGAGGGCAGCTCTGCCCCGAAGCGTCAGGTTCTCCGGCCGCTAACTGCTAATATTATCACTAAGGCTAAGATTTTGTCACCGAGGACACGGATTCCGTGCCTTTCAGAGACCTCCGGGACATTTTCCGCTTCAGCTTCAGCCCCATGTCCCAGGCAGCGAGCTGGAGCTGTCAGCCATCGCGGGGCCCCTAAGCTCTGACCCGCCACGGGGCCCCCCCGAGCTGTCAGCTGCCATGGGCAGTGAGGGCCCTCGATCTCCGAACCCCCAGCCCTGCAGCTCTGAGCTGCTGCGGGTAGCAGAGATCCTGGGCTCTAAGCTGCCAGCCCTGGAGCTGCCAGCCCCCCCCGTTATTTTTAGCAGAAGTCACAGACAGGTCACAGGCTTCCATGAATTTCTATTTATTGCCCACGACCCATCCGTGACTTTTACTAGAAATAACCATGACAGAATCTTAACCTTAATCATCACAGACATTTTATTGCTTCAAGAAACCCATTCCAGCTCAGAGATCAGGGGTTATCAGACTGCAGCTGTCACTCATCGCTGACCGCTCCGATTTGCACTTGTGTGAAACCTGGTCTCAGATTTCAAGAACTTGGACAATCCAAGGAAGGTGACATCACCACCTGGCCCCTCAATACTTGTAAACAGTGCAAAGCTGATGAATGTTTCCTGCCCCTTATGAACAGTGACAATACCCACCACTCCCTCTTGTTCTTTATCCTGCAGAGGTGTGTGAAGATTTCAGTTCACCTCCCAAAAACTCCGGCCATCCCATGGATTCTCCTAATAGCAAAATACTCAGTGATTTGGCCTATCCTGCTGTTGTGACTCCAAGCAGTGTCCTACTTTCCATTCAGCCCATTGGGGTTCTTGTTTTCGCCTTTGGAGGTGGGTCCATTTTCAATCGCTAAGTGAACACTTGGAAACTACCCACAGTCTCAGCATTGTCCCCTCTTAATGGCAATAGCAGAGCTAGGGATTACAGCGGCTGAGATGAACACACCCAAGAGACAGAACTTGAGGTGAGCCAATTGGAACCGCCTCAGAGAAGAAAGAGACAGACCCCTCAGAGCCAGGGAGCCACGGCATGTAGCTAATGTCAGGAACCTGGCTCACAGGGTCTTCGGTGAGGCTTCCCTAAGCATGGCGAGAAAGTCGATTCCACGTGGTTTTCACAGGGCACATAACCCCAGCAGGGATCTGTGATGACCTCTACCCAAAGGAGAGGCAGTCTGCTTCGCCTGAAGGGATAAAACAGCCACCAATATGCTAATGGAATGTCTTAGTGTTAAGAGACAGGAAAGGTGGCATGAATGCATTGAAAGTCTGGACTTTGCGTACTCAAACCGTAGGACGCGGAGTCTTCATTGCCTTCAGGCGGAGGAGACTCCTAAATGCCCCATGCGTCTCAGAAAATGCTGTGGCAGCCCACTTGTGGCCAACAGCCGACCAAAAATTACAAAAATCACGATTGGAAGGTATTGTCTGTTCTCAAACATTCGATCTATCTCCTCCAGCTTCTCCCAGCCATTCACTAAGGAGGAACTGGAATCAGCCATTTCTTTTTCCAAGCCTTACGAGGCTCCTGGACGTGACAACATCCATGGAGAGTTCCGGCATTGCATGAGCTCATCCTGGGGCAACTGTTTGCAAAGAGTCTCTAGTACTTGTCTGGGAGGCTGCCTGGCTCCCAAGGCCTGTCCAAGGTCACACGTAGGGGCACTTCTAAAGCCTGGAAGGAAGGTCGATGACCCAGAAACTATCACCCAATTGCTCAGATCAGCATCACTCAAGAGACTGGTACTTAAATGACCATTGCCTTTAATTGCCCCACATGTATATCATTACCAGGCAGGGTTCTGACTGGACCATAGTGCCCAGGATCAAGTGATTAGACAGACCTCTTATACTGAGGGTGCCACCGAGTCAGCACCATTTTGGTTGACCTTTTGTCAGCATACAACACAGCTGGCACTATGGACTAGTCCTAAAATTATCCCCCATGGTCCTAGACAAAAGACTTGAAGAGTTTATCAGGCAGATGATTTCTAACGGGACCGTGATCCTCAAGTTCACATCACCCATGTCACACAGAGAAGAGACTTCCCCAGGGAGCTCTACGTGCATTGATGCCCTTTAATATACATACACACACACCCACAGCCCACCTGCCTCAGCAGCTAAGTTTTTGTGCACTGCTAACCTCTGCCTGGCAGTCGCCAGAAAGAGCTTTGAGGAGCTGGAGAGCTGCCTGCCATCTGACCTTGACACCGTGGCCAAGTAGTTTTTGAAGTGGCGACTTAAACCGAATGCACTAAAATTCAGTGCCATCTTGTTTCCATTTCGCCACTTGGTTAGCTCATTGCCAGCCGCAGGTCCTTGGAACAACCAACCAACTGCTTTTGAGCTGTACCCTACTTATCTGGGGATAATGCTTGACCACTCCCTGTCCTTTCCTCAACACGTGGAGAAGACACACCAAAATCCAGTCAAGAGTCCCACTCCTCCACAGGCTCGCTGGCAACTCCTGGGGTGCTGGTGCGGCAACCCTCTGGACATCTGCCAATGCCCTAATCGTTGCACCGGCCGAACACTGGGCAGCAGCAGGGCGCTCCCATGGTCACTGAGACAAGCTGGACCCGATGATTAACTCTGGCCTACAGATCTCACTGGTGTGGCCCGGACACCTCCAATCTCCAACCTTCCAGTCCCGGCTGGCATTGCTTCCCCAGCAAGTAGGCGTGAAGGCAGGGCCCTGGCCGTGTTACTGTGCACAGCCAAACTATCAAGAGAGTTTCCTTCATAATTTCATCACAAAGCCAGATCAAAAATACCGGTTAAAGCCAAGACACCCCTTCTCTGACATAGCAGAGGCTCAGATCGTACATCAGGCACCATCTTTCTAAGGAACAGCGGCAACAGGGGGTGTACGACTAGAATGTGGCTCGATGGCACATTTCGTGGCTTACAGACAACTCAAATATGAGTCCCCTAGTGTCTCCGGAGCCACAATTCTGTCTGTGGATACTGCTGTGTCAGTGGAGATGGCAACAAAATAAGGATGAGGTGCACCAAAATGAACACCACACTAACCAAGTGTCAGAAAGAATAACCGAGCTTAAATGGTTTTGCTGTGACCAAAGAGATCAGAAAGTGGAGGACTGTTGCTTCAAGGCCAGCAGACTGCAATAAGAAAGGACAATGCCCAGTGTACATATAGAGGTCAACGCAGTGGTGACAAAAATTGGCCTAGAATATAGGGCAGTCTGGGCAGTGGATGAGGGATCCTCTCTGCTGCTTCTGGAGACTGCGCAAGTGCAGAGAGCATTCTGTAAGCAAAGCTCAGATGCCATTCAGATAGAACGGCAAGTGGCCGGCGATCCCTTAATGACAGGGCTGGACACAGAAGAACAGATCCCAAGAAGCGATCTGGCTCTTTTGCAGCTGGATATCCCTAGCTGGGAGCAGCTGAGACTATAGTCCAGGGCCTGCAGTCCCAGTTGCCTCCCGGGAGGATTATGAAAAGTTATCGAGCATCTCCTGCACCCTTTCATTGGACAGAGAGGAAAGCAGGAACAGAGCCAATGGGATTCTGGCTGTGGAAGCTGAATACAAGAACGACAGGTGTCAGCTGTGATTGCACACTGCAGAACAGGGCAGTCGCCCACTCTGGGGAAAGGAGCAACTGTATCCAGTTAAGTTAGATGGACGTGACAGTAAAAGAAAGAGTGTGACAACACAGTGATCAGCCATGCAAGTGCTTAGCTGAACTTCTGAAAAGCACACTGCAGCTTCCAGGAGTGGTGTGGGCCACCGGAAGGATGTTCAAGCCATCCTGACACTGTAAGAGGGAGGCCAGCCACATTTGAAAGACACCCACCAAATTCCACCTGCTTCCAGCCAAGAGGAGAACTAGAGCCAGAGGGGCCAGAGGCTGAAGGAGCTGTAGGGGGATCGCAGTCAGCATGCTGCACTAAATGCACCTGATGTCAAAGAATGGGGATGGAAGGAATTGTGGCCATTTGGAGTTTTCTCCTTAACAAACCAGTTACCCCAACAAGTGCCCCCACCACGGAGAGAAAGTGTTTGGGCTGCAGCTCACCAAGAGGGCTCGGCTCATGTTTACTTACCAGTAGAGATGAGCCCTGAATAGCGCGCACTACTCACAGCAGGCACATCCCCAGTGCATTGATCCCGCTCTCCAACCTCCCTCTTAATTACGCACTACACCAGCGTGCAGGTCTCGTTCCCAGTGGTCTCTGCCCATAGCTCTGACTGTCTGCTGCCCACACTCACCAGGCCTCGCTCCTGTCCTGCCCACACTAGCCCTTTCAGTTGGTGTGCAATTTCACCCTGGGACATGCTCTTCTCTTTCAGGGGTACAGCTCAGCTCCTAAATCCAGATTTTAGACAGCTTGATTTTCAGAAAATCTGACTTTGGTACAAGACAAATGATTGGAAAGCGAAACCACACTAAATTCAAGGAACAGCTGAGAATTGTTCCCATAATAGCAGGAGTTTTGATGCATAGTTCTCTCCAGAAAAATTACTCTGTAATTGGCATTGGAGTGTTTCATATTCATTGTGTATCTCTGATTTCCATATCTAACGTGCCATGATTGTCAAGAATAGGTGCCTTCTCTAGCTACCACAAGGAGCCTAATTTCTGACAAGCAAGCTGGATCTTTTCCATCTCACTCATCACCAGAAAATAAAATTGATCTGCAGGGCAAATTATGCCCTTATTTTTCCCCTCATTATACTCTCAGTTACTCCTCTGTAAACCCAGCGAAGTCCAGCAGAGCTGCACAAGTGTAACTAAGAGCTCAGTTTAGTCTGCTGCATCTTTATTGCTAGGGACGATCCAGGAGGTGGAAAGATTCCAGCTTGAGTGAGACAGTCCAGGGTGAGTCTGCGGAGCTGGAAAGCAGAAATAAACTTCTTTTGACTTGGAAACGGGGCATACAGAAAGCCGTGAGAGACACGAGGAATATGGAGCCCCGCACAACATGTATTTCACAGGCACTTTTCAAGGCAGACTCAAACTGGACCCATTAAGGCCAAGATTTCCACACCCCTGCGCTCCCAAATGTAGGCGTTTCAGTGACCTGACTTTTAAAGATACAGTACATGCACATCTCCCACGGACTCCAGCCAGAGCTCCTGGCGCGCAACACCTAGGAAAAGTCAAATACTTTTACTTCGATGCCCAGCGATGACCGATGGGGCCTTGGGCACCAAGGTTTGAAGATTTTGGCAGCCTCCAGGATTTCCCCCTCCCCAGCACATTGCTAAGCGATTCAGGGATCGTTCCTGTCCGTGTCCGAACGAGCTGCCATGCCGGTCAGACTCACATGGGCCGTCCTTGCCTTCCTCGAGTTACAGCCTGGTAACGAACGGAAAGAAACAGCTGCATCTTTTTTGCTGCGTGATGCAAGTCCAAAGGAGGGTACAGCCTATCACGAGACTGAACCCGTTTCTGAACTGCGCTCTCAGGAGAGGAGCCACAAACAGCCAGAAAGGGCAGTGCCACGTTTGTTAACCTGATTTCAGAGGAGCAAGTCGAAGCTCCCCTTTGGCACCCAGCGTCTAATGGGGATTCCGAGCCAGCGTGATAACCAAAGCGCAGCTGAGTGAAGACTGAATGCACCTGCATGAAGTGCTGTCCGGGCTGGGCCCTAGAGAATGGCACAACCTGGCTGCCTAGCCTTGCATCTCCATGAAGCAGAAGGGAACATCGCAAAGCCAGAGGGAAGCGCTGGAATGCCGATTTCTATTACCTGCTGCCCTTACAAATGCTCAGGGATTGATGGGAGGTTGCAATACGTTTAACGGCCATGACTCCGTGCTGTACCCAGTGGAAGTGGGAGGCAGGTGGGCTGAGGGGAGGGGGAGCCAGGTACAGCTCCCTCATCCGGTTCCTGGTTCAAGAGCAGAGGGCTGCTTGAAGCTATGCTGGGTATTTACAGGTCCCAAGGAGCCTGCCGAGGGTCTGGTGAATACTGGTGCTTCCTCCCCATAATGTCAAGGGCACCATTTGGTGGGCAAGGTAATCTAGGAGCTGGTTATGTTAGTTCTATACCCATTGGGAAGATCTGGGCAGCTTTGGGCCCTCTGACATTCCTGGAGCAGCACAGAGGATGGCGTGGACAGCGGATCTGATCCTGTGCCAGTTTTAAGAACTCCAGATGCTGGCAGAACCCCCTTTCAATAGCATCCCCTGAAAAGGACTTGAAACACATTAATCAGGGTTTTCTGCTTCCCTGGTGAAATCAAGGTGGAAGCAGAGACACTGACCATATGCCAGCTGCTGTCACATGCATTGATGGGATCTTACGCACTGACTGTAACTGTTTACTGACGGATCACAATTGCCAGAGAAGTGTGATTTCCCAGCCGAGCGTGTCCCTTTAAAGAAAGCCAAGCCCAAAGCGTGCTCTCTGCTGCCAGTTCTACGCGTCACTTTAGCGTCTGTGAAGGGACAGGGCTCGTTCTACACGCACACCTTAGCAGCCAGAGTGATGCTGGACCAGGGGTAGCTTCTTGCCGGAACCCAAGAAGTCTGACCCTTAATCAGGCTTCCCTGGCGGGAAGGGAGAGCCACACACTCTGTGGCATCTCCTCTAGGAAGCAACACAAATGCTGTCCACAGGGAACAGTTCCTACCCTCTTCAGCCAGAAGGACGGCTGATGAGAGAGAACTAAGGTAAGGATGGAAAGGGGAGCAAATGAGAGAAAATGGGGTTGCCTTCAGGAGACAGGCTTGTGAGGATGGACTGAGTCTACCTGTGCAGACAGCGCTCGCTAAACACGGAGAACATTGATGTGCTTGCACTGTAAAGTCATTTCTTCCCTATTTCATTTTCCTCGCTGGAGGATCTGGCCAACTAATAACCTTTTCAAACAGAAGAGATCATCAGTGTCTCTGTAAGACCAGATTGGCTGAATCCTGTTCATAGAAATAGCGTAATCCTATTAAGGCACTGCAGCTTCTGTAAGTTACAGGAATAGGAGGGCGAAAAATCCAGAAATTCAATAAAGTGTCATTGCAAATGCAGAGTTTTAATTCATCGCAGAAAGGCTGCAATTCTTAGAGTCAGGCAGCCTGAAGCAGGACAACGTGACAAGAAAGCATGTTTGGAAAGATGTAACTTTCCTGGGGTTTCTCCCTCTCTTCACTGTCGCTCCCATTCACTGTAATGCAGTTGTAAATGTTACTCCATTACTGGGGTGGTGACATGATCTTTCATCAGATCATGTCCTGAACCTCCTATGGAGCAAATAACGGCCAAATCCTGTTCTCATTGCAGTTGTTGGATTTTTTGTCATTAACTTCAGTGAAGAGGCACCGGCTCAATGCCTGAAGTCCATTAGCAAAGAGGGGTGGGGGCACTTAGCTTCCTGCAGGAATTGAAAGGGCTCCAGTTCAGGGAAGTGGCTGCATCCCTTCCGCGAGCGACCCCGAGGTAAGGCTGCTTTTCCAAGCTAGCCAATCAGGAGTGCCCGAAAGTCACCTGACTTGGTTGGAGCTACTGGAGAAGCATCAGACAATGCCACGTGGAAGTCGAATGGCAAGGTGCCCTCAGCACAACCAGGGCCAGCGTCCACTCGAGTCCCTCTGTGCCCCTCCCTTGTGCCTTCCCTGCCCGAACTGCCAAAGCCTTCACCACGTTCCCAGTCACAGGGCTGAACCCGTCCCGTTCATTTCCATCTTTCCTTCCCCCGGCCGTGCCACGCAGTCGCTCAGCGAGCAGCCTGCAGCAGTGTGTGGCCGTTCCTGGCCGAGCTGCTGCCCCTCCTTAGCTGGGACAAGCAGCTCCAGAGCCTAGGGGGGTCGCCTTCATTTATACTCAAGCCGAACGGAGGAGCCATATCCCTGCAGCACAGCCTTGCATTTCCACTCAAAGGAAGGCACTCTGGGGCCTCCAGTCTGCCACCTGTCTCCCAGGACACCTGGCAGAACCCACCAGCCAGCTCCCCGCCGGGCCGGCCACAGCCCCCCCGCGGAGGCAGAGGGGATGCAGCAGCTGAGCAGCAGCGGGTGGCGGGAAGCCAGCTGAACCTTCCCTGCCGCCACCAGGCACTCCCCAGCTGGCAGCCACCTCACTCAGGGCATGGGAAGGTAGCCCGCCGCCCTCCTCCCCCTACATGTCCCTGCCTGAGGACATGGGCCAGTGGGGCAGCAGGGAACACTGAGCCACAGGGATTCGGGGCTGGCTGGAGCCCCATCACACCAGCACAGCTTTAGAGCCACCTGGGCCGTCAGAGAGCACAGCGGTGGGGAATGCTGCTTACAGGGCAGCCCAGCCCAGCCCAGCAAATGCGTACAGTGGGAGTCAGGCACACTAGGGAGGGCTCATAAAAGCACAACAACATCGTCAGGCTCCGCTGAATGGAAGGACGCTGCCGTGGGGGCACCCGGCCTGGAACGAGATGGGTTAGGGAAAAGAAACCTAACCAAGATCTGTACATTGGTGCGCTACGTCTGCTACGGTTTGGTTCATCCAGTGCGACGCCCAGTTCTCGAGGGCAGAGACGGTCTCTAGTACTCCTAACGGCTCAGCGAGAGCGAGCCCTGAACCGCTGTAGGATCAGAGAAACAGGGAGCGCAGCCTGGAGGAGCAGTTCTCAAACCCAGCCTACTCTGGGCTTAGTCTGAGAAAACGGTGTCACTAGTGAGTCTGAAAAATGGTAGCTAAAATCGAATGGCAAACTGAATGGCACAGCGTATCATTTACCGCAGGGCCTCCCACCCGTGGGCTGGGTCAGCAGGCAGACTGTACCCAAATGCTGTCTCATTCACCATGCCCCGCGATCGACGGAATAGACCTGATTGGCTTAGCCAGAGGCACTGTCCCTCCAGCTCACTAGTTAAGGGCTGGAACATTACCACACATGGACACCGTTCCCTCCTCTCCCAAGGTACATTGCACCAGAAAACAAGCCAACCAAAGCCCCTGGGTTAAACCATGGGGTAAGAAGAGGGTCCTTGTCTGCCGTAGCATCGTCTGTGGCAATGTAAGAGAAAACAGGAATTCTACCAATAAGCCTAACGCAAGAGCCCCGTGGCCAGCACACCCCGTGCAACACCTCCTGGAGCTTAGCCCGACAGGCGACGGAACAGGACTCACATCATCTTTGCTTTAACACCCGTTTCCTCCTTTGCCTGGGCCCTGTTTCTGCTGCTTGTCTGGGTGAGATGGTTTATTTCTGTAAAGTACCATGCGAACTTGTGAAGCTGTATAAACATTACAAATAGTACCAAGTAACGGCCGAGTGTGGACCAAACCGTTCCAGCAGTGAAAGTAGACCCAGATATGTGAGTCCTGAATCTGACTTTGACACAGCTCTGTTTAAAAACCTGGGTTCTCACTAAGACATTCGCACCTTCTCTGGCCAAGCTGTGTGAAAGGGACAGAGCAGGAACCGTGTGTTCCAGGAGGATTTCAGAACCGAGTTTCTGTCTCAGAGTGGATTAGTCCCCCCCATATCATTCACTGTAGAAAAGCAGGGCACAAACAATGCTCGATGGCCACTGTGTACATGCCAGCTTAGGTCTGACCCAGGATCGAAGGTGGGGGGTGGGCCGTAGCCACTGAAAAGCAGGAGTGAGGTAGCATGGCAGGAGAGGTACAATCAGACCCACTCAGTCACTGTCCTCTTTCCTTTCTCTGGCCTGTTTATTCGGAGTCTTTGCACCATTTGATGTTTGTTCAAATGACAGAAAAAATTTGTCTCCCTTCGTCAGGAATGCTGGCACTCGGCCTCTGCCGGGAAAATGGCTACCAGGAGAGCGCTCACCTCGCTAGCTAGAGTTCAACCCCTCCTCAGCCGCTATTAAGACGCCATCTCAAATGCTGTGCGTAAAGCCAGACAAACAAACATTCGATGTCCACGATATGGTTTCCAGGCTGGCCCAGGCTGCCCACTGGGGCGCAGACAGAATCACAAGCAGAGCTGCTAGACAGGCTGACAGTTCATTGTTCAAAACGACTGTAGAGTTAATCCTCTGCCCCGGCCAGTCAGTCACAAGTGCCCATGGGGGCAGGCGGCCAGCAGCTGGAAGAAGAGAGCCCTGACGGTGCCTTCACCCTGTTGCGAGAACAAAGGGGACTGGGACGGGCCGAATGGGCTGCGCTTGCCTGCCTGAGCATCGCGCTTCGATGGGATTTGTGCTCCTAAATCCTTTGGGTGCTTCGGAGATCTCCCTCTAGAGCAGCTATGAAATGACCGCAGTGGGAATTAGCGAGGAGCCAGGTATGGAGAAGCTACTGCATGACAGACATGGAGAGGCCAGAACAGACCGAGGACAAGTCCACGCTACAAAACTGAGTCAACCTACGTTACAGCGACGTACAGCCACCGCAGTCATTACATTGCTTTTGCACGTCCACACCAGGCTCCTTATGTCAGCGGTGTGCGATCTCACCAGGAGCGCTTGCACAGGTTTAGCTGTCAGCGTGGGGCACTGTGAGACGGCTTCTGAAAGGCGGCAACAGTCAATGTAAGCGACACAGCATCTACCCGGACACTGCATCGCACTAACTCCATCGACGAAGCGAAACTCCCCTCGCGGAGGCGGAGTTATTACGTCGGCGTAGTGGGCGAGTTACATCGGTGGGAGCTACATTTCAGTGTAGACGCTTACAGAGGTAGGTCAACGTAAGCTGTGTAGACCAGGCCAGGGGGGAAGGGGGAGGTTATATTTGACAAACACCTTTGTGACTTTTACAGCACAGACACCAACAGCTGCTTCTGGAAAGATCAACGCAGTCGGGGACTTCCCGTTCACTTCACGCACAAACACACCCTTGTCCCACTCGTCTCTAGAAAAGCCAGTAAAGTTATCCAGAAACCCATGCTGCGGTAAACAGGTGGATTCTCATATTTAGAATGTAACAGTCCGACTCTGCCCCTCTCTTCCTCGTCCCAGATTGTCACCCCCTCTGCCACCTCCTTCTCTCTGTTCCCTTCTGCCCTGACTCTTACTTACAGCTAGTGTGAAACCAAATCATCTCCATACTTGCAATTAGCAAAGTGCAAAATAAAACTTGATTTTTAACGTAGCCATTGCAGTTCCTGCTTGGCAGGTTCCCTCCCAGCAGCTGAAAGAGAGCCAAGGATTGCGTGTTGCCGGTACACTGGACACAAGCCCTGAATTACAAGGAGGTGATGGCAGCAGCAATCCTGCAACAAAAGAGGCAGCCTGACTCGAATTCCTTTGAAAACATTTTTAGTGAAACCTGGAGACGACATTGTGCATGTCGGCGGCAGGAGTGAGCCAGCGAGTGCAGCAGAGGCACTAATGAAAAGAAGGGTGTCAGCATCAGATTAGCCTAATTTACAGAAATCTAACATGCAGGGATCCAAAGGAAAGTCCATCTGTTTTCACTTGGCTACCACAGCTGACTTAAAAATAAAATCCTCCTCTGCTAGATTTTTAAACAGCCGCCGAATGTGGAACGGCTACAGAGAGCAGTTCAATATTGGACAATACATTTCTGTAAGGGAAGGTACTAATGAGCAAGCCCTTTTAAAGAGTCCAAAGATCTGCTGCATTCATGAATACAGTTGTACCTCTTTTTACATACATACACACACACACGCATGCTAAGTGCTTACGTTTCTACTTGCTTTTGGTCAGATTCTGATACCTTACTCCACAAGCAGTCTCACGGACTTCAATAGGATTACTTCCAGAGTAAGATGCTACTCAGCGTGCGTAAGGCCATCAGAATCTGCCACAATGCCAACAAACAGACTTACGGTAGCTGAAGGCCTGGCTAAGCACTGAACAGTTCCCAGCTACCAAGGATCTCCTAGGCAATCTGTGTTCAAAGGGGCATTTGTTAGACCAGTGTTTATCCGCCTCATGTCAGACACGGGGGAATATCCCAGTTAACGCTCTTCTCTCACAGGTAAGAGAACAGGCCGGAGTGCAGAGGAGGAAGGTGGGAGAGATACACGCTGGACAATGACCTGCAAAAGAGGCAGTAGACCTTCTTGGCAATTGTAGGAGCAGGCGTCCGGTGAAAAGCGTTGGAGAATCACTGCCATGCCTCCACAATAGTCAAGGGCTGCAGAACTTCACAGCAGTCTCTGAGCTATGGCATAGGAAGACACAAGTGTCAAACACTCCTGCACATACCAAAGAAAGTTGTCGCGAGCTGACCTAGGCTGGCACATCTGCGCTTTGAAACCAGTCTTCCTTCTCTTGCCCCTGCCCTCACGTTGGGATTTCCCAAACAACATTCCCGTGGTCACAGCGGAGATGCGAACAGCCTCACGCTGCAGAGAAAGCAGAGCATGGGCAGGCGTGAAGGGTTTGCCCTAACTGATTTCAAAGGCAAAGGGCATCCAGGCAGGAGTGCCTTTTTATCGCACGGTACCCTTCCAGCTTCCAGCACCCATGGAATACAATTACAACTACGCAGAGCTGCTCCTTGGCCCTCCGTTCACAGGCAAGTTCCCCAGTGTCCTGGCTGATAACCCCAACAGAGACAATTGTGACAAGGACAGACCCACCCCACCTCGACACCCTAAGAGGGGAGCAAAGACACACATTCCTGGCTCCCTGTACATGAGAAACTTGCCTGCGCACAGCAGGAGTTTTAGAAGTGTCTTGGCAACAGCACTCCTTCAGCGAGTACCTCCAAGGCAGCGAGTCATTGGTTTGCTCTCATGACTCTGCAAGGACACAACGGAGACACACCGTTCCAAGCTCTCGCCTCCCCACTTGGGTAGCGAGTTCCCCATAGCATCTGCAGAATTGCTGCTTTAGCAGACGCAGTAGGGACAGAGCAGCTCCTTATTGCTGCCATCCAATTCCACGTCGTCCGAGAGCCCCAAGGGGCGGCTTGGTCTCTGGATCGGTCGTCCTCTTTTCTACCCAGCATTCCCTGCTTTGTGACATCACAAGCAAGCCCTGCACCCATTGCCATGTAGACCGTAGACAGCCACAGGAGCCCCCTGGGACAATGACTAAAGTGCGTGCTTTCCAATAAAGAGGGCAGCTCACACAGGAGATGGGTAGTGTGTAGGTGGGGCAGTGGGCAACAAGGGTGATGCCAACACGGAGCTCCTACAAGAGCAGAGAATGAGAGCGACGGCCCCCACCAAGCTTCTACAGAAGTTCCCAGATTTGAAAAACAACAGACAAAGCCAGGAAGCTGTCTGGTTTCTCCTGCAGAGCCCAGAAATAGCCACGTTTACCAACAGTTCAGACTCCTCCGGGTTTAGTGCTGTGAGAGGAAATTGTGACAGCCCTTTTGACAATGCCTTGCAGGCCTGCATTTTAAAATGTCTCCCCAAAACCTTTGATTCCATACACAAGTCACTTTCTTGCCTTCCAGTGAGATTACCCATCACTTGACTTTCTCACAGAAGGTGTAAAAGAGATCAGGAGTCTGGGACCCTCCACGGTTACTGAGGGTCTCTGGCTATAAAAACCTTGCTAGCTGACTTGGTAGCCAGGGTGCGTGAGGGAGCTGTGCAACCTTCACTGTTTGCCTTTTGTTAAATACAATTCTTAATTAGCTAAATAGGTGTGAGAGACAAGGGAATACCCCCTTTCTGAACTACATACCCCCCCCCCACCCTGCACACACACCTCGCGTCTCCAGAGAGCAGCTTAAAATGAGAGGAAAAATCCTTATGAGAAAGGTGTGGCTGTTTGACGTGCTCAATCCACACCTCTAGGAAAGAGCCAACGTTATACCTTATGACACAGAGACTGCCTTTGGTTTCCTTCTGAGCGACTGCACCAGGTGCCCTCCGAGCGCTTGGTACAGCTCAGAATTTGGAAACGTTCCCAGCTTTTTGCGCAATCTCCTGGAGCGACAGGCTCTCCGAGGCCTGGCTGCCTGCCTGAAGTCGGGGAGCTGCTGCATTAGCAACCCAGTAGAGCGCTTTCTCCCCAAGCGAGGCTGTACTGCAATCGCTGAGATTCACTGCAAGCCCCCCCGGGCACGTCCGAAAGGGACGGCTCTGGCATGGCGCAGGCAGGCATGTTTCAGTACCATCGCTATTTGGGTACCCAGAGACAATCCTGAGACCAGGAACTAACCTGACAACCCGATGGTGTCAGAGGTGATGACAAGACCTCGAAAGCACCTCCCGCTCCCCCCCAGTATCACCTCTGCAACCAGGTGCGAACGTTCCCCCGCCACCGACAGCTGAGACACGATGCTCTGCTGGGGACGCAGGGAAGGTGGACAGCTGGGTGTCAGCGCTTCATTGATGGCTTTGAGTCTGTGCTGTCCCCCAGTCTCCTCCAGCAGCTCCAAACAAAGTGTGAGCAGGGCAGGAGGAGAGACTTGAGCTTGGAGGCACTCCACAGAAGGACTCCAAGGGCAGAGAAACAGCTCCCCACGTGGGGTGGGCCTGGAAGAAAGCACTGCAGGCCCCTTAGTGCATTGCCTCTTTACAGGGGACAGCAGCATCCCATACCGATGGTCTCTCATTCCATGGAGAGATCCAGCAACGATCCGACTGCCCTATGTCAACAGCACCATCAGCACGGCTGACTGGCAGCAGGCAGCCGAAGCTAACAGAAGCCCTTCGTTAGTGTCTCAGAACGTGCAAGAATGAGAGGGGAGAGTCGTGGGTCAAATGCATCCAGCAGCCTTTCTTGTCTCCTATTTCATCACTGGGCAGACTGTTGTGTGCTTCAGGGGTGATTATTTAGTTACCTCTGTACAGAAAGAGAGGAGTATCTGCTCATAGCCAGGAGGCAAGGACCAGAGGGCTAGATGGAGTCTGGGATTTCCATCAGTACTTGCAGGATTTCCCATCAGAGGTGTTTCTATGGCCCCCATCATCACAGCGTCTGATCACCTTGCAGTCATTAATGTGTTTATCCTACAGCCCCAGAGCAATTACCCCCAGGATACAGCTGGAGAGCCAAGGCACAGAGAAACTAAGTGATTTGACCAAGGTCGCACAGGGAGGGTGTGGCAGAGCAAGGAACTGAAACCAGGTCTCCAGAGTCCCAGCTTAGTGCCTTAGCCACTGGACCATCCTTCCTTTCTAGGCAGGGAGGGCCTTCTGACAGAGAAGACATCCTATGATTGGATCTGAACTCAAGGCAAGGTTCCTGGTGTCCAGGGAAGTCATCTGGAATGCAGGCAAATTCTCCTGTGTGGTAGGCAGAATTCTTGATGGGGAGTGTGGTTGCTACTTAGTGCTGGAGCTGAGCAAAGGTTGGCAAAGCCATTCACGCCCAAGAATAGCTCAGTGAGATGCAATTTCGTGACTTATGGTGGAGAAGTAGGATCTCTTGGCCTCTTCTGACAAGTCTAAGACACAAGTGCAAGGAATTCCAGGGCTGAGGCAAAGAATCTGCTTGTATTTTTCACCACTGATGCACCAATTTTCTTCTTTACTGTTTCATCTGCCATCGAGATCCATAGGAGTAATGCTGGGGAGGAGCTGTTTCCATGTCAGAGTGGCCAGCGTCTCTGCTAGTTGATATCTCACTTGGGTAGACTTCTTTTATGGACATGTTTGTATTTAATTGGTTCTGGGAGCTTTCTGCAACACACCACGACGACAGGACATTCCTCTTGCCCAGAGACCAGGAGAGTTTGGATCTCTAACTCTGGAAGGTGGTAGTCTAACCAGAAGGGTAATTTTTCTCTTCCTTACATCCAACTCCAGCTCAAAGGCCTGATCCAGGGAAGTATGGAAACTACTGTAGGATTCCACGTGTGCCGGGGGTGGAGGGGAGACTTTGGGCCAATGCACAAGACACCTCGTTATGAATGCTGAAGTCTCACAGGATGATGATTCTTGGGAACTTCCATTGTCATAGAGTTTAAGGCCAGTAGGGAGCATTACACCATCTAGTCTCACGTCCTGTACAACGCAGGCCATTACACTTCACTAGTTTCCCCATATCGAGCCCAACAAAGCACAGCTTCCAGAGAGACCGCCAGTCGCGACTGGAAGGCTTCATGAGATGCAGAACCCAACACTTCCCTGGGTAGGTTATTCCAGTGGATAATCACCCTTGCTGTGAAACATTTGTGCTTTATTTCCAATTTGAATTTGTCTGGCTTCAGCTTCCAACTACTGGCTCTTGTTTTGCCTTTCCCTGCCAGATGAAATAGGCCTTAGTACCCAGTAGTTTCCACTCTGAAGGCGTTTACACATTGGTCTCACCGCGTGCTGTGCCCCCAGAACGTTGGGGCAAGCCTCCTCTGCTCCTTAAGAAACCGGTTCTATTCACACGGCCAAGTTGGTCTCCTCTCTGGATGCACAGATTAAGTGGTTGCACTCCAACGGGTTTTATTATGAGGAAGCCTTGTTTGCATCTGAGTTGGGTGGGAACAGATGGAGCCCCCATTCCTGGATGTCTCCACTGCTGGTTCTTAGATTCTGAGTTTGTCTTATCTCAGCTGTTGGTTTTACACAGGATTATTTTTATATATAATGAATACATGCGTTTCCCGCCTTCTCAGGCGATTGTTTAATTCAGGAGAGTGGCACACGACCATGATAATGTTAGTGTCTAAACCAAGCTGCAGATTAAAACTATAACTGGGACGGGGCTGGAGAAGGGGAGCTTGCAATGTGCAGCACAAAGGGAGCAAGATCCTCGGGGGGAGGGATAGCTCAGTGGTTTGAGCATTGGCCTGCTAAACCCAGGGTTGTGAGTTCAATCCTTGAGGGGGCCATTTAGGGATCTGGGGCAAAAATTGGGGATTGGTCCTGCTTCAAGCAGGGGGTTGGACTAGATGACCTCCTGAGGTCCCTTCCAACCCTAACCTTCTATGATTCTAAGAGAATACAGCACAGTCGATAGCAAAGGGGCGCATGACACTGCTCCTGTGTAGACATTTTCAGACTTCCAGTGACACTTTCACCCTGCAACTGTCTTTCGGCTGGAACTATGAGGATGGATAAGGCAAACATTTAAGCTTTTATCTGTTACAGGAAGAAAATCCCAGCAGGGTGGCATCAGAAAGATACCAGGTGAATTGCAAGACTGTTACGCGTTACCTAATTATAGCAGGGGCAGCAGCAAATGCTGTGGGTGAGGTTGCAGATGGAGTCCTCCCTTTTCCAGTGGCCCAAGTTGTTATTGAAGCGTTTGCTCTTTCTCACTGAACTATTCCAGGCTTGGAGCCTGAAACTATTTATATAGCGATATCCTTTAGAAAGTTTGAGTAAAAACAGTTCAAGCTGTGGGGAAGGGTGACCGTGAAACGATGCGACTATTTTCTAACGTTAGACAAAAAGCACTAGCACCAGAATAGCTAGGGACAGACCCTGGGCTTCGACAGGGGGCAGCCCTTCCGAAAAAGCAATGCCTTTGAATACTGCAGGGAACACTGGGATCTGTTGGACAGAGTCACGACTCGTAAGATTATACACCCCAGCCCCGGGAGGAGTACAGCTGTGGTAGGGTGCGTGTGGCTAACTCAGTGGGGAGAGAACCGCATGCTGCAGGTGTGCATGCCCATAACCTACCAGGTTGCACTGTCGGACCGTTGTACTGCCAGATGACGAGAAAAAGGAACAGTACAAGGTTGCCAACATAACTACTAAAATACTAGCATTGGGAAGGAAATGCTGTTCTTGGCCTGGGAAAGTTTTCAAGATTTTGAAATTTTTTGCTGTCCTGAATTGGAACGAAAAATCAAAGTCTCAAAAAAAGGTGTGAGCACACAATCCAGAAACCAACACGGGGGGCAGGGCAACCAAACTGTTTCATTTACATTGCACCCGTTAATTTTTGTAATATATTTCATTACTATAATTAATTTATATTTCTAAACAAAAAGTCATTTCAAATTGAAATACAGAACTTTTCATCTGGAAAATGTCAAGCTGAGGAGATTTGACCATTGTGAAACTCTTCCCAACAAGAAATTCATTGAAATTCAGGGATAGCTCAGTGGTTTGAGCATTGGCCTGTTAAACCCAGGGTTGTGAGTTCAATCCTTAATGAGGCCATTTAGGGGTCATGGGCAAAAATTGGGGATTGGCCCTGCTTTGAGCAGGGGGTTGGACTAGATGACCTCCTGAGGTCCCTTCCAACCCTGATATTCTATTCTATGATTCTAAGTGCTTACATCTCTCCAGACACACCCCTAGACATGGGTGACAGCCTCAGGTTTCAGTCAGACCCCAGCGCTAACCAGGGCTTTCCTCTGCATTCGTGCTCCCCGCATGACTTGCACGGATTCCCTTCTCAGACTCCCTGCTGACCAGAGGGTGGACTTTGAGCTACGTCCAGAATGTGCCCAGGGCCAAAAGAAGTTCTGCAATAGAGGCATGAAGGCTACGCATGCCTGACAAGAGAGCACTCCTCAATTCACTAATCCACCCACTGGGCAGTCGCTCTCGGCTACAATGTACCATGGTGACTAGTGAGTATTTTAAGGGTGCGTGGGGTGATTGTGCACCAAAACATCCGACAGGGCACAGCTCCCCCAGGAGGAGATGCAGCGTTCCGGCTTCAGCCAAGTGGAAGGCCATGACTTGAGCATTAGATGCTTGGGCCAATACCCATTGGCTTTATATCTAATCAGTCTCTTCCATTTCATGCCAATTAAACTGCAGCCCTGAGGCTCATGGCAAATTACCAGTGCAGCCATCAGTTTGGGAAAGGCTTTTTCCATCAGCTCCAAGGCCAGAAGGGACCACTGTGATCACTTAGTCTGACCTCCTGCATAGCACAGGCCAGAGAGGTCCCCCAAAATAATTCCCAGAGCAGATCCTTTAGAAAAGCATCCAGTCTTGATTTAAAAATGGTCAGTGATGGAGAATCCACCACAACCCTGGGTAAATTGTCCCAATGGTTAATTACTCTTACTGTTAAAAATTTACACCTTATTTCCAGTCTGAACTCTTCTAGCTTCAGCTCCCAGCCATGGGGCCGTGTTAGATCTTTCCCTGCTAGACTGAAGAGCCCATTATTAAATACTTATTTCCATGTAAATACTCACAGACAGGGCCAGATTAACTCTCCTGTGGGCCCAGAGCTATTCGATTTTGTGGGGCTTCTGTATACAAGTTTTTTCCTAATTTAAAACAAAATGATCACAATTACGGCATTGAGGCTATTAACGCTATACTAAACTTGCCTTTTAATTAATTTCACATGCTGTTAGCATTGGCACTGTTATGGATCAACAGTGAGTTGGAGGAGGATTTTTTGTTTTCTAAATAAATAGCTTTTTTGTGGGGGGAATATCGAACACGGAGTACTGTATGGAATACTAGTGCGCTGGTATTCCTTATGTCTCATGTAGGACGCTCATTTCCAACACCTGCTCTGTACAATGCTGTCATCGCTGCTTGCTGGATGGAATCCAGCCTAAACCAGCACCAGGACTTTCACCGCAGGAAAACACATAGTTTAAACCTGACTTCTCGAGATAGCAGAATTGCAGGTAGCACCCACCCTCCAGTTGCACCAAGACAGCCTGGGCTCCCAAGCCTTTGACGGACGTTACCACGAGAGAGGAGTTCAATAGTACCAACTAAGAGACTGAGTCTCACTCATTCCGTCCCTCTCGGACAAGGAGGGTTGGTAGAGGAAAGCCTCTTGTGGAAATAACTGCCCATCCACCGCTGAGAGCAACAGCCCTGCCATCAGCTCCTCCACAAACAAAGAAATAGATTCCACCTCTTTTGTTAGGCAGTTAGACAGGAGGTAGAGCCCTGCGCAGACCCATTTGTTAACCCCGCCACCCCCCGCAATTCCCACTCCCACCCGCTCCCGTATTGTTTCTTGCATTGTTATTCCATTCCCACCCGCAAAACCCTTAGATCCCGCGCGAGAGACAGAGATCCCTCCATGCTACTAAAAACCCATTTGGTTAACATATTACAGAATTCAGACACCATTTCTACTACTAAACGAATAAAACAAATTGTGCTTAAACCACATAAAACAATACTTCAACTCGTTATAACAGACATCAAATCTCTTCCATTTCAGGGAGCGATAGGAAGTCTTAAAAGCTTTATTTAAGAAGGAAAAAAAAAAAAAAAGCCCCCAGACGACTTTAGGGAGCATCAGAAAAACGAAACCCATGAGTGTGATTCGCTGCCCTGACTTGAGCCGGTGCACTACACCGGATCTGTGGCGAGGGACATAAACATGGACAGGAAAGAGAAGCTCAAACACAATAATTAGCAGTTTCCCAAATAGGCTACTCTTGGTAAACTGACGAGATATTTAGTGCTTTCCTGCAAATTCCCTCAGTCTGGTTTTTTTGCCCACCCAATCCTGCCCACAACAAAATACATTTTACCCGCTCCCGCGATTACGGCAGCGGGTCCTGCAGGATCCCACTCCTGCTGTGGGGCTTTAACAGAGGCAACCAAACGGCTGGGAATTGTGACTGCAAAGTATTTGAACCTGCTCACTGAAAAACCAATAGAATTTAAGCCACAACCACTGAGGGAGCACAGGGTGTTCCCTGGGACTTGATGACTGGCTGGGAACCGATTACCACCCATGCAACCACCGAGGGCAGGTAACTCCAGCAGATCATCAATCCCGAGGATGTGCCTTGGGCCAAGGTAGTTACTGCGATTAAAGAGGGAAACAAAGACAGATACATACACAGGCACACGGTTTTTAAACCATGGAGAAGCAGTTTAAATCAGTGTGTACACAGAGTTTCTAGAGCAGTAATAGAATTAATGCGTGAGCCAATTAGATTGTTCAGCAATCTCTTTGCTTTCCATTGAGTTAAGGCAATCAATACCTCACTATATTCCCAGGCAAAATACTGGAGCTGGAATGAGCTGAGAGTACATATCACTAATTTAAGCATAAGAACCATCCCAAGAACATAACAATGCTCAGGGTTTAGATAAGGAGAGTTTTGGCAGCACGGGCAGACAGGAACGGTCAGATCCCAGAAATTTTAGCGCAGGAAGAAGCAGCAGGATGAAGTGTGGACTAGGGGCAGAGCTCTTCTTGCCCTGCTGCTCACAAACCGGGAAGAATTAGTAGGGGAAGCAAAAGTGGATGGGAACCTGGGAGGCAGTGACCATGAGTTGGTTGAGTTCAGGATCCTGACACAAGGAAGAAAGGTAAGCAGCAGGATACGGACCCTGGACTTCAGAAAAGCAGACTTTGACTCCCTCAGGAAACTGATGGGCAAGATCCCCTGGGAGAATAACATGAGGGGGAAAGGAGTCCAGGAGAGCTGGCTGTATTTTAAAGAATCCTTAACAAAGGGAAGAAGGAGGATCCTGGGAACTACAGGCCAGTCAGCCTCACCTCAGTCCCTGGAAAAATCAGGGAGCATGTCCTCAAGGAATCAATTCTGAAGCACTTACAGGAGAGGAAAGTGATCAGGAACAGTCAGCATGGATTCACCAAGGGCAAGTCATGCCTGACTCATCTAATTGCCTTCTATGACGAGATAACTGGTTCTGTGGATGAAGGGAAAGCAGTGGACGTGGTGTTCCTTTACTTTAGCAAAGCTTTTGACACGGTCTCCCACAGTATTCTTGCCAGCAAGTTAAAGTAGTATGGGCTAGATGAATGGATTATAAGGTGGATAGAAAGTTGGCTAGATTGTCGGGCTCAACGGGTAGTGATCAATGGCTCCACGTCTAGTTGGCAGCCGGTATCAAGTGGAGTGGCCCAAGGGTCGGTCCTGGGGCCAGTTTTGTTCAATATCTTCATAAATGATCTGGGGGATGGTGTGGATTGCACCCTCAGCAAGTTTGCAGATGACACTAAACTGGGAGGAGAGGTAGATACGCTGGAGGGGAGGGATAGGATACAGAGGGACCTAGACAAATTAGAGGATTGGGCCAAAAGAAATTTGATGAGGTTCGGCAAGGACAAGTGCAGAGTCCTGCACTTAGGACGGAAGAATCCCATGCACCGCTACAGACTAGGGACTGAAGGGCTAGGCAGGAGTTCTGCGGAAAAGGACCTAGGGGTGACAGTGGATGAGAAGCTGGATATGAGTCAACAGTGTGCCCTTGTTGCCAAGAAGGCCAATGGCATTTTGGGATGTATAAGTAGGGGCATTGCCAGCAGATTAGGAACAT
Source organism: Lepidochelys olivacea (assembly GCF_965140295.1). Lineage (NCBI taxonomy): Eukaryota > Metazoa > Chordata > Testudines > Cheloniidae > Lepidochelys > Lepidochelys olivacea. Next base: position 79,275,316 of record NC_140421.1, on the reverse strand, counting down.
GATCGTTCCCCTCTATTCGACATTGGTGAGGCCTCATCTGGAGTACTGTGTCCAGTTTTGGGCCCCATACTACAAGAAGGACGTGGAAAAATTGGAAAGAGACCAGCGGAGGGCAAGAAAAATGATTAGGGGTCTGGAACACATGACTTATGAGGAGAGGCTGAGGGAACTGGGGATGTTTAGTCTGCAGAAGAGAAGAATGAGGGGGGATTTGATAGCTGCTTTCAACTACCTGAAAGGGAATTCCAAAGAGGATGGCTCTAGACTGTTCTCAGTAGTAGCAGATGACAGAACGAGGAGTAATGGTCTCAAGTTGCAGTGGGGGAGATTTAGGTTGGATATTAGGAAAAACTTTTTCACTAGGAGGGTGGTGAAACACTGGAATGCGTTACCTAGGGAGATGGTGGAATCTCCTTCCTTAGAAGTTTTTAAGGTCAGGCTTGACAAAGCCCTGGCTGGGATGATTTAACTGGAAATTGGTCCTGCTTTGAGCAGGGGGTTGGACTAGATGACCTCCTGAGGTCCCTTCCAACCCTGATATTCTATGATTCTATGTTGGCTCAAAAGAGAGGGAGGAGTCAAAAACTAGAGCTGAGATTATGGGTGAAGTGGCAGGGAGGATAGTGGTGCTCTCCACCCTGACAGAGAAAGGGGGTGAGGAGAACGAGCTGGAATGTAGCCATGTTGTATTTTAGTTGACAGCTGGACATCCACAAGGAGATGTCAAAGGCAGGCTGAAATTTGAGTCTGGAGAGAGAGAGAGAAACAGAGACAGGTCCTGAGTAGAGAGGTAGATCAGCGAGTCATCAGCACAGAGAGAAACTTTTTCCAATTGGTCCGGGAACTGTATGAAGGCTGCAACACCACCACCCGCTCCATGGAGGGAGAGACGCCTGGAATTCCTATCCGTAGTGGCGTGAAGCAAGGCTGCCCCCTGAGCCCCATCATTTTCAACTTAGCCATGGAGCCGCTCATTCGAGCGATTTCCAGCATTCTAGGTGTTTCGATCTACATGACAACAGAGCGAATATCCTGGCCTACGCAGACGACCTGGTCCCGATTGCAGACAACCCTGAGAGTTTTCAACAAATGCTTGACATCACCAGCCAGACTGCCAACTGGATGGGACTCCGCTTCAATGACAGAAATATCTGCACGTCCCTGCATATCGATGGCAGTAAAAGGGATTTGGTGAACACATGATCTTCCTCGACGACGGGCAAGCATACCAACATCTTGGCATGCCAACGGGTTTCTGCGTCCACCAGACGCCTGAGGATACCATCGCAGAGATTCTACAATATGTGACCAGGATTGAAACCTCCCTACTGGCACCATGGCAGAAGATCAATGCCTTGGACACCTTCCTGATCCCCCGTATCTCATTCGTCCTGAGGGGATCTACCATAGCGAAGGTACCTCTGAACAAGGCAGACAACACCATCCGGGAGCTGGTGAAGACGTGGATGTTTCTTCCCCAGAGGGCCAGCGATGAACTGGTGTACATCTTGCACAGCAGGGCGGCACCAACGTCCCTCGAATGGGTGGTCTGTGCAATGTTGCTGTGATCACTCATGCCTTCCGCTTCTGACGTGCCCAGATGCCATGGTGAGGAACATCTCGGAGAGCGCTCTGCAGGATGCCGTCAAGAAGCGAATCGCCAGGACCCTCTCCAACCAAGATGTCGCCACCTACCTAAGCGGCTCACTGGAAGGTGAATTTGGAAGAGACAGGGGAGACTTTGCTTCGCTCTGGACTCGTGTCCGCAACACTATGTGACGACTGGAGAAGCGTCTCTGCATGGTGCATGGGGCGAGGAACACCAGGAGCTGTGAGTCCTGGTGCCTCCGGTGAGGAATACAGGTCACACTACCATCACTCCAAGAGCTAGAACCATGCTGGAGAGGACCCTGAAGGATGCCAGCCACTGCCAATACGTGGAACACCTGAAATGGAAGCTGGACCAGGGCAAGGTGTTTGAGGTGACGTGCAAGTGGGACGCCAGCAACCACTTTCTCCCTGGGGGCAGCTTCACCCGATTTGCCGACTGGAGGCTCATCCACAGGGCCCGGCTCAACTGCGTCCTCCTGAATGAAGCCGTCTGCCACAGGAATCAGGACAAGCGATGCAGGAAATGCAGTTATGCCAACAAGACGCTACCCCACATCCTGTGTAGCTGCAAGCCCCATTTGAGAGCTTGGCAGCTGCCACAAAACACCATCCAAGATTGCCTGGCTAGAGCCATCTCATCACCCATGGGGAAGGTTGCCGTAAACTCAGTCATCCCTGGAATTGACAGCCAACTGCGACCAGACATCACCACCACCAATGAGGACTGGAAGATGATCATCATGGTGGATGTCACAGTGCCCTTCGAGAACAGGACCCCGGCCTTTCACAATGCCCAAGCTCAAAAGGTAGAAAAATATGCACCTTGGGCTGACACCTTGAGAGTTAAGGGTTACCAGGGCCAGACACGTGCGCTGATCGTCGGAGCCTTAGGCACCTGGGACCCCCAGTAACGAGCGAGAGCTGAGAGAATGTGGAATTAGTCAACACTACGCTCGGCTGATGCGGCAACTCATGGTGTCGGACGCCATCAGGTGCTCGAGGGACATCTACACAGAACACATCACTGGACATCAGCAGTAGCAGGAGGGATGAGCCGGAGTGCCGATGAGAAGCGCAGTCCGGAAAGTAATTCAAATACTTTCTTGATGGACTGTTTTTTTCTCTAAATGGACAACCTCTCCTAATTCTCAATTACTGAGGGACAATCTCCACTCATTGATATACTTTGCTTTCCACAACCAAATCTCTGTACAACTTTTCATGCATGATGTACCCGAGTATTCGGATTCTAATATCTAAACTGTATTGTTAAATCTATTCACCTAAAATTGGGTTATTGCTGATTATGTACTCTCTGTATCATATGACTTTAAAAACAAAAACTTTGTATTTGTGGATAATCCAAGCCCGAGACCCAGATGCACAGACCCTCTTTTCCCAACCTATGTATTATATAATTTTTTTAACATTTGCTTTAATAAAAATTTTAAATCTGTTCCTGTCTGTTTAGAATGGGTCAGCTAAGAAAATCAGCCCTTGTCTCAGCTTTTCTTTGGTCCACAGGATCTAACTGGAAAAACCCAGACTCTTCCAACATTGCAGGTCGTCAGGCTCCCTGAGAGGGCAGCAGCAGCAGCGGGGAGGGGGAAGGAGTGGATTGGGAAGGTGTTCAGCTGCTGATGGTGAGGATGCATGGAATATCGAATTACTTCTCGCTAATGGAACGAGGGAAATAAATGAATCACTCATTGACTTCTCTGTTAATGACATGGGAAGGCAGGGCTCAGGGTGTCACTGGGAAAACCAACATGCCATGTGGGGCAGCGTTAACATGGGTGGTACTGGACACTGAGCGAGGAGGCCCGGAGCACTTTATATGGCCAGCTACATGAGACTGAGGCAAGAGGCCAAAGACAGTCAGTTACGACAGACTGAGAAGAAGCTCAACGCCACCACACTTCCTTTTCCCCTCATTTTACATTACAGTGACAAATATTTAATAGCAACGTGCCTCACTAGGCTAACCTTCTCTCTGCCTTTTCTTTAGCCTAATTAGCACAGACAAATGCCAAACCCCTCAAAACCAGGTTTATAGAGTAACAGGGAGAGGTGCCTTCAACTCCAGCAGGAAGCCCCGGGCTCAGTCAAGAGTTGAACAGATATAAGCGGCACCCAACAAAGGGACACTATTGATTTGGGGCTTGGCGACGTGACAGAGCCTTTCTAGGCCGCTAGTGCCCGCAGGTCATTGCTGTCCGAGTGCAGCGCCACAGAGGACAGGCTGTTCTTTGAGCAGGGTGTGTCTGTAGAATGCTTTCGGACAAGGGGGCCTGACTGGAGCCCCAGGCACTACTGTAACACAAGTAAAGTGGAATGTCAATAATCGGAGCTCAACTCCCAGCAGACAGGTGTTCAGTGGAAAACGTGTCAGCAGGAAGCCAAGGAAGAGCAGGAATTATTTAATATTACGCAAGCCTGAAGAGGCCTCAGATCAGGAGTGAGATCCCAGGATTCTGGGCACGGCAGTTCAGATCCTCATCCTACAAGTGATCCCTCTGGACCCAGGACAACACCCACTTGTGGGGATGCTGACATTACCACCTCCCTCTGCAGTGGCTGTTCTGTCCTGTGCTCTGCCAAGGACTTTTCCCCAGTGCTATGGAGTCTCCTGTACAAAGAGCTCCCACCAGCTAACATTGCTACTGATCTGTTCCTATCCTTAATTATTTCTTACTGTAGCTAGAGAACACCAGGAAGCCAGCTCCAAGATGCCAAATTGGATCTGACTCCTGCTATTACCTTTAATTACCCTGTGTCCAGGGAAAGGCAAACCACAGAGCGATCTACTGAGCATTTCTCCAGAACGGTCGGTAACCTGACACACACTGCCAAGGGAGCGTGGCCAGGCTGTGACCAGCACGGCGGTGCTATACATTGCCTAGGCCCTCCTAGCCACAAACGCACTTTGCAAAGACCCAGTCCTGAGCACAGTTTCATGCAGGATCACCCCCCAGACAAACAGCTAATCCTGCTTACCCCTGTGCCACTCTGGGGCAGCACATGGTGGGGCTGGTTGTGTAGGGCAAGGAATGCACGAGGATGCGCTACAGATGGGATTCGGGGCAATCACGGTTGCAGGCACATGCAAATTTGGGGATGTTTTAAATTTTGCTTTCCTGGTCTCCAGGTACCAAGCCAAAAGCTTGAATCACCCGGTTTCTGCAGAGTCTGTTTCGGTCCATGTGTGCAAGGTATTTGCTCTTTCTTTGGCTTCTGCTAGGAAAGGATTCATATGAAGTACTTGTGGCTGCCATTAACAAATAGCAAATCTAGATTTCTGATAAAGCTTGGAAAAAAACCCAGACACCCAAACTATCCCACGATGGGGACACGAAGAGCCAGAGAGCCAGCCTAGGGAGGTACTGGGGGTGTTCTGGCACAACAAGAATATTGGCAGTAACCACATTTCAAATTCAGAAAGACAGCACAGCCGGGGGGCCCTTTTTATCGCCACGTCCAGAGACCAGAGAATGGCCTCGAGCACGTCCTGTTTTACCACTGTGCCCCCGAGGCTCACCCCGAGAAGGACGTGTAACTGGCAATGGAATAAAGTGCCTTGGCCGACAGATTTTTATATTCTGATATTTCAAGGGACCTTGGGTGGATTTCAGCAGTTTGCTTAGCGGAAATAAATAAATTAAAACCACTGTACCTTCCCCTATCCCCACACTTCTCCTGGGGAAAAAAAAATCTGTTTTTCAATAATTCATTAAATTCACACTAAAATAATAATGAAGGGATGAAAGGCTGTAATCTGGGACTAGCATGGCCCTGTGTCTGCCTAAGTGACTCTAAGTAGATTAGCTGAACTGTCATGGCATTAGACAAATCTACTCCAACGGCAGTTCTGCAGGGAGATCAAAACCCCTCCCTCCCGGCACATGCTATCACAATCCTAGGTGTAAAGGTACCGTTCACTCTCCTGCACGGAGGAGACTAGAGTATCAGAGGATAACAACAAAGGGCTTGGATATATGAACAGTTAGTGCCTCGCACACTGGGACGTAAACCCACCTTGCACCGGCGTGCCGCAGACAAACTGGCCACGTGGACCCTGCTGACGCACACAACAAGTCTCTTCCTGCCTTTGGAGCTACTCCTGTTTCAAAGCAGGGCAGATCACAGCATACTAGTGTCCGCGGGGACAGTCAGCGAGCGGCAGATTTATACCCCAGTTTATACCTGTCCCCAGTTCTCACTGCTGAGAGGTGACGAAGAAATAAAGCACGAAGGGCAGCCGGGTGGGAAAGGCTCAGAAACTGCTGTTAGCTGCAGCCCACAGTCCCAACATCAGGTTTACCGTTTCTGGGCTGCTTTAACCCCAGCTCAGGGAGCAGAGGAATGAACCCTTTTTTCCAACTGAATCTAAATATGCACCAATCAAGTTTCCCCTTTGCTTGACAAACCGGCCAGCCAGGAGGATGAGGCACTCGGCCACCACAGCTCCTGCCATGGGTGAAGTGCACAAAAATAAAGTGGGGGCGGGAGAGGGTGAACAACCCAGCCCCCTCAGGCTCCAGCCTTTGTGACCAACCCAAGGCCAAGTCTACACTACAGCTTATGTCAGAAGTGCGAATAAACCACCCCCCGAGAGAGAGAAATTATGCCAGCATAAGTGCTATGTCGGTGGGAGGGCTGGCTGCACGGGTGTCACTGGGACACCTTTACTGAGAGCGGAGACACACGAGAGAGCAGAGCCCAGCCTGACTCACCAAGCCCCGGCCGCGTGTGTGAAACAGGCATCCTTTACTTGTAAGCCAGGCACGCCTGATATGGACTTGGAGTCGACTTGATCTCAGTGGCTCCATTATGCCCAGGTTACAAAGAAAACATCTTTTTACGGCAGCCAGTCTGACACACCTCCCACCTGGGATCTGAAAGTCTCGCTGGGATCGTCCCTTCCCAGACAGCACCACACAAAACAAAGGCTCTGCAAGAACACCTGTGCCACCTGCCCTCAGAAAAACCCTCTGGGCACCAGTCCCTTTGCAGTCCCTCTCAGGTGTGTGCATACACTGAGCCATTCCTGTAGCACACAAAGGCAACACGGTGGCGGAGAGAAATGAAAAGCCCAGGTGATCCCTGGCGGCACAAGAGTGGCAGAGTGGTGCCGAACACAGAGCTGCTCCACGCAACTTTTACAAAGAAAGCAAAGATGCAAGTTACACAAGCAAGCAAAAACGGTTAGTGCCAGGGATCCGGTGAGAGTGGTGTGTCCAGAACATATTTATCCTGACGTGTAGCGGGGCGTCACGGTGGCTCTGGGCTTTCCCCGCCCCAGAAACGAGCTTTTGAGAGGTATTAAAACACGCTGGTATTTTAATATTGCTGCTTTGAACCCCAGTCACGTAACACTTAATTGAATCCCCTCTATTGTGCAAGGTCTGTGTGCTGCTTCAAAACCCTGCCCTATGCTACAAAACAGAGACATGTTAGTTAACCCTCAGCCTGGCCCCCCTTTGGTCTCCCGCTCTGCCATCTGGAGAAAACCAGGGAGCATGCCTGCTCCTACCCTAGGGTGAGGGGCTCCTTCCTACCCAACTCCCAGCTCTTCTCAGCTGAAATCCTTTCCTGCGAACAAGCCAAACCCTGAACGTTCCCATCCCAGCAGAACTACGGAACACCAGCTGCTCTTTGTCAAACACGAGGGCTGTCCCTAAAGCCAGGTGCCGGAAAGGCCACCGGCAGAAGTTACTTAGCAGAATGAGTCCATTTGCTGGGAAGAGAGGCAGCATTAGAGTTAAATCCTCCACAGACCCCGTGTTCCAACTCCTAAGAAGGGAAGTCCGGGGGCTGGCGCCTCCGGCGAGGGAAGTCGGAGCACTCTCCGCTTCTTGTGGCTCTCTCCATGGGAGTGTGAATAATTAATGAGGGGGGCTGACTGTTCGGTCCATGGTAATTAATCCAATTGATCTCAGCCCTACTTGGTTGACCTTTGTATCCACTTACCACTTGACCTTCTGACAAACAGTTGTTTCTGAGTGGCGGGTCAGCCCAGGGCTCTGGGATACTATTCCCTCACACAGCCAAGCGTCAATAATTTCACTGCCTTCGGTTTTAAAAACCAGCTTTTCTGTGCTTGAATGGTGCTGGGCCCATGCTCCCACTCTGGGCCGCAGCGCTCACCTTGCAGACAAAAGCTGCACTGTCCATCTTGTAGGGAGAAACCTGGAACGGCTGCATCTCCTCCCTACGCTTAACTAAAAGCTCGTGTGTTAGCAAATCCCTGTGGAGCGGCTTTTGAAGTCTGGGCAGGATCGCGCTCCTCTCTCCGCTGTGCACAGAACCCCGTGCCAGCAGGTTCTTAGGAATTCTCCCTGTGGGGGGTGGTGCAGGCTGCGGGAGGATACGCTCCGCTGAGCGTGGTTCCTGGCATTGGATCCTCTGGGCAGACTTCCTCGCACCCGCTACGTACCTTTCACTCCAATCCTATTGTAACGAGATGAAAGGGAAAACGGGTCAAACCCTAGTCCCACTGCAACCGCTGGACAAGCTCCTATTTGGCCCCATGTGACGAGGCTCGACCCAATGTGCAATTAGGGCTTGGCTGAGTGAATGTTTAGTTCGTGGCAAGCTGGGGAGGAACTTTGCCCAGCATGCGCTGGCCTCGTGGGCCCTGCTGATGTACACCAGCAGTTCCTTAGCACACTCTCAGGTTTCAGAGTAGCAGCCGTGTTAGTCTGTATTCGCAAAAAGAAAAGGAGGACTTGTGGCACCTTAGAGACGAACCAATTTATTTGAGCATAAGCTTTCATGAGCTACAGCTCGCTTCATCGGATGCATACTGTGGAAAGTATACTGTGGAAAGTATATCTCTCTGGTCACGCGATTACAGACATGAAAGTTGCGATATTACAACAAAAAAACTTCAAATCCAGACTCCAGCGAGAGACTGTTGAATTGGAATTCATTTGCAAATTGGATACAATTAACTTAGCCACTCCCAGTCTCTATTCAAGCCTAAGTCATTATGCAAGGTAACCTATTTCCCCTTGTTTTTTCCTACCCCCCTCCCCCCCCCCCCCGACGTTCTTGTTAAACCCTGGATTTGTGCTGGAAGTGGCCCACCTTGATTATCATACACATTGTAAGGAGAGTGATCACTTTAGATAAGCTATTACCAGCAAGAGAGTGGGGTGGGGGGGAGAGAAAACCTTTTGTAGTGGTAAACACCCATTTTTTCATGCTTTGTGTGTATAAAAAGATCTTCTATACTTCCACAGTATGCATCCGATGAAGTGAGCTGTAGCTCACAAAAGCTCATGCTCAAATAAATTGGTTCGTCTCTAAGGTGCCACAAGTCCTCCTTTTCTTTTAGCACACTCTGATCAGCTCCCGTGTTGAACCAGGAGTAGACCAAAGTGCACTGAGGGACTTCGGTGTGCAGCAGGCTTGTGTGGGGAGATTTACACCCTGCCTTACTGCGAATGCAGTGTTTGTGCAGACAAGCCCCTAGTTTATGGGGATACAGTAGCACTCCTCACCCAAACATCCATTCGTTTCTTTGAGATCTAGCATTCTGCTGACCAGAAGTTTTAAAATGAAGGGGCAGAATTTACGTCAGTGCCCCAGAAAAGCAGGGTTTTGTGCTCTTAGGCTTCCTTGGCTGACTGTTGTAGCAGTGAACGGACACACCAGCATTACCTGCATTTTACTGCCATCTTTGGTGATGCTAATGCATAAATGAGGGGAGAGGGGGAAATTTAAAAAAAATGGGGGAGAAAAGGCATCAATGGCTGGAAAACAGATTGTCTTAACTGGCAGAAAGGTTTCTTATTTTCAGGCATTTAAGAGGACTCTGCAGACAATGAAGAGGGGCATAAGAATGGCCATATTGGGTCAGACCAATGGTCCCTCTAGCCCAGAGGATGGGACGGCATCCCTCCCAATCCTGGCTAATAGCCATTGAGTGCCCGATCCTCCATGAACTTATCTAATTCTTTTTTGAACCCTGTTATAGTTCTGGCCTTCACAACATCCTCTGGCAAGCAGTTCCACAAGTTGATTGTGTGCTGTGTGAAGAAATACTTCCTTTTGTTTTGAACCTGCTGCCTATTAGTTTCATTGGGTTCTTGTGTTATGAGAAGGAGTAAACAACACTTCTTTATTCGCTTTCTCCACGCCAGTTGTGATTTTATAGACCTCTAGCATATCCCCCCTTAGTCATCTCTTTTCCAAGATGAAAAGTCCCAGTCTTATTAATCTCGCCTCATTAATCTTTCCATACCCCTAACGTTTTTTGTTGCCCTTCACTGTACCTTTTTCCATTGCAATATTATATATATTATATATATATATATATATATAGCGGATGTATATAGCGACATTAGGATAGGTTCTGTCTTATTGTCTGTCCTTTTCCTAATGGTTCCTCACGTCCTGTTGCCTTGTTTGACCATGCTGCAAGTACATCTAAAGGGTCCCGAACAAGCCTGGGCCCTTTACTATAGACACTTGTCAAAGTCCTTTTAGCCATCAGCCTCCAACTCTGAGTTTAGCTGCAGGCTCCAGCAGGACATGTCGCTTATCACATTCGGAGCAACGCTGCAGAACCATGTTGCTAACAGAATGGACAGCTTTTGGCATATTGCTTTCCACGTCCGCTTCACTTGCCCTGGATCTTGGGATAAGTAAATCAGCGATACGGTGGGTTGGGGGCTTCAGCCAATCCACAGTAAAACACCCAGAGAGCAGCATTTTCAAGAACCACCACAGCTGCATAGGGGCTTGGGGTTGTGTCTCCTGATCAGAGCTGCTTATCGATCCCCGTGTAGTGGGAAAACGACAGGGTGGGTGGGAGGATACAGAATTCCAACGAATGAGAATGTTTCACCAGGGGGAAGCTGGCGAACGCCGAGAGGGGAGGGAATGCAGCTCACAGCACGTGCCTCCGCTGAATTTGGGGAAGCCTCTAGGGCGGCTGGGCAGCCCTGACCATCGACACGGTCAGTGCCACAGAAAGTATCTAGAAAGAGGCTCCCCTAACTCTCCCCAGGCTGCTTGCCCTCCCCCTCCTCCTGCCTGGATCTATACGGAGAGTTCTTCTAGCCCTCTGCTCGGCTCCCCAGAAACTTGCCCAAGTTTGATCACAGATGTCACATCCGCCACGACTGATCAGCACTGTAACGATTCAGGATCTGATCAGCCTTTGTCCGGCAATGGAAACACCCGACAGCGCTTTCACACGCTTCCGAGCCATGCAGCGAAGGTGCTGGTTTGAAAGAGCATCACATGGGATGGGCTGCTTCATCAGGGAAGCAACAAAGCATCTGCTGAGACACAACACAAAGAGCCAACTATACTAAAACTGGGCCAGTGGATCTGGTGCTAGGCAGGAAGTCTAGAGACCGGGATTCCCCCCCCTCCACCTCTGCCCCGACACTGCACGGTGAGTAACCACAACTCCAGCTGGGTCAGTGACAGTGACAGGGGCAGGTGCTCTGCCAGAATCACCCCTTAGCTATTTAATGCTGCCCACCCCAAAACTCCAGGGCCCAAAGTTAGAAGTCACGTTTGAAAACTTGGGCCTTACCCGCCACATCCAAGCTATGCCATTGGTATCATGGAGCTAATGGGGTTTACTCATCAGTGAATATACGGGTGTCTACAGCCCATCATACAGGCCTAGTTTTGGTCCAAAGATGTATTGCCAGTCCACAGTCAGGCTGAACACCGCAGCACTTCCTCTAGATGTGCTCATGGGCTGTGGTTTCTGCACCCTGATTTTGAAAGAAGCCAGTTCAAATAACTCAGTAGACCCACGCACATTCTGTCCATCTGACGCCATGGGAACAGAGATGGGGCACAGAGATGAATGGAAATAACACAAGCAAAAGAAGCAGGGACCTTAAGAGCTCCCTGTTGCTCTGACTTAAAAGCTGCATGAAGTAATTACTCAGAACCTTTATTTTAGAGCTAATTAGGCCCCGAGAAACATTTTCCACCAGGTTAGGGGAAGCACTGATTAAACCTATTTTTCTGGCAGCTTTCCTTGGCGTTCTTTTCACATGTCCATTCTCAATCTCCCCGTAGTTAGTTTTCTCTGCTACCAGCACACTCCACGCAGTCAAAAGAAAATGAAAAAGGTAATCACATGTCAGTGCTTGCCCTTGATTTTTAAATCTTTGCAAAAGATGGGTCAGAACAGAAGGGGGAAGGGCAACACACTAATCTATCTATTGCACAACTATACGTCATGAGTTAATCCAGCAATCTGCAGCTGTTAAGAGTTATAGCACATCAGGAAACCCAACAACCCACCAGGCTTTACAGTACAGGGGGAGGCAAAGGGCAAACTCACCGACCGCACACCACCTGATAGCCACGCTTTACATTTCCACAGATTAACTTCCCTCTTCTCCACTGACTTGCTTCACCATTGTGGGCAAGTGAGAAGGTATTTTTAGCCTCTACCCGTGCAAAGGGCTTCCCTAACCCCCAGCCAGCCTGTTTAGTGCCAACACACATTCATTGTTTCTATAATCAGCAGGTTGCTCACTGGACAGATGCTGGTCACTTTTCACATGGCCAATTCCTTCAGCACCACACAGTTCATGTAGCTTTACTAAGACGAGAAGGTGCAGAGAGCTGCAACAGTGAAGAGAAGAATGAGGGTGAGGTAGAAGAAGTGTGCTGGATCTGGGATGGAAGGGCCCATTACTCACCCACCTGGAGACAACTGGACTGCCACTCCTTCCCTGCCGCCCCCGGAAAGGCATGCAGTCAGGGCCCAGGCCAGCATGGCCACACCGTACTGGTCAGAGACAGCCCTGCTGAAATACTGAGCCCAGTTCTGGGGTGCACACTTTCAAAATGATGTTGACAAAGTGGAACTGGGCCAGGAAAGAGCTAGAAGCATCACTCGCAGCCTGGAAAAGCACCCCTAACAATGGCAGCCGGCGCTCCTTTAGTCTGTGTAGCTTCTCAGAGCGAAGGGTAAGAGCCAACTTGGTCAGAGTCTCGAAGTGCCTATCACAGGGAGAAGAGACCTGGTGCTGCTCCAGGGTCTTTCACCCAGCAGACAAAGGTACAACGGGCAGGAAGGAGACGCTAGGCACATTCAGACTGGAGAAAACGTGCAGGGAGGGAACGGAGCAGTGGACTCGACCACCACCAGATACGGCAAATTCTCTCTCACTGCATCCAGACTCAGTATCTTTCCAGAAAATAAGCTCTAGCTCAGCTACAAATTACTGATGACTGCAGGAATGACAGTGAAATACCAGGGCCCCGCTACGCAGAGGAGTGGATTATATGATCATCACGGTTCCTTCTAGCCATAAAATCTCCGAGTAACCTGAGTCACGAGACACCCTGCAGTCGGCTGTAGAATCCAGGAGAGAAATGCAGGCTCAGAAGCGTGAACCCCCCTCGGTTCCTCCACCAGGGCAAGTCTTCCAAGAATTCGGTCTGAGACAAAACACCACTCATCCCAGAGCTGCTCAGTGACTGACATTTACTTTATTTCCCCGTCCCCCTCCACATCCCTGTGGGCAGGAGCATAGATTGTCCCCTCCGTGAGCCAGTCAGCTAGAACCCTTCGTTAGCTCTTCACCGCTTGCTGCGGGCATCGCTTTCTTTCTGTTCGGGCTCTTTCTGCCTTTCTCCCAGAATGAGCAAGTCCCAGTTCTAAAGCCAGAAGGGACCATTATGAGCATCTAGCCCGATGTCCTGCACAGTACAAGCCAGAGACGGTCGCCCCACGATTCCTGTAGTGCAGGGGATTATCCTTCCCCCCTCAAGCCCGCTCACTTGTGGCCGAACCAGAGCGGCTCTCCGTGCCGAAGCCAAGCCCCCTGCTCCAGGAGGAGGCTCGCAGGGCCTGTCCGCATTAGGACGCTGGGTGGTTGGGTTTTATAAGGGCCCTGCCGGAGCGTGCACACAGAACGGGAGAAGTGGTACTGTAGCTACTCCCGCCTCTCGCGGGTGGACTTTACGAGCCTGTCAGAGGACCCCTCAGAAACCCCCGAGCCCTTCCAGCAGGGTCCTGGGCACGACCCGCGTCTGTCAACCTCCGGCTCCCAGCTTGACTCAAACCTGCGTCATGTCCGAGAGGGAGGAGGCAGCAGCTGCCAGATTCTGGCTGTCTCGAGGCGAGAGGGCACCGAACCCTTTCCGGCAGGCCCTGCTCTGCTCCCTCAGCTCTGGCTCTGAGCCGCCCGCTCGCTCGCCCCAGACTGGTCCCCGACATGGAAACACGGCGGCGTGAGGAGAAAAACCACAACACGGGACTCGGAGACTCAACTCTTGGCATGTGCCCTCACGTGCCCCGCTGCCGGCAGAGACAGCAGCAGGCTCAGCGAAACACAGAGCAAGACTCTCTCGCCACACAGCCACCCCCGCACCCCCCCGCCGGCGCCCCCCCCCGCCACACAGCCGTCCCCGCATGCCCCCGCCAGTGCCCCCCCCCCGCCACACAGCCACCCCCGCACCCCCCCGCCGGCGCCCCCCCCCACCACACAGCCGTCCCCGCATGCCCCCGCCGGTGGCCCCCCCTCGCCACACAGCCACCCCCGCACGCCCCCGCCGGCGCCCCCCCTCGCCACACAGCCACCCCCGCCCGCCACACAGCCACCCCCGCCCGCCCCCGCCGGCGCCCCCCCCGCCACACAGCCGTCCCCGCATGCCCCCGCCGGTGCCCCCCCTCACCACACAGCCACCCTCGCACGCCCCTGCCAGCGCCCCCCCCCTCGCCACACAGCCACCCTCGCACGCCCCACCCCTCACCACACAGCCACCCCCGCCGGCGCCCCCCCCTCGCCACACAGCCACCCTCGCATGCCCCACCCCTCGCCACACAGCCACCCCCGCCGGCGCCCCCCCCTCGCCACACAGCCATCCCCGCACGCACCCCCCTCGCCACACAGCCACCCCCGCTGGTGCCCCCCTCTCGCCACACAGCCACCCTCTCACGTGTCCCGCTGGTGCCCCCCTCGCCACACAGCCACCCCCGCACGCGCCCCCCCCGCCACACAGCCGCCCCCACTGGTGCCCCCCTCTCGCCACCCAGCCACCCTCTCACGTGCCCCGCTGGTGCCCCCCTCACCACACAGCCACCCTCGCACGCACCCTGCCGTGTTCCTTAAGGCATACTCCAGCACCAAAGATCAGCCATGGAGATCTGCACGACAAGCCCCAGGGCTCCTGCTCACTCTGCTGCCCAAGAATTCATACCCACCAGAAATACTCCAGCCCCCGCTTCACCAAGACAGGGATCACGTTTCCTTTCCAGCACGCTGCTCTTCACGCTGTAAACCAGACACTGACCTTCTGCAGTGAGACTCCCATTCCAGGAGTCCCACCAGACAATGCAATACCCCAGCTCTCCTCCCTGAACAGACAATGCCCATAGGGCAGCTCAGTTCTCTGGTTCACCCAGCGCAGAGCCTTGTAAGAGCACGGCTGGGCTCATGGTGAAAGCACAGCTCTGGGATGCAGGAGATCAGAGGTCTGTTCCTGGCACTGGGCCTCAGTCTCCCCATCTGTAAAATGGGGACACAGAGCAGGAGGAAAGCAGCATTGTCGGTCTTCTCTTCAGAGCCAGGCCTCTCTCTCTGCGTCTATGCAGTGCTCAGCAGCCCTGGGACCTTATCTCAGCGGGAACTTCTAGGCACTGCCAGACTACAGGTATATATTGTTCTTGGAGCTGTTCGTTATGCTTCTATACAAGGACAGCGTCCAACTCAATTTGCTGTTCGCATCCATTATTTCTGACACCACATTTAGCTGTCAAGATTCCTAGAGGGTAACAAACCCATGGCCATTTCTCTCTGCTGCACGCTGTGTAGGAATGTCAGGGCAGCCACAGTCGAAGGCTCACCCCCAGCTCAGAACACACAGGCCCTGTTCCTTGGGCCCACACCCAAGGGTGTGGCTCTCCCAGCAGGGCTGGACCGCCGTACCAATGGGGGAGTGCTCTGTAAAATATAAAATCTCAGCCTCCTTCGCCACTGGCTCTGTGACCTGATCGGCAGGCACCACCTTGCTGGGAGGTAGGTAACGACCCTCCTGGGCTTGCAGAGGTCAGAAAACTGTTGTAGAAATGCCCATATGCTAAAGGGTATCCACTAACTCCGGGCACTTGAGCCAAGACATCTTGGGCCTGGTCTCCAGAGATGCCAAGCACTCACAGATCCCATGGACTTCAACACCACCCAGGGGTAGGACAGCAAACGGAGTCAATATAGACCCCATTCCCACCTATTGCATGACCTTAGAACATTCACTTCATCTCTCTGGCTTCAACTTCCCCAGCTGTAGAACGGGGAGACGGATATTTCCCCTCCAGGGTAAAGCGCTTTGGGGTCTATGGCTGAGAACCACTGTGTATGTACGTATTGTTCTCAATTAGGGAGTCAGGCACTTGACAGTGGCCCTTTAAACAGGACCTTTCCCTGCACAGTGACATTGCAATATTTATCTTTGTGCCCCAAATAATCCTTTGAAAAGCCAATACCCCCGCCGCCCCCCCAAACCAAAACACGCACAAGCGCACACATTCTTCAAACAAAGGAGGGGCCCCAAGTCCCAAGAAAGCAGCCCCTTCTGTTCAGGAGACGTGAGCCAGCCTTGGAAGATGCGTCAAAGTTACACTAGAGACATTGTCAAGAAATATTCTTCTTTGTACGAAGAACGGCTGGAACAAATCCCAGCATCCCTCACTGCCCCATACAGATCAGTCTGTTCTGTGTTTAGAGCTTCTTTCTGTATCTTTTACGGGGACGTGCCCTACAGCTTTGTTGTTTCACATTAAGGTAAACCTGTTTATCTGTTGACATCAAAGTCCTTCTCCTCCACTATTGAATAACGATGCAAAAAAACCAACCCAACCCCCCAAAATTTGCAAACACGGCTTCACGATGAGAGAGCTGTGGAATGTGATGCCGCTGATTTTCAAAGCCTTGTTCCGCTTCACCACCCCTTTGCCTCCCATTCACTTCACTGCCATTTGCCCCCAGTCTCTCATGAATAGCTATAACCTGTTCAAACAGCAGCGAGATCAAGCAGAAGGGGGGGGGGGGGGAGTGTTTTAGTCACTACTTTCAGCCTTTGTCTCTCTCTTCCCAGGCTACGGTAGAGTCCTTGTCGTCCAACATGCATCGTTCGTTCACTGCTTGTACACAAAGGCTTGCTCCCCAAATGTCTGTTTTCCCGAAATTACCAGATTTTCCTCTTCAAAGGAGACAAGCCAAAGACCGATGGTGGTAAGTGGAAGTAGATCAGAGCCCCACTGTGCTAGGGGCTAGGTAAAGACAAGTTCAAAAGAGGGTCGACTCCCGCTGCGCTTCCCCAGCTCCCTGATCTGTATAACGCCCCGCCACGATGAGGTAGGGCGGATGAAACAATCCAAGGGTCCCCCCGCACTAGAGCCTTCCCAGGTAACGTGTCAGCAAGTGCAAAGAACACAGGGCTGGGGACACGTGGAGCAAACTGCAGCCTGACCTCCAGAGCGCCTGGCAAAACTCCTGGACGAGGAGAGCAGCTGCAGTTTACAAGGTCTAATGGGAAGCAGCTGCCCGGACACATTTCTGCGACTACGAAAATGCATCCCCTCCAGCTCGCGGCATCCCTCCCACACAAGCGGACTCGGACTTCCCTCGATCAAGTAGTTTAGCAAAGAGTAACCGGGGGCAGGGCGTCTTCCTTGGAAACCATCTATTTGTGCATTCTGGAAGCCTCCATCTTGTCTGGCTACTGCAGCTTGTCTCTGTTGACGACCCAGTAGAAGCAGATCTGTCTGTCGCTCACTAGCAGCCGATTTTGCTAAAGCCTAAGACCCCTTCTCTCTGCCATACCAGTGCCTTGGATCTGCATGTCCCCCCCAGGGCGGGCAGCATCACCCTTTGAGAACCACTGCTAAGCAGAACATGCGCTGGAGTGATTCACCTCCAGCCAGGGTTTCCAGACGGCCGCTGCCCGCACTGGTGTGCTCCTGTCAACAAAGCCAAGCAGCGCAGACAGTCTATTATGCACACTGCATACTAACTACTGCCTTCAGTGACAGCAACGTGACACTGGGCTGCGAGTCCCAGCTTCGCTCGGCCTGCAAAAGCTGTGCCGTATTTACTGACAGGAGTTATACTCCAGGGGCTCACACGCAAACCTCATTCAAAAAAGCCTTCACATAAAGAGTCGGCTGATTTACACATTTTCTGAGAGGAGACAAAGGAGGCAGCGGCTGGGGGAGTTTGGTGCAGTGGACAATCAAATAGCTGCTGAATGGACACAATCCAACTAAGAATTAGGCAGTTTGGAAAGCAAGTTAGTTGCTAACCAGACCTCTGTGACGCTTTCACACACCCACGCTGCATTAGCCTGCCTGCTTTAATGCTGCCCAACTCCAGGTCCCTTCTGATTTCATTTTTTTTCTTTTGCCCCCAAACAGCTTCTGAGAAGCAAGTTTTCCTATCAGAGAAATCCCTGAACCATTTACACCGGGGCAAAGATTTTGCACACATGCCCCAGTTTCGCAGTCTGGCTGCACAAGGGGCAAATAAGGAGAAAACGGAAAGAGGAATTGGAGCGTGTGTGTGTGTGTGTGTGTCCGTGTCCTGCAGAACAAGAGACCTGACCTAGAAAAAGGCAGAGCTTTCTGCTGCCCCCTAACGTGCATATCATCTAACACTTACAGCATGTGTGCTTCAAATGAGAAAGGAGAGATACACAGCTTTGTGTTTACTCCCTAAAACACCCCCACATGCACACACGCACGCACACACAGGAGAATACCATCCACAGTCAGGCTGTGCAGGCCACAGAAACAGTGTCGGGAAGGAGCTCAGGCCCAGCCAGCCCTTTGAGCCTGTTCCTGGGACTTATACAGAGCTTCCCCACAATGACATTTCTTTCCCAGCTCCTTTCCCCGTAGGGCACGCTGGCTGCATTTGGCAAACAAGCAGTCACAGACGACATTTCATGTTGATCTGGGCAGTACCCATGGGTTCAGTCAAAGGATAAAAAAAAACCTGTTTCACCCGATATGAAGTCAGACGGTGGAACCGCACCATGGGAACGACGCTGAAGTGAACAAAGGGACTGGATATTTACGTGGGGAACATGAATGTCCAGAGTTGTTAGAACAAAGACTCGTGGAAGGGATATTAAACCTCATGCTGCAAGGCTCAAGCCAACCTCTGACTAGCAGCAGTTACACAGATTATCCCACCCCGTCTCTGCAGGGTTCTTACCCCTCCTCTGAAGCACTGGGTGCTGAGCACTGTCAGAGACAGGGCACTGGGCTAGATGGACCTGGGCTCTGATCCAGTCTGGCAATTGCCATGTTCCATTGCACCACAGGAGCCATCTCTGCTCCCCGACACCCCCGAGCTCTGACTCCCTCTGCCGGACCACGGCAACGCTGCACCGACCCAGCAGATGACTTCCAAAGTGGAAACCACACACTGTGGGTCAAGGTTATCAATACCAAGGACTGCACTGCCGAGGACACATTACAGGACCAAACATTCGCCCACGGAACATGTGATCGGACGCACAGGGATGGCTTGCCTAGTTACTGGATGCCCTCCAGGATGAGAACTAAAATCATAGCTAAGGAAATAAATTCATCTCCTGGTCTTGGCACCCCTCGTGGGAAGCAGTGAATAGCAGCAGCCAAAGTCTAGGGAATAAAGGCTCAAAAGGGCAAAGCAACAGAAATGCTGTTAGATACCAAATCTAGTCACTATGAATTCTTGGGTTTATTGACCTTGGGCAAATTTGCCAATCCTTTTGTGTAGCATGAAGGTACAAAACACGAGGAAGTTATAAGACTAGCTGCCATATAGCTAGAGAACATATGCAAGTAATAGCGTGTGATCTGCATACACAGAACAATGGTGCAGACAAGGGACCTAAGGCAGTCGTGCGCACACAGAAGGATCCGGAAAAGTGCCTTGGGAAGGATAGAGAGGACTGGGACTAGTCACAGAATTTGAGATTTTGCTTTCTAATTTTAGTCTGATGGCTCCTGCAGTCTGGAACAGCCTCCATCCATCTCCCTGCCTCCTGAGCTCTCCAGCTCAGTTCACATCTCTGCTAGCAATCCCCCTTCTCCCTCGCTGCCGCCTTCTCTCCCTAGGTTATCAAGGGAGTGGTAATTTTGTAAAGCATTTGAGACACAGCTTGTACTCAGAGAAGCTGGGAGCATATTTACAATAAGCAGCATTTAAAAATAACTTTGTAATTTCAACAGGAATAAAAGGGGGGGGAATCATACAAAAACTAAATGAAACGAACATCTGAAAATGAAAGACAGCATACAAGCGGAGTTGTAACACACACATTGTTGTTGTCGGTTTAGCCTGGGTGCAGGCAGAGCTTCCCAGCAGAGGACGCACAAATTGTTCTGCTAGTCAGGCAGATTTTATTTCTTCTTGCCATCACTTTCCACAAAGGGAGAGTGATCAGGTCAGTCAATATGGTGTGACTGACACTACACACATACACAGGAAATCCATCTTTCCTACCTGTCCCACCATATGCCAACCAGAGCCCTGAAAACCGTCCACTTCATTGTGTTCCCAGTCCCCAACTAATCCAGCTATTTCTGGGTCCTGTTTTAAAGGAACTCACTCGCAAAGCATATCATGGAGAATCATAGAATATCAGGGTTGGAAGGGACCTCAGGAGGTCATCTTGTAACAGGGCACAGGCTTAGGCTCTGCTTCGTATGGAAACAACTCTCCAGAAGGACTGGCTACTCTTTCTTACACAAGAAGCTCACAGCCCGTGCCATGCAGCCATCCTGGTTTATGTGGCTACCTTGGACAATTGCAAATCTGGCTGAAGTCACAACTGTAACATGCCTGGAGCACTAGCCATTTAATCTCTGCTGTATTACCTTTCAGTACTCAGGAGAGACAACATCCCTGTAGATCAGCGGTCCCCAAACTTTTCAGGGTCACACCCCTCCCCTTACCCTCTCCTCATCCCCGCCCCAGGAGCCGGGGCTGTGGCTCGAGATTGGGGGATGCAAACAGGAGTAAGGGGGCCGAGGCTGGGGCCCCAGCTGGAGGTGAGTCTGGGGCCGGAAGCAGGGCCTGAGCAGAGCTGGGGGTGTGGCGTGGCAGGGTGGGCCCTGACCCCCCAAACATTCATCAGCACCCTCTAGGAGGGGCACACCCTTCATCTTGGGGAACCTCTGCGTTAGATCTATAATGTATAGCTGCCAAATATATTTCTGAAATACAAGTCATGGGGGTTTAATATAACACCCATTTAAAAACAAAACAAAACACAATACAGAGGTAAGGGAATATAAAAGAACCTCTTCGTTGCAGGGTTAAAGCCAAATTATTCATTGTCACCAACCACTCTATAAATAAAAGGATCCTAGAATCATAGAAGATTAGAGTTGGAAGAGACCTCAAGAGGTCATCTAGTCAAACTCCCTGCTCAAAGCAGGATCAGCCCCAACTAAATCATCCCAGCCAGGGCTTTGTCAAGCCTTAGAAACCTCTACGGATGGAGATTCCTCACCTCCCTAGGTAACCTACTGCAGTGCTTCACCACCCGTCTAGTTTCAGAAATAGTGTTTCCTAATATCCAACCTAGACCTCCCCCACTACAATTTGAGACCATTACTCTTTGTTCTGTCATCTGCCACCACTGAGAACAGCCGAGCTCCATCTCTTTGGAACCACCCTTTTGTTGTTCCTGTGCCCTCAATAAGGCTTCTTTAAAATACAGCCAGCTCTCCTGGACTCCCTTCCCCCTCATATTAGCCTCCCAGGGGAGCACACAATCATAGAAGATTAGGGTTGGAAGAGACCTCAGGTGGTCATCTAGTCCAATCCCCTGCCCAAAGCAGGGATCCTGCCCATCAGTTCCCTGAGGGAGTCAAAGTCTGCTTTTCTGAAGTATTCTGCTGCTCTCCTTTCTTCCCTGTGTCAGGATCCTGAACTCGACCATCACATGGGTCACCGCTGCCCAGGTTGCCACCCACTTCTACCTGTCCTACCAATTCTTCGGTTTGTGAGCAGCAGGTCAAGAGGAGCATGGCCCCTAGCTGGTTCCTCCAGCACTTGCACCAGAAAGTTGTCCCTAATACTCTCCAAAAAAAAACTTCCTGGATTGTCTGTGCACTGCTGTATTGCTCTTCCAGGAGACGTCCGGGTGATTGAAGTCCCTCATGAGAACCAGGGCCTGTGATCTGGAAACTTCTGTTAATTGTCTGAAGAAAGCCTCGTCTACCTCATCCTCCTGGTCTGGTGGTCTATATCACAAACACCCACCACGACATCCCTCTGGGAACAATAATGTCACTTTTCAGGAGCCTCTGTGGCCACCTTTCACCCTAAGAGTAGTAAGAAACTAAATCTCTACATATTGTGTACAAAGAACACTTATAATCCTGCTCTGCTAGTCCATGGACTCCCTGAGCAGAACAGGGCTGAGCACGAAGATGAAACCCCCCATGCTCCTTGGGAAATGCCACACAGCCAAGGAGGGAGGGGTTTGAGAGGCTTGGAAGACTCCATGTTCCAGAGAGTTTCCTGTTTTCCCATAATTATAACTCTAAATGCCACCTCCATTGTAACTGAAGGGTTGCAAGTAGTCTTGTAGAAAGTGCTCTCGCTAAAGGGACTGAACACTTACAGCAGAGCTCAAGTAAGTTAACCCTGTTAGTATTCCATTTAAGGGTAACTTCCAGAGGGCAGTAGCACAGATTACGTTTAATTTGATTTGTAAGAGATTATTATAGGACTGGCTGTTTCCAGGGATCAGTAGTTAGCTATGTGGCCTCTCGGTCACAGATTCAAACCTGATCTGGGTCAGCAGTGAGTGAAAGGTGTTTCCACCTTATGTGTACCGGCTTCCCCTCTCTGGGAAATGAGCGAGCAATCTCAATCCCGTGCCAAAGGAAAGTGTACCCACCCGCAATGGGCATTCCTGCGGACACTGGCAAAAGAGAGAAAACTTGATATCCTCTCTCCCCAAATGGCCATGCCCTCTAAATCAGGGCCAGGAGGGCACAGAGGTAAAGAAGGGGGGCTTTCTTTCACATGCATTTCATCCTGCTCCCTGTCATTCTCTACCCGTTTCCCAAACAGAGTGGGCATTAAATATTCAGCTCCTGCCATGCGGAGCCCAGAAATGTACTTGACAGTTCAACATGCCTCTCTCTGGGCTGTCCCCATTCTGCTGATAAAGACTGGACTCTAGCCTCCAGAGCTGTCAGCCTGGCTCCTTTCACAAGCTCTTTATGCTCCCTTAGATCATCGCTTTAGGTTCTCTCACTGGTTAATTGTTCCCTTTGTGCCCTATGCAGGGGCCGAACGGGAACTGGGGCTGTAAGCGCAAAGCAATGCGGTCAGTCTCCTTACAGAGCTGATAATCTTAGAATTGCAGGGTTATGCCAGAGTTATGAAATATTCCAAAACCGAGGGCAGCAATTCCAGTATTTACCCTCTCTTACAGTAAAAGCGCTCTGGCCCTGTCCGAAGCAAGGCTGATGGATTTTGATGTAAGTAATGAGACCTGACCACACTGAGCTGGTTTGGTAAGAGAAAACCATGCTAGATTACATCATAGTCTCTCAGAGTGAGACAGTGAGTCAGGGGACAGCGGTCATGTCCCACAGAGGGCTGCAAGCAGTGGAGCACTCAGGTCCCGATTCAACAAAGCACTTAAGCAGCCCGTAGGAATAGCCATGTGCTTAAAGCTAAGGCAGACACTGAAGTGCAGTGTTGGATCAGGGTCAGCTCTTGTAGAAATGATCCCTGTAAGACCAAGGATCGGCAGAGACCTCAGAGCACAAACCTAACAGGGTGGATTCCATATTCTAGACATTCACAGCCACACACTCACCACCCTTAATCTCCATAGAACATGCCTGGTTCCATCCCTCCCCTGCATGCAAGCGAAAATAACCTTATAAAGGCTGCTGCAGCCTCTGAGAATTTTGCCTTGGCAACTAGTAGGATGGATGACTCACCTGGCAGCCAGATATCAGTTACAAGCCCAGCAACCGACCCCCCAGCCGTATCAAGACGGCCCTATCCATCAAGTCAGGAAACACATCAGGCAGATGACATTGCAAGAATACCAGCCCTAATGAGAATACACTGAGTAGTTCACTGAACCCTATTTCTCACTACCCGCTGGGAGACCAGAACGGAGTTCCAAGGACGAGCGCTCTAGAGGAAAGAGATCATGGCAGATTTTTTGCACAGCTCCTTTCCGTAAGGAGTATTGTGGCACTCTTGGCAGCTTAGACATTGCATTTGCCCAATATGAGAATTCTAGACAGGTTTATTATGTGCCCATGGCCACCAGAGAATAGAGGGTTGGGTTTTTGTGTTTTGTTAAAGTTTAGGCTCCAAGTCTTAGCTGGCACTAGAATATAGTTCTCAATTAATTCTTCCCATATACTTCACAATGTGGAATCTCTTTCTACAGCCTGGCATGAGACACTGAGTTAGGCTGTTCTTCTGCTGTACAACGCTTTCATTTTCCAAAAAGGGAAGTCACGGCACCTGAAACAACGCAGGTGTTAAGAGAAGAAAGCACCACGGTGATTCGCTAGCCTGACCTTCTGCACAGAACAAGCCAGAGAAACTCTCCCAGGGATTCCTGCAGTGGAGGGAATGGTTCTTCCCCACTGCACAACCATCATCCACGCCAATAACCTGTGGTTGAACTAGAGCATATATTTGATAAACAGACACTCCATGCTCATTAGGGTGGGATTTTCAAAAGATAATAATGGGGTTAGGCGCATAAAATCCCATTGATGTTCATGCCTAAATTCTTAGGTGCTTCTGAAACTCTCCCTAGAGATTTCCCATAATGACGACTTTACCACTTCCCTCCAAACACTATTCCACTGGTTGATAGTTCAGTTTGTCCAGCTCCTACTTCCAGCCCCTGAACCTCATATGACATTGTCCACTATATTAAAGGGCCATTAACGTCAGATATCTTCATCTAGATCTCCTTTCTGTTTGAAAACAGACAGAGAGCTCCTTTAGTCTTATTAGAAGATGTATTTCCCCAACCACACGTCATGGTTCTCATGGCTGAGTCCTTCCTAGATGCATAGTACCCTTTTTAAGAAGTGTGAACCCCAGAACTGGACACAGTTTTCCAGTTGTAGTCTCACTAATCCCACATACAGAGGTAATACCACCTCCCTGACCCCAGGCGATATTCCTGTGTTTATACAACCAAATATCAAATTATCCCTTCCTGTTAAAACTGGTTATTTACCAGGATCCCTAAATCCTTTTCAGATTCACAGCTTTCTAGGATACAGTCCCCCATGCTGCAAGTATGGCCAACATTCTCAGCTCCTAGACCTCTGTACACCCCTTCTTCTCTCCTTAATCCAAGTTCTTTATAGACTTTTCACTACAAGGCAAAGGCAGCTATCTGGTGGCCAGTGCATTAACAGCATTCCTGAAAAGGGGTTACTTAGGTTTCAACTTTGGGATCCTCTCTCCAACTCCATGAAAGAAGCATTTCCACCACTGCCAAACCAGTACATTTTAAAAGGGCAATCATCTAATGAAAAATTAATCAATGCTCTGCAAGGAAAGAGAGCCCTCCTTTACTCCAGACAAGCACAGACACTGCCATCTTCCCATGCTCTCTATCCCCAGGAGCGTGTGCTGGGAGTTACAAATGCAGCGTGGTCCCATTCCGATTCAAGCTGGATCAGTGACAGATCCAGGGAATCACGAGGCACATCTCCCTGAGTCACAAAGTGCTAGAACCTCTCCAGCGAGCACTGGATTACAGGAGCGTTATTTGCTGGCTGGCCTCACTGCATTTCTTTGGCTCTCCCACCAGACGCAGCAAGCTAGCCAACAGCCAGGGCCGGATTTCCAGTTAGGTACAGCAGGCAAGTGCCTAGGGGCATCGGCATTCTAGGAGCATCTAAAAGTTAAAAATGGGTTAAAAGTTTCATTTTTTTACATGAAGGTCGGCTGCACTGAAGATGCTGGGCCTAGGGGCCCGTAAGGTGTAAATCCAGCCCTGCCAACAGCTAAGGAGGCTGAACTCTCTGGGAGTTAACAGCAGCAGCAGGGAACGGAGCATAGATCTAGCATTTAAGAAAAGTCACAATCCAAGCGCTTCTCTCTCAAAGCTTGTACTGATGCTGAAAAACACGGAGATTTAGGGCAAAGTTCTCAAAAACAGGGGGCCCAAAGCTGGACTCCTTCAGGGATTTGAAGAGCAGAGGCCTGGCTTTCAGAAGCCCAGAGAACTAGTGAATCAAGTTAAAGTATGGATTGGATGAATGGACTATAAGGTGGATAGAAAGCTGGCTAGGTTGTCGGGCTCAACGGGTAGTGATCAACGGCTCGAAGTCTAGTTGGCAGCCGGTATCAAGTGGAGTGTCCCAGGGGTCGGTCCTCGGGCTGGTTTTCTTCAAGATCTTCATTAATGATCTGGAGGATGGTGTGGATTGCACCCTCAGCAAGTTCGCAGGTGCCACTAAACTGGGGGGACAGCTAGATACGCTGGAGGGTAGGGACAGGATACAGAGGGACCTAAACAAATTGGAGGATTGGGCCAAAAGAAATCTGATGAGGTTCGGCAAGGACAAGTGCAGAGTCCTGCACTTAGGACGGAAGAATCCCATGCCCTGCTACAGGCTGGGGACCGACTGGCTAAGCAGCAGTTCTGCAGAAAAGGACCTAGGGGTCACAGTGGACGAGAAGCTGGCTATGAGTCAACAGTGTGCCCTTGTTGCCAAGAAGGCCAATGGCATATTGGGCTGCATTAGCAGGAGCATGGCCAGCAGATCGAGGGAAGTGATTGTTCCCCTCTATTCAGCACTGGCAACGCTACATCTGGAGTACTGCGGCCAGTTTTGGGCCCCCCACTACAGAAAGGAGGTGGGCAAACTGGAGAGCGTCCAGCAGAGAGCAACAAACATGATTAGGGGGCTGGGGCACATGCCTTACGAGGAGAGACTGAGGGAACAGGGGTTATTTAGTCTGCAGAAGAGAAGAGTGAGGGGGGATTTGATAGCAGCCTTCAACTACTTGAAGGGGGGTTCCAAAGAGGATGGATCTAGACTATTCTCAGTGGTGGCAGATGACAGAACAAGGAGCAATGGTCTCAAGTTGCAATGGGGGAGATTTAGGTTGGATATTAGGAAACACTATTTCACTAGGAGGGTGGTGAAGCACTGGAATGGGTTCCCTAGGGAGGTGGTGGAATCTCCTTCCTTAGAAGTTTATAAGGTCAGGCTTGACAAAGCCCTGGCTGGGATGATTTAGTTGGGGTTGGTCCTGCTTTGAGCAGGGGGTTGGACTAGATGACCTCCTGGGGTCCCTTCCAACCCTGATATTCTATGATTCTATGAATCCCCAATGAAGTCAGCTGGGGGTGCCCTGGGCTCAGCCTGACCCTAGGTAGGCATCTGACACTGCAGATCTGGAAGCCAGGGTTGAACGTTTCCACCATAACTCGTATAACACAAATCATACCATGCTGAGTATTACAGAGATAAAACCCCATGGCTTTTGCATTTTTGAAGCAAATTGTTTTTATTTTGCTTTGCTCAGCGTTTGCCATCCATACCTGCCCCGCCCAGCCAGCAGATATGTCCCAGAGCCTCTCTCTTGCCACACAAGAAGCAGGGCTGGGCTGCCAGGATGTGCAGCAGTTCTGAAGAATGAACAAGTAGCTAGTGTCTGCTAGCCCAAGCAGCCGGAAGCCTTTGACCAGCCCTGAACCCAAGTGCTCAGACTGCAGAGAGGGGCTAAGGCAGCTCATTGTGCTTTACGTTAGGCCAGCACTCCAGGATCATAGCTTCCCAGATCACCTCTGACATCCCCTGTAGACTGTCACTTGTTAAATTACTGCCAACAGCAAGGAGATACCGCAATCGCAACGCATTGGTAGAAAAGCCCTGGAGATTTGCCTCTTCATCTCCTCTCTGCCAGGGGGTTCACCCTCTCTCTCGCACATCGGCAGCAGAGAGCCGACAGGGAAGGGGCGCTGTGTGCCTGTGAATGTGAAGGGGTGCACTGGGCCCTTCTTCAGGCAGTGGGGAAAAGGAGATTAGGCCCGTGTGGAAAGAATACTAGCTTGTGCCCGATCCGGTCACTAAGGCGAGCACCGAGAACTCTCCAGGCAGCTCCTGAGGCAGGCGCCTTGCTTTAGAAGCAAATTGTTTCCAACATCTCGGCTTCTGCGCCAGCCAGGTGAGGGTGAGACCCAGGAGGTGTTGCTTCCTGCAGCACACGTGGCATTTTAATCCCACGTAAATTAAGCAAGAGCCAAGGGGGGGGGTCATAGAAAGCAGGACGCGAAGGCAGTGAAAAATTACACTTACACCTTTCTGCAAGGGGTTGAAAGGAGGAACAAAATGATCTCTCCTTTACTACACTCCAAAGCAACTGCCAATGTCAGGTTTTATAAGAGGGCACGGCCACGTAGAGTCACACCGTCCACTTGGAGCTGCATTTCATTATGTTGTGGGGGGGGCATCTCGCTCCCTTCAGTCCAGCAAGCCTCTCTCCTCTCCATGCACATGCCTGTGTTAGAGCCTTTAGTTCAGGGGTGTTCAAACATGTGGTCTGCCCTTATGAGCCCCTTCCCGTTTCACCCACGCTCCAGTCACTGCGGGAATCGCTGGGGATGAGGTAATATCTGTTACTGGACCAACTTCTGCTGGCAAGAGAGACATGAAGAACTCTGTGTGGCCTGAAAGCTTGTCTCTCACCCCAGAAGTTGGTCCAATAAAAGCTATTCCCTCCCGCACCTTGTCTCTCATATATCCTGGGACCAGCCTGGCTAGAACAACCCTGTGCACAACAGTGGAAGGGGAGGGTTAGTTACGGACCTGAACAGTGTCTAAGACAGCAGGTGTTCTGGAAAACAATCACACTGCCATCCTTGCCAACCCGCCCTCCCCATTTCCCTGCACACGCTGCCAGGGCTCCTGTCTTCCTGTCCCACGGGGGCTCTATCCCCTGCGAGGCTCCTGACTCCAGTCTGAGCCCCAGCTCCAGGACCTTCCCTTCTTGTCGCAGCGCCTTCTGCTGGACGCAGATGATGCCGCCTCCTCTTGCTCCAGCTGCTTCACAGGGAATCCAGGTTTCTATGCACCGCAGAGGCAGCTGGGAGAGAAGAGGGGCCAGCCCTCTGGGTCCTTGCCTGCTCTCCAGGAGTACATCACGGACCACCATTTCAGGATGGCTGCTCTACTCCACAGACAGGCTCTGCTTGAAGCACACGTAACAGTGTGCTTCCAACACACAGTCCTACAGAGCCCCACAACCGGCCAAGCTGGGGGAGCTGAGGGGGTAGGAGCCAATGCATTGCACTGCTGGAAAGAAGACTGCCCCAGCCGGAGCGCAGGGCTGCTGTAACTGCAAGGGCTCCAACCTTCTCTGCCGGGGCTGGAATGTATTGTTTTACACAGCTCATCTAACTGACACTCTGGGGCTGGTTCTGCTCAGGCCATGTCAAAGGACCAGGAATCATCAACCCAGGACTCTGGCAAGGATTGCCTTGGGCAGGGCGCTTGGTGGGTGTACCCCAGCTCGCAGGCCTCCAACGTGGCAGCCCCTGGGCCCTCACGTGCTGGGGCAGGCCTTGGGCACACAGCATACTCAGTACCCCCCCACCGGTGGCAGTTCTCAGGGGACAAGGGAGAGCAGGCCCCAGCTGAGACCAAGGAACTGTATCACAGAATATCAGGGTTGGAAGAGCCCTCAGGAGGTCATCTATCCAACCCCCTGCTCAAAGCACGATCAATCCCCAGCTAAATCATCCCAGCCAGGGCTTTATCGAGCTGGGCCTTAAAAACCTCTAAAGAGGGAGATTCTACCACCTCCCTAGGTAACCCATTCCAGTGCTTCACCACCCTCCAAGTGAAATAGTTTTTCCTAATATCCAATCTAAACCTCCCCCACTGCAACTTGAGACCATTACTCCTCGTTCTGTCATCTGCTACCATTGAGAACAGTCTAGAGCCATCATCTTTGGAACCCCCTTTCAGGTAGTTGAAAGCAGCTATCAAATCCCCCCTCATTCTTCTCTTCTGCAGACAAAACAATCCCAGTTCCCTCAGCCTCTCCTCATAAATCATGTGTTCCAGTCCCCTAATCATTTTTGTTGCCCTTCGCTGGACTCTTTCCAATTTTTCCACATTCTTCTTGTAGTGTGGGGCCCAAAACTGGACACAGTACTCCAGATGAGGCCACACCAATGTCGAAGAGAGAGGAACGATCACGTCCCTCGATCTGCTGGCTATGCCCCTACTTATACATCCCAAAATGCCATTGGCCTTCTTGGCAACAAGGGCACACTGCTGACTCATATCCAGCTTCTCATCTACTGTCACCCCTAGGTCCTTCTCTGCAGAACTGCTGCCGAGCCATTTGGTCCCTAGTCTGTAGCGGTGCATGGGATTCTTCCATCCTAAGTGCAGGAGTCTGCACTTGTCCTTGTTGAACCTCATCAGATTTCTTTTGGCCCAATCCTCTAATTTGTCTAGGGCCCTCTGTATCCTATCCCTACCCTCCAGCGTATCTACTTCTCCTCCCAGTTTAGTGTCATCTGCAAACTTGCTGAGGGTGCAATCCACGCCGTCTTCTAGACCATTAATGAAGATATTGAACAAAACCGGCCCCAGGACTGACTCTTGGGGCACTCCACTTGATACCGGCTGCCAACTAGACATGGAGCCATTGATCACTGCCCATTGAGCCCGACGATCTAGCCAACTTTCTATCCATTCATCCAGCCCATACTACTTTAACTTGCTGGCAAGAATACTGTGGGAGACTCTATCAAAAGCTTTGCTAAAGTCAAGGAATAACAGGTCCACTGCTTTCCCCTCATCCACAGAGCCAGTATCTCATCATAGAAGGCAATTAGGTTAGTGATGACTTGCCCTTGATGAATCCATGCTGACTGTTCCTGATCACTTTCCTCTCCTCTAAGTGCTTCTGTAACTGTAACTGGCTGCCAGCTCTCAGCTTCCCCTCCTGCCAACAAAGTGCTGTTCACACCGGGACTTGTCGTCGGCAAAACTTGTGTCTTTCAGGGGGGTGTTTTTTCAACACCTCTGAAAGACTAAAGTTTTGTCGTTCAGTTCCCAGTGCAGACAAAGCCTTCATCTTTCTGTTGAAGAGCTCACAGAATAACGAACAGTTTTCCCTCCCTTTCCATTTCTGAGAGCAGCGCAGTAGGACATAACACAGTCCAAAGCAAACAGTGAGCAGGCAGGACAGCTGTTAACTGAGTGTAAACACTGAAGAAACCAGTAACAAACTCCTGATGATCTCACAATGCTCCGTGCGAAGGACACTGTGAGCAAACAGGCTTTAAAACTATCCCACCCTGGAATTTAAAAAAAAAGCAGCAGTCGTTTAAAACTGGGATTGCTGACCTGGAGGAAGGGCGTATCCACTGAGACAGAAATAGGATCAAAATCAGACTGTAAAGCTTCTGAAGCCAAGGAGAGGAAACGCTGCCTTCCGCCTTGCATTGCTGAGCGCTGCCCAGGCCCCAGAGGAAGACGTGTTCCTGCCTCACAGACACACACTGGGGAGCTGGAGGAGGGCCCATGTCTGAAGGTTGTGGGAATGTTCTTGGCCCCTCAAGGTCTGTGCCTGCAGGGAATTATCCCGGGGAGGCTGTACGGAGAAGGGGCAGGTTTTCATGCAGTGGTTAGGCTGTAAGCTTAGAGGCAGGGAGCGGAGTGAGTGTAGCAGAGATGGGCAGTGCCATCCCAGTGGGGCCTGGAGCTCGATGCACAGGGCAATGGGTAGCTAATGAAGGTTTTGGGC
Source organism: Lepidochelys olivacea (assembly GCF_965140295.1). Lineage (NCBI taxonomy): Eukaryota > Metazoa > Chordata > Testudines > Cheloniidae > Lepidochelys > Lepidochelys olivacea. The sequence continues at coordinate 79,243,928 of NC_140421.1, read as the reverse complement.
AGCGGCGTTCTGCAAAGGGCACACAATTAGTAGTGAGAAGGCCAGAAAGGAGGGAGCTGCAGTTGTAATGTGAAAGACAGCCAGAGCAGGGGCAAGGCTTGGAGAGGAGAGGCCAGGGGAGATGGCAGAGTGGGAGAGGCTGGCGCTGGAAACGTTCAGTGGGCATTGTCCCTACTGAGTTGGCAGCCAAAGCCAGAGAGCAAGTGAGGACGCGTGGCGAAGCCGAGCAGACCGATGGCATGACCGCGAGGCTGACGAGCTGCAAGCAGGGGGTGCTGCCGGAGCTGCCCAGGGAACCGTCTGAGGGAAAAGAGAACCAGGAGAGCAGCCGCAGAGCCCGAGGAGGAAGGAAGCAACTGCGGGGAGCAGGAGATCCAAAAGGACACTGGAAGAGTGGAGGGGCTGGGACATAGGAAGGACAGTCGAGGATCTGGCAGGAGCAGCGACTGTGGGGGCAGGAAATGGCCCCCAGGGCGTCTCAGGCAGGGCGAGCTGGAGAGAAGCCCAGGCAGGGGGAATAGGCTGAGAGAGACAGACAGCTGGCCACGCAGGCCCATGGACAGAGCCCTCTCACCAGCACTGCCCTCACCCCGGGACCCATGCCACTGGGTCCGAGCGGCTTCTTCTGCCGGACGCTGATCTCCGTCCCCGCTCCTTCTCCCCTCACTCACCCATCTCGCGGTAACCCAGGACTACAGCAGAGCTAGTGTCATCTCAGGGCTAACTCCCAGGCAGGGCCAAGGCTAGCCCGCCAGAGGCCAGGTGGGTCCTCATAACTGGGTCCTCCACAGCATCGCCTCCACAGAGCCACCTTTGCAGTCGTGCCCTGGGCCATGCGGGGCTAGACTCTCTGAGCCCAGAGGGGGTGCGGTGGCTAGCACGTGCGCTGAACCACGCAGGGCCAGTATGATGCCCTTGGCTCACTGAGCAGTGCCTTACTCCTAGCGTGAGCAGGGCGAATGCAGAATCCTACCCCCAGAGAGCTCCCCTCTGGCAGGCACAGAGCTCCCTTCCCAGCCAGCCTCCCGGCTGAGAACGAATTCAAAGCCAGGCAATGCCGCGCAATGGGGGGCAGGAGGGAAGTCATGTGCACTTTGAAGAACTCCAGTGCCCGGTAAATAACTTAGCTGCCTCCTTCCGGTACCTGCTCCATTCTCTAGGCCTGGGAACAGCAACAAGCCCCAGAAGGAGAGCGCGACGGAGAGGGAGACCACAGCCCCACACAGCTAGACACAGCGTCTGGCTCTGGAGAGCCATGAGGAGAGACGGTGGGTGCAGAGTTCCACGTGCGGAGCTTAGGAAGCCCCAAGGGTTTAGAGGCCATCATTGACCTGGCAGAATGGGGATTACAGGCCCGCTAGAACAAGCGATCTGGCTGCAGGTAGCATTGCACCTATCCCTGGGACAAACGCTCAGGAAAGGCAGTTTCTTCACTTGGCTTCTCCCTATAGCTGGATCGAAGAGATACAAGAGGTTCTGTACGTCTCCTGGACAGAGGATCCCTGGACCCCAAGGGGCTGCCGGGATGAGCCTGCCCGAGGCAGAGAAGCGACGGGTTTCGATGGGAATCTTGCGGGAAGCTTTTCAGGGTGAGGGCAGCGCATGAAGAGCAAGGAGGGAGCTGGACACACGGGGGTGGAACATTCTCACCCCCAGAGGTGCCGGAGGGAGAGGAACGGAGCACGGCAGGTGTAATTCCCATGGAGCCGTTCAGCCACAGCTTCGCCATCATGGCCCCAGGACCACAGAGAAGAGTCCATACGGGTTCAGAGCGGCTCCACCGGCTGGCCAAGCGCCAGATTCAGATCCACAGACAGAGCGAAGGCCCTGACCTGCCCATCTCCTGTTGGATCCCTTCAGGGGTTACCTGAGCGGCTGAACAAAGGAGGCTGACTTACTCCCTCCTGAAAAGCAAACAGAGCTCGGGTGGGGAATCCACTTGGGACGGCAGCGCCTCTCTCTCGTGCCCAAGGGGGACTCGCTTCTGTTACACACACGAGCGTGGCCGTGGAGAAAGGCTTCCTGGACCCTGAGAAAGTGACGGCCCCGCTCCGGGGAAGAAATGAAATTGGGAGCTGGGATCCGAGCCTAGGACACGCAGACATGGAGCTGCAGAGTCAAAAAATGCCCTGCACCACCCAGAGCCTGCTGCTGGCCCGGCCTGGCGAACAGCGAGATGAGCAGTGCTGATGAGTTCAGCCGAGGGCCCCGACAAGTGTTTTCCCAGCTGAGCCGCCAGCCGCCCTACTGCTGGGCCTTGGCTTGTGACTAAGCTCCCCCCCGTGGGTCAAGGCAGCATTGCAGCCTCACCGCCTCCACCCTTCCTTCAGCAAAGGCCGACTCTCGCCCACAGACCGTCTGCTCCCCCACATCAATGCAAGACGCCCCCGGGCAGGGAAGAGCAGCCACCCACGTGGCCCGTTTTATACCTCTCGTACGTTACAAGCTGCTACCCGCCAACTGTGCGCTTACTCGCCTAGGCAAGAGCGTGGTTCTGGTGCCCTGGCCTGTGCTCCCTGCCCCAGCCCGGACAGCAGTCACACCCCCTGCTGAGGGTATTTTTCACTGCATGCTCACTGGGGCAGGGGTTGTTTCTGCTATGTCTGGGTACAGCACCTAGCACAGCGGGGCCTGTTGTCTGCACTACAGCAGCTGAGATGCGACAGGGCAGGGACGGCAAGGCAGAGGCCACGGCTGAGTGCGCTTCCCAGGGGCAAACCACACCATCACCTCGAGACCCTCCAAGGAAAGTCTGTCTCTGTGGATCTTGGCTGGAGAAATAGCTGACTATCTCTGGGGTTTCAATTGCCAGATTGGCAGATATTTTCTACTTTGAGCCATATGCAGGAGAGTCACTTCAACTAAATGAAGACATTAAACATCACAACCATCTGGCCTTTACGTAGACCAGGAACCTAAAAGCAAGACAGGTAGGATAGGGTAGAAATAGCTGAGCACAGTTTAAAAAGCTACCTGGATGGCAACCCTAAGGCACTGGATGGGAAAGATAAAGGGCCCTCTGTCTGTGATGCAGAATCATTGCTAGAGGTCAGCTTCCTTCCTGGGACTCTGGAGGTGACCTGCCTGGCGGTGGCAGAGGTGATGCAGGCAGTAATGAGAAAACGCCATTTCCCCATGCTGGTAGAGCCAGATTCTCGAGATGCAAGTACTAGCGCGAGTTCAGAGATGCCTGCCTGGAACAATGACCCAGGAGAGTTTAGCCGGTGACTCGGAGATAAACAGGGAGTGCTGCTCCGAGCTCCGGGGACTGGACAGCCCCTCGCAGTGACCGGGAGCATGGCAATGAAACGTGCGGGAGAGCAGCACGCCTACCCACTCTGGGGCCTTCGACGATCTCCCCCTCAGCACATAGCTGGCTGTAAAGAAGCTGTTAGATATCTTCCGTACTCCCCCTTGGAGGGCAGGCAGCCTTCTCCACGTCGGAACACTAGAGCCCAGCACTTAACACAATTCAGCGGCAGCCCCCCCACCCCAAATACAGAATTTCGTTCACCATGTTCAAAGAATGCAAGACGCCTGTGGTCGCTGTCAGAATGCCGTCACCCTGGTACACCTGGTCTGTGGGGGGCGGTGCTGGGCATTTCAGACAAGGTGCCGGGTGACCTCAGAAAGGGGGAACTAGGAGGAACAATACCAGAGGCACAAATGCAGCCGACGATAAAGAGACAGGATCAGCCTGGGTGAGCAGCATGAGAGAGCCAAAGGCCCTTGAGGGAACAGTGCTGCCCTCATTGTCAGATACGGCAGAATGAGCACGAAATGAGCACGAAGCTCCCTTTAGCGTTAGCCCATTAGTCACAGCAAGAGAAGGGAAGAGGAGCTCTTCCTCTAAGGCAGAAGTGGGCAAACCACAGCCCGAGTGCCACATCCAGCCCTCCAGACGTTTTAATCCGACCCTCCAGCTCCCACCGGGAAGCAGGGTCTGAGGCTTGCCCTGCTCTGGTGCTCCAGATGGGGAGTGGGGTCAGGGTCTTGCCCTACTCTGCACGGCTCCTGGAAGCAGCGGCTCATGCCTCTTCCGGCTCTTACACATAGGGGCAGCCGGGGGGCTCCGCATGCTGCCCCCACCCCAAGCGCTGCTCCCACAGCTCCCATTGGCTGGGAACCACAGTGAACGGGAGCTGCAGGGGCGGCGCCTGCAGACAAGGCAGTGCACAGAGCCACCTGGCCTCACCTCCACATAGGAGCCGGAGGGGGGACATGCCGCTATTTCTGGGAGCTGCTTGAGGTAAGCACCACCCAGAGCCTGCCCCCCGATTCCCTCCCATGCCCCAACCCCTTGCCCCAGCCCTGATCCCCCTCCCACACTCCAAACCCCTCCATCCCAGTCTGGAGCACTCTCCTGCACCCCCAACCCCTCATCCCCAGCCCGACCCCAGAGCCTGCACACCCAGTGGGAGCCTTCCCACCCTCCAACCCCCAATTTCATGAGCATTCATGGCCCGCCATACAATTTCCATACCCAGATGTGGCCCTAAGGCCAAAAGGTTTGCCCGCCCCTGCTCTAAGGCTCTAAATCAAACCTAAATGCTTCACATGCGATTCTCAACCTAACCAGTCGGACTTTCTGCCCCTTCACAGCAGCAGGTCTTGCGGCCACTCCCATGCCCAGTGAGTCGGAGGCGAAGGCCGAGGGAGAGGGAAGTTTCTCAGGGTAGTCCAGACGTTCACAGCATTCCACAGCTGCTTCATCATCTACTCTTGGCAAAAGGGGTTACAGGGTGATGGGCTGTCAGATCAACACTTGACATCTCCGTTTCAAGAAGCAAATGTGAACAATAAAGAATGCCAGAGCAAAACTCCTCATGCTCCGTTACTCCTGCCTGTGTCGGAAGTAGCTCATTCCCACGCTGCAGGGGCTCTACCGGCTGAGAGTGACGCTCTCGTAGGAGCAGAACATGGCTTTGCCTGGGTTAGGCTACGGTAAGGCGTTTGACTTACACAATGGCAGTGTGGAAACTCAACTGTACCAGCAGGAAGTCATCATTCAAAGGGGAGTGACTCGAGAGCTTAACTAGCTAGTAGAGGCTCCCACGCTGGCCGCCCTTTTCTACCCGCGTGCGACGGTCAAGATGCACCAATGATGGAGAACCGGCTCCAGGGTCTAGAGCACATCAAAAGCAGGGAGCTTCCGTGTGAATGGGTCCATGCCCGGCTGAGGCCTGGGCGACTAGCAGAGCTCCACACACGAACGCACACACTTCCCTTTTCAACGCACACCGAAAGGATGCATGTCTTTGTCTTTAGACATTAATTTTCATTTTCCTCTCACCCCCTTTGCAGGGATCTTGAAGAGTTCTGGTGAAAGTATTCCTAACGCAGACTGGACACGTTCGCATCCTTGCCTTGCATAACACGGCAGACGCTGCTCACGAGCTGGAGCCAAAGCCTTCTGAGCAAAGAGTAAGAGGGACGCACTGTGGAGTGATGATACATGCAAGGGTGCCAGCAAAAATAAGAAATGATAATAATAATGAAAAAAGGCAGCATGCCAGTAATCAACAGGAACATTTCCACTGACTGAAGAGGGGCGGCGTGGGGAGCCCAGGCTCTCAGCTCCACGTGCAGCTCCCCACCAGGAGTGCAGCTGCCTCTGGGCTCTCAGCTGCCCGCTGGGAACACAGCTACCCCCCGTCCCCAACCTGGCTATCGGCTACCCCCTGGGAACATAGCTACCGCCCCCCTCAACCTGGCTATCGGCTACCCCCCGGGAACACAGCTACCCCCCCGTCCCCAACCTGGCTATTGGCTACCCCCTGGGAACATAGCTACCGCCCCCCTCAACCTGGCTATCGGCTACCCCCTGGGAACATAGCTACCGCCCCCCTCAACCTGGCTATCGGCTACCCCCTGGGAACATAGCTACCGCCCCCCTCAACCTGGCTATTGGCTATCCCCTGGGAACATAGCTCCCCCCACCAACCTGGCTATCGGCTACCCGCTGGGAACATAGCTACCCCCCGGGGAACATAGCTACCCTCCCGCCTCAACCTGGCTATCGGCTACCCGCTGGGAACATAGCTACCCCACCCCCCAACCTGGCTATCGGCTACCCGCTGGGAACATAGCTACCCCCCCACAACCTGGCTATCGGCTACCCGCTGGGAACATAGCCGTTGCTAACCCCTCCCACCCCCCACCGCCCCCCACACACACACCCCAACCCTGCTATCGGCTCCTCACCAGGAGCCCGGCACGGCAGCCACCCACCTAGGCTCCCAGTGGAGAGCTCCACACCCAGAGTCCAGCTGGCTACCAGGCTCCAAGCGGGGAGCCAGGAGCCTCCATGCAGCAGGCGGGCTGGAAGCGGGGAGCCCCAGGGGCAGCTGGGAGCCCCCCACCTGCCCTGGGGTGACAGGAACGACAGCCAACAGCCCACGTGAGTAACCCACAGTGCGTGCACAGACACTGCATGGCCCTAAGTAACATCACAGCTGGCAGGACCCCAACGCTGGCCAAATGGTCAATTAGGTCAAGGCAGTGGTGCAAATGAAGTCCCCTGGGTTTTGGGGGGTGGGTTTGTGGGGAGCAGGGGGAGGGAAGCGGTGTCTTCACGTGGCTGAGGGAGATTCCAGGCAGAAAATAATCAGCAAGGATTTTTAAAAAGCCAAGAGCACTAAAAACCAAACGTCAGCTGTTCCTTCCCAAAACTGGGAGCTGGGAAAAATTCATCCTAATTATTCCTCAGGACTGGTCTCCATCACACTGGTCCCAGCACCACCCCGGCCACAGCCTGCTGCTTCCAATGCGCGTGCGCGTGTGTGTCTTCGAAACACACACACCTCCCCCTTTAATAGCGGGAGGTCAGGGCCGTGCTATCCCTTCCAGAGAGAGGAGTATGTATGTGGCATTGAGGGGCAGGGGCCCCCAAGTCTTCCATGTTCTCCTACACTGCTGTTGCAACTGGCGTGAAACCATGGAACAGAAGCCAGGAAACAGTGCTGGAAGGCGGGGAGCATGGGCCTAGCGATGGAGGGGCGACATCCCCCTGCCAACTTTGAGTCAGCAATGCCGCTCTTCCCCCTGCTCCCCACCTAACAAAAGCCAGCGCAGCTGCTGTCCCCTGGGAAGGGGAGAAAGGGAAGAAGCCATTGATGCTGAGCAGCTGCTAAACAAAAGCACCCCCAAACCAAAGATACGGGCAGTGCACCTCTGCAGCTGGCCACCCGGGGGAGGACGTATGGGGAAAATTATGATCCTAGTGCCCAGGAACCCCAGGCAAAGACCAAAGACCCCACTGTGCCAGGTGCTGTACAAAGATGGTCCCTGCCCAGATAGCTGACAACCTGTTTCTGCCCCCCACCGGCTGCACTCCAGAGCAGCAGGGGTCTAAAACTTCCTGCTGCAGACAGGGAAGGGAGAGTCTGGTCGCTGGGCCCCAGCCCAGCAGTGGAGACTGGCTGCTGGGGAATCATAGAATCATAGAATATCAGGGTTGGAAGGGACCTCAGGAGGTCATCAAAGCAGGACCAATCCCCAACTAAATCATCCCAGCCAGGGCTTTGTCAAGCCTGACCTTAAAAACTTCTAAGGAAGGAGATTCTACCACCTCCCTAGGTAATGCATTCCAGTGTTTTACCACCCTCCTCGTGAAAAAGTTTTTCCTAATATCCAACTTAAACCTCCCCCACTGCAACTTGAGACCATTACTCCTTGTCCTGTCCTCTTCTACCACTGAGAATAGTCTAGAACCATCCTCTCTGGAACCACCTCTCAGGTAGTTGAAAGCAACTATCAAATCCCCCCTCATTCTTCAATTCTGCAGACTAAACAACCCCAGTTCCCTCAGCCTCTCCTCATAAGTCATGTGTTCCAGACCCCTAATCATTTTTGTTGCCCTTTGCTGGACTCTTTCCAATTTATCCACATCCTTCTTGTAGTGTGGGGCCCAAAACTGGACACAGTACTCCAGATGAGGCCTCACCAATGTCGAATAGAGGGGAACGATCACGTCCCTCGATCTGCTCGCTATGCCCCTACTTATACATCCCAAAATGCCATTGGCCTTCTTGGCAACAAGGGCACACTGCTGACTCATATCCAGCTTCTCGTCCACTGTCACCCCTAGGTCCTTTTCCGCAGAACTGCTGCCTAGCCATTCGGTCCCTAGTCTGTAGCTGTGCATTGGGTTCTTCCGTCCTAAGTGCAGGACCCTGCACTTATCCTTATTGAACCTCATCAGATTTCTTTTGGCCCAATCCTCCAATTTGTCTAGGTCCCTCTGTATCCTATCCCTCCCCTCCAGCGTATCTACCACTCCTCCCAGTTTAGTATCATCCGCAAATTTGCTGAGAGTGCAATCCACACCATCCTCCAAATCATTTATGAAGATATTGAACAAAACCGGCCTGAGGACCAACCCTTGGGGCACTCCACTTGACACCGGCTGCCAACTAGACATCGAGCCATTGATCACTACCCGTTGAGCCCGACAATCTAGCCAACTTTCTACCCACCTTATAGTGCATTCATCCAGCCCATACTTCCTTAACTTGCTGACAAGAATACTGTGGGAGACCGTGTCAAAAGCTTTGCTAAAGTCAAGAAACAATACATCCAAGGCTTTACTGGTTCTGTGGATGAAGGGAATCTCATCATAGAAGGCGATTAGATTAGTCAGGCATGACCTTCCCTTGGTGAATCCATGCTGACTGTTCCTGACCACTTTCCTCTCATGTAAGTGCTTCAGGATTGATTCTTTGAGGACCTGCTCCATGATTTTTCCGGGGACTGAGGTGAGGCTGACTGGCCTGTAGTTCCCAGGATCCTCCTCCTTTCCTTTTTTAAAGATTGGCACTACATTAGCCTTTTTCCAGTCATCCGGGATTCCCCCGTTCGCCACGAGTTTTCAAAGATAATGGCCAATGGCTCCGCAATCACAGCCACCAATTCCTTTAGCACTCCTTTAACCACCTCTTTCTCCACAGAGGGCTGGCCATCTATTCCCCATGTTGTGATGCCCAGCGCAGCTGTCTGGGAGCTGACCTTGTTTGTGAAGAGAGAGGCAAAAAAAGCATTGAGTACATTAGCTTTTTCCACATCCTCTGTCACAAGGTTGCCTCCCTCATTCAGTAAGGGGCCCACACTTTCCTTGGCTTTCTTCTTGTTGCCAACATACCTGAAGAAACCCTTCTTGTTACTCTTGACATCTCTTGCTAGCTGCAGCTCCAGGTGCGATTTGGCCCTCCTGATTTCATTCCTACATGCCCGAGCAATATTTTTATACTCTTCCCTGGTCATATGTCCAACCTTCCACTTCTTGTAAGCTTCTTTTTTATGCTTAAGATCCGCTAGGATTTCACCATTAAGCCAAGCTGGTCGCCTGCCATATTTACTATTCTTTCGACTCATCGGGATGGTTTGTCCCTGTAACTTCAACAGGGATTCCTTGAAATACAGCCAGCTCTCCTGGACTCCTTTCCCCTTCATGTTAGTCCCCCAGGGGATCCTGGCCATCCGTTCCCTGAGGGAGTGGAAGTCTGCTTTCCTGAAGTCCAGGGTCCGTATCCTGCTGCTTACCTTTCTTCTCTGTGTCAGGATCCTGAACTCAACCAACTCATGGTCACTGCCTCCCAGATTCCCATCCACTTTTGCTTCCCCTACTAATTCTTCCCGGTTTGTGAGCAGCAGGTCAAGAAAAGCTCCCCCCCTAGTTGGCTCCTCTAGCACTTGCACCAGGAAATTGTCCCCTACGCTTTCCAAAAACTTCCTGGATTGTCTATGCACCGCTGTATTGCTCCCCCAGCAGATATCAGGAAAATTGAAGTCACCCATGAGAACCAGGGCGTGCGATCTAGTAGCTTTTGCGAGTTGCCGGAAGAAAGCCTCATCCACCTCATCCCCCTGGTCCGGTGGTCTATAGCAGACTCCCACCATGACATCACTCCTGTTGCTCACAGTTCTAAACTTAATCCAGAGACACTCAGGTTTTTCTGCAGTTTCGTACCGGAGCTCTGAGCAGTCATACTGCTCCCTTACATACAGTGCTACTCCCCCACCTTTTCTGCCCTGCCTGTCCTTCCTGAACAGTTTATAACCATCCAGGACAGGACTCCAGTCATGTAAGTTATCCCACCAAGTCTCTGTTATTCCAATCACGTCATAATTCCTTGACATCACCAGGACCTCCAGTTCTCCCTGCTTGTTTCCAAGGCTTTGTGCATTCGTATATAAGCACTTGAGATAACCTGCTGATTGCCCCTCATTCTCAGTATGAGGCAGGAGCCCTTCCCTCACAGATGTTCCTGCCTGTGCTTCCTCCTGGTATCCCGTTTTCCCACTTACCTCAGGGCTTTGGTCTCCTTCCCCCGGTGAACCTAGTTTAAAGCCCTCTTCACTAGGTTCGCCAGCCTGCTCACAAAGATGCTCTTCCCTCTCTTTGTAAGATGGAGCCCGTCTCTGCCCAGCACTCCTCCTTCATGGAACACCATCCCATGGTCAAAGAATCCAAAGCCTTCTCTCCAACACCACCTGCGTAGCCATTCGTTGACTTCCACGATTCGATGGTCCCTTCCCAGGCCTTTTCCTTCCACGGGGAGGATGGACGAGAACACCACTTGCGCCTCAAACTCCTTTATCCTTCTTCCCAGAGCCATGTAGTCCGCAGCAATCCGCTCAAGGTCATTCTTGGCAGTATCATTGGGAAGGGGCGGGGGAGACCAGATGGACAGGAGGAATCAAAGCGGGGGGCAGATCAAGGGAATGTGGGGAGCCAGAGGGCAGGACTCAGAACACCGGGAGAGGAAGAGGTGACCCGGGACATCTGGGAGATGGGTTAGCTAGACCACTGGTGGGAAGCAGAGACTCCGGCAGCCAGTCTCATTCTACGCAGAGAAATAGGAAGGGAAACCCCAGAGCCCTTTGTCCCTCCCAGTCAGCCCCCCAGGGCAGCAGCTGTTGGGCTCTCCGCCTCTGACCAGTCTGGAAGCAATAAGAGCCGTTCCCTAGCCCTGACGAGCCAGGAGCTGCAGAGATGGGGCCTCCCCACTCCCTGGCTCTACGCTGCCACCAAAGAAGCCACACAAGCAGCAGCCAGTCTCGGGGCCTGGGCGTGAGCCCCCCCCCCCCCCCCACACACACACAAACTCACTCTCCTGCCAGCTGGCACTTCTACCCCAGAGGGAGAAGGCCTAGCAGGGTGGCCGTTCCCCCTCAGCAGGGGCGCAGGCTCCGCAACCTCCCCCCCCGGTGGCACCGCAGAGAGCCTATAGGCCCGGCTCAGAGACGCTGCCGTGGTGGGTTTTGGCAGTGTGGACGGAGCCTGGCCACACAGAGCACACCGGAGCCACAGTGGCTGGAGCCCAAATCCACCTCTTCCCCAGCAGTGGGGCCAGTCCGGACCCTTGCTGGTGGCGAGGCCCCTTTCAGCTCTGGAAGCACCCCAAGCAGCCCGTGGGGCTTTGCCTGGCTCCCGCCTTCACTTCCGCACGGCGGCCCCGCCGCAGATGCTAGGACGTCGCTGGCAGTCAGACAAGAGCCCCCCGTGTGGCGCTGCCCGCAGGACGTGGCGATTCACACAGCTCCGGGCTGGGGCAGGCACCCCTGGCCACGTCAGGCTTACAGAGCGCGGCACACTCCTGCAGTGAGGGCATCAGGAAACAACCACTTCAGATGCGGTGTAGCCGCTTTCAAATGGAGCAAAGTCCAGCCTCTCCTGCGCTCTTCCTGGACCCGCAGCAGGGTACCGGCGGAGTCTGTGAACCCAACCTTCTCAGGGCTGGCAAAGCGAGTGGGAGAGAAACACTTCTGTGCTTTGCTACTGAGCAACAGCGTGTGTAGGAGAATTCCTGTTCACCTCCACCCACAGATCCAAGGCCACGGGAGAAATCAGGCTGAACTCCCCGCGGGGGATGCTCTCCCCTGCACACAGTGATCCCTGGGGACAAAGCACATACCTCTCATACTGGCTGACCCTTCTCTTCTCCCTCTGGGGTGGTCAGCTGCTGTAGGCAAGACCCAGCTAGAGTTCACTGAATTCATACAAAAAATGTGAACGGATTTCCATAGCAAGCCAACGCCCGTGGGTTCCAGAGCAACAGGAGAGGAAGGGGCCCAGGGAGGGAAGAAAAAGCACCTCCTTTCTGCCCCACTGGTCTCCAGTCACAGCCTTCGGCCCCAAAAGCCTCAGTCAAAAGGAAGAGGCTGAACAGAAGGTGGGGGGGTCAGCACACCGCGGTCTGGAAGAAAGCAGCCTTTAGAATCTCAGGAGAGGGTTAAATATTGCCAGGCACTGCACATCTGCATCATCAGCGCTCCATGGAGACCAGCAGCACGGGTCTATTTATAAACCAGGCCTAGCTGCCAGCGTACAGCTGTGGTCTGCAGTGGGAGACTCAGACTGCCAGCCTGTGACAGTCTATGGCTTACGCAAATGACAAAGGTAGGTTATGTACCTCTCCCCACAGCCCTCCTGACACACAGACAGAGGCAAGTCGGTCATGGAACAAAGCACCTAACACCTGCACAGGAGGCTGCCTTCGTGGGCTAACGTGTCCCGATCCAACCTTGCTGCTCCCTCACGCCACACTACCAACACCATCGATCCGTGCACTCGGGCTGCTCCACGTCACCACCAATCACTACCCTGCCTGCGATACTGGCAGGTTTTGTTTTTAGCCCGTTTGATGCAAGAGGACTCAGGCTGGCTGTAATGGTGAAGGAAAGCAAAGGCACTGCATGCTATTTGTTACCACTATTAATTTTCAGGAAGAAAATAAACTTGGACAAGAAAATGCTTATGAGAATCACAGGTTTCAGAGTAACAGCCATGTTAGTCTGTATTCGCAAAAAGAAAAGGAGGACTTGTGGCACCTTAGAGACTAACCCATTTATTTGAGCATGAGCTTTCGTGAGCTACAGCTCACTTCATCGGATGCATACTGTGGAAACTGCAGAAGACATTATATACACAGAGACCATGAAACAATACCTCCTCCCACCCCACTCACCTGCTGGTAATAGCTTATCTAAAGTGATCACTCTCCTTACAATGTGTATGATAATCAAGGTGGGCCATTTCCAGCACAAATCCAGGTTTTCTCACCCCCTCCCCTCCCCACCCCACACAAACTCACTCTCCTGCTGGCACTTCTCCCTCTGGGGTAGAAGTGCCAGCAGGCAGGAGAGTGAGTTTGTGTGGGGGGGGGGGTGAGAAAACCTGGATTTGTGCTGGAAATGGCCCACCTTGATTATCATACACATTGTAAGGAGAGTGATCACTTTAGATAAGCTATTACCAGCAGGTGAGTGGGGTGGGAGGAGGTATTGTTTCATGGTTTGTGTGTATAAAAACATCTTCTGTATTTTCCACAGTATGCATCCGATGAAGCGAGCTGTAGCTCACGAAAGCTCATGCTCAAATAAATGGGTTAGTCTCTAAGGTGCCACAAGTCCTCCTTTTCTTTTTATGAGAATCACAGTGTACATTGAGCCATAGTTCCAGCCCAGGACTGAGATTAGCTTCGCACCCACTTTCCGCTTCCGAACGTGAGAGTGGAGTTGGCTTGGCCGTCACTCAGCATCCTGTGGAGACGGAACAGATGAGGGTCCATAGTGCTCCCTCCCAGTCCTCACTCTTCTTCCTCCCTCCCGCTTTCTTCTCACTGTTTGTTTTATGACGGACCCAAAGAAGGGCAGGGAAGGCTCAATGAAGAGCAAGGCAAAAGCTTAACTGCCACCTCCAACCCTCACTTGGAACCCAGTTTTAAAACCCTCTCCTCGGACCCAAGGTCATGCATGCATCAGAATTCAGCAGCTGATTTCATTCTCCTTGTATTAATTGTTCACAGGCACCGCAAGGCTAGATGCTGAACACACACATCCAAACACAGCTAAGGTAAGTGAGGTTACTCGCAGGAGTCTTTCTACAATCTAAGATGGCTACTGTTTGAATCCGCACTAACTACTCAGCTCAGAACACGTTTATATTCTGTGATTGCACACCTGCTCTTCCTTCAGGCCACCACCAGATTTCACCGGGGCTCAGAGGTGCAAAGGAATAACAGCACTGACTTCTTCATGTTTACTTCTGATGGTCACCTGATTCAACATGCACATAGCTATATGCCTAGCTATGAGCATGATACAAGATCCCAGTGGGTACAGAACCTCAGTCCTGAGATCCCAACAAGGCAACTGAAATCCAGCCAACCCTGCAGCAGGTACAAGCAGCCCCCTCTCTTACAGAAGAGAGGTGCTCAGTCTGGCAGTTATCGCTCCCTACAGAGCACCCCTTACCTGTCTGGGCTGAGACAATGCTTCGGGAGTCCAAATCCAACTTCTTCACCAGAGTTTTGGGATCAATCTTCATCCCAGCAAAGACATCAGAGGACAAAAAAGCCCAGTCCTGAGCCAAAGACAAAGTTAAACACGCACTTTAATATTGAGAGGAATAAAATAATTGCAAAGTTCAGGCCTACTCTCCAACAGCCACCACGTAGTAGCCCATTGGTTCATGGTATGTAAAATGTGTGCCATGCCTCAGAGGACACAGCCAAACTACTGGTTTCCAGCTCATTGGTTTTTACTACAAATATGTATGAGTGTCTGTGATGGGCATTCCTGGGGTGCAACGTGGAACTGGGGTACCACTGAGCCCTCTGTCTCACCAACCTGCACTCCCTTTCACACTGTGATAACGTGACAAGCTGCAAACCCCTCAAGGTCCTGCACTCACATAAGCATTCACAGGGAGGGACACACCCCACTTTCGCCAGCCACTCTTGAACCAAACAGAGAGAGGCTCCAGTTAATTCCCCCCAGCTCCCCAGCCTAGGACCCCAGAACTGTACCATCCTGCCCCGGTCAAAAACCTGACCAGTGTAAGTTTATTACCCAGTCTGCCCCTCCCTCAATGCGGAGAGGACATGAACAGATTTTTATTAACTGAGCTAAGATTTTTTTCATGCACTTCACTCAAACTACACTGTTTTTAGGTAAAATATAAAACAGATTTTAAGTGATTATAAGTAATAGCAAAGAGATCAAAGCAGGTTACCTAAGACATAAAACAAAATCGCAATCTAAGTTCTATACACTAGACAGGATTTGAATCAAGCAGTGTCTCACCCTGGTGGTACAAACAGTTCACCAATCTTCCATACACAGGCTAGGATTCCTCCCTTCCCGCCTGGGACCACCTCTCCAGCCCAGTCTTTGTTCCAGATGTTAAGTTCTGGGGGGAGTGAGGACAAGTGATTATATCACTTCCTCCTTTAACAGCTTCTCCCATGTGGCAGAAACTTCAGTGTCCCAAACAAAGCCCCCAGCACAGTTCATGGAAAACCACAGGCACAAGATGGAGTCCAGTGTCCCGTGATCTGGTCACATGCCCTTGCGTGCTTCGATGAGTCATAGCATCCATTGTCCAGAGGGTGGGCACAAGCTTCTTCTGAGGCCTATTGTGTTACTTAATGGGCCATCAGCTTAAATATCATAGAGCATCAGGGTTGGAAGGGACCTCAGGAGGTCATCTAGTCCAACCCCCTGCTCAAAGTAGGACCCACCCCAACTAAATCATCCCAGCCAGGGCTTTGTCAAGCCTGACCTTAAAAACCTCTAAGGAAGGAGATTCCACCACCTCCCTAGGTAACCCATTCCAGTGCTTCATCACCCTCCTAGTGAAAAAGTTTTTCCTAATATCCAACCTAAACCTCCCCCACTGCAACATGAGACCATTACACGGAGCTATTGATCACTACCTGTTGAGCCCGATGATCTAGCCAGCTTTCTATCCACCTTATAGTTCATCCCCAATGTGCTGACTAAACTGGATGTAAACTACCTTGTGGGTGTCACTCCAGGAGCAAACACATTTTAAATACTGGTACATAGTCAATATTCACAACTTCAGATACAACAGCATATACAATCCAACAGGATATCAATGTTCAACAGATCAAGACTTTTAGAATGATCCCTTACAAAGCACGTTTTGTACAAAACATATTCTAATTCTATTACTATGGTGAATTTGGGGGTGCAAGGGCCTTGCTTTAGGGTACAGAGTGTCACAGTCTCTTCTAAGCACATTTAAGGATAGCCACAAGTAGCCACCAGTGGTGTGGGCCCATTTGGCTAGCCAAGCCCCTTCAGCCTGGAAACAGGGCTGCAAGTCTCCTAAGATCAGGGGATGAGTTTGTAGAGTTTCTCTTGGATTTTTGGGGAGAAAGGATTAGATGATATCCTTAAACTCCTGGGTAAAGTGTGGTGTGGGGTCTTCTTTGAGTTCTTTATAGTAAGCTGGCCTTGTTAACGTCGCTATCATGGTTGAGGATTTCCAGCCAGTACAGACTGCTGAAAGCTTTTGAGTGAGAAAAACTATTTTGCTAACAATTCACCTTGGTAAAGCTTAGGAAATAGCTTGCGTGTTTATGTTTTATTTCTTTTGTAACCAATTCTGACCTTTATGTCTTATCACTTAGAATCTATCTTCCCTTAGTTAATAAATTTGTTTTATCTAAACCAGTGTGTTTTGCTTGAAGTGTTTGGGGAATCTCTACTCACGTTAACAAAGGCTGGTGCATAATCATTTCCTCTGATGAAGTGACGAGCTATTAACGAGCTTGCATTGTTCAGTAGTGTGCTGAACAGTGCAAGATGTACATTTCTTGGGCGCAAGGCTGGGACCAAGAATTTGCAGGTAGCGCCCTATATGTAGTTCATGAGTGGCTGGAAGAGCATTCATGTAACTTGGCTGGAAGTGACTTTACATGTTGGTGGCTTTTCACTGCAGAGCAGTGTAAAAGGCACTCTGGGCTGGAAAATTAAAGGGACACAGCAATTCAACAGTCCAGACTATACCCTGGGCTACATCACAGACATTTAAAAAAAGACACTATTTCAATATAATGAAGGAAGTGCAAGTTCCTTCTTAATGGTGTGTTGTCAAAAGACTCCATCTAGACATGAGAGCACAGATCAGAGAGAAGGATAGCTATTTCTCTGTAGAGACCTTCACTGTTCCCAACTCTTCAGTACTATAAGTCTCATAATATTTAAAGCCCCAGCTACTGGAATCATGTGATTTTGAGAATCTCAGCTTTCATTTTGTAAAAAGAAGCTAAGTTTCTAGCCCTCATGATTGTAGGGAAAAGCGTGAAAATTTGGCCTCTGAAAGCCACATTTTCATTGTTGCTCTCTTAACTGTTTCCATAACAATCTTCCAGCAATGTTCTAGCTCACATTCAATAAATGTGGGGGTGAAAAGAAAACGAGGGAACTTCATGCAGCATAGTTCCGTTATTCCAGACTTCTGATTGTTCTGCAGGGCACATGTCCTCAGTTAAACAAGGAGATATAGCAGGGGTCGGCACAGCCCCGCTCCAACTACTACGTGCTACAATGGCCCCCTCCAGCTCTCCAATGGGAGCTGCGAGGGCAGTGCTTGCGGATGCTGCAGCACACAGAGCTGCCTGGCTGCACC
Organism: Lepidochelys olivacea; assembly: GCF_965140295.1. NCBI lineage: Eukaryota > Metazoa > Chordata > Testudines > Cheloniidae > Lepidochelys > Lepidochelys olivacea. The sequence goes on along the minus strand of NC_140421.1, from coordinate 79,226,485 downwards.
TCCATGTAGGAGCCGGAGAAGGAACATGCCACTGCATCCACGAGCTGCTTGAGGTAAACGCCACTCGGAGCCTGCACCCCGAGCCTCTCCACAAGCCCCAATCCCCATGCCCCGGCCCTCATCCCCCTCCCGCGCTCCGAACCCCTCGGTCCCAGCCTGGAGCACCCTCCTACACCCCAAACTCCTCATCCCCAGCCCAACCCTGGAACCCGCATCCCCACTCCAATTTTGTGAGCATTCATGGCCCGCCATACAATTTCTATTCCCCGATATGGCCCTTGAGCCAAAAAGTTTGCCCACTCCGGGATACAGTGATGTTATGTTAATTTTCTGGACAAAAGTCAGGATAGGCTTCTACGGGCACAAAGCTCTAAAGATTTAGAGCAGGTTGCACAGCGGAGCCAAGAGGCCAGTGAAGAAGCTTGGCAACATGTGACCTCCAGAAGAAGAAGGGGGAATGTCCGGGTTCCAGTAACACAGACACAGGTAACTAACCGCTTTCATGTTCTCTCCACAGGTACCGTAGCGGAGAGTGGACCAGATGATATGTCTGGGGGGAGAAAGCAGAAGGAGACTCTGCTGGTTGGAAGGCATGAGATGCGCTGTCCTGAGATGGGGGGTTCCACGACCACCACTCCCAAGAGAAGGAGGCGGGTGGTGGTGGTCGGGGACTCTCTACTCCGGGGGACTGAGTCATCTATCTGCCGCCCTGACCGGGAAAACCGAGAAGTCTGCTGCTTGCCGGAGGCTAAGATTCGCGATGTGACGGAGAGACTGCCGAGACGCATCAAGCCCTCGGATCGCTACCCCTTCCTGCTTCTCCACGTGGGCACCAATGATACTGCCAAGAATGACCATGAGCGGATCACTGCGGACTACGTGGCTCTGGGAAGAAGGATAAAGGAGTTTGAGGCGCAAGTGGTGTTCTCGTCCATCCTCCCCGTGGAAGGAAAAGGCCTGGGTAGGGACCGTCGAATCGTGGAAGTCAACGAATGGCTACGCAGGTGGTGTCGGAGAGAAGGCTTTGGATTCTTTAACCATGGGATGGTGTTCCATGAAGGAGGAGTGCTGGGCAGAGACGAGCTCCACCTTACGAAAAGAGGGAAGAGCATCTTTGCGAGCAGGCTGGCTAACCTAGTGAGGAGGGCTTTAAACTAGGTTCACCGGGGGAAGGAGACCAAAGCCCTGAGGTAAGTGGGAAAGCGGGATACCGGGAGGAAGCACAGATAGGAATGTCTGTGAGGGGAGGGCTCCTGCCTCATACTGAGAATGAGGGGCAATCAGCAGGTTATCTCAAGTGCTTATATACGAATGCACAAAGCCTTGGAAACAAGCAGGGAGAACTGGAGGTCCTGGTGATGTCAAGGAATTATGACGTGATTGGAATAACAGAGACTTGGTGGGATAACTCACATGACTGGAGTACTGTCCTGGATGGTTATAAACTGTTCAGGAAGGACAGGCAGGGCAGAAAAGGTGGGGGAGTAGCACTGTATGTAAGGGAGCAGTATGACTGCTCAGAGCTCCGGTACGAAACTGCAGAAAAACCTGAGTGTCTCTGGATTAAGTTTAGAAGTGTGAGCAACAAGAGTGATGTTGTGGTGGGAGTCTCCTATAGACCACCGGACCAGGGGGATGAGGTGGATGAGGCCTTCTTCTGGCAGCTCGCGGAAGCTACTAGATCGCACGCCCTGGTTCTCATGGGTGACTTTAATCATCCTGATATCTGCTGGGAGAGCAATACAGCGGTGCATAGACAACCCAGGAAGTTTTTGGAAAGCGTAGGGGACAATTTCCTGGTGCAAGTGCTACAGGAGCCAACTAGGGGGGGAGCTTTTCTTGACCTGCTGCTCACAAACCGGGAAGAATTAGTAGGGGAAGCAAAAGTGGATGGGAATCTGGGAGGCAGTGACCATGAGTTGGTTGAGTTCAGGATCCTGACACAGGGAAGAAAGGTAAGCAGCAGGATACGGACCCTGGACTAAAGAAAAGCAGACTTCGACTCCCTCAGGGAACGGATGGGTAGGATCCCCTGGGGCACTAACATGAAGGGGAAAGGAGTCCAGGAGAGCTGGCTGTATTTCAAGGAATCCCTGTTGAGGTTACAGGGACAAACCATCCTGATGTGTCGAAAGAATAGTAAATATGGCAGGCGACCAACTTGGCTTAATAGTGAAATCCTAGCGGATCTTAAGCATAAAAAAGAAGCTTACAAGAAGTGGAAGGTTGGACATATGACCAGGGAAGAGTATAAAAATATTGCTCGGGCATGTAGGAATTAAATTAGGAGGGCCAAATCGCACCTGGAGCTGCAGCTAGCAAGAGATGTCAAGAGTAACAAGAAGGGTTTCTTCAGGTATGTTGGCAACAAGAAGAAAGCCAAGGAAAGTGTGGGCCCCTTACTGAATGAGGGAGGAAACCTAGTGACAGAGGATGTGGAAAAAGCTAATGTACTCAATGCTTTTTTTGCCTCTCTCTTCACAAACAAGGTCAGCTCCCAGACTGCTGCACTGGGCATCACAACATGGGGAATAGATGGCCAGCCCTCTGTGGAGAAAGAGGTGGTTAGGGACTATTTAGAAAAGCTGGACGTGCACAAGTCCATGGGGCCGGACGAGTTGCATCCAAGAGTGCTAAAGGAACTGGCGGCTGTGATTGCAGAGCCATTGGCCATTATCTTTGAAAACTCGTGGCGAACGGGGGAAGTCCCGGATGACTGGAAAAAGGCTAATGTAGTGCCAATCTTTAAAAAAGGGAAGTAGGAGAATCCTGGGAACTACAGGCCAGTCAGCCTCACCTCAGTCCCCGGAAAAATCATGGAGCAGGTCCTCAAAGAATCAATCCTGAAGCACTTACATGAGAGGAAAGTGATCAGGAACAGTCAGTATGGATTCACCAAGGGAAGGTCATGCCTGACTAATCTAATCGCCTTCTATGATGAGATTACTGGTTCTGTGGATGAAGGGAAAGCAGTGGATGTATTGTTTCTTGACTTTAGCAAAGCTTTTGACACGGTCTCCCACAGTATTCTTGTCAGCAAGTTAAAGAAGTATGGGCTGGATGAATGCACTATATGGTGGGTAGAAAATTGGCTCGATTGTCGGGCTCAACGGGTAGTGATCAATGGCTCCATGTCTAGTTGGCAGCCGGTGTCAAGTGGAGTGCCCCAGGAGTCGGTCCTGGGGCCGGTTTTGTTCAATATCTTCATAAATGATCTGGAGGATGGTGTGGATTGCACTCTCAGCAAATTTGCGGATGATACTAAACTGGGAGGAGTGGTAGATACGCTGGAGGGCAGGGATAGGATACAGAGGGACCTAGACAAATTGGAGGATTGGGCCAAAAGAAATCTGATGAGGTTCAATAAGGATAAGTGCAGGGTCCTGCACTTAGGACGGAAGAACCCAATGCACAGCTACAGACTAGGGACCGAATGGCTAGGCAGCAGTTCTGCAGAAAAGGACCTAGGGGTGACAGTGGACGAGAAGCTGGATATGAGTCAGCAGTGTGCCCTTGTTGCCAAGAAAGCCAATGGCATTTTGGGATGTATAAGTAGGGGCATAGCGAGCAGATCGAGGGATATGATCGTCCCCCTCTATTCGACATTGGTGAGGCCTCATCTGGAGTACTGTGTCCAGTTTTGGGCCCCACACTATAAGAAGGATGTGGATAAATTGGAGAGAGTCCAGCGAAGGGCAACGAAAATGATTAGGGGTCTGGAACACATGACTTATGAGGAGAGGCGGAGGGAACTGGGATTGTTTAGTCTGCCGAAGGGAAGAATGAAGGGGGATTTGATAGCTGCTTTCAACTACCTGAGAGGTGGTTCCAGAGAGGATGGTTCTAGACTATTCTCAGTGGTGGAAGAGGACAGGACAAGGAGTAATGGTCTCAAGTTGCAGTGCGGGAGGTTTAGGTTGGATATTAGGAAACACTATTTCACTAGGAGGGTGGTGAAACACTGGAATGCGTTGCCTAGGGAGGTGGTGGAATCTCCTTCCTTAGACGTTTTTAAGGTCAGGCTTGACAAAGCCCTGGCTGGGATGATTTAATTGGGTATGGGTCCTGCTTTTGAGCAGGGGGTTGGACTAGATGACCTCCTGAGGTCCCTTCCAACCCTGATATTCTATGATTATGGTACTACATAAGGAACAGTCACAGAAATGTAGAATTTTGCACCTTGCTTGTTTTTTTTTTTTAAATATTAGCATATTTAAGAAGTCTGAAAAAGAGATTACTCAGATTTGGTTTAGCAGGCCCCAAACCATTAACTGCACCTGCACCACAAATTACACTCCTTCAGTGAAAAATAGTCCTGTGACTCACGCAGGCAACAAGGTGTGGGCGAAGAGGAGATGGCAGAGGGTGGAAGATGACAGACGAACTCCTCCCTGCACGTACACATTAAACACACAGTCACGATCACTGCACATGAGAGTTGTTGTGTTATTAACACAGAGGGAGAGACCAAGACAGATTTTAACAGAAAATTTCTCTTTCAGCTACACCAGGATATGGTAATAAGAGCCAAAGAAAGAGAGGAGAGCCCTAAAATTCACTCTCTTATTGTACATGTGACACTCCTTCTTAGGCTCTTTCACATCACTGATGCATGAACATTGCCTGCATTGCTTGGAAGAATTTGATAGAACGGTTCATTGTCTGTTGGCTAGAGTCTAGTGACAGACAAATAAACAACATTCTTTGAACGCAGTTGTAAGTTGAAAAGCCAAGCACACAAAAGTTAGTGTTGCTGGCACCCAGTGCCGAGAGGCTGAACAACAGCTTGAGTGGTTTGTTACCCAGTGTGGGGGGCCAAAAACACCTGGGCCTAGTGCAAAAAAGCTTTATTAACACTCATGGTTTTCCATCCCCTTAAGTTACCTAGTGGCCATGCCCCAGTGTCCCCAACATTAGGAAAGCTAAAGTTAATGCTGATGGTGCAATCTTTAATTTAGTGCCCTTGTGCATGTGCATTGTGATACAGTCTTTAATTACATGATCGAATACTATCTTTTCCAGAGGACCCCTGCCTCATTCAGTGCACTGGGTGGATGGGCTCACAGGATAAGAGGCATCTGTTCAATATTTGTTTTTATCCTCATCTCTCAGAGTGTGGTCCCTGCTTCACTCACTGCACACCAACCAAACCCTGGACCGAACACAGAATTATTAATTTCCTTGCGAACTCTATGGTGCTGACTGCTGTATCACCCAAGCCTCACAAACAATAATGAATTATCTGCACAACATTCCTGTGAAATGGTGAGGGTTTTTAAACCAGGGGAACTGACTGGGAAATTTAAAGCCAAAATCCACAAGTGACCATAAACTTCAGGTCCCTCAGGGATCAGGCACCCTTAATTTTTCAGCACACTTGGCATTTTTGTAGCCTGTCTACATTCAAAGCAGGGCACAGAAATTAAACAGCCCAATGAGCCCAGTGGGTAAATATAGAGGGAAACAAACAGAAAGGCCACCGAGAGCCAGTGGCCCTGCCAGGCTGCCGGAGGTGCTAAGCAACCACAACTTCTAATGGAGCGGTTCCCAAAGAGTGGGTCATGACCTCTGCACGGCGATCCCTACTGTGCAGAAGACGCCATTTTGCTCTGCACAGAGTGACCTCGCATGTACAATGTGTGTGAGGTCACTATTCAGGGAGGATGCTATTTTCCTCTACAAAATGGCATCCTCTGCACAGCATGAGCTCACATACACCATACGCATGAGGTCACAGGGTGCAGAGGATGCCTTCTAAACAGCAAAATGGCATCCTCCTTGCGGTGTGACCTCACATTCCGGTGCATGCAAGGTCACACTGTGCGGAGAACACCATTTCGCTCTTCAAAATGGCGTCCTCTGTGCTGTCTGGGGTCCCAGGTGGAAATATGCATTAAAATGGGGTTATGCCAGCAACAAGTTTGGGAACCCCTGTTCTAATGAAGAAAAGGAGGACTTGTGGCACCTTAGAAACTAATCAATTTATTTGAGCATGAGCTTTCATGAGCTACAGCTCACTTCATCGGATGCGTCAAATAAATTTATGCTCAAATAAATGTTAGTCTCTAAGGTGCCACAAGTCCTCCTTTTCTTTTTGCGAATACAGACTAACACGGCTGCTCCTCTGAAACCTGTTCTAATGAGTTCGGGTGAGAGCTCAACACTTCTGAAAACCAGGGCCCAGATGCTTCAAGCTGGGCACCTGGCCATGCAGAATGCTCCATTAGTGACCACCTGTGCAAGAGGTTTGAAGCTGGGAATGGGCAACAGGGGATGGATCACTTGATGATTCCCTGTTCTGGTCATTTCCTCTGGGGCACCTGGCACTGGCCATTGTCAGAAGACAGGACACTGGGCTAGATGGACCTTTGGTCTGACCCAGTCTGGCCGCTCTTATGAACGAGTCTGAAGTTTGGTTTAAGAGGTCTGAAGATCAAATGACATTTTCAAGGTTCTTCCATCCCTAAACCCAACATCCTGCTAGCGCTATTTTCCTTACGAGCTCATCTGTTTTCCTTTGGGACAAAATTCCAATTCTGCTTACCTCAGATAGGACAAAAGTAAGGGCATTTGATCTTGCCCACTGTTCATCTGCAAAGCCCTGCTGGCGAGAAAAATCTTTTTGGTTGTGCTCCAGTGTCTTCTACAGAAATGCTCTTAAGAATACTAATGAATAGAAAGCAATTCACAGTGCCTTCAGTGGTGCAGGAACCCTGTAGCTTCTCACTCTCCTCCATCTACCAATATCTCACAGTCAACATCTCTGACACCTTTCACAAAGCAGCAATGCAGGCCAGATGGACTTGTAAGCAACTAAGATTTATGTAACATCTCAGCTAGTCTCTCTGTTCCATCTCTCAGATTCTTACTCTAAGGGCTTGTCTTCACTACGGAGCTAAATCGGCGCTGCTGCAACCGATGCAGGTCTAGTGAAGACACGCTCAATTAATGGGAGAGCAGTCTCCCATCAATTTCTGTACTCCACCTTAACAAGAGACAGAAGCAGTGCTGGTAGGAGAGCATCCCCCGTAAACAGCGTACCGTGGACCCCGTGGTAAGTAGATCCAAGCTACGTCAACTTGAGTTACGCTGCTAACATAACTCAAATTGTGTAGCTTAAATCGACCAGCAGCTGTAGTGAAGACAAGCCCTGACTGTGAGCTTTCAAACATGATCAACAAGAAGTACAAGAAACCAGTTTGCAAAAACACACAAAAAATATAAGCCATGCATACGTCTCTGCCATTCAAGAATATTTAAACACAGGGTTTGAAAAACAGATCCAATCTCATCAGCTTTTCTGTTTGTTGAAACAATACCTGAATGTGCCTCAGAACCTCACCCTCCCACTCCTGTAACAGACCCCTAACCTCTGGCTGAGTTACTGAAGTCCTCAAACCATGGTTTAAAGACTTCAAGTTACAGAGAATCCACCATTTCCACTAGCTTAAGCCTGCAAGTGCCCCGCATCCCAGGCCTTGTTGTCTCATTTTCTCATTCACGGAGATAGGAATAAAAGTATTTTCCTGGAGTATCTCATGGGGATGTTCCAAAATGTTTGTAAACAACTTTAAAGATTAAAAGTGCCAAATGCAATAAACACTCAACAACAGATACTCAAACGGAGTACTTTTTGTTACTTCTCTGAACAAGGCTGAGACTAATACCTTACATAATCCCTTAAATCAAAAGCTTTTACACCCTTTTCCTAGACACTCCACTATCGCATCAGGTCAGTGATCAACTATAAAGCAAACAAACAAAAACGAGGCGTCCTTGTGGCACCTTAGAGACTAACAAATTTATTTGGGCATAAGCTTTCGTGGGCTAAAACCCCCTTCAGTCACTATAGACCTCCCAGTGTCGCCCAATCACCCTGGATTGTCTTTCCTGCTTCTCCCAGAATGTGACAAGAGTTCTCCTGAGAGCTCACAACCCAGCATTTAAACAGCAGCAGGCAGGTAAAAAGACACATAAACAAGGAGCAGGGTGTTGGCCACGGAATGGAAGACTGGAGTCTCTGGTGGCCACCAACGTAACTGGTGCCAACAGGAACCATGTGTAGGGATGAAGGGAAAAGCATGTTTCAATTTAATTGAATTTTAATTGAATTTGAATAATTGAGAGATTTAAGTGAGGATGGGGCGGGTTTACAAGTTCTGATGGACAGGGACAGGAGAAAGCAGAGGTGCCTGCAGGAAAATGTGGGGATCAGGGTCAGTGTTATGAGAAGAGCAGAGGTTGGACTTGCAAGGAAGGGCATGGCTGAATGTTGCAGGGAAGACCAGGCATTTGAGCCTGACTTGAAGGAGGCGGGACGTGGAGGAGAGAGGTGATCACACGCAGGCCACGGACCTGGGCCGAGCAGCAGCCTTTGGGAAGGAGATGAGATGGCCAGAGCGGCGAAGGCTCCAGCAAGGAGGACAGGCCACGAACAGGCCAGACAACGGACAGCGAAGGACACGGGCCGAGGCAGGCGCAGGGGGCTCCCACGTGGTGGCAGGACGTGAGGCCAGGCCCAGCAGCCGACACCTGGGTCTCCCGCTGCAGGGTGCTGGGACACAAAGGCTGCCTTGCTGCCAGCGTGGGCCCTGCCAGGCCCCACAGCTCACACGGGCTGTCGGCAAAGGGCTGCACGCGCCAGAGACCCAGCAGGCGTCCAGAGACCCAGCAGGCGTCCAGAGCAGCCACGAGCACGGGAATGCCCTCATCCAGCGCGAGAGCTACGTTGGCACTGTGCATGGCCCGCCAGACCCCCTCCCCCCCCGGCTCGGCCGCCCCACGTAGCACCCCTCCGCCGGCATGGGGCAGCCCGCCCCTCCCCGACCCCCGCCAGTATGGAGCAGCCCGCCCCCCGGCATGGGGCAGCCCGCCCCTCCCCAACCCAATCCCCACCCCCGGCATGGGGCAGCCCGCCCCGCCCCAACCCCCACCGGCATGGGGCTGCCCGCGCCTCCCCGACCCCCATCCCCACCCCCCCCGGCATGGGGCAACCCGCCCCGACCCCCGCCCCCATGAGGCAGCCCGCCCCTCCCCGACCCCCACCGCCCCTATGGCGCAGCCCGCCCCTCCCCGACCCCCACCGGCATGGCGCAGCCCGCCCCTCCCCGACCCCCATCCCCACCCCCCCCCGGCATGGGGCAACCCGCCCCGACCCCCGCCCCCGCGGGGCAGCCCGCCCCTCCCCGACCCCCACCGGCATGGGGCAGCCCGCCCCGACCCCCACCCCCGCTCCCGCCCCCATGGCGCAGCCCGCCCCTCCCCGACCCCCATCCCCACCCCCACCCCCACCCCCGGCATGGGGCAACCCGCCCCGACCCCCGCCCCCGCGGGGCAGCCCGCCCCTCCCCGACCCCCGCCGGCATGGGGCAGCCCGCCCCTCCCTGACCCCCACCCCCGCCGGCATGGGGCAGCCCGCCCCGACCCCATGGGGCAGCCCGCCCCCCCCCGACCCCCATCCCCCCCCCCCCCCGGCATGGGGCAACCCGCCCCGACCCCCGCCGGCATGGGGCAGCCCGCCCCTCCCCGACCCCCACCCCCGCCGGCATGGGGCAGCCCGCCCCTCCCCGACCCCCACCCCCGCCGGCATCCCCCGGTCCGCTGCCATGGTACAGCCCGCCCCCCCAGCAGAACACATGGCACGGCCACGCACTAGTACCTCCTCCCGCTCCTCATGCGGGATGGTACCGCCCGTCAGGCTCTGCCCCCCTCCCCGCACACGAGATGGTATCGCCCGGTGCACCCCTTTTACCTTTCCGGGCTCCGCCCTCCAGCCGCTGGTCCCGCCCGCTCCATCGTGGCCGCCCGGCTCCGGGTCCCGCGGGCCCCTCGGCCTCGGGGCCGCCTGGTGCAGCCTCGGACGCTTCGCTTTCCCCACCATGGCCGGGCTGCCGGGGCTCGGCGCGTGTGCGGCGGCTATGGCCCTCCCCGGAACGCGGCGCCGCACAGAGCGTTCCGCCCCCCGCAAGGGCCGGGCGGGGCCCGGGTGCTCCCGCCTGGCGATGGGCCGGGGCCGGTCCCGGGTCGGACCCGAGCGGCCCGGCCTGGGGCGCTGGGTGTTGCCCGCTTCCAGCTTTGCGGGCCGCGCCCGGGCTGGAGCCGCTGCGCAGAACAGCGCCAGCCGCTGTTAACTCTGAAGCCTAATGGTGCCAGGTGAAATGCCAGTGACTGATTGGCGGCTGCAGGTTGTAGCCGCTCTCCGGAGAGGTGCCAGGGCAGGCTGCTGGGAGGAGCTGGTTGCTGGCAAGGATGGTGGGGCGGAGAAAATGCAGCCCCGTTCCCATAAAATAATTCCTGCCTATATCCCCCACCCCCAGGGAAAAACTCCTTCCTGAGCCTAAACACGTTGATCACAGGGGCCCTGGGCCAGGAGCCTCACAGCAATTAAACCAACACCAGGTATAGACCAACCTGGTGCTCTGGGAGTAGGGGGAGGTGGAAATAACCTTATAGAATTAGACAAAATACACTTACTGCTAACAGAGAAAAAGCTACATTTCTTTTTTTAGAAACATATTTCTGTGCTCTTTCTCTCTCCAGGAAATTGGGAAAGCAGAAACACTTATACAGCTGTCAAATCAAAACACATTTGTTCTTAGTTTGCCCGCCCCCGGCGAATTTACTTGGCAGCTTGTTGTTTCATAGATAAAGATGGAATATGCAGCACCAATGGTAAGAGATGTGATGGAATGAGCCTCTGTGAAATACCTGTTTTTCTCTCCAATTTAGACCTTCGTTCAGGGGTCCATTTTCAGTGAATCTTAGGACTCTCACCAAAAATACTTTCCCCCATTAATGTCAGTGCAAGTTATCTCCCTTCCCCTTATGAAGAGAGGGGCATTTTGTTTTAGCTGTTGACAAATAAGAGTGAACACTTAGCCAGAAGGCTGTAAGGGTTTGTTCTACTGCAATCTAAGCATGTGTTTCAGGGTGTAATGAACCAATTTACAGAACAGACAAAAGGCATAAATACCCAGCCCACTGGATATCTGTATCTAGGTATGTGTGAGGGTGAAATGAACAGCTTCTTATCTTCCCCCTCCGGAACTAGGGGATGCAACCTCACAAAATATATTTCTTCTGCTTTTCTTTGGGTCTTCCACAGCCAAGTATCTGCCGGCCTATCTCCCCACAGCAGGACTGCATGTAACACTTGATGATGACTCCCTCTGCTGGATCTGCACCAGGGTGGATAAAAATCAATGATCTAAAGAAAATTTAAAAAAAACAAAACAGATTTTTTTTGGATGTAAATCAGATTTTTTTGATAAAATGCTTTGAGGAGAAAAGTTAAAGATGGTTTTAATTAAGACACATTATAGCTCAAAGATATCTCATCATGGAATAGGGATTATAAATTCTAATTCTATAGTATGAAACAATATATTCATGTAATGTTTAAGAAAAGTTTTGTAAATGAGCTCCAATAGTTCATGGATTAGGGACGCAATCCTACAGAGGTCCAGGGGCTTCTGCATAGATGATTTAGGTTAATCTTTCTATCTACCCAATGGGACTCAGTGCTTAGTCTAGAAGATACCATCAGAGGTGGTTAGTTTTGCAGCTCTCAAACTCTGGATTTTTGTCTCCAGAGATAACATGTTTATTAACAGCAAAAACAGCTAACCTGGTGGCTGAACTTTGTGACTTTGTCCTCACCCATAACTATTTCACATTTGGGGACAATGTATACCTTCAAATCAGCGGCACTGCCCTGGGTACCTGCAAGGCCTCAGAGTATGCCAACATTTTTATGGCCGACTTAGAACAACGCTTCCTCAGCTCTCGTCCCCAATGCCCCTACTCTACTTGAGCTATATTGATGACATCTTCATCATCTGGACCCATGGAAAAGAAGCCCTTGAGGAATTCCACCATGATTTCAACAATTTCCATCCCACCATCAACCTCAGCCTGGACCAGTCCACACAAGAGATCCACTTTCTGGACACTACAGTGCTAATAAGCGATGGTCACATAAACACCACCCTATACCAGAAACCTATTGACCGCTATGCCTACTTACATGCCTCCAGCTTTCATCCAGACCACACCACACGATCCATTGTCTACAGTCAAGCTCTATGATACAACCGCATTTGCTCCAACCTCTCAGACAGAGACAAATACCTATAAGATCTCTATCAAGCGTTCTTACAACTACAATACCCACCTACTGAAGTGAAGAAACAGATTGACAGAGCCAGAAGAGTACCCAGAAGTTACCTACTACTGGACAGGCCCAACAAAGAAAATAACAGAACGCCACTAACCGTCACCTTCAGCCCCCAACTAAAACCTCTCCAACGAATCATCAAGGATTTACAACCTATCCTGAAGGACGACCCATCACTCTCACAGATCTTGGGAAACAGGCCAGTCCCTGCTTACAGACAGCCCCCCAACTTGAACCAAATACCAACAACCACACACCACACAACAGAACCACTAACCCAGGAACCTATCCTTGCAACAAAGCCCGTTGCCAGCTGTGCCCACATATCTCTATTCAGGGGACACCATCATAGGGCCTAATCACATCAGTCACACTATCAGAGGCTCATTCACTTGCACATCTACCAATGTGATATATGCCATCATGTGCCAGCAATGCCCCTCTGCCATGTATTGGCCAAACCGGACAGTCTCTACGTAAAAGAATAAATGGACACAAATCAGACGTCAAGAATTATAACATTCATAAACCAGTCGGAGAACACTTCAATCTCTTTGGTCACTCAATTGTGACCTAAAAGTGGCAATTCTTCAACAAAAAACTTCAAAAACCGACTCCAATGAGAGACTGCTGAATTGGAATTAATTTACAAACTGGATACAATTAACTTAGGCTTGAATAAAGACTGGGAGTGGATGGGTCATTACACAAAGTAAAACTATTTCCCCATGTTTATTCCCACCCCACCCCCCCGGCTGTTCCTCAGACGTTCTTGTCAACTGCTGGAAATGGCCCACCTTGATCATCACTACAAAAGGTTCCCCCCGCCGCTCTCCTGCTGGTAATAGCTCACCTTACTTGATCACTCTTGTTACAGTGTGTATGGTAACACCCATCATTTCATGGTCTCTGTGTATATAAATCTCCCCACTGTGGCGGTTCAATACAAGACAGGACACGGCTTTAGGCAAGCAAGCAGGCTGGTCTGCTGACGGGATCTCCCCTGTCAGCTTTTCCACCTCTCTTTTATTTCTCTCCCCCCTGCGCATTACATACTCTGACCGCAAAAGGCATGAACAAAAGGAAATAATATGACTTTGATTAATATTCTTATTTACCAGCCTCTATCTACTACAATCTTTGTTCTCAGGCCTTGAGCCTAGGCCAAGGAAGCTTCCCACGGTTGATGTCCTTATTTTGACTTCCCAAATGGTCCATGTTTTCATGGTCCATGTCCTTGGACAGAGCAGAGCAATGTGTGCATTGCTCCTACACAACAGTCAGGGTGTGCCCTGACTGTTCCCATGTGCATGAACGCTACATGAACTCTTCATCCCCCCTTTTTTTTGTTATTTGTGCTTGGCCATCTCATGGTAGCCATCAATTTGCTTTTGCAAGCGATTTAACTCCCAGACTGACAAGGACATAACTCGGGGAGCCTGCCAGGGCGGGTCTCTACAAAGCCTTAGCAAAGAGGGAATACATTGTATACAGCAACAGCAAAATATAAGCCCAACAATTACAAACACAGCATAACCGAAAAGTTGTCGCAGCCATCCTAGAGAGGGCAGCCATCCTGTAAGCCAATTCCAAAAGCCCTCAAACCCCAGATCCTGGCGTATGTGTGCCGTAAGATTGGCCAATTCGGCCAGTCTAGTTTCGATGGAGCGACTATTATCAGTTAAATTAAAACAACACATATGCCGAAACGTGGAACAGCCTAGATGGTGTTTCAAGAGCAGGAAATCAATGGCTGCTCTGTTATCTAAAATTGCATCCCTTAATTCGTGCTGCTCTGTGTTAAGTAGGGCAATTGCCTGGGATGTTGTATTAATTGCCTTTGCCGCAAAGCATGCCAGGTTATTTAAAGTTCTGGCTGTATAAGTGGCAAGCCCGGGAACTCCAACAATAGAGGCCGCTAAGGCGGTATACTCAGCGCGGCTAAAAAGATCAACATCTGCAACACAGTCTTCTGAAAGGGGTACACCTCTTTTACTGCGCTTTTGGCCGGCAAAAGGCAGAATGAGTGTCATTCTGCTGAGGCAGCAAAGTGTGCCATCGCTTAAATTTGCGGGAATGTAACTAAAGGTGCGTGAGCCGCAGGTATAAAACCACCCTGATGGTAGGATGATATGGCCATAATTGTATGAAACATTCACGGCGTGGGAACAATTTAAAAGGGGTTGAGAAATTTGCCGACAGCCCAAAGGCACCTTTGTACTAGTGCAGTTAACCACACGCGCACAGGTGACATTGTTGGCCCCGGCCGGGTACGGTGTGTGGAGGGATATGGCCGTGTGAGGCAAGGTATAGTTGACAGGGCCCCAATTAGCCATGCCAGAGTACTGGGAAGAGAGATTCGCGTAAGCAGCGAGCATCGTCTCATTCCCAGTTTCCTCAGGGTGATGACATACTGGAATAAGGCATGTACCTAACAATTCTCCGGCTGCTACAGAATTAGATAAACAAAAGTGGGTAACATTTGCTATTGAAGCCAATCTTTCCCATAGGTTATATGTCATTCGGGCCCGTAATGGAGAAAGCGCTTCCGAGCCAACCCCTACAGGAAATAGCAGGCACAAAAAGCATACAATCAATACAGAATTAGCAGTAATTTGGGCAAGAATTGCCACAAACAAGGTCTCAGGAGTCTCTGGCTGTTGGTTTGCTGCCAGTCGTCGTTGAGCCACAGCGACCAATGCTTTTACTGCTCCCCATGTCACGGGCTGGCTTGGGACGCTACGCCTCTTCCGTTTTCATCCCTTCGCTGTCGACTCGGGAGGCACCGCACTCTCCTCCAGGGTCAGCTGAAACTCCGGTATGGGTGTTTTCCTGGTGCCACGCCATGCTGCTTCAGTGCCAGTTGCACACACCGGGCCGGAACCCACAACGGTCCTGCAGGGAGAGACACAGCAGCATATCCCCAACCCCAAGTGATTAGAGGTACTGGGCCCAGCCATTGCAGATCGGGCAGCTGACGGTAATAGACACGCGGTCTTTCCAGTACCTCGGATTTATTAAAATGCCGATCCGCAGGGGTCTGCTGATCTGCGTTCAGCGTTAAATTATTTAAGGTGAACAAAAGGATATGCAATTGTTGCTGAATGTCTCCTAAGGGTCAGAGACGCAGCTCCCCTTGTTTTAATTGTTTGTCAAGCAAGGTTTTTAGCGTGCGATTTGCACGTTCAACAATGGCTTGGCCCGTGGAATTATAAGGGATCCCGTGTGTGAGACGGACATCCCATTGGACACAAAGGGTGGAAAGGGCTGTGGAGCAATAGGCTGGGGAATTATCTGTTTTTATCTGGCTCAGGCGACCCATAACAGCAAAACAGGCTAGCAAATGGTGAATAACTTTGGGAGTGGCTTCCCCACGCTGTGGGGTCGCCCAGAGGAATCCCGAATAGGTATCAATGGAAACATGTAAAAACGAATAGGGGCGGAATTGTGGCACGTGAGTGACATCCATTTGCCACAGCTGATTCGCTGCGGTACGTCTGGGGTTAACGGCATAAGAAAAGGTAGGGGCAGCAGCGGCACAGTGGGGGCAGGAACGAACAATGGAACGTGCATGATTAGCAGGAATGTGAAACTGCCGGGCCAAAACAGAGGCAGACTGATGAAAAAAGGCATGGCTTTCAATGGGGTCAGAAAAAAGGGAATTTACCTCACCACGTAACGCGCGATCGGCGCGCGCATTGCCCTCAGTGAGTGGCCCAGGCAGAGGGGTATGGCTGCGAATATGAGCAACAAAGTAAGGGAAATTACGAGTGGTGATGAGATACTGTAAAGACAAAAACAGGCGAAGGAGGTCTGCATCGACCTGAGGGGTAATGAGGGCAAGGGGTAAATGATCAATTACCTGATAAACATAATGGGTGTCCACAATCGAATTAAAGGGACAATCAGCAAAGAGTTGAAAGGCCAAAATAACAGCAGCCAGTTCTGAGCGCTGCGCGGAACGCTGAGGCAGCGTAAAACGAGAATGCCAATGAGGGGGGTCACCTAATTGATAGCTGACAACACCTCGACGTGGAGAGCCATCAGTAAAAAGAGTGACAGCTGAAACAATGGGTTGAGAGCGGCTAAGACAGTGGACAACTAGGGGCACCTGTTGGGTAATTACCAATCGGGGATCTTTTGGGGGATTATAAGAGATCTCTCCCACATAATCACAAAGAGCAACCTGCCAGGCCAAGGAGGTGTGGCACAAGAAATCAAATTCACTACGGGACAAGGGGAACACAATGGCAAGTAGATCAGTGCCCGTGAGCTGCACTGCACGGTGGCGGGCTTTACGAACAAGATCAGACAGGGTGTCTAAATAAGGATAAATGTTCTGAGGAGGAGTGGATGACAAATATATCCACTCTATGATGGAGATGGCTGTGTCCGTATGAGGTACAAACAGAGCCGCAGTAGGCGTATGAGGGGTGGCAAGGAGAACCAACCGTAGGGGACGGACCTCAGTGAGTCTATCCACAAACTGCTGACTCAACACTGCATTGATTTGTCGAATGCAGGCAATGTGCTCCTCAGTGATGGCAATAACTGCGCCCAGTGCCCGAGCTCCACATAGGAGCTCGAACAACGGCTGCAGCATTGATGTGGGGAGATGGAAGTAGGGTCAAATCAAATTTAAATGACCCAAAATCTGTTGTAATTTAACAAGGGTTAGGGGTTGAGGTAGAACCAGTTCTGGGCGAACAGGGGCGGCATAGGTTTGTCAAACCTTATGCCCAAGGTAGTGGTAGGGATAAGAGCGTTGGATTTTTTCTGGTGCCACTAATAGGCCATTTTGGCCGAGAATCTGGGACAAAGATTCAAGCTGTTCTGCCGTAACCTGGGGACCACTAAGCAAAATGTCATCCATATAATGGTAGACCTTTAGTGTGGGGGTATCGGGCACGAAAAGGGGCGAGGGCCCGATCCACAAA
This sequence comes from Lepidochelys olivacea, assembly GCF_965140295.1. Classification (NCBI taxonomy): domain Eukaryota; kingdom Metazoa; phylum Chordata; order Testudines; family Cheloniidae; genus Lepidochelys; species Lepidochelys olivacea. The sequence continues at coordinate 79,209,373 of NC_140421.1, read as the reverse complement.
GAGCTGACACAAGGTCGGACTATTTTGCATTCCCTGGGGCAAGACCTTCCACTGATGCCTATGAGAGGGTTGCTGATTATTATATAGTGGCACCGTAAACGCAAATTTTTCGTGATCTTGTGGGCAAAGGGGGATGGTGAAAAAACAATCCTTTAAATCTAACACACAAAGCTCATCGGTTTGAGGAATTAAATTTGGGTTCGGCAAGTCAAATTGCAAGGGGCCCATGGGTTGGATGCGTTTATTTATTTCCCTTAGATCATGTAACAGCCGCCAAGCACCCGATTTTTTCTTAATAACGAACACCGGGGTGTTCCAGGGACTAGTGGAGCGTTCCAAGCGCGGCGCATGCAAATGAGGCTGCACAAGCGAATGAAGCGCTCTTAGCTTCTCTAGAGGGAGGGGCCACTGGTCAATCCACACGGGCTCTAAGGATTGCCACACCAAGGGTAATGCTGAAGGCATGGCGGGTGCGGGAGGGTTTTGGGCCATTAGATATTAATATCGAGGGTGGTGTCCAGCTTTGTAAGCAAGTCACGGCCCCAAATATTGAGGTGGACAGGGAGTACAAAAGGGCGGATAGTAGCAAGGGTACGGCCTCCCGGTTTAGAGACCGTGACCCAAGACAGACTTTGGCACCCGGGTTTGCTACCCCCGATCCCCCACAACTCTTTAGAAGGAACTGTTGGCCAACTGACCGGCCACTCCAGATCACGAATCTCCGTAACGTCAGCTCCAGTGTCCACCAGCCCTGTAAAAGGAACATTATTTAAGAGAAGTGTTAACTGAGGTTTCGAGGGGCGGACCGACATGGTTAGAGCAACAAGTGCAGAGAACATGTTGTGAGATGGCGACTGAGCCAGCGTCGATCCAAAGCCGCCTCCGCCCCGGGCTCGATCCTCTGCAGCTGGCACCTGATAGGGGACTAAAATCAATTGTGCAATTGACCGTCCACGCGGGAGCGACTGTGGAAGATGGGTCCATACCTGAACCTTAATAACACCAGTGTAGTCGGCGTCAATGACCCCTGGGATGACAAAAAAACCCTGTTTCCCAGCGTGTGAGCGAGGGAGAACCAGACCCACAAATCTGGCAGGGAGAGGTCCCGTCACCTGGGTAGGTATGGCGCAAACCTCCCCCGGCAACCGAAAGTCAGTGTCCTCCTGCATAATCAAATCAAGCACTGCACTTCCGGCAGTCGCCGCCTTCATGGCGTCTATGGGTTTTAAAACAGAGGAACAATTGTCTGAGTGGGAAACACCCCTGTTTGGCCCTGGGTTCGGGGGGGACCCGTCGTGCGGTTTCCTGACCCGCTACGACACTGATTAGCCCAGTGATAGCCCTTCCAACACTTGGGGCACTTCTTTGAGGGGCGAGCGGGTGCCGTTGATGAGCGGCACTCCCGCTGAAAATGACCCTCCTTACCACAGCGGTAACAACGCTTCCCCTCCTTCCCGCTTTTCCGCAGGGCGGCAGCCAGAACTCCAGCCTTATGGGCTTGGGTGCCAATGTTTTGGCACGCCCGCAGCATGTCTGACAGCTCTAGAATCCCAGAGGCTTGTGCCGCCTGGAGAGCACAGCGGCAATCCTCGTTCGCATTTTCAACTGCCATTTTTAACAGGATCTCCTGAGCTGTCGCAGGGCTATCCACCTGTTGGAGGATAGCCTCCTGCAATCTGTTGGTAAAATCCATAAAGGACTCTGACGCACCCTGAGGGATACTGGCAAAGCTTTTGGTAGGCTTGCCTGAATCCGGGACCTTCCGGAAAGCATGCTGGGCGCAGGTGGAAATAATGGGGAAGTAGGCCGGAGGGAGTTGAGACTGCAGCTGGAGAGTAGCAAACTGGCCCTCCCCTGCCAATTGCTCATAAATGACACCTTGCTCTCTATACACCTGGGCTTGGCGTTCCGCCATCTGCCGAAATTCACTAAGCCAAATAACATACTGACTGGGTGTCAGCATCATGCGCAACAGTGCCTTCCAGTCTTCAGGGACCAGAGAGTACCCAGAACCTAGCCCTTCAATGAGACCCCGCACATACGTGCTGGTCAGGCCGAACTCGCGAATCGCTTTCTTTACCTCTCTGATCACCGAGTAAGGCAAACTGACCCAGTTTGCAACCTGGTTGCCCTGGCCATCATCCTGCCAGGTCACCAGACAGACTGAGACCAGCTCAGCCAGCTCCTCTGCTGTAAGATCTGAACAAAGTCTTCGCTGCGTGAACCATTTGTTGCACCAGCGAGAGCCCCTGAGCAGACGCGGACGACCCTCCGGGGGGCCCCGGAGCATGGGGCCCCATGGGGGGAGGGTGATCACACACCGGCTCTGGTGGGGAAGGCCAGGGAGACAGTGGTAATAGAGGCACTGGGGGCGAAGCAGGGGGAGGAATGGTTGCAGGAGCGGACGGGGGTGGCGAGATCGGCAGCCCCTCTGTTGGTGCAGGAGAGGGCCTTTCCGAGGCGACACATTGTGTCGCATCACTAGGAGGGGGGACGGCTGCAGGAGCGGACGGGAGTGGCGAGAGCATCAGCCTCGCGAGGGAGGGCCTGTCCAAAGCGACACGCTGTATCGCATCGCGGCAGAGGTGCCAGGCATGTAAAGCCTGCACGGGCGCCCGAGGCTCCTTGTGCAATGTCTGGCCCAACCGCTCCCAGTCCGCTAGCTTAAGGGTTCCAGCTTCAGGGTACCACGGGCATTGGGCACTCACCTCCTGTAGCAGGAGAGTGAGTTCTCGAGTGGGACAGTCATGCTGAGCCTTACGCAGCAAATACTGTAGCTCACAGCGGTGTTGCACTTGCAAAGCAGAGAGGGAGCTTCCCATACTTACCACAATGAAAAATACTCACCGGGATCCACGAAGTGGATGAGTGACGCGTCTGAAACCCTTGCCGGGCGAGGTGAGTGCTGAGGGCCCCACATTGGGCGCCAGTTGTGGCGGTTCAATACAAGACAGGACACGGCTTTAGACAAGCAAGCAGGCTGGTCTGCTGATGGGATCTCCCCTGTCAGCTTTTCCACCTCTCTTTTATTTCTCTCCCCCCTGTGCATTACATACTCCGACCACAAAAGGATTCAACAAAAGGAAATAATATGACTTTGATTAATATTCTTATTTACCAGCCTCTATCTACTACAATCTTTGTTCTCAGGCCTTGAGCCTAGGCCAAGGAAGCTTCCCACGGTTGATGTCCTTATTTTGACTTCCCAAATGGTCCATGTTTTCATGGTCCATGTCCTTGGACAGAGCAGAGCAATGTGTGCATTGCTCCTACACAACAGTCAGGGTGTGCCCTGACTGTTTCCAGGTGCATGAACGCTACATGAACTCTTCACCCCACTGTATTTTCCACTTGAATGCATCCGATGCAGTGAGCTGTAGCTCACGAAAGCTTATGCTCAAATAAATTTGTTAGTTTCTAAGGTGCCACAAGTCCTCCTTTTCTTTTTGCGGATACAGACTAACACGGCTGCTACTCTGAAGCCTACTATCAAGAACTGGCCTAATCTGATGACAGTTTGTGAACAAAATCGTGAAAAAATAGATGGCACTGTCACAGCCAAAGTTCTCAACATTGGTCTGAAGAGAAATGTTGGACACATGCTGAGTACCCTGAAGCCTATTTCTGTAGCCTCAAATGAAACACAGGGAAATCGCTGTTTTATTGCTGACACTGGAAATTTGGAAGTAACTGAGCGAGATCTTAAAGAGAGAAATGTGCAATGACAGAGTTAAATTAAAAGCATTAAAAAAACGAATGGGGTCAGCACTATCTCCAGCTCAATTTCTTGCAGATATTCTCAATACTCGGTACCAGGGTCAAACCTTAACTGCTGAAGAGGAGTTGGCGATGACATGGACATCCAGCAATGATCCCTCTATAATGCCAACTATAATAAACTTCAGAGCTCAGGGTGAACCATTCAAGAAATATATGTTTGCTGATGATATTTTAAAGAAAGTCACACCAGTGAACTGGTGGAAGTCACGTAAGCACTTGGATTCAGAGACTGTTGAAGTGGTAATCTCACTTTTAACAGCAGTAGCTTCTTTTGCTAGTGTAGAAATAATATTTTCTTCCTTTGGACAAATTCATTCCAAATTGAGAAGTCGTTTGGGACCTGAAGAAGCAGGGAAGCATGTTTTTCTTTTCCAGGTTATGAACAAACAGGAAAATGAAGGTGAAGACGACTGAGTTAGCTGCAGAAGCCAGTATTTTAAGTTTCTCATGTTGACCTGGCTGACATTTTAGTTAAAAACAATTTGAACACAAACAAACCTGATTTTAAAAAACTTGAATGTTTAACTAAATTCAAAAATTTATATGCTTGTTTTGTTAAAATATTATATGTTTGCTGTTGAAGAAAAAAAATCCAGAATACTTAATGTTGTTGTTTTAGTTAAATAAAACAATTTAAATGTCTGTCTGGCGATGTTCTCCTCCTAATACAGCATGGCAAGAAAATCCTCCAAACATTAATGATTAACCCGTTGAATTGGAGATAGTTCACCTCCCAGTGACTTCATAAATATCTGCTTCAATTACCTTTGGTAAATGAAATAACCGAACAATTATTCATTTTCTAATATAGCTGTAAAACTAATATGAAAAGTTTTCAGAATAAATCATTTTAAAAATGTATAGTGTGTACCATCTAAAAATGAAACCTACATCTATCTCTGAGTTGTGAAGAATATGTATTAAGGTTATAACAACCAACAAGAATGCACTTTTTTATATAGAAACCCATGATTAAATAGAGTGTTCCTGACTAGTGATTTAAATCAAATCCACCCTGATCTGCAGCCTCTCATCTTGCAGCAGGATGCTGAATGACAATACATTCTACCCATGAATACACTCTTGCATCGCTGAGCTAGCTGCTGGGCTGTCTCTTGAGAGGAGCAGATCTACAAAGGGAGCACATTCTACAGCTCTTTGACATTTTTAAAGTTTCCAGTATTTCAGCACAAGATTGTACAATTTTGCAAGGAAGTTTCATGCCAATTTATTTTGCCATTTTTCAACCAGTTCACAGAGGTGGTTGACATTTTGTGAAAATACTATTTACAATGTTGCTGAAAAATTGTGAACATTTTTCTGAAAAGCTGACTGCATTTTTGGACCAGATCCAGTCTATTCCAACCTTTCTGCGCTGTTTTGCTGTGGTGTTTTCTGGAGGCTGACATTTTAGGACATGATATGCTAAAAGCCTGCCTGTTCTTCCTTCCTCAAAAAGATAACTGCCAGTATTTGAACTTATTTTCCTTCAACTCCATTTATTCATCAACAGCAGCCACTAGATGGCACACTTCTTTTCAGAACCAAAGATAACTGAACAACCTGTCTAATAAAAACATATCTACCTCTTATATAGTTTTTCCATCAGTAGATCTCAGAGCTCTTACAAAGGAGGGCAATGTCCCCATTTTACAGATGAGTAAACTAAGCAACAAGGTAGAGAAGTGAATCTTCACCTCCATCATCTCTTTTTCCAGGTGGAATTACAGAATTCTCCCACTCTCAGACCAGGCCCTGGGCTGCAGTCTGCTCTGCTCAGCCATGATTACCGCAGCAGGGCCTGACTTATCTTCAGCTCCTGCAATTTTGTTCCTGCTGGGAGTAATGACAGTGGTATCCAATAACCAAACAGCCTTCTCAAAGCAATACCTCCTTTAGTAGGAACAGAGGCAGTTAGGAGAAAACAGATTTTAAAACAATAAACTAGTGTATACTCATGCCTGCGTCTCCCAAAGGCTTACCATTCCTTGAGCTCAGGAAGGCCCAGCTCCTTCAGATTCCCTCTACTGGGTCTCTGTCAGTCTGTCCCACTGGGTAGCCCCTGACAATTACCAGTCAAGTGGGATGGGGCTCGGGGTCCAATTCGCTGTTGTCTTGAAGCCTCTTTATGCAGGTGTTATGATGGCGGTTGGGTGAAACCATTGAATCTGGTAGTTGTGACAGCCATCCTTCAGGATAAATGTAAGAAGCAGTTAAGCTCCTTTTTGGAATAAGATAGCTGGAATAATTGGAGCCCCCACCCAAAACGTAGCTACATGCAAGGCTGGTCAGAAAAAGAGCTATTTGGGCAGAGGAGTTTCACTGGCTATTGTTTGATGGAGGCATGTATATCTGGAGCAGAAGCACTCAGAGGCAGAGAGAAGCCAAAAAAAAAACCCCAAGCCAACAACGAGAGAAGAACTGGGAAAAAGGCCCTGAGAGAAAGTGAAGAGAAGTCGCTTTGCAGGGGGAGTGCTGGCTGGAAAAAGGTTTGGAGCTGCAAGCAAGGAAACTGCCTCCATGAGTTTGATTCCTCCTGTGTTCAGGGAAACAGGACTTTGTACATTGTTTGTAAATAAACAGGATTCTATCAAAGAAACACCTGACTCCATCCTCAGTTTCTTCTCCTTACAAAAACAGCCCATGAGATGCCAAGTATTGGCTAACTGAGCAGGTTGAAGAGGTGACCACTGGTTACAGTGGCACAACAAGGTCCCAAAGCTCCTTTGCCCCTAGTGCAGAGCTAGCTCTGTCATCTCCTTCACAAGAGTCTGGAGCACCAGCAGCATGTTGTGGTGCATAGGTTGTATGGCTGTGACAGTCCTGCTATTCCATAGCTACCACAGGGCCCATCAGGCAACCAATGACCTTTAGGAGAACTCCATCAGAGGATATATCTTCTGGTGGGCAGTGGGCAGGAGAAACAAATGAGGTTTGTTTTTAAAAAATTCCTGGTTTGGTTTGGGGTTTGTTTTTTCTTCCTTTAAGTAAACGTCCTCTAATAATAAAGAATGAGGAGGAAATATAGGAACTCGGTGGTAGAGTTTTCAAAAGAGCAGGGTTTTCTTTAGTAGCAAATGGGTTGCATTGCTGAAACAACATGGGGAATTGGCAGCTTGATATACAAACTATTCTCTGAGGGCATAGTCCATGGTTCATAATGGTGGAATTTTGTTAAAGTTTCTAAAATAGAAGCTGAAGAGTCCCCTTTACTGTCAGTGGGATTTGTGCTCCTCAGACACCTTCGTGCTTTTGAAAATTCCTGCCTAATTGAGCCAAAGTTGCATTGACCTTAATGGGAGCTGTGCTCAGTGAAAGTTGCAGAGTTTGGCCCTGAAATCGGTGCAGATGCAACTTGAAGACGGTCATCTTCCTTTAAAAGAAGATTTGCAAATGTGTTTGAAATTTTCTTCTTAGGGACATGAATTTAGTTGAAATCATTCAGTGATTGTAGCAGGTTTGTGAATTGGAGCAACACTTGGGATTAATGTACTTCAGCTTCAACGCAATCTAAACCTGCTCCAGAATAAATCTCTGTTGCGGCAAACTCGTGTTAGCAAGACCAGGGGGGACTATATAAACCATCATGTGGGATGAACAAGGAAAGAGTCATATTCCTGTTTTCTCTGTACATGTACACTCACAATTTCCTAGACGCAACCTCATCCAGATGATAAGATGGAGCATTATTATTATTACTCTGCTAATTGTGTGAATTTCTGGCAAAAGCTGTGCTTATTTATAGCTGTTTTTTTCCATGCTTAAGCAAGTGTTAATACACATATGTCTCCCCACAGGTCAGATGTTCCTTTTCTCTGACACCCATTCAACAATGGGTCCTAAGTACATGCATCAAATTAATCATATACTTAAGCGCTTTGCTGGGTGGGGACCAGTAACTGGTCCATAGTGGTTATTCCAGTAACAGTCTCATTCCAATAATATGGCTTTAAAAAGCGATATTTAGAGAAAACGAAGAGAAATGTGAAAGTGGATCCCAGTCAAGTAGTGCAAACTCCTGTCTTGTCTGAGCCCGTATCTGCACTGGCAGCAAGGGTTAGGGGCTAGCCACAGGGGTAGCTGGACTGGTTCAAACTCATGCTGCAAACAGACAAAGCTGTTATAAGCTGTGATTTGCATCTGTGCAGCTTATCCTTATTTGAATCTGCTGTATCAGTGTGAGTTGTGGTCTGTAGTGGCTTTGCTTGTCTATTTTAGGGGTTTGTTTCACTGCAGCTACATGGATGACTAACCAGAGCAAATCCCCAGTGTACACAGAGCTTATCACAACCCACAGGCCTCGAACCCGGGTCAACAGGAATAGCCACCCTGCAACCCTCCACTTGGCAGCCTGCTGATGCAGGGCCCATGAAGCCCAGCCCCAGTTTGAGGCTCTTCCCCTAACACTCCACTGGCAGAGTCCCAGAGCAGCGGATTGGCCTACAAGAACAGGAAGCTGTCTGAACAACTGAGATCCAACCTGCTTCCACTTGACTTCCCAGAATCCTGACCTGACTTGGCTCCAGACCTCTAACTTGTGGTTCTGATTCCAGTGTGTCTGTGGCTTCTGACCTCTTGGTATCCTGACCCAGCTGGCTCCTGACTGCGTACTCTGGCTGCCCACAACCTGGCCCCGACAGAGCTTTGCTAGATGGGATCAAATCTTATAGTGACTAGAAAGTTTAAGGTAAAGACCATTTCTTGCATTCTTGGGGCTCCTCCGTGTCTTTCCCCATCCCACTAACAAGCTCATTCCTTCTCCGTTGAAATCTACGGGCATGTGTGTGCTCCGGGGGCACAGCTGGAGCGCCATAGTGTAGGCACTCCCTACACTGACGAAAGCAGGTTTTCCATCACTCTGGGCCAGTGGTTCTGAACCTTTACTGCAGCCTGCACCCCTTTGAGTCTCAAAATACGTTCTCACACCCCTTATCAAAAATCATCGAAGTAGGTCAGTTCTTTAAACCTAGAGATATATTTTTGTTTGTATATTACAGTAGTCGTTAAAAAATGGAGAATGTTAATGCATAGGTTTGACGAAACAAAGTTGTTGTACTTATGTGCCCATGCATAATTTGTGTTTTCAGTGATTTACCTGCTAAAAAGATCTGGCCTGTCTCGCACACCCAGAAAGGGCATATCACACCCCCAGGGGGTGCGTGCACCCCTGGTTTAGAACCACTGCTCTAGGTAATCCACCTCTCCCAGAGCTAGGTCGATGGAAGGCCTAGCAGCGGCTACACCAGGAGTTAAGTCTCCCTGACTATTGCACTTGGGAAGCACCAATTTTCACAGCCCTGAATGACGAAGCGAGGCCAATCTAATTTTTAAGTTTCAGAGTAATAGCCGTGTTAGTCTGTATTCGCAAAAAGAAAAGGAGGACTTGTGGCACCTTAGAGACTAACCAATTTATTTGAGCATAAGCTTTCGTGAGCTACAGCTCACTTCATCGGATGCATACTGTGGAAAGTGTAGAAGATCTTTTTATACACACAAAGCATGAAAAAATGGGTATTTACCACTACAAAAGGTTTTCTCTCCCCCCACCCCACTCTCCTGCTGGTAATAGCTTATCTAAAGCGATCACTCTCCTTACAATGCGTATGATAATCAAGTTGGGCCATTTCCAGCACAAATCCAGGTTTTCTCCCCCCGCCCCCACACACAGACCCACTCTCCTGTTGGTAATAGCTTATCTAAAGTGATCACTCTCCTTACAATGATAATCAAAGTGGGCCATTTCCAACACAAATCCAGAGTTTAACAAGAACATCTGAGGAGGGGGGGTAGGAAAAAACAAGGGGAAATAGGTTACCTTGCATAATGACTTAGCCACTCCCAGTCTCTATTCAAGTCTAAGTTAATTGTATCCAATTTGCAAATGAATTCCAATTCAACAGTCTCTCGCTGGAGTCTGGTTTTGAAGTTTTTTTCTTGTAATATCGCAACTTTCATGTCTGTAATTGCGTGACCAGAGAGATTGAAGTGTTCTCCGACTGGTTTATGAATGTTATAATTCTTGACATCTGATTTGTGTCCTCAGGCCCTATGCTACCAGCACTCCCAGCTACCTTCAAGACAGCACTGACTTCCTGAGGAAACTACAATCCATCAGTGATCTTCCTGATAACACCATCCTGGCCACTATGGATGTAGAAGCCCTCTACACCAACATTCCACACAAAGATGGACTACAAGCCGTCAAGAACACTATCCCCGATAATGTCACGGCTAACCTGGTGGCTGAACTTTGTGACTTTGTCCTTACCCATAACTATTTTACATTTGGGGACAATGTATACCTTCAGATCAGTGGCACTGCTATGGGTACCCACATGGCCCCACAGTATGCCAACATTTTTATGGCTGACTTAGAACAACGCTTCCTCAGCTCTCGTCCCCTAACGCCCCTACTCTACTTGCGCTATATTGATGACATCTTCATCATCTGGACCCATGGAAAAGAAGCCCTTGAGGAATTCCACCATGATTTCAACAATTTCCATCCCACCATCAACCTCAGCCTGGTCCAGTCCACACAAGAGATCCACTTCCTGGACACTACAGTGCTAATAAACAATGGTCACATAAACACCACCCTATACCGGAAACCTACTGACCGCTATTCCTACCTACATGCCTGCAGCTTTCACCCTGACCACACCATACGATCCATTGTCTACAGCCAAGCTCTGCGATACAACCGCATTTGCTCCAACCCCTCAGACAGAGACGAACACCTACAGATCTCTATCAAGCATTCTTACAACTACAATACCCACCTGCGGAAGTGAAGAAACAGATTGATAGAGCCAGAAGAGTTCCCAGAAGTCACCTACTACAGGACAGGCCTAACAAAGAAAATAACAGAACGCCACTAGCCGTCACCTTCAGCCCCCAACTAAAACCCCTCCAACGCATTATTAAGGATCTACAACCTATCCTGAAGGATGACCCAACACTCTCACAAATCTTGGGAGACAGGCCAGTCCTTGCCTACAGACAGCCCCCCAACCTGAAGCAAATACTCACCAACAACCACATACCACACAACAGAACCACTAACCCAGGAACCTATCCTTGCAACAAAGCCCGTTGCCAACTGTGCCCACATATCTATTCAGGGGACACCATCCCAGGGCCTAATCACATCAGCCACACTATCAGAGGCTCGTTCACCTGCACATCCACCAATGTGATATATGCCATCATGTGCCAGCAAGGCCCCTCTGCCATGTACATTGGTCAAACTGGACAGTCTCTACGTAAAAGAATAAATGGACACAAATCAGATGTCAAGAATTATAACATTCATAAACCAGTCGGAGAACACTTCAATCTCTCTGGTCACGCAATCACAGACATGACGGTCGCTATCTTACAACAAAAAAACTTCAAATCCAGACTCCAGCGAGAGACTGTTGAATTGGAATTCATTTGCAAATTGGATACAATTAACTTAGGCTTGAATAGAGACTGGGAGTGGCTAAGTCATTATGCAAGGTAACCTATTTCCCCTTGTTTTTTCCTACCCCCCCGCCCGACGTTCTTGTTAAATCCTGGATTCGTGCTGGAAATGGCTCAACTTGATTATCATACACACTGTAAGGAGAGTGATCACTTTAGATAAGCTATTACCAACAGGAGAGTGGGGTGGTAAACACCCATTTTTTTCATGCTTTGCGTGTATAAAAAGATCTTCTACACTTTCCACGGCATGCATCCGATGAAGTGAGCTGTAGCTCACGAAAGCTCATGCTCAAATAAATTGGTTAGTCTCTAAGGTGCCACAAGTCCTCCTTTTAATTTTTAAGTGTAGATGAGGCCTAAGTGTTCATCTTCTGCATTGTTCTGCCCCTCGGCGAAGGTCTCCCTGATCTAGCGTGTGCCCTTCCCACTCCCGCTGTACTTTGCAGTGCCACAAGCTACACATGGGTCTGCTGATGAACTGTATTTGGGGAGGGCAGCTGCTGCTGCTACACAGAGTGTTGCCAGCTCGGATGTACCAAAACATGCAGGACTTCCGGTATGATCCTGAGCCCATAAAGGGGGGGTTGTGTGTGGACTAGACGAGATATAACTGAGTTTACTCAGCAATCAAGACAAGACAATGTAAATGGGTGTAGCTAACCCATTGAGGGGTCAGAAGAGAGCAGTGCAGCAAGAAAAGCCCGTCAGGGCTGGGGTGAGTTCACTAGGTCACTCTTTCATTTATACATTCTGGGTCTTTGGGGTGGAAATCTCAGCCACTAAGGGCTTGTCTACACACACAAGGTGCACCCGCTTAACTGGAAGTGTGATGCTAAACTGACTGAGTTGAACTGGAGCCAACGACTGTGTGGATGCGCTGGTTTTGGTTTAAGCAGACTTCTTTCCATGGAGCTTCAACTGACTAGCAACAGATTTGAACTCAACCGAAATAAACCTCCAGCTCTTGCACAGCACTTTTTACCACTTTATGAAGGCGGCCAGTATCATTACTTCATTTTACCTGTGGGGAAACAGGCAGAGAACAGGGCTGTGACTTGCGCAAGGTCACCCAGCAGGTCAGTGGCAGAGCCAGGAATATAATCCAAATCTCCTGAGTCCCAGGTCAGTGATCTAGTCCCAGGCCACCCAATTACACTTAAACAAACATAAGTGTCCACACAGGTGTTTTCACCAGTCTAACTACCCAGTGGCAGTCGGTGTGTATCCATCCCCTTCAATACCTCTAGGCATCAGAGGAAGACATGACTGAAAAGGGGTTTAGCTAATCCCAGTTCCCAGCCCCCCTCTGACTCAGATCCATGCTGATCACTTCCTCTACTTACTCATTTGGATTTGTGCACTAATAAAAGGGGGCCTCTCGAGAGCTCTAGGAGCTCTGAAACATGTCACAAAAACACAACGACAAGGAAGCAGTGACATCTCCCTCCCCACTCCCTGGCAGCTGACAGAGCTGGCTGGGCTGTGGGAAGGGAACCACATGAGCAGCACGGATGGATGTTCTCCTGCTGTCAGCAGGGGGGACAGGAATCCATTCTCATCCTCCTGGACCTCTCTGCAGCATTCCACACTGCGGACCATGAGGTTCTGCTGAGCTGCCTGCGAGAGGTGGCAGAGCTTTGAAAACTCGTGGCGAACGGGGGAAGTCCCGGATGACTGGAAAAAGGCTAATGTAGTGCCAATCTTTAAAAAAGGGAAGAAGGAGGATCCTGGGAACTACAGGCCAGTCAGCCTCACTTCAGTCCCCGGAAAAATCATGGAGCAGGTCCTCAAAGAATCAATCCTGAAGTGCTTACATGAGAGGAAAGTGATCAGGAACAGTCAGCATGGATTCACCAAGGGAAGGTCATGCCTGACTAATCTAATCGCCTTCTATGATGAGATTACTGGTTCTGTGGATGAAGGGAAAGCAGTGGATGTATTGTATCTTGACTTTAGCAAAGCTTTTGACACGGTCTCCCACAGTATTCTTGTCAGCAAGTTAAGGAAGTATGGGCTGGATGAATGCACTATAAGGTGGGTAGAAAGTTGGCTAGATTGTCGGGCTCAACGGGTAGTGATCAATGGCTCCATGTCTAGTTGGCAGCCGGTGTCAAGTGGAGTGCCCCAAGGGTCGGTCCTGGGGCCGGTTTTGTTCAATATCTTCATAAATGATCTGGAGGATGGTGTGGATTGCACTCTCAGCAAATTTGCGGATGATACTAAACTGGGAGGAGTGGTAGATACGCTGGAGGGCAGGGATAGGATACAGAGGGACCTAGACAAATTGGAGGATTGGGCCAAAAGAAATCTGATGAGGTTCAATAAGGATAAGTGCAGGGTCCTGCACTTAGGACGGAAGAACCCAATGCACAGCTACAGACTAGGGACCGAATGGCTAGGCAGCAGTTCTGCGGAAAAGGACCTAGGGGTGACAGTGGACGAGAAGCTGGATATGAGTCAGCAGTGTGCCCTTGTTGCCAAGAAGGCCAATGGCATTTTGGGATGTATAAGTAGGGGCATAGTGAGCAGATCGAGGGACGTGATCGTTCCCCTCTATTCGACATTGGTGAGGCCTCATCTGGAGTACTGTGTCCAGTTTTGGGCCCCACACTACAAGAAGGATGTGGATAAATTGGAGAGAGTCCAGCGAAGGGCAACAAAAATGATTAGGGGTCTAGAACACATGAGTTATGAGGAGAGGCTGAGGGAACTGGGATTGTTTAGCCTGCAGAAGAGAAGAATGAGGGGGGATTTGATAGCTGCTTTCAACTACCTGAAAGGGGGTTCCAAAGAGGATGGTTCTAGACTATTCTGCGGCACCTGCCCTCTGCGGTCTATGCTGGCTTCCTGTGGGAGGCAAGGTCAAGGTCTGGCACAGGTGCCGGCTTCTTCCTTTCCCAGGGGCGCTCAGCCCCAAGCCCTGCCCCCACTTCACCCCTTCCCTTAAGGTCCACCTCTGCCCCGCCTCTTCCCACCCCTGCTGCACCCCACTCCACCCCTTCCCCTAAGGTCCCATCCCCGCCCCACCTCTTCCTGTCCCCACTCTGCCCCGTCCCCTGAGCGCGCCGCATCCTCGCTCCTCCCCCTCCCCCAGCTCCTCCTGCACGCTGCGGAACAGCTGATCCACGGCGGGCAGGAGGCGCTGGGGGGAGCCGGCTGCCGGTGGGTGCTAAGCACCCACTAATTTTTTCCCCAGGGGTGCTCCAGCCCCGGAGCACCCACGGAGTCGGCGCCTAGGAGGTCTCGGTCCTTATCTTTAAGCTGTTCAATAGCCTGGGCCCAAGAGCTCTGAGACAGGCCAAAGCTGTGGGACGCGGACAGTGGTCAACAACTCTGCTCCTCTGGCACAAAAGAAATGCCTACCCTCGAGATAAAGCTCACCTGTGCAGGAGACAGAGCTTTCTTGGGGGCTGGCCCCAAAGTGTGGAGCGAACTCCCGCCAGAAGCTCAGAACCACTCCAAACCTCCCCACCCTCCGCTCCGACCAGCCTTGTCTGACACAAACAGCAGCACTGACTTGTAAAAAGACCCCCAAAGCCAAACCAGACCCTACCAAAGCAAAACACGGCACCACACACCAGTCTCTGGCTGGAGAGGGAATGAGAGAAAGGCCAAATTCCCGGTGACAGCTGCTAGTCACACGGCCTCATGTGGGAGTTCTTCGGCCATGTCGGGACGTGCTGCACCGATCCAGCTGCGCTCTCCCGTCGGTGCAGGAACCCCAGCTCGGCGAGCGGCGGAGGCTGTGCACACAAACAGGGACATCCGTGGAACTTGCGGCTCAGGGGGGTGGTTTATTGATGCTACAGTGACGAGGAGGACACGAGAACTGAGCCCCTCTACAAAACTCCACCCCCCCATGCAGCTCTCACACCCCTTCCTCCACAGCAGCCTCTGCTAATAGATGCACCGGGCAACATGCCCTGAATGTCAACAGGGTCAGGCTAGTCTGGCCCAGGGGAGGGGAGCTTGCTCCAGAACTGAGGGCCCCTATCACAGAGCGGCTGGCACCTTAAGGAGATGGCCTCAGCCCCAGCTGTGATGAGACCAGCTCACCTCCCCAGCTAGGAAAAGGATTGTGGTCGCTACCAGAAGGTCAGGCCAGGTGCAGGTTTATAAGGGAGAGGCCGGGGGAGCCAATAACTCTCCAGCTAGGCAGGGCTGGGAGCGCCAGGCAGGAAGCCTGGGATGCTGCAGGGAATACAGGGAGTGTTTGAACTGAACCCGGTTCCAGGCACGCGGGGGCAGGGCATTCTGATTCCAGAAGAGACACTGAACTGGGGCCTGGAGGGCCGATGTCGGTATAGACTAAATACATTGCCTCCCCCTCCAGAAACTGAATGTTTTAAAATGATAGGGTATGTAAGTTACTGAAGAGTCCAAAAGGGGAAACTGAGGCAGGGTACTGTGGGACACCCCAGGCAAGGAGGGGGCACTTAGTTACAGCCCCTCCTGGAGAAAGGGCTGGTAGCAGAGCACCCCTTCCGTTGAGGGGGATCCAGCTCGAGTGCCTCCACTGATTGCAAGTGTGGCATGAGGAGAGAAACAGTCTCTCATGAAGGAAGGTCCCAAGCTGTGTAGGGCTGGAAGGCCAAAGCCGCTGTGCCCATCTCGGAACATTGATCTGTAGCATGCTTGCGAATATGGCATGTGACCCCGTCAGTGAGATCGTCACGGTATCACTAGACTGGGCTATTGGGCTTTCCGCTCTGAACGTATTCATCACCAGCATGCCAACAAACACATGAGGGGCAGTTCCAAGGAAATAGCCAAGTGGGTGTTGTGACAAAGCTCTGTCCTTATCTCTGTGAGTCCCGCATTTCCTGGCGGATTTCGCTAGCCTCAGAGGCTCACTGTGACCCTCCACGTAACCCTTCTTTCTCTAGAGACAAGGGTCACAGTCTACTGAGCCATTTTCATCATAAGCCAGCGAGGGAGGTGAGGAGAAGTTATCCTCCCGTGTACAGTCTCTGTTGTCTCCCAGTCTCAGTGATTAATCAGGGGGTGCGGGCAGGCAAAGAGGGGAGCCTGGGCCCATCCTCTACTCCAGGCTCGAGCCCAGGGACCCTAATAGTATCAGCTATGGTAGCTGACCTTTTAGAAACATGACACGTACAATTCCCTGGGCTACTTCCCCCACAGCAGCCCCCACTTCTTCAAGATCCACTTCACCCTTACCTCAGGGCCTCCTTCCTTGTGCCTGATATGGTGTGTACTGCTCAGCCTCTCCAACAACTCAACTTCCTCCCACAGCTCCTGACATGCACCCGCACCTGACTGACTGGGAGACTTTTAACTAGTTTCAGCCAGTCCCTGATTGGCTTCAGGTGTCCCAATCAACCTAGCGTTCTCCCTGCCTTCTGGAAACTTCTCAATTGGCCCCAGGTGTCTTAATTGACCTGGAGAAGCTGCCATTTAACTTATCCTGGTACCAGGGATTTGTTTAGCCTGGAGCTAATATATCTCTCTCCCACGACTTTTCTATAGCCATCTGGCCTTGCCCCGTCACAGTAGCCATGAGGATGCTACGTCCAGATTCCGTGGCTGTTTTGCCATGGCCAGGAGCTACCAGAGGAAAGGGCTATAAACCATTCAAAAGTGATATGATCCCTGTGAAGAGTTTGATCAAAGGACAGGGCAAGATTTAAAGTCACACTCCCTGAAGCAAGGGAAAAGAGAACTGGTTTTGAGTGTTAAGGGAACAGATTATGCCCCCCCCAGACCCTAGCAGTCTTGGGGGTCTGCTGGAAATTTAACTCTACTGGTACCCCCAGGTGGAAGATGTCATCACGGATCCACAAGGTATGTGCTATACCCCAGCTTTTAAGCAGTCCCTTGGAGGAACCCTTTCAGTCTGCCAGACCCCCAAGAGTCTTCCTTAAGGGTGATGCCGCTGAGACTGAGCCTCTGGGCTCCAGCCCACCTGCTTCACTGGCTGAGCAAGTCCAACTGAGGGAGACTCCTGGGTAGAAACTGTTACACTCCTCAGGGATCAATGCACCTCAGCAGGTATTTGCAGTGACACCAGGCAGCCTTTTTCAAATAGAGCAGGGTTAATTAGTCAACTGGAACGCAGCATCGGGAAGTCCATGGGTTAACATGGAGATGTAAAGGTGACGACACAGCCCATCAACCCAGCCAAGCCAGCGCTCCACCCAGCCACACTGCTGTGGAATCCATGTCTGGTGCTCAACCTCTGCGCCTTTGACAGTCCCAGGTGAGAGCTGCTGAGTCTCTCCGAAAGCCAACTCCTATCTCCCTCCTGTCACCTCTCGGTGCACTGTCTTCCTGAAGACCCATGCTGAGGTCACATGCTCCATCAGGGAGAGTGTCCCTTGGATAGGTGGTAAGTGTTCAGGCCTTGGGGCTCCCATTCTCTTTCCATATTGTCTACTGATAGACAGCAGAACCTCAGGGTTACGAACCCCTCGGGAATGGAGGTTGTTCGTAACTCGGAACAAAACGTTGGGGTTTTTCTTTCAAACGTTTACAGCTGAACATTGACTTAATACAGCTTTGAAACTTCACTCTGTGTAAGAAAAATGCTGCTCTCCCTTTTTTTATTTTTGTAGTGGTTTACATGTCACAGCCCTGTACTGTATTTCCTTGTCTTTTCTTTGGTCACTGCTGCTGCTGCCTGCTCGTGTACTTCCGGTTCCACATGAAGTGTGTGGTTGACGGGTCAGTTTGTAACTCTGGTGTTTGTAATTCTGAGGTTCTACCATTGCCAGTTCTTTAATGACCTATTCATTCCACCCCAGACAGTTTCCTGGTACACACCCCTCGTGTCTCCTGCTCTGTCCAAGGAGCAAGCTCTGTAACCCTTTTGCACCCGCTGAGTAGCAATTCAAAGTGCAGAGGGACTGAAGCACGCATCATGTGTAAGGCTATGTTTTAGTCCCAGGTATTTTTAGTAAAAGTCATAGACAGGTCACAGGCAGTAAACAAAAATTCACGGCCTGTGACCTGTCCATGACTTTTACTAAAAATACCGGTGACCAAAACTTGGGAGGGGCTGCCTGGAGGCCCTGCAGGTGCTGCAGGAGGGCGGCCTGGGTGCTGGGGGAGCTGGTGGGTGGTGGCACACGGCCCAGGATCCCTGCTGGTGCTGGGGGCAGGTTGGTGGAGCCAGCAGACTCCCTACCTGGCTTCACGCCTCCCCCACCCAGCAGCAGAGTTTGGGTGTGGGAGGGGGCAGGGGGTTGGGGTACGGGACGGGGTGAGGCGGGCTCTGGGCTGCGCTTACCTGGGGGGCCCCCCAGAAGCGGTGACATCTCCCTCGCTCAGCTGCTAGGCTGAGGCAAGGCCAGACAGTTCTGTGTGCTGACTCTGCCTGCAGGCACCGCCCCCGCAGCTCCCATTGGCCACCTGCCTGAGCTGCCCCTGAGCCAGGCACACCGGCTGCTGCAAAAGTCACGGAGGTGACAGAAACGGTGACTTCTGTGACCTCCATGACAAACTCGCAGCCTTAACCATGTGCCTAATAGGGAGATATCTCTTGAAGAGACCGATGGGGCGGGGGAGTGAGTTGTGTTTGCTATTGTTGTAGGCAGATTTAGCACTCCACATCCAGAAGTTTTGGGAATTCGGTGTGGTAGTTTTCGGGCTGCTCCAATAGGTTCCCTGTTGCTGAGGCCAGACTTCATATGTGGGGAAGCAGTGCCCTATTGTGTGAGTTGGGCAAAGCTGAGCCCAGGAGCAGAGAGCAGGCGGTTTTCCCTGACTCAGAAGCTTTTTGCAGCAGGTTAGTGATACTGTTATAACCCTCAGGGAAGCATGGCCAGTGTTAATTACAGAAAAGGGAAATTGGGCGGGGAAACTCATTTCTTTTCTTTTAACTGTATTCTGGGAATGTTGTTTGATTTTAGCCAAACTGTTTTAGTTAAATTGTCTCAACCAGTGCGATTCACCGCCTTTTCTTAAACGTGATAATGGGGAAAGAGTCAGTTATATTTTGCTGTTCTCACTTCTGTATTTTCTTGTAACTGGGCTTTTTTGTTTTTTTGTTTTTTAAATCTATACACTTAACTGAGTGATTGGTTAATCGGTTGACTGGCTACCAGTGATTTCAGCAGAGGTTGGAGAAGGAAGAGCCTGCGTGGATTCCAATCTTTAAGATTCCTACAAGCAAGTGGAGGGAAGATGTTTTAGAGTCCGCAGTTTGTATAGAATTTGGTGATCAAAGATTCTAACGGAGACTCCAGTGAACTCAGCCTAAACTTTTGGGAATGCTGAGTTCCTTCTCATTGTGTTTCTGTGGGGACTGACCTGTTTAGGTTTTAATTGGTTTTCTTTATTTATGTTTATGTAGAACTGTGAAGATAATATCTGTGGATTATAAAGTAGCAAAGTTATGTTGTAAAATTAAATTATTATTATTATTTTTTATGTTTCTTTATCATAAGATTTTACAAAGTTGTTAATAATTCAATTCATTCCTTTCACTCTGTTTGGGACTTGGATGTGGGGAGGTTGACCCTGAGCAATCCTTGCTCAAAACCCTTCCGTAGCAAAGCGATGACACACCAGTGCGGCGCCTCCTGCTGGTCATCCTGGGAATTAGCTCTTTCCAGCTCCGGAGCACCCTGTGCTGGCCGATGTCTCGCCTGCCTCAGGCCCCCCGTGTCCCTCCTGGACTCTGGTGCCCCTTACCCTGGGGTTCTGCCGTCTGCAGTACCCCCGCTCTGGGTCTCCCCTCCCAGGGGACCCCCCCAATCCTCTCACCCACTTTGCCTCAGTGGCTACTGCCAGTCATCATCTAGCCCCTGCTCACTGGGGCAGACTGCAGTGTAATGGCCACTCATCATTGGCAATGGGGTAGGACCTGCTGCCTTTGCCTATCCCCGGGCTGTCCCTCTGCATCCCCAGTACCTTTTGGGGCCTTTAACAAGGCCTGCAACCTGGGGGTTTGCCAGGCTGGAGCTCCCCAGCTCCCCTTTGCTCTTCCCCAGCACTACTCCACTTTTCAGCTAGCCCTTCCCACTCCAGGGCTGGAGAGAGACTCCTTCAGCTCCTGGCCCACAGCCCTCTGATCAGGGCCAGCTGGACCCTGATTGGCATGGCCCCAGCTGTGGCTGCTTCCCCAATCAGCCTAGCTTGGCTGCTTTTAACCCCTGTTCTGGGAGTGGGGCAGCCGTCCTTCAAAACTGAATTCTGGGTCTCCAGCTACTTTCCTAGGGGAGTTGGGGTTTTTAGGCACTGGAGAAGGGGAATGAAGTGAACTTCTAGCCCATGCAAAAGTCATACATAGTCATCCTGGAAAATATTATAGAAAATTCCCACTTTGTCCCAGCTAGATCGACCCTGGGACATGTGCCCTGCATATATGCAGTTCCGTGCTCTAAAATCTTCCTCCTCCGGAATGCTTTGGTTCTTAGTAAACAAGGTTTTGTTTTAAGAAGGCCGTCTGGTCGCTCCCCACCACTGCTCAGAGCTCCCGAATGGAACAGCACTGCAGGAGCTGAGCCTAAGGCAGGCCTGCTGAGATGATCATGGTTAGCCGCGGGGGACTGCAGCCAGGGCCCAGTGGGAGGGTGGGAGAATTGTGGGATTCCACCCCAGGAAAGGTAAAGTCACAAGGCCTGAGACCTGAGGGGGCACACGCAGAGACCCAGAGGGGTTGGCAGCACAGATGGTAGGTGTGACCACGCGCTAACATTCAACCCAGAGACCAACAATCATCCAGTCCAGATTATGGAACAACAGTGCCCATGCTGTGTTGACAAACTGTGGTCAGTTGCTTGACCACACTTGGTGTCATTATGAAATATTATGAAAATTTAAGAGGCCAAATAACCAATGTCGGTTAGGTTTAGTGCTAAAAGTCAATAATAATATAGTAGAGGACAAAGGTTCAATACGATACCAGTATCCGGGAAGCCATCTCATGCGTCTTACACAGAAGGCAAAGTGACACATTGCAGGTATTTATAGGATGACTTTACACATTACAAAACTCTTTACACATCACTGAAATCCCACCTATGAGTGTGTCCTAGTTCCTCAACTTCTTGTTCTGTTCCTTCCTTGTCTTTGTTTTGGATATGAGCGTTCCAGGTACTGGTCAGTGAAGGCACCTCTCTGGCTTGTACTAAGCGGGCCTAGAACAATGTATCTTGATTTTGACAAATTTCCTATTTGCTTATATGCCAAATGCTGGGTTGTGCTACGGCAGGGCACTGGGGAAGGTAGCTTAGATTGAGTGGACAGAACTCTGGGGAAATCACAGGCCTTATAGCTTTTATGACTGCCAGGGACATGTTGGACCAGTAAGTAGTGATATATCTGGATGGCTTACTTGTTTTCACTGATGACACAGGGTGGTACACCATGCCTGTCTGTACTGTCCTCAAAGGCTATGCTAGCACGTCCTCTAGACCAAGCTAGAAAAGTGTGTCTTTCACCAGTCCTCTGTAGAGTTTGGGGGTTTCTCATGTCCCCAGAGGGTGTCAAGATGGACCCACACCAGGTGAGGATAGTCCTTGTTTGGGCAGTGCCTTGGAACATTCACAACCTGCAGCATTGCCTGGGATTCGCTAACTTCTATCATCAGTTCATTCCGAGGTTCTTGGAACGAATCTCCCCCCTCACCTTTCTGCTCTGCAAGAGCATCAACTTCCACTGGCCTTCCAAGACTCAACAAGCCTTTGAATGGCTAAAACTTGCATTCACTTCTGCCCTGGACTAGTGCACCGGGATCCCACACTAGCCTTCACCACTGAAGCAGATGCATCCAACGTGCTTATGGGGACAGTGCTTTCCCAAGGCATGGCCCCCAACAGGTCTTGTTTTCATGTGCCTTTCTCCTCCAGGAGACTTATCCCCACAGAACAAAACTATGAAGTCCTGGACAAGAAGCTCTTTGTGATTAAAGTCACCTTTGAGGAATGGTGCCACTATCTTGAGGGGGCCTGCCACCTGGTCCAGGTGTATATAGACCATAAGACCTATCTGTGCAGGGCCAAGGCCCTTAGTCAGTGGCCCTTAATCAGCTTCAGTGGGCTCGGTTCTTCTCACACTTCGATTTTGTTATTTCCTCTTGTCCAGGAACTAAAAATAAAAGGCCACTCACTGTCCCAGACCTTGCTGACCCTAAAGGCCCGAGCCCCAAAGCCTCAAGCATCCGGAACTCTCTCTGTGGGACACCCTGTCAAGACCTACTTGCCTTGATCTGGTTGGTCGTAATCCAAGGGGTCCACCGTGACAAACTGGAAGTGCTAAACAAGGAGGCCTCCAATGTCCACTATGGGATATTCTATGTGACAGAACGTATTTATGTCTCCCCCTGGCCTCCAACAGTCGCAGCTCTGCAAGCCTGTCACAACTCCCCCTGGCTGGGCATTTTGACTGTACCAAGACCCAGCAGCTTGTCCTGCATGCGAGCCACAATACAGACCTATATCGCCCCCATAACACCCGTGCCCATGCTAAAGATAAACCCCTTGGCCTCCTGCAGCCCCTCGAGGTACCATCCAGCCCCTGGGCAGTCGTCAGCCTCAGTTTCATAGAGGAACTACCCAAACCAAACGGATTTATAATAGTCCTGACCACACTAGACCACTACTCCAAGATGACCCACTTTGTTCCCTGCACCAGCCTTCCCCACTCTGAGGAAACTGCCCATTTCTGGGTGGACCACGTCATTCATCTTCATGGTCTTCCAGAGCGCATCGTGGCCCACAATTCATGTCCCGCTTCTGGCAGGAGTCCCTTCCGAATATTAGCAGTTTGCTCCAGCCCCTCATCCGCCTACCACCTCCAGACAAATGGAGGAATGGAGAGAACGCACCGAATTCCGGAGCAATGCCCCCGGTGCTATGTTAATTATCACCAGAGCGATTGTTCCTCCACACTACCTGCGGCAGAGTTTGTGTACGACAGATTGCACGTGTGGAGGGTGAGGTGCTTCTCCGGGAGGCACGGGGCTGCAATCGATTAATATGGCAACTTGATTCCAAACTCAGTGTGGTGCATTTTTAGCACGGAGCAACACAAGGGTTAGGCTATGACATCCACAGCTCATGCTGTTCAGTAACCCAAGGGGCTTTGGCTAAGGGGTAAGGTAAGGCAGGTTTTTTCCTATCTGCCTTTAAGGACACCTCCGGTGCCTCCCAGGGCCAGGTGGAAAGCCAGTGCTTTTATGCATCCACATTTGTCCAAGCACATCACTGGTGCTGGATAAATAGTAAGGCGACATCTGCCAGGTTTAACTCCGAGAACTGTGGCTTTCCATGCTGTAGAGAATTCTTTGGGATCAGGGTGGCCTCAGACTGGCTGCATCAGACATTTGGGCGTTCTCACAGTGATTTAGCACTTTTTGTTTCAAGCCTGACTCTGTGGTAATCTCCTTCCTCATTGCAGAAAACACAGAAGCCTTCTCGGTCTGCCCCTCATGCCATGCCTCTAGCTCCGTCCTGTTGTGGGGGACGCGGGAGGCAGGCTTTCTCCCCCATCTCTCCCATCTCATCGCACACCGTGCCTGGTTCTTCCCACCACTCTGCCATCACTCCTGTCTCCCCCTAGGACCACCGGAGAGCGGGACGTTGCGTGCTGCTCTGATCCATGCACTGCCCAGCACTCGTCCCCATCTCTCTGGGCGTCCTGCGAGTGGAGTAGCTCTAAGGTATTTACACTGATAACTGCGCACATCTCCAGCTTTTGGGGGGCCGGTCAACTTTCTCTATTGCACACAGGGCTCCCCCTTCCCAACCCAGCCTCCCGCATCCCCCTAGGCCCTCAGCCTACTCCTCCCACTCTCCACCCCAGGGAGAGCCTGGGGAAACCTTTGCATCACAGCCTGCCCTGCCCCTGGCTACCCCCTGGTTCTTGTTGACTTAGGAAGGGAGGGGGAAGGTACATTTCAAAGCCGAGGAGCCTTCAGCAGGCTTTGTGATTGCCCCAGCCTAGCCAATACAAAGGGGGGGAGGCGCCTGGCAATATGCCCAGCATAGGGGCCCTCTCGAAGTTGCCAAGGGCACCACAAACCCCAGAGCGGGAGATGTGGTGGGGGCATGTCAGGGCCAGCCCAGTGGTAAGAGGAGGTGTGGCCAAGGGAAGCCCCCAGCACTACCCCAGTCGGCTCCAGGGGCTCAGCCTGTCCATGCAGCCCCAGCCCCGGGGAGGCGTCAACTGCCTGCACATGGCCCCTGCTTGGGCGCAGGAATTAGCTTGGCCCTGCCTGAGAATGCCCTGCTGCCAGTCCGCACCCACTGTCAGCACAGCCCTCGTGGCAAACGTCTCTCAGTCCCTGGGCCCTGGGTCTGTGAGGGCTTTACAGGTGAAACCCAGCTGCTCCGGCCTCACCTGGGTGTCAGTGCGGAGCCAGGCAGCGCCCAGTGTGTTATGATCATGTCATGTATTGAAAATAGTGTCACATTTCCACGCGATCCCTTTCCGGGTGGAAGGGTTTCCTGCAGGCTCTGGGGTTGTGTGGGGAAGCAGCAGTTCTAATGTGCCTCCTGTCTCTGGGTGCAGGACACCTGCCAGTGCAGAGGTGGATTCATGACCGCCCTTACTGCTCTGCTGGGCCTGGTTGGGTAGGGCACTACAGAGGGTGGCCTGCACCAGTTTATTACCCCCACAATTACTGGGTACCCCCAGGTACAAGCTAAACGTACAGTCCCCAAGGGAAGCACGTGCTGCCCCGAGGAGCTGCCAGTATGCAGCGGCGTCTCGGGGGGAGATGCCAGCACCAGGTGATACAGCCCTGAGAGGCATGTTAAGCTTGGTGAAACATCCCAAGGGGTAGAACTGAGCCCCAAGCCCAGTAACTGACTGACACTCCGCAGCGCACCCCCGGAGCTACTCGACTCAGTGCTAGAGGCGTTCGAATGCAGCTATTTGGTACTTTCAGAAAACCTCTGGCCCCACCCACACCCAACTCTTCACTTCCTCCCTGTCCCGCACAGGCTGCCTATATATCAGCACTAGGAAGGAAAAAGCAGCAGAGCGTGTTGCAAAGATCCCGGCAAGTGATTGCTCCTCACCGCTCTTCAGGCGGAACCTCACACCCAACAACTTATTTCACAACAGCCTGCGAACAGCTGGCCAGGGGCCAAGGAGAAGACTTGATGTATGGTAAAAACAATTCCTTCCTGGTGCTTCCATGCCCTTGCAGGGGGAGCTGCTCTGCCTGTCTGTGGGTTTTCCCATCGCACTGCTTGCTGCATGGCAGCGTATTGCTTGGGTTACACTCCACTCTGTCCAGAAAGGACGCGGGGTCTCCCGATGTGTGTCCCAGAAAGCTTGGAACAGTCTGTTGGGGGAGCCCAAGTTCGGGTCCCTGCTCTGCCCCAGGTGGCCTTGGGCAGCGCTCACTGGGCCTCACGCCCCCATCCGCGGGGGGAGCTATAGTCCTGCCCTACCTCCCAGGGGTGTGCTAAGGAGACGGCACGCTCAGGTGCTACAGAGACAGACAGAGCTTCTCGCCCACTGCCGCCTCAGACTGACTGGGGGGGATGCAGGGAGCCCCTTTCTAAAGCCAAGCTCTGCCTTTTGAATGTGCTCCGTGTTAGAGGGGGAGACAAGCGTGGAATTGTTGACGATTGAGATGCAGGATTTGGGGCCCAGCGCACTATTGCTCTGCCCTTTGGGGGGTAAAGCAGAGCAGGGTGGATGTAAAATGCCACCGTTCTGGTCTGATAACACCCGCTTGGCACTCAGTCTGCGTTGGTGCACATGGCTGCCCAGGAACAAGGGAGTGGGGGATGGGAGCCTCAGTCTGTACACATGGACAGAACAGCGCATAGTCTTTGTTAGGACAGGGAAATGCATCTGTCACTCTGAAAACGGCCAAGATTATAGGGTTTACCAGCAGATTGGTTAGATGCTGACGGTGACTGCTTGCAGCATGCTCTGTGATTGTTCCTGTGTAGTAACGATCTGTGATAGACTGGGCTGGTGAGCTCTGATCTGATTGCTGTGCGTTCTCACTCTAGCTATGCCTAGAAGCTAAAAGGAGAAATTTGCCAGTTGTCTGGACTCTCGGTTTTTAATTTCCACTGGTGAATTTGCAAATGTTGATCCTTCCTGTCTGTAGAGGGCAATGTGTCTGAATACTGGCTAGCATTTCAGCATGCCCTCTCTCTGGGCTTGCTCTTAGGTTTGTTACAAACCCAGATGCAGACATTAAAAAAGCCAACACGCTCAGTAATGAACAATGGCAGGGCTGGGAACCAGCCCCAGATCATCAGCGAGCCGGACAGGATGTGGCATTACAGTCAACAGGCTGCTCAAGGATCAGACTGCAGCTTCGTGCTCTGAACAACAACAGGGTCAATGTCACCTTCAAAGCGTGCGCTCCCCAGCGAGGCTCTGCTCAGCCCAGGCAGGGGCCAAGAGGGAGCACCGCGCCAGCCCACCCCCCAGGGAGAGGCCCCAATCTGGCCCTAATGTACTGATAGGTAGCTACAGTCTTTACTCCTACTTTCTGACAGGCTGTGTCTGGGAATGCCCTCTGCACAAATAAATTTGTTAGTCTCTAAGGTGCCACAAGTCCTCCTTCCCTCTGCTCTGTGTGTTTGTTTGAAGAAGGGCTTCATGTAACTTCCTTGGAAGTGCTGCCCCGGCTGAAGCTAGGGCAGCCATCTGCTAAGCCAGGGCTCCTTTGTGCTGGTGGGATTGGGCCTGCCCTCTTGAGGGAAGGTAGCAGAGCCAGGCAAGGAGATGGGTTGCCTGCTCTTTGCTGTCTTTGCTCCTCCATGCGACACCTAATAACACTGCTAACTGTTGCTGTTAATACAGAATCAAAGATGTGTAGGGCCCTTTACAGACAAATGCCATGGCCCTGAGGAGCTCACAGTCTAGGGCAGGTACAAAATCACATGCGGGGGCGGCTGGTGACCCAGCCGTTGGGGGAGGCTAGCCCCTGGCCCCAGCCCTCCCCATCTGCCCCCCTCCCCTCAGGAGCCCATAGCACCCCACGGCGGGCCCCGGCCCCAGCGCCGAGCGGCCAGGGGGTGAGGCCCCAGCCCCCGTGCTCTGGGCGGGGCAGCCAGCCTCGGTGCTCTGGGCAGCAACACTCCAGCACCAGCCGCCCCGACTCCCTGCGGCAGGCCAGCCGGCCAGCCAGCCCCAACCAGCCTGGGCAGAGCAGGGGAACGCAGCGGGGGCCTGGCCTGGGGGTGGAGCGTGGGCGGCCTCATGCGAGGCTGTTTGGCAAGGCGCAGCTTCCCCGTGCCTGTGACCACATGGCCCCGGGAGGGAAGAGGAGCAGTGGGAGGAGAGCTACACAGCACAGGGGCAGGATTATGGCAGGTCGTTTCCAATGCCTAAAAAGGGCAACATCCTTTTTTAATGAAAGAAAAGGAAATATTTAGGCAAACAAAATGGCTTCAGTGTGTGGTGTGTCATGGGAATGCAGGCCAGATAAATAGCCTTTATTTTACAGTCAGCATTGTTTTACCCCATTTAACAGTAGCCAAAATCCCATAAACCCACCTTCTACTCCCCAGGGCAGACTCACAGCCAAATTTGGGAACATTTGCAGAGGAATCGTACTCAGATGCAAACACATGACTTCTTGTGAGAAGAGCCTAGATGTCATGGTTTTTGCCATGGCAGTCACATCCTGCCTTAGTCATGAAGTCACTTGGTTTTGTGTGTTTCATCTCTATTTTTATTCCAGTTTCTTTTACATTGCAGACCAGTACAATACCTAACATTTCCAATAGCATTTTCTACTTTCAAAGTGAAATAAAAGTTCAGAGGCCGAGATCTAAATGCCAGAAGATCACTCGATCCTGATCATCTAGTCTGATTTCCTGTATAACTACAGGTCAGAGAATGTCACCCAGGGATTTGCCAATCAATTATTGTGGAGCTCAAATGTTTTTTTTAAAAAGACATCCAATCTTGATTTAAAGAAGCCAGGTGATAAAAATCCATCACAAATCTCATGGCACCGTTCGAATGCTTAATTCCCCTCACTACTAAAACTTTTCTCCTTATTTCCAGTTTGAACTTGTCTGAGTTTAATTTCCAGCCATAGCCCCTCATTCAGCCTTTTCTCCTAGAGTAAAGAGCCCTCTAGTATCAGACAGCTTTCCTCTGTGGAGGTACTTGCAGAGGTTGATCGAGTCATCTCTTCACCTTCTCTCTGATATGCTCAAAAGATTGCGCTCCTTTATTTTCTCACCATAAAAGTAGGTTTTCCATCTCCCCAATCCTTTGTGAGTCTCTCTTCTAAACCCTCTCCAACTGTGCGATACTCTTCCTGAAATGCGGACACCAGAACTGGACACCATATTCCAGTAGCCATCACACCAGTGCCAAATACAGAGGCAATACCAAATCCCTGCTCCTACTTGCTCGTCCATTGTTAATACATCAGAAGATCACGTACTCTCAGTTCCATTCACTTAAATTCAATGAGATTTTATCGGTACCACAATCTATGCGAGCACTGTTAGGGGAGTCATTTTCTCCATGGCTCGTGTGCAATCAGTTCTTCATTAGGAACCCCACGCCCTTCTCAGAGGGGGTGCTTTCCAGGAGGATGCCCCCCAGCCTGTCTGTGTGACCTGCTTCTCTGTTCCTTGCACCTGGCTGAAATGATTGCTCCTCCTAGCCCACTATGCAGCATATGACTGAGCATTATTGCCCCAGGCTGGACCCGGAGAGGGTCAATAACTTGCATGGCAGGGCAGGGTACCGCAGTGTAGTGATCTAGGTTAACGGACTGGAAGAAGGAAAAGCCTGGCTCTGCCCCCAACATACCGTGTGCCCATAGACCAGTCACCTCCCCTCTCGGAGCCTGGGCTGGCCCCTTGGTAGAGAGGGGTTAAGAATACCTTACGGGGAGGGGCTTGGGGATGGGTTTATCAGGTAAGCAGCTTGAGTGAAATTGGAAGAGCCTGGGAACAGAACGCAGCCATTGCTGGCTTCCAGCTCTCTGCCCCGGCTGCTGGCTAATGCAGCTCTCTCCTGCGTCCTGACAGCGTTGTGCTTTTCATAGCCACGGAGCAGCCATCTGCTCTCAAGCAGCGTGTGTTTTACTTCAGGGGAAACCAGTGAGAAAGAACAAGCTGAGGCTCCAGGGAAGAGCCCGGTGTGTGGCTGCGTGTCTGCCCCTGACTGCAGCCCCGATTGGCAGCTGGCTTGGGAGAGCCCACTTAAAGGGGCCCTATACAGAACACAACCCTGGCAGCTCTGTAGCTATCCCCACCACAAAGCCGAGCTCCCGAGGGCTGCCAGGCCTCCGAAGACCACTAGGACCCATTGTTCCTATGTCAGCGGGGAATGGTGCATAAGGGAAGTGCCCCAAACCCTGAAGCAGGTTCCTGAAAGGGTGTTATGAGGAACAATGCAGTAAAGATTCTGAGGACCTGCAGCCCTGGGTGCCCCATAACTAGCTATGCTAGAGAGAGGCACTGTGTATTGTCAGCAAGGAGTTAATAGGAAAATTTTCAACATTGCACAACTAAGCAAAAGGAGAAATGACACCAGCTTTCCCTTCCGTGTTACATTCCAGGAGATGTCATATCAAAATGCTGCAATGTGGCTACCAAAAGGCACTGAAACTTTAAGCCCAGATCTTCAAAGGTCTTCCATTGATTTCAAGTTAGGAGCCTAAATACCTTTAAGAATAAAGGCCTTGGCCCTTATGGCAGTGAGAGAGGAGCAGACTTGTTAATTGTACATTGAAATATCCCAATCAAACATGAAAACTCAGCAATGCCCCCTAGAATATGTCTGACGAGAACCCCGTGTGCTGGAGTTGTAACCGATGCAACCGAGACATTAATGTATAACATTGCTCAAGCCTTAACTCAGAGCAGACACTGCACAACACCAGCTGGCAGTTCTTAGAAACCTGTCTTGGGCTGGTGTGCTTGCAGGGGCCGCGTTGGGCTGGGTAACAATGCGAGAACAAATTCCCACATTTTCTGGAGCAAGAAGCTTTCACAGGATTCAGTGCATGTGAAGCTGAAGTTATTCTATATTTGGAAACTGGAGAGTGAAAAAATGTAACCTCCCAGCTGGGCCTGAGATGGAACATCTGCCCAGTCAGGGTCATACAGTGGTGTAACGGGCCAGTTCCCCTTTTCTGGAGAGCATGCAGCCAGCTAATGACAGGGAAAGGCTGGTGAGGCACTGATTCACTGCATTCCCAGTGCAGCTGCTACATCCCCTTGGAGAGAGAAAACCAGCCGTTCCTTGCCATAATCCCCAAGGGAGGGCAGTGATGGAAACCCAGCCTGCCCTTCCCTGGTGATGAATCCCTGGACTGTGGCCTTCACTGGTTGGGCACAGCAGGGGTGAACCTATCTCAGTGCACCGCCAGCCAAACCCGCCGTGTGTGTGCCGACTCTGGATCCGAGCTGCGCTGTGCTGTAAGTGTTGGTATGATGCGAGGTGGTGCGGAGAGCATGTGGGAGCCTGCACTTCACACCTCCTCAGAGTTTCTCAGGAGGAAGCTGCACGTCAGCACTCTGACAAAACCCCCTTTTTGTAACAAGAGCAATATTTCAGTGTTGGTTGTTTCTTTGACCTAGCTCATCAAATGGTGCCTGCAGGGCTCAGGGGTTCGTCACTGGAGTCTGGCTGGTGGGGATCGCACTGAACAACAGGTGCCTTGGGGCTAGCTTCCAGCAGGGCCATCACAGGGGAGCACTGACTGACATGGCTCTGGAAAGAGGGTATCACTGCGGGTGGCTAGCCAGCCAGCCCTGAGTACTAATCAGGGACAGGTATTCCCTATAAGGAGCTGCCAGCGGGAGGAGGTCCCCTGAAAGGAGGGGGAAGCTGGAGAGGAGGCCCTGGAAAAGGCCATGCCCCAGGCCACTAGATGGGAAGAGGCAGACAGGGAGAAGGATGCCAGAGAAGAAGCTGTGAAGGTCAGAGGTTTGGGGGGAGCTGGGCCTCCCAGGAGGCAGCATTCTATACCAAAAGCAGGGAAGAACTGCAGGGCCTGGGGGGGGCAAAGCGTCTGCAGAGAATAGAGCCCAAGAAGGGGGCCGAAGTTGTGTTCTGTTTGCTGTGGGCACTGGAGAGTGCAACTGAAGACAAGCCCAGGTGGGGCAGAAGCTCTTGTGTTTATTGCTTTTGATTTATGGGACGCTGTGGGTTTAAAAGATGGGGGAATGGAAGTGAGTGTCAGCTGTCTGGAGGGCCAAGTCTCCCCACAGGCCACTGGTATCCCAAGGAGAGCTGTGAGGGCGTGCCTTTGGGACAGCAAGTCGGTGATGCTGCTGTTAGTCATGGAGTGTAAGGCCAGACAGGACCACTCAGTGATCTAGTCTGACCTGTGCAGCACAGACCAGCACACACACACAAACCCAGCCCGAAAGCACGGGAAAGAAGTCATTAACCACAGAGATCTTCTCAGTGCAATGACAGGCCATGAGGTAGTCCCTTTGGCAATGCTCACAGCCAGCTCTATTCCCCTCCAGAGAGGGAGGCTGAGAGATCTCTCTTCTCTTCTGCCAGGGCCCCTGCAAAGCTGCCTGCAGTGGGACCAGCCTGCGCAGTGTCTCATCAAGTCAGTGCCTTCGCGTGCTCCCAGCACCTAAAGGCTCCTGCCATGGGGAGCGTGTGTCTGACTTTGCAGAAAACCCTGAGATGACGTGGCACAGCGTCAGGGTCTCACTGAACTGGAGGAGAGCAGAATGGGGTGGAACCCCGTTCCCCTGACTGAACCTGGCCCAGTCTCTGAAAGGGTGGCACTAAGGCTATGGGGAAGATCTCTGCCCCAATGAAGTCAGGGTCCTTGGCTCACCGCTGACAGACAGGGCTATAAGGGTCCAAGTTGCCAACTTATGTCTGACCCTTGCTCAAGAAAGATGGTTCTGCATCAGCAGGGTGCAATGTAAGACAAGCAGGCATTCCCCTAACCCAGTGGTTCTCAACCTTTCCAGACAACTGTCTCCCTTCCAGGAGGCTGATTTGGCTTGTGTACCCCCCTTTACACCTACTTAAAATCTACTTGCTTACAAAATCAGACATAACAACACAAAAGTGTCCCAGCCCACTATTCCTGACAAATGGCTTTCTTTCTCATGGTTACCATGTAATTCTAAAATATCTCGATGGGACTGTAGAGATTGTACTTACATTTCAGCGCGTCGTATACAGAGCCGTATAAACAAGTCTTTGTCTGTAGGAAATCTGAGTTTGCACTGACTTCGCTGGTGCTTTTCCTGTGGCCTGTTGTAAAACTAGACCAATCCCGAGATGAGTTGCTATACCCCCTGGAAGGCCTGTGTGTACCCCCCGGGGGACTCATGCCTCTGGTGGAGAACCACTGCCCCAGCAGTGGCTGGGAGGTAGAAAACTGAGGCACACCCCTGCTACTAGGGGAAGTCGCTGAAGGGGCACCACAGTGCTACAGACGGGCACTTCAGCAATGGGAATGCCAATGCCATTAATGCTGCCCCGGCTCCTGACAGGGAACAGCGGGGGCAGTCATCCCGCCCCCCCACAATAACGAGTTGGTGGGTAGGCAAGGGAACACAAGCAGCGGCATCTGAGGAGTGGTTATGGGGGAGGGAGGAAGGAAAGGTCTGGAGGAGACAAGATGACGGCTCTAAACTGGCCCCCTCTGCAGCCGTCTGTGGGTGATGGCAGGGCTGGCGGCTCACTCAGCCTGGAGGGCGCTCAGCTGACGACTGCACTCTGTGCCCAGGCTAGTCTTTACAACATAAAATGAGCTGAAAATGGCTTTCGGACCAAAAAGAACTGCTGCAAACCTGCCAGGCTCCTGGGAGGGGGAGCAGGGTCCACACAGCCAAGGGAACCTTTTCAGGTATTCGAAAAAAGATACTGACAATGGGTGAAAGGCACTGTGGTGCAGAGGGCCCCCACACCAGGCTAGCACCCCATTAGATCCCACTGACACCCTCAAAATGGGCTCAAAGCAACCTGCAAAGGGTTGTAAATAAACTGGGCTTGGCACCATTTTTGCTTCTTTATGATGGAGAAAGAGCCTGAATTTTTTAAACTCTGTTTGTTCTTTACCTCAGAAATGGCTGGTGTGCCAATGTGAAGACTTCTGGGACACCTCAGGGATGTCTGGCAGCTCTTAACACCCCAGCTGTAGGGCTGTGGGGGTTGAATCTTTAACAAAGGCTTCCTCTATCCTAAGTGCTAGTTAGTACTTGGCGTTCACCGGGTGCTCAGAAAGAGAGAACTCCGACAGTCTGACTAAAAACCTCTCCCCCGCAGCTCAGCTTACATGCTGGTGGTTCTGCTGAGCTTACCATTACACTTGCTCTCCAGTCAGGCCTAGACAGGACATGAATTTCTGATAACAAACAAGCAGAAAAGAAAAGGCCTCACCCATTTTTGGAGAGAGCATGTGCCCAGTTTGGTTCTTTTGCAGAGCCCTAGTTCTTGCCCTCTGCTCAGGGCTGAATTTCACCCAGTCCCGGGGGAAAGAGCCTATAACTCTTCCTTCACAACTCTCTCTAGCCCTCTGCTAACAACTCTTTTCCATAATGATCCATCCCCTGTGTCACCCGCACCTCAAAAAGCCAAGTCTGATAGCAGTGAGTTATGCCAGGGTATGTATGAATAATGAAAGGAGCCAGGGATTTCTGTGTACCCCCAGGATACACCAGTGCCCTGTGACTGTGCCCAGATGGAGAGTTCCTAAGCTACTCCAGCTTCCCCCTGTGAGAACACCTCAGTGCACACAAAGAGGAAATGTCCTCCCATTCTGGGGGCAAAGCAGTTGCCTTTAACATTTGAAAGGTTTTCAAGCCCTGCTTATAAAATAAACCCTGGGGAACAAGCTCCAGGAGAGCCCAGTGAGATTGCCTCGCACAAATTGAGCCGGCTGCTTCTCAGGAGTGATCTGACGAACGGCCAGCCTCCCTAAGCTGAAGACCAGCTGGGGAAGTTCTCCTTGATTCTCTAAAATACTGGCTGTGTTGGGGCTCCCCATTTATCTCATACAGGCCCTACCCCACCCCGGTCACTATCAGCCACGGATAAAAGGCCTTGGGAAATATTGCTTACCAGGGAGTGACTTTTTCTCTCTTCAGACATGTATTCGATATGACTAATTTCCCCAGGTTTTCTTTGGAG
Organism: Lepidochelys olivacea; assembly: GCF_965140295.1. Taxonomy (NCBI): domain Eukaryota; kingdom Metazoa; phylum Chordata; order Testudines; family Cheloniidae; genus Lepidochelys; species Lepidochelys olivacea. Next base: position 79,175,098 of record NC_140421.1, on the reverse strand, counting down.
GTACATAACAGCAGGGGTGAGTTCAGGAAGAGGAAGAAGCACATCACATGATGGGGGAGTCAGATGGGAAGGGGCTGAGCTCCAGTGACAAGTTTCCAATCACCCAGCCGCTGCTCTGTCTTTATGCCTCAGGGAGGGTTGAGGGCCTCAGCAAACTACTTGTTATATCCAGGTAATGGCTACAGTGGCCTTCCTAACACAGACCCTGCAGTGATGCTGTGTAATGCTGCACACACTGGTGGGAGACCTCTCTCATCACAGTGAAACTGGGCAGGAGATAACTTATATGAACAACGAATCTCTTTCCTTCCGCAACTTCAGCCACTTCTATCAAATCCCTGAGCTGGGGGTACTGCAATCCTGGCTGTGTGGCAGTCGACTGCTCTAATCCATTCTGCCCACTTGCTAGCTCAAGGCTTCTCAGATGTTTACGGTGTGACTCATAGTGTGGTCTCCTGGCCAACGTCCCCTCCATTCCCAACCACAGAGACCATCGGCCTTCCCAGCTTATACCACATCACTTCTCTGTAACAACCTACGTGGGACAATAATCCTAGCAACTCTTTTCAAGGGTTTTTTGTTTGTTTGTTTGTTTAGCTTTTTAAGATGTAATTTAAGAGCTGGAAACAAAGAGAAGAGTAAGGCTGTGTGAGCAGACAGGTCATCAGCAAGTGGTCTGTGGGTAGTGTTACCATTCATCCGGGTTTTCCCAGACATTGCTTCTTTTTCGATTCTCGTCTTCTGGCCCGGCGGATTTTTGAAATACAGCGGAACCTCAGAGTTCCAAACCCCTCGGGAACGGAGGTTGTTCGTAACTGAGAACAAAACGTTGGGGTTTTTCTTTCAAACGTTTACAGTTGAACATTGACTTAATACAGCTTTGAAACTTCACTATGCAGAAGAAACATGCTGCTCTCCCTGTATTTTTTTTAGCAGTTTACGTTTAATCCAGCGCTGTCCCATGTCTGCTGTTTGGTGTTTTGGTCTCTGCTGCTGCCTGACTGCGTAATTCTGGTTCCCAGTGAGGTGTGCGGCTAACCGGTCAGTTTGTGACGCTGAGGTTCTTCTGGAAGAGCCAATGTTCATGAGCTGATGCTGCAGCTCAGAAAGAGCACCAACTGGTCCACCTCCCAACTGGCCGCTTCCCTGCATCCACATTTGATTGCCTCCTGGCAGCTGCTGGATCCCGCCCGCCCCGGCCCCGGCTCCCAGCGCTAGGGAAGGGGAGAGTCCCGCAGGGAGGCGATGACGGAGCTGGTGCTGTGTCCGGAGTCTGCTCCAGCTGCCCTGCTTCTGTGACAGGGAGTGACACTGCCCCCCACCTTGGGAGTGGGGCCCCAGGTACCCCCTCCAGCACCCCACAAATACCCCCTCCCAGTACAACCCACTTCCACCACCCCCCAGGTAGCCCTCCCAGGACACCACACATCCCTACAGCACCCCCCAGGTACCCCTCCCAGGACACCACGCACCCCTACAGCACCCCCCAGGTAGCCCTCCCGGGACACCACGCACCCCTACAGCACCCCCCAGGTAGCCCTCCCGGGACACCACGCACCCCTACAGCACCCCCCAGGTACCCCTCCCGGGACACCACGCACCCCTACAGCACCCCCCAGGTACCCCTCCCGGGACACCACGCACCCCTACAGCACCCCCCAGGTAGCCCTCCCGGGACACCACGCACCCCTACAGCACCCCCCAGGTACCCCTCCCGGGACACCACGCACCCCTACAGCACCCCCCAGGTACCCCTCCCGGGACACCACGCACCCCTACAGCACCCTCCAGGTACCCCTCCCGGGACACACACACACGCACCCCTACAGCACCCCCCAGGTACCCCTCCCGGGACACCACGCACCCCTACAGCACCCCCCAGGTACCCCTCCCGGGACACCACGCACCCCTACAGCACCCCCCAGGTACCCCTCTGGGACACACACACACACACACCCCTACAGCACCCCCTAGCTGTACCCCCTCTGCCCCTCCAGCAGTGTCCTCTTTTGGGGAACTGAAGCATGGTAACCCTCGTTTTTAAGGCCCAGCTTGACAAAGGCCTGGCTGGGATGATTTAGTGGGGGATTGGTCCTGCTTTGAGCAGGGGGCTGGACTAGATGACCTCCTGAGGTCCCTTCCCACCCGGATATTCTGATTCTATGGTCTATGGGACCCATGGGAGGGAACTACTCGGGGATGTTTCACGGGCACCCCCTCCCCATGCCATGTGAGCAGCTACATACCACTGACACTAGGGCCTTGAGAGCAGATTCTGCCTCTGCCAGGACTGGTGGCTTTTGCTTTTTTGTTTTCCCCTGTTCCGGTTGCTCCTCTTTGGTTGCTGCCCTGAGGCTTTGCAGAAGGGTGAGTGTCACACAACCCTCCCCCTGCTGCACACTCACCAGGCTGCGGGGTTTGGGTGCCAGCAGGCCAGACCTGTGTGACCCTTTGCTTCTGAGTAGGTTGCCATAGCCTCTCTGGCGGGGCACAGGCTCTCTGTCTGTAACCCCTTCACAGAAGTGAGACCCTGCGGCCCAGCTGCCCTCCGCCCCCAGGACAAGTGCTGGCCCCCGCAAGCCTCGCAGTAGCTTAGCACATAACCCTTTCCCAGAGCTCCAACCTTGTGAGCCCTCCGGGTTTTCAGTTCACCTCTTCAGGGACACATGAGAATGGAAGGAGACAGACACGGAGGCTTTGTAGGGGTTCCCCAAAACCAGTCATGCATTAATCTAGCTAGCATAAGAAATATACAGATCTAGACAAATCCATAAATGCCTACACACATTTCTCCACCTCAGTTTCCTCACCCCTCTTGGAGTGTTTTTGGGTTGGGGTCAGGATCCCCTTGAGGAGTCCAGGATCCGCCTTCTGCACATGCCTTCTCCTCCAAATAATGGTCTCCTTCTCTCTCCTGTGTAGCTAGTTCCCTTCTTCCTCAGCTGGTCCTGCAGTTAAACAAGACCTCTCTGCTCCCAAAGCATGCCCCTCTCTTCAGCTCTCCTGCTCAAGTTCCCAGCATGTGAGTCCTTCTGAGTTTCCCCTTAGTCTCTCAGTCTCAGTGGCTTTCACCTGATCTCCTTGTTCTGCTTCAGGGGAAATTCCACTGCTCTAAGCCCCAGCCATGCACACAGACTGAGGTCCCTGGGCTTCAGCCATCCCATTGGCCTCAGGTGCTCCCCCTTGAATGGGAGCACCTTAGATTCAGTGGCCCTCCATTGTTCCTGATTGGGGAGATACATAGGCTTAGGAGCATGGGGTAACCCTGCTTACCCCGAGGCATTCAGTGCTACATCATTTCATAAAATCAACCAGAATTCCTAAGTTGTACGCAGACAGCTTTCCCACACAGGCTTGCAGCCTTTTCTCACAGCCAAACACTGCTGCCTGAGTGCCATTACTAGATAAGGCTGGTAGAACTGTCAATAACAAAGCTGAAAAGGCAGACGTAGCCAGTAAATATTTCTACTTTGAGTTTAGAAAGAAGCTGGCTGACTCATTCACAGCATACCATCATAATGAAATGCTTTCTATTCCGACAGTAACTACAAATGTTAACCTGCACTGCTAAAGTTAACCTTTGTCAATCGCAGGACTGAATAACTGGCACCAAAGAGTTTTAAAAGAATTAACTGAGGAGTTCTCTGGATGTTTGTTCAAAATCTTCATTAATGATCTGGATGATGGGATGGATTGCACCCTCAGCTGGGGGGAGAGCTAGAAAAGCTGGAGGGTAGGGACAGGGTCCAGAGTGAGCTAGACAAATTGGAGGATTGGGCCAAAAGAAACCTGAGGAGGTTTCACAAGGACAAGTGCAGAGTCCTGCACTTAGGACGGAAGAATCCCATGCACCGCTACAGGCTGGGGACTGACTGGCTAAGCAGCAGTTCTGCAGAAAAGGACCTGGGGGTTACAGTGCGTGAGAAGCTGGATATGAGTTAGCAGTGTGCCCTTGTTGCCAAGAGGGCTATTGGCACATTGGGCTGCATTAGTAGGAATATTGACCGCAGACCGAGGGACGTGATTATTCCCCTCTATTTCGCACTGGTGAGGCCACATCGGGAGTATTGCATCCAGTTTTGGGGCCCCCACTACAGAAAGGATGTGGACAAATTGGAGAGAGTCCAGCGAAGGGCAACAAAAATGATTAGGGGGCTGGGGCACATGCCTTACGAGGCGAGGCTGAGGGAGCTGGGATTGTTTAGCCTGCAGAAGAGAAGAATGAGGGGGGATTTGATAGCTGCTTTCAACTACCTGAAAGGGGGTTCCAAAGAGGATGGCTCTAGACTGTTCTCAATGGTAGCAGATGACAGAACGAGGAGTAATGGTCTCAAGTTGCAGTGGGGGAGGTTTAGATTGGATATTAGGAAAAACTTTTTCACTAAGAGGGTGGTGAAACACTGGAATGCGTTACCTAGGGAGGTGGTAGAATCTCCTTCCTTAGAGGTTTTTAAGGTCAGGCTTGACAAAGCCCTGGCTGGAATGATTTAACTGGGAATTGGTCCTGCTTTGAGCAGGGGGTTGGACTAGATGACCTTCTGGGGTCCCTTCCAACCCTGATATTCTATGATTCTATGATTCTATGATTCTATGATTCTATGACTTGGATTGTTTAGTCTGCAGAAGAGAAGAGTGAGGGGGGATTTGATAGCAGCCTTCAACTACCTGAAGGGGGGTTCCAAAGAGGATGGAGCTCGGCTGTTCTCAGTGGGGGCAGATGACAGAATAAGGAGCAATGGTCTCAAGTTGCAGTGGGGGAGGTCTAGGTTGGCTATTAGGAAAAACTATTTCACTAAGAGGGTGGCGAAGCACTGGAATGTGTTACCTGGGGAGGTGGTGGAATCTCCTTCCTTAGAAGTTTTTAAGGTCAGGCTTGACAAAGCCCTGGCTGGGATGATTTAGTTGGGGATTGGTCCTGCTTTGAGCAGGGAGCTGGACTAGATGACTTCCTGAGGTGTTTTCCAACCCTAATCGTCTATGATTCTATAACTAAGAAATCTTGGAAGACTGTGTGAATTCCAGGGGACCGAAAAAAGCTAGTGTTATGCCAATATTTAAAAAGGGTAGACAGGATGACCCGGGCAATGATAAGCCAGTTAACCTAACATGGATCCTGAGCAAAGTCTGCATCAGTAACACATTAAAGGGTGGCAGCATCGTTAACGACAGTATGGGTTTATGGGAAATAGGTCTTGTCAGATGAACTTGAAATACTATTCTTTGCTGAGATTAAATTTACCGTGGGAGGTGCTATATTCCCAGGTACGTGAAGGCTTTAAATCCAGCTGAGACACCTTTTTAAGAGATAAACTGTCATTCAGCCAGAAGTGATTGAACTTGATTCAGAAATTACTGGGTGATATTCGCTGGCTTGTGTCATGCAGGAGGTGAGGTTAGATGAGCCTTGAAATCTAAGAAAGCTTTCCCTGGGGGTGGGGTACTGTCCCACAGCTGCATTGTCCCAAGTTGTGAATGGAGGGGCTATGGCTGGATGTGGTGGGGTTTCTATCCTTTGAAATCTTTACATCAAGATTGGGTGTCTTTCTAAAAGATACCATCTAGTTCTACCCTAAATCATGGCCTCTTGTTCAGCAGGTCAGGCCAGAATGGTCCCCTCCAGTCTTAAAATCTGTGACGGAGCCCGGCTAAACATCAGACCAGTCACATGGTATCCTGCAAAATTCCCTTTACCTGTGATGGGAAATGCCATTTATTTAGCTTTCCCCTTGACTCTGAATCCTTTCCCCATGCACACCCGGACTTAATCATCCCCTGAGGAGCCCTAGAGGCGAAAACTGCACTGATTGGGTAACTCTTTATCTGCATTACTATCACACGTTATCTGACACCTTATGTCTGCTGATGAGTTTTTAAAAAAATTCACTACATCTTGAACAGGGATCTTTGTAGCAAGCGTGTTTACTGCTCAGGCCTAAGAGCCTTTGAAAGAGTTCGTTTATTTGCTCCTTTCTTGTATCAGGGCTGCTAATTTTGGACATTTCATCTGCGGTGAAATTGCACTCATGTTTCAAGGGGAAATCATTCACTGTGCAGGAGTTTACGGGTATTTCAAACCTATTTTCCTGGTGCTGTGACTAACACTCCAAAAAGGGTAACACCCATGTTTCTTTATTTTCTTTGTTCCTTTTTTTTAACTTAATGACCCTTTCCTTGCTCCCTTGCAGCATTCAGCACTGTAGGGCCACACTGGCCATGTCTCCAACAGTGAGTTGCATTGATCTGGAAAACGTGCTTCAAATAGCACACTGGTAAAACCCAATTTTGCCCTTAGTGCAGACAAAGACAGTCCTGTTTAGAGTCCTGTTAGCTGATGCTGGTGAACGCCAGGAGCTCAGCTAACATTTGTTTAAATACAGCTTGTTCCCATCTAGACCAGGTGCTCAGTCCTGCTTACCAATGTTAAGACATTTTCTATCATGGTGCATTTCTCAGACATGGCCTATGACATGTTATCATATCTGACCTGGTTATGAACAGTCATTTTACCTGACATGCTGCTGAACATGATTTAGCCATCTGAATAACCTGGGGGTGATGGGGGGGGTGGAGGCAGCGGGGGCCAGGGAGAATGGGGGATTGGGTGACCAGCGGGAGGCAGCAGGGGCCAGGGGCAATGGGTGGGGGACCAGGGGATGCAGTGAGGGCCAGGATGCCAATATACAAGTTTGCCCAGGGTGCCATTTTCCCTAAGGCCAGCTGTGGCAGGGGTGCCATGGTCAGGGAGGCGCCGTGGTCAAGAGGCTGTTGCTGGCAGGTCCCTTGGCAGTCACCTGGAAGTTGCCGGTGGCTGTGGTAGTGAGTGGGGGCCCTGCCATTGTGCCCCCCACTATCAGCAGTTATCACTTGCCTATGGCTTTATCTTTATTTTTCTTGCAACCAATTCTGACTTGTTTGCCTCATTACTTGTACTCACTTAAAGTCAATCTCACTGTCATGAATACACTTGTTTTATTGCTTTATCTAATCCAGTGTGTTTGAACTGAACTGTCTGGGAGACTCCATTTGGGGTAACAGGATATATGCATATCATGTCTATTAATTAAATGATGGACTGTATACAAGCTTGTATGTGCAGAAGAGACTGATTAGGGGACTGAGGGAGCTGGGATTGTTATGAGTTATGAGGAGAGGCTGAGGGAGCTGGGATTGTTTAGCCTGCAGAAGAGAAGAATGAGGGGGGATTTGATAGCTGCTTTCAACTACCTGAAAGGGGGTTCCAAAGAGGATGGCTCTAGACTGTTCTCAATGGTAGCAGATGACAGAACGAGGAGTAATGGTCTCAAGTTGCAGTGGGGGAGGTTTAGATTGGATATTAGGAAAAACTTTTTCACTAAGAGGGTGGTGAAACACTGGAATGCGTTGCCTAGGGAGGTGGTAGAATCTCCTTCCTTAGAGGTTTTTAAGGTCAGGCTTGACAAAGCCCTGGCTGGGATTATTTAACTGGGAATTGGTCCTGCTTTGAGCAGGGGGTTGGACTAGATGACCTTCTGGGGTCCCTTCCAACCCTGATATTCTATGATTCTATGATTCTAAGAGGGCTGGGTGGTGCAGGACATCCATTTCTGGGGGAAATCTAAGACTGGGGTGTGTTGGGGTCACCGTGCAGGCTGGTTGCAGCACCCACAGACATAGCTGGGAGTGACTTAAACCTGGATGCTGCGAGCAGTCCAGGACTGGAGGCTGCAGCAGCAAAGCTGTGTAAAGGGCCCCCCAAGTTAGGGGGCAGGGGACACAGCTACTCACTGGTCTGCATTGTACCCTGCTATGTCCCAATGGCACCGGGGGAAGACTTTGGAGAGGAGAAAGGAGCGATGTGGGAGGGGGAGCCCTAGAGGAGAGTCCCCCAAGCTCCTTGACACAGCAGTCAGCACCCATGGTTCTGGATCAGCTTACCCAGCCCTGGTAGCCACTCCCTTCAGCCCCGCTGAAAGCAGCGCGGCTTGGCTCGGGGCTGGTTCCCTTTACCTCAGGGAAGGGCTGCCTGCCCCAGCCATCCCAGCCAATGAGTTCAGAAATTCTCATCTCATGTTTTGTGGTTAGAGGCCCACAAGCTGGGTGCTCGGCATGACCTCAGGGCAGGAAGTTACAGGCTTCAGGCGCTGTGGAGGCCCCGGAGCAGAGAGGAACCATTCTGCCACGTGACCCCGTGCTTCCACAAGCACAAAGACAAACCCGGCCTCTCCCCCCCCGTCAACAGGCAGGGCCTGGCACTTCGCAGCGCCCTGTTCAGCACAGCCAGGCGGATGTGGCTTGGCTTACCGTGCCATGGCTGCACCGGGACGTGCTGAGGGAAGGGTTGTGCAAATGGATTTTATTTTCTGTTTTCACAGCTCATGAGTGGCTTCCCCAGCCACAGGGCCCTCCCACGGGCCGCAGCCTGGGGCGGCTCGCTGGCTGCACCCAGGGGTGGCAGCACCTGTGGGGGGGGGGGGCTGCTCCAAGAGCATTTGCAGAAGTGCTCCGGGGTGCGCCAGGTGCCGGCAGCATGGCTAGGCCAGGAGGGGCAGGGGGAAGTGGGCCAGCAGCAGGCCTTCGCTGGCTGCTCTGGTTCACTCTTGTTTTACACGACACCTTCAGGGAAGGAAGAAGTAGAAGCCCAGACTGCAGCTCGTGAGCCACCTGTGTCTCTCTTACAGTTAAAGTGTAGGCTCCCAAGCCACCGCATTCTCTGCTTGCCAGACTGCGGGAGGGTGCGGGGGGCCCCCCTCGGGGCTTCTGCCTGCAACTCCCCGGCGTTAGCACCACGCAGAGAGGCAGCTGCAAATGCAGCGGGTGTCCCTTCAGCTCCCAGCTCTTTGCTGCTGCCTCTTCCCATGGCTGCAGCTCCCAGCTGGTTGACACCGGCAGCTGCTGTGCCGCGAGGGAGGAACCCAATGCACAGCTACAGACTAGGGACCGAATGGCTCGGCAGCAGTTCTGCGGAAAAGGACCTAGGGGTGACAGTGGACGAGAAGCTGGATAGGAGTCAGCAGTGTGCCCTTGTTGCCAAGAAGGCCAATGGCATTTTGGGCTGTATACGTAGGGGCATTGCCAGCAGATCGAGGGACGTGATCGTCCCCCTCTATTCGACATTGGTGAGGCCTCATCTGGAGTACTGTGTCCAGTTTTGGGCCCCACACTACAAGAAGGATGTGGATAAATTGGAGAGAGTCCAGCGAAGGGCAACGAAAATGATTAGGGGTCTGGAACACATGAGTTATGAGGAGAGGCTGAGAGAACAGGGATTGTTTAGTCTGCAGAAGAGAAGAATGAGGGGGGATTTGATAGCTGCTTTCAACTACCTGAAAGGGGGTTCCAAAGAGGATGGCTCTAGACTGTTCTCAGTGGTAGCAGATGACAGAACGAGGAGTAATGGTCTCAGGTTGCAGTAGGGGAGGTTTAGGTTGAATATTAGGAAAAACTTTTTCACTAGGAGGGTGGTGAAACACTGGAATGCGTTACCTAGGGAGGTGGTGGAAACTCCTTCCTTTGAGGTTTTTAAGGTCAGGCTTGACAGAGCCCTGGCTGGGATGATTTAGTTGGGGATTGGTCCTGCTTTGAGCAGGGGGTTGGACTAGATGACCTCCTGAGGTCCCTTCCAACCCTGATATTCTATGATTGTATGAGGGGGCCCTGTGGCAGATGTCTGAGCAGGGTCAGCAAACCCTGGCAAAAACATGACCCCACTTGCCATCCCTAGCATTGCATCTGGCTTCTTCCCAGCAGGGAGGGGATCTTGGGGCTTCAGCCCAACGGGGCGTGACTACCAGGGCTTGGGGCTTCACCGGGAGCAGGGCTGAAGTTTGGCCACCCTGGCCTATGGGGTAGGTGCTGGGAAGGGCCAGAGGAGGTGGAGGGCTGAGAGGGAGTGGGGTCTGGGATGCCTGGGAAAGGGGAGGGGCTGGGAGGGGGGCCAAAAGAGAGGACACATACAGTGCTGAGGTTGCAGGGTCCCACCTAAATCTGCTGGGTCTCCACCTCCTGTTGCCAGCTGGGGAAAGGAGGCTGCAGCGTGGGAGGCTGGGAGATGCCCTACAGGTTCTGAGTCTGAGGGGACCTTCCGTGACCGCACCGGGGAACCAGGAAACGGGCATCGGTGGCTCTGAGTCCCAGTGGGCGCTCCACCAGTGCCAAACCCCAGATGTGAACCCCCATGGGAGCCCTGCTTCCACCAACGCCTCACATGGCACCCCAATGGCTGACAGCCACGGCCAGGGCTCTGCCCCTCCTCTACCTGACGTCCCCCTCCTGCAGCATTCACTTACAGAGCAGCAGCAGCTCTCAAACTCCAGTCCTGCCCTTCCCTCTGGTTGGGGGCTTCGCCGTGCATCCAGGTGCTGGGGAGGTGTCCTGTCGCATTCAGCCACAGGTGCCTCTGTGAGGCTCACCGTGTAGCTTGTGAAGTCTGGCCCTTAGGGCTGGATTTGGATGTGTCACACCCCTGTGTGAGGCCAGGTCAGCTGTGGCTCCCATGCAGAGCAAGAAGGACCTGGGCTGTAGTCCATAGGATGACAAACCATCTCAACATCTTTCCAGCCCTTCCCCTTCCCCCTCTCTCTGTGCTTCCAAGATCCTTGCTGACTTACCCCTGCTGCATCCTTCCTCAGGGCTGTGTCTAAACCACAGCCAGGGATTCCAGAAGCACCTATGGGAGTTAGGAGCACAAGTCCCGCTGACTTTCGGTGGGGCGGCTGTGCTCCTAACTCCCTCTGACCCTGCTTTTGGAAACCCCACCCACAATCTGGCCCTTCGTGATTCCTGTTTAACTGTTCCACGGAAGTTACTCTGCTGTCTGGCTGAGAAAGGGGTTGATGAAGGACTTGTTCACAGTTGGGTCTCCGTGAGATTGTCAGACCCATTTACGCTCCGCTTCCAGAGATCTAACCTGGGCTTGGCTCGTTCTGTTCTCTGCAAGTCAGCCTCCAGAATCTCTGTGGGTGCCCATGTCAGTGGGCGCCGATATCATTGCAGCGGTGGCCTGGCTCCGTTGCACACATGATCCCAAGGACTTCCTCCAGGCAGCTCTCCTGGCGGGCTGTGAGCCCTGACATGTCATTGTGGTGCTTTTCGTCTTGCAGGCGATGACGCGTTATTGCTGCCTCCTGATGGCTGCGGCTGGGCTGCTGCTGGCGACAACAGGTGAGCTAGTACTTGTCTCCGCTGCTTTACCCGGCAGGCAAAGTAGCCCCTGAAGCATGTTACACAGTTAGTAACACAAAGGCAGAGGAAAAAGAACCCCCAAGACATAACTTCCCAGGGAAGCATTGTGTTACCATGATGGTAGGGTTAGCACTTGGCATCCTACACGTTGTTGCGTGCCCTTACTCAGCGGATGTGTCCCTGGCACCGGGAGCTCAGCGCCTGCCAGTGAAGAGCAAACCAATTCACAAAGACCTCTCTCTGTCTCTCTGTTTGGAGGTACCTCACGGGTTCTGGTGATATCCATGTGATGAATTGCAGAGATGTGCCTTAATTACCTTTAGCATACACCTTTGACAGTCTCCTTCTGCTGAGACTATGCGTAACATTGCAAACCCCTGAGAGGGTCCCAAGTAGCTGCCATGTAAAAAGAATGAATACCCTGCCACAGAAACTGTTCCTCCTCCACCCCATGTGCTCCCTAATGATCTCTGCACAAGGCTCGAGATGGACAATATTCACCACTGAACCAGTGACTCATTCACATGTCAATATCTCATGAACCTTCAGGGCTACAATCTGTAGGCTCTTGTTTCTAGCCCTGGCAGATGACAAGATCTCAAACCTTAGTGCTGTGGCTCCATGATTAGAAAAGAGCTATTTTAGATCATTTTCAGAGGTTTCCAAAACATAGTCATTATAATTTTTCTCTTCTTCTGAGGCCTGTGCAGTTGGACTCCCGGTAACTACATGAGGCTGGACTTATGGAGAAGGGAAATAGTGCCAATTAAAAAAACTCTAGTAAAATTTAAGTATCAAAAGCTTCCTTTTGAGCATCTTGCACAAACAGAATTTGTGACTGTGTGACGTGGAACTAAGGCTGAACTGGCTCTTGTTCAAGATGATCTGTCAACTCAGTGGTGGCTTTGCCATTCATGAGTCTTGTGCCCATCCAGTATGCATGGATGTGAAATGGGATAGAATATTCAAAATATTATAATGCCATTATACAAATCAATGAAATGGCCTCCCCTGGAACAGTGTGTTCAGTTCTGGGAATCCCATCTCAGAAATGGGATAGCAGAATTAGAGAAGATTCAGAGACAGGTTTTGAGAATGATTAGAGCACCGGTTCTCAAACTGTGGGTCGGGACCAGGGCTGGCTTAGACTTGCTGGGGCCAGGGCTGAAGCCCCCACCCCACTGCCTGGGTGGTGGGGCTCAGGTTACAAGCCTGCCACCTGGAGCCTTAGCCCTCTGTCCAGGGCGGTGGGGCTCAGGCTTTGGCTTTGCCCAACCTAGGGCAGTGAGGCTTGGGCCGGCTCAGGCTTTGGTCTCCCCTCCTGGAGTCATGTAGTAATTTTTGTAGTCAGAAGGGGGTTGCGGTGCAATGAAGTTTGACAACCCCTGGATTGAGTCATAGAAAGGCATCCAGGTGAAAAGAGATTGAAAAGCCTAAGCTTGTTCAGTTTAGAGAGGAGATTAGTAAGGAGCCCCATTAATAGAGGCTCAATTTAAATGTACACCCCAAATTAAAAAACATAGTAAGAGAACCAAAAAAGAGCCATCATGGCTAAACAACAAAGTAGAAGAAGCAGTGAGAGGCAAAAAGGCATCCTTTAAATAGTGGAAGTTAAAGCCTAATGAGGAAAATAGAAAGGAGCAGAAACTCTGGCAAATGAAGTATAAAAAAATAATTAGGAAGGCCAAAAAAGAATGTGAAAACCAGCTAGCCAAAGACTCAAAAAGTAATAGCAAAAAATATTTTTAAGTACATGAGAAGTAGGAAGCCTGCTAAACAACCACAATGGGGCCATTGGACGATCGAGATGCTAAAGGAGCACTCAAGGACGATAAGGCTATTGAGGAGAAACTAAATGAATTCTTTGCATCGGTCTTCACGGCTGAGGATGTGAGGGAGATTCCCAAACCTGAGCCATTCTTTTTAGATGACAAATCTGAGGAACTGTCCCAGATTGAGGTGTCATTAGAGGAGGTTTTGGACCAAATTGATAAATTAAACAGCAATAAGTCAACAGGACCAGATGGTATTCACCCAAGAGTTCTGAAGGAACTCAAATGTGAAATTGCAGAACTACTAATTGTAGTCTGTAATCTATTATTTAAATCAGCTACTGTACCAAATGACTGGAGGATAGCTAATGTGATGCTAATTTTTAAAAAGGGCTCCAGAGGTGACCCCGGCAATTACAGGCCAGTAAGCCTGACTTCAGCACCTGGCAAACTGGTTGAAACTATAGTAAAGAACAAAATTGTCAGACAATAGATTACCATAATTTGTTGGGGAAGAGTCAACATGGTTTTTGTAAAGGGAAATCATGCTTCACCAATCTGCTAGAATTCTTTGAGGGGGTCAACAAGCATGTGGACAAGAGTGATCCAGTGGATGTAGAGTATTTAGATTTTCAGAAAGTCTTTGACAAGGTCCCTCACCAAAGGCTCTTAAGCAAAGTAAGCAGACATGGGATAAGAGGGAAGATTCTCTCATGGATTGGTAACTGGGTAAAAGATAGGAAACAAAGGGTAGGAATAAACAGACAGTTTTCAGAATGGAGAGAGGTAGATAGTGGTGTCCCCCAGGGGTCTGTACTGGGCCCAGTCCTATTCAACATATTCATAAATGATCTGGAAAAAGGGGTAAACAGTGAGGTGGCAAAATTTCTAGATGATATAAAACTACTCAAGATAGTTAAGTCCCAGGCAGGCTGTGAAGAACTACAAACGGATCTTTCAAAACTGGGTGTCTGGGCAACAAACTGGAAGATGGAATTCAATGTTGATAAATGCAAAGTAAAGCACAGTAGAAAACATAATCCCAACTATACTTAAAATGGTGGGGTCTAAACTAGCTGTTACCACTCAAGAAAGAGATTTTGGAGTCATTGTGGATAGTTCTCTGAAAACACCCACACAATATGCAGTGGCAGTCAAAAAAGTGAACAGAATGTTGGGCATCATTAAGAAAGGGGTCGATAAGCAGACAGAGACTATCATATTGCCTCTATATAAAACCATGGTACGCCCACATCTTGAATACTGCGTGCAGATGTGGTCGCCCCATCTCAAGAAAGATATATTGGACTTGGAAAAGGTTCGGCAAAGGGCAACAGAAATGATTATGGGTATGGAATGGCTGCTGTATGAGGAGAGATTAATAAGACTGGGACTTTTCCACTTGGAAAAGAGACGACTAAGGGGGGATATGATAGAGGTCCATACAATCGTGACTGGTGTCGAGAAAGTAAATAAGGAAGTGTTATTTACTCCTTCACATAACACAAGAACTAGGGGTCACCAAATGAAATTAATAGGCAGCAGATTTAAAACAAACAAAAGGAAGGTTTTTTTCACACAACACACAGTCAACCTGTGGAACTCCTTGCCAGAGGATGCTGTTATGCTAGGAGCTATAACAGGCTTCAAAAAAGAACTAGATAAATTCATGGAGGATAGGTCCATCAATGGCTATTAGCCAGGATGGGCAGGGATTGTGTCCCTAGCCTCTGTTTGCCAAAAGCTGGGAATGAGCGACAGGAAAAGGATCACTTGATGATGACTGTTCTGCTCATTCCTTCTGGGGCACCTGGCATTGGCCACTGTTGGAAGATAGGATACTGGGCTAGATGGACCTTTGGTCTGACCTAGTGTGGCCGTTCTTATGTTTTTAAGGGACATGATAAAAGTAGAGAAGATAAGGAATGTGATACAGAAAGTGGATCAGGAACTTGCTTTCATCCTTTCTCATGTGTGAAAGGGTCAGGCCAGATGGCTACAAGAGAGTGCTAGAAGGCAGATATATTAGCCCCAGGTTAAGTAGGTCCCTTTTCCGTGGGTAAGGTAACAGGGAAGGTTCCAGAACAATCAGGAACTTTCTGGAAACAATTAAGGCAGACAGGCTGATTAGAACACCTGCAGCCGATCAAGAAGCTGCCAGAATCAATTAAGTCAGGCAGGCTAATCAGGGCACCTGGGTTTTTAAAAAAGGAGCTCACTTCAGTTTGTGGTCTATGTGTGGGGAGCTGGGAGCAAGAGGCGCAAGAAACTGAGAGGGAGAAGGCGTACTACTGGAAGACTGAGAAGGACAAGCATTAGCAGACGTCAGGAGGAAGGTCCTGTGGTGAGAATAAAGAAAGGTGTTGAGCGGAGGCCATGGGGAAGTAGCCCAGGGAGTTGTAGCTGTCACGCAGCTGCTATAGGAGCCACTGTAGACAGCTGCAATCCACAGGGCCCTGGGCTAGAACCCGGAGTAGAGGATGGGCCCGTGTTCCTCCCATCCCTCCATCCCCTCAACTCCCTACTTGATACCAAAGGAGTTGACCTGGACTGTGGGTTCCACCAGAGGGGAAGGTCTCTGGCCTGTTCCCCGATCCACTAGGTGGATCAGCAGAGACTGAGGGGATTGTTCTTCTTCCTTTTCCCCGTGCTGGCCAGTGATGAGGCTAACTGAGTGAATGGCAGATTTGAGCCACGAAAGTGGCCAAACTGAGGGCTGCCGTGAACCTCTGAGGTGAGCAAATCTGCCAATAAGTGCAGGACCCACCAAAGCAGAGGCGGAACTTTGTGACACATGATACAAGAACAAGGGAGCATTCAATGAAATTACAAGGTGGCAAGTTCAAAACAGACAAAAGGAAATTGGTTTTTATCCAATGCACCGTTAGTCTGTGTGGCTACAAAACATTCCTGAGGCAAGACTTGGAGAAGGACTGGAGAGCCAGAATATCTACAGTGACATTAGACCGCGGAAAAACCCGCCAGCCTTTGGAAGGGTCACAAACCTTCCGGCTTGAGGCAGGCAAGAAGCCAATTGATGGGTTTACAAAGCAGTGTCCCCCTATGGGAGGTTATTGCTTAACTGCCTCGTCAACATTTTGTGCACTTTTCTCTGATGCAGCTGGTTCTGGCTAGTGCTGGAGACTGGCTATTGCTTTATTAACTAAGTACAAGTCAGCGGGTCTATTTCCATGTGCTAGTATAGAGTGAAGTGGAAAGCACATATGCTCACCTCCCGGCTGGATGAGAGACATGGGTTGCTTCCCTCGGACTTGGCTGGGATGCAGGGGCTGGGGAGGAAAGCGGGGTGGGTGGGAACTGACATGAGACACCCATCTGGACTATGCCCAGTGAAGAGGCACACCTTGGAGACCCAAAGTGAGGTGACCCAAAGTGAGGTGACCATATTTTCAAAATCCAAGAGCAGGACACTTTTCTGACGTATTTTAGGGTCATGAAAACTGGTACAAAAGAGGCACTAGTTAGAACTGTGTGCTGGTGATGCTACTCCCTGCTTTGGGCTCCGCCGCATGGCGGGCGCGTCCCTCCGGGTGCAGGCTCTGCCCAGGAATGCAGGCCAGATCTGCACAGGGTGACCAGACAGCAAATGTGAAAAATTGGGAGGGGGGGAATAGGAGCCTATATAAGAAAAAGACCCCAAAATCGGGACTGTCCCTATAAAATTAGGAAATCTGGGCACCCTAGATCTACACAAAAACTGGCACCACTTTAACTGAGGGTATTTTTAAACTGATTTCATTACACCAGCCCCAGTTTGTGTGTAGACACCCTTACTTCGGTTTAGCATAATCAGGTATGAAACTAAACTTGAATAAGCCACTCTGAGATGGAAATAAGAGAGCCCTCCCCCAGATGTGCAGCCCTTTTGCTGAGTGTTGAGTTTCAATATAGGGTTTCTGTTTGATCTGTAATATCACCCTTGTGGTATGTCCGCTTGGACTTCCCACTGCCAAGCCACACTGTGGTTCGCAAGGTGCCTGTCAGGATTGCTTCCTCTCCCGCTCTCACGCCTGGCTTCAGCGGAACTGCTGTTCTTATCATTGGCCGTGTGGGCTCAGGGCGGTGTGCATGGTCTGGGTGACAAGTTTATCTAGATGGAGTGAGTAGGGCTGGCACACACCAGGGGTGGCGGTAGGCTGTCCCCAAGGGTTGAGCCTCTCTCGCGTGGGCTGGCCGAGCTCCCATCACGGTTCTTCCCCACCCCCCTCTGTTACAGCTCTCGCCCTGGAATGCCCCAAAATCAAAGTGAGCACCTGTCAGGACTGCATCCGGTCTGGCCCCGGCTGTGCTTGGTGCAAGAAACTGGTAGGTCTGCATTTCCTTTCATTGCACCAGCTTGCAGCTTCTGTGCTGGCCTCCCAACCCACCACCCTCCCCCATGATGGTGCTTGGCCACACTCACTGCTCTGCAGAAGTCACCCCGCCCTTGGGAGAGGAGGCTGGGCCAAGGGGATCCCCAGAAAGACCTCCCACTGGCCCAGACTGGGGCAGAGGGAGTCTGTTTGCAGTGGCCCTGCAGAGGAGTCGTGCCCCATTGCTGTTCCAGGGGGAGATGGACACTCCCAGGTATGTCCCCTGGGCTCAGGGAGCTCCGATGGAGGCATTCTCCCGCCCTGCCTCCAGCTGCCCCCCGCACACCCCCTGCAGCCGGTTCCTGTCGCTAACCCATGGGAGCAGCATCTGCTTTCTGCAGCATTAGCAGCAACTCTGGCCTTGTCTAGACAGGGGAAAGGTTTTTCCCACAGAGGCTGTTGGAGGTCGCTGCCTGGGCTGTCCATAGACCTGCTGCAATCCCACGGACGGCGTTCCCCTGCTTCCAGGCTGGTGTTCAGCGGGGCTTTTGGCTGGCTTACACTAGCTCCATTGTGCTAACTCCCCCTTTCCCCTAGCCTAGACTAGGCTTCTGCAGGAAACCGTGTGGCTGAGCCCCTGCTTGGGGCTCCTCCCCGGAGGGTAATCTGGGCCCTTGCTGACCTCTCCCCATGGGGAGATGAAGGGTTAATGCAGAATGCAAGGAGGTTTATTTCCTGGGAGGGGGGATGGAGCCAGCCGAGGAGTGCCCCACTCATGCCCATGGCTGGGCGAGTGCAGGATCGGCAAGGCAGGTGGGGAGCCAGAAGATGAGCTGGGCACAGTGTCTGAGAAAGGACGTTCCCTGTTTCCTTGATGAGTGAGTTGCTCCATCTTGATGGCCAGGCCAGTAGTTAACTACCAAACCCTGCAGCTCCAACGCTGTGCTTGTGGCTGTGGGGAGGAGGAGGGGAGAAGCGGGGCCGGGGGAGCTGGGAGGTGTCTGGTGGCGGTAGGCTCTGTAACCTTCTTTTCTGTGCCCCCTGTTCCCAGCTGTCCAATGACTCGCTTGGGCAGGTCTCTGAACTAACATGGCTTGTGCTCAAGGATTTCCCTTTGTTCCCCCTTTGGTTTTGCAACGCACAGAATTTCACCAAAGCGGGCGAGCCAGACTCCATTCGTTGTGACACCAGAGAGCAGCTGCAGCAGAGGGGATGTGACGCAAAAGACATTGTGTTCCCAGAAAGCAATTTCATCCAACTAAAGAACACCGCTCTAGAGGACAAGACACAGCTGGCTCCCCAGAAAGTGCGCTTGCTCTTGAGACGAGGTACAGTTTGCTGGGAAGCCGGGTTGGCGGCCGAGTCCGACCACGGGGGGGGAGCAATGCCGTGTGGAGGAAAGCACAGGCCCATAGCCACTGATACGCATGGGACCGGTTCAGGCCCAGAATGTGTCTGGGTCCCTCTTTTCCTGCAGTGTGTTTAAATCACAGGTGGGTGCTTCGTTCGCGTGTGGAAACCGGTGCATGAGAAAAATCCTTGTGTCAGCTGAGACGGGGGGTGGGGTTACGTCCGGAAATTAGCGCTGAGGATGGTGCGATGGTCGGACAGCAGCAGGCTCACTGCAGCCAGGCGGGCTCGCAGAAAGCAAGTACACATTCACTGGCAGGGTGATTCAAGTGCAGAGTTGAGGCAGCTCCCCCACAAGATGGATGCCTGCCCTCCTGCCCTTGCCCAGTGTGGGGAACAGAAGGCAGACCCAAAGGGTGGGGAAGCAGAAGGGCCATGACCCGGGAAGGAATGTCAGTGTCTCCAGAACAAGCAGACAGCCCGTTGACAAGCACCAGGAATGCTCAGCAAAGGTGCAGCTTCCCGCCCTCCCCAGCACCACGCAGCCATGACTCTGCCCCCTTGGCCTGCCAGCACCCCCTCTTCCTGGTTCCTTGTGAGGGAGCAATATTTGCCCAAACATGCAGAACAGTAACTAGGAATTGCCCTGATGCCTCGTTAGCCTTGTTAACTGTGACTGTGCTTCTGGAGAGGAGGAGGAAGAGTAGCTCAGTATACCCTGTGTGATCCCTGTCAGCCAGCAGCAAGGACCAGCTAACACTGAATGCTGTGGGGCTGTGGGAACATGAGTCCTGACTAGAGCTGTGGGGGGTACCAAGAAAATGGCCTCTTTTGTTTGGCAGGAGTAAGATCCAGTGATAAGCCCAGTTCCTAGCGTGGTCCCAATGGGGCAGAATTAAGGCCGAGGCTAGTGGGGTGTGGCAAGCAGCACCTTAACTCTGCATTCCCTGTGGTTCATAAATTTGTGGTGAGTTTTCTCTTGTCACAGTAACTTTCTTTACAGGGCTGTGTGGAGAGAAGTTTGGGGCTTTCGGTCTGAAAAGACACAGGGGACAAAAGGCCCTATTGTGCGACACTGACCTTATCTCCACCTTAACACAGTTCTTTGTACATGACTTTCCTTTGTTTTCCAAATGTGTGAAAGAACCCAGCTGGCAAGGGGCCCGGCCATCTCCCTAGCAGCAGAGCAGATGTACTCTCTCCTGGCTGGGACAGAGAATCTTTACAGACAGTATTAACCATTGCTGTAGATCTCAAGGAGTCAGACCTTGGGGCCCCCCCAACCAACAGTGCTCCTGGAGAGCACCTGCAAACACAACAGCTTTGAGAGCCAGTCTCATCCAAGGGATGAGCCTCATCACCACTGACAATTGCACTCATTATATACAGAGGTTTTTTAGGAGCTGATGAATTATGAATAGATGTTACAAGCATGTTACAGGCATGTTACAAGCATGCCTAGTATGTGTTACAGATGGCTATCAGCATATGAGTAGAACTGGGCAAAAAATTTGGCTAAAACTTTTTTCTAGTGAAAACTGGAGATTCAGGTTAACTAAAACACTTAGCAGATTTGTGTCAATTTTTTAAATTTGTTTCAGTCCAAATAAAACCTAAAAAATATTCCAAAAAATGGAACTGCTTTGTTTTGAAAATGTTGAAACGAAACATTTAGATTGTTGGATTTAAAACAGCTTTTTGTTGTGAAATTTCCTTCAGTTGTAGAAAGGCAGGAACATGTCGCTTTTGATGAAATGTCATTTCAGAAACAATGGAAGTGTTTCAGTAAGGTCGAAATGTTCCATTTCACAACAAAATGTTTCGAGTTTTCATTTCAAAATGAGTTTCTATTGAGAGAGCTACATTATTGTGTTACCTTGAACCAGCTGCTATACCAGCTATTCAACCATGACCAGTTGTTTTATTTGACAATTTAGAAATAATTTTTAAACCCTAATTTTAAAATATTATAAGAACAGAATAAAAACTACATGAAATAAATATAAAGTCAAAATCAAAATGAAATGTTTTGTTTAACCCCTGCCCCTTCTTTTAAATTTTGTTGTGCAGGACATTTTGAAATTTCAACTTTTCATTCCTATTTGGAATGAGGTTTTTTCCCCAAAATGGTGGAATTTCCCCTGGAATGAATAATTCAAGTTTTGACCAGCTGTAATTGCCTTTATAATAATAATAATAATAATAATAATAATAATAAGCACCATAGTGCCTAGAGCCCTAGTGATGGAGCAGGACTGCCCTGTGCTAGGTGCAAGGATAGACGCATAGTAAAAAGACAGTTCCTGCTCTGAAGAGCTTACACTGTAAGTATCAGAGACGATCCAAGAGATGGAAACAGATCTGGGAGTACAAGGAAACAATGAGATGCACTGGTCAACAGGACAGGCACACCAGCAGCCGAACCAGGGTCCCAGGAGATGGTGATGGTGACAGCTGCCATGATGGTGAAGGTCACGCCTTTCTCTTCTCCTGTCCTTCAGTGATCCGCTCCTGTGGTTGTGACAGCTCAGTTCTCCCCCAGTTTTGTCTTTCAGGGACCCCCAAGGGAGTGAGGGGTGGAATAGCCCATCCTCTCCTCCTTTTTCTGACACCCTGACTTTGGTGCACTGATTTCAGGTCCCACACCGGCATGATCCTAACACAGTCCTTGAGTCAGACCAGGAGGCTTTTCATTTGGATTAATTCAGTCTGTCTGTCTCTCCCTTTTGCACCTTTTCTCATCAACGTTTGTTGTTGTAGGTTATTGTGATATTTTGTGAACTTTCACTCACTTCTCATAGTTGAGCTTACAATGGGAGTAAATTGGTAGGCCAAGTTATTACAACAGGAAATGGCCAAAATGATGGGCTAGGAGAATTATCTTTGCAGCTGCATTCTGAACGGCTGTGAGCAGGACAAGATGGCATTTGTGAAGGCCGGAGAAAAGGATTTTGCAATAATTGAGACGTGCGGGGCAGAGAACCTGCAGGAGAGTTTTAGCTGTGTGGATGGAGAGGAAAGCCCAGTTCTTATAGACGGTATTCATGGATTCCAAAACCAGAAGGTACCATTGTGATCATCTGTTCTGGCCTCCTGGATAGGCCAGGCCAGAGACCTGCCCCATAATAACTCTAAGAGCAGATCTGTTAGAAAAACACCCACTCTTGATTTAAGAATTGTCGCTGTCTTGGTTGTGCAGTGGAACAGGCGATAACCTACTAGGATCCTTGGTAAATCTTTCCAATGGTTCCTTACTTTCACTGTTTAAAATGTACACCTTATGTCCAGTCTGAATTTGTCTAGCTTCAGCTGCCAGCCATTGGATTGTGTTACAGCTTTCTCTACCTTCAGGAGCTCACTAGTAAATACTCATTCCCCATGTAGATACGTATAGACTGTGATTAAGTCAATCCTTAATCTTCATTTTCTTACACGAAATAGATTGAGTCTATCGCTCTAAGGCAGGTTTTCTAATCCTTTAATGGTTCTCATGGCTCTTCTCTGAACCCTCTCCAATTCTACACCATCCTTCCTGAATTGTGGGCACCAGAACTGGACACAGTGTTCCACAGCAGTCACGTCATTCCATTGAGCCGTTTCCATGCTCTGCCTCTCCCCTGGCAGGTCAGCCGGCTGAGTTCAACGTGACCTTCCGCCGGGCCGAGGGCTACCCTATTGACCTCTACTATCTGATGGATCTCTCCTACTCCATGCATGATGACCTGGAGAAAGTGAAGAAGCTGGGAAGGGACCTGCTCGCAGCTCTGAACTCCATCACCACCTCCGGCCAGATCGGTAAGTGGTTCTCTGGGCACTCACGCTCTCTTGGCAGCATTGAAGAGCCACTAGCTAAATCCAGTTCTAGCAAGAACAGAGGAAGATGTACCACACAGCAGTGAATATGGCCACGTGGCCAGCCTGCAGTAGCCAGGCCAGGAGAGACGTCAGGGCTGGGGGAAGAGGTGTTCAGTAAGCACACAGGGATAATGCAGACTGGGCTCACCCTCTTGCTCTGCCCAGCCCCTCCATGGAGAGCACTGTGCTCTGCTTGGTCACATGTCCACGGAGGGGAAGGGGGCCCGTAGCTGCAGCCAAGAGACGCATTGGCTCCATATGTGCTTGCTTCAGACGCTGCTGCTACATTCGGGTTTGGTTCTGCTCTCTGTGAGATCACTGGCAAAACTCTCCCTGGCTGCCAGGGAGCCTAGTGGCTGCAGACTCTCAGACCTCCCCATTTTCACTTAAAACCAGCCTGGAATGTCTGACCCATTTGGATCTCTGGCAGCAAAGAAAACAGGCTAAATGGAAAAGGAACTGGGCCAGCCGGAGACAGCAGCCCTGGGGGAAATGTGGCCCACCCAGGCACCTCAGTGCGCATCTCAAGGCTCTCCTAGCCAGAGCCCTCTGCCAGGGAGAGGCAGCTGGGGGCAGGGTCCATCAGAGAGGGAGAGGGAGCCACCAAGGGAGGGGAGAGCAGGACAGAGGGGCCAGTGACATCCCAGGGCGGAGGAAGGGAGAATGGGGCTCAGGAACCACAGGGGGAGGGGAGAGGCAGCAGTCACCAGTGGGCCATGAGGAGATTCCCACTTCGCTGCTTGACTGCAGCCTCAGAGGTGGATTAAGCTTTTGTGGGGCCCTGGACCAGAGCAAGTGGGGGGCCTCCCCACCGCTTCCACCTGAAGTCCCCCCGCCCCTCTCTGTGCTCCTGCTGGGGAAATGGGGTTGGGGCACAGGGCCTTCCCCCGCCTGCCTGATGCTCCTGTTGGGGAGCGGGATCTGGGTGTGGGGGGCTTCCCCTGGTCCCCAGCAGGAGGGCTGGGCAGCTGGAGCGGGGTGCCAGGGCACCCATTTTTCCAGGCGCCCTCACTTGGCCAGTACCCCTGGGCATGGGCCCTGTTGGTTCAGTGGATAATCCACCACGGTGTGTCCCTGTGTGGCTGGGTTGCTCTACTGCTGGGGCAGGATGCTGGTCTAGATCCCTTCTTCATGGATGGGGCTGCATAGCTGACCTGACGTCTGCACTTAGCTCGGGCCCGGCTTTCCCCAGAGCACTCTAACTCCAAGTGACCCTCGCGCTCCTCCCTGGACAAGCGGCTGCCTCCCACCGGCACCCCTCATTTGCCGTGCGCTGGTTACTTGCACCTTCCGCCCACGCCCCGTGGCATAGTGACCCCTGGGGTTTATTACATCCCCACAGCTGCACCCGCCAAGTCTCTGGCCGTGGTTGTTTGAGGGGTGTGGTACTGGGCACTGCTCCCTAATGCTGCGTCCCCCTGTGCACCCCAGGCTTCGGCTCCTTTGTGGACAAGACGGTGCTGCCCTTCGTGAACACGCACCCCGAGAAGCTGAAGAACCCCTGCCCAAACAAGGACACCACCTGCCAGCCGCCGTTCGCTTTCAGGCACGTCCTCTCCCTCACTGGAAATGCCGATGTGTTTGATAGGGAGGTCAAGAAACAGTCCATCTCGGGGAACCTCGATGCCCCCGAGGGGGGGCTGGATGCCATGATGCAGGTGGCAGTCTGCGGGGTAAGTCCAGTCACCATCACCCAGCTTAAGCTGGTTACCGGGTGGGGATGACTCAGAGTTAGAGCATGTGTGGTCAGATGTTGAGGGGCATAACGCCAGGCCAAAGGGACCATGCGAATGACTGGAGGGTTAGACACCAGGACTCCTAGGGAGAGACTCAAGGAGCTCAAGCTAGTTATCTCAACCCAGAGAAGGTTGGGGGGTGACTTGATCCCAGTCTGTAAGTCCCTACATGGGGAACAGATATTTGATAATGGGCTCTTGGGTTGAGCCGAGAGGTCTGACACAGCCCCATGGCTGGAAGCTGAAGCTAGCCACGTTCAGACGGGAAATAAGGTGAACATTGTTAATAGTGACAGAACAGGGAGCAACGGTCTCAAGTTGCAGTGGGGAAGATCTAGGTTGGATATTAGGAAACACTATTTCACTAGGAGGGTGGTGAAGCACTGGAATGCCTTACCTAGGGAGGTGGTGGAATCTCCATCCTTAGAGGTTTTTAAGGCCCAGCTTGACAAAGCCCTGGCTGGGATGGTTTAGTTGGGGTTGGTCCTGCTTTGAGCAGGGGGTTGGACTAGATGACCTCCTGAGGTCCCTTCCAACCCTGATATTCTATGATTCTAAGAATAGTGACCAAGCATCAGGTTGGATTCTCCATGGCTGACAATTCTCCATGACTGACTCCAGGCCAGCTGTTTGTCTAAAGGATCTGCTCTCGGGATTATTGTGGGGCAGGTCTCTGGCCTGGACTACAGAGGGGGTCAGCCTGATGATCCCCATGGTCCCGCTGGCGGGAGTCGGCATAGGCCTGCCTATCTAGGCACAGAAGCTGCCCTCACTTCTAGGGATGCAGGCCCAGGAGCATAAATGGGGTCTGGGTCTGCCCTGGAATGGATTATCTCTGTCTCCCCTTTGGGTCCATCTCCCTGGTTTCCATTAGGCAGGCATGAGTCTCTATTTGCCTGCATTGGTCTCGGTGTGCTGGGAAGTGCAGGCCCATGTCTGTCTATAGCAGGGCCATGCACCTCCACGCACTCCTTGCTTCATGGAGTGGCTGTATGTCTATATATTTCCTCACATTGCTCTTACTCCCCACCTGTTTCCAGGGAACTTGCATGCCAGTGTCCTGTCTCTTGGTGGTATGAACACGGAGTCTCTCTTTCATTAGGACGTGATACTCTATATTCCTGAGGTGGCCTGGGCTCTCCCATTCTTGGGCTCTCGCTGACCCTGTTGTTTCCTTGTTCAGGTAGTGAAAACAGGTCTTACCAATCCACTGCAGTAAAGTCCTCTCCTTTCTGTTCTCAGAACAAGATTGGCTGGCGCAATGTAACTCGTCTGCTGGTATACGCCACGGATGACGGCTTCCATTTTGCTGGGGATGGTAAACTCGGAGCCATTCTGACCCCTAATGATGGTCAATGCCACCTGGAAGAGAACATATACAAAATGAGCAATGAGTTTGTAAGTGACCTTAGCAGCATGTTGGCTCTAACTCACCCTGGCTTCCGCAGTGAGCAGCCACTTTGTAGACTAGCTGGAGCCAATTCCCCTCCAACACTTGACCCCCTTCCCATCCTTGGCCGCTCCCCTGGTACATCCCCATGTCAGGGGCAGAGCCTGCTCCTGTGAACTGCATCCAAATGTAAAGTTTGCAATTAAATCTGCATTTCTTAGCCAGCTGCTGGCAAGCACTTACCTGCTGACAAGGGTCCCCCGTGGTATCAGATTGTAAGAGACTGTAAAGCAGGCGCCCTGGTGCTCTAGGGGGGTGGGGGTGGGGGTGGGGGTGGACTCCAAGGGAGGTTTTCTATTACTAGGACAGACCCCTGTTTTACTCTTAGAGCATGGAGGAGTGAATTAGGTGTTGGGGTTTGTGTCCTGAACACTCTGGCAGGCCTTTCCTGTAGCAGCCACCCAGATAAATGCTTTAATCCATTCACACAGCAAGGAAGGCAAACCGGAGAAATTGAAATCCCTAATTCTGGGGGCTGCTCCTTTTTCTCTCAGTTCCATCTGGGAAAGTCAGGGGGATGGTGGTTAAAAGTCTGTTGCTAGGTCCACAAGATTCTGCTGGAGAAAGGAAAAACCAGTCAGCTACTGGCTCAAGAGAGCAGATCCCAGGGGATCTCACTCCATCAGAACCCGTGACCACGCTGGTACTCTGAGTGGGTCTGGAAACCAAGCATATTTATCTTCCCGGTAGCAAAGAAGTGTCTAAAATATAAACTCACAGCTGCTGTTCCCTTTCTCCCCCAGGACTACCCGTCCGTCGGCCAGCTGGTACAAAAGCTTGCTGAAAATAATATTCAGCCCATTTTTGCTGTCACTAGCAGAATGGTTGGAATATACCAAGTAAGTAGAACTTGAACAGTCCCAGAAACGTTGCCCAGTGGTTCAGTGCGTCTGAGAGACGAGGATGAAAAGCAAGTGGAAGCCCAAGTCTCTCCTTCCACTCTCAGTGACATCAGCACAGCTCATGCTTCCTCTTCTGCTCTTGCACAGATGGGGTGTACAAACCCCACGTGAATCGGGAACAGGTCAGTGGGCTGGTTGAGCCCAGTCATCCCTGCCCTGCCACGCCTGAAGCAGGGGCCTGGCTGGGAGGGAGGAGCTCAAATGGGGGCCCAGCTCAGCTGGCTCCTGCTGTGGAGGAAGCAGTGAGAGAGCCGGCTGGCTGGGGGGCAGGGACAGAAGATGTAGGCTGAGGTGGAAGCCAGTGTTGTGTTGGTACTCAGCAGACGCTGGGCTGGGGGAGGAGTCAGAGGAGCAGGAAGCCCAGGTGGGAAGGCAGAGTTTGGACTTTGGGTACCCTGGATGGATGAAATGTCTTTGAGACCTAGCCACAGGGCTAAGCCAGCTCAGCCTAGAAGGTGTTCCAGGTGGGGTGAGTTAGCGGAAGACCAGGAGGGAAACTGAGGCAGAATGATCGTCATGCCGCACAACACCTTTGGCAGTGCAGGGAGAGTACATGCCCATGCTCACATGATTAAATTAGGGGATTCTTTTCATGTGTGTGCTCTCCATTGGTAGAAGCTCAGTGAAATGATCCCCAAATCAGCAGTGGGGGTGCTGCACGAAGATTCCAGCAACGTCATCCAACTCATCAAGGAAGCCTACAACGTAAGTTTCACATCACGCGCTCAATGTATCGTTCTGGACCTTGCCAGGCCGCCTGCACCAAGAGCCCTGTGTGCCTTATACCATCTGGGGGGAGAGGGATGGAACGGGAAGGGCAGGTTGCTCAGCCAGTTATACAAAGTATAAACATACATGCTGCACCCCTTTCTCCCATGTCTCTGCCTGAAGTCTGTGCACTGCTCAGGCATGCCTTCTTCATCCCTCTGGCAAGGACCCAAGGCTGCCACCTGAACTGCTGTGTCCCCCGAACGCTCCAGCCCCGGATGCCTTTGACACTGCTTTGCTAGTGAATAGCAGACCTCCCCAGGCTCTGCTCACTTACAGCCACCAGCTGAGTATATGAATGCTAGGTCCAGCCATCCAGGATTAGATGGCACCCTCATATTCCACAGTCCCAGCCTTGCCCCCCAAGAAATATGCCTCTTGTGCCACTGGACTTACAAGCTCATAAATTAGTTCATCATTCCAACAAAGTGTAATGAATATGCACCAGCCTCGTTTACCTGGGTAGAGATTTTCCCAAACACACTGGTTTAGACAAAACAATGAAACAAGTTTATTAACTAGAAAGAGATAGACTGTAAGCAGTGATCCCTCTAATTTTTCCCACCCATGTATGGAATGAATTTTGTTATGTGCACCAATATGGAGGTGAGGTGTGACACATCACCTTCATATTGGTGCACATAACTAAATTCATGTGGTGGGGGTGGGGCCAAGGGGTTTGGAGTGTGGGAGGGGGCTCAGGGCTGGGGCAGAGGTTTGGGGTGCAGGGGGTGAGGGCTCTGGCTGGGTTGCGGTCTATGAGGTGGGGCTGGGGATGAGGGGTTTGGGGTGCAGGAAGGGACTCTGGGACTACAGCGGGGAGAGAGGACTCCCCACAGCTCTCTCTCCCCGCAGCAACACGTGGGCTGGGGGGAAGAGGCACATCTCCCCACCGGGTCAGCTCCGGGGCTGGGGCCGCAGGATAGCACAAGCAGGTCTGGGATGGGACTGGGTTCAGGCCGAGGGAGGGGCACCATGGCAGGTCCAGGCCAGGGCTGGGTCCAGGCTGGGCCATGCCGGCTGCAGCTGGGTTGAGGCCGGGCTGCCCCAGCTGGGTTCAGGCCACAGTAGGGGTGCCCCGGGCAGTCCAAGCGCCCTGGCCATGGCAGAGTTGGGGCCATGGGAGGAGTGCCCCGGCCGCGGCAAGTCCGGGCTGCCCCAGCCGCAGCAGGTTGGGGGCCAGGCTACGTTGAGGCCGGGAGAGGAGCACCCCTCCCCTGGCCCCCGGGCGAGTTCCCTGAGTGCCTGCCTGGTGATAAGAAGGCTGCTGCACAGCCACACAGCTTACAGGGAACTTAGATTGTAAGTGATTATAAGTATTAGGGCATAAAAGTCAGAACTGGTTACAATAGAAATCAAAAGATAACACTGCAGTCTAATTCCTAAACTTTACCAAACTAAATGAGATTTGAAGCAAACATCATTCTCACCACACCAGATACTGCAGCCGGTTCTTAATTCACAGGCTGGATTTCCTTTCAGCCTGGGACCACTCCCCTTTAGTTCAGTGTTCTCTAGGTATTCCTTGATGTTCTGAGCAGAGTAACATAAGGTGGAGAGGTGAGGTGGCCTGAGGCATTTTCCCCCCCCCCCCTTCTTATAATCTAACCCTCTGTACTGGAAAAGTCTTTGCTGGGTCATGGGGTCAGGCAGTTCCATGACATACATGAGCTGCCAGATGTCCTTCAGGTGAATTGTAAATTTCTTGTTTACAGCTGGTGAATTTCCAATTAAGCAGGTAATGACTCTTTAGCACCCTGCTGGTGTGAAGTCTCTGAAAAACTAGTTTGAGCCTGCTTTTCTAACTTTGTAACATGTTAAAGTAAAATCATTGTTATCGATTAGAGTCTCGTAACCTTACATACAAAGTTGCCACACATATTTTACCAGGCTAATAATGTCCAGCTGATTATGAGTTTTCAAATGATACTGCACAAGGCATGCTTAGTACAAAATATATCATAACCATATAAAAGTGGTGAACATGGGGTACAGTGTGTCACATCCACTACTTAGTATGGTCTTCCTAGGGGTTTCAGCTTCTCAATCAAATCAGTTCCTGGACTATCACATCCAACTGAGTTTTATCAGTTTTAGGGCTTCCAGTCTCTTTCAGTCACCTGGCTGTTTTCTTGGAGGCAACCTGGTGTGGGGTTGTCACCCCTTTGCTACCTCAGGCCTTTCCACCTCTGTTTCCGTCTCTGTTATGTGCCCTTTATAGCAGGTCTTGTTTTCTCTATTGGTTGCAACTGTGGGTGCCTGCCTCCATGATTGGCTGTTCTGGCAGCTGCTTGAGAGTGAGATCAAGCTGCTTGCTTGTAAAGAGGAGACTTTCCTGCCCCCTCCTCATGTTCAGTGGGGGGTCTGCAAACCCCATTACTGAGCACCAGGAACAAGACTAATATCTCGCTCTTACGCAGGAGTATTAAATAAAACCAATACTGGCTCAGGATAAACGAGAAGCAAAATACAACATTTCAAAACCAGTACTGAGAGGTTGGAAGGGACAATGGAAATTAACATGGGTTTCACCTGCAAATTTTTTAGTGAAACCTGAATTTTTTTGTGCAATCTTTGTTTTTGCAGCAAACCATTAATTACTCACAGATCCTTAATTTTCTGTATAAGATCTGTAGCCCACAGGATTATTTTGCTAGCTATTATATCCTACTAATCCAGCCAGTCGTATCAAATAATATGCTTCTCTTTCTGAATTAATCCATTTCATTCTTATATTTTATCAGTATTAATCCCTATGAATTTAGGATGTGTTGAAGTATATGATATGTGTTTCCTAATAATTATACATAGAATAAGTTTTGTTGAAATGCAAGAAGTTTACGGCCTGTATCCAGTAAGATCCACGAGATAGCTAAAAGTATAATCAGTTAAGAGTAAGTCAGCATAAAAGCTGGCAATGTTTGGCACAGATAGGAATGGTCCCTGAACTTTGGGGAACCAAAGGGAGGACCTATACAAAACACTGAACAGGTTCATCCAGCGTCTGCAACCAGCTGGTATCCGCAGGGCACACCACAAACCAGGAAGTCTCCAAGAGAGCCTAGGTTGGCAGTCTGGGGAGTGAGATAATCCTTATTAATATATATTAATATAGAGTAAGTGTCATAATCCACTAACATATAGGATAAGGGCACCCATACATTTCTTAGGGTACGGAAATAAGATTGGTTGGGCCTGAATTACTCAGTGTCAGGATCCTATAAAATACCATGTAAGGATATCATAGAAAGCTCTTTTAGTCTTTAGCTCTTTCTTTTCTGTGTTCTCCTATATTCTATAGACTATCTTTTTATCTACCTATTATTCTATCTTCTATCACGCTACCAGCTCAGCTTGTGTAGTATAGTATAACTACTCAGCATTCCTAGCTATTGGGGAAGCCAGCACCATCGTGTTATCAGGCACACCAGGAGTAAGGCTGGTCCTTCACCTCCTATTACTGGGTCCTCAGGGAAGGGTGTGGGTATGTTAAGTTAAGGTACTTATGATAGAAATGTTACCACCAGGAGTTTTGGAATTCTTTTACTGTTTTGCAGTCATAAGTTTCATAGCATTTATTATTCTTTTGTTAATCTCAATAAAGTTTTTATCAATTTGGTATTGTCCTCAGTGTAAGTGTTTTTGCCAAGCACCCCGAGAGTCCTCTCCCGATATAGAACTCTTTGAGTTCTCGGACCCTGTAGTCTGAATTGGAAAAGAACCTATATATAAATTTTCTGGTCGGATGTGATCAGTGGTGAGCCATAACAAATAACCCATAAAATTCTGGTCAACAGAATTCTAACATGCCAAGTATCTGACTTATATTATACATACAGGTGCTGTGCACAAACATTACACTAAACATGAGTCATTGCCAGAGAAGGAACCAAAATCTTCCTCCTTGTCCTTCCACTGTATGCTCTCATATTGAATAATGGACATATTTCCCCTGTCTGGAAAGACTTAGAGCAGTGTAGAATCCAAGCGGAAGTCCCCAGTTATGTTGCCTCATTATCACAGAGTAGGGGTGATGTATCTGGGGTGGGAAAGACTGATCCACTCTTCCCCAAAACAAACCATACATTGCACATCCCAAATCCTGAGTCATACCCTAGCAATCCCATTTCCACCGCATTTACCAGAGCTAAGCTCTCACTTCCTAGTCCTCCCTCTCAGTCATCCCTTGTATTGAACTGATTACAGTTACACCCAAAGGAAAAGCAATAGCGCCCGGCAGGAGGTATAATACACTGTGATGCAGGCAAGCCATCCTCAAGGAGTGTTTATTCTGAGGCGGTTCTCAGATTTGATCCCCTCTTTGTGATGCTGACATATTTCTGTGTCATTTTCTTTCTTGTTTTCCTCACAGAACTTGTCCTCCAGAGTCATCCTGGACCATGGTACCTTGTCGGACGTTTTAAAAGTCACATACGATTCTTTCTGCCATGGCAAAAAACCCACCA
The DNA here is from genome assembly GCF_965140295.1 of Lepidochelys olivacea. NCBI lineage: Eukaryota > Metazoa > Chordata > Testudines > Cheloniidae > Lepidochelys > Lepidochelys olivacea. The sequence continues at coordinate 79,143,326 of NC_140421.1, read as the reverse complement.
TGGATGGCATGAGAGGGGAATGTAGTGATGTCAAGATCCATGACGAGGTAGGAGAGCCCTAGGGTGACCAGATGTCCTGGTTTTATAGGGACAGTCCCGATTTTAGGGTCTTTTTCTTATATAGGCTCCTATTCCCCACCCCGACCCCCTGTGCCAATGTTTCACATTTGCTGTCTGGTCGCCCTAGAGAGCTCTGGCTCAGTCCTTTCTGTAACCTTAGTTTCTCGCAGAAAGATCAGGAGCAATACTCAGGTCCTAGAGCTCCAAGGGAACACAGGATCCTGAGTGCAGAGTCCCTGTATGTTCTTTACATAGCAGAACCCAATCCACTGCCCCCCTCTCCACGGTCAGGTGAAGTCAGGGTTGAGGTTACCTGTCACATCAGGACCTTCACAATGCGATCTGTCAGCGCTGGCTGGGAATTCTCCAGCCACATGTTCATTTGATAGAAAATGTCGCTTCTGCAAAATCAACATGTTTCCATTGATTTTACAGAGTTGTTTTTTTGTTTGTTTGTTTCCAACTGGGGAAAACTGAAAACTAAATACTTTGTTTTGGGTTGGATTGACCTGAACCAAAAATTTCAGTTTGTTGAATCAAACCAAAATGTTTCATTTCGGGTCAGTTAGACACTAATGTGTAAAAGGAAAAGGAGTACTTGTGGCACCTTAGAGACTAACCAATTTATTTGAGCATGAGCTTTCGTGAGCTACAGCTCACTTCATCGGATGCATACTGTGGAAAGTACAGAAGACATTTTTATACACACAAACCAAAAAAATGGGTGATTATCACTACAAAAGGTTTTCTCTCCCCTCACCCCACTCTCCTGCTGGTAATAGCGTATGTAAAGTGATCACTCTCCTTACAATGTGTATGATAATCAAGGTGGACCATTTCCAGCACAAATCCAGGTTTTCTCCCCTCCCCGAACACCTCTCCCCCTCCCCAAAAAAACCCACTCTCCTGTTGGTAATAGCTTATCTAAAGTGATCACTCTCCTTACAATGTGTATGATAATCAAGGTGGGCCATTTCTAATGTGTGTCTACATGAGATGTTTAATGGGTGCCTCATGCCTCCATTGTCCCCTAGGGACTGGATTCTCTGGCTAGACTTCATCTCCTCCCATGCACCGTGGCCTTGCCACTTAATATGGTGCATCATGGGAATTCCATGGCAGCAGTGTATCATGAGAAATGTAGTCCAACCCAGGAGCCGGGCCCATAGAGGAGGATGGGGGCATGGGGCACCTGCAATACCCCATTGCAGCTTAGTGGACACTATTTAATGTCAAACTGACCTGACACAAAGTGTTTCAACCCTTCTGGACCAGGCATTTTTTTCTTTGAACTTCTAAATTTTTGTGGAGGGGGGGGAGGGGGTTTGATATTTTGACTTTTTTCATGATTCAGGACAAAAACAAATGTTGAAACAGAAGCATTTCCCGTAGGATGAAAGTTCCAATGTTTGACCATCTCTACTGTGTTCTAGTGAGAGATTTGTAAAGGGACCCCACAGACCCGATTCCAGAAATTTCCTGTCTCCTGGAGGGGACATTTCAGGACAGAGGCAAATTTAGGTTAGGGCTGGTAGCCTGAGCACCTTGACCATGATGCTTTCCTAGAAAACAGTCCCATAACCTGGTTCCTTCACCTCCTTCCAGGTTACCTTCCGGGTGAAAGTTACAGCAAAGGAGTGCATTGAAAAAACGTTCTTTACCATCCGGCCCCTGGGCTTCACAGACACACTCACTGTGGAACTGGTCAGCCGGTGCAACTGTGACTGTGATGAGCGACCCAGCCGCACTGACTGCAGTGGGAATGGTACAATCGTGTGTGGCACGTGCAGGTAAACGATCTGAGTAACATCATGCCACAGAACCCGGGGTCCGAGGGCTCCTCAGGAGCTTGGGGATCACTGGGAATGGGCAGCTTTCCAAGCACCAGGCCAGCAGATGGCTGTACTGGCATTCGTGGTGATGCTGGGACAGTCTTTGTGCACAGGGACCATGAAATCCACCAAGTGTGAGGCACAGACACTTACTTCAGTCAATCTAATGTGCCCACTTCTTTTCTTCCCTTGAGAACTTTCAGCAGGTTGGTTTTATTTTCAGTGACTGGGGAATGTCACAGTGACAGGACACAGTTAATGGGCCAAGTTCTGCCTGTCAGGATGTCCTGTAGGGGTCAAGGGATAGCAAACAGATCAAAGCCGATTACCTAGCAAATAAACAAAAATGCAAACTAAGCCTAAAATACTAGAAAGATTGGATATGAATTAGCAAATTCTCACCCTGGCTGATGATACAAGCAGGTTGGCAGATTCTTAAGGCCCAAGCTGACTTTGCTTTGCAGCTTGGAATCCCCAGGTGTTTCATACACAGACGAGAAATCCCTTTAGCCTGGGTCCAGCACTTCCCCCACTTCAGTCTTTGTTCCTCAGATGTTTCCAGGAGTCTTCTTGTGTAGGAAGTGAAAATCAACCGAGGATGTCACTCCCTGCCTTATAGAGCTTTAGCATATGGCGGGAACCCTTTGTCCCAAATTCAGTTTGTGGAAAAACACTGACATCCCAAGATGGAGTCAGAGTCCTGTGGCCTCGTCACATGCCCTTGCATACCTTGCTGAGTCATAGCATCCGTTAGTTACAGGCTATCGGGAGTGTTCAAACAGGAGGGTTAAGTTCTTCCAGGGTCCATTGTCTTTGCTGATGGGCCATCAGCACTGTCTGGCTTCTTCTTTGTTGTACCAGAAAGGCTAATTGTGGGTGTCACCCAGAGTAAGCAGGATTGAAATACAGATCCATAGTCAATATTCCTAACTTTAGATACAAAAATGATACATGCATAGAAACAGGATAATCATATTCAGCAAATCATAAAACTTTTCCAATGACACCTCACATGACCCATCTTGCACAAAATGTATCATAATTATGCCATAATCATATCATAATTATATCACTATGAAGAATACGGGGTGCCGTGGTCACAGGGATGAACAATGGAAAACCAAGGGGGCTTCAGGGGCTCAGCATCTCTGGGAACCTTGGCACAAGCTGTTTGTGTTGCTGTGGATGGTCTGACCAAGGTCATGGTTTCCATCCCGGTCCACCTGCCTCTGACCCTGATTTCTGGGTTCCTCTCCTCTCACACCAGGTGCAAGCCAAGCCACACTGGGAAGAACTGCGAGTGCGAAACAAAAGGTAAAACCAGCAAGGAGCTGGAAGGGAGCTGTCGGAAGGACAATGCCTCAGTCATCTGCTCAGGCCTGGGGGACTGCGTGTGTGGGCAGTGCACCTGCCACACCAGCGACACGCCCAACAAGCAGATCTACGGGACCTTCTGCGAGTGCGACAACATGAATTGCGAGGTCCATAATGGCCACTTGTGCGGCGGCGAAGGTGAGTGACGGCTCCGTGGTCTGACTCAGCCCCTTCCCTTCCTGTCCTATGGCCACTGTTCCAATGGCTACCTGCTCCAGGACACTGACTGCGGGCCCCTGCTGTGCACTCACACGTCAGTGAATTATTCTTAGCAGACCAACTCCTGAGTTAGACCCGGGCCTTATCCCAGAGAAACAGCCGGGTTAGTCTCACTCGGAGCCTCCGTACTAGCCTGCCGCGTGCCCTGGATCGCCATCCCATGGAGCTGTAAAGGCAAGACAGCCCATTTCCCAGTGCTTTGCAAGCACAATCGCCTGACGGGAGTGCAGCGACGGCTGTGCGGGCAGCATGCTCCGTGTCCTGGGGCAGGCTAATATTGCAACGGGAACATCCTCCAAATGCTTCTTTCCACTCCACATGTTCCCTCACTGTCCTCACAAGTTCTCCACGAGGCCGTTCCTTAAACACCCAGGGCTTGGTGTGCTCGAACAAGGGATGTGTTGTGAGAAGCTAGCAAGAGAGCCCTAATGTCCGGCCTCTTTCTCTTCCCTCTGAACTTCCCACCCCCGCTGTGGCCCTGCGGGGACTAGCTAAATTGGAGTGCTCCACTGGAGAAGGAAGCCGCATGCTTCCAGGGTGTCCCGTAGTTATGCTGATACAGCCCACGCTACCCAGGTCACGAAGTGAGATGCCTTAGAAATGTGCCCGCTGCATGGTGGGAAGGAGGTGTGGAGCCCCTACCCGGAAGTCCATGTCACGCTAGGGTCCTGCAGGACCCTGCTTGGGAAGGTTTTCTGCCTCTGATACAGGTGGGCTGAGCCCTGCTGAGCGAATCAGTGCTTGCAGGTTAAGCCTTCTGATTCCAGGAAGGAAGGGCCCCTTGTGCAGGGCTTAAAATCACCCAGAGCTGCCTGGAGCAGAGCTCTGATAAATATTTTCAAGCCCACAGGCCTGAAGCCCCAAGCTCTGCAACTCCCCACAGAGTGGAAACTCTGAGCCCCGACACTGAAGCCCCAAGCCCCAGTGCACCCACAAAGTTGAAGCCCCAGGTGCCGGTGCGCCCCACCGAGCTGATGTCCCAAGCCCTGGCACATCCCGCGGGGCAGAAGCCCCGAGCCCTGGCGCTTCCCACGGAGCTGAAGCCCTGAGCCCTGGCGCCTCCTGCCGGGCTGAAGCCCCAAGCTCTGGGGCTCCAGGAAATACTCTGGCAATTTAAGCCCTGCCCATTTGGAAGAAGGGACGAGTTCTGAGCCTGTCAGTGCTGAGACAGGTGAGGATGAAAATCCAGGCTGGCAAAGGCCAGGCTGGTGAAGGAATCCATATCTCTCACATGATCAGCCCCTAGATTCTTCTGTTACTGTAGAGGGTCATAGCTCCCGGTGGCCCCACCCAGACACCTGCCTACAGGATTTGTCCCAGAGCAGCTGTATTGACTCTAAAATCTCTCCTTGCCCCCCAGAGCGAGGGCGCTGCGACTGTGGGGAGTGCAAATGCAATGCTGGCTTCGAAGGCAGCGCTTGCCAGTGCAAGAAGTCTACCGACGGCTGCGTGAACAGCCAGGGAAACGTGTGCAGCGGCCGTGGGTACTGCCAATGCAATACATGCCAGTGTAAGCCAGGCTACCAGCCCCCGTTCTGTGAGGAATGCCCTGGCTGCCCTTCGCCGTGCGCCCGACACATGTAAGTGACCTGCGGAAGCGCCCGAGCCAGGCTTGTGTTCGGAAGCCTGGCTGCTCCCCGTGCTCTCGTCTCCCCTGGCCGGAGCAGGTGCCGGGAGCCCAGGGGCGCAGCGCGGGGGCAGTTGCTTCTCACATCGAAGGTGGCTGTTTCTGTTCTAGCCTGGAAAGCTTGGGCTAACAGCCACTTCTGCCCCACAGGTGTGGGGTGGAGGCAGAAGAACCTGCCTCTCCAGCTGCCCTTGGCCCGTGAGTGCCCCCAGCAACTCTGCCCCCCATGAGGCTTCTGTGGTCCGTGGAACCCCGGTCACAGACAGCCCCCTCCTCCCCGCCATCAGTCTGCCACGCCCTGCCCCATGTGCCTGATTCACTGCTAACCAGTCCCAAGCGTAAGGCCAGAAGGGAGCACCGGGTTGTCTGGTCTGACTCCCGCATGTCACTGGCCCGCAGCACCACCGGGCGCCCGCACACTGCACCCAGCAGCTCACGGACGACCACAGTGCGACAGCCCACAGGAGACGAGCCTCTAATGTGCCCCCGGCAGAGAACGGGGGGCCAAGGCACACCAGGTTCACACTGCTCTCTTCGGCTGTGTTCGTTCGTGAGGCAGCTGCTGGGTACGTGCGTTACACCCGGATAATCCTGGCCAGTGACGCACACGCCGCGCTGTAGAGGAAGGCAAAGCCCCCAAGGTCACTGCCCGTCGGAGCTGGGGAATATTCCTTCCCACCCCACACACAGGTCCCTCCCTCCCTGAGCTGCGGCCAGCCTATTGTCCGAGACATGCGCCTCCTGTGTCTGTCTTCTAGCTCCTGTGTGGAGTGCGAGGCGTTTGAGAGCGGCCCGTTTCAGAAGAACTGCACAACCGCGTGTCTGAACATCGTCAAAAACAGTTTGTTGACAGGCGGCCGGCAGTGCCGGGAGAAGGACTCGGAGAATTGCTGGATTTCCTATCTTATGAGACAGGAGGATGGGGAGGACAAGTACTCCTTTCAAGTCAATGCCAAGAAAGGTACCGGAATCTCGTCCCACACCCCTCTCTGTACTCTGTAAGGGGGGGCGGGTTTCGCTCCAGAGCCAGAGCTTACAGCCTCCCCTACAGGCGCAGCAGGAGGGGAATTTTCAAACAGAAAGAAAGTATGGGGGATTTTGCTTCATTCAAAATAACGATGCCACGAGAAACACGCCCCGTCCTTGCCGGTGGGGAGTCCCCTGCCCCCGTCCCAGAGCAGCGCCCCCCCATAGTGGGAGGGGAAGAAGGCTGTCACCCTGACAGAGAACATTCTGGAGGCGGGCATGGCTCGTGCTGGTACAGAGGAGCCCCCAGCCACAGCCAGCGCTGGGTCCCTCGGTGAGCGCAGACAGGCCTTGATGGCCCCTTCCCTTTCCTCCCGCCAGGTTCTGAATCCTCCTCCCTTCCTCCCCTGTTCTGTCTTTCCTGCCCAGTCCTGCTCCTCGCCGGACGCAAGCCACAATGCCCTCCCCCCGGCCCCCGGAAAGCGGGTCAGGCAGTGCCGGCGGGGTGCTGCAGACAGGCCCCCAGAATGCCAGTGGGGTAACAGCAACCAGCCTGCCGAGCTAGCAGCTGAATGGCTGCACCCTGCTGCCCGCGCCAGGCGCCTGGTGCTGTGGCTGCTGCCATGACTTGGCGGCGTACAGCGCACGGTAGCTGCCATAGAACGGCCCCCGTCAGGCTCGGTGTGTGGCCCGCTCTCATCACACACTGCTGGAGGCGGCAGATGCCCTTCCATGTCGCCAGCCTGCCTGCGGGCAGCAGGGCTGAACGCTCGGTCCCGTGAGGCGACTCCTGGGCTCTCTCTGATCCCCAGAGTGTCCGCAGCCCCCGAACATCGCTGCAATCGTGGGCGGCACCATCGCGGGCGTGGCCCTGATTGGGCTGCTGCTCCTGGTGATGTGGCGGCTGTTGATGGAGGTGTTCGACCGCAGGGAGTACAGCAGGTTCGAGAAGGAGAAGTTGAAGGCCAAGTGGAACGAGGTGAGCTGGCTCTGCCTTTCCCGTAGCACCCCACAGACAGCCGCCCTGCTCCACCTGCCCTGCCTGATCCCCAGAGCTGGTTGGAGCCCTGCCAGCCTGACGGGTGTCCGTTCTTAGTTGTGGGGCGGCTGGCTCTGGGGAGGAGGCCTCAGGCCCTCTTGCAATCGTGCAGGTGTGGGAAATAACTGGGTACAGGCCACTGCCAAGTGGTTCCCTGGCTGGTGTCCTGTACCCTCCCCAAACACAGCACCAGGGCCAGCGGCTCCTTTACATCCCCAGGCTGGGGGTGTGGAGATAACAGACAGAGATGCTGAGGGGCTCTCCTGGTTTGGGTGCAAGATGGGGTGGACTTTCCCTTCTGCAGTGCGGGAGACATAGGGGGGCCCAGAGACTTACCCAAAGCAGGTTTATCTGGGGGCCCCTGGCTAGCTCAGATATCTCCCATTGGACTTTGCTGCTGTCACTCATGTCCAGGGTTGGTCTCATGGCAGGAAGGAGGAAATGCCCATGCAGCCCTCACCTGAAATCATCAGCACATGGCTGGTGTGGGGGCCTGAAAAGTTAAAAGTTGCTGAAGTGAATTGTATCGCCTCTCCACTGGCTGCCCGCTCCCTCTGGGAGGGACAGCCACCTGGCCATGCCAGGCTCTTTACAGTCCAGAAGCTCACACCTGGGCCAATGCTTCTGCACCTGAGCGTGAGTATTGGAGGGCTGGAGCGGCGTGTCCGCCTCATGGCGCAGGAGCGATGGCTCACCTGTCACCACGCTGTGGGGAGAAAGCTCCCCGTGCCTGGGGGAGGACCACACGTGAGCAGCCCCTCTTCCCTCAGTTTGTAATGTTCACTCGATCCGATCCTTAGCCAGCTGGGTGAACTGAGGCTCTGTTTCTGGATGATCCAGGCAGCACTCACAACGTACCTGTCTGGTATTTCTTCCCAGGGTGACAATCCCCTTTTCCAGAGTGCTACCACCACTGTCATGAACCCCAGATTCAATGGAGAATGACGTGGAGCTACCCTGCAAGCCTGGGAAGGCTCAACTGTTAAACCAGGAAATACCAAACTAAGGGCACCAGCATTTTATTCTCTAAGCAGAGATCTGCCGTACGCTGTTCCCTTCTTCCATGACGCTGCCAGTGACGGGCGGGCTTTGTCCGGCGGGCAGTGTTGTGCGGTCTCTTCTCCAGCAGTCTCTTCCCTCTGCGTGGCTCCTGCAAGCTGTGTTCATAGGGCTGTGAGAAGGCAGCCGTGCAAGCTTTGATTGGTGGGATTATTGTCAGTTTGCATTAGCGTGGGCGCCTGGAAAACAATCCCACCATCTGTCTTAACTCATGCTGCACATAGGTGCCATGCACTGGCACCAGTTGCTGTTAGAGCTTGAACAGAGCCTGCATTGTTACTCGTTTTCAACGTACAACCAGTATTGATCTTCGCTTGGCATTCTGCCAGAGGCCACCTTCTTTCTGGCCTAAAGCCCTCTGCTCAAAGGCTGCGGTCACTCCAATTCCCTGTCCAGCTGTGCTGTGCTCGGCTACGGGACTACTGCAGGTCTTGTCGAAAATGCTAAAATCATTCGGGGGTCAGGCCACATGCTGGTCTCCGGAGCAGTAAACCTGCAGTGAGGAGGGCGGTGGCCATAGGGGTGGGTGGATGCTGGTGGCCGGAAAGAGGGAGCCGTCGGGGACATGCCCCACATCTTCCTAAATCATTGCCCTCTTGCTCGGACCCTTCGGAGTGGGCCTGCAGCCCTGGCTGCCCCGTAACCCTTGGGGTCTGAGCCTTCTCCGTGATGGGTTAGTGGCAAGGAAACAACTGTTCAGAAGCAGCAGTCAGATTTCCACGCTCACTTCATCCCCCCTCACAAGGCGTCTCCTCCCCTTGACAGCGCGCCAGTCAGACACACGCAGCCCAGGAGAAAGCAACAGGCGCATCCCGGGGCTTTCTCGGAGCTAGCTGGACGTGGTGCATTGAATGACTAATTCTTGCTTCAGAGGGTCATGCCTCTAAAAGTCTGTATGACTCTAGAACGGGGGGGGGGGGGGGCTTTTTGGCCTGAGGGCCACATTGGGGTATAGAAATTGTTTGGCAAGCCATGAATGCTAATGAAATTGGGGGTAGGGTTGCAGGAGGGGGTGAGGGCTCTGGCTGGGGGTGTGGGCTCTGGGGATGAGGGGTTTGGGGTGCAGGAGGGGGCTGCAGGCTGGGACCAATAGATTCAGAGGGCGAGAGGGGGATCAGGGATGGGGCAGGTTGTTGGGGTACGAGGGGTGAGGGCTCTGGCTGGGGGTGCAGGGCTTGGGGTACAAAAGGGGGCTCTGGGCTGGGTTTGAGGGGTTTGGAGGGCAGGAGGGGGATCAGGGCTGGGGAAGGGGGTTGTGGTATGGGGGGGTGAAACCACTGGCTGGGAGTGCAGGCTCTGAGGTGGGGCTGGGGATGAGGGGTTTGGGGTGTAGGGGGGGCTCTGGGCTGGGACTGAGGGGTTCAGAGGGGGATCAGGGCTGGGGCAGGGGATTGGGGCGGGGGGGGGGGTCAGGGATACAGGCTCCAGGCAGCATGTACCAGAAGCAGCTCCTGGGAGCATGTCGCCCCTTCGGCTCCGAGGCACGGCCAGGCGGCTCTGCACCATGCCCCGTCTGCAGGGGCCACCCCTGCAGTGCCCATTGGCCAGGAACCACAGCCAGAGGGAGCTGCGGTGGACGGGGCAGGGTGCAGAGCCGCCTGGCCGTGCCTCCACAAATTCCTCAGGAGCCGGAGGGGGGGTCAGGCCGGCTGCTTCCTGGGCAGGGCCGGCTCTAGGTTTTTTGCCGCCCCCGAGCTGAGGTGGGGCTGGGGCTCGCAGGCGGCGCTGGAAGCGGCGGGAGTGGCGTCCCCTTCTCCCAGCGCCTGCGGGGGCTTTCCCCCCTCCCCCGCCCGGCCGCGCAGAGAAGCCCCCAATATAAGGGGTGGCACAAGGCAGCGCAGCAGCCAGGGCGCAGATGAGACGGCAGGACTCGCCCTCTCCTCCCCAGGTAGCGGCTGGGCCCTGGCAGCTCAGCATCCCGGGTCTGGGGCTTCCCCTTCCCGCTGTGGCCGGGGGCATGGCGCCCTCGCCCCGTCTCCGAGAGCGCCGCTGCCCCGAAAGAAAAGCGTGGCCGGAACGCCGCCCCTGGAAACATGCCGCCCCCAGCACGTGCTTGCTTTGCTAGTGCCTCACGCCAGTCCCGTTCCTGGGAGCTGCGGGCCAGATTAAATGGTCTGACGGGCCGGAGGTGGCCCGCGGGCTGTAGTTCCTTCCCCCCAACCCCCCCTTTCTAGAACTTGCTTTATGTGTGAGAACAAGTTGCCTGTAGTGACATGTCACGTCCCCACCCTGGTCTATTAATAAAAATACATCAAACCCGGCAGCTGGCCTGCAGTGCGTGATGGCGTCTGCTGGCTGCCGCCAGCCCCTCGAGGGAGCGAGCCAGGTGAGCCCACCCCAGGTCACTTCACGTAGCTCTTCTGGATACGGGTACACCTGGCCAGAGGTGACGTGGGCTTCCCTTGTCCCTCCCCTTACTGAGCTAGACCCCCCTTAGGCCTGCTTCCCCACCCCCCGACCCGCGTCTGCCCATGTGCTCGAGCGGCTTGTGGCGGCAGGAAAAGCAGCGCGGGGGTTACTGGACCTTCCTCCTCCTGCTCCGCTCCAGCCTGTGCGGACTCCAGTCAGCTCCCGCACACAGCGGTCAAGCAGGTGCAGCCAGGGCCAAGGGGCTCTGCCGAATGCCGCCCCCTGACTTTGGCTCTCGAGCTGTGACGCTCACGATGCCCCTGGCAACACATTGCACCCTGGACGGTCACGCGATCTGGGCTCGCACTGTCAGTGGGGGTGGCAAGCCCCGGGCAGCAGGCTTGAGGCCCATGGGACTGACTGTGGGCAGTGTGGGGTTGTGGCAAAGCCGGGCTGCCCACAGCCTGAAGCCAGCAGGTGCTTGGAGCCAGGCTCCGGGTGCGGGACCACCCTCGTTTGAAGGCTGACGGATGGCATGCCCAGCGTAGCGGAGCTGGGGGAGCCTCAGTTATTACCGCTTTGCTGCTCTGCGCGCGTGTCCCCCCCCCCCCCGCCGCAGGAATCTCTGGGCCCCCCCCAGACCCCTCCCGGGGGCAGAACAGGTCGGTGACGTGCACAAAGCTGTAGTTAGACGCGCAGCTCGTGAGTTAATGTGGACTTAGGGACGGGAGCCTGCCCCTCTGCGCTGGGACGTCAGACTCCCAGGAGAGCTGAGGTGGCTGCTGCAGAGCCCCAAACGCCCCCGTTAGGGAGTGAGCGGGCCACGAAAGCGCCCGTGATGCCGAGGTGCAGCCAGACGCCCTCTCTGGGGCTGCAGCCAAAACGCACACGGGGAAACCCATCCCAGGCTCAGGCCACACACGGCTTAGACCTTCAGGCCCCAGTACAACGAGGTGTAAGTTTAAATACGTGGCCACGGCCCATGACATCGTAACAGCTGTGCTTTGCTGAACTGGGGCCTTTAGCACCAAAGCCCTAGAAACAGCTCTGAGCACATATGCACAAAGCAGCCGCCCCTTTCTGCTCCCAGAAACTGGCCCCACCTCTCCCTAGGCGCAGCTGCCCCTTGCTAGGATCAAACTCACAAGACCCCAAGCCCCTCCCTACAGTCTGGCTTGGAGCAAACACCCAAGCGCAGCACCGGGAAGCGGGGTATATAATCGCGTGGGGCTCCAGTAGGGGGCACTGAGCGACCCATACCCCTTGCCACAGAGATCATGAGCCCAGAGAAACAAACCAACCAGACTAAGCTCAGTGCTGTCTCTCAGGAGAGCTACTCGCAAAGCAGTGCCTGGCCATTTATCTCCACCACCACTCCCATCCGCCTTTTCTGCTGGGCAGGGGCTGAAATGGGGCCGTGCTTTTCCAGCACATCCCTGGAATTTTCTACTGACAAGTTGTTTCTTTTTCAAAAAAAAAAAGTTTTCAATTTTGAAAGAAGGAAGCTGTTTGAGTTTGCAAACTCGCAGCCTGAGATCTCACTCTCAGTCCTTCTGCTCCCACTCCCAGGCCCACAGCGGGCACTAAGAGGGTGCAGTCTCGGGGTGGGGTTGCCGGTACTAATCCCGGTTTTGCATTTTACTCTCCCAGGCCTGGACATTCATAGCAGTGAGGTACAAAAGCTAGTAGCTAGCACTGTGGCACCAAATGACAATCCCAGGGAGCGATCGCTGTGCCTGAGTCCAAAACCAGTGCAAAGCACCCACGTTTCTGTGAACAACAACCAGCCAGGTTGTGCCAGTGACTAGGAGACCCCGCAAACAGCCCAGGCAGTGCTGAGCACTGGCTAGCTGAAGAAGCACCCAGTGGCAAAATATGTCTGAATCACAAAGGTCCATCTTTTGGTTTCAAACAGCTTTTATTTGGGTAGACAAGGATGACAAAATAACAGGAGTTCACGGATTAAAAATCCCATGTGTTACATGAGTGCTTAGGCCTCATTTCATCCAGTGTCTGACTTTAGGCACACGAGTAATCCCACTGAACTCAGTGGGACTCTCCACTTTGCCTAGAGTTAGCCACATGCCCAAGGCTCTTGCTGAATCACGGATAACCCTAGGTGGGTGTATCCTAGTGCTCCTCCTTCCAAACAGAGGGATGGGGTTGCAGGGAAATCCTTGAGTCCTGAACAAACTCAATAGCAGGAAAACTTTCCAGATGGAACCAGAACTGACCTGTTTCAGCGACAGTGATCTCTGATCAGGGAGCTGACTGCCTGCAGACCGCCTTTCAATCTTACCAGGAGACCTGGTAAGCACCAGTTTGAAAACCATGGAGTAGCTTTCTCTGCAGAAAGTCCTAATGGGAGTTTGGTCCCATCCCGAGTGGCCAGCAGCCTCCCCGTGGAGACACATGGCTTGCAGTGAGCGTGACTGTACTGAAGTCCAAGTCTGATGAGGTTCATTCGGGAACATCCTGCCAGACAGGGACTTCCTGATGCTCGGTCCATTTGCTCCAGGCACAGATGCTGTGGAACTGTCCACACTTGTCGACCAGCGTTTTCAGCTTCAAAATAACAAGCATGGCTCCCGCTTCGTGGTTACAAACGCAGCCAACGGGGACCCCTGGCGAAATCTCGGTTTTAGCCCGAAATCAGCAGGCTGGTGGGTGACAAGCAACTCCCCAGAGGCCAACCTAGCGGCAGTGTTCAGGCCCAGGAGGGGAGCACTGGGCTAGCGAGTGGCTAGGAAGCAGGGATGCAGGTTGTGAGGTGCAGCGGCATTTCAAAGCGGCAAGGCAGCTCTCATCAGACAAGTACCAATGTGTGGCGCCTTGGAAGGATCTCAAAGCACTCTGCACTGCCTATGGCGACTCGTGGGGGGGGGGGGAGGAGAAGGGTCACATGACCCTCCCCAAAACTCTGGGGAGGGGGGCAAGGCTGGCAGCCGGGGAGATGAAGGGGCAGGGCCAGAGCTGGAAGGGAAGAGGCAGGGCCAGAGCCTCTCCTCTTTCAGCCACGCTGCCTGATATGGCACACAGCGGCTGCTCTCTCCCGGGCAGCCTCCAGCCACGCTGCCTGGTGTGGGACAGCCCATAGAGAGCAGCCGCTGTGTGCCGCCCCACGGGCAGTGTCCCCGGCAGGCAGCGTGGCCGGAGGCTGCCCCTGGGAGAGTGCGTTAGTGGCTCCACACATGCCAGGGGGACTGGAGCAGAGCCCCCCCTCCCTGCCAGGTAACGTGGGATGGGAGGAGATGGGGAGAGTGCAGGGCCCCCGGGCTGGGGGTAAGGCAGGGACAAGTCACATGGGGGGATCACGTGGGGAGCAGGGCCGAGTCACTTGTGGGAGTCATTTGGGGAGGTTACATGCTCCCCTTTAGCTGGTGCCCCCTTTGTGTCCCTCCCACTAGTCACCTCTCTGAGTTTACAGCCTAGGCCTTTGCCAGGTGTCCCCTCCACCGTTCCCCTGGCATTTATGCCAGTCGTGTTCCCGGTGGGAGACTTCCAGTTTCCTTGAGACGAAGTATCCAGCTCCACAGCTTTTCTGTGCAGGAGTCAGACTTACGGGATGCCCACTTTATGAGCAGGTAGCTGCCACCCAGGCCTGCTGCTGCCCCAATTATGAAGAGTCCTTTATTAATCACCTGCAAGTGTAAGGAGAAATTCAGCCTGGCTCAGAAGGTTTGTTTTGACCCGAGCAGAGAGAACACACCACTTTATAACACTCCCTTCTCGCCCCTGCCCTCGGACAGGGATTACACCTCCCCCAGCATGGAGCCTTTCCCACAGACTGGGGCACTCCAGAGGAAGGCTCGACTGCTAAGCCCAGGCCAGAAGCCCCCGTGTGATCAGGAAAAGGAGTTTGCTGAGAGGAGGGAAGTCAAGCCTGGCTGGCTAAGCATCAGCACAGGGCATTGCAGGCCGCTCCTCTGGTCAAGAGCAGCATCTCCAGCCACACAGCTGCCAGTGGCGACATCTCAGGGGACTTGTCTTCACTCCGAAAAAGGGGCGTCCTTCGCTCAGGTTAGCTGACAGGACGGAAAGTCCTAGTCGGGACAGGGCAGTTTGTGGTGTTCACCTGTTAGCAGGTTGAAGGAAACCCTGAGCTCCTCATGGTTAAGTCAAGCTGGGGAAGGTTAGGGTTTGCCTCAACCCGCTAAATCCTGTGAAAACCACACACCACCTTGTCTTCACCAGGGCTTCCCTCACCTAGGATAACGTGAGCAAAGTCACACCTTCCTTCCTCCCCAGCGGGGACGCACTGATACAGGAAGGGCTTGCTGCTCTCGGAAGCTCCTGTGGGGTTTTGAGATGGGGCACTCACCCCACACTGGCCCTGGAAGGGCTAAGGCAGGTTGAGAAGGGGGCTAATTAACCCAACAGGCCACAGCTGGGGGGAATCAGCTGGGGGGAATCACCTCCTGCCCCTCTGGCTGAGGGTGGGCTGGGTTTGGAAAGGCAGGAAGGTGATAGCAGAGGGGGCAGCTGGGAAAGGCCGCAGTCACGCCTGGGAGAAGGAGGAGGGTCTGGAGGCTGTGGAGACAGGCAGTTGCTCCCCGGGAGGAGGGAGTGGGGGGGCGGGCGGGTGCCAGATGGTAGAAGAGGGCTCAGGGAAAGGCCGTGAGGTCCCAGAGGGACCAGACCTTGGCTGCTGGCTAGAGGGTCCCTGAGCCAGAACCCGGAGCAGAGGGCAGGCCCAGGTTCCTGGCCAGGAACTGAGGTGTGGCCCCAGGGGGCAGTGAACGGGGAGACGGCCTGAGGCTGCTCGGGAGTGAGGCTCTGGTGCCCTGGAAGGGAACAACGCGTATGGGGAGCTGGCCGGAGGCTGAGTCACAGAGAGGCAGCAGCAGCTTGTGGAGCAAGAGCGGGCTGCATGCTGGCAGAGAGAGACAGAGCGATGGCCTGCAACCGCAGGAAGGGGCGTTGACCCGGCCAGCTGTTCCACAGAGTGGCCAGGAGGAGGTGCCATCCTGGCGGTGAGCGGAGCCCCCTGTCACAGGTATTCTCCAGGGCTGGCAGATGCTAGCCACGCCGGTCACTCTGAGTAACTAGCCGGAAAGGATTTTGTCAGACAGGCCACCTACGCTCGGCCCAATGACTGGCCATGGGCGGCACTGGTTGCGGGAGGCTAAGCCCCAGTCCTGCCCCTTCCACCTGGGGCCCTGCCCCTTCCATGCACCCGGAACCCAGAGCACCCCCCACTGCGGCCGCCAGCCCCTGCCCTAGGCTGGCTAGTGCCCACAGGCCGCCCCCCCCCCCGGAGCGCCGAAGCAGGGCCCTGGGGGCAGAGTGTGGGCAGGGCCAGGCCGGGCAGTTTGGGGAGGCACAGCCTCCCCTACCCACCGCCCATATGACTGGCCTAAGTTCAGGCCAAGACATCCGATTCCCAAGCAAGGCAAAAGCACCCTGTGTGCTGGAGGAGGTGTGCCGGCTGGACAGGCGTCTTCGGGGGCATGCTTATGATAAAGTCAGACAAGGGGGACTGGGCTGAAAAGGCTGCATGCTAAAGGCCTGTATTCATGCTGGCACGTGGGGCTTAAACCCACAGCTACCATAGCACCAAGAGGACACCCAGGGAGTCATACCAGATGGAAGTTTCCAGCCTGTCATTTGCTCTTTCCCAGCAAGAGGAAGAGCCACCATGCACAAATCAATGGTGTGGAGAGCTGAAGCATGCCACCTCCCCAGGGCTTTCGCACTGTCCGTCCCTCACCCCACCCACTCAGCTGTTCTGCCTGAACATCCATTCAGGTAAAAAGACATGAGAATCTCCGTATCTGAAGGGCTCTTTGGCATTGTACTCAATTGTCCTCACTTGCTAGTATAACCCCCCCCCCCCTTGTCACCAGGACTTTCAACACCACTAGCGCAGACCAGCTGAGCTAAAGGAGCACCTCCATTAGTTAGCAGCAGTAGTAGACTGTTATCCACTAGTGCACTAGTTACTGGCGGGGGACATGATGCACACAGTACAAATGTGCTACACTGAGCCATGGGGAGACGCTGCAGGGAGCAGAGCTGGAATGGGGCCGAACCAGCGTCTGCTCCTTGCAGGAACCTGGGGCAAGACACGGGCTCTCTGTGCAGAGTGGCACACCTCCCTGCATTAGGGTTATGGGAAATGGCCAATCAGCAGCCTGGGGGAATAGCCCGCCGAGACGGGAGCACCACCGTGCCGCTCGCTCAGGAAGCACTGAGCCCCTGGCCCCTACTTACTCAGTTTCAGCTCTGGCAATGCAGATTCACAGCCAGCGTGTCGTGAGCCAAGGGCAAGCAGTGCGGCACAGCCAGAAGGGGCTGTGAAAAGTACCTACCAGTAGCAGGGACCCTAGCACACCTGCTTCTATCATCTGAGGAGGGCAAAGGGGGAGGGCAGGAGATGCTCTGGACATCTGGGTCAGTGGAAATCGGCTCCAGTTCCCACTCACCTTGTTCTGCCTTTTCCAGCGCTGCAGCGCCTCATGGTAGCGGATTCTAGTGAACGTGACCTGCACCAGATTGCAAAGGCTGTTAGTCCTTTGGGGTGACCAGAGACAGCCTGGGGTGGGGAGAGCAGGCAGGGGACAGAAAAGCAGGTCTTACCATTGTGTATAACGGGATAATGGTGGAGGGCATGAGCCGGTGAAGAAAGTTGTCCACGTACTTGCGGAAAATGAACCACTTGGAATTAACATGTGCGCGCATCTGGAACAAGGCGTGGAGTTTAAAAGGTGGGGTGCTTGCGGGGACCTTTCCCCTCGTGCTGTGGCTACTTGCTCTCATCCTTTTCAGCCACTCAGTGCTCTCACTTCCTACCACTAAGGCTAGGACCACCTACTGTCCAGGGGATTGGCACTCGGTCTGAGCACCCTGGCTAGCCGAGCCTGGGCGTGAGCATCCCCACAGGAAAGCCTGACCCGGGTTACTGTGGCCTCACCATTTCTGCACCCGCCTGTGTGTGTCTGAGGGCATATCCCACGATTCTTTGTGCTGAGACGCACTAGGAGTCTTGCCTTGGCAACTGCAGAAAACGTGGTCTGTGCTGTGGGGTCTTGTGGGAAGGCCTGGGAGCCCAGCAGCACTGGAGTGATGTAGCCTGTGTCCTCGCTGCAAAGTGGTGGGTTCTAGCCTGAGTTAAAGCAGCGCTTGGCTCTAAGCCCCTGCCCTCAGCCAGGCCCGGTAGCTGGTGGGAACCACCTCCCAACCCAGGTCAGAGGTTTTGCTGGGGTTAAGGCTAAAAGCCAGGGAAGAAGCCAGGCTAACCGTGTAGTGTAGACACCAGTCTCCCACTGTATTAGCAATTTGCAGCGGAGTCAATTTAAAGGCCCTCTTAGGCCCAGGTCTCTCTGTGCTCTGCCACAAACAGATACAGGATGGAGCGAAGTGCCTGACAAATCATGAAGCCAAAACAATGCACAGCAATCGGCACAGATGAGAGGCAGCATGGCCCAGTGGGCAGAGCACTGGCATGGGAGTCAGGAGAGCTGGGTGGCCACAGACAAGCCTCTTCCCTGGCTGTACCTCTGTTCCCACTCCCAGCCTGTGTCTGTCTTGTCTACACAGGCAAGTTTTACCAGTTAGATCAGTATAATTAGAGTTACCCCAGTATAAACCCACCTGCACCTCTTCCAGCGAGGACTCCTTAGGCCAGAATAAAAACGTCTTTTTTTTTTAATTTATTTAGCTTAAACGCCTTCCAAAGAGACATCATCTAAACTGAAAAAAGCACCTTCTATACAAGACTAAAAGGGTCCCCCTGGGAGAGGGGGATTGGACCAATACAGCTCGAGTGCTTTAAATTCACATCTTCGCTTCGACTGGCAGAACATGCCCATGGTGCCTAGCCCGTAGCCTGCAAGCTCTTCAGAGCAGGGCCTTTCCCTCTGGGTGCATACAGCACTGGGCCCAACCAGATCAGCCTCTCGAGTGGGACATCTGGGTGCCACAGGAATCCAGAGGACAGACCGAGAGGAGGAGCCGGGAACTCAGAGCAGCACATTTGACATCTCTGTTTACATTAGTTAGCAGGGTTGGTCTCCACACAGGCCAGGCACTGATGGAACAAAAGGTGTGACGATTTGTGGCACTTGTACAGCCAAACATTCAGAAAGTGGTGTAAGGGAGTAACTCCAATTTGTGTGTGTGGGTGCTGGAGAGTAACTGATCACACCCCTGCCTCTCCGATCCTGCCCTCAGGCCCTCGCAGTGGGGGGTGGGGGAGGAGGGATTTGCCCTCCTGATCTGGTAATACGCAGTTCTGGAGAGAGGAAGGGATGGCTGCTGTCTGTAGCCAAGCTTCGAGTTCTGGGCATGACCCAAAGCATCTCAGCGCTCTGGAAATCTGCCCCCCCAACCCCTGCGCCCCTACCAGCCCCTTCCTGCACAGCTGGGGAAAGGCTGCTCTTATCAGAACCATATAACTGCAACAAAATACAGACACGAGACATCTCTCTGACTACACTAAGGGCACAGCAGACCTGCCACTTAAAACAGCATGTGCACGGGGCCAGATTTCCAATTAGGCACAGGCCTAGGAGCACCGGCGTTCTAGGGACGCCTAAGAGTTAAAAGTGAGTTGAAAGTTTACAGAAGTTTACAGAAAACACAAGGTCGGCTGTCGGCGGGGGGGGGAGGGGAGGCGCTGATGATGCTGTGCCTAGGGGCGTGTAAGGTGTCAATCCGGCCCTGCCTGGGTGCGTGCGCACCCACATTTCAGCAGAACTGGCCAGCTTCCTAAAACAGCTCCTCTTCTCCCCCGCAGGGCTTTGCCTGAGCCCAGGACTGCTCACTGGCATCTAGCGCTCGCAGGCCCCCCCGCGGCAGGGGAAGATCCGTGCCACGCGTAGAGCGTCTGCACGCCCTGCTCGGCTGTCTTACCTCTATGTAGTTGTACATGGCTAGATCGGAAATGGCATGGTCGTCGGGCACTCGCAGCTGGGAGAACTTGGGCAGGCAGGCACCTGGGGAAGAGGGAGCAGTTCCATACTAGTTAGGCTGCAGTCTGCTCCCTGGCTCTGCCTTCTGTCCTGGTCCCTCTCCCAGCTCCTCCAAGCCAGGGAGTGGGGCATTCCATGGTGCATGCAATTCTCCCCAGGGCACACTGCACGACTGCCCGTCACTCGACTGAGCCTGCCTCTCAGGAGGTGGCTAGACCGAACGCCAGCCAAAGGAGGGTAGCTTCTGGGACTGCAGCCCAACAGCTGGATGAGCTCCAGCCTCTGCAGACTGTCTGCTCCGTGAGCCCTGTGGGCACTGGCTCATCCCCAGTTGCGAGCACCGTGCAGTTCCCAAAGGCTAACGAGGAGCTGCTGTGGTGCTGTGCTGGTGGTGGGGAGGGTTTCTGGCTGCTGGGTCCCAGGGCTGGCACCAAGCTCTTCTCTCTGAAATGAGTCTTGTCTGGCCCTGTCTCCCCATCCCCCAGCCTGTCTTCTTGTCCTGCCTCACTTGACTTGCTTCCTGCACCATCCAACGAGCTACGCATGAGCACAGGGGATACGGGGCATGTCGGTGTCGCAGGCAATGCAGAGTGGCTTCAAGGAAGGCATGCTGCTGTCAGCCCACCGGGGCAAGGGGAAGAGGCGATAGGAGTGAGGGGAGAGGTGCCTGGGGAAGGCTGAAGAGGGGTGGGCTTTGGCACATCTAGTGCCATGTGCCATTCAGGCAACAGAGGAACATCAGAATGGCCATAATGGATCAGACCAAAGGTCCATCTAGCCCAGTATCCTGTATTCTGACAGTGGCCAATACCAGGTGCTTTAGAGGGAATGAAAAGAACAGGTTCTCGTCAAGTGATCCATCCCCTATCTCCCATTCCCAGCTTCTGGCAAACAGAGGCTAGGGACACCATCCCTGCCCATTCCAGCTAGTAGCCATTGGACCTATCCTCCATGAACTTATCTAATTATTTTTTGAACCCCTGTTATAGTCTTGGCCTTCACAACATCCTCTGGCAAGGAGTTCCACATAGTCTTTTCAATGTCTCCTCATGTGGAAGCTGTTCCATCCCCCTAATCATTTTTGTTGCCCTTCTCTGTAACTTTTCCAATTCCAAGATATCATTTTTGAGATGGGGCGACTAGAACTACATGCAGTATTCAAGATGTGGGTGTACCATGGATTTCTATGATATTTTCTGTCTTATTATCTATCCCTTTCCTAATGGAGCCTCACATTCTGTAGGCTTTTTTGCCTGTCATGGCACATTGAGCGGTTGTTTTCAGAGATCTATCCATGATGACTCCAAGATCCCTGTGACACGGGCTCATGATCTGCCCTGTGTTCCTAGTTCCTGCACTAGGATCACTCCTCTGGAAGCCTGTGGAGGCCAAGGCATGTTGAGAGACGGAAGTGGAAACAGAAATGACTGGGTAGTATCTGAGTGCCCTTGGTTCTTTTCCTTCTTGTTGTGTGAGATTCTCAGTGTGGTGGGGGTTCCCCACTCTCCCGAACGCCCACCCCTAGCCGTGGGGTGGAGACCCGCTCAGCCTGTGGGGAGGTAGAAATTCACCCAGGGATCACTGTAAGGCGCAGATCTATCCCACCGCCGTTCTCAGCACAGAGAGACCCACAGCGTGGGCGAACGGGCAAAGGGAGTGAGAGTATAATGCAACAAACCCAGAATGCTTTCCAAACCCCTGGTGCTGAAGCTCATGAGCAGACAGTGGCCAGGACTCGACTAGATGGGGTTAGATGAGGTGACCCTTGTGGTCCCTAGGACTGCCCCTTCCTGGGGATAATCAGATACCATGGGAAACTCCTGGCCAAATGTTTAATTCCTGACTGTCCCTCACAATAAGCGTCCCCCTTGATCTCCTGGGTAGGTCAGGGGCCATCTCTGGGAGCACCCATTTGGTGACTGATGCCAGATGAAACTGCCCAGAGTTCCCACCCAGGTCTGTTTTCCATGCCCAGGGATTTACTCACTGAGATCATTGTGGAACTGGTCCATTAACTCATCGAAGACCAGGCAATCTTCAAATCCCTGGAAGACACAATAAAGGGAAAATAGCTGGCAGCAAAAGCCTTATTGCTCCTAAGCTGGGGTTGACACACAGGGGGCAGGGAGAAACACTGGCCTGGGCTAGACCAGCTGCCCTGTCTAAACAGGGTTAGTGGCTGCTCAGGGTATGTCTACAGAGCAAAAAAATCAAAACACGGCAGCGAGTCTCAGAGCCTGGTCTACTGACTTAGGCTCACGGGGCTTCCGCTGCAGGGTTAAAAATAGCAGTGTAGACATGTGGGCTTGGGCCGGAGCCCAGGCCTGAAACCCGACCCTGGACTCCAGCCCCAGGCCAGATGTCTACACTGTTCTTTCTAGCCCCCAGTGCAAGCCTCACGAGCCTGAGTCAGCTAGCCTGGGCTCTAAGACGCATGGCTGCAGTTTTGAGGGGAGGTGGGGGCTGGCTGCGTCGAGGTACCTTTAATGGCCTGGGGCAGCAGCAGGTGCCTCTGAACCTGATCTCTGGCTGGACCCTCCCTTTCTCAGGGGAGGGGGGACGAGCCTGGCTCCAAAGGAGGTTGATGCCTATGCAGGGTGCTGCAGGACCAGTAGGGATGAGCTGATGCATCCCCTACACCCTGGGCAGGAAAGAGAGGTCAAGAAAATCCTCCCTAAACCTTTTGGGGGGAAGAGAACCAGCCCTGCCCTCCTGGAGAGAATCCCAGCCACAGTGACAGCACCTGCTCCCCGTCCTTTGGCCAGGGGAGGGAGAAGAACCAAGAGAAGGTTGAGGATATGGGGCAAGGCAAAGAGAGAGCTGGGGCACCTAGGACCCAGGGGTGGAGGAAGAAAGCGAGGGCAGCTCTGGAAGTGAGAGAGATGCCAGCGAGAGACTCAACTACTTTTCCCTATACAAACCCCACTGTGTTAAGGCTGGTCTCTGGGTCGCACTGGAAAGTTGGGACCAGGCACGCTGAAGTCTGTCCGAGCAGCCCTGACCTTGTCCCTGGTGCGGATGTGTTCCAGGACAGGGATTACTGCACTATTTCCCCCAGAGTTGCTAAGCACCCACAACGCCCATTAGCTGCAGTGAGAGCTGTGGATGCTCAGCACCTTTGCAAATCAAGCCCCTTGTACTGTGGTCCCTACTGTGAGGGAGCCGAATCTGAGACGTTAATCTCTGTGCTTCAGTTTCCACAGAGGTAGACAGCAGGGGTAGCCCATCTACTGCCCAAAGTGACAGTGACGTAGTTAAGGGCTACACAGCAAAATAACTCTGGGGAAGGTCCAAAGAATCACCCCATTATGGGCCCCCCCAACGCCTCCGCTCAGCGCTCTGTTAGGGGTGTGTTCTTGGTGGACAGAAGTCCCTTACAGTGGGGGGCGGGGCATGTGGCACACAACTGTGGGGCAGACCCACTCAAAAATGCTAAGGCTGGCTCTGGTGTGGGGCTCTCAAATACTAGCAGCCAGTGGAAACAATCCAGCTCGCTCTGGGCACTGACGAAGGAAGCACACCCGGGAAGTACAGCCATCACCTTCTCCGCCACCAGGAAATCACAACGGTGCAGTGAGAAGAGACGGCAGCAAACTGTGCAAGGCATTTCTCCGGCTGCACACAGGCTTTGAAGCTTCTGAATAGACTTACGAAGTTTGAACCAAGCAAAGACCCCGATGAGCTAAGAGAGACTCCATGCTTTGAACCAGTACCAGCAGCAAAACAGTTACTGGGCTGTGCACCCATCTGGTGTCCCAGTGTTTGTGACCGTGAGCAATCAGTACCCCAGCTACGCCACAAAATGGAGCAGAGAAAGCGATTTTGGTGCAAACTTAAAAGGGGGTTATTTCCCCTAACGCCAGAGCTGTGATCTCCAGCCCTGCTGCACAGAGCCATCCAGAAGCACAGGGAGTGTATGGGTGTGAAGGGGAGATACAACTCCGAAGGGACTCAGGAGAGCCTGCAGCCGTGGGGTGCACAGCTCAAGCGGTGGGGAAGCCAGGTCCTCACTGGAGCACCTTTCCTGGAAACCCACCCACAATCACCCCCCACTCCCCCAGTGGGCTGTTGGCCCAAGCCCTGCAGGGGGCTGGGCTGCGGAGGTGTCATGCTGGAGAAGAGGTGCTCAGGGATAAGCAGGATCCAGCCTGCTTAGAATCATAGAATCATAGAATATCAGGGTTGGAAGGGACCTCAGGAGGTCATCTAGTCCAACCCCCTGCTCAAAAGCAGGACCCATACCCAATTAAATCATCCCAGTCAGGGCTTTGTCAAGCCTGACCTTAAAAACTTCTAAGGAAGGAGATTCCACCACCTCCCTAGGTAACGCATTCCAGTGTTTCACCACCCTCCTAGTGAAAAAGTTTTTCCTAATATCCAACCTAAACCTCCCCCACTGCAACTTGAGACCATTATTCCTTGTCCTGTCCTCTTCCACCACTGAGAATAGTCTAGAACCATCCTCTCTGGAACCACCTCTCAGGTAGTTGAAAGCAGCTATCAAATCCCCCCTCATTCTTCTCTTCCTCAGACTAAACAATCCCAGTTCCCTCAGCCTCTCCTCATAACTCATGTGTTCCAGACCCCTAATAATTTTTGTTGCCCTTCGCTGGGCTCTCTCCAATTTATCCACATCCTTCTTGTAGTGTGGGGCCCAAAACTGGACACACTACTCCAGATGAGGCCTCACCAATGTTGAATAGAAGGGAACGATCACGTCCCTCGATCTGCTCGCTATGCCCCTACTTATACATCCCAAAATGCCATTGGCCTTCTTGGCAACAAGGGCACACTGCTGACTCATATCCAGCTTCTCGTCCACTGTAACCCCTAGGTCCTTTTCCGCAGAACTGCTGCCTAGCCATTCGGTCCCTAGTCTGTAGCTGTGCATTGGGTTCTTCCGTCCTAAGTGCAGGACCCTGCACTTATCCTTATTGAACCTCATCAGATTTCTTTTGGCCCAATCCTCCAATTTGTCTAGGTCCCTCTGTATCCTGTCCCCCCCTCCAGCGTATCTACCACTCCTCCCAGTTTAGTATCATCCCCAAATTTGCTGAGAGTGCAATCCACACCATCCTCCAGATCATTTATGAAGATATTGAACAAAACCGGCCCCAGGACCGACCCTTGGGGCACTCCACTTGACACCGGCTGCCAACTAGACATGGAGCCATTGATCACTACCCGTTGAGCCCGACAATCTAGCCAGCTTTCTACCCACCTTATGGTGCATTCATCCAGCCCATACTTCCTTAACTTGCTGACAAGAATACTGTGGGAGACCGTGTCAAAAGCTTTGCTAAAGCTTATCAGGCTTTAAAGATGGGTGCCAAGAAGGTCACTCAGGCCACTAGCGCACGGAGCAGCGGGGTAGGTGATGTCAGGGAGCAACACCCCTGAGCACACAGGCAGCTCCTCTTTGCTCCACCTGCAGCTCCCAAGGGACCTGAGCGCATAGCCGTAGCCCCCGAGGACCCAGGCTGGAGCCGTGCAATGCAGACAGGTGACAGATGGCAGTTTCCTGCAACTCCCGGACAGATAGTGCTGAACGAAGTTCAACTTTACTGAATGAAGTTTACACACCATTGTGGGCCAGAGATTGTATGTAATTCTCTGGGGGAGGGGGACCACAGCCCTCCTGGGACTAAGCACAGTGAGGGGGGTAAGGAAAATTCACTCAGGTTGTCAAACCTCCACAGAGCTCCCACCGCCTGGAGGGAGACTCACATAGACTGGTTCAGACTGGATTCTCCAGGGACCAACAGGCAGAGAAAGGACTTTCAGTTAAATAGCCTGAGTTAAAACTGACTCTGATCATAGAATCATAGAAGATTTGGGTTGGAAGAGACTTCAGGAGGTCATCTAGTCCAACCCCTTGCTCAAAGCAGGACCAATCCCCAACCAAACCATCCCAGCCAGGGCTTTGTCAAGCCTGACCTTAAAAACTTCTAAGGAAGGAGATTCCACCACCTCCCTAGGTAACGCATTCCAGTGCTTCGCCACCCTCTTAGTAAAAAAGTTTTTCCTAATATCCAACCTAGACCTCCCCCACTGCAACTTGAGACCATTACTCCTTGTTCTGTCATTTGCTACTACTGAGAACAGTCTAGAGCCATCCTCTTTGGAATTCCCTTTCAGGTAGTTGAAAGCAGCTATCAAATCCCCCCTCATCCTTCTCTTCTGCAGACTAAACAATCCCAGTTCCCTCAGCCTCTCCTCATAAGTCATGTGTTCCAGTCCCCTAATCATTTTTGTTGCCCTCCACTGGATGCTTTCCAATTTTTTCACATCCTTCTTGTAGTGTGGGGCCCAAAACTGGACACAGTACTCCAGATGAGGCCTCACCAATAGAGGGGAACAATCTTGATTGTTCCCAGCTTCTCATCCACTGTAATCCCCAGGTCCTTTTCTGCAGAACTGCTGCTTAGCCAGTTGGTCCCCAGCCTGTAGCAGTGCCTGGGATTCGTCCATGCAAACAGACAAGATCTCTGGCCCAAAGTGGGTCCCAATCCTTGGGGAAGGGTAGGAAGGACTTTGGCCCCATAAAACTGGGTGTTCTGGTTCTGAGCAGAAGGCGCTATGAACTTGTAACCACAGGAAAACCCCTGGGGAGGTAGGAAGGACTGTCCACCAGCCAGGATCCTTGTTGGAATCAGGGGGTGATCTCTAGTGGCTTATTACCATGTGTGTAGGGCTTCTATTGTTTTAATTTTCTCTGTAAGGCTTTTACCTTAAGAATAAATGTGCTTACTTAGAAAGAGCTGTGTGGTAACTGAACTGGGGCCATTACACTATTTACCACCTCTGAAGAGAAAAGTAGGGAGAATTCACAATGTAGGTAGGGAGCAGGCAACCTGGAAATACCCGGCTCAGGAGGGAGAGAGGCACCGGTCTTCATGCAAGAGAGGCAATAGCAGATGTCTAAGAGTGGGTGTTCTGGATGCCTCAGAAGGGAAATTCAGGTGCAGTTGCCCTACACTGTGACAGTCTACCTGAAAAGGGAAGATGCAGCCTTCTGGCCTGAGCATGCATGATCAAATGCATTTCCCTACACTGCTATCCCGACATCCAGCAGCAGCTGAAGATACAGGTGCCTCACTCTGAAGACTTAGTGACTCTGCAGGGAGCAGAAAGAACCAACACACTTCATAGAGGTCCCCCAGCCTATCAGGGCATCTCAGTCTTGTGTGGATCCAGACCCAGTCAACTCCTCCTCCTCCTCCAAGCCTCAAACCCGGCAAGACCCAGGGCCAGCCAATCAATTGTGTAAGCAAATGGAACCAACTGGAGCTAAATGTCTGAACTCAAAAGAAGTGGCTTTTTGGTCACAAATTATGCAGGACGTTAGGAACAGCAAACTCACAGCGTTCATGCCTTGTCCATAGAATGGTACCACGGCGTGGGCGGCGTCTCCCATCAGCACACACCGGGAGGTGATGTGGTATGAAGAGCACTTCACAGAGATCATGGCCTGGGGTGGCAGCAAAAAGTAATCACGCTGCAGCTCTTGCCTTCAGCCAAAACAATAGAAAGTTTGCATGAAATGTGTGATGTCATCATTGGAGACGAGAGAATCAGTCATCGATGTAATACGTACTGTGCCAGGATTCGAAATCAAACCTTTACATTGGGGTACTTGTGCTCAAAGTTGTGGGAAACCTGAACAGCTAGATCATTAACTTCAACCCAGGGGATTAAGCAGCCGCATGCCGCAGAATGTAATGGTAATTTAATGGAGGCAGACATTTGCTGTTCCCCATCAGGTAGTATATTACTATACAGCTAGATATTCGTATTTAACACTATCCCTCATGTTTGTGGTCCTGCTTACACTGCATCCCTTTACAGCAGTGGTCTCCAACCTTTTTAAGCACAAGATCACTTTTTGAATTTAAGAGCAACTCAGGATCTACCCCCATTTCCCCAAGGCCCCGCCCCTTCCCTGCGGCCCTGCCCTGCTCACTCCATCCCCCCTCCCTCGCTCTCCCCCACCCTCACTCTCACCAGGCTGGGGCAGGGGGTGCGGGCTCTGGGCTGGGGCCGAGGGGTTTGGAGTGTGGGAGGGGGCTCCGGACTCAGCCTGGGGCACAGGGTTGGGGTGCAGGAGGGGGTGAGGGGTGCGAGCTTTGGGAGGGAGTTTGGGTGCAGGAGGGGGCTCCGGGTTGGGGTGCAGGAGGGGATTTGGGATGCGGGCTCTGGGAGGGGGCTCAGGGCTGGGGCAGGAGGTTGGGTTGCAGGAGGGGGTGTGGGGTGCAGGAGGAGGTACTGGGGGTTGGGGTGCAGGAGGGGTGTGGGCTCTCGCCAGGTGGCACTTACCTGGGGCAGCTCCCGGGCAGCTCCCAGACAGTGCATTTATTAATATGTTGAATAGGACTGGTCTCAGTACAGACCCCTGGGGGACACCACTATTTATATCTCTTAATTCTGAAAACTGACCGTTTATTCCTATCCTTTGTTTCCTATCTTTTAACCAGTTACCGATCCATGAGAGGACCTTCCCTGTTATCCCATGACAGCTTACTTTGCGTAAGAGCCTTTGGTGAGCGATCTTGTCAAAGGCTTTCTGAAAATCTGAGTTCACTATATCCACTGAATCACCCTTGTGCACATTCTTGTTGATCCCCTAAAAAAATTCTAGTAGATTAGTGAGACATGATTTCACTTTACAAAAACCATGTTGAATTCTTCCCCAACAAATCGTGTTCATAGAATCATAGAAGATTTGGGTTGGAAGAGACCTCAGGAGGTCATCTAGTCCAACCCCCTGCTCAAAGCAGGACCAACCCCAACTAAATCATCCCAGCCAGGGCTTTGTCAAGCTGGGGCTTAAAAACCTCTAAGGAAGGAGATTCCACCATCTCCTTAGGTAACCCATTCCAGTGCTTCACCACCCTCCTAGTGAAACAATTTTTCCTAATATCCAACCTAGACCTCCCCCACTGGAACTTGAGACCATTACTCCTTGTTCTGTCATCTGCCACCACTGAGAACAGTCTAGATACATCCTCTTTGGAACCCCCCTTCAGATAGTGGGGGGCTGCTGTTAGGATACAGATATTCAGGTCTATCTCTAAAGGCCTAAGAATTTAGGTGTATTCTTATCACTTAGCTAGTTATAGAGGTACAAAACAAGATCAAAATCACAGTCTGCCTGTTTATAGGCCTTCTCTCACTATGATAGTCTGAGGCCCTGTTCTTAGGCTAAGGTCTCTGGCTAAGCAGCAGAGGCAGCCATAAGCTGGGAAGTACATGGTCACATCCTTACATTCCAAACTGGTCACACTGAAATAAGGTGCTATTGGGCTGTTAGGAATACAATCCTGTCCTGATAATGCCTGTCACCTCCAGAGAAAGGGAAGAGCCTAGAAGATGTAAATGTAAAGTAAAAGTAAATGTAAAATGTAAATGTAAATGTAAAAGTAAACTTAGTTTCATAGCATCCTGTCTGGCAAGAACTCACTTACCAATAGCTGGGATGTAAAATCCTCATTTCTTTCTTGTTCTATCATTGTAGTCTCCACTTCCCTATTGTTTGTCTGTATAATCTCTGTCTGGTTCTGTGATTGTCTCTGTCTGCTGTATAATTAATTTTGCTGGGTGTAAACTAATTAAGGTGGTGGGATATAATTGGTTAAATAATCATGTTATAATATGTTAGGATTGGTTAGTTAAATTTCAGTAAAATGATTGGTTTAGGTATAGCTAAGCAGAACTCAAGCTTTACTATATAGTTTGCAGTCAATCAAGAAGTAAGGGGGGGAATGGGAACGAGGAATGGGATAGGGAATGGGGGTGGGGGAATTGGAATCATGTTTTGCTAAGGGGGGAATGGGAACAGGGACACAGGCAAGGCTCTGTGGTGTCAGGGCTGGGAAGGGGTGATACTAAGGAAGGAAACTGGAATCATGCTTGCTGGAAGTTCACCCCAATAAACATCAAATTGTTTGCACCTTCAGACTTCGGGTATTGTTGCTCTCTGTTCATGCGAGAAGGACCAGGGAAGTAAGCGGGTGAAAGAATAAGCCCCCTAACAGCTGCTATCAAATCTCCCCTCACTCTTCTCTTCTGCAGACTAAATAAGCCCAGTTCCCTCAACCTCTCCTCATAAGTCATGCGCCCCAGCCCCTGAGGGAAGTGGCCAGGGCAGGGACTGCAGTCTGCCACTGAGACCAGTGGCTAGAACCTGGACTGCAGCCTGCCACTGAGGCAAGTGGCTGGACAGATGACTGCTGGCCCCTGGAAAGGGGGAGGAGAAAACCGAGTGGGGCACAGCTGAAGGGCTGTGTCCAGAAGAGGACACCGTAGTCCTGAGAGTGACACAGGTCCTGATGACTGAAGCAACAGCGGCGAGATGCCAATAGATGAAGGCGCACCGGCAAACCAGAGCTAATTCCCACAACGGCCAGAGGAGGTGCCATGGTGGTGAGTCCTGCCCCGTCACACTCCGGTTTAGGAATCTCCTTCATATTCTCAGCCGTGAAGACCGATGCAAAGAATTCATTTAGTTTCTCCGCAATGGCCTTATCGTCCTTGAGTGCTCCTTTAGCATCTCCATTGTCCAGTGGCCCCACTGGTTGGTCTGCAGGCTTCCTGCTTCTCATGTACTTAAAAAAATGTTTGCTGTTACGTTTTGTGTCTTTGGCTAGCTGTTCTTTAAATTCTTTTTTGGCCTTCCTAATGATATTTTACACTTTATGTGCCAGAGTTTTTGCTCCTTTCTATTTTCTTCGCTAGGATTTAACTTCCACGGTTTAAAGGATGCCTTTTTGCCTCTCACTGCTTCTTTTACTTTGTTGTTTAGCCACGGTGGCACTTTTTGGATTCTCTTACTATGAGTTAGGTGGGAGAGCACCTGTTTTCCCCAGCTCGGGAGCCACTAGCAGAGACAGGCCCCGCCCTGAAGCCTGCATTTAGGCACCCAACTCTGTGAGGGAAGTGGGGCTTTGCACGCACCTCTCTTGTCGGCATCTCCCATTGGCTTGCTGACGCAGCGCCCGCCTTGCGTGTGGCCTTTTATGGACGCCCGCCCCGGCGCCTGTCTCTCTCTATGTGTCGTGTAGGACCCTGGGTGCCTCGCTTGGGCTGTGGGAATTGCAGGACGCTCCTGGGGTTTCTGAGGCCCCTGGAAGTGAGGCGTGGTGACACTGAGCACTGCAGTGCCTACTCCTACTCCCAGAAGCTGCCCCCATCATCTTGATGGGCCTTCGCACCAGGACCCACTGCCCTGGCAGCCTTGTCACCAGTGCAGCTGATGACTCCCTAGCGCAGAAGGAGGAGGGTGCGCTGGGCCAAGCACCCCAGTCAAGCAAAGACACCCACTGTGGCTGAGGTAAGTCCTGAGGGGGCCCTGCTGCCCCCAAGAGGAGGGGAGCCTGTGCCAGTTCCCAAAATATGCCATCGCAGGCTGGCCCATGGGCCCTCCTGCACTGGGAGATCTGCCCAACTCAGGAGCGGGTGAGGGACGTTGCCAGTGGGGAAGGAGGGTCCAGTGGTTAGGGTATCAGGCTGGTAGCTGGGAGATCCAGCTTCAATACACTGCTCCGCCACAGGCTCTCTGTGTGACTTTGGGCAAGTCACTCAGTTTCTCTGTGCCTCAGTTTCCCACCTGTCAAAGGGGAGCTGTGAGGATAAGCACATTAAAGATGGCAAGGCACTCAGATACTGCGCTGATGGGGGCCTGCGTTAGGCTTATACACCACCCGGGTCCTGAGGGCTAATGGGTGCGTCAGCCCGCAGCTAACCTAGCCCTTGGCACCTAGAGGGGTGTTAAGTAGGTCAGTCAGCAGGGCCACCTGGAAAGGAGACCGACTTCCATACAAGGCCGGAAAGAGTTCCTGGAGGGAAACACCCTGGAGGGAGGCGGTTGGGTGGGCGTGTCTCTCAGGGGATGGCTACAGCCATGGGAGGGGTGTTCTGTCGCTGTGGTAAATCCCCTCCCATGAGAGGCCGGTGCTAGGCTGACTCTCTGCCAACCCAGCGGTGTCTGCTCTGAGTTACCTCTTCAGGGGGGTAGGTTTCCCCTGAGGGACGGAGCTAGGTCAGCCAAGTTTTAGGTAGAGGCCAGGCCTGGGAAGGAGCAGAGTAGCTGGGCAGGACTGACGCTCCAGCCCAGGAAGAGCCAAAGGGTTGAGGTTTGGGATCTGTTGGAGGACTGTGAGTTGTGGCCTGGAGGGAGGGGTGCAGTCCCAAAGCTCAGGGAGCCTGAGGGGGTACAGGGACAGGGGTACAGGGCCTGGGAAGGGCCTGCTGACGAGGTCTGGTAGGAAGAGGCCCAGGGAGGTAGCAGGGGATGGGTTTGAAGAGACAGACAGTGCCTGCTCACTGCAGGGTTCCTAGGCTGGAACCCAGAGGGGAAGGGGGGCCTGGGTCCCTCTACCAGCCGCCAGGGAAGGTGGCATGAAAATCCCCCTGATACAAGGGGATAGGGACTTCTGAAAGCCCTGGGACGAGAAGGTGTTTGGGGCCTGGCTCTGGGCCCTGTGGTTCTAAAACCTGATGTGAGGGTGTTGGACTTTCTGTTACCCTGAATGGACAGGGTGGAAATAAAACATGACCTGGCTGGACAGCCAAATCACGAGGAGGGGCAGCAGGGTGACCAGACGTCCCGATAAAATTGGGACTGTCCCGACATTTAGTTGTTTGTCCCGCATCCCGACCGATGTACGGTCGGGACGCCATTTGTCCCGATATTTTGCTTCGGCGGCACTCCGGCTTTTATTTTTTTTGCTTGGGGCAGCAAAACCGAGAGCCGGCCCTGGTGGGGGCGTGAGCCTGTGGATGCCCCCCCCCCCCCGCCATGTGTCCTGATATTTTGTTCTTGTCATCTGGTCACCCTAAGGGGCAGACCACTGCAGGGCAGAGCAACCACGGGCCAGGGTGCTAGAGAGGAAAGAGCTGCTACCCCATGCTCAGCCACCAGGGGGTGCCCCAGCCATGAGTCGACTCTTCCACACGGCCAGGTAGGTCGAAGGGCGGATAAGGGGCCAGTTCTGAATCTGCCGGAGAGAATCTGGCCTGGTTACAGCTCCCCTGATTCTCATGACACACCCGCCCCAGCAGGCTGCTCTGGCTTGCACCAGCTAATGGGACCCTAAGTGCAGCTGGAGCCCATAACGCCCTTTCTGCTCTGGGCTGAGTGGAGTGGATGGTGCAGAGGGCAAGTCGGGCATCCCTTATGCCGGGCGGACTCTCGGCTGCCTTTTGGCCCCTTTGTGCCACCTGAGGATCACAAAAGGGATGCAGTTGAGAACCGGGCCCATTGTCTTTTCCACAGGGCCCCTGCCTCATTCAGTGCTCAGGGCAGACTCTGCTGAGGGAATGAGGCAGGAATTCAATGCTTTGTTTTATTCGTGTTCTTCAGTGTGTTGTTTCTGCCTCGTTCCCAGTGCACTAGTGCCCCCGGGCTCTGAATACAGAAATATTCATTCCCTCATTCTCTGAGGAGCTTCTCTTGCCACTCGTCACCACAGAACCTGAGTGCCTCCCCGCCACTGCGGGAGAAAAACGAGTGGCCAGTGTGGAAAATGTTCTCTGATGAAGTAACTCACGCTCTCCCACTAGTCTCTCCGGAAGGCAGCTGTGTAAAGCTGGAGACTGGTCTGTAGGTGGCAGCAAGGATGCACATCACACTGACTTCTCTGGAAATCAGGACCCAGTTAGGGGATATTGGAGTCAGCGACAGGTGTCACGTATCTCATTGTTCTGCTAGCAAAAGGGCCATGTCAGGACCAGCCCAGCGGGATTTAAAAATGACACCTCTGATAATCAGCCCTCAGGGGGTCAAACTGGCCACCCAGCGAATGAGGAGCACGCAGTTAGTGGCCACCGGTGACAAGGTTGGTTTCACAGCATCACGCAGAAATTCTGTGGCAGCGTCAGAGATGGAAGGCAGTTGTCTGAACCATAAGACTGTCCCTTCTCCTCTGGCAATCCCTGACTTACTCACTACACACCTTCCAACTTCTGCAACAAATGAGACAGGGTCCTACAGGCACCAGCCTCCTTCACTGCACAGCCCGGATTCAGTCCTGAGCAGATCCATCCTTGGGCACTGAATGAAGCAAAGGTCTTGTTGCAAAACGGTATGTGATTGTGTAATAATGACTGTGTCGTAATGCACATGCACAAGGGGGATGAATTAAGGTGGCTCAGCGACCTTAATTCTGGCATTTCCTACCTTCGGAGAGCTTGACTTTGCAATGTTCTTTGGACATTGGTGGGTTTTGTATGTAATTGTGCCAGAGTGGCACATGTCCATATGAATTGTGTTCTCCACTTCGTATTGTGTGCTGAACTTGTCTAAACTTGCCCAAGGCAGCCTATTGAATGGCATTCCAAAGAGCTGCACTGCCCAGAAAAGGAGTTTCACAGAAAAGTCACTAAGACCACAATCTGGGGTTATCAGCTTGACTGGCTCTCAACTACTGGCTCACCCCTATGGATCAATGGGCTTTTCTACACAGATGGGGCAAACGTGACTGGGGAGGGGGCTGGAACCTTCTCACTGAGCACATGGTTAAAAAACAACAGACTCTATTTAAGGGTGGGGTGCCGCTGACCATCACCACCTGCAAGCAAGAGACACAGGAGAGGAGGAACTCTGCCTAGCCTGAAATATGGAGACACCTCGGACTCACAGGAGGGGTGAGATCAGTCTGGAGTACCTCAGAACTTTTATTTTCTGAAGACCTGTAACTCATTAGTGCTTACGAATACAATGACGGTGGTTAAGCCAGTCCTTGGCTAAGCCCTGTTCCTTGCTTTCCTGCGATGTTGTCCCTGAAGGGGTTAAGCTAGAAGCCAGAGTGACCACAGGAAGGTGGAGCTCTGGGGGGCTCGGGAGATCTGAGGCACTGGTTCCAGAGGCTGGAGCGGCTGGAACCCCGAGTTCCATGTCTCAAAGATGGGCTCAGAAAAGAGGTCAGAGCCTGGGACTGTATGTTATGGACCCAGAGCTGGGAATGGGGACTAGACTCTGCCCAGATCCAGCTACCTTGGAAGCACATGGGACCTTGTGGTTGGGTCTGCTTGCTACAGACTGATGGCCCTACGCTGCAGTAATGGGCCAGGCTGGGACAGTGACTTTCTAGGTTTTCAATAAAGGAAAATGGACAAAGCAGACATTCAATCATGTGCAGCCAAATGGCCCTCACACGTGTTGTCACCTAGGGCCTTCAGATCCAGAGCTCCGACCTCTACCATTGAGCTAAAGCATTAATTGTTAGCAGTAGGAGGCTGTTATCCCCAACATGGTCCAGTGGGGTATGTGACATACACCTGGCCAGTCACTAGAAGGATATGTGATATCGACACCTGGCCAGTGGATTACGTAACTGGTAGATTTAAGTTGAATGCTGGGAATCAGAACTCCTGGGTTCTGTTTCTGGCTGTGAGAGTGGCATGTGGTCTAATGACTACAGACAGCATAGCTTATCACCTGGTGAAGGGCAGCCTGACCTTCCATCTTGTTATGCCAGTTGGAAGTACAAATCAGACTTCAGTCTCTTCTCCTACCCATCCGTTCTGCAATATATCTGGTGTCTAGAGAAATACAGAGCTCCACTCCCAACGAACCTGTAACGTCCTGTACTTGTCACTTGAGGCAGAGTCCCTGCTGATCCGCACTAGAGTATGAAGTCACCAGCCCCACGTGAGCACTCGAGTGCTAGACATGTGCTTGTTGCTTTACGGCAGTGCACTAATTAACAAAGAAACACCAGAAATAACACTTACGCTCCTATGAGGGGAATTGAATCCGGGAAGTAGGTTTGGAAGAAATCCAGCACTTGATCGCCTGTCGTGAGCCGTTCAAAATCCTCGAAGGGCATGAAGAGCGTGCAGGTGAACGACTTATCCTGTGGGTTGAAAGGGAAATGCAAAGAGATGCTGAGAGGGTCGAGATGAGCCCTGTGTGCTTGGAGATGCAGCACAGAGCTCAGCCGGTGACCCAGCGAGGGAGGCAAACAGCTCAGCTTGGAAAGGGGGTGAGGACTATGTTCTGGGCCAAGGTGTTCGAAGCACCGCAGGCCGGCAGAGGTACTCTGAGAAAACGAGACCCACACGCAGCTAAGCAGCGATTTATTGGCTTTATTGAAGGTTAGTGACACACCCGCAACGGGGACTCCAAGCGTTGCTGTCACGGAGGCGGAGAAGCCAGCACACCGGAGCTGTGCCTGGGATGGAGTCTGACGAAGGGGTGAACAGCGAGCCATAACAAGCAGTACACAGAAACAGCTTGTGAATATATAATTAGGTACTTCCCTAAAGGGGCTTTCCGCTACCTGGCAACAGGCCATGCAAGGCAGACACAACCGGCCTAAAACCGGTTCAAGGTGGTTCTCCATGGCCTGCAGTGACCGGGCGGCCTCGAGAAAGCGGAAGTTCCCTAGCTAGGCTGTAACAAAGTCTTCCGCAGTCCCTTACAGACTGCGACAGCTGCCCCATTTCCCGTCTTGCTTTTGTCATGGATTGTTTGTATCCTCATAGCGCCCACAACGGTCTCGGCATGCACCAAGTGCCGAGGACAGGCCTGTCCCCGAGCACACACAAGCCGCAGACAGGGAGGAAAGGGGGGAGAAGGAGCTAGAGCACAGATTGGTCATGGCCATGACTTGGTGGGGCAGGTGGTGGCGGGTGCGGTACAGGGGAATTGGGGGTGGGTAGAGAGTGGGAGAAGTGGGAAAGGAGGGAGTGGAGCTCAGTGCTGGAGTGTATCAGTGCAGGGATCCACTGGTGAGGCTGGCAGGAGGAGCATGCTGTCCTGTGCAGCAGGACGGGGGAGGCCTGTTAGGGAGGGGGCACTGGAAAGGCCCAGTTTGTTCGCCAAGCCTTCTGCCAGTAGGATGGGCTGGCTCTGGCTTGCTCCTGCCAAAGTCAGTGACCAAACTGCATTACTTCCAAAGGAACAGGAGCAGGCCCTTTGCTTTTGTCTGCACCCGCATTATGGAGCATTCTCTTCACCCATGTGCCAGGGGCTGGAATCCCCAGCAGACCCAGCTACCCAAAGAACATTTATCATTGCACCAGGTGTACATTGCACCAGGTGTATCATTGCACCAGGTGTATCATTGCACCAGGTGTATCATTGCACCAGGTGTATCATTGGACCTGGCCATCTGCCCATGTGCATTCATGGTCATAGCTTTTCAGGGCAGGAGGGAGCACTCTGACCTTCTGCGGAGCACAGGTCATATACTGAATGCAGCCCTCTGGAGAGCAGCTTGGACCTCGTCTCCATCTGCCTTACTTTGGAGTAAGGGAACTGAACCTAGTGCCATGTTCCATAATAGTCTCAGCCCCACATTCTGGGACCTGGCACCATTGCCAAGTTCACCAGAAGGGTTGGTGTGAGGGTCCAGCACAGGGCGGCAGCAGTCGGGGGAGTTCTGACATTGCGGGCATTTGCCATCAGGAGTTTCTAAAGAGGAGTTGGGTTAAAGTGCCGATGAGCTGCAGGGAGGATCCAGGCTGTATCTGCATGGGCTAGGTGTGTCCTGCCAGCCTCTGTGGGGCTGCTGTTTCCACTTCCTGCTGTTCCTCCCCCACTCGCGTATTGCTAGACCGCTTGCTAGCCGTGTGTTATGCACTGCCGCCAGGCCCAGCTTTGTGTCAATTGGGGGTCAGGCCCTTTCACACAGGGTCTGCACTTTCCTGGTCTGTTCCACAGAGGGTCAGATTGTGGTTGGCCTTTACGTGGGAATGGGGCACAACCAGGAGAGACCTCTCCCCACCCCATCATGGCCCCAATCAGCAGCAGAGCACGGATTCAGTCTGTGAGCCTCCCTGAGTTAAAGAGTCCACCCCGCTCACCATGGCAGCGCTAGGGTCTGTGTATCTCCCCAAGCCCCCTCCTGCCCCCAGAGCTTCTGCAGGAGCCAGGCCTGGAGCCGTCCCTGTGCCCTGAAAGGAATGGCCGTGGTGGGTTCTTACCAGGTTAGGCAGCGCAATCATCATGAAGGTGTTCCTGGGCCAGATGTGAAGGTAATTCTCTTCCATGGCAAACTGAAAGGAAGGGACTGGTCAGTGTCTCTTTAGCAAGCCCATTACCCACAGATCAGCCCTGCAGAGAGGCAGGCAGGGTAGACGGAAACTGCACCATTTCACAGGTGGTAAAAGCCTTAGCAAGCTGGGTTGTTTCCCCATCATCCCCACCCCACTCACTCCTGCCTCTTCCTTAGGGTTGCCAACTTTCTAATCGCACAAAACCGAACACCCTAGCCCCGCCCCCTGCCCCGAGACCCCTCCCCTGCCCCTTCTCGAGGCCCCGCCTCCACTCACTACATTCCCCCTCCTCGGTGGCTCACTCTCTCCCACCCTCACTCACTTTCACTGGGGTTGGGGCAGAGAGTTGGGGTGCGGGAGGGGGTGAGGGCTCTAACTGGAGGTGCACGTTCTGGGGTGGGGCTGGGGATGAGGGGTTTGGGGTGCAGGAGGGGGCAGGCTGGGGCCGAGGGATTCGGAATATGGGAAGGGGCTGCGGGTTGAGGCAGTGGTTTGGGCTGTGGGAGGGCATATGGGCTCTGGGCTGGGGGTACGGGCTCTGGGGTGGGGCCGCGGGGGCTGGGGTGCAGGAGAGGGCTCTAGGCTGGGGGTGGGGCCGAGGGAGTCTGAGTGTGGGAGGGGACTGCGAGTTGATGCTGGGGGTTGGGGTGCAGGCTCTGGGGTGGGACTGGGGATGAGGGGTTCAGGGTGTGGGAGGGGGCTCTGGGCTGGGGCAGGGGGTTGGGATGCAGGGGAGGGTGAGAGCTCTGGCTGGGGGTGCAGGCTCTGGGGTGGGGCTGGGAATGAAGGGTTTGGGGTTCAGGAGGGGGCTCCAGGTTTGGGGGGGCTCAGGGCTGGGCTAGGGGGTTGGGGCACCGGCTTACCTCGGGCGGCTCCCAATCAGTGGCACAGCAGGGCTAAGGCAGGCTCCCTGCCTGTCCTGGCTCCGCACTGCGCCCCAGAAGCAGTGAGCCGCAGGTCCAGCTCCTAGGTGAGGTGGGAGGCTCCACGTGCTGCTCTCGCCCACAGGCACCGCTCCCCCAACTCCCATTGGCCGTGGTTCCCAGCCAATGGGAGTGTGGAGCCGGTGCTTGGGGAGGGGGCAGCGCGTGGAGCCCTGTGGGGCCCACCCCCCGGCCTAGGTGCCAGACCTGCTGCAGCCCCAGAGCCAGGACCGGTAGGGACTAGCCCGTCTGAGCGCCGCAGCCCCACCGACCGGACTTTTAATGGCCCGCTCGGCGGTGCTGACCGGAGCTGCTAGGGTCCCTTTTCGACTGTCGAAAACCGGACGCCTGGCAACCCTACTCTTCCTCCATTTGCTATCATTAGTGCCCCGCCCTAGTGGTGTCCTAGACTGTCTGCTGACATCACCACTTACTGGCTTCCCAGAGCCACAGCAGCACTCCCTTCCCTTTTCCTTCAGCATCAGAGACTGACTGCAGGAGCCCTCCCCCAAAATGAAAGGAGCTGTCGGTTCGGTGAAAGCTGCGTCTGATTCCAAGCACTGGTGGGAGAGGAGGGCGTGCAGAGGGGCATCGGTGGGTTCTAAGGTCTCCCCCCAGGGATGCTCGGGCATTGAGCAGAGCCCAAATACTCACTGTTTGCAAGTCCTGTGCTAACAAGCAATTGCCTTGTGCTACCACCTGTTTTAAAGCCAAGATTAACTGGTTCTACCAGCTCTTATGGATCCTGTGATAATCTTGAAAACAGGGACATTGCAGTGATGTCTGCCTGAGTCTGCAGGGAGCCTGAAATAATAGCTCTGAGAGGCAGGACCAGCCCCATCCCTCCCCCAGAGCCAACATTCTTAAAAGGGATTTCTAGAGGGTTGCTGTGGCAAGGACCAGGGTGTTACAGCAGAGCACAGGATGGAGGGCGGCTACTTACGTCCCCATCCTTGGGTGGGATGGTCAACTCCATGTACCCATGAGGAATGTACACATGGCTGTAGTTAAAGCAAGTTTGCCGCATGAACGGCTTTCTGACTGTAGAAAAGGCTCCATCACATCCCACAATGAGGTCACAGGTGACTTCCATGGGTGTTTGGTCAGGTCTGAAAAACAAGAGAAACTATTAAAATGAGGCTGCAGGACTTTGGCCTGGACCAGTGAACTCCCACAGCACCAGTGGCCAGGGTAGATGGGCCGTTTGCTCTCTGCTGAAGAGGTGTCTAAGCACTCTTTTGGACTTGATTTTTGGGTGCTGTGTTTAGCCTTCAGGTGTATGAAGAGACTGTCTGATCAACGTAGATTTTATAGAGTTCAAGGCCAGATGGGGCCATTGAGCCTGGCCGCCTATCACAGGCTGTTACATTTCACCCCGATACCTGTCCTGAGCTCAGTGACTTGAGTTAGACCAAAGCATTTCAGGCCTCAGGAGACTAAACTCCTGTGTGCCACAGGCAGTGACCAGGGGAATGCGAGGTGCCACGTGTACCCAAGGCCCTGCAGTGGACGAGGTGACATGCCCAGGTGATCCCCGCAGGCAGCCTCTGCCCCATGCTGCAGAGCAAAGCGTGGAACCCCAAGGTCCCGGCCATCAGTTAATAAGCTCTGGGGGTGGAGTAAGGACTTAGTCTGTAGGTTATTAAAGATGGTGTTTGTGAACTAGTCTCCACAGCTTTGTGTAAAAGGCCTCTGTTTACAGGGTGACCTAGTGCTGACAGCAGCCGCCAGTGTTTCAGGGCCATGCGGGGCCATACGATACGTCACGCTCAGCTAGAACAGGGTGTATCTGAATACCCAGACAGACACCGCAGCCACCTTTGCGCAATGGCCACCAAGATCCCCTCACAGGAGAACAAACACATCATAAATCTGACGGACTGGTTCAACGCTGACGGTGCCGGGGTGTGATCCAAACCTGCCAGGTCACAGAAACCAAGTCATCACCTTGCCTCAGGGGAGACTGTCTAGCCAGGACATGGATGGAAAACTAAAGGTGGCAAGACAAGCATGTTTGTTACTTGCACAAACAAATAAATCCATGTGTCTGGCTCATTGCTGATGTAGATGCTTTGGCACTTTTAAACTCTTCATGAAAACTGCTGCAATGTCTGAGTCTTCACAAACCTGACGTCAAGGGTCAGCTCAGAACAGCCTTGCCCAGTTGTTTGTTTTGATTAATTATTAGGCAAAAGCTCTCTGAAGAGAGCACTCTCAGGGATGGGGCCTGCATTACCCTTGTAAGGTTAATAGCCCTGATTCAATGTGGCAGCGGAGCAGCTTGTGTCCAAAGTACAACTTAGCGTTGGGGTACTTCTCAGCAGCTGTGAAGAGAAGAGAAGTTTCAATGTAATGGATTTAGCGAGCCCACACAGCTATCCCAGAGAGCGCCCTTTTCATCTCTTTGATCAAATTAGATTCCTTCTGTGGGCGGGGGCAGGGAGGGAGCGAGATTTTATGGTTAAAACTTGTGAAAAGTATTTACTAAGTGCAATACATCAAGGCAAAATATTCTTGTTCACCGAGACAATGGTAATCTTCAGATACCGCTATGACTCCTGTCCCTGCAGCATAGGAATCATCACAGAGACTGGGCCTGTGTGACCCCCCAGCAGCCAACGGGAGATATGTGCATGCATCCAAGGGCAGAATGTGGCCACCCAGCTGTACGGCTGACACGTAACTACTTTGTAACATGCTGCAAGTAATGACTTTTTTCCTAGTAATGTTGTTAAATCACTCCATGTTGCACTCCAAACTCAGTGTTCAGTTGGACTCAGTAGAATGCAAATACACTGAAGAGATGGGTTATTTAGCTTTCCTGTCAACTTTCCCCTTATTTATACACAAAGCAGATAATTAGGAACAGTTCAAATTATCTCACCCAATCTTCAACATCACACACCATCAAAATCCCCCGTGATATCAGCTGTTTTTCAATGAACGTCTAATCTGTGGGCTCAGTTTCCATGTGCACCAGGATGCTCTCTCTCAGAGCTAGTGCTCTGGAAATCAGTCCTTAAAACAAATTTACATATCAGAGCCACATTTGTTTTAAATGCTGCTGCTGGTTTCTCCCTTACATCCCCATCTTAAAATGTGTTCTAGGTGCCAGACCAGAACGCAGGGAGTTTGGAATCCTAAAGCCGACTTCCACAGCAGCCACAGAGTGGGAGTGAGAGCCTGGCCACATAATTCAGGGCCAAATGTTCAGAAGGACCTGCTAATTCTGGCACCCAGTTTGAGACAATTAGGCAGCCCCAAAATGAGGCACCCCAAAGTTTGTAGCAACTTTTGTAACATTGGACCTTACTCTCTCTAGTCCAAGTTTGTTCCTCTGTCAACTGAGCACAGTGTTTTCCTACCATAGAGGTGTGTTGGGGGGTTAATGTTTGTAAAATG
Organism: Lepidochelys olivacea; assembly: GCF_965140295.1. NCBI lineage: Eukaryota > Metazoa > Chordata > Testudines > Cheloniidae > Lepidochelys > Lepidochelys olivacea. Next base: position 79,101,564 of record NC_140421.1, on the reverse strand, counting down.
CCTTTCGACTTTCAGATAAAAAACACTCTAGATAAGTTTTAAGTATTATTCGAGACGTGTCTTCAAAAGCTACATGTTAGTCTGTACTTGTAGACTCTGTTAGTGGCTTCTGACTATCGTGAAGAGACCCAGAACTCTTGGAGAACCAGAGCAGCATTTCCAGAGGAAACCATGGAAACTTAGCCCACTTAAAACTTAGATCAACCTAGCTCTGTAGCTCAGGGGTGTGAAAACTTTACAGCCCTGAGTGCCCTAGTTAAGCCAACCTAACCCCCCCCCCCCACACACACACACACACACACCCTGCCCCTGTGTAGACATGGCTAGGTCGACAGAAAAATTAATCTATTGACCTAGCGACTGCTCCCTGGGGAGCTGGATTGCCTACACTGATGGAAAAACCCCTTCAGTTGATGCAGGAAGCATCTATATTATGTCTCTACAGCACCATAGCCTTTAAATTAGGGCTGTCAATTAATTGCAATTAATCACAGTTTTAATCACACTGTTAAACAATAGAATACCAATTGAAATTTATTAAATACGTTTGGATATTTTTTGACATTTTCAAATATATTTATTTCAATTACAACACAGAATACGAAGTATACAGTGTTCACTTTATATTATTATTTTAGATTACAAATATTTGCATTGTAAAAATAACAAACAAAAGAAACAGTATTTTTCAGTTCACCTCATACAAATACTGTAATGCAATCTCTTTTTATCGTTAAAGTGCAACTTACAAATGTAGATTTTTTTTGTTATATAACTGAGCTCAAAACCAAAACAATATAAAGGTTTAGAGCGTACAAGTCCACTCAGTCCTACTTATTATTCAGCCAATTGCTAAGACAAACAAGTTTGTTTACATTTATGGGAGATAATGCTGTAAACAAGAAGCGGGCAATGTCACCTAAAAGTGAGAACAGGTGTTCGCATGGCACTGTTGTAGCCGGCATCGCAAGATATTTACATGCCAGATGCGCTAAAGATTCATATGTCCCTGCATGCTTCAACCACCATTCCAGAGGACATGCTTCCATGCTGATGATGCTCATTAAAAAAATAATATGTTAATTAAATTTGCGACTGAACACCTTGGGGGAGAATTGTATGTCTCCTGCTCTGTTTTACCTGCATTCTGCCACATATTTCATGTTATAGCAATCTCGGATGATGATCCAGCACATGTTGTTTGTTTTAAAAACACTTTCACTGCAGATTTGACAAAACGCAAAGAAGGTACCAGTGTGAGATTTCTAAAGATCACTAAAGCACTCGAACGAAAGTTTAAGACTCTGAAGTGCCTTCCAAAATCTGAGAGGGATGAGGTGTGGGAAGCATTCTTTCAGAAGTCTTAAAAAAGCAACATTCCGATGCAGAAACTACAGAACCCAAACCACCAAAAAGGAAAATCAACCTTTCTGCTAGTGGCATCTGACTCAGATGATGAAAATGAACATGTGTCAGGCCTCACTGCTTTGGATCTTTATTGAGCAGAACCTGTCATTAGCATGGAAGCAAGTCCTCTGGAATGGTGGTTGAAGCATGAAGGGACATAAGAATCTTTAGCGCATCTGGCATGTAAATATCTTGTGACGCCAGCTATAACAGTGCCATGCAAACATCTGCTCTCACTTTTAGGTGACATTGCCCGCTTCTTGTTTACAGCATTATCTCCCGTAAATGTACACAAACTTGTTTGTCTTAGCAATTGGCTGAACAAGAAGTAGGACTGAGTGGACTTGTAGGCTCTAAAGCTTTACATTGTTTTGTTTTTGAGTGCAGTTATTTTTTGTATATAATTCTACATTTCTAAGTTCAACTTTCATGATAAAGAGATTGCACTACAGTAGATGTGTGACGTGAATTGAAAAATACTATTTCTTTTGTTTTTTTAACAGTGCAAATATTTGTAATAAAAAATAAATATAAAGTGAGCACTGTACACTTTCTATTCTGTGCTGTAGTTTTTGAAATAATATTTAATTTTGTAATTTTTGTAATATTTGAAAATGTAGAAAACATCCAAAATATTTAAATAAATGGTATTCTGTTATTGTTTAACAGCACGATTAATTGCGCTATTGATCTCGATTAATTTTTTTTAATCGCTTGACAGCCCTACTTTAAATCCTTGGTCCAACCCTAGATTTTCTTAGGTAGGACAAAGTGAAAAGGGCCTAGGAGCACTCCATAAAGGCCAGGACACTTACCTGTTAGCAGCTCTTTGTTTAAATTTGCTCTGTCCACAGAGAGAATGTACTGCAGGGAAACAGTTTTAGGAAGTGAGTATTTCTGAAGCATTTTTTGCAAAAAATGTTTGGAGGATGACATGATAGGCAGCAGTCCTGCAAACACTGACATGAGTCCTTAACTGTAAGCACATGAGCTGTCTTGCTGAAGGTGAGACAAGGCTCTGAACCTTCTCCAGTTTTTCAACCAGAACTGGACACAGTCTTCCAGCAGTGCTCTCGTTGCTGTGGGGGGCAGTGGAGGGGGCAGCAGGGCTGGGGGAAGGGAATGCTGGGTGAGGCAGGGAGGCTGCATGTGGGGAAAGCCGGGAGGGAGAATGTGGTGGAGCAGAAAAACCGGGTGTCAGGGCTGGTGGCTGAGAGGAGATGGGAATGGGGTGGGCCCCCAGGTGGGATTGCAAGGCATAGGGAATTGAGGCCACGTTTACACAGTTGGATTGTGAGAAACAAACCATTGGGACAGTTTTTGTGAGGACCCAGAGGAGTTAAAATATTTGTGTTTTATGGTTATAAAAAACATTACAGTGTCCCTTGGCCACAAGATATTTTTTGCATTAGAGGCAAAATAGCCAAAATATGTACTTTGTTCCACCATTATGGTGCTAATGGTGTACAGTCCCTTCCCTGAGGGCTCAGAGCACAGCCCCAGCCAGACAGGGTGCAATGGAAAATGCAGAGAGGGGGATAAGGAAGGTTTTGTGCATAATTACTCTTAACTCACTCCCCAGGGCATCCTTTCGTCCACACACGCTGGATGCGATCACTGAGCATTACACATTGCTGTAACACCGGTCCGGTCCGGTGAACGTAAACAAAGGCCCCTGCCCCCAGGGCATGTGTGGAAGGAAAATACCTGGCTCTTTGTTCCATAGGGGATGGAATATGTTTTTCCCGAGGGCGTGTGTATCCTCCTGGCCCGCATGGGGATGCCTTTGGCCACAATCTGAAATCAAAAGGGAAGAGACTTCCATTACCTTCAGCTCCAATAGTGAGGCTGAGGGGCCAGTGTGTGACTCCCTGAAGCCCACTAAGTCCAATGGGGCCTAGGCCCAGCCCAGCGAGTCAGGGATCCCTAATCCAGCCCTGGCAATGTGTGATGTGCTACGCTATAAAACTGCTGCAGCTCACTGAGACAATTAGCTGCCAGCTCCTTCTAATAAGAATCCCTGGCAAGTTGGTTTGGCCAGAAAAGGTCCGTAAAGCCCCCAGCGCCTGTGTGGGAATCCAAGCCAAGGTGCTGCACTGGGGTATGAGCTGTGTATGACCTGGGCTTTATTCTCCCCTCAGATCTGAAAGGGCACAAGCCTGAGCAGCTGCAGTTAGACCCCACGCGGCAGGGGCAGGGCTTGCAGTCAAGCGGGCTGTGCGGAGCTCATGGCACGCTGCGGGCCTGAGCCAAAGCCCAGTGAGGTCTGTGGAAAGGCTCTGATTTCCATGGCCTTTGCAGCAGGCCCTGGGCTGAGGATATATGGGAAAATTCAGCTTTATCCTTGGATGGCTTGGGGCCTAGACCTGAAAATCAGCCCCACTGTTCTGCTCCCTAGCACCACTGCCCACACCTGGCTTTCTAGGGATGATGCTTCCACTGACTGCATCGTACTTGCCCTCCCCCCGTCCTTACTCCTCCGAGGGCTCTCGGCCCAGATAGCCGCCATGAAGAGCCGGTGCTCTCTCTCTCTAGGTCCCCTGGCACGACAGCAGAGCGCCAGCTGCATGGCCTCCCCGCACGCCTGCTCCAGGGGACACGGGACTCGCCCTGCCAGGCTGCCCGCACCTTGGCCGCGTGCCCTGCAGCAGAGGAGTGCCCGGCGTGCAGGAGAAGTGGCGATTATCTCAGGAGGCCGTGCCAGTGGACGGCTTTGGTGTGTTAACGGCTCCCGGGCAACGTTAGGGAGAAGCACAGCTACGGCCTGTCCCTAGGGCTTGGAGCTGTCCCGGCCGGCCAGCAACTGAAATGAAACCTGTGCTTGACGAAAGGTCGGCAGTGCGGCTACCTGCTCTTCCATCCCAATGGCCTTGAGGGCCTGGCGTCCTCTGTGAGACAGCGCCAAGTTTATGCTCCTGCCCCGAGCAGCTCTGGCGACGCGTGTGTCTGAAAGGAAACAGCAGCTGCGGTTTGTCCCTGGGGCGGCCACGGCTCGCGCGCAGAGGAAAGCCTGTGCACGCGGCCGAAGGCTAGCCAGGCAGGAGTCGAAGCAAAAGCTTTACACTAGCTTCCCATGAGAGCAGGCGTTTATTTATGCACAGCTTCACAAGACTGAGGATCCTGCAGCAGCTGGCGGCAGGCCTGGTGGTTTGCTCCAACGCCGTGCCGGAGACATGCGCATGTGACCTGAGGGGGCTGGGACATGGCAGGAGCCTGGCCTCCACCAGGCTTTCTGCCTCCCAGGCCAGTGGCACCTTCCCCCACCCCTCCCAGGGAGAGGCCGGCACATCCCTCGCTTCCTGGAGGGCAAGTGCATCACCTACGAAGGACCTGACCTTGCCCCCTCGACACCAGCCGAGCGGTACCTTACCCCAGGACTAGCCCCATGGAACGCATGGCGTTACTCTCAGGACAAAGGGCCACTCGGCCTGAATAAGGCGGCAGACCTGGTCCCAGGCAATGGAAGGACTCATCACTTCAATGAGCGTCGGAGCTAGCCCTTAAAGCATGTACGTTTCACGCTGCTGTGTGAGGTGGGCCCGATCCTGCAGCCCATGCTTGGCCCAGGTCCCAGTGGCTCCAGAGGGAGGTTGGCTGAGTGGAGCTGGTCAGTAGAGGCCTGTTTTTAAGGTGAACGGTCCTCTTGAGTCTCCCATTGAGGAACCAGAGTAACACCCCTGCCCCCCCCCCCCGTCTGTGACCTTGGCTCTCTGAGGGTGACCAGTCCAGCGACGCTGGAGGGCCAAAAAGGGCGCAACAGAGATTTGGGGTTGGCTTTGCTTCACGAGTGTTGCTGTAATTGCAAGTCAGTGACGTTGCTTGCTTGTTTTCCTTTCGTGTGCCTGGTGCCTGAGCGAGGTACCAAAGGCGCTCCCAGACTGCAGCACCAGCCCAGCGCACCCCGGCATGAGTCAATTCATTCATTGCTCTGGATCTGTTTGAACTGTTAATTTTTGACAGCTGCACTGTTAGTGGTAAACCACCTTTCTGTGTGTCATTTCTTACAGCAGCAGGTGGGCCCTCCCTCCACAGCTGTGGCTGGAGCCGAGTAACCGGAAAACATGAAAGCCTGGATGTAAAAACCAAGTTCTCTTTTATGCTGCATTCAGTGTGTCCATTTCCTCTGCAATGCAGCTTATACCAGCAGAGCTGAGAGCAGCCAATGAACATCTGTGCTGCTCCCAGCCCTATGGGAATGGCGGCTGCTCTCCTGGACCTAGCTCAGGGAGATGGGCAGAGGTAGGTCCAGGAGAGCAGCCATCGTGGAGAGTGGTCTCTGAGGCCTGCCCAGGGCAGAAGCTATGCTGAAAGGGACCCTAAAGGGAGCTGGAGAAGAGCCAGCCAAGACAGCATTTGGAAAGAGTCCATTGGAAGAGCTTAGAGGTGGCAGGAACAATAGCTAGGCAGGGACACTAGCCTGTGATTGAATGCTGAGGGGAAGGAGCCACCAGCCCCATCCCAGCGATGCAGCAAAAAGAAGCAGCATTACACAGGCTTGTTTAGTTGTTTGTAAGGGTGGCTGATCAGCAGGGATAAAGCAAAACCAAACCAAACCAGCCTCACTTCCTCTTTGGTTGAATGTACACTGGGAGATCTCTGTCTCAGAGTTTCTACTATGTTGTGTTCCAGTCACATATGACGCATCCTTTCAGCAAAGCATACCGAGAGCTGTTCACAGCTGTCAGTGCTGGGCTCCACTAGCCGAATTACGCAGTCTGGGGGCAAGCGAGATCACTGTGCGGAACAGCTCCAGGCTGAGGGTAGAAGTCCTTTCAAACTCTTTTACCAAAGAGGTACAGCCCTGTGCAGAGTCTTTGTGCTACTGAGGAACGGATTCAGAATGGGTTTGGTGCCCCCGACATCCTAATCCTCTGTCAGTGTCCTACAGTGAACCTGGTGATGTTCTCAGGCAGTGTGGGGATAGAGGGGCAATTTGGGGCCAATCAATGGTGGGGCCCATCAGGTGGTTGTGTATCTTTACCAACACATTGACACCTTGGCCTCGAAGCTGGGCACTTAGGCTCCAGCATGCCCTAGGAGAGCAGAGAAGAGTCAAAAGCTCTGGGAGCCAAACCAGCTTTATTAACTCCCCTGGATGGACGAGCCCCTGATCTTTGCCTGGATTAGGTGCTGGTTAAACATTTGTGGTGTCTTCCGTGTTCACACCCAGACTGAAGCATGCCTGGCTAAGTGTGTTTGTCTGGAGCACCCTACATGAATACTACAGTTTCAGGTGAGCTGGGAGACCAAATGCTAACGTGTGCTTGGTGTTATTTACGTGCAAGTCGAGGTCACCCAGCAGCAGGAGCAAGGGCTGTGCACACTTCCCCACATAACTGCCAAGCTGCCTCAGCCCTGACTTGCAGCATGTCTTGTCCACCGTGAGCAGCGTCCAGGTACAGAGAAGTGGTTCTGGAACATGCACAACGTTAACTTGGACAAGGATGCAACAAACCTAGCGTTGTTTTTGCAACCTAGGGGTGTAATCCTGCAAACATTCGGTACTGAGGGGTGGTGCTGTGAGGAGCGCCACTGAAGCCTGAAACTGCCCCAGTAAAACGAATTATGCTCAGTGGGAAGCTTTGTGAGGACGTATGACTCTTCCGCTGACCTGGACTCTTCCTTGTGAAGGAGAAGCAGAACAGCATGTCATGGAGTTCCAGTGGACGTGATTTTTAAGTCAACTTCTAGTTCCTGGTACAGGAAACCCAAACCAATAAATATCCCACATATATTTTTCCAGTCTATTCTGACTGCCTTTAGCACTATATACCAGTATAGGTGTCCATTAGCAAAACGTGTGGTGTGACCATACTCCACTTTCCTAGCTTTGCTTAATGGCTTTTAAGTAACCAGTAACCTTTGCAATTTTTTTGGAAATGAACCAGGGTAGTGCATGTGTCTGCCTCTGGGGGAAGGGGGTTCCCTTCCTCAGCAAAAATAACCTGAGCTGCTCATACCATCTCCAAGGACGAGGGTGTGCACGGGGCCCTATTTCTTGCAGCTTACCTTATGCTGGACCATCAGCTGAGGCAGCACTGCCAGGAATTGCAAAAAACAGGGTTTTATTCATATCCCTCTAATATTAGCTGGTCTTTTGCCAACCAGCTAGATGCATGTATGGGTTATAGCACATCTGTGAGCCTTTAGGACGGGGTGGGCAAACTTTTTGGCCCGAGGGGTTGCAAAACTGTATGGAGGGCCGGGTAGGGAAGGCCGTGCCTCCCCAAACAGCCTGGCCCCCACCCCCTATCTGACCCCTCCCATTTCCCGCCCCGACTACCCCCCTCAGAACCACCGACCCATCCAACACCCACACCCCCCGCTCTTTGTCCCCTGACTGACCCCTCCCGGGGCCCCCCTGACCCTAACCACTCCCCTGGGACACCACCTCATCCAACCCTCCCTGTCCCCTGACCTCTATCCACACCCCTGACCCTAACGGCTCCCTGGGACCCCACCCCCTATCCAACCCCCCCTGCTCCCTGTCTCCTGACTGCCCCGACACCTATCCCTACCCCTGCCCCCTGACAGGCCCCCCGGGACTCCCACACTTATCCAACCTCCCTGTCCCCCGTCCCCTGACCGCCCCGCCCCCCAGAACCTCCACCCCATCCAACCGCCCCAGGCTCCAAGTCCCCTGACTGCCCCCCAGGACCTCCTGCCCCTTATCCAAAGCCCTGGCCTGGCCCTGGCCTCCTTACTATGCCGCTCAAAGCAGCATGTCTGGCAGCCATGCCGCTCAGCCGGAGCCAGACACGCTGCCGCGCTGCCCTGCAGGAGCACGCAACCCCGCTGCCCAGAGCGCTGCCCGCATCGTGGCATGGCTGCGAGGGAGGGGCTGGCCTCCCTGGCCGGGAGCTCAAAGGCCAGGCAGGACGGTCCCGCGGGCCGGATGTGGCCCATGGGCCGTACTTGGCCCACCTCTGCTCTAAGTAAGGGGACTGTTGCCCCCTTACTAACATTCAGTGGGGGTGTTTTGGTTGCTAACTCCCAGTACCAAAAGGGGAAGGGTCGATGGGAAACGAGGACCCTGAGACGGACCGTCCCCGGGGGCAGTGGGGAGAGGCCAATGCTCCAGGTCAGCCTGATGGCCAGGGCGGGCAGGCTAATGATGGAGTCAGGAGGCCAGGGAGGTCCCATCCTCCGGGTGACCTGGAATTGCCTGGGTCAGACAGAGTGGGGCCAGCTAAGGAGAGAGCAGGGGCCCGAGCTGAGCTGGGGAGCAGAGGCGGGCCAGCCAGCGGGGCAGAGACACAGCCCAGGGAGAGCAGACCCTGGGCTGGGAGCTGGGCTGCAGCCACAGAGCCAGGTGTGGTGAGCCACTGGGGCCAGGCAAGGCGGGCCTTGGGCAAAGGGCCCAGCGCAGAAAGACACCGCCAGCCAAGGGTCCTTGCAGGCCCGAATGGGAGGGGGATCTGAACCCGACGGGGGGCTGACTCTCAGAAGAAGGGTCCCACCCCCCAAAGCCCAGAGGGGTGTGGCCACCATCAGAACAAGTGTCCGACCGGCAGCATCCTTGCGGCACAGCCAGGGCCTGAGAAGGGGCCTGGGACTTACAAGGAACCAATTGTGAACGGCCCTGACGTTCCCGAGACATGGTTTGTGATGTTCCCTGCCACAGAGCGGGGTGATGTGTTTTCCTTTCATCTTTCCCATTTTTCTTTTTAAATTTTTTAAATTAAATTAATTAAATTAATTGCTGATTAAATAAACTGTATTTGCTTTAAATCGTATGTAATGATCAGTGGGTCAGAGAAGCGCCCAGTGCAGAGAGTACCCCGGAGTGGGGACACCCGAGCCCCTGTCCTAGGTGACCGCAGTAGAGTTGGGGGTCGAGCCCCCCAGAAATCCTGGGCCCAGCCTTGTCAGGGTTACAAGGACTCTGCCAGACAGGAGAGTGGAAGGGGAGTCCTCAAGGGCAGGGAGGCCACTGGGTAAAGGAAGTGGGAGCGAGGACTCAGATCCTTTCGCTAGCCCACTTCACCGGGGTCGTGCAGACACCAGGGAAGTTCCCCACAAGAGCGGGACTATTCCCCCGCTTACATCTAGGAAGATCCAAGGTTAGCTCTTGGCAGTGTAAAGACTTCTTCGGGTCCCTGCTGAAGTTGAGAAACTGACTCAGCGGTACTGGGTATTCATTCACATGTATGACCGTATCCTCTTTTTTCCTGATGCTTTGTGTATATGAGGCTTTAGTCACCGTTACCACTAGCCTCGTCCTTAGCAAAAACTTGTTAAGAGGGTTTGTTACCTTTAAAAGTTAAACACAAGCCCTGGGCGCAATAACTTCCTCTTTCGGTATCTGTGCCTCTTGCAGCTCTTTCTCCACATAGCTTTGGGACTGAAGGGAATGGAGCACTCAAACCTTGCGCAACCTTCAGCCTTGACAAACCCAGGGCGTCAGCAAATATTCTACAGCGTTAATCATACACTGGCAAGCTTCTGGGACAACTTCTGCATCACTATACACATCCTGTAAGGAGCCCAATTGTCAGACTTGGGCGTTCAAATCAGCCCTTACCATAGGTGCGTAAAAAGAAGGGCACCTGTAAGTTCTGAAAGCTGGGTTCATTGTGTTACCTGCATGCACATTCAGAAAGGCACATTGCAGAGTAAATGCTAGCGTTTCAATCACATGTTCCGAGTGAAAGCTAAGGAAATATTCTAAAGACACATTTTCAGATTCTGTTTGTTCCACAGCCTTTGCTCATAACATTCCTTTCCCCCCTCCCCACCTCACCCCTTTTTAGGAGCTGGTGGAAATAAAGAATTGATCAGATTAGTAATTGTGTAATTATAGTAAGACTGGGCTCACCTTCTCTGGCTTCATACATATCAACTTGGAACCCTCTTCTTGCAAAGAAACAGACATTTAAAGCACCCACCTACAAGAGAGTTACAGAAACATGTTACAGTTATAGAACAATTTCCTTGCAGAGACTCTGAATGTGCTTTCCAATTATAAACATGTAGCATCACTGACAGGCAGCTTCCTATAGAGGGGACGGTGACAACCAACTGGTACACAGCTCAGCAGGAAACGGGGCATCTTGACCATGTACCTGAGAGATGTCTTCTTCTAGGAAAAGGGCGCTAGAATCCCTAACATGCATACAGGGTAGCTAGGACTTGGTGGTCAAAGTTCCCAATCAAAGATCCCTTCACACTGAAATGTAGGCCTTGTCTACACTCAGGCACACACACCCCTGATTCAGCAAGCCTTGTAACTGCACCAGTGCTGACTTCTACATGTAGGCAAGGGTAAGCTGGAGTTTGCATCAATTGTCAAGCCCCTATTTATCTACCATGAGAGAATTTAGGGTGTTGTGGTGTTTCTCTTGTGAACTGACTTCAGGGAACCTATGGCTGGCTAACTTTGCCTAGATACACAAAGTGCTACAAAGGCAAATCTAGATTGTATATTGCCCATACACCATGCTTTTGACTGTTGCTGTGACCTAAGAACCTCTTAATGCCAACTGGCAAAAAAATGCGGAGCGGTTACAGGAATTTCCTGCATCTGCCATGTACATTCCTGTTCACCAAAGAATGATCTCAAGTGAAAGCCGGAGTCATGCTGGTTATGAAAAGCATCAAGAAATGTATGTACAGATACTAGATAAGGAATCACGTGTAGATACTGAAAATATGTTCTTAAAGTCAGTATCAAGGTACTGGTCACAGCAAAGGTGAAAAACAGTTTTTCTGTCAGACAAGAGATGTTTATCCGGCTGCCAGTTTATGTGTCGACGGAGTATTGTCTCATTTCATAATGAGTCTTTATCACCAGTCTGAACTGCATGCAAATGAAAGACTGAGGGGTCTTCAAGAAGAGAAACTAACAGGAAGAGAAAAACAGCGTGTGTGCGGGAGAGAGAGAACCCTGTCTAGAGCTACACACCAGAGATTTGCTCCACTATATTTGGGAGGCAAAGACGACATGTTGGCATCCTTCACTGAGAAAGTAAAAGGCCAGTGACTTTGCTTCATGAAAAAAGGGGGCTCAGCCAGACTTGGTTGGAAACGCTGGAGAGAACTTTGGGTGTGATAAGCTTTTTTAGACAAAAGCTATCCCCGATAATGTCACGGCTAACCTGGTGGCTGAACTTTGTGACTTTGTCCTTACCCATAACTATTTCACATTTGGGGACAATGTATACCTTCAGATCAGCGGCACTGCTATGGGTACCCGCATGGCCCCACAGTATGCCAACATTTTTATGGCTGATTTAGAACAACGCTTCCTCAGCTCTCGTCCCCTAAAGCCCCTACTCTACTTGAGCTATATTGATGACATCTTCATCATCTGGACCCATGGAAAAGAAGCCCTTGAGGAATTCCACCATGATTTCAACAATTTCCATCCCACCACCAACCTCAGCCTGGTCCAGTCCACACAAGAGATCCACTTCCTGGACACTACAGTGCTAATAAACAATGGTCACATAAACACCACCCTATACCGGAAACCTACTGACCGCTATTCCTACCTGCATGCCTCCAGCTTTCACCCTGACCACACCACACGATCCATCGTCTACAGCCAAGCTCTGCGATACAACCGCATTTGCTCCAACCCCTCAGACAGAGACAAACACCTACAAGATCTCTGTCAAGCTTTCTTACAACTACAATACCCACCTGCAGAAGTAAAGAAACAGATTGATAGAGCCAGAAGAGTTCCCAGAAGTTACCTACTACAGGACAGGCCTAACAAAGAAAATAACAGAACGCCACTAGCCGTCACCTTCAGCCCCCAACTAAAACCCCTCCAACGCATTATTAAGGATCTACAACCTATCCTAAAGGATGACCCAACACTCTCACAAATCTTGGGAGACAGACCAGTCCTTGCCTACAGACAGCCCCGCAACCTGAAGCAAATACTCACCAACAACCACATACCACACAACAGAACCACTAACCCAGGAACCTATCCTTGCAACAAAGCCCGTTGCCAACTGTGTCCACATATCTATTCAGGGGACACCATCACAGGGCCTAATAACATCAGCCACACTATCAGAGGCTCGTTCACCTGCACATCCACCAATGTGATATATGCCATCATGTGCCAGCAATGCCCCTCTGCCATGTACATTGGTCAAACTGGACAGTCTCTACGTAAAAGAATAAATGGACACAAATCAGATGTCAAGAATTATAACATTCATAAACCAGTCGGAGAACACTTCAATCTCTCTGGTCACGCAATCACAGACATGAAGGTTGCTATCTTAAAACAAAAAAACTTCAAATCCAGACTCCAGCAAGAAACTGCTGAATTGGAATTCATTTGCAAATTGGATACTATTACTTTAGGCTTAAATAGAGACTGGGAGTGGCTAAGTCATTATGCAAGGTAGCCTGTTTCCTCTTGTTTTTTCCTAAAACACCCCCCCCCCCCCAGATGTTCTGGTTTAACTTGGATTTAAACTTGGAGAGTGGTCAGTTTGGATGAGCTATTACCAGCAGGACAGTGAGTTTGTGTGTGTATGGGGGTGGGGGGGATGTGAGAAAACCTGGATTTGTGCAGGAAATAGCGTAACTTGATTATCATGCACATTGTGTAAAGAGTTGTCACTTTGGATGGGCTATCACCAGCAGGAGAGTGAATTTGTGTGGGGGGGTGGAGGGTGAGAAAACCTGGATTTGTGCTGGAAATGGCCCACCTGATGATCACTTTAGATAAGCTATTACCAGCAGGACAGTGGGGTGGGAGGAGGTATTGTTTCATATTCTCTGTGTATATATAAAGTCTGCTGCAGTTTCCACAATATCCATCCGATGAAGTGAGCTGTAGCTCACGAAAGCTCATGCTCAAATAAATTGGTTAGTCTCTAAGGTGCCACAAGTCCTCCTGTTCTTTTTGAGAATACAGACTAACACGGCTGTTACTCTGAAACCTGTAATTAGACAAAAGAGTAACTCGTTAGTTCTGTCTAGTCTTTAAAAAGCGCGTTATGATTTGTTTTATATGTAACCCTTTGTTTCCAGTACTCTTACTCACCATCACTTGAGTCTCAAGTCTTTGATAATAAACGTAGTCTTGTTTTCCACTACAAATATATCTCAGTGCTGGTGTGTTAAGCAAAGTTCTGGTCCTGAGTTGAAGCTCACTTATTGGCATGTCCTGTTCCTTTGGGACCAGCAGGCCTGGTCATTCGGTGAGCGTGTGGTGGATAAGGAACTGGACACGGCAGGGAATGCGCCATGTATTCAGGCATTGGCACATGCCTATCACTACCTGTATAGAGAGCGAGGCCTGGAAGGCTGGGCTGTGCTGGCAGAGGCTGGTGGTTTCAGGGCACTGAGCCCTGGCAGGCACAGACAAGACTGCTTCACGCAAAAGGCAGAGGGTGGAGAGGTTTCAGAGTAGCAGCCATGTTAGTCTGTATCCACAGAAAGAAAAGGAGGACTTGTGGCACCTTAGAGACTAACATTTATTTGAGCATAAGCTTTCGTGAGCTACAGCTCACTTCATCGGATGCATGCAGTGGAAAACCACTGAATGCATCCGATGAAGTGAGCTGTAGCTCACAAAAGCTTATGCTCCTTTTCTTTTTTTAGATGGGGGAGAGGCCTACCAACCTGGGAAGCGTCCACAGCTGCTGCCCTTGCTTTCTGCATATCCAGCATCCTTGCCTTGTGTATTTTCCACAAGGTCTGCTACAAATCCATGCCAGAAGACAACCCGGACCCTTTGTTTCAGGAGTCTGTTCCACTGACCTGGCTAGTCAAGGAGCAAAGATCTGGCAAACGTGTCAAATCTGCCTTCACGCTACTGTTCCCCATGTATGTTATATTACAGCATTTGATTTTAAGTTCAAGGAAAAGGAGATCAACAGTGGGGAGGAGACATGAATTTCATTATTCTTGTTGTTATTTCTTTCTTTGTATCACTGTTGCGTAGGGGCTCTCGTCCTGGACCAGGCCACCCACTGTGCTGGGCCCTGCACCAGTGCAGAACAAAGAGACAGTCCCTGTCCCAAGATGTGCACAATCTTTATGTAAGACAAGAGACAACACATGGATACAGACAGATTGGAAGCAACAGACAATCCCATCTAACTAGGCCAGAGAGGCCGAGCGTGGGGGAAGGAACGCACCAGCAGAGTGACTTGTGTGATGCCACCAAATGCACATTAGCGCCACTGTTCTTTGGCGGGGAGGCAAATGGGCGGGGCGGGGGATCAGCTATCTGGAAAGACAAGGGGAGTGAGGGGGACAGGGCAGTGAGGGGGGAGGAGGGTCGGGGTGGAGTGAAGGGGGAGGCTGCGGGGCGGGGTGGGGTGGGGGGCCTGCACACATGCAGAGGGCAGCAACTCTGATAGGATGGCCCACCGCCCTGTTCCCAGCTCTCCCGAGGCTTCCGCGGCCACAGGACTGGCTGGGGCTGGGACCGTCTGGGGATGATGTAAGAGGCTCCAGCTCCGTAGCAAATATGAGGCCTGCATGGCGGGAAATACGCCCTCTGATTGGCCGCCTGCCCCACTGCCCTGCCTCCTGGAGTAGAGCAACCAATCAGAGCTGCTGTAGGAAGAGTTCTCTCTCCCCCTCGCAACCCAAAGCCATTCTCACAGGAGGGGAGGGGGGAAGCGAAGAGCCAGCAGCTCAGGGCAGCCCCACTTCCCCCCCCTCCTGTGAGCAATGGGGATGGGATGGGTCTTGTGCTCCTCCCCCATCCTCCTGCACACTGCCTGGTGGGGCAGAGGGGGGCAAAGAGTCCCTGGAGCTGCCCCCATCCTCTGTCCTGAAGGGGGAGAGGGATCTCTAATGCATCACAGGCTGGGGGGGAAGAACCCCAGGAGGAGCACAGGGGGGTAGGGGGCAGGATTAATTTCTGGGCAGGCAATGGATAGACATGGGGTGAGAGTTCCTGCAGCAGAGCCAGAATCCCCCCGCCAACACATCCACGGTCGCCCCCGTCCCAGGGGTGGGCCAGGGGAGCTCAGCAATCCAGGCAGAAGGGTAAATGTTAGGCTGGGGCACCCGTAACAGCTGCCAAGGGGTGGAGGTCTGTGTAAGGAAACAGTCGAGTCACTGTTAACTGTTGTTTAAATGTTGCTTCGGCGACACTCCAAACCCTGCTGACACGGTTCTGGGTCGTTCCCCCTTTGCGTGAGGCTGACTGGGAGCTGCGACGAACAGGCCCACGCAGCCCTTTGCACACAGCAATCCTCAGGTGTAACGCGGGGTAAAGCTTTCAGAGGAGCCAGACCGTGGCCTGGGCTGCCTCCTAGAGTTCAGCTGCGAGGAGGAAAGGGGCCCCGGGGGGCAAGAGTTTGTCCCCAGCACTTGAGGCAGACCAGGGACTGCCGCGAGTTACACCGCCAGGTGTCCGCAACACACGTCCACCGGCTCCCACGCAGGGCACTTCCTCTGGGAAACTGGCAGGGACTCTGTGCAGCAGGGGTGGCTTTTCACACCCAGTCCTGGCACTTGTCTCACCCTAGTGTGTTACTCGTTCACATGCTCGGTCTTCAACAGCCTCTCCCTCAGCGCCCCAGCAGAAAGGCTCGACCCAGCAAACGCAGCCCTGGATGTGGTGCAGAGTCCTGTCTGCACCAACACGCTAGGCACTGCTCCCCCAGCAGTCGCTCCGCTGAGCCCATTCCAGCTTCCAGGCTGCTCCGGAAAGAGCCGGTGCCGTAATGAAGACAGAGGGCTACAAGGAGCCCTGAGGTTTAAACTCACCAGCGGAGTTGGTGTTATTCCCTTCGTTTACAAAGCAACTAGTTAGGTACAGACAAGCAAATACTGTAGAAAGGAGGCAAAAGAGCTGGCTGCATTTCAAATGCTTGCAACCATCACGATCAGCTATTCCCAGCAATCACGCCTCCCCCAGGGGCAGCTGCCTGGATTGGAGGAGCCCACTTCTGTCAGTGGTAGCCGCAGCCCGCCCAATGATTTACACTCTGAAAGCCGGGCCTGAACTGGCCAGTTACACAACCCAAGCACCAAGCACTTTGCTACAGCTCTTCACATTTTCAGGTCTTGCTAAGAATGGCTTGCCCGGGCGGCAGTCTGTTCTCATCCCAGGCCGCAGCCCTGGATCCAATCAAACCACAACACAGATAACAGTGAGTTTCTTACCAGACCACCTCCAACAATGGCTACTTTCCCCTTCTGAGTGTCAGTGGAGTTCATGACTGCAACAATCTCACTGCAGCATGGTTTTTGTGGTCTTCTGTCCCCTGAGAGAGGAGTGACGCTGCTCACACAGCCGGGCTGCATTTGCCAGTGAGCAAACAGAGGGGAGGGGAAGCAGGCAGTCTAGTCATGCTCTGATTCACCTTCCTTGGTTAATATTCAGGTTTTTCTCCAACCTCAAACTCATCATTGGATCAGCTCTGACCATATGACAAGGCCAGATCCAGGCAGAGGGCCCAGCTCGGCTCAGGTACCTGGGGGAGAGGGGCTGCTATTTACAGCGGGGGGTTGCAAACACAAAGGTATCTTTCAAATTTCCAAGAGTCCATTGCGTGACTGCTGTGCCGCATCTGTCACCCCCCCCCACCCCCCCCCCGGGTGAGGTGTCCTGTCCCGTCTAGCGGCACCGAGACCAGAGAGAGACGGAGACAGAGAGTTAAATGAGTCTGGCTCTACAGATTTAGCTAGCAGCCAGTGGGCTTTTAGCCCCTGCCCCAGCCTGGAGCCTCCTCCCACACTCCGAACCCCTCACCTCCCCCAGTCTGGAGCCCCCTCCTGCACCCCAACCCCTCATCCTCGGCCCCACCCCAGAGCCCGCACCCCCAGCCAGGGCCCTCACCCCCTCCCGCACTTCAACCCCCTGCTACAGCCTGGAGCCCTCTCCCACACTCTATACACCTTGCCCCTCCCCAGCCTGGAGCACCCTCCTGCACCCCAAACCCCTCATCCCCGGCCCCGCCCCAGAGCCCACACCCCATTCCTCCTCCCACACCCCAACCCTCTGCCCCAGCCCAGAGCCCCCTCCCACACTCCGAATCCCTGGGCCCCAGCCCGGAGCCTCCTCCTGTGTGTACAATATTTAGCATGCTTTGGGATACAATGAATTGCTGTACTGACAAAACAGGCAAAATTTAAAAAATGTGCTAATTTGTGGAACTTGCCACAATATGCTTTGGCTAATGACATATAGGAATTATATATGGAGCTTAAGTTGTATTTACCCACATCAGGTATGTCTGTTTTCTAGTCTGTCTGTACAGAAGTTTAAGGACATTGTGACGGGGTGCGACTCACCACTGCGGCGCCCCCTGCTGGGTGTCCGGGGGATCAGCTCTGCTAGCCAGTGCACCCTCTGCTGGTGGCATCTCGCCGCTGTCACTTCTGCTCCAGGGACCCACATCACTCCAGCACAGGGGCCTCCTCTTCATGACACAGCCCCTCCCGCACGCCACACTCTGTGCTCCCCCCTTCCGGGGGAATGGCAGTCCTCTGTCCAGCCACTTCCTCAGTGGCCAGTGCGTGGGGGACGGGGACCCAGGCCTGCCTACTACTCCAGGTCCCAGCCCAGGGACCCTGTAGGTGGCAGCCATGTGCTGCCTCCCTGTAGCGGGGCAGTTACCCCACTCCTGAAAAGGTAGGCTGATTGGGAAGGCAGCCACAGCTGGGGCCACGCCCAATTAGGAGACAGCTGGCCCTATAAAAGGGCTGTGAGCCAGGACCTGGGTCAGTCTCTCTCTCTCTCTCTCTCTGGAGAGAGATGGACCTAGCTGCCTGAAGGAGCAAAGGGTACCGTGGCCAAAGCAGTGCTGGGGACCTCCCAAGCTGCGGCCTGACAGGAACGCCTAGAGAGCTACTGGGCTGCAGAGAAAGGCAGCAGGTCCAAACCCCCCCCTTGCCAATGATGAGTGGCCATTACACTGCAGTCTGCCCCAGTGAACAGGGGCATGATGATGACTGGCAGTAACCAGTGAGGGGGGCTTATAGGGCTGGGGGTTCCCCTGGGACAGGAGACCCAGAGAGTGGGGATACTGCTGGGGCAGAACACCGGGGTAAGGGGCACTGGGAGGGACACGGGGTGCCTGAGGCAGGTGAGCCACATGGCCAGCAGAGGGGGCTCTGAGCTGGAATCGAGTTAATTCCCAGGGTAACCAGCAGGAGGCGCTGCATGGTGAGTCTCACTTCGCTACAGTCCCCTCCAACCTCTCAGTCTACTTCCCTGGGCCTCTTCCTGCAGCCCCAGCACCTTCTCTGCCCTTGTCTCAGGGCCTCAGCACACCAGCAGTCAGCCAACAGCTCGCTCCCCGGATCCTGCCCAGGGTGCTGGCTTTCTTCCTCCTGCCAGGCAGCCAGTCCTCCCTCCCTTGAGCTCCAGGGAGCAACAGAAGCTGCTCTGCCCTGCAGCCCTCCTGATATAGGTCAACCCCACCCTGACTGGCTGCTCCCTGCAGCCCCTCTCTGATTGGATGCCTCTTGTGCAGCCTCCCTAGGGCTCTATTAACCCCTTATGGGCCAGTGTGGGGCAGATGCCCCATCACAACCATGTCAGAATCAAGGCCCCTGTTACCATGATAGTACCTAGATTAGGATCAAATGACTGTTGAATTGCAGTCTAGTGCAGTGTTTCCCATCCGGTGTGCCACGGCACGCTGGTGTGCCGCCAGACATGTAGGGGGGTGCCGCAAAATTCTGGAAAAATCACTTGGGAGGTAAAAAGATTCTGATTTATTTTAAGTAGTGTCACAACCAAATCACATTTTGTGCCATTGCTCTGTGGATGTACCTGTGTGAGGCAGACGTTGCATCACGCTATGCTCTAAATGACCTTGCTCTTCGTCTGGTATCCCGTAGTAGCCCTGGTTTCTTATTGGCCCTTAAGGTGCAGTGGTGAATTTTCAATTGAAGACTCAAAAATGGACAAATATTTGAAGAAAAGAAATTCTGGCACCTCCACATTTACTTTTGCCGATGAAGCTGAACCTAGAAAGCCGATCAGCTCTTCAGTGGCTGGTGGGAGGTGCTTAGGGGAGAGGACTGAGGGTATGTCTACACTACGAAATTAGGTCGAATTTATAGAAGTCGGTTTTTTAGAAATCGGTTTTATATAGTCGAGTGTGTGTGTCCCCACAGAAAATGCTCTAAGTGCATTAACTCGGCGGAGCGCTTCCACAGTACCGAGGCTAGAGTCGACTTCCGGAGCGTTGCACTGTGGGTAGCTATCCCACAGTTCCCGCAGTCTCCGCTGCCCACTGGAATTCTGGGTTGAGATCCCAATGCCAGATGGGGTTAAAACATTGTCGCGGATGGTTCTGGGTACATATCGTCAGGCCCCCGTTCCCTCCCTCCCTCCATGAAAGCAGCAGCAGACAATCGTTTTGCGCCTTTTTTCTTGAGTTACCTGTGCAGATGCCATACCACGGCAAGCATGGAGCCCGCTCAGGTAACTGTCACCCTATGTCTCCTGGGTCCTGGCAGACGTACTGCATTGCTACACAGCAACAGCAACCCCTTGCTTTGTGGCATCAGACAGTACAATAGGACTGGTAGCCATCATCGTCGTGTCCGAGGTGCTCCTGGCCACACATGGGTGCAGGGACTACATTAGAAGTGACTTGACCAGGTCATTCTCTTTAGTCCTGCAGTCAGTCCTATTGAACCATCTTATGGTGAGCAGGCAGGCGATATGGATTGCTAGCAGTCCTATTGTACCATCTTCTGCCGGGCAGCCATGAGATGTGGATGGCTAGCAGTCCTATTGTACAATCTTCTGCCGAGCAGCCATGAGATGTGGATGGCATGCAGTCCTTCTGCACCGTCTGCTGCCAGCCAAAGATGTAAAAGATAGATGGAGTGTATCAAAACAAGAAATAGACCAGATTTGTTTTGTACTCATTTGCTTCCCCCCCACCCCGTCTAGGGGACTCATTCCTCGAGGTCACACTGCAGTCACTCACAGAGAAGGTGCAGCGAGGTAAATCTAGCCATGTATCAATCAGAGGCCAGACCAACCTGCTTGTTCCAATAAGAACAATAACTTAGGTGCACCATTTCTTATTGGAACCCTCCGTGAAGTCCTGCCTGAAATACTCCTTGATGTAAAGCCACCCCCTTTGTTGATTTTAATTCCCTGTAAACCAACCGTGTAAGCCATGTCGTCAGTCGCCCCTCCCTCCATCAGAGCAACGGCAGACAATCATTCCGCGCCTTTTTTCTGTGCGGACGCCATACCAAGGCAAGCATGGAGGCCGCTCAGCTCACTTTGGCAATTAGGAGCACATCAAACATCACACGCATTATCCAGCAGTATATGCAGCACCAGAACCTGGCAGAGCGATACCGGGTGAGGAGGCGACGTCAGCGCGGTCACGTGAGTGATCAGGACATGGACACAGATTTCTCTGAAAGCATGGGCCCTGCCAATGCATGCATCATGGTCCTAATGGGGCAGGTTTATGCTGTGGAACGCCGATTCTTGGCTCAGGAAACAAGCACAGACTGGTGGGACCGCATAGTGTTGCAGGTCTGGGACGATTCCCAGTGGCTGTGAAACTTTCGCATGCGTAAGGGCACTTTCATGGAACTTTGTGACTTGCTTTCCCCTGCCCTGAAGCGCATGAATACCAAGATGAGAGTAGCCCTCACAGTTGAGAAGTGAGTGGCGATAGCCCTGTGGAAGCTTGCAACGCCAGACAGCTACCGGTCAGTTGGGAATCAATTTGGAGTGGGCAAATCTACTATGGGGGCTGCTGTGATGCAAGTAGCCCACGCAATCAAAGATTTCCTCCTTCCTTAGAGGTTTTTAAGGTCAGGCTTGACAAAGCCCTGGCTGGGATGATTTAACTGGGAATTGGTCCTGCTTTGAGCAGGGGGTTGGACTAGATGACCTACTGGGGTCCCTTCCAACCCTGATATTCTATGATTCTATGATTCTATGATCTGCTGATATCAAGGGTAGTGACCCTGGGAAATATGCAGGTCATAGCAGATGGCTTTGCTGCAATGGCATTCCCTAACTCTGGTGGGGCCATAGACGGAACCCATATCCCTATCTTGGCACCGGAGCATCAAGCCGACGAGTACATAAACTGCAATAGTGCTGCAAGCTCTGGTGGATCACAAGGGACGTTTCACCAACATCAACGTGGGATGGCCGGGAAAGGTACATGACGCTCGCATCTTCAGGAACTCTGGTCTGTTTCAAAAGCTGCAGGAAGGGACTTTAATTCCCTTGTTTAATTGTTTGAATGCCAGCAAACATACACTGCAATGCTTTGTTCTACAATGATTCCCGAGTACGTGTTACTGGCCTGGAGTGGTAAAGTGTCCTACCATGGAGGACGCAATAAGGCTGCCCTCCCCAGAAACCTTTCGCAAAGGCTTTGGGAGTACATCCAGGAGAGCCGCGAATGCCAGGGCAAATTAATCCTTTCACATGCTTGCTTTTAAACCATGTATAGTATCTTAAAAGGTACACTCACTGGAGGTCCCTTCTCCGCCTGCCGGGTCCAGGAGGCAGCCTTGGGTGGGTTCGGGGGGTACTGGCTCCAGGTCCAGGGTGAGAAACAGTTCCTGGCTGTCGGGAACACCAGTTTCTCCGCTTGCTTGCTGTGACTTATCTACAACCTCATCATCATCTTCTTCTTCTTCGTCCCCAAAACCTGCTTCCGTGTTGCCTCCATCTCCATTGAAGGAGTCAAACAACACAGCTGGGGTAGTGGTGGCTGAACCCCCTAAAATGGCATGCAGCTCATCATAGAAGTGGCATGTTTGGGGCTCTGACCCGAAGCGGCCGTTCGCCTCTCTGGTTTTCTGGTAGGCTTGCCTCAGCTCCTTAAGTTTCACGCGGCACTGCTTCGGGTCCCTGTTATGGCCTCTGTCCTTCATGCCCTGGGAGATTTTGACAAAGGTTTTGGCATTTCGAAAACTGGAACGGAGTTCTGATAGCACGGATTCCTCTCCCCATACAGCGATCAGATCCTGTACCTCCCGTTCAGTCCATGCTGGAGCTCTTTTGCGATTCTGGGACTCCATCATGGTCACCTCTGCTGATGAGCTCAGCAGGGTCACCTGCAGCTTGCCACGCTGGCCAAACAGGAAATGAGATTCAAAAGTTCGCGGTTCTTTTCCTGTCTACCTGGCCAGTGCATCTGAGTTGAGAGTGCTGTCCAGAGCGGTCACAATGGAGCACTCTGGGATAGCTCCCGGAGGCCAATACCGTCGAATTGTGTCCACAGTACCCCAAATTCGACCCGGCAAGGCCGATTTAAGCGCTAATCCACTTGTCAGGGGTGGAGTAAGGAAATTGATTTTAAGAGCCCTTTAAGTCGAAATGAAGGGCTTCATCGTGTGGACGGGTGCAGGTTTACATCAATTTAGCGCTGCTAAATTCGACCTAAAGTCCTAGTGTAGACCAGGGCTGAGAGGAGCAAGTTAAAGGGGATGGGGGGGGCGCAATGGAGTGGGGTTGGGGCTCAGGGCAGAGCCAGGGTCAAGCACTCACTAGGAAAAGCAAAAGCCCAGGCCTATGACCCACCCATTCTGCACAAGCCCTACAATATGGTCCATGCGTCTCTAGACTTTCCGTTTTCATCTCCTCATCACATATCCTCCGCTTCTGTGTGATGTCAGAAGAGTGTCTCCAAACAACAGTAAACCAGAACTGCAAATGATGAAATGCCCTTTCGATAGTGTGTGAAGATATTTGGAATGCTGTGATTATCTGTGTAGGTGCAGTTCAGCTCTCTTCACTTGGAATTTGTGATGAACTGACCGTATCCCTGTTCTACCTTTTGAGAGTGCAGTTAGTAAAAATAATATTGCGCTTATGAATGATACTTCTTCAGGGGAAGCCGATGGTTCTCACCTGGGAACCATGTGTCAGGATACTAGGGCAGGGCAGGGTAAACCCCTTTAAGGCCCTGCCAAAATGCTGGCTGCAGCCTGCTCTCTGGCCAGGAGGCCAGGTGTAGAAATACAGGTACTCAGCAGGGAGCCCAGCTGCAAGCCGTAAGGAGGGCTGGCTCAGAGGAACATGCTGAGCTAAGTAGTGACAGCTGGGCTGAGGCAGGAGAGGGCATAAAAGCCCTGGGCAAACCTCAGTGGGGGGCTAACCTGGGAGGAGACAGGAGGGTGGTATCACTGTCTCCTCACCAAAGAAGGAAGCCTTAAAAGCCAGGAGACCCTGGGGAGGGTCTATGGGGCACTAGCTGTTGTGGGATCTGGGAACTGCATAAACACTGTAAATAAAGACACTTGGGTGATCCAGCAAAAGAAGTCATGGAAGATTCTTTATTATACCAGCCTAAACACAGGGCACAGGCTCAAGAGGGAGAAACCCCCAAGAGTTGTACTCCTCTATCAGGGAAAGGACCTCTTCCAAGAGCCAGAGCACTGTTTCCAGTGAGATGCACATGGAAGGGTGACAGGAACCCAGCCAATATAGCCCAGATGACCCGAGTGCAGGTGTGTCTCACAGCCACATCACCTTCACAATCTGTATAAAGGTTATGCAATATGTGTGTTGCATCTCTGGGTTTTCTGTTTTCAAACCGATTCTGTTACTTACATCCTTCTCGGTGGAGAATGTCTAGTCAGAACAGTATCTCCAAATAATGGTAAGTCAGACTTAAAAATGAGACCCTTTTTTTTAAAATTGTGCAATAAAAGATGTGGACTACATGTATGCAGAGCTTGACTTATGTTTGAAGATTACTGCATATGAATGCAGTGATTCAAACCATAGCTAAGATGAATGCTCGTCAATGGCTCTAGCAGGGGAGAGTAGCTATAAGACAACAGTTGGGGAACATTGGCCTCCAATATCCAGAGCACAGACTTCTGAATGATGCACTGAGAAGGATCACAGGAACATCACCTAAAAGGGCAGTTCATTCAATATAGTCCTAATAGCCCAAGGGCCAATATGTGCTGTGGGCAGATCACCCTAAGCGGTTGGATAGGTTCTATTGCTTTAGTCAAGGGAAAGTCTGGGCTCTCCGGTTGTCATCCTAAGAAGTCCTATGATGCTGCAGAATTAGATAGAACCAGCTAAGATAATCTGTGATGTGGTGCTCACGCTTCTTTTCATATCCGTGATGTGTAATCTCTGAACACCAAGGCAATGTCCATCTACACGTTTCTTTTCCACCTCCTTCTATAAACCATCAATAAGCATTGTGTCCATGTCACTAGTTATCTTTTGGAGACTGTCCTGTAGACAGAAATGTTTTGAGAAACACAAATCTAGAGTGACTTGTCAATACAGTGATAAAGTTGTTGAGTTATTTAGTCCTGGGAAGCTTACCACACTCTGTCACCATGTCAGGTATGGAGTCTAATTTGTGGAATATTTATTCTATTTGGTGAAATGAAGAAGACACTGGATGGCCATGTAGGCCAAATGTGCTGATTTGTGGCATTGTTTAAAACTATTAGTGATGCGTCTGCAGAAGAACTGGGGTCCAGAAATTCACAATCAACATAGGTGGCAGATACAGTAAAAGTTTTACTGTGGTTGTGCATGTTTTGAATAAACTAGAAACCTGCTTTGTTTCCCGTGGTAAACCCATGGTTGGCCCTACTCTGTCTATGTTTGCAGATAGACAGGAACAAAGTCCGTTCCGAATGCTTGTAGCGTTAGTTAGAAATTGTAGTGAAATCAGTGAAAAGATAGGGGGAGGGAAAGGTTACCCAAGCAATCTAAGGGGCATTATATCCGTTACTGAAAATCCCCTGGGTAGACGCCTCATGAACAAGGTGCCTCTGTGGAGATACGATTAGAGTACAGTTCATTTTTCATCTGGAATTACATTTTCAAAAATAGGTGCCAGAGTTTCCCACAAGCAGGCAGCTGCACACCTAAGCGACCCTTACTGCAGACCTAAAATGCATTGGAAAATGTGGCCCTGCCTATGAAGTCTTTTTCTTCCCAAATGATGTAGGTCCTTCTAACTGTGCCAAATTTAGCTTCCCAAATATTGAAGGCAGTTCAGGGTAAGATGGACTAAACACCCCATTTGCAGATTGCCTCCCACTGTAGCTTCCCTCCTTGTAGCAGGGTGCTGGTGCAAAAGCACCTAATTAGCCCTGGCCCAGTCAGCTCCAATCAGGGGAAACAGATCGGGGCTGATGGAAAAGGCCTGATGCCAGACTGAGGATTGGCAACGCCTGCTGGCCTGACAAGCCAGGGGCTATAAAGGCTGGGAGGGAGGCAGGGGCCAGCCAGGGAGGGAACTGGAGGTCTCCTAGCTGAAGGCTGACCCTGCCTGTAAAGGAGGTGACTAATCCTGTAAAGCTTGTATATCGATGGACACTGGTGGTGGGACAACCTTAAGTAAATAACGACATGGGTGTTGCACAACCCTGAAGCCTCTCGGAGCCTTATTGGGGGCAGCAAGTGGGTCCCAGGAAGAGGGGCAGGTCGTGGACCCTGTTACACGTGGGGGCTTGTCTGGGATCCTTTGCCAGAGACACCGTTTGGCGACCCGGAGATGGAGGGAACTCTGCAGTGGCTCACAGAGCAACATGGGGAGATGCAGAAGACGCTGCAGGCCTTTCAGCATCCCACCGGCTGGAGCAGCAAGCTTTACTGGCTTGGCAGGCCGAGCAACAATGGGCTTGGCAGGACTTTATCAAAGAACAGGCCGTGGTGCACCAGCAGCTCCTGCAGAAACTGGTGCGTCCTGCGGGGGGAGATGGCACCTGGCCCCTGGGCCTCAGCCTCTGTAAGATGGCCTTGGCGAACGACCCAGACGCCTTTCTGGGTACCTTTGAGCAGGTGGCCCTGGGCGAGGGATAGGACAGGATAACCTTGGCCCTGCAGCTAGCCCCATATCTTGCTGGGGAGCCGCAAGCAGCGTATATGGCCCTGATGGATGCCCAGTCTAGACTATGGCATGGTGAAGGCAGCCATCTTGGACCGCCTGGGGCTTTTGTCGGAAAAATACCGGCAAAAGTTTCGGGCAGCCCGGTGGGCAGGGGGTGTGCGGCCCTGGGCCTTCGCCCAGAAATTGACAGACTGGGCGATGCGGTGGTTGAGGCCCGATGCCCAAACCGTGGGGCAGATCAAGGATCACCTGATCCATGAACAGTTTGTGCAGTGCCTCCCAGATAGCATGCGGGTCTGGGTGCAGCGACATCAGCCTGCCACCATAGAAGCCGCCGTCAAAAGGACGGAGGAATATGCAGAGGCAGACCTCCCCTCAAGGGAGCATTGGACCCTGTGAGACGC
Source organism: Lepidochelys olivacea (assembly GCF_965140295.1). NCBI lineage: Eukaryota > Metazoa > Chordata > Testudines > Cheloniidae > Lepidochelys > Lepidochelys olivacea. The sequence continues at coordinate 79,074,995 of NC_140421.1, read as the reverse complement.
AGAGGGAGGCAAGAAACCCTGTGAGCACCCTGCTGGGAAGCCGGTAGACAAGCGACGGGAGGAGCACAAGGGAACCCCTGGCCGCCCAGGGCAGCTTGTGTGCTGGTGCAGTGGACAGCCGGGGCACAAGAGCTGTGACTGCCCTGTGATGGACTGTGGGGCCGCTGAATTCTGTGGTTGGACCAAGGTTTAGGGGGGCGGAGAAAGAGGTGTGGAATAGCCACCATCCCCATGCGGGTGGGGGGAGAGCCCCAGAGGGGTCTAGTGGATACAGCCTCAGCCCGCTCCCTCATACAGCGGGGCTTGGTGAAGCTGCATTGGCTTATCCCTGGAGAAAGGATGCTGGTGGAATGCATCCACGGGGATGGGAAGTATTGTTCCGCGGCCCAGGTACCCCCGGAGGTGCAGGGAAGGTTTGCCTGGAAGCGGGTGGGGGTAATGGATCCTGGGGTTGGATTGGAACCCTGCCCCAAAAGGGAAAGAAGGCACAGGGAGGAGACTAACAGAGAAAGCAAGAGAGAAGGACCTGGAGGGAGGGGGCCAGGCCCCTGGGGGGTGGACCCTGAGAAAAGGGAGTCTCCACAACCTCAAGGGGGAAAGGATAAGAACCCTAGACAACACTGCCAGGATACAGACCCTAAGGAAGTGACTGATGAAGGAACAGAAGTCTCAGGACGGGACCACTGAGGGGAGGGAATCCCCATGATAGAGGAAGAGCAGCTGAAGAAAGTTCAGAGGGTAGGAACCCAAAAGGAGGAGGCTCAAGATCCAATAGGCAGAGGCCCTGAACCAGAGACACAGGGCAGCCTCTGGCCAGTTGGTGCCGATCTATCTCCCACACCAGGGAAGGAAAGAGAACATCCGGGGCGACCTGCCCAAGGTTGTGACTGGTGTGACAACCTCTGGGTGGAGGTGGACTTGTGGGGTGGCCCACCCCCTACCCAATGCACCTTTTGTGGGTGGGACATGCCAAAACCCCACAGGGTTAAGCCCAGGGACCACCCAGCTGGGCAGGGAGGCCATCCCTGGAGTAAAACCCCAGGCCGAGAAAAGCGGGGCCGAGTAAGATCAGGCCCAGTATCTGCTTAATGGGGGAGATATGTAGCAGGGTGCTGGTGCAAAAGCACCTAATTAGCCCTGGCCCAGTCAGCTCCAATCAGGGGAAACAGATCGGGGCTGATGGAAAAGGCCTGATGCCAGACTGAGGATTGGCAACGCCTGCTGACCTGAGAAGCCAAGGGCTATAAAGGCTGGGAGGGACGCAGGGGGCAGCCAGGGGGGGAACTAGAGGCCTCTTAGCTGAAGGCCAACGCTGCCTGTAAAGGAGATGACTAAACCTGTCAAGCTTGTAAATAGATGGACACTGGTGGAGGGACAACCTTAAGTAAATAAAGACACAGGTGTTTCACAACCCTGAAACCTCGCTGAGCCTTACTGGGGAGAGTGAGCAGGCCCCAGGAAGAGGTGGGGATTGTGAACCCTGTTACACTCCTCTTTGTAACAGCTCTGGAAGGATTTGAATTTCACAGATTACCTTCCTGGAGGACTTTGTCATCTCACTTAGTCATAAATTGTAGATACTTGTCTCAAGTCAAAAACAGTTCTGTAGGTACCTTGCTGTGATGTTCCATTTTTATTTCATTGTAACACTAGTAGAATGTGTCAACTCCAGTGTTGGAAAGCTGAATCAGTTAACCTCAGACCAGTCTCCTTCACAGGCATCAGATGGCTCCAGCATAAAAACAGGACAAAGCAATTTATTATCTACAGTTCAGAAATGCCCACCCTTATGGATACTCCTGGCCTAGGTCAAAGAAGCTCTCTGAAACCATCTTGGGCAAATTACAGAAAAACCAGAAGAAAAGGAACTGGAACAGCTGCAAAAAAGTGTGAAAAGCTACTTCCCATGGAAAAAAATATTTGAAAAATGAGGAAAGGAAGAATAAATAAAAGGAAGGATCCATTATTCTGCGCTGGACATAATTCAGAGCACAGAAGATAGTGAAGAAGAGAGAACTCAACCAAAACCTCAAAGTGAGTCTCTTCAAATGTCCCTGAGAAGACAATGGAAAGAGAGAGAGAGACAGGATGAACTCAAAATTGCAGGTTGCCATATGAGAATTGATGGACAAGGACAAAACCTTGACAATTCTCAAAATACAACTGAAGAAGATGAAATTCCTGCAGGTTCCAGGAGAATCCTCTTGAACTCTCAGAAAAGAATTTACCAGAATTGACCTTGACTGTATGGGTAAAAGTTTGTGGAATAATGAAACAAGTGGGGGAGAAATGCCTGGTCGACTTAAGCAACTTTCGTAATATTATCCAAGAAAAAACACTGGGTAACACCAGGTAGAACGAATCGCTGTATGTAGCCCTCCTGGGGAAGAAGGTTAGAACTTCAAGGAAGTGCCTTTGAGCAGGAGGCTGCAGCAAACCTGTCGTTTAGAAGAGAAATGGAAGGATCTGAGACCTGTTGGTGGACACAGCTATGCTGAGGAAAAAGGGAATTCTGGAGGCCTGAAATAAGATGCGTATTGCAAGGCTAATAAATGCCTGTTACTGAATGCTACACAGTTCTGTGCATTTATATTAAAGAACAAGAAATACAGCTTCTTTTGTGACTCCTGATCCACATCTGCACTCTCCTTCCCCCACCAGGCATGGCCACTGTCGGTATTCTAGTCCCTGAATCACCTAGGAAAGGAGGGGCTTGTTTATACAGACTTAGCCGTGGCAAGCTGGGCTGTAAATCTACCATGCAGTAGCCTGCTGTGTGGTAACTGGCTGTCTGGACCTTGCTACTGAGCACGAAAAATTCCGCATTGGACAGAAACCCTGTTGGTGGCCCAGACTCACTCTGCACTTCAGGCCTATGGGATTGGGGGGTGGGGGAGAAAGGGCTTTTTGTGAGTTTGGTTTTGATTTTTGAACAGTTGTGGCTGTGTTGTAGCTGGTTAGGGGGCTGGAACGACTGACAGGACACAGGTTAAATGGATGAACTCGGGGACACTGGTGAGGTGGCTGAAGGCAATGATACTGCTATGGGTTGGGTTCTACCTCCGTGAAACTGGGGAGGGGTGTAGCCTTTGCCCTTCATTTAAGCTAGTCGTAAGAAGCCATTGAGCGACTGCATGGAACCAGGGAGCTGGAACAACAGGGGTCTGCAGTCAGAACAGAGGCACATGGGAGGCCACTCAGGAATCTGAAGTAAGTGGGCAGAGGTACTTTTCCTGGGTACTGTTCCGGTAGATCTGGGGGGAAGAGTGAGAGAAAAGCAGGAGAAACACCACGAAAGGAGACAGAGAAAGCAGCGAGGAAGCACCAGACCCAGCCACCGAGACACTGGTAGCATGACCCTGAGGAAAAGTGAAGGGCGTGTCTACGCTGCGATTGGCAGCACGTGTAGCCATGGCTTGAGTAACAATAGCTGTGAAGCTATGGCAGCCCGGCCAGCTGCATGGGCTAGCCCTGCCCGACCATGACCCTGGGTGCACACCTGAGTGGCTGCCACCTCCTGTCTGCTGTGGTTTCATTGCTATTGTTATTCACGCCAGCAACATCAAAGCAAGTTTGGTTGCCTACACCTGCTGCGATTACACCTCCTGACTGCAGAAGAGACGAGCCCTAAGAGCTTTTGGGTCAAGGGCTGACTAATAGAAGCTTAGAATTGTGAGCAAAGAAACTGTCTCCTGTTGTTTGCGTCCTCTTGTGTTCTAGGAATTTAGGACTTTATTCACATTCTTCGTGAATAACCAGGATTGCATCAAAGAAATAGCTGACTCTATCATCCATTGCTCTTCCTAATGGAACCGCCTCAGGGCCCCAAAGGTTTGGTTAACTGCCCAGAGCCAGAAGAGGTAACAATGTTTTTTTTTTTTTTTTTTTGCATTTCCACAGTTTATTACATCATTCTGCCATCTCTCCCTTGGTTATCAGCTCCACTAATGTCACGTGACTATTTATACAGCAGATTCCTGTCAGCCAGAATCTGTTAGGAGCTCTCTAAAACTCATCTCCAGTGATGCTATGCTCCACGTGCATGGGTGACGCAGACAGTCCATGTCCACTCACCAGCCACCTGCAACAGAAAGAAATGGCTGTAAAGTGTATGATGCTAGCCCCTAGCATATGCTTAGTGTAACTATAAAATGATGGTGCCAAGGGCATGGGGCACAGGACCCTTGGCTAGAGAGGGAACTTTAGAGACAAAGGGGAAAATCCTTTTCAAAGGGTGTGGCCCAAATCTTCCCAGGCTGGATGCACAGAGGCAGGTGAACACTAGCAACTCACATGGACTTCACTGAGACTTACAGATGCCCCGCGGTGTTTCACTCTCAGAGACTAGTTCTTCTACCCTGCAGCACGCTGTCCAGCAACAGGGTTAGGAGTGTTCAACATGCCGTGATCTGTTTCGCTAACCCTCTCCTGGGCTGTGGTCCCAAGCTCAGATCCCACCGTGAGCAGTGTGGGATGAATGAAATGCAAACCGACCCCGTCCATCCCTGCCCTCACTACATTCCAAGGGGCAGCCTCTGCCTCTGGTACTTTGTTTACAAAGCATTTCCAAGCTGTAACGTCAGAGAAATGGCGCTGAAACAAATGCAAGTTTCAAATGAAAGCAACAACAGTGCCATGCGACAAACCCCTCAGCTACTGGGCCAAATTCTCTCAGTGTAGTTGCCCATTGCCATGACATGATGATCCACCTGTGTCTTCAGATTCCTCCTCACGGCATGCTCAGACCGTGACACTCCCAAGGAACTGGCTGGCTAATAATGGCCAGGTTGAAAGGTCACTGAGGACTGTGCAAAAACAGTCTCCCCAGGGGAGATTTGGTCACAACCAAAAAGCCAGCCCCAGCAGACTGTACTGCAATTGGCAATATCCCAGTCAAGAGAAGCTGTGGGAGAGCAGGGAACACACAGGGCAGAGGTGCACGGGGGAAGAAAGAGCTGAGCTGATTGGTTACCTTTGCTACAGGCTTGAGGAGTCTACAAACCCGGGGGCAGGCTGCGGAGGAGTCCATCAGTTACTACACTTAGAAAAAGAAAAAACCAGTTAGAAACATGGGTATATACCAAGAGCTCAGCTTTATTCCAGGAATAAATTCTTCTTCTTCCTGGTCAATAACTATTTGCCGTAGTGTATAGTCTTGTTCATAAACCTTTGACTGTTTCTCTGGTGTTTTAGGGACATCACGCCTGAGGGCACTATTAACCCGAGTTAGATTACAGTGGACGCTTTCATTCAGCTGGGCATTCTTGGGTTATAAAGGGCTCTGCTGAGTTCTCATGGAGGCCCAGGAGCCCAAGAACAACATTCCTGCTACTTGTTCCAAAAAGCAGTTGGGATCTTCCAGCTGGCGTTTCCACAGGGATAGTATACCAATCACCCTTTCCAGTGTCGGGGTTGTAGCTCTTGTGTGACACTCCCATTTGAGCAGCAGTCAGTGAGGGTTAGTTCCTATCGCAGAGTCTCTCCCATTGCCACAGTACTCTTGCTGTCACTTAAACTCAGTTTGCAAAGCAGTTTGCAAACTGTGCTGTAGTCAGAAACCAACGGTAAGTCAGACCTCAGGGCGTCTGCTGCTCTGGCCTCCTGTGAGCCCGCTTAGCCACCCCAAGGTGGCAGGAGGAAAGGGACTACAACAGCTCCTGGCGAGGCAGCTTGTTTACTTACGTGTGCATTGCAGGGAAGGTGCTAGTTGGGCCAGTCATGTGATGCACAGTGGATGGGAATCCTCCAGTCTGTCCCATGAGGCTGGATGACATCATGGGGGGCCACATGGAGTAGCCAACCGGGGGCGGCTGAGAAGGAATGGCCTGCACTCCTGGGGAAGGGTAATGGTGGTGATGATGCACCGCTGATGGCCTTGGTTTTTCTGCTTTCACAACAACTGGAGCAGCAAACTGGGGATCCTCAATTTAAAGGAAAATGGGTAATTTGTTAAATTTGTATCCATATGGCAGATGAGCACAATGGTCTGTTCCTCACCAACGCAGTGCCAGCTTGGAGCACTCTTGAAAAGAGCAGTCCCTTGTCCTGGGCCCAAGGCCCAGCTACACGGACTACAGTGCAACAACAACTGCATGGGTGGCTGGGTCCCATCGAGACAGCCGGGGTCTATCGACCCTGCAATTAGGCTCCACCTAACGAAGTGAGGAAAGAGCATCTTCGCGAGCAGGCTGGTTAACCTAGTGAGGAGGGCTTTAAACTAGGTTCACCGGGGAAAGGAGACCAAAGCCCTGAGGTAAGTGGGGAAGTGGGATACCGGGAAGAAGCACGAGCAGGAGCATGTGAGAGGGGAGGGCTCCTGCCTCATACGGAGAAAGCGGGACAATCAGCGAGTTATCTCAAGTGCCTATACACAAATGCAAGAAGCCTGGGAAACAAGCAGGGAGAAGTGGAAGTCCTGGCACAGTCAAGGAATTAGGATGTGATTGGAATAACAGAGACTTGGTGGGATAACTCACATGACTGGAGTACTGTCATGGATGGATATAAACTGTTCAGGAAGGACAGGTGGGCAGAAAAGGTGGGGGACTTGCACTGTATGTAAGGGAGCAGTATGACTGCTCAGAGCTCCGGTATGAAACTGCAAAAAAACCTGAGAGTCTCTGGATTAAGTTTAGAAGTGTGAGCACCACGGGCAATGCCATGGTGGGAGTCTGCTATAGACCACCGGACCAGGGGGATGAGGTGGACAAGGCTTTCTTCCGGCAACTCGCAGAAGCTACTAGGTCGCACGCCCTGGTTCTCATGGGAGACTTCAATCACCCTGATATCTGCTGGGAGAGCAATACAGCGGTGCACAGACAATCCAGGAAGTTTTTGGAAAATGTAGGGGACAATTTCCTGGTGCAAGTGCTGGAGGAACCAACTAGGGGCAGAGCTCTTCTTGACCTGCTGCTCACAAACTGGGAAGAATTAGTAGGGGAAGCAAAAGTGGATGGGAACCTGGGAGGCAGTGACCATGAGATGGTCAAGTTCAGGATCCTGACACAAGGAAGAAAGGAAAGCAGCAGAATACGGACCCTGGACTTCAGAAAAGCAGACTTTGACTCCCTCAGGGAACTGATGGGCAAGATCCCCTGGGAGAATAACATGAAGGGGAAAGAAGTCCAGGAGAGCTGGCTGTATTTTAAAGAATCCTTATTGAGGTTACAGGGGCAAACCATCCCGATGTGTAGAAAGAATAGTAAATATGGCAGGCGGCCAGCTTGGCTTAACAGTGAAATCCTTGCTGATCTTAAACACAAAAAAGAAGCTTACAAGAAGTGGAAGATTGGATAAATGACCAGGGATAAGGATAAAAATATTGCTCGGGCATGCAGGAGTGAAATCAGGAAGGCCAAATCCCACCTGGAGTTGCAGCTAGCAAGAGATATTAAGAGTAACAAGAAGGGTTTCTTCAGGTATGTTGGCAATAAGAAGAAAGCCAAGGAAAGTGTGGGCCCCTTACTGAATGAGGGAGGCAACCTAGTGACACAGGATGTGGAAAAAGCTAATGTACTCAATGCTTTTTTTGCCTCTGTCTTCACGAACAAGGTCAGCTCCCAGACTACCGCACTGGGCAGCACAGCATGGGGAGGAGGTGACCAACCCTCTGTGGAGAAAGAAGTGGTTTGGGACTATTTAGAAAAGCTGGACAAGCACAAGGCCATGGGGCCGGATGCACTGCATCCGAGAGTGCTAAAGGAGTTGGCAGATGTGATTGCAGAGCCATTGTCCATTATCTTTGAAAACTCATGGCGATCCGGAGAAGTCCTGGACGACTGCAAAAAGGCTAATGTAGTGCCCATCTTTAAAAAAGGGAAGAAGGAGGATCCTGGGAACTACAGGCCAGTCAGCCTCACCTCAGTCCCTGGAAAAATCATGGAGCAGGTCCTCAAGAAATCAATTCTGAAGCACTTAGACAAGAGGAAAGTGATCAGGAACAGTCAGCATGGATTCACCAAGGGCAAGTCATGCCTGACTGATCTAATTGCCTTCTATGATGAGATAACTGGTTCTGTGGATGAAGGGAAAGCAGTGGATGTGGTGTTCCTTGACTTTAGCAAAGCTTTTGACACTGTCTCCCACAGTATTCTTGCCAGCAAGTTAAAGAAGTATGAGCTGGATGAATGCACTATAAGATGGGTAGAAAATTGGCTAGATTATCGGGCTCAACAGGTAGTGATCAATGGCTCCATGTCTAGTTGGCAGCCAGTATCTAGCTGAGTGCCTCAAAGGTCGGTCCTGGGGCCGGTTTTGTTCAATATCTTCATTAATGATCTGGAAGATGGCGTGGATTGCACCCTCAGCAAGTTTGCAGACGACACTAAACTGGGAGGAGTGGTAGATATGCTGGAGGGTAGGGACAGGATACAGAGGGACCTAGACAAATTGGAGGATTGGGCCAAAAGAAATCTGATGAGGTTCAACAAGGACAAGTGCAGAGTCTTGCACTTAGGACGGAAGAATCCCATGCACTGCTACAGACTAGGGACTGAATGGCTAGGCAGCAGTTCTGCGGAAAAGGACCTAGGGGTTACAGTGGACGAGAAGCTGGATATGAGTCAGCAGTGTGCCCTTGTAGCCAAGAAGGCCAATGGCATTTTGGGATGTATAAGTAGCAGCATTGCCAGCAGATCGAGGGACGTGATCGTTCCCCTCTATTCGACATTGGTGAGGCCTCATCTGGAGTACTGTGTCCAGTTTTGGGCCCCACACTACAAGAAGGATGTGGAAAAATTGGAGAGAGTCAAATTGGAATTGACAGGCAATTGGAGGGCAACAAAAATGATTAGGGGACTGGAACACATGAGTTATGAGGAGAGGCTGAGGAAACTGGGATTGTTTAGTCTGCAGAAGAGAAGAACGAGGCGGGATTTGATAGCTGCTTTCAAGTACCTGAAAGGTGGTTCCAAAGAGGATGGATCTAGACTATTCTCAGTGGTAGCGGATGACAGGACAAGAAGTAATGGTCTCAAGTTGCAGTGGGGGAGGTTTAGATTGGATATTAGGAAAAACTTTTTCACTAGGAGGGTGGTGAAACACTGGAATGTGTAACCTAGGGAGGTGGTAGAATCTCCTTCCTTAGAAGTTTTAAGGTCAGGCTTGACAAAGCCCTGGCTGGGATGATTTAATTGGGGATCGATCCTGCTTTGAGCAGGGGGCTGGACTAGATGACCTCCTGAGGTCCCTTCCAACCCTGATATTCTATGATTAGACAACAGCGGCTGGCCCATGTCAGCTGACCTGGGTTAAGGAGCTCAGGCTACGGGGCTTTTTAACTGCACTGTAGACATTCGGGGTCAGGCTGGTGTCTGGGATCTACCCCCTTGTGGGGGTTCCAGAGCTTGTGCTCCAGCCTGCACTTGAACATGTAAACCCAATTCAACATCCCCACGAGCCCATGTCAGTGGCCACGGGCCAGCCACGGGTGTCTAACTGCAGTGCAGACCTACTCACACTCCGGCTCCACTCACACTTCCCCACCTCGGGAACGGCCGGGGCAAAGCAACTGGCCTTGCCATGGGACGTAAAGAACGAGAGGGCAGCTCTGCTTGTTCCTTGGCTCTTAGGTGCAGGCTTGTGAACCTTTACTCATCTCATTTCCCTTAGCCTGCAATTAGGCTGTTTGCTCTCCCCTCCTGCAGTGTCAGGCACCGCATTAAACAAGGCTCTGCCTTTCCGTTCAACGTGGACGAGACTATTCACCTGGGACGTTAAAGCCACCAAAACTGGAGTGAGGAGAGTACAAAGCAGGGCAGAAAGTGTGTCTGCGAGGCAGGCCGGGGATCCCTCTGGCGGGGCTGGGACGCTCGTCGTGCACTACTCTCCCTTTAAGACAGTGCTGCAGTGTCCTATGAGCACCCTGATTCTCCTCATGTGTGTCCCTATGAGCACAGGTGTTCCCGCCCTCCCCGGCCCCGCTCACACTGCCCACGGCTCGGGGGTGCGGTGCAAATGCCACTCCATCACAAACCTGGCTGAGAGCAGGCACAGCGGAGAAGATTCATGCTTCCCTTTGTGCAATACTCTGCCAGTTGGCAGTGGCTGCTGCAGAGTTTGTCCTGAAACAGGAGCCGACAGCTGCTCTTAAACACTGGAGTATGTCTGGTGTAGAGAAGTGGCCTGAACCGGTGCAGCAAATGCCAGCTCCGCCCACCACAGCCAAAGATGATCAGGTAGAGAAGGGTGTTGTGTTTCCTACCAGAGCCCTGGGAACGCTAGGGGGTTGGGTTGTGTAAGCCAGCTGTCGGAGCTGGAAATAGCACCCAGCGCAGGTTTTACGAGCCGGGTGACTGTTACAAGCTCAGATGTGTGGTGGGGATAGTCTTAACACAAGGGGGGCCCGAGAGCATCACACCTGAGTGAGGCCAGGAGCCAGACTACTTTCTGGTCTGTGCGCACAGAGAAAAGAAAAGGCCCTGGCATGCATGCAGGTGTGAAATGGGGAGGGAACCCCAGGGCATCTCAGCACAGCGTGAGGCATCCAGGGGAACTCCCAAATTAACTGCCCTTCCTGCTTAGATTGGAAACCCCTCCGGGCAGGGGCTGGGTAACATTTTCAAACACACCTCAGTGATTTAGGTTCCTGTGTAACATTTCAATCTTAGGTGCATTTTAGGCAAAAGGATTTAGGTACCTAACTTCACCACTGAGTTCAATGGGAGTTAGGTGTCTAGATACCTTTAATAATCTGGGCCTTAGGCACTTAGAGCCAGATTTGTAAAGGGATTTAGGTGCCTAAAGATGCAGAGAGGCACCTAGGGGGATTTTCAGATGAGCCTAGGAGCCTAACTCCCATTGACTTTCAATGAGACTGAGGCTCCTAAGTCACTTAGGACCAGAGTTTAAGGGTATAAAGGCACCTGACTCCTGTTGATTTCAGTGCGAGTTAGACAAATCTTTACAAATCTGGCCCTTAGGTGCTGTTGGAAATTCTTCTGTCTCTACACGTGTGGGTGTGCCCAGCTCTGAGTACGCAGGGCCCTGATCCTGACTGGGGTCTCTGGGCCCCACCATCACATCCATTCCAGCCCATCGCAAAGCACCAAGCCAGACTTTACCAATTACGGGTTCCATCAAAATAAAAGCTTTCAGGAAATGGAAGGCCCATAAAAATATACCCATGAATGTAAATGCAAGTGTGTCTGCCCCAGCCTACGGCAGAATCCCAGGTTCCCAGTCACTATGTGGGCATCTGGGAAGTGGGCTCTTCCCTGGATGACTGAATGTTTTCTTATGTGAAACATGCAGTTCAGCTACGCTCTTAGGGCTGGAGTGTGCCCAGCCCGCGGGAGTGCAGCAGCAGCCTGCACGTTACCAAACACAGCCTGGCCCCAGGCCTGTACGAGGCCAGCGCTGGGCAGAGAGCAGGTGAGGTTGTGGCAGAGCAGAGCTGGCCTGCTGTGGACAGGGGGGCATACCCTGTACGCCCTATCCAGAGGTCGCATAGCAGCTGAACCCCTCCATCACCCTAGGCAGAGTCAGGAGACGTGTGGGGGTTCAGCTCCAGAAGACGCCATCCAGCCTGAGCTCATCCCATAGACCAGCCAGTGTGTGCAGTGCCCTAGGACACGCATCCATGGGCAATGGGTTCTGAAGCCACATTCTGGCCCAAATATTCAGAACGCGCTCCCCAGGCCCTGCCCCGGCATGTGGAGATCAGCCCCCCCTCTCCTGCCCCAGCGTCTCTTTGTAGGGGTGAATGTTGTTACCTGCTGGGTGTGCTGCAGCGAGGGAGGCCCGGTCCCACTGGGCTGTGAGAATGCCATCGGTGGCAGAGCTTTCAGCATCATGTTCTGCATAATGATCTGGTGCATCTGAGCGTTCTGCATCAACATCATCTCCACCATGTCTGGGAACGGACAAATTCCAAGGGGAAAGGGACAGCATTGCCAGTGAGAGACAGAGGGCAAAGGGCATCTCAGTGGGTCAGATTCTTAGCAGAGCGCCCAGACAGCTCTGACTTAGGGAACGCAGCTGAAAGGAGATCTTGAAAGGGCCTTTCACACTTGGAGGAGGAGAATGTTAATAGACACCACTATCTCCTTGGCCAGTGACTGCCATTTATGGCCGATACCTAGGGCTGGATGAGAGTGTTCAGGCTCTTAGCCCAGCTTAGCTTTTCCCTGTCTCTGCAAAGAAGCCCTCACTACGCGTTTGTGACCCAAACTAAGGCAAGCCTCACTGGTTTGGGCTTGTCCAGACTCTCAAATGGAGATGGATTCAGAAGGGGCAGACCCTAGCTGACCAAAACCCTGCACATGCAGGTCCAAAGAGGCTCATCACAAGTCTTTGCGTAGGAACCAGTTTGTACGGCTTTACAGGCCAGAAAATCCCACAAGGTTCCCGTTCAAACACCTGGTTTGCCTATGGCTGAAACATGTCACCGACCCACATTCACAGTTCAGTGTCACTGGATTCCTGCCCATTTGAACCATGAGAGCATTCCCAACACGCAGGGTAACTGTGGGAGGTACAAGACTGATGCAGCCATGGGGACTGGGACAGTGTGCTCTGTTCTTTGTTTTTCCAGCTGAATTAGAGAGGTCAGTCTGAGAAACTCCCGGACAACAGCTTCTGCTGGGCTGGGCTGGGCTAGCCCCGCTGGCCACAGAGCACAACCACAGCCAACCAGGGCACAGGAGGATACTACATGCTTTCCACTGAGTGACCTATCCAAGGAAACCAGCCTCATGCCGCCAGCTGAAGCCTGCCCAGTTCTGGGGGAAGCCAGGTGGAGAAAATGTTTCACAAAAAGCTCCTTGTGGGCCGTTTGCAGGAACGAACGAGAGCCCAGCCGGCGTGGCTGGGTCCCAGACGCTGCTCAAACGTGAGCCGACGTTGTGGGGAATTCTGCTGGTTGAGGCAAACCATTCCTTGTGCTCCAGTGAGAGCCCACACAAACTGAAAGTGAAAGACGGTCTGCACCTCCTCCTCCCTGGAGCCCAAACCACTGCGCGACGCACAGCTGCAGTGCAGGCCTGTGTCTGGGACCTTCGTTTGCTGCCATGAAAATGATTGAGAGGCCTCAAAGATCACACAGGGAAAGCTGCTGAGGGACAAACTGTTAATCAGCTAGGGCTTCTATAATCAGAAAACATGACCAGAAATTTTAGGGAAAAAACTTCTTTTAAATGTTTGTTTAACATTTGTTCCCCAGCTTGAAGAGACATTAAACTGTCACCCTGAAATTTCTTTCCATGTGGCTTTAAAAATGCATCTAGAGTGCATATATCCACCTTGAGCCGATCACCCTGGTATCTTGGCACCAGAACCAATTCAACCACAACACAAAAACAATTAAAGTAACCAGGTTTTTCATTTAACTGGACACATTGAGCCAAATTCGTCCCTGGTGTAAATGCATCATCTTCAGGGAATAGAGGGACAAGATGGGTGAGGGAATAGCTTTGATTGGACCAACTGAGCCCCACAGAGCTCTGTTGGTCCAATCAAAGCTATTCCCTCACCCATCTTGTCTCTCTAATATCCTGGGACCGATATGGCTACAGGAACACTGCATTCAACTTCAGGGTGGTCAGACATAAATGTGGTCCATTTTGTTTTAGAAAATAAATTGATTCAAATAAACCAGAGACCTTATTAAATCCCCAAGCAATGGACTGTGGAGTTGCTCTCGGATTTTTTCATTTCCCTGCAGTACCAGGAAACCCCATTCAAAAATCTGAGTTGGGGAAAGAAGCCCAGATATTAGCTCCATGTGCTATTCCTGGACCTTGCTCACTTCTGTTTAGAAACACAAAACAAATTTGTTTATGTGCACGCAGGGTAGCACATTCAGCTGCCCCCTCTTGTTTCCAACGACAGACCATTCCTACACATTTTAAAATAAACGCTTATATTGTACTAAGGAGAATGGACAGTGGGTACAAAAACCCCATTTGCTCATTTTGGCATTATGAGTTGTTTGTAAAGTTTTAGCTGCAAACGTCCTTGTTAATATTTAACCAGTATCTTCCCTTGTGCTGTTCTACTTCCCCCAAACCCTCTCCACTGCTTAACCTGGTTTTTGCCTCTCTGTCTGTTGCAAGATAAAGTGCCCAGCAGCACTAAAGTTATTCTAAGTTCCCATGTCAGAGGGCCCAGATATTTGATTGGCAAGATCAGTAATTGCATTGACAGCCTGGTTGTGCTAGGTCACAAGGTAACTTGAGTGCTGTCTCATGTCACCACAGTGATACTTTCACTGCTCCGAGATCAGAGGGAGCTCAGGAAAGCAGGAGAATGACCCCCGCATGTTGGGGTGGCTGACGCTTACCTTCCTTAATGCTTCCAGAGCGGGGGGCTGGGAGGGGCTGTGGAGGTGGGATCTGTGTGATGAGAGGTGGCTGCTGAGGTAACTGTTGGATGATGGTTGCAGGTTGCTGAGGCATCTAGGAACAAGAGGAAAACAAGAGGAGTCAGGGTTGCCGTCTGCCTGCAATCCTGGGCTCTCTGGGCTACTGCGTTTCATTTTCTGATGCCCTGCATGCTTCACAGCTGAGCCACACATGATACCCGCAGATGTTCAGCTCAAAGATAAGGGTGTGACCCCATGCCCCATATTCGTCGCAGAGATATGCTTATGATAAGAATATGACACAACTAAGATACGTTTTATGCAAGATGGGTCAAGTGAAGTTGTAATCATGACTTTGTGAGTCACGACTGAGAATACCAAATTCAGGACAAACAGCTGAGAAATAGAGCAGACACCCCCCGCCCCCCTCCCCGCCCAAACTGGTGGTTATTCTCCCATAAGATATACCATACCAGCAACAAAACTAAATTCCTGTTTCACCACATTGGCTAACAAGAAGTCAGAACAGCGGTTTCCTTAGGCATTCCAGTCCTTGTATCACCACCAAAAACACTAGACTTTAAGATGAGCAGTTTTTTACAACCAATTTCATCAAATGAAAGGTTCTTCTGATCCCAAAGGATCAACTCAGATATATACAACTCAGATCTTACCCGATAATCATGCCATTGCCAATCCTTTAGTATCTAATATCTAAAGGTTTATTTATGGGCAGGTTGGGTACTGTACTTGTCTCTTATAACTAAGTGTGGTAGGATGACTGCCCTACACAGGTAGATGGAGGGTTAAAGCAGCCCCCAGGGAGGCTGTGCAAAACCCAACCAATGGGAGGAGGACTTGTAGAGAGCCAATCAGGAGAAGGTTTGTTGGAGCAGCCAATCGGAGCCAGGGAGGGCCATATAAAAAGGGCTGCTCAACAGCACAGAGTTAGTCTCTCACTGGAGTGTAAGGGAGAAGGACTGGCTACCTTAGAGGAGTACTTCAGAGCAGAGTTGGGGTCAGAGGAGCAATAGGTAGCTCCAGGCTGAGGCCCTGATACAAAGGGCTAGGAAGGTGCTAGGGCTATGGGGAAGTGGCCCATGGAAATAAGCAGTGGGAGTTGGAGGAGTGGCAGCACATGGCTGCTGGCTATAGGGTCCCTGGGTTGGGGCCTGGAGTAGTGGGCAGGTGTGGCCTGAGTCCCCCATCCCCCTCACTCGCCACAGCGAGGGTGGCCAGTATTTGGACTGCAGTTTACTCCTTGAGGTGAGGGGCTAGCCCAAAGGCTACAGTAGGCCATAGTGGCAAGTGGCTGGATTAGAGACAGCTGGTTCCCCCCAGAAGTGAGAGGAAAAAGTGGAGTGGGGCACAGCCCAGATGAGGATGCTGTGGTCCGGGGAATGATGTGGCTCTTAGAGGTGGAGCAGAAGTGATGGTGGTGAGACACCACTAGAGGAAGGTGCGCCGACAACCAAGAGCTAATTCCCAGCATGGCTAGCAGGAGGTGGTGAGTCATGCCCCCTCACACTAATGTTAAGATTTTTGTCACTGTTATTTCAGTAAAAGTCATGGACAGGTCACAGGCTTCTGTGATTTTTTTGTTGTTTACTGCCCCTGACCGGTCTGACTTTTATTAAAAATAATGGTGGGGTTGGCTGCTGGGGGGAGACTGGCAGCTCTGGGGCTCCTGCTGCTCTGGGCACAGGGCTAAACCTGAGGCAGAAAATGTCTCGGAAAGTCACAGAATCCATGACAAAATCTTGCCCTTACTTATAGCGTGTACTGTTGGGGGTATGCACTGGTTCTGACATGGGGAAGATCTTACTGTCTGCTGGATGATCCTTGGTGCTTCTGGTGCAGGAGCCAGAGGGGACGTCAGGTAAACAGGTACTGGCTCCGGCCGGTAGTTCTTTCTGGGGCCTCCTGCCAACACACAGGGCTGTGAAAATTCTTCCAAAAGGTGCTGCTCCTGAAAGATCAGTGACACAGGGGCGGGGGGAACAACTCTGTGCAGTAAAGGCAGGAAACATGAATATGTTCACAGGGCTCCACTTGGCCCTGATATAACTCTAGTAACTCCCCACCAGGGTTGAATTTGACCCACAGGGGCTCCACAGTCATAGGACATGACCGGCTAACTGGAAACATCCCAAAGCCTGGTCAGCCTCTGCACTGGCACAGCTATGGGGGCACGGAGTGCCCTTCGGGGCAAACGCAGCTTTCTCCTCTCTTCCCCCCCTCCCCCCCACAGCTTTTCTAGGGATACTCGGTTCCCTGGCTGCCTACAAGCCCCATAATACTCACATGGCCCCACGAGCAGCTGCCCAAACAACAAGTTCCCAAAGACCCTTAGGGGGTGATTTGTCTGTCTGGAGCATGCCCTGGGGCACGAGGGTTGGACCTGCTCCTGCAGCATTTCCCCCAGTATCCCAGGAATAAAAAAAGCACTCATGGATTTTTGCTTCCCTTTTACATTCTTCTCAAAGTTCAATCATGCAGTCCCTGAGCCTCCCAATACCAGCATAGTCTGGTAACTGCTATTGCAATTGCCATTATCCATGGGCGATGCACACTCCAGGATACTGTTTAACTACTGAAAGCCCCTGCAGCAGTCACCTCGTAGTACAGGGAAGATCTTACCCTAAGCTTCCGCAGGAGGTCTTTCCTTCGCCTCAGCGCATTCTGCAGTGCATCCTCCTGTCCATCGTTACTCCCTGAAAGAGGAATCTGATAGGCTCTGTTGCCTCCTTAAAGGATAACTAAGAGAAAGGGCTGTTCTAGCCAGGACTGGCTCTAGGCACCGGCAAAGCGAGCACGTGCTTGGAGCGGTACAATTCCAGGGGCGGCATTCCAGCCACCCTTTCTTCTTCTTTTTTTTTTTTCCCTTGGGCAGTTGCGCTCTTGAAGCTTGGGGTGGCAAAAAACCTAGAGCTGGCCTTGGTTCTAGCAGTTACCATAGTGGGTTAACTCTAGAAAATGTGATACTCTATTGTTATTACTTTTTTCCAGTCAAAAAAAATTATTTTCTGGTCACTTTCTTGACAATCCTGTCACAAGAATGAACGAGGATTTTATTGTACCAAGTACAGCAAAGACAATATCACCTCTCACTGGCAGATGGTTTCAGTAAGAAAAGAACAGACTGATGGGATGTTTCACTTATACACTGAATTCCTATATACAGGAGGTCCCCTTGGCCCTTACATCACCCCAATACATTTGTATCACTTGTGTCTGTTATCTGACATTCTTTGCACAAGTTTCACAGCAACCTGGGGAATATGGATGTTGGTTTCCAATTGCATCTGTTTGGCCAGCACAGCTTACTCCCTGGATTTAATAATCTGGCATCCTCTCTCCCCCATTTGATTCGCATTCTACAAACTGTGATCTGTGTTCTTCTCTGTACAGCTTTGCTGGTGCAAAGCAGGCCAACACTGACTTAGCAGGTGCGTGAAGGATTATTCCTGCTTAGGGGAATCCTTGGGCAGGGCAGAGCTATCATAGTGGCTCCTTTACACACACCCCTGTCATGACTGCTGGGGGTATGGCCTTGGTTACACTAAGCGCTGCTCAGAAATAGCTGAGGATCTGACCCTGTCTGCTCTTTTGTACAAATACAACTCAAATGGGGTGGGGGGAGAAATTCCACCAATCAAAAGGCTGCATAGTGCACTGTGCCCTTCCTCATCACCCACGGAAGCAATTGGTATTTCATTCCAGCACTGATTTCAAGATAGGTCGCTGCTGAGCGGAGAATGCTTTCCTCCCATTAAGGGCTGTGTCTTCACCCTGCCCCAGCTTCTGCTGGCCTGTGGAGCTGCAGGTGGAGTGGCTGTCTTAGTGTAAGTGGGAGAATAGGCCCGCTATTGTGGGGAACTTTCCTGGCTCATACGCTACCCCCGTGAAGTGGGCTAGCGAAAGGATCTGAGTCCTCGCTCCCACTTCCTTTACCCAGAGGCCTGCCTAACCTCAAGGACTCTCCTGTGGGGCAGAGTCCTCGTAACGCCAACAAGGCTGAGCCCAGGATACCTGGGGGGCTTGACCCCCAACCTTGTTGGGGTCACTTAGGGCAGAGGCCAGGGTGTCCCCACTCCAGAGTGCTCTCTCTACACTGGGTGCTTCCCTGGCCCACTGATCATCACATACAGTTCAAAGCAAATTCAACTTATTTAAACAGCAACCAATTTTTAAAAAAAGGAAAACATGGGAAAGGCTAACGGAAAACCCATCACTCTGCTCTGTGGCATGGGGATCCCACAGCTAGCCAGCTCTGGAATGTCCAGTTCACAGTCTGCTCCTCCCACGTCCCAGGCCTCCTGCCCAGGCCCTGGCTGTGCTGCAGGGATGCTGCAGGTCGGACACTTGCTCTGGCGGTGGCCACACACCCTCAGGCTCTAGGTGGCAGGACCCTTCTTCCCAGCATCAGCTCCTTCTGCCTGGGTTACGATCCCATCCCCCTCCAAGTCTGGCCTGCAAGGCCTCTGGGCTGGGGGTGTCTCCCTGTGCTGAGCCCACTGCCCAGGATCCCCCCCTCGCTCTCTCCAGCTGCTCCCTGCACCTGGCTCTGGACTGCTCCAGCTCTTGCTCCACTCTCCTCAGCACTGATGCTGCTGCTCTGCCTCCTGCTCCCTGGGCTGCTTCTCAGGCTCTGGTTGCTGCAGCTCTCCTCCCAGCACAGGTCTGCTCTCTGGGCTGCTTCTCTGCTTTTGTTATTGCAGCTCTGCTCCCCAGCTCAGATCGGGCTCCTGCTTTCTCCTTAGCTTGGCCCCACTCTGTGACACACACACAGAGGATGGGACCCCCCCGGCCTCCTTACTCCCTCATTAGCCTGCCCACCCTGTCAATCAGGCTGACCTAGCGAATTGGCCTCTCCCCATTGCCCAAGATGCCTAGACTGAGGGAAGGAAGTTCCAGGAGTTTGAGGCCACTTTCCTGTTCCACTGTTAATATTTCTATCACCATAACAAACATAGGGTGCTTTCTGACTGCCTCACTGGGTGTGGTGGGTGAGAGCAGAGATGCCTCTCCTAGATTTGAAGGCTGGAAGAGACCATTGACCTCCTGCATAGCCCAGGTCCAAGAACATCACTCAATGATTGCTGTATGAAACTATGATCTGAACTAGAGCAAATCTTTTATCTTACTTGTTGTGGAGAGGGGCGACTCAATATTCTCCAGGGTCTCGCGTTCATTTTCTAGTTTCTGTGGATAAAACCATTGTGAGAACAGATTAAAAGTCAGGGACTGAGGCTCACAAGAACATCCAGTCCTGCATAACTAACAAACACTTTTGGGACACAAGGAAATAAAAGGGGGTTGGAAAGAAGGGACATCTCTCACTTCCTGCTAGTCACACTTAGGCCTGGTCTACACTATGAGTTTGTCGGATTTAGCAGCCTTAAATCCGAATTAACCCTGCACCTGTCCACAGAACAAAGCCATTTTTTTGACATAAAGGGCTCTTAAAACCGATTTCTGTACTCCTCCCCAACGAGGGGATTAGCGCTGAAATCTACATCACCATTTCGAATTAGGGTTAGTGTGGACACAATTCGAAGGTATTGGCCTCCAGGAGCTATCCCACAGTGCACCATGGTGAGTGCTCTGGACAGCGCTCTGAATTCAGATGCACTGGCCAGGTGTACAGGAAAAGCGCCGGGAACTTTTGAATCTCGTTTCCTGTTTGGCCAGGCGAGCTCATCAGCACAGGTGATCATGCAGTCCCAGAATCGAAAGAGCTCCAGCATGGACCGAACGGGAAGTACTGGATCTGATCACTGTATGGGGAGAGGAATCCATGCTATCAGAACTATGTTCCAAAAGACGAAAAGCCAAAACATTTAAAAAAATCTCAGAGGCCATGAGGGACAGAGGTTACATCAGGGACACAACACAGTGCCGCGTGAAACTTAAGGAGCTCAGACACGCGTACCAGAAAACCAAAGAATCAAACGGACGCTCCGGGACAGAGCCCCAGACATGCCGCTTCTACGCTGAGCTGCATGCAATTCTAGGGGGGCCATCACCACTACCCCACGCCTGTCTGTGGACTCCGAGGATGGGATACTCTCCGCCATGGCTGAGGATTTTGCAGATGGGGAAGATGAGGAGGAGGAGGAGGACAAGCTTGGGGAGAGCACACAGCACACCATTCTCCCTGACAGCCAGGATTTTTTCATCATCCTGACTGAAATACCCTCCCAACCCAATGAAGCCAGAGAAGGGACCTCTGGTGAGTGTACCTTTTTAAATATAATACATGTTACAAAAGCAAGCGGTTTTTAATGATTAAGTAGCCCTGAGGACTTGGGATGCATTCGTGGCCAGTACAGCTACTGGAAAAGTCTGTTAACGTGTCTGGGGATGGAGTGGAAATCCTCCAGGGACATCTCCATGAAGCTCTCCTGGAGGTACTCTAAAAGCCTTTGCAGAAGGTTTCTGGGGAGAGCAGCCTTATTCCATCCTCCATGGTAGGTCACTTTACCACGCCGTGCTAGTAGCAAGTAATCCAGTATCATTGCGTGACAAAGCCTGGCAGCGTATGGTCCCGGTGTTTGCTGGCATTCAAGCAACATCCGTTCTTTATCTCTCTGTGTTATCCTCAGGAGAGTGATATCGTTCATGGTAACCTGGTTGAAATAGGGGAATTTGATTAAGGGGACATTCAGAGGTGGCCGTTCCTACTGGGCTGTTTGCCTGTGGCTGAAAAGAAATCTTCCCCGCAGTTAGCCACGTGGTGGTGGGGGAGCATTGGAGCTGAGCTGTTCGCGTTTGGCTAGCAGGGATCTTCCCTGATACCAGCTAGGCAGTGGGGGGGGAAGAGAAAAGCGATTATCCCAGAGAATTGGATGTGGGGAGGGGGTTAGTTTTGGTTTCTGCTGCTGCACGTTAACAGGAAAACTGCAGCAGTAAATGGCCAACTCAAATGGGCTTTGCTTGGTATGGGAAAGGAGGGGGCTGCTGTTATGAAGGTTTCAGAAGCTGAAAGACTATGGCTTACCATGGCCGCCTGCAAGCTGAATTCTGTTGCCCGGCCCTGCGTGTGTGATCTCTAACACCAAATCCGCAGGCACTCAATATAAGATGCAAAATGCGACCTTGTACCAAAAATCACATGTGCTATGTAATGTGAATAGTGTTGTTCACCATGAAAAAGTATAGCCATTGTTCTGTAAAATGTATCTTTTTAAATACTTCACTCCCTTTTTTTCCTCCAGCAGCTGCAAATGTTTCAAGCCTCCCGCCTCCATCCCAGAGGCTATCTCAGATAAGGTGGTGAAAAAAAACCGCATGCGCGATTAAATGTTCTCTGAGCTCATGCAGTCGTCCGGCAGTGACAGAGCTGTGTGGAGGGACACAATTGCAGAGTACAGGACTGTGGTGGATGAACGTGAGGAGAGGTGGCAGCAGGAAGATCAGAGGAGGCATGAGGAAACGCTGGGGATACTGCGGGATCAAACGGACATGCTCTGGCATCTGGTGGAGGTTCATGAACGGCAGCAGGATCACAGACTGCTGCTGCAGCCCCTGCTTAGCTGCCCTCTCTCCTCCCCAAGTTCCATAGCCTCCTCGCCCAGACGCCCAAGAACGCAGGGTGGGAGGCTCCAGGCACCCAACCACTCCACCCCAGTGGACATCCCAAGCAACAGAAGGCTGGCATTCAACAAATTTTAAAGTGGCCTTTTCCTTCCCTCCTCCCACACCCCACTGGGCTACCTTGTGAGTTATCTCCCTATTTTTATAATCAATTAATAAAGAATACATGTTTTTTAAACTATAGTGACTTTATTTCCTTTGTAAGCAAGCTGTAATCAAAGGCAGAAGGGCAGGTGGCTTACAGGAAATTAGAGTCAACTAAGGGGGGTTGGGTTTTCATCAAGGAGAAACAAACAGAAGTGTCACACAGTACCCTGGCCAGTCACGAAACTGGTTTTCAAAGCTTCTGTGATGCGCACTGCTTCCTGCTGTGCTCTTCTGATTGCCCTGGTGTCTGACTGCACGTATTCAGCAGCCAGGCGATTTGCATCAACCTCCCACTCTGCCATAAACGTCTCCCCCTTATTCTCACAGAGATTGTGGAGCACACAGCAAGCAGCAATAACAATGGGAATATTGGTTTCACTGAGACAGTAAACTGCGCCAGTGACCCTTTAAACATCCAAATGCACACACTACCACCATTCTGCACTTGCTCAGCCTATAATTGAACAGCTGCTGACTACTGTCCAGGGTGCCTGTATACGGCTTCATGAGCCAGGGCATTAAGGGGTAGGCTGGGTCCCCAATGATAACTATAGGCATTTCAACATCCCCAACAGTTATTTTCTGGTCTGGGAAGTAAATCCCTTCCTGCAGCCGTTTAAACAGACCAGAGTTCCTGAAGACGCAAGTGTCATGACCCTTTCCCAGCCATCCCACGTTGATGTTGGTGAAACGTCCCTTTTGATCCACCAGTGCTTGCAGCACCATTGAAAAGTACCCCTTGCGGTTTATGTACTGGCTGCCTTGGTGATCCGGTCCCAAGATAGGGATATGCATTCCCTCTATAGCCCCACCACAGTTAGGGAATCCCATTGCAGCAAAACCATCTAGTGTGACCTGCACATTTCCCAGAGTCACTACCTTCAATAGCAGCAGCTCAGTGATTGCATTGGCTACTTGCATCACAGCAACCCCCACAGTAGATTTGCCCACTCCAAATTGATTACCGACTGACCAGTAGCTGTCTGGCGTTGCAAGCTTCCACAGGGCTATTGCCACTCACTTCTCAAGTGTAAGGGCTGCTCTCATCTTGGTATTCTTGCGCCTCAGGGCAGGGGAAAGCAAGTCACAAAGTTCCATGAAAGTGCCCTTACGCATGTGAAAGTTTCGGAGCCACTGGGAATCATCCCAGACCTGCAACACTATGTGGTCCCACCACTCTGTGCTTGTTTCCCGGGTGCAGAATCGGCGTTCCACAGCATAAGCCTGCCCCATTAACACCATGATTTCCAAATTGCGGGGGAACGCAGTTTTAGAGAAAAGTGTGTTCATGTCCTCATCACCGCGCTGCCGTCACCTCCTCACCTGGTTTTTCAGGTGCTGGTTCTGCATACACTGCACGATAATGTGTGAGGTGTTTACAATGGTCATAACTGCTGTGGTGAGCTGAACGGGCTCCATGCTTGCTGTGCTATGGCATCTGCTCCTGCTCGGGCAATCCAGGGAAAAGGACGTGGAACGATTGTCTGCCGTTGCTCTGATGGAGGGAGGGGTGACTGATGCCTTGCCTTACAGGGAATTAAAATCAACAAAGGGGGTGGCTTTGCGAGAAACCGAATGGCCCCCTTAAGGACAGAACTCAAAACCTCAAGGATAGAACTCAAAACTGGGTTTAGTAGGCCGTTGATTTCACGGAGGGAGGGAGGAGAAAATGAATACAAAACAAATCTGGTCTATTTCTTGTTTTGATCCACTTCATCTATCTTTATACATCTTGCTGGCAGCAGACTGCAGTACGACCACTAGCCATCGTCATCTCCTGGGTGCTCGGCAGAAGACGGTGCAGTATGACTGCCTGCCATCGTCTTCTGCTGACTGCAGATTAAAAGACAGAGCACTGCCGGTAGGTCTGAATCTCCATGAAACTTAAAAGGGAAATGACCTGGCTGAGTCACTCCCATGTTTGCCCAGGCACTCCGACCTCATTGAGGTCGGTTAAAAGAGCACCCAGGACTACGTCGACGACCGCTACCAGTCATACTGCACTGTCTGCTGCTAAAAGGCAATAAACTGCTGCTGTGTAGCAATGCAGTACCACGTCCGACAGCACCCAGGAGACCTACATTGACGGTGAGCTGAGCGGGCTCCATGCTTACTGTGATATGGCGTCTGCACAGGTAACTCAAGAAAAAAGGTGCAAAACAATTGTCTGCCCGTGCTTTCACGGAGGGGGGAAGGGGGGCCTGACGATATGTACCCAGAACCACCCGCGACAATGTTTTAGCCCCATCAGGCACTGGGATTTCTACACAGAATTCAAATGGGCGGCGGAGACTGCAGGAACTGTGGGATAACTACCCACAGTGCAATGCTCAGGAAGTCGATGGTTGCCTCGGTACTGTGGACACACTCCACTGACTACATGCACTTAGAGCATTTGTGTGGGAGAACACACAATCAACTGTATAAAAACACTTTCTACAAAACTGACTTCTATAAATTTGACCTAATTTCATAGTGTAGACAAGGCCTTATTGTGCATCTGCAACAGAAAAAGGAATCCCATACAGAGCTACCAGTCCACATCCTTGGCTGTGGCTGGGAACTCCCGGGCTAGGGTTGGAGGTTTGGGGGTGGGGGTTGCCTTGGTGATTTGCCTGGTATGCAGCAGTCCCATAGTGACAAGTTAGGGTACTTTGAAGACAGTTTGGACGTGTACCTGCTGATAACATGGGGAGCTGGCATCTCTGCTTGCCCCCTTTGCACCGCACCCCCCTCTTTTGGCAAAAGTGGGCATTTGTCCTGTTGGCAAGAGCAAACTGATGAAGTCAGCAAGAGCAAATGGGACAAATGCCTCCTTTTGGAAAAGAAGAAGAAAAAGAAAAAAAAAGTTGGGACCGCCAGGACAGGGTTTAAAAAAGGGACTGCCCTGGCCAAAACAGGACATATGGCCACCCTACCCCTTTCCCTTTAGTTGTGGCCTGAGGTGAGCTCTCCAGTCTTCCTGAGAGTCCTCCAACATACACAGGGAAGGGAAAACTTGACCAGCCTTTATACCCCTAGGCTAAAAAACAAGAAGAACGTCGGCATGTACACACACCCACCCCACATAAAGAAAAAAAAATGATTGATGCCATTTTTAAAGATTACAAAAAGCAAGAGAGTGCACAGGTAAAACAAGTACCCCTTTAATACACAAACATGGGGGCAGCTTGGAATGATTAAAAGTGCAGGTACTTTCCTCCTGGCATATCTTGAGGTAAAATATAATCACAGTTTAAAAAAAAAAAGTCTAAACCCCCCACCTAGACCTAGGACAATACCTAGGTCTTTGTTGAATCTTCTTTGCCTAAGGCAGAAGAAGCAAAGGCCCTGGATCTGTGAGGTGCAACAGAAAAATTAAACCAAAACTGATCAAGACCTGAATCTCATCAAAAAACGTAAGGGGCCCACACTTTCCTTGGCTTTCTTCTTGTTGCCAACATACCTGAAGAAACCCTTCTTGTTACTCTTAACATCTCTTGCTAGCTGCAGCTCCAGGTGTGATTTGGCCCTCCTGATTTCATTCCTACATGCCCGAGCAATACTTTTATACTCTTCCCTGGTCATCTGTCCAATCTTCCACTTCTTGTAAGCTTCTTTTTTATGTTTAAGATCCACAAGGATTTCACTGTTAAGCCAAGCTGGTCTCCTACCATATTTACTATTCCTTCGACACATTGAGATGGTTTGTCCCGGTAACCTCAATAGGGATTCCTTGAAATACAGCCAGCTCTCCTGGACTCCTTTCCCCCTCATGTTATTCCCCCAGGGGATCCTACCCATCAGTTCCCTGAGGGAGTTGAAGTCTGCTTTCCTGAAGTCCAGGGTCCGTATTCTGCTACTTACCTTTCTTCCCTGTGTCAGGATCCTGAACTTGACCAACTCATGGTCACTGCCTCCCAGATTCCCATCCACTTTTGCTTCCCCTACTAATTCTTCCCGGTTTGTGAGCAGCAGGTCAAAAAAAGCTCCCCCCCTAGTTGGCTCCTCCAGTACTTGCACCAGGAAATTGTCCCCTACATTTTCCAAAAACTTCCTGGATTGTCTGTGCACCGCTGTATTGCTCTCCCAGCAGATATCAGGATGATTAAAGTTGCCCATGAGAACCAGGGCGTGCGATCTAGTAGCTTCTGCGAGTTGCCGGAAGAAAGCCTCATCCACCTCATCCCCCTGGTCCGGTGGTCTATAGCAGACTCCCACCACTACATCACTCTTGTTGCTCACACTTCTAAACTTAATCCAGAGGCACTCAGATTTTTCTGCAGTTTCATACCGGAGCTCTGAGCATTCATACTGCTCCCTTACATACAGTGCTACTCCCCCACCTTTTGTGCCCTGCCTGTCCTTCCTGAACAGTTTATAACCATCCATGACAGTACTCCAGTCATGTGAGTTATCCCACCAAGTCTCTGTTATTCCAATCACGTCATAATTCCTTGACATCACTAGGACCTCCAGTTCACCCTGCTTGTTTCCAAGGCTTTGTGCATTTGTATATAGGTACTTGAGATAACCTGCTTTGTGCATTTGTATATAGGCACTTGAGATAACAGTACTCCAGTTGATGCCTTATTGGTGCTGAGTAGAGTGGAAGATTTACTTCTTATGTCTTGCTTACAACACTCCTGCTAGTATATTCCAGAATGATGTTCCATTTTCTTGCAACAATATTACATTGTTGACTCATATTTAGTTTGTGATCCACTATAACCCCGAGATCCTTTTCTGCAGTACTCCTTCCTAAACACCCATTTCTCATTTTGTATTTGTGCAATTGATTATTCCTTCCAAAGTGTAATACTTTGCATTTGTCCTTATTGAACTTCATCCTATTTATTTCAGATAATTTCTTCAGTTTCTCAAGATAATTTTGAATTCTAATCTTGTCCTCCAAAGTGCTTGCAACTCCTCCCAGCTTGGTATCATCTGCAAATTTTATAACTCTACTGTCTATCCTATTATCCAAATCATTTATGAAGGTATTGGATAGAACCAGATGTAGAACAGCTATCTGTGGGATCTCACTTGATACTCCCTTCCAGTTCGACTGTGTGCCATTGATAACTATTCTCTGAGCACTGTTTTCCGACAAGTTGCACATCCATGTTATAGTAGGATTGTCTAAGGCTATATTGCCCCAGTTGGCTTACGAGAGGGTCATGTGAGACAATATCAAAAGCTTTATTGAAGTAGAAATAACTCACATCTACTGCTTCCCCCATCAATAAGGCTTGTTACCCTGTCAAGGGAGGCTATTAGGTTAGTTTGACACAATTTTCTTGACAAATACACATCTTAGGGACCACATGGGTCTCCAACCCTGATCCCCAAGGCTCATAAGAGCAAGGCAGTCCCAATCTGCCACCTAGTGATATGAATAGCAGCTGAACTCTAGTAGAGGACCCCAGTCCTGAGATCTGATTGGTGAAACCATGCAGATCCTGATTAGTCCCCAGCCTATATTTAACCCAAGACCAGGAACAGGAAGTTGGCCATACAACTGTGTTCTCCCTGCTTCGGACTGCTTTCCCTGTGATTCCTGCTCTTTGTGCCTGCTGTTGATCAACTGGTAACCTGACCCTACCTGCCTTCTGACACCTGACTCTTGGTTTGCCTTCTGGCCTGTCTCAGACTCTAACCTCCTGGTATTGGACTTGGCCTAACTCCTGATTCCCGCTCTGACCACTCAGTCGATTGCCTATGTCCTGGTTGTGACACCATGTTGACTGTTACTTATTATCTTCTAGGTGCTTATAAATTGATTGACTATTTGTTCCATTATCTTTCTGGCTATTGAAATTAAGCTGATTAATCTAATCTGCCTAGGTTATCCTTGTTACCCTTTTTATAGATAGGTACTATATTTGCCTTTTTCCAGTCCTCTGGGATCTCTCCTATCCTCCATGAGTTCTCAAAGATAATTGCTAATGGCTCAGAAATCTCTTCAGCCAGTTCCTTAAGTATTCTAGGTTGTATTTTTTTCCACCTAGACTTGCTTCCCATAGGATCTTAAACCTAACAATTCTCTGACTTGGCTAAAGCCTGCCTTCTTGAAGTCCATGGTCTTTATTCTGCTGTTTTCCCTCCTACCATTAGAATCATGAACTCTATCACTTCATGATCACTTTCACCCAAACTGACTTCCACCTTCAAATTTTCAATTAGTTCCTCCTTATTTGTCAGAATCAAATCTAGAAAAGCCTTTCCCCTAGTCACTTTCTCCATCTTCTGTAATAAAAAGCTGCTCCAGGCATTCTAAGAACTGGTTGGATAATCTGTGCCCTGCTGTATTTTCCTAAAGATGTCCGGGTAGTCGAAGTCCCCCACCATCACCAAGTCCTGTGATTTGCATGATTTTTTGAGTTAATAACTATAATGATCATGGTTATAATTATTTGAAGTTTTACAAAGATACAAAAATATGAATGCTGCATTGTTATCTTACCTTCTCCAGGAGTTTGAGTTTCAGTTGGGTCATGTGATCTACCATTGAAGAGTCTGTCATTGTGGCAAATTTTCAGAGTAATAGGTAGGTAGATGTAGATTACACAGCTAAACTAGGGGACACAGCTTTTAATTGCAGTGCTTTTTGTCCTCAAGGATCTTCAAAGAAGCATTCCATAAAAAGTCTCCTCAATATGAGTGGGTGACAATAGAAGACAATATTTAAAAAAAATGTTCCCAGACTCAGATGAATGACTAAGGGCAACACAGATATTCCAAGCACACCTTTCTCTGCTATTTCTTATTGCAGTCCCTTGTGCTGGGGATAGGTCATGGTTGCTGCAATGTTGCTCAGCTTGAAATTGTCACTCCTTTCTTAATTGTTGCTAGCCTTTGCTTCAAAGCGTCACTAAGCCCAGCCCTATGCGTTGCTAGCGTGCTCTTATGACTAGCTCTGAGTACAGGCCGTGTAGCCTGGTTGCTAAGTTTGTAGTGCCTGTCTACAATCTAAACAACTTATCTCCAGGCTTACATGACTTGCATACAGTAAACTGAACTACCAGCACATCAAGTAGAGACAAAAGCCAAACTGAAACCACAGCCAGTTTTGTCCATAACATGAGGCCAGTGTCGGGGGACCAGATTGCATACATGAGTAAAGGTGGCAGTGGTGTTGTAGCTGTATCAGTCCCATGATATGAGAAAGATGAGGTGGGTGAAGCAATATCTTCTATTGGGCCAATTTCTGGTGATGAGAGAGACAAGTTTACACAGAGCTTGGGAGGAGAAGGTGGCTTAAAGCCACCTTCCCATCTCCCTAATACTGATCCTCCCTATAGTTGTTGGCATACGTTACAGCAGCCCAGGGGTGGGCCTACTCATGTAAGTAAAGTTAAGCATGTGCGTAAGTTGTTGCAGGATCAGGGTCTAAGTGAGGTTGGGATGATGATGTATGCTGTGTATACCAAGTCTGCTGCTCCAGGGGATGTTTGAGGGCCCATTCCAGGGCCCACAGATGGCATTCAGGGGCCCAATCCATGGTCCCCAAGGAGTGTTCAGGGGCTCATTTTGGTGACCCGAGATTATTCAGGGCCTGGCCCAGTGTCTGTAGGAGGTGTTCAGGGGCTCACTCAGGTTGCCCCAAGGGTCCATCCCAGCATCTCAAGGAGTGTTCAAGGGGTGTTGAAGGGTCACTCCTGCAGTTCCTTGTCTGTCCCTGGACCTACAGGCGGTTTACAGGAGTCTGTCCCAGTGTCTCCAACAGTAGACCCCAGTAGTTATTCTGGTGGTGGTTCAGGGGTTCCCAGCAGGTCATCAGCAGGACATGTCAAGACCCACAGGAGGTGTTCAGAGGCCCATCCTACCATTAACAAGGCAGGGAAGTCTCTACCATGATGTACCATTGTATGAAACTGTTGTCTCAATTTTGTCTGCATGATTCAGTGGCAGTGGGTTTGATTCTCCTTTTACAGCAGTGTAAATCAGGAATAACTTAATTCATAGTTTTTTTGTTTTTTTTTTTAAAGCCAGAAGGGACATCATCTAATCTAACCTCCTGTATAACACAGGCCATAGAATTTCAACCACTTACCGCTATATAAAGCCCAATAAGGTGACTAAAGCATAGCTTCCAGAAAGGCACCCAGTTCTGATTTGAAGTCTTGAAGAGAGAGAATCCACTATTTCCCTTGGCAGCTTTGGCAAGTGATTAATCACTCTCTGTTAAAAATTTGCACCTTATATCTAATTTGAATTTGTCTGGCTTTAGTTTCTAGCCCAGTGATGGGCAACCTGACGTCCCTGCAGCCCATCCCACTTCCCGCAGCTCCCATTGGCTGGTAATGGCGAACCATGGCCACGGGGCGCAGTGGGCAGCTGGGTCTGCAGACAGTCAATGAAAAGAAACTGTCTCACGGCCTGCTAGCAGATTGCCCACCACTGTTCCACCCACTATGCCTTTCTCCGCTAGGTTCAAGAGCCCTTTAGTATCTGTATTCTCTCCCTGAGTAGGTACTTATACACTGTGATCAGCTCACCTTCTTTTTGATAAGCTAAACAGCTAAATGCTAAAAGTCTCTCAGTGTAAGGCAGTATATTTCCAGGTTTCAAATAATTTTTGTGGCTATTTTCTGTGCCATCTTTAATTTTTCAACATCCTTTTTAAAATGTGGACACCAAAATAAACACCAGTATCAGTCTTAACAATATTCTTTCTTCCTAGATATATGACCTTGTATTTGACTTAGAATCATAGAATCATAGAATATCAGGGTTGGAAGGGACCCCAGAAGGTCATCTAGTCCAACCCCCTGCTCAAAGCAGGACCAATTCCCAGTTAAATCATCCCAGCCAGGGCTTTGTCAAGCCTGACCTTAAAAACCTCTAAGGAAGGAGATTCTACCACCTCCCTAGGTAACGCATTCCAGTGTTTCACCACCCTCTTAGTGAAAAAGTTTTTCCTAATATCCAATCTAAACCTCCCCCACTGCAACTTGAGACCATTACTTCTCGTTCTGTCATCTGCTACCATTGAGAACAGTCTAGAGCCATCCTCTTTGGAACCCCCTTTCAGGTAGTTGAAAGCAGCTATCAAATCCCCCCTCATTCTTCTCTTCTGCAGGCTAAACAATCCCAGCTCCCTCAGCCTCTCCTCATAACTCATGTGTTCCAGTCCCCTAATCATTTTTGTTGCCCTTCGCTGGACTCTCTCCAATTTATCCACATCCTTCTTGAAGTGTGGGGCCCAAAACTGGACACAGTACTCCAGATGAGGCCTCACCAATGTCGAATAGAGGGGAACGATCACGTCCCTCGATCTGCTCGCTATGCCCCTACTTATACATCCCAAAATGCCATTGGCCTTCTTGGCAACAAGGGCACACTGCTGACTCATATCCAGCTTCTCGTCCACTGTCACCCCTAGGTCCTTTTCTGCAGAACTGCTGCCTAACCATTCGGTCCCTAGTCTGTAGCTGTGCATTGGGTTCTTCCGTCCTAAGTGCAGGACCCTGCACTTATCCTTATTGAACCTCATCAGATTCCTTTTGGCCCAATCTTCCAATTGGTCTAGGTCCTTCTGTATCCTATCCCTCCCCTCCAGCGTATCTACCACTCCTCCCAGTTTAGTATCATCCGCAAATTTGCTGAGAGTGCAATCCACACCATCCTCCAGATCATTTATGAAGATATTGAATAAAACCGGCCCCAGGACCGACCCTTGGGGCACTCCACTTGATACCGGCTGCCAACTAGACATGGAGCCATTGATCACTACCCGTTGAGCCCGACAATTTAGCCAGCTTTCTACCCACCTTATAGTGCATTCATCCAGCCCATACTTCCTTAACTTGCTGACAAGAATACTATGGGAGACCGTGTCAAAAGCTTTCATTAATACATTTTGTTGAAATGAGCTCAGCTTACCAAATGGTCTCAACTGCTCTGCATAATGGTTCTTATTTACCACTCAGACAATCTTAAAATTAGTGGATAACATAATCAGCAATGATTTTTATATTCTAGATCGTTGATAAAAATATTAAATAGCATTGGGTCTAGAACGGATTCTTCCAGAACCACATTACAAACACCCATGTTT
The DNA here is from genome assembly GCF_965140295.1 of Lepidochelys olivacea. Classification (NCBI taxonomy): domain Eukaryota; kingdom Metazoa; phylum Chordata; order Testudines; family Cheloniidae; genus Lepidochelys; species Lepidochelys olivacea. The sequence goes on along the minus strand of NC_140421.1, from coordinate 79,042,908 downwards.
GATAATGATTAAGGCTACATTTTAGTCACAAGTATCTTTAGTAAAAGTAATGGACAGGTCACAGGCAATAAACAAAAATTCATGGCCAGTGACCTGTCCATGACTTGTACTATACACCCCTGACTAAATCTTGGGGGTGCGGTGGGGCATGGCCCTGGAGGGCACCACGGGGGTACGGTGGGGCTGGCAGGCTCCCTACCTGGTTCTGCGCCTGCCCAGAAGCAGTGATATTCCCCCTTCCTCAGCTCCTACGCGGAGGCGTGACCAGGCAGCTCTGCATGGTGCCTCTACCCCAAGTGCTGGCTCTACAGCTCCTGTTGGCCAGGAACTGCAGGTAAGCGCCACCCAGAGCCCTCACCCCTCCTGTGCCCCAGCCCTGAGCTCCCTCCCACACCCAAACTCCTGCTGCTGTTGGGGGTGGGGGGCACACTGTGATCCGAGACTGCCCCAGTAGCGGCCGGTGTGGCTGGCCAGGGGGCTGCCCGAGCTGCTCAAGCAGCCCCCGGGCTAGCTGCTGCAGAAGCCACAGAGGTCCTGGAAAGCCGTGACTTCCGTGACCTCTGTGACAAACTCACAGACTTAATTCCCCATTGACAACTACTTTTTTGAGATCTCCGTCACTTATTTATCAATTTTAACAAGTGCTTTATTGATGTTGTATAGTGCTAGATTTTTTTTTTAAATTACAGATGTAAACCAAGGATGGTAAGGGGAGGATCAACCACAGTTGTAGATAAAGAGCACCATTATTTTTAATAGAATTGTGCCTGCACACCCTGACATATCTCATGCTAGAAGCAGTATCTGAGTATGCTATTTTCTGAAGCCACACGTGGTTTTTCTATCCAAACTGGGAGCAAAAAGTTTTGCAGCCATGCACTAGGGTTACCTGGAGCCAGTGGTGAGCTGGAGCTGGTTCGTGTGAACCGATTGTTAAATTTTGAAGCCGGTTTAGAATTTTGAAGCCGGTTGTTAAAGGGGTGGGCAAACTCCGGCTCGTGGGCCACATGCGGCTCGTGGGACTGTCCTGTCCGTCCCGCCTGAGCTCTCAGCTGGGGAGGCTCCCCTGTGAATTTTTATTCACCCGGCAGCACCTTTGGTGACACTTCGGTGGTGGGTCCTTCACTTGCTCCGGGCCTTTGGCGGCGGGTCCTTCACTGCTGCTGAAGACCTGTAGCGACTGAAGGATGTGCTGCCAAAGTGCCGCTGAAGACCCGGAGCGACTGAAGGAACCGGTTCTTCAGCTTCTGGCATCTCATCACTGCCTGGAGCTGAGGCAAACCTCTTGTCCCAAGGACTGCAACTAACCAATGCCATATCATAGTTCGGATGTAGACGAACAGGACTGTAGAGCTGTGGAAGTCTTCTACCATGGAAACCTATAGTTGCTTGCAAATTGCAATGTCTTTAGGGCATTTGTAGCACACAGGGACTGTGTATCAACGTACTATTGGCTGGATATATCAGTATTCTAGGGGTGGGCAAACTACGGCCTGCGAGCCGCACCACACGGCTTGTCCCCACCCCAGCCAGGGTGCTGGGCCGGGGGCCGCACCACATGGCTCGACTCTGCCCTGGCTGGGGGGCGCACCACCCAGGTTGGCCCTGCTCCGGCTCCTATAAGCTCCAATGGGAGCTGCAGGGGCGGTGCCTGCAGATGGGGCAGTGTGCAGAGCCTCCTGGCCACACCTCCACATAGGAGCCAAAGAAGGGACATGCTGCTGCTGTTGCTGCTTCCGCTTCCGGGAACCACTTGAGGTAAGTGCCACTCAGAGCCTGCAACCTCTGAGCCTCTCCCCATGCCCCAGCCCCAGCCCTGATTCCACCTCCCGCTCTCTAAACCCCTCGATCCCAGCCCAGAGCACCTTCCTGCGCCCCAAACCTCTCATCTCCAGTCCTATGTCAGAGCTCGCACTCCCACATCAATTTTATTAGCATTCATGGCCTGCCATACAATTTCTAATCCCCAATGTGGCTGTCGGACCAAAAAGTTTGTCCTCCCCTGCAATATTCTCTCATACTCCTGAGTCCCAGTCCAGCACCCTATCCAGCACCCTCCACTGTAGGCTGATTTTTGCTGTGAACTTCACCATCCTATCACAGGAAAGTTACAAAAGTACCCTTATAACATTCTCGGCACTGCCAAAGAAGTTGATTTTACATTAGCAACCCCCCCCCCAAAAAAAACAAAATAAAAAACCCCTCTTGAGACCTGTTTATAAATTTATTATTATATTTTGTATTTTCTTTGCAGCAAATGCATTAATTACTACAGCTAAGGATTTCTTGCTGGTGGCTTGTCATATGGGGCAGTTGTTTAGGTGGTTGCTTGGACTCTCAAGCACATTAATATGTGATGTTGAATAGTTCATATGTCAACTCACAAAAGAGAGAATAGAAAAATAAATACACACCTCATACCATGCTTTTCTGAGGGGTAAACAACAGGCACTGCAATGTTTTCTCTTGGTTCATTCACAGATCACTGATAAAATAAATTCTAGCCACTGGAAACAATGGCCTAAAATTCTTCCAGATCCACCCAGCTGATCCCTTATGGCAAGGCAATCACAGAGGTGCAACAGAGCAGAATTTGGTGCTGTGTGCGTGTCCCTGTCTTTTCCTATATTCAATACACTAGCAATTTGCAGTTTGTTTTGACCTAGATCAAAACAGTACATAGGAAAGAAAGGAGATTACTGAATTATTAGGCTAGTACTCCCCACCCTAGGGTATTTGGTGACACTAAACACAATGAAGAGAATAGCAGGACCACTTTATTCCCATCCCTGCTTCTGCTGTTCTACCTAGCACAATATTCACAACTGTCTACCCTCATATGACAGGTTTCAGAGTAAAAGCCGTGTTAGTCTGTATTCGCAAAAAGAAAAGGAGTACTTGTGGCACCTTAGAGACTAACCAATTTATTTGAGCATGAGCTTTCGTGAGCTACAGCTCACTTCATCGGATGCAGTAGCTCACGAAAGCTTATGCTCAAATAAATTGGTTAGTCTCTAAGGTGCCACAAGTACTCCTTTTCTTTTTACCCTCATATGAGGGTTCCCATTGACTTCAGTTAGATTACCCATATACCTAAGAGCTTTGCCAAATCTAGGTCATAGTACTATCTATACCGATATCTCTGTCTCTGTACACACAATGAATTCAACCTCCTTTAATGTTTATTAAATTAATATGCAAGCAAATCATGAAACCGTTATTGCTCCTCCACATTTCTGTGCCCTTAGCCATCAGCCCTCAGTTTCATGCAGAAAACACAGTAGAGGAATAACACTTCATGAGGAAGCAAAATAAAATAGAAGCAGCACGAATAGTAGAAGTACTATGACTAAAATAAAATAAACAAATGCATATGCTTCCTGCTTCATTTAATCAAAATGTAAATTTTCTCCCTGAGCTATTTCATAATGAAATTGAGCTCAAATTAGTTATGACTAGAGTTTGTATGTATATATCTTTATATTCTGATTTTTTTTAAAAAACAGGATGTTATGTCTACATTTATTATTTACTATTCCTAGCAGAGTAATGCCTAAAGGCCCCAACAGAAATCGCAACCCCATTGTGCTAGGTGCTGTACAAACCCATGAGAGTCGCTGCCACAAAGAGTACAGCCTAATGCCCTGATCATGCAGATATTTATGTCTATGCTTCATTTTATGTGCTGTGAATAGCCCATTAAAGTCAATGGGATTACCCACATTTTAAAAACTAAACACTTGCATAAATCTTGGCAAAAGTGGGATCTAAAGATTCTAAACTACATGTGGGAGGTTAAAGAGAGACAGAGAAAAGTGACTTGTCCAAGGTCACACAGCAGAGGAGTGGCAAAGCTGGGAAAAGAACAGAGGTCTTCTAGATACCAGATCTGTACTCTATGTACTACAGCAACACCTGATCTGGAAAAAACAAAAACAAAAAAACCCATCCCTGCAACAGTAAAAAATATATCAGTGATAGCAAAATGCTAAGCCTGTGTAATTGATGTGTGTTTTGAGAGAGCGAGGTGGGTGCCTGAAATTAGAATGAGCTGGGGGAGCAAAATTTTCTTTGCTTTAGATTGTAATAATATTTTCAATGCCTTCTGACTCTCCTCCCCCACAAGTCCCATCCTACCCGAGGACAGACACTGGGATTATTTAGTCTGCAGAAGACAAGAATGAGGGGGGATTTGATAGCTGCTTTCAACTACCTGAAAGGGGGTTCCAAAGAGGATGGATCTAGACTGTTCTCAGTAGTACCAGATGGCAGAACAAGAAGTAATGGTCTCAAGTTGCAGTAGGGGAGGTTTAGGTTGGATATTAGGAAAAACTTTTTTATTAGGAGGGAGGTGAAGCACTGGAATGGGTTATCTAGGGAGGTAGTGGAATCTCCTTCCTTAGAGGTTTTTAAGGTCAGGCTTGACAAAGCCCTGGCTGGGATGATTTAGTTGGGGATTGGTCCTGCTTTGAGCAGGGGGTTGGACTAGATTAGTGGTTCTCAAACTTTTGTACTGGTGACCCCTTTCACATAGCAAGCCTCTGAGTGCGACTCCCCCTTATAAATTAAAAGTGCTTTTAAATATATTTAACACCATTATAAATGGTGGAGGCAAAGCGGGGTTGGGGTGGAGACTGACAGCTTGTGACTCCCCTCCCCCATGTAATAACCTTGCAACCCCCTGAGGGGTCCTCACCCCCAGTTTGAGAATCCATGGACTAGATGACCTCCTGAGGTCCCTTCCAACCCTGATATTCTATACAGAGTGTGGTGCCTTCCAGCTAAGCTCTTTGGGGATTCTTACGTTTCTAACCTTTGTTTAAAGAACAGTTCTCAGTTGCTAGTTATAAGGTGCCTAAAACAGTGACTATCAAAAGGAAGGTGATCTCATCCCCACCACGTGCTGGGAAAGGGACAGAACAGCTGCATTTTAAAATTAACGATATGTCTGCACCACTACGGTAGCGGTAGCATTGGCCAGCACATGCCTCAGCAATGCTCCCTCGGAGCCTAGGCAAGGCTGATGGTGGTTGGTAGTGGGGGATGGGCTGGCTAGCCCCAGCCAGAAAGGGGGGGGGGGGCAGCTGGAGCAAGGTCGGGGAGCCAGGGCCTTGAGGGAGCAGGGGGACGAGAACAGGCAGCTCATAGCGCTAGGAGCGCTATCCCTGTGACATCCAAGCCCTGAGTGGGAGGACAGGGGATTGGGGGGTAGCATAATACTAGCAACCTCCTCCACATTCCGGGTGACCACCTGTCCCCTATTTTAAGGGCTGTACCTTGATCGTTTTAAATATTAAACTGAAGTTTATGATAATTGCATTGTACACTTGAGAGCAAAATCCATGACATGTTCCGGGAAAGGGTGTTCCCCTAAATTATCACTTAAAATACAGGGCCAGCCCCTATTATTATGTGAAAAGGAGTACTTGTGGCACCTTAGAGACTAACCAATTTATTTGAGCATAAGCTTTTCCACTTTATGCATCCGATGAAGTGAGCTGTAGCTCACGAAAGCTTATGCTCAAATAAATTGGTTAGTCTCTAAGGTGCCACAAGTCCTCCTTTTCTTTTTGCGAATACAGACTAACAGGGCTGCTACTCTGAAACCTGTTATTATGTGCTTGTCCTCTTATTTCCCTCCAACAACATTGGTGGGGGGGGGGGAGAAGCAGGGAAGGGGAGTTTCTATAGAGCTAGGAGCCCCTCCCTGTGGGGGGTCCCTAAAGCTAGGAGCCCCTCCCCTTGGGGCTGGGATGGGAGGGGGCACAGAGCTAGGAGCCCCTCCCTGGGGGGTAGGGCCAAAGGGGGGGGTCCCTAGAGCTAGGAGCCCCTCCCCTTGGGGCTGGGATGGGAGGGGGCACAGAGCTAGGAGCCCCTCCCTGGGGGGTAGGGCCAAAGGGGGGGTCCCTAGAGCTAGGAGCCCCTCCCCTTGGGGCTGGGATGGGAGGGGGCACAGAGCTAGGAGCCCCTCCCCGGGGGGGTAGGGCCAAAGGGGGGGTCCCTAGAGCTAGGAGCCCCTCCCCTTGGGGCTGGGATGGGAGGGGGCACAGAGCTAGGAGCCCCTCCCTGGGGGGGTAGGGCCAAAGGGGGGGTCCCTAGAGCTAGGAGCCCCTCCCCTTGGGGCTGGGATGGGAGGGGGCACAGAGCTAGGAGCCCCTCCCCTTGGGGCTGGGATGGGAGGGGGCACAGAGCTAGGAGCCCCTCCCCGGGGGGGTAGGGCCAAAGGGGGGTCCCTAGAGCTAGGAGCCCCTCCCCTTGGGGCTGGGATGGGAGGGGGCACAGAGCTAGGAGCCCCTCCCCGGGGGGGTAGGGCCAAAGGGGGGGTCCCTAGAGCTAGGAGCCCCTCCCCTTGGGGCTGGGATGGGAGGGGGCACAGAGCTAGGAGCCCCTCCCTGGGGGGGTAGGGCCAAAGGGGGGGTCCCTAGAGCTAGGAGCCCCTCCCCTTGGGGCTGGGATGGGAGGGGGCACAGAGCTAGGAGCCCCTCCCTGGGGGGGTAGGGCCAAAGGGGGGGTCCCTAGAGCTAGGAGCCCCTCCCCTTGGGGCTGGGATGGGAGGGGGCACAGAGCTAGGAGCCCCTCCCCGGGGGGGCAGGCCCTCAGGAGGCGGTCCATAGAGCTAGGGGGCAAGGTGGGGCCTGTGGGGGGGGTCCGCGCCCCCCCCCCCCGGGACGCACGCAGCCCCCACGGGCAGCGCAGCACTAGACGCTCTCCCTGCCCCGCCCCCACAGGGAGGAACCAGCGGGAAGCGCCTCACGCCCTGGGCCTGGGGGCGGAGACTCCCCCCCTCCCCCTCCCCCTCCCCCATCCCAGCTCCTGACTGGCCGGCTCGGTTTTCCCGGGGCTGAGGCCGCCCACTGGCGATTGGCTAGCTCCCCTGTGGGGGCGGGCCCTGGCCCCGCATCCTTTTGAACTGACCATCCAGGCAGCCGTAGCTCCGCGGTGGGGAGGAGCTTCTCCCTCCGCGCTTCCGTTGGCGGGGGCGGGAGCTGCAGAGGGAGGAGAACGCCGGCCCCTGCGGTCAATCCCAACCGTCCGTTCGTGCGACTGGGCACAGTGCCCCGCCCCCTGCCCCGCCCCCAGCCCCTCCCACTGCCCCCCAGCCCCGCCCACTGCCCTCCCCCCCCCGCAACCGCCCGGGCCCGGCCCAGACCCATGCCCCGCTGGCCGGTGGGTGGCCGCTGGGCGGAGTCGGCCGCGCGGCAGGAGCCCCTCGGGAGCGGCCAGGGCCCTCGCCGGGCCGAGCCCCACGCGGGGCGCCCTGCCTGGCCTGGGGCGGGGCGGGGGGCGGGGCCCCGGTCCCAGCGCGGCCCTTCCCTGAGCGTGGGCTCGGCGGGCGCCATTGTGAGCCCGCTGGGGCCGTGAGGCGCCTCGGAGCCCGTTCCCCTCCCGCAGCCGCCCGTCGGGAGCCTGCCCCGTTCGTCGGGCTCGCCCCCCGGCCCGGCCCCGGCCATGGACGCGGAGGAGAGGCGGAGGAAGCTGGAGGCCGGTAGAGCCAAGGTGATGATGGCGCTCCCCTTCCCCCTCTCCGGGGGGGCTGGGACTGCCGGGCTCCTTCCCCGCCCCGGGGGGCCGGCTGCCGGGCTCTTTTCCCGCGGGGGGGAGAGTGGGTCAAGGTGGGTCGATGAGCGGCTGGACTCCTGTCCCCCCCGCCCCCCAGGCTGGGGGGGCTCCTTTCCGGTGCTTCAGCCCCCCCCCCCCGGTGAGCTGTGGGGGGGGGGGAGTCCCCATGACAGCACCGCGGCGGGCTGAGACCCCCGGCTGGGGCTGTGCGTTGTTTAAGGTCGGTTCTGTGGCAGGGTCGCAGCCCTGACCTGAGGCTTCGCGCTCCAGGCCACCCGCCGGGGCCCTTAGCGGCGCGCGGTGAGGGTCTCCTATGGCCGGTCTCCTTAGTGTGCCCCCTGCTTCACAAACACACAAACCGGGCTGTTGCCCCGAGAAACCTGTAGTCAAGAGCCAGTCCTGCAATGAGCTCTGTGCAGAAATCTCCCTTGGTGGGGCGAAGTCCTGCACCACTGAAGTTTTGGGATCTAAGACACCAAAATCCGTGTAAGTGAAAATGTGGTGTTTGTTTATGGATTGATTGGCCCTGGATTCTGATGGCCCTTCAGTTTCCTATAAAGAGCAAACTGAGGATAAGTGGGTGAAAACGGAAGAGAGTATGCAGTGGATATTTTGTGAGTTGCACCAGTGTATAAATCAATTAATGTTGCGTGTGTGCACATCTTGCGTACGTACTTAAGTGCAACTACATCAAAATGGTTAATTTTATATATAGTCAGTGACAGTTCTCCTGAATTCCAGCTGGGAGTAGCTGAAATGCTTGTCTTGCTGAATGCCCTGCCTAATGCAGGGATATTGGGGAAACAATCTACCTTGGAAATCAATATAAAAGTTACACTCAAGGTTGGGAATTTTGTTACCAACGCCATCTGTTTTTTCATTTGGCTCACTTAAAAATTGCTGCTTTGTTTTAACATTTTAATCTTAAATGCAGGTTCTAAATGGCTTCAGTGTAAGAAAATAATGGTTTCAGAAGCTGTGTAACCAGAGAAGTGAGAGTCTTAATTTGGTGGCTTTGGAGGGTTCTCAGGGGTCAGGGGGATCAGAGTTCAGAATAGTGGTATGAACCCAAAATATGAGTTACATTTTCTGCTGCTTAAATAACTGATAAACTCTAGAGGCATGTCAGGGTCAGAGTAAGGATGATTCTTTTTTAATACTTACACTTCATTTACTTGGAAGTATATTGATACTTAAGATTATAATTATAGGTAGTGGGAAACAGATTTATTCTGTACTAAGAGTGGAATGAAAAAAACGTTTACTCATATGTACAAGGTTAGTATTGTTATGGTCAATGGAACCTCCCATGTGTTTAGAAACGTACAGCATCAGGGCCCGAGAATGTAAGCTTCTCACTGCAGTTACTGTTGTCTTTGTCTTGTACAGTGCTGAGCGCTTTGGTGATACCTAACAAACAAATAGCACTATTTGGAAAAAAAAAAAAAATCACATGTGCTTTACATTGATAAAACCTGATCATTTTCATAAATGTTGATATGACCAGTCACTATATCATTTATGTCCGAGGTTTCTTTTGTTTTTGTGGACTGTCTTTGGTCTCCAAGTAGAGAAATATGATGCTGAAATCAGTGATGAGCTGCCAAAATCTTAACCGGTTCCCTCCTCACCCCACTAGGGGGTCATGGCCCATCCCCCGGGACCCCTGCCCCATCCATCCCCCTCCCCTGTCCCCTGACTGTCCCCAGAACTGGGCAGGAGGGTCTCGTGGGCCACCGTAGTGGGTGCCCACTCTGGCTCCTAGGGGCGGGGTAGCGTAGCTAGTGGGGGAATAAGGGGAGCAGCCGCTCCCCCCACTGATCACATCAAAAGTGGCGCCTCAGGCACCGACTCCGTGGGTGCTCTGGGGCTGGAGAACCCCGGGGAAAATTTGATGGGTGCAGAGCACCCACTGGCAGCTCCCCGCTCTGCTCCTGGCCCCAGCTCACCTCTGCTCCACCTCCTCCCCTGAATGTGCCGCTTCGCTCTGCTTCTCCGCCCCCTGGGCTTCCCGCGAATCAGCTGTTCACGCAGGAAGCCTGGGAGGGCTGAGAAGCAAGCGGCGGCTTCTCACTCAGGCCCAGGGAGGCGGAGACGAGTTGGGGTGGGGAGCGGTTCCCCTGTGGTCCCCGGGTTACCTGCTGCAGCGCGGGCAGCCCTCCTTGTGCCCCCCCACCCCAGCTCACCTCCGCTCCACCTCCCTGGGCCTGAGCGCGAAGCCGCCGCTTGCTTCTCAGCCCTCCCAGGCTTCCTGCGTGAACAGCTGATTCGCGGGAAGCCGGTGGGGTGGAGAAGCAGAGCGGGGCGGCATGTTCAGTGGAGGAGGTGGAGGCGGAGCGGAGGTGAGCTGGGGCTGAAATGGGGTGGGGAGCTGCGGGTGGGTACTCTGCACCCACCAAATTTTCACCGTGGGTGCTCCAGCCCTGGAGCACCCATGGAGTTGGCACCTAAAGCGCCACATTTGGCTGGTTGTTAAATTTAGAAGCCCTTTTAGAAAGGGTTGTCCCTAGCGAACTGGTGTGAACCAGCTCCAGCTCACCACTGGTTGAAATGGTAACGGAAGCCACTGTGATCCAGCACATAGGACAGTAGACTGGGAATCTAGTTGTGAGTTGGCTATCCATCTGCTGCGTAACTTCAGACTGGTCTTAAGTTACCAAATCACACTACGTCAAATTTAGTATCAGTGGCTGTAGCTCTTTAGCCAGTGAGAATATGAAATGCTAATTTGAGAGTTCTTACTTGTATTTCAGAATCGGAGAGACATGGTGGGTGAGGTAATATATTTTATTGGACAAATGTCTGTTGGTGAAAGGACTAGCTTTCAAGCTACCCAGAGTTATTCTTTCAGAAGGAGGCATTTTGACAAAAGGAGTTTATATTTAATGACTTTTTTTTACCTCAGAGTAAAAATGATAGTCATCACACCTGAACAATTCCATCATATACATTGTGGGAAATAAAAGTAGATTCTTTTGAAGCACTGTGGATAAAATGTAGAAAAAAAATCACTTAAATATCAATTTTATCTTTTTACCACTACTTACATGTAGTTCTGACCTATGACTTGACCTAATGCTCTTGTATGTTTCTCTTGGCTGCATTATACAGGTCAAAGTAGTACACGATGTGTGAGCAGGATTTTGTTAAAACTTTCCTTGTATTAAGTCCCCTATTAGTACAGTATCTGGCTATAGTAAGAAAAATGTGGTATTCTAGTGTAAGAAACAAACTGTTCCCACCTGTTGGACAGCTGTCACTTTGCCATCTCCAAATCAGTGGGGGCTTATATTATATTTAAAGCTGCATGCTGCGCCAGTGTTGCATCTTAGGACTTGGCTACACTTGCGAGTTACAGCGCAGTAAAGGAGCCCCAGGCACACTAGCTCACCACCCGTCCACACTGGCAAGGCACTAAGAGCTCTCTGACTCCGTGGCTACAGCGCTGCTGGTACTCCACCTCGGCGAGTGGAATAACGTTTGCTGCGCCCCTGCTGGAGTGCCGTGGTGCCAGTGTGAACGAGGTATTGCGTTACTGCGCTCTGATCAGCCTCTGGAAACGTCCCATAATCCCCTTAAGTCAAGCAGCCACTCTTGTTTTTGAATTGCTGCAGGAATGCGGATATGCCTTTTGAAAGCTCTGTTTCTGACAGTTGGCTGCTTATCTGCTCCTAGACAAAGCAAGTCATTCCTGTGGAATGTTGTGTGAGAGAGAGGCGGGGGAGGGGGAAGAGGGGAGTCTGCTGCTCTCTGAACTTACAAGACAGCATGCTGACATGGTCTCAGCCCCACAAAACCCAATCTCTCTCTCCCCCCCCCCAACACTCTCCCTGTCACGCTCCGCTGCCTGCTCCCCCATTTGAAAAGCATGTTGCAATCACTTGCATGCTGGGATAGCTGCCCACAATGCACCGCTCCGAATGCTGCTGCAAGTGATGTGGTCATGCCAGTGCGCTTGAAGCTGTCAGTGTGGACAGACTGCAGCACTTTTCCTACTGCGCTCTCCGAAGGATGGTTAACTCACAGCGCTCTACATCTGCAAGTGTAGCCATGCCCTAAGAGTTCTTTAGTTCAATATTAAATGTTTAGCTTTTGTAGGCTAATTAGTTACATTACACTACATAAAAATTCAAAGGTAGGTAAAAATCAGAGCTACTGTTACACCTCTAATTACTCAGGTGAAATATTTTATTTAATATTTGTCACCCTTCCGCTGTCTTAGCACTCTCATTCTGAGGAAGCTTAATATCCTGATGTTGCCTGTTCTGAACCTAAAAGAAACATTAACTAGGTTTCTGGAAGCAGTTCTGTGGATCAAATGTGGGGCTTAATCCTGAAAGTTCTGTGTGAAAAGACCACTGTAGAATCCCATTAACATCAATGGGACTCTGCATGGGAGTCTGACAAGGTGGAACAACTTGTATGGTTCAAACCATGGTTAGAAGAAGAGCAATACTGCCAACCCTGAACATTCAAAAATGTTGAGTCAGCCCTCCCTGCCTTTCCTGAAGTCATGAGATTGGTTTAAAAATTGTGAGATTTAAAAAATAAATTTCTGTGTTATTTATTTGCCTTCTGGTGTTCGTGCCTTTTAGGGTTCATATTTTCAAACTTTTCTCTGCGTCCATGTGGGGTAGAAACTTAAAAAAAAAAAAAAAAAAGTGAGAGAGATGAGGTTCTCACATAGTCACATTACACCAGCCGCTGGCATGTCATGGAAAATGCCAACTATTATGAGATTTGCAATAAAATTATGTGACAAGTTACTCTACTCCCTGTAGATGTAAAAAGGACCAGAAGTATTCCATTATGTTTTTTGGTTGTCATCTTGTGGATTTCCAATTTACTATAGAATGAGGTGAGGAAAAAATCTACTTTGCATCAACTAATGCCAGTATCAGAGAAAGTGATTTTAAAATACCGACAGTAAGGAATGTCAATACAGTACTTGTGAAATATCCTCCTTTTTATCAGGCCTTTATGCTTGTTTTTATAAACATATCTTGGGCAGCTTATCTGTATCTAGCCATCGCCACCATAGATCCTAAAAATTCTCAAGAAAATATCCAAGGTACTGTGGTTATTAAATGGAAGTGAAATCAGAACCAAAGAAGGAATTGTCTGAGTTCAAGAGTAGTTGCACTTGATCCATCTATCCATCTCTTGTTGAGCAGTCTGAGAAACTAATATGGTGGGATTCATTCATAGCTGAATTATTAGGGCAGTGTAACTTACAAAGAAATTAAGAATATAACAAGAACAGACAAACTGGGTCAGACCAAAGATTCATCTAGCCCAGTATCCTGTCTGCTGACACTGGCCAATGCCAGGTGCCCCAGAGGGAATAAACAGAACAGGTAATCATCAAGTGATCCATTTCCTGTTGCTCATTCCCAGCTTCTGGCAAGCAAAGGCTAGGAATACCATCCCTGCCCATCCTGGCTAATAGCCATTGATGGACCTATCCTCCATGAATGTATCTAGTTCTTTTTTGAACCCTGTCATAGTCATGGCCTTCACAATATCCCCTGGCAAAGAGTTGCACAGGTTGACTGTGCGTTGTGTGAAAAAATAAAAACTTCCTTTTGTTTGCTTTAAACCTGCTGCCTATTAATTTCATTTGATGACCCATAGTTCTTGTGTTATGAGAAGGAGTAAATAACACTTCCTTATCTACTTTCTCCACACCAGTCGTGATTTCATAGACCTTTATCATATTCCCCCCATTAGTCATTCCTTTTCCAAGCTGAATAGTCCCAGTCTTATTAATCTCTCCTCATACGGAAGCCGTTCCATACCCCTAATAATCTTTGTTCCCCTTTTCTGAACCTTTTCCAATTTCAATATATCTTTTTTTGAGACGGGGTGACCACATTTGCACGCAGTATTCAAGGTGTGGGCGTACCATGGATTTATATGGAGGCCATATGATATTTTCAGTCTTATTATCTATCCCTTTCTTAATGATGCCCAACATTCTGTTCACTTTTTTGACTGCCGCTGCACATTGAGTGAATATTTTCAGAGAACTATCCACAATGACTCTAAGATCTTTCTTGAGTGGTAACAGCTAAGTTAGACCCCATTATTTTATATGTATAGTTGGGATTATATTTTCCAATGTGCATTACTTTGCATTTATCAACGTTGAATTTCATCTGCATTTTGTTGCCCAGACACCCAGTTTTGTGAGATACCTTGGTCACTCTTTGGAGTCAGCATTGGACTTAACTATCTTGAGTATTTTTGTATCATCTGCAAATTTTGCCATGTCTCTGAGTATGCCTTTTTCCAGATTATTTATGAATGTGTTGAACAGCACTGGTCCCAGTATGGACCCTTGGGGGACAGCACTGTTTACCTCTCTCCATTCTGAAAACTGACCATTTATTCATACTCTGTTTCCTATCTTTTAACCAGTTACCAATCCATGAGAGAACCTTCCCTCTTATCCCATGACAGCTTACTTTGCTTAAGAGCCACTGGTGAAGGACCTTGTCAAAGGCTTTCTGAAGATCTAAGTACATTATATCCACTGGATCACTCTTGTCCACATGCTTGTTGACCCCCCTCAAAGAATTCTAGTAGATTAGTGAGGCATGATTTTCCTTTACAAAAACCATGTTGACTCTTCTCCAACAAATTATGTTAATCTATGTGTCTGACAATTTTGTTCTTTATTATAGTTTCAACCAATTTGCCCTGTGCTGAAGTCAGGTTTACCAGCCTGTAATTGCCGGAATTACCTCTGAAATTAGGTTCCCTGTAAGCCACATGGCCGCGCAGGAGCCTATTTAGCACTGTGCAGGCACTCAGGGAACTCGCATGGGGCCAGGCCAGGGGTGCCCCTCCCCCAGCCTCAACCTAGCCCGGCCCTGCTGGGGCACCCAGCCTTGCCGCGGTCCAGACCTGCGGTGGCCGGGGTTCCCAGCCCTGCTGTGGCTGGGGTGGGGTGGCACGGCCACGGAGCTGCTGTGGTGTGGAGTGGCGCCTCCCCCCACAGCCCAGGTGCTGTTGTGAAGAGAAAGAGCTGGGGGGAGTCCTTTCTGCCCGCTGTAGCCCCGGAGTACTCTCCTGCACTGCAAACTCCTCATCCCTGGCCCCACCCCAGAGCCCGCACCCCCAGATGGAGCCCTCACACCTCTGCCCCCCAACCTTCTGCCCCTGCCCTGAGTCCCCCATCCCTGCACCCCCAGCTGGAGCCCTCACCCCCTTCACTGAACCCTCTGCCCTGGCCCTGAGCCCCTCATCCCCGGCCCCTCCCCAGAGACCGCACTACCACTGCATGAATTTGTAGAGAGGTAGTGGAATCTCCATCCTTAGAGCTTTTTAAGGCCTGGCTTGACAAAGCCTTGGCTGGAATGATTTAATTGGTGTTGGTCCTGCTTTGAGCAGGGGATTGGACTAGATGACCTCTTGAGGTCTCTTCCAACCCTAATATTCTATGAAGGTAATGTGTCACGCATCTCCTCCATATTGGTGCATGTAACAAAATTGGTTCCGTACATGGGTGGGAAAAATTAGAACTCTGCTCTGGAGCCCTTTAAAAAAATTGGCATCACATTAGCTATCCTCCAGTCATTTGGTACAGAAGCTGATTGAAATGATAGGTTACAGACTACTGTTAATTGTTCGGCAGTTTCATATTTGAGTTTCTTCAGAACTCTTGGGTGAATACCATCTGGTCCTGGTGACTTATGACTGTTTAGTTTATCAATTTGGTCCAAAACCTCCTCTAAATGGCAACTCAATCTGGGACAGTTTCTCAGATTTGTCACCTAAAAAGAATGGCTCAGGATTGGGAATCTCCCTCATCCAGGGGCCCCACTGGTTGTTTAGCAGGCTTCCTGCTTCTGATGTACATTGTTTTGCTATTACCTTTTGAGTCTATGGCTAGCTGTTCTTCAGATTCTTTTTTGGCCTTCCTAATTATATTTTCACACTTCATTTGCCAGAGTTTATGCTCCTTTCTATTTTCCTCCCTAGGATTTAACTTTCACTTTTTAAAGGATGCCGTTTTGTGTCTCACTGCTTCTTTTACTTTGTTTAGCCATGCTTCCACTGTTTTGGTTCTCTTACTATGTTTTTTAATTTGGGGTAAACATTTAAGTTGAGCCTCTATTATGGTGTCTTTAAAAAGTTTCCACTCAGCTTGTAGGGAGTTCACTTTTGGTGCTGTAACCTTTTAATTTCTGTTTCACTAACTTCTTCATTTTTGTGTAGTCCCCCTTTCTGAAATGAAATGCTACATTGTGCTGCTGTGGTGTTTTCCCCGCCACAGGGATATTAATTTTAATATTATTATGGTTACTATTGCCAAGGGGTCCAGCTATTTTCACCTCTTAGACCAGAAGCTGTGTTCCACTTAGGACTAAATCAAGAATTGCCTCTCGTCTTGTGGGTTACAGGACTAGCTGCTCCAAGAAGCAGTCATTTAAGGTGTCAGGAAACTTTATCTCTTCATCCCGTCCTGAGGTGACATGTACCCAGTCAATATGGGGATAGTTGAAATCCCCCTTTTTTATTTTAATAGCCTCTCTCATCTCCCTGAGCATTTCCCAGTCAATATCGCCATCCTGGTCAGGTGGTCGGTAATATATCCCTACTTCTATATTCTTATTATTAGAGCATGGAATTACTGTTCATAGAGATTCTATGGTACAGTTTGGTTCATTTAACATTTTTACTTCATTTGATTCTATGCTTTCTTTCACATATAGTGCCACTCCCCCACCAGCATGACCTGTTCTGTCCTCTGATATATTTTGTACCCTTATGTTACTGTGTCCCATTGATTATCCTCATTCCACCAAGTTTCTGTGGTGCCTATTATATCAATATCCTTGTTTAATACGAAGCACTCAAGTTCACGCATCTTATTATTTAGACTCCTAGCATTGGTACATAAGCACTTTAAAAACTTGTCACCTTTTAGCTGACTGGCATTACATAATGTAATTGAATGTGACTTCTTATCATTTGACTGTTTCTCATCAGATCCTACCTGTATCATCTTCCATCCTCTTCCCATTAGTAGGACATAGAGAATCTCCATTAACAGATCCTCCCCTAAGGGATGTCTCTGTCCGAACCATGTGCTCCTCTGCACCTGTCGGCTCTCCGCCAGCCCTTAGTTTAAAAACTGCTCAACAACTTTTTAATTTAAAGTGCCAGCAATCTGGTTCCATTTTGGTTTAGGTGGAGCCCATCCTTCCTTTATAGGCTGCTCCTTTCCCAAAAGTTTCCCCAGTTCCTAATAAATCTAAACCCTTCCTCCCTACACCATCGTCTCATCCACACATTGAGACCCTGTGGTTCTGCCTGTTCAAATGTCTCTGCGCGTGGAACTGGAAGCATTTCAGAGAATGCTACCATGGAGGTCATGGACTTCAATCTCTTATCTAGCAGCCTAAATTTGACCTCTAGGACCTCTCTCCTATCCTTCCCTATGTCACTCGTACCTACATGTACCATGACCACCAGCTCTTCCACAGCACTTTGCATAAGTCTGTCTAGATGTCTCGAGAGATCCGCAATCTTCGCACCAGGCAGGCAAGGCACCATGCGGTTCTCCTGGTCATCGCAAACTTAGCTATCTATGTTTTTAATGATTGAATTGTCCATTACTAATACCAGTCTCTTCCTAATAAGTGGAGTTCCCTCCTCCGGAGAGGTATCCTCCGTGCGAGAGGATACCACAACATTATCTGGAAGGAGGGTACTAACTATGGGATCGTTTCCCTCTGCTCCAGTTGGATGTTCTCCTTCCCTGAGACTTTCATCCTCTGCAACAACACAGAGGCTGTCAGTCCGGGGGTGGGACCGTTCTACTGTGTATCGGAAAGTCTCAAGTATAGTACTTTCGTCACTGAAGACACCAATCAGTGTTCCGAAGCAAAAAGTCACAGAATTTGTAAAAAGTCTAGTCAACTTCCATTTTGTATTGGTAGACTCTGCTCAACCTCTAAATCTATTTTATGCAGGTCAGTACTGCTTGCTGCTTTTTAACTACAATTATATTTGTAGGCTATCTAAAGAGTCTTTCCTGAAGGTAACTCTTTTCATAGTCTTCACAGGATAGAATGGCTTTTCAGAGTGCAGAGCAGGCTCCTTTACCCAATTCATACAAAACTGGTTGTATTCCAAGTGTAAGTCTGGAAAGCTGTCTGTCCAGAAAAGTGAGGGGAGAGAGGCATGCAAAACTTCTTGGTCTCCTCTTCACTGCATGGTTAACTAGAGTTGCCTGCACTTGAGTTAACTCCTTTCACATAAAAGCAGCCACGCTGCAAAATAATACTTGAGCTGCACAGAGTGGTTGTTCTAGCAGCTGGTGAGTTGTGCTAACTTGATCTTTAGTATCTACCCTCTGATTGGCCAGCCAACTTGAATTAAAACCACCATCATGCTTGATTTCAAGGTTTTTGTGTGTGCATGGAACTTGAGTTAGCTTTGCAGTGAGGATAAGCACTCAAAGGTGCACATCAATGTGGTAAGGCTTGCAACCTCCAATCCCTAGTCTGCATGTAGACCTGAAATGATGGAAAAAGATAGGCTTTTTCCTCTCCACTTTGGGACAGGTGGCACTCAAGCTAAATCCCCAGCTCTGGGAAAGGAAGTATGCTGCCCATACCTAATGACCTCATTGGAGTCTATCTGTCCCCAATAGACACAGAGAGGCTCTCTGCAAAGTTTGTTTTCTGCATAGGAGGAGGGGGTGAAGTTGCAGTAGACAGGGATGGTTGCAGTGTCATTCCTACATATCCACAGAAGATGGTTGCAAAAAGTTCATGCAATGCCAGGCTATATTAGCTTCTCTGCATATACTCCCCACTTTTGCTCCACCTACATCCCACTCTAGAAAGAGGAGAGTACTAGGTAGGATTGAGCCATGCTACTGGGGAAAAGGAGTGAGCTTCCAGAGGGGTGCAGGGTTGTAGTTTCCTGCAGATCACAGGGGTTCTACTGGTGTTGGGGGGAGAGGACTCTGGGTAAAGATGAAATGCCATTGTCCTGACAGAATGATGGAAGGTTATCAATTCAAGGAAGTCTTGATGAGATGAGAAGCTGGATATGAGTCAGCAGTGTGCCCTTGTTGCCAAGAAGGCCAATGGCATTTTGGGATGTATAAGTAGGGGCATAGCGAGCAGATCGAGTGACGTGATCGTTCCCCTCTATTCGACATTGGTGAGGCCTCATCTGGAGTACTGTGTCCAGTTTTGGGCCCCACACTACAAGAAGGATGTGGATAAATTGGAGAGAGTCCAGCGAAGGGCAACAAAAATGATTAGGGGACTGGAACACATGAGTTATGAGGAGAGGCTGAGGGAGCTGGGATTGTTTAGCCTGCAGAAGAGAAGAATGAGGGGGGATTTGATAGCTGCTTCAACTACCTGAAAGGGGGTTCCAAAGAGGATGGCTCTAGACTGTTCTCAATGGTAGCAGATGACAGAACGAGGAGTAATGGTCTCAAGTTACAGTGGGGGAGGTTTAGGTTGGATATTAGGAAAAACTTCTTCACAAGGAGGGTGGTGAAACACTGGAATGCATTACCTAGGGAGGTGGTGGAATCTCCTTCCTTAGAAGTTTTTAAGGTCAGGCTTGACAAAGCCCTGGCTGGGATGATTTAATTGGGGATTGGTCCTGCTTTGAGCAGGGGGTTGGACTAGATGACCCCCTGAGGTCCCTTCCAACCCTGATATTCTATGATTCTATGATCTAGAGTAGGGGTGGTGGGCACACTATGGCCAACGGGCCATGACCGGCCTGTTGGACCTTTTAATCTGGCCCTCAACCTCCTGCTGGGGAGTGGGGTCAGGGGCTTGCCCTGCTTCATACTCCAGCCAGGGAGCGGGGTTGCAGGCTTTCCATGTGGCTCCCGGAAGTAGCGGCATGTGCCCCCTCTGGCTCCTATGTGTAGGGGCAGCCAGGGGGCTCGGCATGCAGCACCCACCCCAAGCGTTGCCCCCTGCAACTCCCATTGGTTGGGAACCTGACACAGAGCTGCTTAGTGCTGCGCCTCTGCTTAGGAGCTGGAGACCAGGGGCGGGAGGGGGGCATGCCGCTGCTTCCGGGAGCTGCAGGGGCGGTGCCTGCAAATGGGGCAGAGCTGCTTGGCTGTACCTCCATGTAGGAGCAGGAGGGGGGGACATACCACTGATTATGGTAAGTGCTGCCTGGAACCTGCACCCCCAAGCCCTTACCCACACCCCAACCCTCTTCCCCAGCCCTGATCCCTGTCCTGCTCTCCGAACCCCTCGGTCTCAGCCCAGAGCACCCCCCCATCCTAAGCCCCTGCCCCAGTCCGGAGCCCCCTCCCACACCCATAACTCCTCATTTCTGGCCCCACCCCAGAGCCCTCATCCCCTCCCGCACCCCAACCCCCAATTTCGTGAGCATTCATGGCCTGCCATACAATTTCTATACCTAGATGTGGCCCCTAGGCCAAAAAGTTTGCCCACCGCTGGTCTAGAGGTTTTCCTGCTTTTTTAATAGAAAGGCAGCCATTTGATTAGATTTGTATTCCAGCATGTATATCTTATAACTTTAGCATCCTGTTCTTGTGGCTGAGTGAAGAGCAACCAGCTGTAACCTGGTTTTAAACTTCTCTAAAAGCATCTCCCAAACACTCAAGGATTTCCCCAGGCATTGCAGGGAATGTAACAAACAAGCAATTCAGGCTCCTGGACTTAAGAATTAAAATAATCTTACAGCATTAAAATATACCAACATACAGTACTTGTATTGCAAGTAATTTTAGTCCTCACCAGATCCTTGGATTCCAAGAGTAATACCACAGTTACTTGAAATGTATTGCTATACTATTTTTATATAACTGCAGAATACTTTTAATTTTGAAAACACCCACAGTTAATACTTGGATAAATATTGTCTGTTTAGTGTGATGGAAAGATTCAGCAGTATCACAGATCTCTAGAAAGAAGCATCAAATAAGAAGCTTAAACAAGTGAAAAGGGAAAGTCTGCTATAACAAAGGTCCTGTGTATTCAGTGGTTCCATGGTAGCGGCATTTGCTGAGGAATACACTACTTGCTCTAGAGTTCTGCAAACTGCATTGTTCTTAAAAAATTATATTTCTGGCCCTCCTGGATACAAAGGTAACCTTGAAATGGATGTAAACTGGTGCATCATTTTCTTTGGGTATTTGTACACTACAGAAACCATACTGGCATAGAGAAAAGGAGGACTTGTGGCACCTTAGAGACTAACAAATTTATCTGAGCATAAGCTTTCCTGAGCTACAGCTCACTTCATCGGATGCATAGGTACATTGCTGTAGGTATGCTGGCATATCTTTGCAGTGTAGATCCAGCCTGCAGAAATGGAAGGTGTTTTCCATTAGTGTAAGACTACTACCTCCCCGAGCAACCGTAGGTACATCGACAGAAGCATTTTTTTCCGTTATGTAGCTGCATCTATATTGGGAGTTAGGTCAGCTTAGCTACATTGGTCAGTGGTGTAGATTTTTCACATTGCTGACTGATGGAGCTGTGTTGACTAATGTTTTGTGTGGACCAGACTTTCTTGTGGGCTAGCCTACCCTAACAATGCTACAGCAGGATAGCTACAGCAGTGCCACTGTAGTTCTTCAGCATAGCCATTCACTACAGCGACGGAAGGGATTCTCCCATTGCTGTGGTGACTCCACCTGCCTGAGAAGCAGTAGCTATGTCGATGGAAGAATTCTTCCGTCTGTGTAGGGCTGTCTACAATGGCGGTTAGGTTGGCCTAACTACAGGGCTCACGGGTCTGGCTTTTTCATAGTTCTGAGAGAAATAGCTGGGTTGGCTTAACTTTTGAATGTAGACCTGGCCAATAGTTTGCAGACCACCTCAGAGGTGTGAACTGCCCCATTTGTCTTAATTAGGTTACATTTTATTGGTATTTATTCTATTCGACATTGGTGAGGCCTCATCTGGAGTACTGTGTCCAGTTTTGGGCCCCACACTTCAAGAAGGATGTGGATAAATTGGAGAGAGTCCAGCGAAGGGCAACAAAAATGATTAGGGGTCTAGAACACATGAGTTATGAGGAGAGGCTGAGGGAGCTGGGATTGTTTAGCCTGCAGAAGAGAAGAATGAGGGGGGATTTGATAGCTGCTTTCAACTACCTGAAAGGGGGTTCCAAAGAGGATGGCTCTAGACTGTTCTCAATGGTAGCAGATGACAGAACGAGGAGTAATGGTCTCAAGTTGCAGTGGGGGAGGTTTAGATTGGATATTAGGAAAAACTTTTTCACTAAGAGGGTGGTGAAACACTGGAATGCGTTACCTAGGGAGGTGGTAGAATCTCCTTCCTTAGAGGTTTTTAAGGTCAGGCTTGACAAAGCCCTGGCTGGGATGATTTAACTGGGAATTGGTCCTGCTTCGAGCAGGGGGTTGGACTAGATGACCTTCTGGGGTCCCTTCCAACCCTGATATTCTATGATTCTATGATTCTATGATTTTATAGCGCTCTAACTTGCTGGCTCGGGGTGTGAGCGCAGCAAGTCTGAACGCTTTAAAGCACTAGTGTAGATAAGCTCTGAGCTCTGGGAGCCATGCTCCCAGCACTCGGAGCTAATCCCCAGCGCTCGCACGCAACCACAGTCACACTTCAAAGCGCTGATGCAGGAGCGTTCCCGCAGCAGTGCTTTGAAGTTTCCAGTGTAGACGTATCCTTAGTTAACTTTTGAAAATTCAAGATGACAACATTTGGCATTGAAAGTGCGTGGACAATATAAAACAAACAAATTTAATATCAAATACAGGAACTACTGTTGTGATTGAATTATTCATTTGCATAGTGAATTTAGAAAACTCATTATTAAAATGTATCTAAAACTGCCACTGAACTTTGAGAATTTTCACCAGAGTGTCCTAGAATCAAGGGTCCTTGTAACAGAATTTCCAGCTTGCTGCAGAGCATGCAGCACCTTGGCTACATTCTTATGTTTCTACCAGCAAATTTAATCCAGTTAGTAACTGAAAAAACAAGAACTAAGCTAATTTGTTTTATTTGCACTTTAAGGCCCTGTGTACACTGGCAAGTTTGCGTGCAGTAAAGCAGCTGTGAGCTCTGTAGCTCCCGAGGTGCACAGACGGCCAAGGAACCGAGTGCGCAGAAACTGTGCAGATGCAGCGCTCTAAGATAACTACCCCGAGGAGGGGCGTAGAGCTTTCTGTGCTGGGGCTTACAGCACTCTGGTGCCAGTGTAGTCGCCGGGGTGATGACACTGCTGCGATTGGCCTCCAGGAGGTGTCCCACAATATCTGTTCTTACCTCTCTGCCCATCAGTTTGAACTCGACTGCCCTGCCCTCAGGTGACCCACTGTCAGCCCCACCCCGGACATTCCTGTGCAAATTTGAAAGTCCCCTTCCTGTTTGCTCGGTGGTACGTGCAGTTGTCTCAGCGCATCTTTCCAGGTAGCCACGCCTGCTCCACGCACCAGGCGGTCCCCTGCTTGGAGCAATGCCAAGCTGCTGGACCTCATCGGGATTTGGGGAGAGAAGGCTGTGCAGTCCCAGCTGCGCTCCAGCCGTTGGAATGATGATACCTACAGACAGATTTCTAGATGCATGACAGAAAAAGGCCATGACCGGGACACACGGCAGTGCGGGGTCAAAGGGAAGGAGCTGCGGAACGCCTACCGCAAGGCATGGGAGGCAAACTGCCACTCCGGTGCTGCACCCACCAGCTGCCGGTTCTACAAAGAGCTGGAAGCGACACTCTGTGGTGACCCCACCTCCACTGCAAAGTCCCCTGTGGATACTTCATTGGCTTGCGTGCCAGTTGAGAGTGCACTGAGCCAGGAGGAGGCAATCTTGGATGAAGGAGGGAGGGGAACCCAGAGGCAGAGGATGACTTGGAGGCCAGAGATGCATGCAGTCAGGAGCTCTTTTCTACCCTGGAGGAGCCTAGCCAGTCACAGCGGTTGGATCTTGCCGAAGCACAGACAAGAGAGGAGGCCTCTGGTAAGTGGATCTGAGTTTGGGAATTGCTGATGTGAGATGTTGGGGGTAGGAGGGTTGCAGAAAGCAGGCTTGTCTCCCACCGCATGCCTAGTTTGAGCAGCAGAACAGGCTGTTGATACACTCCCTCACTTCATGGAAATCTCCCTCGGAGATCTCCAGGAAACTCTCGTGGAGACACTGGGCAATCCACTGCCGCAGGTTCCTTGACAGAGCTGCTTTGTTTCTTGCCCCATTAACCATAAATTTCCTGCGCCACTGTGCCGTTATGGGTGGGGTGGGATGGGGGGACACCATTGCTGCACAGAGGCTAGCTGCATAGGGGCCAGGGTGGAAGCCGCAGGCTTGGAGAAGACCCTCCCTTGATTCCCTGCTCACCCTCAGCAGCGAGATATCTTCCATAATGTTCACCTCCTCTGGAAAGTGTGGGGACAAGAATGATTATCAGGCCCACCCTACAGTGCTAACTCTCCCCAAGTTCCCAAGAGGCATGTGCCCAGTGTATAGCAGGGTCCAGTGATTTACCCTGCCCCTGCTGCTACTCGCCATTTTGGAGGTCTTGTGGCTTGTGTGCTTACCTGGGGTCAGCCAGTTAGTGACAGGTGTGAGAGTACTGGCTGTGTTTTAAAGCACTGAAACAGTGTTGTCTATATTGCAAACAATACTGTTTCTGCAGAATGCTGCATTTAAACTTCACAGAGATGACCTTGGGAGCTTCCCTCTTTATCGGTGGTAGAATGGTTGTGAAGTATTAGGAAGTGTCCAAGAAGAACTAAGGAGGACTTTATGCATGAAGTTATGATGCGCTCCGCCGCTGAGAAAAAGGAATTGAAGGAGTGGCGGGACAGCGAGAAAAAGGACTGAAAAGAGAATGCGGCACACCAGAAAGAAGCCACGGAGTGGCTCTTAACAGTTATGGAGCGCCTAGCAGACACGCTTCAGCCGATACTAGCTCTTCAAACCGAGCAGCTCTGTGCCCGCCCTCCCCTGCAGCTGCTGTCACAAAACTCTGTCCCGTGGTCCCCCCCTTTGCCCCCCCACACTGCCTACACACTCCTATCAACCTCCTGGCTCCACTCTCTACCCGCAGCATTCCACTCCTCCCTCCTCACAGTCCAGCAGTGTGGACTCCCACTATGAACTGCACTCAACACCCATCCCTCTGCAGTTTGGCCCTGCTGAAGTACAGAACCTGCTGCATCGTACTCCAAAGGAGAAGGTTGGGTATGATCCCTGGGCATACACAAATCTGTAGCCATCCCGGGACCCCACCTCCACTTGAGACCTTCCCTTCCCCCATCCTCCTCCCTGCTGATGAATTTTTTTTTTCCCATTTGACTCTTCTCTGGTTGTTGTCTTTCAATAAAAGAATTGTTTGTTTGAAAGCAATCTTTTTTTCTATTACGTGAAAGCAAAAAGAGCACTGCAAAGCAACATACAATTATGTTAAGGCCCCTTCTTGCATCATATGAGCCATCCACCTCTTAGCATTACAAGCACTGCAATCCCAAGCATAGCAACAAATATTAGTGGCTTTCAGCTTCAGATTACTGCCTCAAAGCATCCCTGATCCTTGTGGCCCCGTGCTGTGCCCCTCTAATAGCCGTGGTCTCCGGCTGTTCAAACTCAGCCTCCAGGCGCTGAGCCTCTGCGGTCCAGCCCTGAGTGAAGCTTTCACCCTTCCCTTCACAAATGCTATGGAGCGTACAGCACGCGGCTATAAGCATAGGAGTATTGACTTTGGCCATGTCCAGCTTCCCATACAGGCATCACCAGCGGGCTTTTAAATGTCCGAATGCACACTCCACAGTCATTCTGCACTTGCTCAGTCTGTTGTTGAACCGCTCCTTGCTGCTGTCAAGTTGCCCCATGTATGGCTTCATGAGCCACGGCATTAAGGGGTAGGTGGGGTCTCCCAGAATCACAGTGGGCATTTCGACTTCCCCTACGGTGATCTTCTGGTCCAGGAAGAAAGTCCCTGTTTGCAGCTCCTTGAACAGGCCAGTGTTCCGAAAGATGCATGCATCCTGCACCTTTCCAGACCAGCCTGCATTAATGTCTGTGAAACGCCCACGGTGATCCACAAGTGCCTGGAGAACCATTGAGAAATACCCCTTGCGATTAATGTACTCGGTGGCTAGGTTGTCTGGTGCCAGAATTGGAATGTATGTGCCATCTATCGCCCCTCCGCAGTTAGGGGAGCCCATTTGTGCAAAGCCATCCACAATGTCATGCACGTTGCCCAGAGTCACTGTCTTTTGGAGCAGGATGTGATTAATGGCCCTGCACACTTCCATCAACACAACTCCAATGGTCGACTTTCCCACTCCAAACTGGTTAGCAACAGATTGGTAGCTGTCTGGAGTAGCCAGCTTCCACAGTGCAATCACCATGTGCTTCTCCAGCAAGAGGGCAGCTCTCATTCTCATGTCCTTGCTCCGTAGGGCTGGGGTGAGCTCATCACACAGTCCCATGAATGTGGCTTTCCTCATGCGAAAGTTCTGCAGCCACTGTTCGTCTTCCCAGACGTGCATCACGATGTTATCCCCTCACTCAGTGCTTGTTTCCCAAGCCAAAAGCAGCGTTCCACTGTGGTCAGCATCTCCGTGAATGCCACAAGCAATCTCGTGTTGTAGCTAGTATGTGTGGCGAGAACTATGTCACACTCCTCTTGCCTTTGGAGTTTAAGGAGTAACTCCATTGCCACTCGTGATGTGTTATCAGCATGAGCAACGTTCTGGTAACAGCTCGGGATCCATTCCTGCACCCAGAAAGAGGCAGGGCAGGGTGCACCGTACACAAACTGTTGAAAGATGGCACCAAATGCGGACGGAAGCACAGGGATTGCTGGGAAGTGAAGCAATGCATCATGGGGCATTGGGACAGGACCCAGGATGTCCCGTGACCCCTTCCCACAAGTCTTAGTGGCAAAAGCGAAAGAGGTGCTCTGTGGGATAGCTGCCCAGAATGCACGGCTGCGAATAGTGCTGCAAGTGTGAGCACCCTATTGTGCAGGCAGCTGTCAGTGTGAACACACAACAGCGGTTTTCCTTCGGTGCTCTCTGAGCGGCACTGTAACTGCTGGCGCTGTAAGTTTGCAAGTGTAGATGTGCCCTAAGTTAAGGATCTTTGGGTAGCACTCTATAGAGCATAAACGCCAGTGGTTTCAGTTCAGTCTTGTGACAATGGTATTTTCACTCATGGACTAGAGAGGGAAGCATAGGCCTGCTTCCTGTGCTGTTGGCCATCTGGCGGTATCTACTGTGATACTTTGAGGTGTATTCTGGTAGGAAGTTTACATGTGATATTTCAGCAAAGGATACAGGGGCCGTTGCAAAAATTACTGTACCATGAAATCAGACCACCTTTTAATCAATTTATCAAAGTGCTTTCAGCTTCTTTAAATGAACTGTAATGCTATATCTGACAGCAACAGAAAGTGAAATCTATTGGTTTGCACAGCAAAGACTTCTATTCCACGTTGGTGGGGTAATATGCTTAAATCCACATCCCCTAGCAGTGAAAGTGTGACTCCACAGACCATTCAATTCTTTGCTCTCTTTTGAGATTCTCAACAACGCAAGTACTGACAATAATTTGTCATTTGCAATCCTGTCCATGAAAATAGGGAAGCTAAAAGTTCATTTCACACAGGTCAGAAATCAGACATCAAGTGGTAATGACTGTCTGTGCTGACCTGTATTGTATGGTGAGTGGTAACCTAGCTGTTAAAGGTTTCAGAGTAGCGGCTGTGTTAGTCTGTATTCGCAAAAAGAAAAGGAGTACTTGTGGCGCCTTAGAGACTAACCAATTTATTTGAGCATAATCTTTCGTGAGCTACAGCTCACTTCATTGGATGCATTTTATTAAAGGCTTTGTAGCTCATCAATTCCAGGAGCCATTATTTACCTGGAGAGGCCATTTAAAGAAAAGAAAAGTAAAATAAATAGAATAGTTTATATTCTAGCTTACAATTGGTAAGTAAGCAATTAAGGAAAATGCATCATTGGTTGTTGAGATCTTCTGTGTAACTCATTTCCCAGACAGGAAACACATAGGAGAATGCAGTGGAGAATTGCTGTTAATGTGACAAGTGCTTTATTACCACGATTTTATGATCTATACATTCTTCATATTATTAGAAAATTAGAAAATACTCACTTTTTAAATTGTGGTATAATTTATAATCATGGAATCATTCTATTAAGTGTTAAGTTTTCCTAACTAGTTGGATTTGATATAAGATCTCACCATCCACTAAAATAAATGTGCAACTATATGTCAACACGTATCTTGCATTTCCATTGAATTAATCCTTGCTGACACAAATTATTCATCCTGGAGTCAAAAAACTTGCCAAAACTAGAACCAAAATCTAATTTGTTCAGTTTCTACAATCTGTTAAACCGTTAGTAAAAGCAACTGTTGCCAGCCTTCATCTCACCCCCAAAACTCACATCAATGATTCGTGTATCCCAAGGCCAGAAAGGACAGTTGAGTATTTAGACTGAACTCCTGTTTAACATCGGCCATAGAACTTTCACAAAATAAGTCTTGTTTGAACTAGAGCAAATCTTTTAGAAAAACATCCTATCTTGGTTTAAAAATTGCTAGTGATGGAGAATCAACCACAAATCTTGGTAAATTGTTTCAATTTGAGCGGCAGAGAGTCCTGTGGCAGATTAACAGACATATTAGAGCATAAGCTTTTCTGGGTGAATACCCACTTCATCGGATGCATGTAGTGGAAATTTTCAGAGGCAGGTATAAATATGCAAGCAAGAAGTGGGTATTCGCCCACGAAAGCTTATGTTCCAATATGTCTGTTAGTCTGTAAGGTGCCACAGGACTCTTTGCCTCTTTTGCAGATCCAGACTAACACGGCTGCCCCTCTGATACTTGTTTCAGTTTGGTAAATTGCAGCTATGTCTATAAGAATGCTAAATTTCAAACATGCACAACAAAATAGGGGGAAAGTGTTATGTATACACATGCATTTGTCAAAACAGCAAATACCTTGAGTTTGTTTTAGTAGCTCTAACCAGAAGGTTAACTAATTTCAAATCCATGGCATCCCTACTTTTTGAAAAACTCAACAGATCCAGTGGATAACTAGCTGTAAAGTATTGTGAATGTGCAGTTTTTCATTTAATCCAAATTTGAAACATTATACTTTAACAGCATCCCTTTTTAAAATTAGAGATTAACTCCATATCATCCAGCAGTGTGGTCCTAAACCAGCAGTGTTTTTAGCATACCATTTTTTCCCTGTAACAAAGTATAATTCTTTACACTTTCGGATCTACATCCAATATGTGGTGTCTTTTTTACTTAGAAAAACAATGGTGGTACAATAGCATGAGCTTTGGTGCCCTTCCTTGAGTATTTTTTTGTACTGGCAGTCCAAATCTTCTCTATCTACGAATAAAAAGAGTTAGCTTACTTTAAAAAGCCTTCAGCTTCAAGCTTTCAAGCTTGAAAATACTTTTTGAAGAAATAATTTTTAGTTCTTTTGTTACTAATAATACTTTAGACATGTAAATCTGCGATCAGCTTTCAAATTTCATGTCTTTCCATTTATGTAACTGTATATTTTTTTTCAAATTGTGTAAGTGGGAGCTTTTAATTTTCATTTGCACCAACATGATGATGACATGGTCTTGGATGATTCTGGGAACTTGTTTTCCATCTCCTCTGTAAAGTGAAGAGTGCAATACACTAGAACTGCCGATGTGTCTTCAGAGATGTGAATGTCTTTGTGACGGGTTCCCCCTGGGTGCCACCTGGAACTGGGGTACCACTGAGCCCCCCGAGACACCAGACTGGGCTCCCTTTACACTGTACTGCTGTGACCAGCCTGCCAAGCCCTTTCCCAGGCTCCAGCCTGCTCTTTACCAGCACACATACAGGTAGGGACACATCCAGCTGCAGTTACATACAGATGCTGTGATTAGCTCTGCATGGGGCGGCATAGCAAGGGCACCTCCCAGTTCCTAAGGCACGCACCTCCTCTCTGGAGTGTAAACCCAGAATTATACCATCTTGCACTGCAGAGAGAACTGTACAGTGTAAGCTCATGAAATTCGCTCCCTCCCTCAATGTGGAGAGGAAATATACAACAGCTTTCTGTCCTGAGTTGATTTCCCCACACACTGGTTTTAGGCAAAGCAAAATCAAGTTTATTAACTACAAAAGATAGATTTTAAGTGATTGAGGGATAGCAAACAGATCAAAACAGATTACCTAGCAAATAAACAAACACACAAACTAAACTTAATATACTACACAGATCGGATATAAATAGCAAATTCTCCCCCTAAATGATGATGCAAGCAGACTGAGGCTCTTAAGGGGCAAGCTGCACTAACTTACAGCTTGGAATCCCTAGGTGTTTCATTCACAGGCTAAAAACCCCTTCAGCCTGGGTCTTACGCCCTTTTACGCCTAAAAATCCCTTCAGCACTTACACCCAGTTCAGTCTTTGTTCCTTAGCTGTTTCCAGGAGTCTCTTTGGGCAGGGAGTCAGTGAAGAACCCCGATGAGGTCAGTCCCCTGCCTTGTATAGCTTTTGCATATAGTAGGAACCCTTTGTTTCAAAACTTGGTTCCCATGCCAGTCAGTGGAAAAACACTGGTATCCCAACATGGTGTCCAGTGCCAGGTGACCTGGTCACATGTGGCTGTAGTGTCATAGCAGGCATGAGTCAGAGGCAGTTTGTAGAGTCCTTAGGAAGGGTCCGCCCTGCCCTTCAAGTGAGAGAGAAGCTTCTTCTAAGGCCTGTTGTTTTCTCCTAACGGCCCTTTAACCTGAATGGGCCCTTCCCAGCCAGCCATCTAGACTGAGTGCATTCTGCCTAGTGGGCATTCTCCATGTGTAAACACATTTGTAATAGATACATAGACAATATTCCTGACTTCAGATACAAAAATGATACATGGATACAAATAGGATAATCATAGTCAGTACATCATAACCTTTCCAATGATAGCTTACATGACCTATCTTGCATAAAATACATCATAGTTATGCCATAATCCTATCATAGTAGTTTTATGAAGAATATGGGGTGCAGTGTCAGTCTTGGGTAATGTGTTTAAAGTATTGTGAATATTAACAGAAGTAAGTTTTTTACGTGTAATTATTTTATGCCACAAGGTACACAAAAATAAATTCTACACAGACTGCATTCCATGCTTCCCCTCAGCAACCCTCACTACTTTTAACCATTTGGAATCCAGGACAATTCCCCCTCAGTCACTAGGAGTCTGTCATCACTAACCTAAAGTTCCATCTTTCTCTCTCAGAATGCCTTCTCTCTATTCTCCTCCATTATAGTCAAAACCAAACAAAGCTTCAGCCGCTCGAAGACCCAACAGATTATGAGGGCCTTTCAGAGTCCATAAAACCTGCACCCAACAAATACCAGGCTTGGTCTACACTTAAAACTTACATTAGCAAAGCTATGTCAGTCAGGAGCATGAAAAAAACACCACGAACAATATAGTTATGCTGACAAAAATCCCAGAGTAGGCACGACTATGCTGACAGAGTGCTTCCATCGGCATAGCTAATGTCATTCAGGAGGTGATGTTCCTACACAGGTAGAAAAACTCCGGTTGGTCTATGCTGCATCTTCACTATGGGGCCATGCTGACATAGCTGTGCATTCGTAGGCTTTATTGTGTAGACCTCTTTTCCTGTCCCTAATGTAGTCACTTGGAGCTCAAGTATAGCCACTGGTGTTTGTGTGGTATCTTTTTAATAAAATATGTTCAAACCAGTGGACCACGTTACAGTTTTTATAATGAGCAGTGCATGTGGCTCTCCCACTGATGTAAATGTGAGATTTGCACAAAGATCAGGAGTCAAATATTATCTTTGTGCGGTGGCTAATCTTTTATTATTTATTGTCTTATTTAACCTCACTTTATGAGATCGTTTTCTGACCTTTAAAACTACCGCTCTTTGTGCCTTTTGGTTCTCTTTTCTGATCCTCCTGTTTCTCTCTCCTCTTTCTTTGCCTTTCCCTCTCCTTGCAGCAACCCCTAGTTCCATTACTGTTTTACTCTGTGAGCTTCCCTCTGTCCCCTTCCCCATTCCGACTGATGAATTAATCAGCAATGCAGTAGCTATTGTTGGCATGCAATGCAGCATCATTAGGGTCTGTTGTGAACACTACATTGTGAAGAATGGTGTTTGCATCCCAGACCTTGTCTACACTACTGGGCTAAGTCAACTAAGTTATACTACTTCAGCTACGATAATGTAGCTGGAGTGGACGTAGCTGAGATTGACTTACTGCAGTGTCTACACCATGCTGTGTCGATGGGAGACGCTCTCCCATCAACTTACCTTACTCCTCTCGTTCTAGTGGAGTACCAGAGTCAAGCGGAGAGGACTCTGCGGTCGATTTAGCAGGTCTTCACTAAACCCACTAAATCGACTCCTGCTGCATCGATGGCAGCAGCATCATCCTCATAAGTGCTTTTAACATATCAAGTGGCCTGCATAAACACTTCAAGAGTAGGGAGGTGTTTGGCATTCCTTCTTTAGCAAAGGGACATAGTCTTAAGCACTTTAAACAGATTGTCTAGTATAGAACAGGTATGCAATTGCACAGCTGCTGTTAGGTAATCTATCATTATACAAGTTGCTGTAGATATGAAAAATAAGGAATTAGTTCATTTCAGAAAGTACACTTTCCAAAACAAGTGAAATGAAAAGTGCAATCTTGCTTCTTTCAGTAGAGTTTACCACAACAAAAACAAACTATTTCAGATATTGATTTTGGTATAGTTAGCATGTAGTAGTTCTACATTCTCAGATTTCTACCTTCTATTATGATTTTGAATAGATCTTTTAGCTACTAATAAAGGTATTTTACCTATATGGTTGATAACCTATGGCTGTAACCTTGGTGAAGGGTTTTCCCTATTAGAAGAATGTCTGGTCTTATGCTGTGAGTGAGATGTTGGTTGGAATTGCTGCCTACATACAGTGCTAGAGTTTAAAATACTCTAATCCTCTTTAAGATGTTTAAGTTACTGAGGAAAGATGGGTAGTAGATTTTGATGGGTGACATTATTTGGAAATCCCTAGGGCTTCATTGGGGCGTGTTAGTTTGATAAAGTAGAGCATCTGATTTTTCAACAGAAGAAATTAAAATGACTTGGCTTAATTAAATTTCTATTTATGTACCTCAGTCTGCTTTCTGTCTGGGAACTTTTGCTATATATTCTCTTGTTGGGAGGGGAAGGGCAAGAAGACTCACCTTTGTCAATTCTAGTCTTTATATTTGCTGTGGCTAAGATATTTTAAGATATTTTTCTAAGAGGCTATGCTGCTTTCTGTAGGACTCTCAGAGAGACTTCAAGACTGTCTCATTTTTATTGGTTCTAGTATATGGACAACACTTAGTCTCTTACTAATTTATCTGGCTGTAACTTTGGATTATTTCAACATGACAAATATAAGTTAGGAAAGTATTAGTAAAAATTTGATTCTTTTCTTGAAATGAGTCTAACTGTTGTGTTTTTGTGAATTATGCTGCTGCCTAGGTAGAAACTGAATGTGCAGTAAGTAGGAAGATAAAGCAGGTTCTCTGTGAACGTGCATGTTTTGTCAATCACGAGATTCTTTGTTATCCATGAGTGTGTTAATCTTATGGTCTTGTTATCTTTTCCTCACTTACCTCTCCCTTTATCTCTTTCAATCTTTCCTGCACAGCTTGCTCACTTCAGACAGCGAAAAACAAAAGGTGACAACACGCAGTCGCAGAAAAAGGCGGCGAAGAGGAAGGGCTCGTCTGACCACACGCAAGACATTCCAAAGGAAGAGTGCATGATAGTGGCCCAGGATTCTGATGTTGGTACAGAA
The DNA here is from genome assembly GCF_965140295.1 of Lepidochelys olivacea. Taxonomy (NCBI): domain Eukaryota; kingdom Metazoa; phylum Chordata; order Testudines; family Cheloniidae; genus Lepidochelys; species Lepidochelys olivacea. The sequence goes on along the minus strand of NC_140421.1, from coordinate 79,009,504 downwards.
CTTAATATAAGTGTAGAGAGTAAGACTGAAGAGACAGAGACAAGATCTGAGAGGAAGGTAAGTCTTATTGTTCACCATGTTTCATCCAAATCTATCTGCAACTAACAGACTCTTCTTTGAGCTCTCATGTATGTGGATGCCATGCATGGTCTGTCTGTGCCCTCTATACAGAAGTTTGGAAAGCTTTTCTTTAGCAGTGTCCACTAGGGCTTGGACATGCACCCTATATGCTCTTGCACTTCCCTCACCCAAGAAAATAAAACACGGACCGATCTTGGCCACCAGCCAGTTCCTGCTCTCTGCCCTGACAGAGAGTTGAAAGCTCTTAATGTCCTTACTTCTTACTTACATAATTTTGTAATAATTAGTCTTAGATTTATTAGTCTTGTTTTGTTATGCATTGGCTTACGAAAAAATTAGTTTTGTAGGTAGTAAGTAGTTATACTGGACTTCGGCCGTTTGCGTCTCCCATCCTCACCGGGCATCACAGCTTGTCCGTTGTGTGGAAGAATTATTCTGTTGGAAGAGGGACATGAGTGCTTATGTTGTTTCAGGGAGAGCCATGTAACTTCTAAGTGTGCTATTTGTAAGGTATTAAAAAAACAACACACAAATCTAGAGTCCGGGCTCAAGATTTTCCTCATGGAGAAATCCATGAGAGCAGCTTCTAACTTAGAGATTCTGAGAGTGGGGACCACAGCCCTTTCCTGCTCGAGCCATGCCTTGAGTGCTCTGGAGGTAAGAGAAATCCCTCATAGCCATCAAGGGGCAAAGAGGCCTCCTAAATCTGACAAGAACTTGCCACATCAGAAGAAGGTCCCAGTGGAATAGTCAGAGACCCCTGTTGCCTGAGGGAGAAAATTCAGTACCAGTAGCATGTCTGAGTCCCTGGTACTGCATAAGAAGCCTGAGAAGCAAGCACCAAAGTACTCTGGTGGCATGGAGGCCACATTCAATAATGCTGGCTGTTGAATTGATACCAGTCCAGACAGCTTCTTCTGCACTTATTTTACTTTGGGTGCCACACTGGTACTGGAGATCAGAAACACCCCCATACATCAAAATACTTGGTACCATGGATTTGGCATCCAAAGAAATCGGCGCCACAGACTTCAGATTCTCACTCAGTTCTCAGGGAACTATCTGGGTCACCTTTTACAAACCTTAAGGAGATCATGATTCCACCAGAGCCAGAATCTTCTCTTTTTTTACGTGCTTTTTCTATCTTCATTTCCCAAAAATCTCCAATGCAACAGGAGCCCAGGCTACCATTATGAAAATCTAATTATGGCCTGCTGTTACGGATGTTGGTGAGCTTTCTTCCCCTAAACAGATAGTTGCACCTAGTGAGTAGTCCCTCTGTTAGAGGACTTTTTGTCATCTTCATCTGCGGAATCTTGCCTGGAGCCTTCCCCAATATCTGCTGAGGGCTCTAAACATCATAAGAACTTTTCTTCCTGGGCTACACTGTTAGGAGTTCATCGCATGACACTCCATTACTAGTGTGGATGTCAGTACCTTGGAATGCTATGCCTTATCCATATGGCTATCAATCCTGGCCTATTAGCTACATTGGTACAATCCAAGTCAACAATTTTTCCTTCTATTTCCACTTCAGGAGAGAAATTTCCTTAGAGAGATTTTTCCTTTGCTTTCTCCTCCCGAAGTCTACAGTATTTTGTACACCACGACCTCTTTCTGAAGAAGAGGACGAGCAGATTCAGGACAAACCTTTTGTAGCTTGACAGTTTTCATCGTCTTCTGATGATGCTATGGTATCTTGTTCCTACGGCAGTAAAAGACTTCAAGACTTCTGAAGAACAGTTAAAGAGGATGGCAGAAACATTAGAAATTCCTCTGGAAATACTCAGGAAAAGTCATAGAAACTTTCTGATATCCTGCAGCCTTCCACCAAAAATAGGGTAGCCTTATCTATTAATGGGGCATTCTTGAGCCAGCTAACAAACTGAGGGCAACACCAGTTCTTAGAACAGCGACTTCTAAGTGGGCTGATAGAAATATCAAGTTTCTCATAAGGTATTTGTGTATTTTTATACTTGTCTGGCTCCATTGCGACTGGTAGTCACTGTGGTAAATGAAAAATCCAGGCAGGCTTTGAGATCTACCTGAGGCAGGAAGAGAGAACACCAAAAAAGCCCTGGATCTCTTTGGGACAAAGATTTACACCTCTGCTTTCCTTCAGGTCAGATTTTCGATTTATCAAGCCATGCTGGCTAAGTATAACTACATCCAGTGGGATAAAGTGGCAGAATTTCAGGATAAACTTTTGATTCTGCAGGAAGAAGAATTTACTTCCATTTGCTCTGAATGAATGTTGATTAGAAAAACATCTCCACAAGCAGCATTAAACTCCAGTAATTCAGGAACATGATAAGAACATAAGAATGGCCATACTGGGTCAGACCAAAGGTCCGTCCAGCCCAGTATCCTGTCTACCGACAGTGGCCAATGCCAGGTGCCCCAGAGGGAGTGAACCTAACAGGTAACGATCAAGTGATTTCTCTCCTGCCATCCATCTCCACCCTCTGACAAACAGGCTAGGGACACGATCAGTGGCAAGTAGAACTGTCATAAGAAGTGTGTGTCAGTTCAGGGCAACTGCACCTGTGTTCCCCTTCTGTAGTCCAGCTGTATTCATCTCTCTTTCAAATGTAGAGCAAATCATCTGCGAATGGTGGAAAAACTGGCAATTGCCTTGTGTTAATCGGTGTGAATAATTACCGGCTATGCTTAGGAAATAGGTACTCGTGTGGACTTTGAAGGGGACCCATTGTTCGACTAAGGACTCCGACCTGTCGAAGAAGGCCTGGAATTGTATAAAAGGCTTTTGGGTCCCAATCCTTTTTATCTCAGACCTGCTTGAGGTTTCATGCAGGGTAAGCCTAAGGCACAAGGACTGAGATCCCAGTTCTGACTGGACCACCCTGAAATATAAACTTTGGACTATAACCTTTGAACTATTTCTGAAAGAACTATTTGCATCTACAAAGCTCACCATCTCTGCTATGAATCTGAATCTCGAGATTGACTCATGTCTGTATGTATACTGTTCTTTTAACCAATTCTATCTCCCTTTTCTTTTTTAATAAATTTTAGTTTAGTTAGTAAGAATTGACTGTAAGCGTGTATTTTGGAAAGATCTGGAATATTCATTTACCTGGAGGTAATGTGTCCAATCCTTTGGGATTGGTAGAACCTTTTTCATATGACGATTAAGATTTTCAGAAATCCTCATCGTATCTGACTTGGGTGTCTAGGTGGAGGCCTGAGACTGGGTTATTTTAAGGGAACTGTGGTGTTCTGAGTAACCAGTGAGATATAATAGAAGCTGTTTATGCTGGCTTGGTAAATCTAAGTATTGGAATATCCACCAGCTTTGGGGATTGTCTGCCCATTAATTGAGTGACCTCAACTGGCTCCCCTGGGTCTCTGGTCGCAAGCTCTCTTTGGGGAGAGACCCACAACTCTCCTGTCGGACTGGGTTTTTTCCGGGCTGCATAATTCCCTGCACATACTGTGAATTCCTAGCAAGTTGAAATGCCCTAACAGGCCTGCTTTGCTTTTCTCTTCAGATGCTATAAATAGCGTAATTTTCCACAGTTAGAAGTTACCACATAGCTCTTTCTAAGCAAGCACATTTATTCTTAAGATGAAAGCACTACAGAAAATATGTATTAAAAAAGGAAAAACTTACACACATGCTAATAAGCTTACCAGAGACCACCACAATTCCAACAAGGGCTGTGGCAGGTGATCAATTCTTCAAGCCTCACCAGGGTTTATTTTTTGTTGTCACAAGTTCATAACAGCTGTTAGCTCAGCACAAGCTCATGCATGAATAGGTCATGCTCTTCCAACCTTCTCAGGAAGGGTTGGAGCCTCCCTTGGACAGAAGGTACTGTCTATTTCTAGATGATAAAAGCAAGCCCTGAGTCAGTTTAAATTTAGGCTGTTTATCCAAAAGTCCTTTCTTTGTTGGTTCTCCAGAGAATCCAGTTTGAACCAGTATATGCAAGCCTCTCCAGATGTACCACCTATTGGGGGGTGTGACAACCTGAGTGAATTTGCCTAATCCTCCTCCACTGCTCTTAGGTCCTGGAGGGCTGTGGTCTCCCTTTCCCATGGAGTAACATATAATCCATGGCCCACAATGGTACATACATAAACATAATTCAGTAAGACTTATCCAGGAAATTGCTACATTTGTCATGCAAAGATTTTTGGCTCTCCTTATCGGGCCTGGCTAGAGAGGTCCAGACTACAATACAAGACCTCCCTTTTAACAATCAAGATCTTTTTAGGGCTAAAATGGATGATGCATATTCTTTAAAGGATTTATGACCCAGATGAAGATTGTTGGGCCTCTGTGCTCTGCCCTTCCGAAGAAAGCAGTATAGATCTCGTGCATCTACCAAACAGAGATCTCAGCGTTCCACTTATAGCTGTGTTCCTTCAGAGATCTTTTGATCAGGGTAGACAGAGATCAAGACTCTAGAAGAGGAAATTGTCAAATTCATCCAATATCTCAGCATATCCTGGTTATGCTCAAAAGAAACAATTTTGCTGCTGTGGTGGAGGATATGGATCCAGTCTACATAGACCTGTACCCTTTCTTCTCCTGGTTTGGTTTTTGAAGGAGGCTTAGGCTAGAATAACTACAGACTAATGTGGGCCTTCAGGTCATCTGGGATTGTTACACCATACATTTCCAGATCATTCTCTCCCCCCCCCCCCAATATCTTTTCAGGGACTGATATCTTTCAGCAAGAGAGAGACTGACACTACAATATATGATCGTTCTTCCTGAATTTGTAAGAATAGGGCTTTATTCTCTATAATTTCTGATCCCAAAAAAGAAGGGGGGTTGGAGACTTATTTTGGACCTCAGGCTACTCGATGCTTACATTCATTGCATGAAATTTTGCATGATAACTCTTCCATTATACCCTCCCTGGATCATGTGGACTGGATCAGTACTCTGTTTACAAAATACTTTCATGTACAGAGTCATAAAGCATACAGAAAATGTCTTAATTTTCTGACAGCAGGCAAACATTGTCCGTTCTGAGTTCTCCCATTTGGCCTATGAACAGCACCTCAAGTTTTCATGAATTACCTGTCCGTCATTGCTGCTTATCTTTGTTGTTAGGGCGTACATGTGTATCCTTATCTTGATTGGCTAATTTAGGGAACTTCAGTGAATCAAGTTTATAGAATCAGTTTGGTTAGTCCTGTGTCTTTCTTGGAATGGGGTCTAATTGTCAGCTTAAAGTAAATCTGGTTCCATCCTATTAGTTGGATTCATTGGAGCTGTTCTGGACTCCAAAGCAGCAAGAGCTTTATGTCCTCAGGAGAGATTTCTAAATATCTGCCAATTAATTACCGATCTGAGTGCTCAGCCTGAGAACCCTATAAGAGTTTACCTAAAATGGTTAGGCCACATGGTATCTTGTGCTTCTGTGCCAGCCTTCATCAGGCTTAGAATGAGGCCTCTTCAATCTTGGAGCAAATCGGTCTCTTAGTCAGTTCTGTGGGGGCGGGGGTGGGGAGTAAAGTTATTTCAGCAAGTTCTAATGTCTCTTCAGTGGTGGTGGAACCTGACTGATGTGCGCCAGGGAATTTCTGTTTCAAAGTCCAAATCTACCAAGATTCTGACTACCCATGGATCCTGAAAGGGGTGAGGGTGATAACCGAGACCAATTTCAGACACCATGGTATTTGGTAGTTAAAGGACACCTTGAGTCATATAAATGTCTTGACGTTAACAGTGCTTCGCTTAGCATGCAAGTCCTTTCTTCCATTACTCAGGGTTCTGTCAGTACAAGTGTTGGCAGTGAACTCCAGAGTGATATAGCCTATAAGTAGGCAAGATGGGGGACAAGATCAGATCCTCTTTGCCAGGAAGCCTTAATCCTGTGGGAATCACATAATCAGCATAGCACTTCATCTTGCAGGATAGGTCAGTATTCTGGCGGATTATTTAAGCAGAAAGCACATGTCATCCCAGAGATCTACTAGGATTCTTTGAGGGGGATCAACATGTGGACAAAGGTGATAGTTGATCTAGTGTACTTACATTTTTAGAAAGCCTTTGACAAGGTCCCTCACCAAAGACTCTTAAGCAGAGTAAGCTGTTGTGGGATAAAAGAGAGAGTCCACTCCTGGATCAGTAACTGGTTAAAAGATAGGAAACAAAGGGTAGGAATAAATGGTCACTATTTACGTCTCTCCATTCTGAAAACTGGTCTCCCACAGGGTCTGTACTGGGACCAGTGCTGTTCAATATATTCATAAATGATCTGGAAAAAGGGGTAAACAGTGAGCTGGCAAAATTTGCAGATGATGCAAAACTACTCAAGATAATGAAGTCGCAGGAAGATTGTGATTAGTTACAAAGGGATGTCACAAAACTGGTGACTGGGCAACAAATAGCAGATGAAATTAAACCTTAATAAATGCAAAATAATGCACACTGGAAAACATAATCCCAAGTATACATATAAAATAATGGGGTCTAACTTAGCTGTTACCACTCAAGAAAGAGATCTTGGAGTCATTGTGGATAGTTCTCTGAAAACATCCACTCAATGTGCAGCGGCAGTCAAAAAAGTGAACAGAATGTTGGGCATCATTAAGAAAGGGATAGATAATAAGACAGAAAATATCATATTGCCCTTATATAAATCCATGGTATGCCCACATCTTGAATGCTGAATGCAGATGTGGTCATCCCATCTCAAAAAGATATATTGGAATTGGGAAAGGTTCAGAAAAGGGCAACAAAAATGATTAGGGGTATGGAACGGCTTCTGTATGAGGAGAGATTGATAAAATTGGGACTTTTCATCTTGGAAAAGAGATGACTAAAGGAGGATGTGATAGAGGTCTCTAAAATGATGACTGGTGTGGAGAAAGTGAATAAGGAAGTGTTATTTACTCTTAACACAAGAGCTAGGGGTCACTAAATGAAATTAAGAGGCAGCAGGTTTAAAACTAACAAAAGAAGGTATTTCTTCACACAATGCACAGTCAACCTGTGGAACTCCTTGCCAGAGGATATTGAGAAGGCCAGGACTATAACAGGGTTCAAAGAAGAACTGGATAAGTTCATGGAGGATAGGTTCATCAATGGCTGATAGCCAGGGTGGGCAGGGATGCAAAACCATGCTCTTAATTGTCCCTAGCCTCTGTTGCCAGAAGCTGGGAAAGGGCGAAGGGGGATGAATCATGTGGTAGTTACCTGTTCTGTTTATTCCCTCTGGGGCACCTGGCACTGGCTGCTGTTGGTAGACAGGATACTGAGTAGATGGCCATTGGTCTGACCCAGTATGGCTGTTCTTATGTTCTTAAATGGTCACTGAAGAATATGATCTTTCACTGGGTTTCCCAAGAATGGGTTTTCCCACAAATAGACCTTTTTTTACTCCCGGTGGAATTCTATACCAAAAAATTTAAAATGATGCACATCTGAGATTTTTGGAAGCAGTGCTCGGTCAGGGCAGGCTTGTGGAGTAGTCGTCTCATGGTACCATTGGTGCCTTATGTAATGCATGCACGACTCGACCTTTCAGTTCCTTTTCAGCCGTCCTCGGCTGCAGATGGAGCTCAGTGGCAGTACTGCTGCTTCGTTTTTTCTCTTTATAGAAAGAGTTAGATTAATTATAGTTCAGGAAATTTTGTTTAATTGGCTGGTTAGTTTTCTTTACCAAAAAAAAAAAAAAGTTAAAGATGATTTTTTCCACCCTTTCCCCGTTGGGAAACTTTAATGGACACAATGCCCCGCTCGCCCAGGTTTAAATGATGTGACTCTTGCCTTGAGGCGATGCCTGTGTCAGACGGCCACTCATCGTGTCTCTCTGTTTGGGCGTCCCTCAGAAAAGTGCCCATTGTAGTAATGTTAAAGTCAGGGCAAGGCGTGACAGAGATCTCCACCTCAAGGTGATTTTAATGGAGAACTCCCTTCAGCCTACTCCTCAGGGACGAAAATCAACATCAGCAGATGGTTCCTTGAACAAAACCTGTACTAATGGGAGTGCTCAGTTTTCCAAATTGTCCAGGAAGTGACCTGCAACCTCCCCAGACGGGGACACTCGGAGAAAAAGGAGGTTTCCCAATGAGGTCGCTCTGCTCTGTGCCGAGCTCGAGTAGAGTGAGCACCTTTGAGGCTCCAGGCACCTCTGGCACCATCCCTCTGTTGATCTCTGCTGAGCCCTGGTGCTCTGGAGCGGAGTCGAGATGCTCCTCATTTACAGCACTGACCACCCGGGTGCAGGAGTCGGCCCAGATATCGCTACAACAGACAATGTCACCCCCACCGGCACCGATCCAGTCGTCGACACCAACTGACAGGCTGAGAACGGCACCGACCATCTCGACAAAGGCACCAACTGCATCTACACCAGCAGTACTGCCGCCACAGAAACAAGCGGCTTTGCAAAAGTTTCTACAGCACAAGGATATAACGATCACCTTGGTGCTGCGATCACCTTGGTGCCTCAGTCACCCTTATTTGGTACTGAGGGATCTTCAGGCCAAATAACTGAGGAGTTATCCACTTCTCCCGCTCTCCAGCCCATCTCCAGTGATGCAGAGGAGAAAGTAAATGGGAGCCGCTTCTCTTCCCAACATTCCTCACCCACGGGACAAAGACCACCATGGGAAGCTGCTAGGACCAAATCTCGCCAACCTCACGAGATGCAGCCAAGGGTATGGACAACCCTGGATGTGTCCCCATGCAGTGGCCCCCCGAGACCACTGGGCTGTGTATAGGGCTCAATACACTAGGCCCTTGACCCCAGCTTGAAGGGAAATTAATTCTTCACCTTTCCCAAACAGGGATATATCAGAAGCATCGGAGGACATGGGAGATAAGGAGGAAGAAGGTCCGGACTATGCAGACACTTCTCCGGCTCACAACTCATTGTCCTCCCCTGACGAGACAGTCATACCACTACCTCCAAGTAAAGTGGACAATCTGAAACAATTTCAGGAATTTATTTAAAAGAGTAGCTGCCAGCCAAGACATCCCTGTAGAAGAGGCCCAAGAAAACCAACACAAGCTACTGCAAATCTTACAGACATCCACTGTCTCCAAAATTGCTCTACCAATCAATCATGCCATAATGGAACCAGCAGAGAATATCTGGCGGGCCCCCACCTTGATACCGCCTACCAGGAAATGGGCTGACAGAAAGTACTTTGTCCTAGCTAAGGGGATGAACTTTCTCTTCTCTCATCCACAACCCAATTCCCTAGTTGTGTAAGCCACCAATCGTCATAGCAAACAACCTCAATCCAGTCCACTCCACAAGACAAAGAACACAAACATTTAGACCTTCTCGGTAGAAAGACACTCATCGGCTACTCTCCAATTTAGGGTAGCCAATTGCTTGGCTCTTCTAGCCAAGTACAATTTCGATAATTACGGTAAGCTACAAGAATTCCTTGAGGCCTTACCAGAGGAGAAACGTTCCCAACTCAATGCTATCATGACAGAAGGGCAACTAATTGCCTGTACAGCCTTTCAGGCCTCAGTGGATGTAGCAAACATTGCTGCGAGAACAACGGCCACAGCTGTCATAATGCTCAGGGCCTCGTGGTTGCAGTCATCCAGGATCCTGAAAGAGCTCCAGCTCAAGGTGGAGGATCTACCTTTCTATCGGGAGAAACTTTTCTCCACAAAAACTATGTTCTTCACTCGATGAAGGACTCTCGGGCCACTCTACACACTTTAGGCATATACATGCCACCAAACAAACAATGTCTGTATCAACCATACCAAAAGGGTAGACGGACCTCTTTCCGTCACCCACAACAGCGGCACTTTGATCAGAACGGAAATAAGCAATGCTCACAAAGACGTAGGGCTTCCCAAACTCAGTCCTTGTCTTCGCAACCATCTACCACCAAGCCACAATTTTGAAGTCTTGATCGAGGGTATGAATGACCTCCCCCACAATACAGAGCTGTTAGGTACTTCTACCCACCCTTTTGGCCGCTTTCTGCACGCATTCTACCATGCCTGGGAAGCAATAAAAATGGATCAATGGGTACTGGAGATTATAAGCTTGGGTTATGTCATCCCTTTCCTGTCCCTTCCCCCTACCTTATCCCCTTCTCCATCCGTCTTCAGGGACCTTTCTCATGAGCACCTTGTAAACAGGAAGTGAACCATCTTCTACAATTGGGTGCCGTGGAACAAGTTCCAACTCAGTACAAGGGGACGGGCTTTTACTCCCATTATTTTCTCACCCAAAAGAAAAGTGGCAGGTGGAGACACTTCTTAGACCTTTGGAAGCTCAACAGATTTGTGAGGAGTCACAAATTCAAAATGGTCACACTGGCCACAATCATCCCAGCGCTAGACAAGGGGGACTGGTTTTCAGCCCTCGACCTCCAAGATGCTTTTTTTCATATTACCATGCACCTGGCTCACAGGCGATTTATAAGATTCACAGTGGGCCTCAATCACTATCAGTACAGAGGCCTATCTTTTAGTCTTTCCACTGCCCCTTGAGTTTTTTCCAAACCCTCGCGGTAGTGTCATATGAAGAAAAAGAGTGATGATCTTTCCATACCTAGACAACTGTCTACTAAAAGGTACAACTCAAGAAGAAGCGACAAACATGGTGCAGACCACCATCATGCTGTTTGTCACTGGGATTGCGAATAAACTTATAGAAATCTACACTGACCCCAGTGCAACACCTGGAATTCATCAGAGCCTACCTTGATTCCACCCGGGCCAGAGCCCTGTTGCCTGATCACAGGTTCAGAACAATAATCAACCTCATCTCGACAGTCACTGGCAACCCTCAAACGTCCTCCAGACCTGCCTACAATTATTAGGTCATATGGTGGCTACGACCTTCTTTGTGAGACATGCGAGACTGCATATGCGTTGCCTACAGCGCTGACTGAGCACAGAGTGCACTCCCAGCACAAACAGCCTAAACAAAAGGGTGACAGTACCCCCATGCATCACTACAGTGATAGATGAAACCAGAAAACATCTACACAGGGATCCCCTTCCAACAGGATCCCCCATCACTAATAATCACAACTGATGCATTGTTGATAAGATGGGGAGCTCACTTGGACTAGCACACCACACAAGGCAAGTGGTCAGCGACGGAAACGCTGCTCCACATCAATCTCCTGGAGCTCCGAGCGCTATACAATGCGTTCAGGCACTTCCTCCTGATCATAGGAAACGAATCAATCCGCGTACTGACCGACAACGTAGCATGTAGTTTTATATCAATCGCCAAGGAGGAGCTCGCTTCCATTCACTCTGCACCGAGGCCATGAAATTTTGGAACTGGTGCATTCACCACAACATAATCATCTCAACATCTTACCTCCCAGGGTGTAAGAATAAGACAGCGGACACACTAAGCAGATATTTCTCCCTAGAACATGAATGGGAAATGTACAAGTGTGTTCTCCAAGTGATATTTCAGGAGTGGGGCTTTCCCTTAGTAGACCCGTTTGCAACAGCAATGAACCACAAGTGCCCACTTTTCTGCTCCAGGGCGGGACTAGTACCCCAGTCCCTAGGGGATGCCTTCCTCATTGCATGGGACACAGAACTCATGTATGCATTCGGACCGATACCTCTAATCCCATGAGTTATTCGCAAGATACGGACCAACAGGGCCCATATCATACTGATCATTCCAACGTGGCCCAGACCGACTTGGTTCCTTTACCTGATGTGTTTTAGCAGTTTGCGCTCCATGAATTCTCCCCTTGAGGGTGGATGTCCTTTCACAGAACAAAGGCCGGACTCTCCACCCAATCCAGAGAATCTTCACCTCAAAGCATGGCTACTACACGGTTCCAACACAGCAAATTAGCCTGTTCAGAAAGAGTGAAACTGCTGTTATTAAATAGCAGGAGATCCACCACTTGCCATAACTACCTCCAAAAATGAAAGAGATTCTCACTATGATGCTAACAAAAAAATTTAACTGCAGTCACAGCGCCTCTACCAATCATACGAGACTACATACTGGTACTCGAAGAATTGGGTTTATCCATAAGCTCAATCAAAGCACACCTGGTGGTTATTACAGCCTTTCACCACAAGGTGGAGGGAGAGTCAGTCTTCGCTCACCTAACAATTAAACGCTTTCTTATTGGTATACAGAACATGTACTCGGGTGTCCGACAACCTGCACCCCCATGGGACTTGAATCTTGTACTCAAATGCACCTTTTGAACCACTGGTGACTTATTCACTCCTTCATATGTCTATGAAAGTCGCATTTTTGGTAGCGATCACCTCAGCTACATGAGTCAGTGAAATTGGGGCACTTATGGCTGAGCTCCCTTATACTGCGTTCACTAAAGACAAGATCATGTTGCCATCACACCCAGAATTTGTACCTAAAGTAGCGACATCTTTCCATGTAAACCAAGCCATACACCTCCCCATATTTTACCCCGAACCACATGGGTATTCACAGGGGCCCATCCTAAATACACTCAATGTCAGATGAGCCATAGCATTCTATTAAGACAGAACCAAACCCTTCCAGAAATCTCCAAGACTTTTTGTTTATTTCCACAGCAGAACACTCCAAGGGCTGTGCAGTATCGACCCAGAGACTATCTAAATGGATCTCTACTTGTATCCAACTTTGCTAACAGTTCTACAAGGAACCTCCACCAGGCTCCGATCCCATTCTGCGTGTGCCCTGTCTACACCTACAGCCTTCCTGGACAACGTTCCTCTAATAGATATATGCAGGGCTGCCACATGGGCATCAGAGCACACTTTTGGAAAACACTATGCCATCACTCAGTGCTTTTTGTCAGATGCTGTACTAGGCCTTACTGTGCTCTCGGCCATGACACATGCAACTCCAAAGTCCCTACCATCCACAGTAGGGCACTGCTGTACAGACACCTAAAGCATACCAAGCTGGGAGGGGAGATTTATTGGTAAATTTGCAAGTCATGATGGGAGAAAGTAAAGTCTTGTCTCTCAATCATTAGTTTTAACATATTTTTGAGCTTCAGTTCGCAATAGAATTTAAAACCTCCACATCGTTTCATCATATGTGTTTGCATCTGAACCTGTTAACTTATACTATACTGCTGTATATGAATGTAATCATTGTCTAACTGGTTGCTCAGCAGTGGAGGATTTATTAAGTTGTATAGCTTTGAGACCCTGCCAGTTTGTCTAACTTTTTGGCTTTCATATTTAGTGAGAAGATTCATGAAGGTTCTTCAAAAACTTTTTCTCTATATATTTTAAAAACATACACGACTTACTTTGTGGTATCTATTTATTTTATTTTTTTTTCTTGTTAGGCTGATGTTGACCTTTCTAACCCAGACTTGGTGGATGATCATGCTTCTGAAGTAAGTATTGAACAAATGTTTTTTGTATGCTCTGGTGTGCTCATGAGAGAGGAGCATTATGGCTACGAGATTATTAAAGTGCTGTAAATGAGATACTCATTAAACATTTGTTAGGACATAATTAAAATAATTCAATCATGCTAGTGTTCTTGTAGTCTAGATTCTGTAGGCAGTTGCATTGTATGGTTAACAAATCAAGTTGACAGTTGGAACCAGTAATTCTCTGGAGCTTACAGCGCTTGTTCATAGGAAATTGGATAAACATTTTTACTAGATAATGGCATCAAACTCTTAATTTAAAAAAATAACACCTTAAGAATATAAATAATATTCCTCTTTGAAGTGAAGCAATATACAGAAACCCATCTCTTGCCTGAGAATTCCAATGAACCAGCTTCATTATTCTAAGGGCTTTCAAAGGGCTTTGATATAGCAGAACTCCTACTCTACAACAAACAGCTTGCAGATGACCGGAAACTATTTTTTGAATGCTTAATTGAAAATTAAAGCTATAAGATTGGTGAGATAATATCTTTTATTGGACCAACTTCTGTTGGTGAAAGAGACAAGCTTTCAAGCTTGTACAGAGCACTTCTTCAGGCCTGGGAAAGGTACTTAGAGTGTCACAGCTAACTACAAGGGTAGAACAAATAAAGAATTAACATGTTGTAAGAGACCATTCTCGGTGAAATGGGCAGTTAATGCCTCTCCAGTAGTAGGACAATAGAGGGTTAGCAGGTTACAGATTGTTGTAATGAGCCATAAATCCAGTGTCTTTATTAAATCTATGATTTTTGGTGTGTAGCAGAGTTATGAATTTAAGTCCCCAGGGTCATCTTTTGAAGGTGTTGTGCAGGTTTTCTTTGATGAGGACTGAAAGGACAGCTGTGAAATTGTTTTGTGGAAACTATTCACCTGTGAGTGATATGGTGTGTTTGTCTTTTCATTGTTCTATGTGAGCTCATTCAAGAGTGTAGTGATTGTCTGGTTTAGTTGTTGGGGTATTCAGTGCACTGGATGAGTTACACCACATTTTGTGATAGGTGTGTGTAGGGCCGATGGATCTTGAAAGGTGTGTTGCGAGGGGTGGGTATTGATGATCAGAGCTGTGGAGATACATCGGCAGGTTTTGCATCTGTTCTGGCAGTTGAGTTGATGTGTCCTAGTCTGTGGGGAGCCTGCGTTTTATGATGAACTTGGTGATGATGGGGGAGTTATTTGAAGTCCAGAAGAGGGTGGATTTCTTTCAGGATGTGGTCCCCATTGAGTATGGGTTGTAATTGTTTAATGATACCCCCATATAGGTTCCAGTGTGGGTTGTTTAATGATACCCGATATAGGTTGCAGTATGGGGTGGTAGGTGACAACTAGGGGTGTGTGGTTGGAGGGCTTTTTTCCTGTATTGAAGCAGGTTTACTCATGGTATTCCATGATGTGATCTACTTCTCTGGTGGAGTGTCCTTGTTTGGTGAAGGTGATTTCAAGTGCGTGAAGGTGTGTAAACTGGATTTTCTCCTCAAAGCACATTCTGTGGCATCTGAGCATCTAGCTGTAGATAACAGATTTCTTGCTGCATTTTGGGTGGTTACTAAATCTGTGACGCTAAGTGTGATGATCTGTGGGTTTTTTGTCTGTAGGGTTCCGTTGTTGAAGATGATTGTTGTGCCCAGGAAATTGATGCTGGTGTGGGAGTGTTCCAGAGAGGTCTTACTGGATGGGTAGAGGTGGTTGAAGTTGTGATGAAAATTTGAGGGAGTTTAGGTCAATGTATCTCAGACATATTTTTGGTTTTGTGGTGCACTGCAAACAATAATTGAACATTAGACATTTATTATTTTTTAGTACATTAAGCATGCATTATTTATTTGCAGCTGATTGACACTATCTGTGCTTGTTAATATAATTTTAAATTAACAAAATATTCCCGAATTCTTCTTGTGGGTGGTGGTGAGGGAAATTCAGTATAATCAAATGTAATAACTTTATTTTTGGTTATATAGTTGCAGTTCATTTTTAAAATTTGCTGCTGGAAATCAGATTTAAACCTCAGGTTGTGGTAGAGTGTGACTGTAGCATCAAATGGGGCTATGTAATCACACTGCTCTTCTTAAGAGTTAATTTGGTCCATTAAATTTAATACATGACATGTCAAAGTGTTTTCTCTCATTCATATTTTCAAAATAAAGATGCTGTTTAAATTTCCAGGTTTCAGAGTAGCAGCCGTGTTAGTCTGTATCCGCAAAAAGAAAAGGAGTACTTGTGGCACCTTAGAGACTAACCAATTTATTTGAGCATAAGCTGTCGTGAGCTACAGCTCAGTTCATCGGATGCGTTCAGTGGAAATTCACTGAATGCATCCAATGAAGTGAGCTGTAGCTCATGGAAGCTTATGCTCAAATAACGCATTCGATGAAGTGAGCTGTAGCTCACGAAAGCTTATGCTCAAATAAATTCCTTAGTCTCTAAGGTGCCACAAGTACTCCTTTTTTAAAAATGTCAGTATATTATATGACACGAGGTCCAAAGGTAGAGGTGTAAGGTACTTATAAAGATGGATGAGTAGAGAGATTATGCCAGATAGGAATATAATTTTGCCATAAATTTAAAGTAACAATGTCACACTATTAAGTAAATACCATTCCTTTTCTTTTATGAAGAAAGATGTTCTATGTTCTATTAAGGAATACGATCAGCTTGATGTCCAGATGTGTCGGACTAGAATTGTGGAGCTGGAAAAAAGACTTCTGGACAAACAGGAAGCAACTGAAAGACTCACTACAGAGGTGGATGATTTACTGGAACAACTTGCCAAGCATAGTGGGGCCACACATCTTCAGGTACTATTAATAAAATCAGATAACTTGTATTTCAAGGATATTTACTGAAGATGTTACCAGCAGAGTTATGGGTAACAGTGTAACTTCATTAAATACCACAGCAAAGTAAAGGAGTACTTGTGGCACCTTTGAGACTAACCAATTTATTTGAGCATAAGCTTTCGTGAGCTACAGCTCACTTCATCGGATGCATACTGTGGAAAATACAGAAGATGTTTTTATACACACAAACCATGAAAAAATAGGTGTTTATCACTACAAAAGGTTTTCTCTCCCCCCACCCCACTCTCCTGCTGGTAATAGCTTATCTAAAGTGATCACTCTCCTTACAATGTGTATGATAATCAAGGTGGGCCATTTCCAGCACAAATCCAGGTTTTCTCCCCATGCGCCCCCCCACCCAAACACACACAAACCCACTCTCCTGTTGGTAATAGCTTATCCTATCCAAAGCGATCACTCTCCTTACAATGTGCACGATAACCAAGGTGGGCCACTTCTAGCACAAATCCAGGGTTTAACAGGAACGTCTGAGGAACGGGGGGAGGGGTAGGAAAAAACAAGGGGAAATAGGTTACCTTGCATAATGACTTAGCCACTCCCAGTCTCTATTCAAGCCTAAGTTAATTGTATCCAATTTGCAAATGAATTCCAATTCAACAGTCTCTCGCTGGAGCCTGTTTTGAAGTTTTTCTGTTGTAATATCGCAACTTTCATGTCTGTAATCGCGTGACCAGAGAGATTGAAGTGTTCTCCGACTGGTTTATGAATGTTATAATTTTTGACATCTGATTTGTGTCCATTTATTCTTTTACGTAGAGACTGTCCAGTTTGGCCAATGCACATGGCAGAGGGGCATTGCTGGCACATGATGGCATATATCACATTGGTAGATGTGCAGGTGAACGAGCCTCTGATAGTGTGGCTGATGTTATTAGGCCCTGTGATGGTGTCCCCTGAATAGATATGTGGGCACAGTTGGCAACGGGCTTTGTTGCAAGGATAGGTTCCTGGGTTAGTGGTTCTATTGTGTGGTTGCTGGTGAGTATTTGGTTCAGGTTGGGGGGCTGTCTGTAGGCAAGGACTGGCCTGTCTCCCAAGATTTGTGAGTGTGTTGGGTTATCCTTCAGGATAGGTTGTAGATCCTTGCTGATGTGTTGGAGAGGTTTTAGTTGGGGGCTGAAGGTGACGGCTAGAGGCGTTCTGTTATTTTCTTTGTTAGGCCTGTCATGTAGTAGGTGACTTCTGGGAACTCTTCTGGCTCTATCAATCTGTTTCTTCACTTCAGTAGGTGGGTATTGTAGTTGTAAGAATGCTTGATAGAGATCTTGTAGAGATCAGCAAAGTAGTATGTGTCACGGTTACAGGACTAGCTGCACCTCTGACTCCTTCTCTGGTGTCTGAGTGCACCATCACATGTGTAGGCTCTCATGACTACCTATTCTGGGGTGGAATCTTGAGATTCTTTCACAAGACACTGCAGCCAGCGACCCAGTCATGCTTGCTCAACTGGTCTGTCTGGATTTGATACATGAGGTTCTTCCCTTTGGGAGCTTATGACTTAGCGGTGAATACAGTGACCCCGACTCTGGAATCTGAGTTCACTTTCTGATTTTCTCTTGTCTTTCTTTTGAGGGATGGTCTTCAAATCCAGCCAGATTTCTTTTTGTCTCAGCTCACATGCTTGGAACAGCTGCACAAAACCATTTTGAATTCCTCACGGGGGGGTCAGGAGCCAGAGCATCAAAGTGAATGACTCCTGATTGTCATGAAGTGATTGCAGGGAAGTGTGTATCAAGATCAACTCTTCCTGGGTGCTTTTGCTGACAATCCTGCTATTGAATTAACTTAGTAGAGGCGTACAGTAAATATCCTTACACCAATCAGACAAATAGAAGATATAATATTCATAAATTATTACAGAGCGGCAGCAAATCTGCTATGCTATGAAATATCATTGATCGAGGCAACTGTTAGTAAAACTATAATCTGTGTAAATTTATCTGAAAATTATATCTATTCAAAATTGGGGTCATGGTCCATGCCTGGGCTCTTAGGTGTTACTGCAGTAAATATGATGATGATGATGATAGAGAAATTCACTGAGCTTTTATTGGCATGACAAGCTATAAAGAGTTGCCAAACTATAAGAAAAAGACAGACCCCTCTTGTATCAAAACAAACCAGTTTTGCAAAGCCTTCATTTTTAAAGTTTCAGGTGTCCTGAGGCTTTCATAAAATTTGAGGCTTACTGATTATCCAGATTGGCAAGAGGATACAATCTTGAGGTTCCTCTCTGAAAAAACACACACCTAAAACTGCACCAAATTAAAGGAAGTCAACCAAACTTCCAGAGTATACCCCTTTCTTTTAAGTATCAATAGTTAACATATCTGATATTGAAAAAAATTCCTTGTTCTTTTGGATTGGGTGGGTTTAAAACATTATTATTTTGGTTTCCTGAAACCTTTTTAGGGGTTTAAATAATTTAGGCTCACCACATAGCTTCAATCATGGAGAGCTCCTAAGTGTAAGAGCTTTTCCAAATTGAAAACTAGTGCTCTGTGGAAGCAAAGCTTTGGGAGCTATAAAGGAATGAAGCTACTGTCACTGTAAGCCAAATTTAACCAAGTCAGTTAACTGGAATTTAGAAAATTGGAGTTGCATTGTGGAGAAAAGGGACTCACTTTCTTATGTGATCATTTAAATGTTCTGCATTGTGTTTGCAAACAAGAATCAAATGTAACAGTACTTTATTACCTTTTGTTGTACAAATTTAAAAACCAGGTTTAATGAAAACTCCATTGTCTATCAAATATTGTGTAGATAATTGTTTTTAAAAATACAAATTTCAAACATCTATTGAATTTTCAACGTTATTCTGGAATTAGGTGGCTCTGAATCAACTTCATGGAAGCAGCTATGTTTCTGGTTAAAAGCTCAAATAATATGGAAAAAGAAAAGGAGGACTTGTGGCACCTTAGAGACTAACCAATTTATTTGAGCATAAGGTTTCGTGAGCTACAGCTCACTTCATCGGATGCATACTGTGGAAAATACAGAAGATGTTTGTTTTTATACACACAAATAATGAAAAAATGAGTGTTTATCACTACAGAAGGTTTTCTCTCCCCCCCCACCCCACTCTCCTGCTGGTAATAGCTTATGTAAAGTGATCACTCGCCTTACTTTACATAAACGCCCAGTTTTTCATGATTTGTGTGTATAAAAACAAACATCTTCTGTATTTTCCACAGTATGCATCCGATGAAGTGAGCTGTAGCTCACGACAGCTTATGCTCAAATAAATTGGTTAGTCTCTAAGGTGCCACAAGTACTCCTTTTCTTTTTGCGAATACAGACTAACACGACTGTTACTCTGAAATAATATGGAGCATCTCTTCCTTTTTTTTTTTTTTTTTTATGGAGATCATTCTTCTGTGCTTGTTTAAAGTGAGTTTCAAATGTATTGTACTGTGTTCGTGTTTTTTCTTTTGCAGGGCTGCAGGTAGTGGTGATAAATGGGGTAAATTTGTGTGGGGTGGGGGGAGAGTTTGTTTGTGTTCACTTTATAGGCTCCTGGTTTCTAGGATTTCCACATGGAGATGCTGCACCCCACATGCTTGAAGAGTGTCTTCCTGCTTCCTCCATAACTGCAGATTTACTTTTTCCTTTTAGGAGTAGGAAACCAAGAAGTTTCCTATCATGGAGAAATACTTTAAAGATGCTAATGAGATTAATATGAAATAGGATTAACATGCCCCAAACATGCCCCATTCACTTGGATGAGAAGAAGCGAACATCTCTGCTCCATTCACCCTAGATCAGTACAGCCTGTCTTACATAATGGGGGCACTGAGGATTCAGTTTTAGTGTAGAAATTCTACGCTTTGTTTCCCCCTTTACCTGTTAAAATGTTTGCACTTGCTAAAGACAATGTTGTAAATTGGCTTCCTTTACCCTTTGAGATCAGTGGAAGATAAACTTTTTTTTCTTTGCACTTTTCACAGAAAGATGACTGCTCCTTTGGAGCAAGTTTTACTGATACCTTAAGTACAATGCAAAGAGCTAGTTCCTTTGTTTTTAATGAAGGTTTACGTGTCTAAAGTGCTGAAAAATGTCTGGTTTTAAAGATGCGTTAATGTTTCATGTAGGAGCTGGAGACGGCTGTCCAGGAACGGAATGAGATAATAGCTCAGCTGACAAGTAACCTTCAGCAGGCAAGGCAAAATCGGGATGACATTCAGGAAGAAGCCTCACTCCTAGCTGATCAGATCCATGGTTTACAGCTTCAGTTACATGAGGTGTGTGCTGGCTTTTTAAAATTGTTACCAGAAAATGAGGATCAGAACATTAACTGGAAAAAATGTTAGTAAATCTTGACCTCAGCAAATTATATAAATCCCCTCTTCCCCTTTCTTCTCTTTAACATTTGGTTTAAATGTGATTTTCAGGCTTACTAAACTAAACCTGAATTAAAAGCTTGATTTTTTTTGTAGTAGAGTTTATTGCAGTGCAGAGGAAGCACGCTCCATTTGCTGGGAAACTGGACTGAGAGGCAGAAGCTCTGGGTGCTTTCATAGAATCATAGAATATCAGGGTTGGAAGGGACCCCAGAAGGTCATCTAGTCCAACCCCCTGCTCGAAGCAGGACCAATTCCCAGTTAAATCATCCCAGCCAGGGCTTTATCAAGCCTGACCTTAAAAACCTCTAAGGAAGGAGATTCTACCACCTCCCTAGGTAACGCATTCCAGTGTTTCACCACCCTCTTAGTGAAAAAGTTTTTCCTAATATCCAATCTAAACCTCCCCCACTGCAACTTGAGACCATTACTCCTTGTTCTGTCATCAGCTACCACTAAGAACAGTCTAGAGCCATCTTCTTTGGAACCCCCTTTGAGGTAGTTGAAAGCAGCTATCAAATCCCCCCTCATTCTTCTCTTCTGCAGGCTAAACAATCCCAGCTCCCTCAGCCTCTCCTCATAACTCATGTGTTCTAGACCCCTAATCATTTTTGTTGCCCTTCGCTGGACTCTCTCCAATTTATCCACATCCTTCTTGTAGTGTGGGGCCCAAAACTGGACACAGTACTCCAGATGAGGCCTCACCAATGTCAAATAGAGGGGAACGATCACGTCCCTCGATCTGCTCGCTATGCCCCTACTTATACATCCCAAAATGCCATTGGCCTTCTTGGCAACAAGGGCACACTGCTGACTCATATCCAGCTTCTCGTCCACTGTCACCCCTAGGTCCTTTTCCGCAGAACTGCTGCCTAGCCATTCGGTCCCTAGTCTGTAGCTGTGCATTGGATTCTTCCATCCTAAGTGCAGGACCCTGCACTTATCCTTATTGAACCGCATCAGATTTCTTTTGGCCCAATCCTCCAATTTGTCTAGGTCCTTCTGTATCCTATCCCTCCCCTCCAGCATATCTACCACTCCTCCCAGTTTAGTATCATCCGCAAATTTGCTGAGAGTGCAATCCACACCATCCTCCAGATCATTTATGAAGATATTGAACAAAACCGGCCCCAGGACCGACCCTTGGGGCACTCCACTTGATGCCGGGCTCTGCCATTGACTTGAGGAGAAACCTTCAGGAAGTCACTTCACGTTTTAATGCCTGAGTTTTTTTCCTTGTTAAAATAGGGGGAACTTTTGCCCAGCTTCTTGAAGAAAGCAGTTTGAGCTCTGTAAATGAAAAATACTATAAAACTATATGACGGTGTCACTGATTCACAGGATTGGTGCTATGCCTAGTTTGTAAATAGTCTCTTGGAGAAATCCCTTCTGGGTGCCAGATCCCTTACAGATTTCACTCTTCCTTCAGGGTAGGCCATGCAGCCTCACTGCTGCCTCCTAAGGCTGACCCTCTGGACTTAAGCATTCATGCTTCATTCACATTATAAACTCTGTTCAGTGAGTCCAACTGAGATAGACTCCTCATAGAGACTTGTACACTCATCAGGGACTAATGCACTTCATCCAGTATTTACAGTGATCCTCAAGCAGCGTTTTCAAAACAGTAGGGTTTATTAGTCAACTGGGACACAGCATTGGAAGTGCATAAATTAGCACAGAGAAATAAAGGTTAAAGCATAGTCCATTCTGGTCAGCGCAGAGCAATTGAACAGACTCAGGGCATGTCTACGCTACAAAGTTAAGTCAATTTTATGTAAGTCGACATCAAGTTTCTGATTTAAGCAAGTAGATCTTGCGTGTCCCCACTATGCTTGTGTCGGTGGAGTGCATCCTTACTAGCAGGGTTTGCATCGATGCACGGAGTGCTGCACTGTGGGTAGCTATCCTACAGCGCATGTAGGCGACTGGAATTTTGGTTTGGTCTTTCAGTGCCTTATGGGACCAAAACATTTGTGCAGATGTTTATGGGAGCATGGCATTAGCCTCCCATGATGCACTTACCTCTCTCCTTCTCTGAAATCAACGGCAAAGAAGCCAAACATTTATGTGCCTTTTTCCCTAAGCTTCTGTTACCTATGCAGACTCCATAGCATGGCAAGCATGGATGCTGCTCAGCTGTATGCTGTTGTGAGCATTACAAACACCTCGTGCCTAATCATGCAGTATTTACTCAGTTGAAGCAGGAGCCGCCGTGCAGAACAATGTGATGCCATGCAAACAGCCCTGTTGGAAGCCATGGAGTGGAGCAATTTGCAGTTGCTGATGACAGTTACGCATCACCTTGACGCGGTGGAGCACGGCTTCTGGGCCCGGGAAACAAGCACTGACTGGTGGGACCTCATCGTTGTGCAGCTATGGGATGATGAGCAGTGGTTGCAGAACTTTTGAATGCATAGAGATACTTTCATGGAACTAAGAAGAAAAGGAGTACTTGTGGCACCTTAGAGACTAACCAATTTATTTGAGCATGAGCTTTCGTGAGCTACAGTAGCTGATGCATCCGATGAAGTGAGCTGTAGCTCACAAAAGCTCATGCTCAAATAAATGGGTTAGTCTCTAAGGTGCCACAAGTCCTCCTTTTCTTTTTGCGAATACAGACTAACACGGCTGCTACTCTGAAACCTTTCATGGAACTGTGTGAAGAGCTTTCCCCAGTCCTGAAGTGCAGCAATACTAAAAGGAGAGCTGCTCTGACAGTTGAGAAGCGAGAGGTGATAGCTTTGTGGAAACTTGCAACTCCAGACTGCTACCAGTCAGTGGGGAATCAGTTTGGTGTGGGTAACTCTACCATGGGGTCTGTTGTGATCCAAGTTTGCAGGGCAATCAATAGACTTCTGATAAGAAGAGTAGTGACTCTGAGCAACGCACAGGAGATAGTGGATGGCTTTGCCACGATGGGGTTCCCTAACTGCAATGAGGCTATAGATGGAACACATGTCCCTATCTTGGCACCAGACCACCTTGCCAAAGAGTACATAAACTGAGAGGGGTACTTCTCAATGGTGATGCAAGCGCTGGTGGATCACGGGGACCATTTCACTGACATCAACGTGGGATGGTCAGGAAAGGTGCATGATGTGTGCATCTTTAGGAACTCCAGTCTGTTCAGAAAGCTGCAAGCAGGGACTTTCTTTCCAGACTGCAAAATAACCATTGGCCAATCGATCCTGGGAGACCCAGCCTACCCCTTGCTCCCATCGCTCGTAAGGCTGTACTCCGGCAACCTGGACAGCAGTAAGGACCGAGTAAGTGCAGAATGGTGGTGAAATGTGCCTTTGCACGTTTAAAGGGCTGCTGGCATTGTTTGCTTAATAGGTTAGATCTCAGTGAAAGCAGTATCCCCGTTGTTATTGCTGCCTGCTGTGCGCTCCATAATATCTGTAAAACAAAGAGAAAAGTTTCCAGCAGGGACGGGGGTTGAGGCAGATCTCCTGGCAGCCAATTTTGAACAGCCGGACACCAGGGCAATAAGGAGAGCACATCTAGGGGCTCTGTATCTCCATGAGGCTTTGAAAACCAATTTCAGCAATGATCCACAGTAACATGACACTATCTGTGTTGTTCCTTACTAAGCTGTCCCCTTCATTCTATTTTCTCTCCTGTAAACTCCATCCCCACTAACCATAGTGTGCTGAATGAATAAAGAGCCTTTTCTCCTCAATCTGTTACGTTTTATTATGCTCACAAACACACAGAGACAGCAAAGAAAAGTAAGATAACCTGGGGCAATAGGGTAGATAACACTGGGTGAGGGGAGAAACAAGGACAGCTTGGTCACATTTGCACTGCAATAACAATCAAAGGTGGACCTTGTACCCTTCCCTGGAGTTGAGTGCAAGGGATACCGAACTTTTCCCCCCGGCCTCAAAGGACATTTGGGAGAGGAGGATGTGGAAACCGACGATGATGGCATCAGGTTCAGCATAGGCTGCAGAGGGACTCTAGCATCCAGCTGCCATTCGTGAACCTCAGCAAGATGCCTCAACATGTCTGATTTCTCCCTCATAATCCATAGCCTCTCTTTCTGTGTGGCACGCTCTTGTTCCCTTCATGCTCTACAGTCTTCCCTGTCCTTGTGCAGGTTGGACAGTGTAATCCTCCATGCACTGAGCTCCCTTCTTGTCACTCTCGGAGGTGCACATTAATTCACTGAACATATCCTCTTGAGTCTTTTTTTTTTCCGCCTTCGAATCTGGGAAAGTCTCCCTCCCGGGGTGGAGGATGTGCCGATGAACAAGGTTTCAGCCGCAAAGAATACAAAGCACGAGGGTAGCACTAACCATGCATACATTCTTTCTGGTGCAAGGTTAATTTTTTAAATAAAACAAACACCCCTCAATGCATTTCTCTGAAAGCCACAACTTAATCACAACTGCTGGGTACTGCAAGAGTCTGTTTTCTGCTCCAGCCATGTTGAGTAAAGCCATGAGGCATGGATGAGAGGTCTTGTGCTGCAGCTTTTGTGACGACATCCTTGGGATCACTGGTTGCAACTTCAGAAAAGCTCCCTTTTCCCCCAGCAACCTGGATGGTGCCTGAGGACAGGCACCAGTGTAAAGCCACCCAAATAGTCTGATTTTTACATAAGCGGCACTGGGTTGCGGGGGAAGGGAGACAAACAGGAAGCCAGCACCCCCCCCCCCTTTTAAATGCTAGTTGAAATACATAGTGGTCCCTTCCAACGACAGCCACGGCACGCTAGGGAAAGCATGGTTGTGTGACCCAGATTTCACCAAACGGGCAGGTTACTTGTTGAATTGCTTGTGGTTTAAGGGCTAGCATTTAAAAGTTCCCCCGTTTCACTCTAGGAGACCATTTGCGATATCACTCTCCTGAGGGTAACAGAGGCGGAAAGGGAGCAGATGCTACAAGCATCTGGGTACAGACCTGGTCCTTATGCTGTGTGTTGCAATGATGCCAGAAGAGTTAATGCTGGAGTAGTGTGGGAAAGTGTCTTACTGTGGTGGACGAAATAAGGCAGCCCTTCCCAGAAACCTTCTGCAAAGGATTGCAGAGTACCTCCATGAAAGCTTCTTAGAGATCTCCGTGGGGGATTCCAGGACCATCCCTGTACACATAAACAGTCTTTTTCGGAGAGCACCCGCTGCGTAGCTGGCGTGGCCACCGATACCCACTACATCTACTTTTTTGTTCAGATTAAACATTAAAAATAGCATGTATCCCCTACAGTTTGATTGGAAATGTGTACTCACCAGAGGTGCTTTCTCAGGCATCACACTTCGCCAACAATTAGTCCTGTGAAGGGATGGGCTCCAGGGTTAAAATCAGTTCTTGGCTGTGAGGGAGAATGGATCCTCCACTTTCCTGCCTCACATTCTCCTCCTCCTCTTCTTCGTCAACAATGTCCTCCTTGTTGCTTGAGCTTGCCCGGGGCTCCTGGGAGATATCCACGGAGCATTTTGGGGTAGTGGTGGGGTCACTGCCAAGAATCACATGTAGGTCCTCATAGAAGTGGCATGTCTGTGGGGCAGAACCAGGACGACTGTTCACCTCCCTTGTCTTCTGTTATGCTTGATGAAGCTCCTTTATTTTCACGTGGCACTACTGTGTGTCTCTTTTGTAGCCCTTCTTCCCCATGCCCCACGCGATTTTGGCATAGATGTCAGCGTTTCTTCTGCTGGATTGGAGCTCTGCCTACACAGACTCTTCTCCCCACACAGCAATAAGATCCAGCATCTCCTGGTTTGCGCCCTTGAGTCTCCATTATAAGCTGTATTGACAAGCTCTCCACGCTGATCAAACAGGAAATGAAAATTCAAAAGTTCCCGGGGCTTTAACAGGGGAGCAGCTGTTTCCTGTGTACCTGGCTGACGTGCTGTGGAGTTGAAAGTGCTCGCCAGAGTGGTCACAGCAGAGTACTGTGGGGCACCTCCTGGAGGCCAATTCATTCGAATTATACAGCACGGTGTCTACACTATCCCCATGTCGACCCGTGGATGTTGAATCAAGCACTACACCTCTTGCAGAGGTGGAGTACAGAAGTAGACTTTACAGGCCACTTAGGTTCGTGGAAGGGACTTGGTAGGGTAGACACAGACATTATTAAATCGACCTAACGCGGCTTATGTCGACCTGACTTTGTAGTGTAGACCAGGCCTCGGACTTTAAGGTCAGAAGGGACCATCAAGTCTGACCTACTGCACATTACAGGACATAGAACCTCACCCATTCCTGAAATAGACCCTGTACCTGTGGCTGAATTATGGAAGTCCTCAAATCATGGTTTAAAGACTTCAAGTTACAGAGAACACTTCAATCTCTCTGGTCACGCAATCACAGACATGAAGGTCGCTATCTTAAAACAAAAAAACTTCCAATCCAGACTCCAGCGAGAAACTGCTGAATTGGAATTCATTTGCAAATTGGATACTATTAATTTAGGCTTAAATAGAGACTGGGAGTGGCTAAGTCATTATGCAAGGTAGCCTATTTCCCCTTGTTTTTTCCTACCCCCCCCCCACAGATGTTCTGGTTTAACTTGGATTTAAACTTGGAGAGTGGTCAGTTTGGATGAGCTATTACCAGCAGGAGAGTGAGTTTGTGTGTGTATGGGGGTGGGGGGGATGTGAGAGAACCTGGATTTGTGCTGGAAATGGGCCACCTTAATTATGCACATTGTAGGGAGAATGGTCACTTTGGATGAGCTATTACCAGCAGGATAGTGAGTTTGTGTGTGTGGTTTTTGGGAGGGGGGTGAGGGGGTGAGAGAACCTGGATTTGTGCAGGAAATGGCCCAACTTTATTATCATGCTCATTGTGTAAAGAGTTGTCACTTTGGATGGGCTATCACCAGCAGGAGAGTGAATTTGTGTGGGGGGGTGGAGGGTGAGAAAACCTGGATTTGTGCTGGAAATGGCCCACATGATGATCACTTTAGATAAGCTATTACCAGCAGGACAGTGGGGTGGGAGGAGGTATTTTTTCATATTCTCTGTGTATAAATAAAGTCTGCTGCAGTTTCCACGGCATGCATCCGATGAAGTGAGCTGTAGCTCACGAAAGCTCATGCTCAAATAAATTGGTTAGTCTCTAAGGTGCCACAAGTACTCCTTTTCTTTTTGCGAATACAGACTAACACGGCTGTTACTCTGAAACCAGAGAATTCACCATTTACACTAGTATATACCTGCAAGTGACCTGTGCCCCATGCTGCAGAGAAAGGTGAAACCCCTCAGGATCTCTGCCAATATGACCTGGGGGGAAATTTCTTCCTGACCCCAAATATGGCGATCAGTTAGACTCTGAGCCTGTGGGCAAGACCTGCCAGTCAGACACTTGGGAAATAATTCTCTGTAATAACTTGGAGCCCTCCCCATCTAGTGTCCCGTCTCCAGCAGTTGGGGATTTTTGCTACTGTAGTCACCAGCGGGCCACATGCCATCAAAGGCAGTCGCATCATACCTTCACTTCCATAAACTTATCAAGTTCAGTCTTGAAGTCAGTTAGGTTTTCTGCTCTTCTTGGAAGTCTGTTCCAGAACTTCGTTCATCTGATGGTTAGAAACCTCCATCTAATTTTGAGCCTAAACTTGTGGATGGCTGGTTTATAGGCATTTGTTCTTGTCCATGTTGGTGCTTAACTTAAATAACTCTTCTTCCCTCCCTGATATTTATCCCTCCGGTGTGTATGCGTAATGTGTATGTGTGTGGAGAGAGAGCGAGCAATCAGATCATCCCTCAGCCTTTTTTTGATTAGGCTAAACAAGCCACGCTCTTTGAGTCTCCTCTCATAAGGCAGGTTTTCCATTCATCCGGTCATCCTAGTAGCCCTTCTCTGCACCTTTCCACTTTGAATTAATCTTTTTTAAAGATGGGAGACCAGAATTGCACACAGTATTCCAAATTGTCTCATCAGTGTCTTGTATAATGGTATCTAGTATCAGAGGGGTAGCTGTATTAGTCTGGATCAGTAAAAGCAGCAAAGAGTCCTGTGCCACCTTATAGACAAACAGACGTATTGGAGCATAAGCTTTTGTTGGTCGGATGCATGCATGCTTGTGCTCCAGTACGTCCCTTAGTCTATAAGGTGCCACAGGACTCTCCTTGCCGCTTGTATGATGGTACTAACACTTGCCTGTCTCTACTGGCAATACTTGTTTGATGCATCCTAGGACTGCACTAGCCTTTTTCATGGCTATATCACATTGATGGCTCGTAATTATCCTGTGATAAACCAATACATCCAGGTCAAAGAGCCCTTGATGAGAGTGTTGATTCGTGAATCATTGGAGCTTGTATTCTTTCTCTGGACCCCTTGTTGATCTGGGTCAGTTTCAGCCCAGATCCCTTAATGACACTATACATTCCATCCAGACAGGGAGGTGAGACATACGCACACACTTATGTCTCTTAGCCTTCCCTGAGATCAAACTTAATCCTTTTCCCTGCTCTAGGTAGTAATGTGAAATGTAGGGGAAACCGAGGCACAGAGGCCTCTAAAAATATTACAAAATTGCCACTTCATCACACTGGGTATGTTACATCCTCCTCTTACATTTTAATAATTAATTCCAGGCCTCGTATGGTTCCGTCACCATAGTATTTGAGTACCTATGTATTACCTGTGCAGGTCCCATAAGGCTTGCTGGATGGGCCAAAGTACACATTATAATTTTTCTTGCCAGGTGTTTAGGAAACCAAACTGGCAGCGATTGGCTACCTGGAAAACAGGTGTAGCTAGAGAGAAGGAAAAAAGAAAGAAGTGGTTGATGGTGGTTGAAATCCTGTCCTCAGCTGGAGGGGATATTGGATTACATTTCTTGCACAGTAGAAATAGAATTTTGTTTTGGATGGGACATTTTTCAGGATTAAATAACATTTTGTTTGTGTTGCATGAGCTGATATTACTGGTGACAAAGTACTTAGTTTATTATTTTACAGTTGGTGTTAGGGCTTGCTCTGTAAGCCAGTGTAGGATATGCTTAAAGCAAAGGGAGATAATTTGATGCAAGTCGTTTGGTTGTTAGTACACTGACAATTTTGACGATT
This sequence comes from Lepidochelys olivacea, assembly GCF_965140295.1. NCBI lineage: Eukaryota > Metazoa > Chordata > Testudines > Cheloniidae > Lepidochelys > Lepidochelys olivacea. The sequence goes on along the minus strand of NC_140421.1, from coordinate 78,979,840 downwards.
GGCAAACCTGAAACCTCCCCTCACTTTTCAGCAGAACTTTTTGTAAATGTCTTTAAAAGTGACTCATCTCATAGAATTATAGAATCCTAGAATATCTGGGTTGGAAGGGACCTCAGGAGGTCATCTAGTCCAACCCCCTGCTCAAAAGCAGGACCAATCCCCAATTAAATCATCCCAGCCAGGGCTTTGTCAAGCCTGACCTTAAAAACTTCTAAGAAAGGAGATTCTACCACCTCCCTAGGTAACGCATTCCAGTGCTTCACCACCCTCCTAGTGAAAAAGTTTTTCCTAATATCCAACCTAAACCTCCCCCACTGCAACTTGAGACCATTACTCCTTGTCCTGTCCTCTTCTACCACTGAGAATAGTCTAGAACCATCCTCTCTGGAACCACCTCTCAGGTAGTTGAAAGCAGCTATCAAATCCTGCCTCGTTCTTCTCTTCTGCAGACTAAAAATCCCAGTTCCCTCAGCCTCTCCTCATAAGTCATGTGTTCCAGTCCCCTAATCATTTTTGTTGCCCTTCGCTGGACTCTTTCCAATTTATCCACATCTCCCCATTTATCTCCTTTGTCCTTGCAGGAAAACTTCAGGTAAGTAAATTGTAAGTGCTTTGGGACACGGGATGTCCTTTTGTTCTGTGTTAGTACAGCATCTAGCACAGTGGGTCGTGGTCCATCGGGCACTATGGCAATACAAGTGATACATAAGTACTCAGTACATTTTAAAAAAACAGCAATTTGAAAATCAGATTATAATTTTGTTTGTTTTTTACAAGGCTAAAATCTATGATACAGAGTCTTTGTGCATGACTGATATTATATAAAGTATGTAATGTATATTACACATACACTGAGGACATCTTAAGACGGGGTAGGCAAACTTTTTGGCTCAAGGGCCACATCTGGGTGGGTAAACTGCTTGCAGGGCCATGAATGTAGGGCTGGGTCAGGGGGTTGGGGTGCGGGAGGGGGTGTGGGAGGGGATGCAGTGTGCAGGAAGGGGCTCAGGGCAAGGGGTTGGGGCAGAGGAGGGGTGTGGGGTGTATGAGGGGGCTCAGGGAAGGGGGTTGGGGTGCAGGAGGGGGCTCAGGGCAGTGGTACAGGGAGGGGTGCAGAGTGCGGGAGGGGTTCAGGGCAGGGGGTTGGGGTGCAGAGTGCGGGAGGGGTTCAGGGCAGGGGGTTGGAGTGCAGTGCGGGGTGTGGCGGGGGCTCGGGGTAGGGCGTTGGGGTGCAGGCAGGGGCTCAGGACAGGAGGTTGGGGTGCAGGAGGGGTGCAGGGTGCAGGCAGGGGGTTGGGGTGGAGGCAGGGGGCTCAGGGCAGGGAGTTAGGGTGAGGGGTTTGGGCTCCAGCCCAGTGCCGCTTACCTGTAGCGGCTGGCCCTGCTGCCCTTGGGGGAGAGGGGGCAGAGAGTTCCGTATGCTGCACTTGCCTGTGGGTACATCCCCCGAAGCTCCCATTTGCTGCGGTTCCCTGTTCCCGGCCAATGGGAGCTTCAGGGGAGGTACCCACAGGCAAGTGCAGCACGCAGAGCCCTCTGTCCACCTCCCCCGGGGGCCTCAGGGACGTGGTGCTGGCTGCTTCTGGGAGTGGTGTGGGGCCTGTGGTGCCCTACGGTTGGCAATCCCGCAGGCCAGATCCAAAACCCTAAGGGGCCAGATCCGTCCCGCAGGCCGTAGTTTGCCCACCCCTGTCTTATGAGTTCTTTGAGTCCCTGTCCATATGTGTATTCTATTCTAGGAAAGCATGCACCTGGGATGGGAGAATTTTTTTTTGCTAACAGAGTCCCTTTGCTCTGTGGATGTGCTCTGACTATCCTTGTGGTCTGTACTGAAGGTATAATGTATGATGGGGAACCAACCACCACTCCTGTTCTTTCTCACCACCTTGTCCTGAGACAGGCCAGTTCAGTGTCTGCACATCTTAGCTTAGCTTTTGAGAGTTGTGCATAGTTTCACAAATAGTTTTTAGTATAATTAAATATGAGTTAATCATAAGGATTTGCTTGTGTGCCTGTTGCACCCTAACCTCTATATTTAGTGGAGAAATTTAGTTTTTCTGTAATACCCCCAAATCCCCTGGATTTAAATTTTGTGGGTCTTATGGGGAAGCTTTTCCCCTTAATGATATTCACTTCTGTTGTGTTTAGGGGAGTTCTTGCTAAGTGTGGTGTATGCATATCATTCTGAAAACAAAAACATTCAGGGAAGCAAGGCTGAAAATGCATTTGTTAGACCACTCTATGCAGGCAATCTCAAACCTGGGACTGTCTGACCCATTCTCCCTCCTGTACAATGGACTGCAGGAATGAGTAGTGCTATGTGTGTTAGCTTCAGGGCTCACTCCTCAAAGGACTTAGGTAGGAAGCCTTAGAAGGCATTATGAGAGGGTAGTGAGACACACTCTTTCAAAGAGATAAGGAGCAGACCTCTGTCCTCAGATGTTGGCTGTGTGTGTTCCCTCTTTGTGCTGTCCCAGCTCTGCGCAGGTAGCTGGCACAGCAGACCTCGAGTGAATCACCCAATGACCACAAGATCTGTTAAGGTACAAAGGCACCTGGCCAGGTTTATTGTTGACGAAGCATAGTACTGGTGCCTTATACTTGCTACAAGTGCACTCAATGCATGTATGCCCGTGACAATGGACACAGCTTAATTAGTGGCAGGACTTCCCACTATCTCTTTGGGTGGCCAAAGATACTCCCTCTGAGATGCCTCTTTATACCCAGATACCAACAAGTTACATATTGTCCCTCTGATGTATCTAGGTGCCACCCATTACCTTGTACATGTTGGTTTGATCAAAACATCTCTATTCATCATACTGTCATCCTGACCTTATCTTTAAGAAAGGTTAGCGTGTTCCTGTTATCTTTGGGGAATGTGTTGATACTGAGATGTTCTGGTACCACCCTTCTGGAGTGTGTTTGCGTGAGTGCTCTGTGCCTAGCACCTTTTCAGAATGTGTGTTTTTGCAATATTAGCCCTGTTCTTGCCAGATTCTGGGTGCAGGGCCTGCCTCTTGCTCACAACTTGACTTTGCTTTATATCAGCAAAGCTTTGACCACTACTTTAGCCCTGTCCTAAAGCCTCACATCAGGCCTCTGAAACAAGGGCTTATGTTTCAGGCCCTCTTCCTATTACAACATCCATCTAAATCTTTGGGGAAAAAGATCTTTGCTCTGCTCCAAAGGAGATCTCCTGTCCTGATATGGGTCCTGATGAGGTTTTGATGATGCCCTGATGAGGTTTTGTGAAAGGACATCATACTGACAGCTCAATATTGAAATAAAAGACCACTGTGTCCGTCCCAAGTGCAGAATCTATCAGTAATGCAGACCTATTCAGTACTGAGAAAGTACTGTCTGCCTCTAAACCTTTGGCACTTGTGAAACCATTGGCTCTGGAAAAAGGCTTTGAACCAACTAGACCATAAGCACCACCAGGTGAGCCAGTACTGAGCACTTCGTTACACGGAATGTTTGTGACCCAGGGCTCTGCTCCATCTCCAGCACTGGTACCACGTAGATATCCCCTCTGTTGTCAGCGGGGTTACATTTACCTCTGCCTATGAGATACTAGACTGTCACTGGTACAGACTCTCCAGACAATACCAATCAGAGTCAGGCTATACCCATGTTTATATCCAAGATGGTGTCTGAGCTCCATTTAAATCAGAATATTCAACTATCAATATTTTTTTTCCAAAACCTCATTCTAATCATGATGAAGCTAGATTACGTACTCTGAATGTTTGTAGGGCGTTAGCCTTTCATCTCCCAAGAACCAGTCCTTTAGATCTTCCCTGAGGCTCTTTGTTTTGTTTACAGAGAGTATGAAGAGTGAATACTCCAGTTTCCACCCAACCACCATTGTCTAAGTGGTTTCATGATGTATTGAATCATGTTATGAGATAATAGTCCCACCAGCTGATCTTAGGGCTCATTTAACCAGGCCTCAGTGGCTGCCCTCAGGAGCGTTTCCATTGGGGATATCTGCAAAGCTGCCACCTGGGGTTCCAGTCACAGTTCTTCCAGACATTATTCGTTGGTAAAGGCTTCTAGAGCAGATACCTCTTTTGATACTGCAGTTCTTCAATCAGTGGTGGATAAGACTCTGCTAGACACCAAAAATCATGGACTTAATAAAGAGACTGGATTTATGGCTCATTACAACAATCTATAACCTACTTAACCCTCCATTGTCACCTGTACAGTAACTGGAGTTCTTTGAGATGCTGCCCATGTGTATTCCATGACTTGCCTTTCTTCCCCTCTGCTTTCGAGTACTTCTGTGCTATTATGGGCTCTGCAGTAGAAAAGGAACTGGAGTAGCAGTTGGACCCACACAATGCTATATACCCTCAGAACAGGGCATGAGGAAAGTAGGGGTGTGCATGCATGAGCTGAACAGACACCACTAGCAAAAAAACCTCAACTCCAATCTCTAGCCGTGGGGTGCATGCACACCTAGAGTGGAATATGCATTTGGACAACACTTCTTGAAGAACTCATGTTACTGTATATGTGAGTAAATTTTTGTTTACCCTCACTATAAAAAAATATTTGTGCATTTAGGCTAATGAGCTTCTGAAAAGTAGAATTCCTGGAAAAAGTGAATTATGTCAAGCCCAGGAGCAGATGGCTGTGTTTCAGAACAGACTGAAGGAACAAAGTACTCAATTGCAGATAATGCATCAAAAAGCATATGACCTGGCAGTAAAACTGGAGTCTTCTCAAAAGGTAAAAAAAACCCCTCTTAAATGTGCCAGTTACAGTTAACTTTGTGTTAGAATATAGCCTTGTAATGTGATCTTGCAATCCAAGCAGGGTTATGCTGTGTTGCTTTTAAAAGTTTTTGGAAGAGAGCCCACTAATGAACACTTAGATTCTGCATGAAGTAGTGCTGATGTTTCTGTAAAGGGCTGTGGATCAGTGGTACTGAACCCATTCTTTAGCATGATGTTAAGGGAAGATTACTGTTCTTTTGGAGGTGTTGACTTAGATGAGACAAAAAAATCAAGATCTTAACAGTTAGGGATTGATAGCAATCTTTCTCAGAGATAATGACTAGGTCCTGACTACATTTAAATTCGGGTCATTACATTCTTTCTGTCTAAATTCACCCTGCAATTTCAGTTGTAGATGGTGGTCTTCGCTACTAGACCTAAACTGGTGTATAATGTTGAGATGCTTCATCCCCAAAGTGGCTGCATTTCAATGGTTATTGAAGTAATCCATGTGTAGAGGTGTTAGAGATTGTGTGGAGATTGCTTTGATTCATTGGAGTGAAAGGTGCTGTATAGGTGTAGGATGATTATTCTATAGTTATACAAGAATGTTTCAGGAGTTACCCTTAAGGTCTAAATGAGAACAAAACTTAATTGTATATCTGTAATCATGTTAGCTTCAGACATAAAGATAAGTGAAAGCTTCTGTTGGTCTCCAGAGTCATAGATTTGTTCATTAAATGTATACTTTATATCAACACAACTGATTTAAGATTCCCAGTCTGATACTTTAAAATATTACCCTTTGGGGAACGTCCTACAAATTTATTTTTATTATAGAGGTAATGGTTGTGGCTCCATAATTAAAGTTAAGTTGAATGTTTTGTCTAAAGCAGGGATTCAACTTCTTTGTTGGTTATGAAGAATACACTCTGCTCCCCAGAATTAAAGCATGTGCTCTTTGAGTATAGAATTAAATTTTCTAAGAATTGACAAGTAAATATATTTAATTGGTTTAAGTTAAAATTAATTTACTAATGAGTCCTTTAACCAGTACAGCACCCTGTGTCAGGTCATATTTTGTCCTGAATGATTTAATCTCAGGCATTTACACAAACTACATACAAATTGGTAGGGAGATAAATATTAAGTAGATTTAGTGCACTGGGTAGTTCTTGAAAAGAAATACTTACAATTAATGGTCACTTTTCCCGTTATTCTTCGTAAATGAAAATTTCTCATTTTAGCAGAAGCTGAAGAGCATTATTCTCAGGCTTGACAAAGCCCTGGCTGGGATGATTTAACTGGGAATTGGTCCTGCTTTGAGCAGGGGGTTGGACTAGATGACTTTCTGGGGTCCCTTCCAACCCTGATATTCTATGATTCTATGATTCGAATGCTTGCTCAATGTCGAGTCCATTTTAGGTGTGTGCACACCTAAAGTGCACAGTTGTCAGAGATTTCTGCCTTAGTGGTATCTGTAGGGCTGGCTGTGGCGGTATATCCCATGTGGCGGTATATCAGGCACCGCCGGCCCTGCACCCTCTCAGTTCCTTCTTACGACCTGTGACGGTTGGTTGGAGCACCCTGTCTTGCTTTGCAAGAGCAGCAGTGGTTATCCATTGACTGGTTTAGTGGTGTTTGTATATAGTTTCATAGATAATTGATAGTGTTAGTTAGTCAAGAGAGTCTCAGTGGGGACTTTGCACCGAGCCGGCATGCCCTGCTTCCCCGGCTTCAAGCCGTGTGTGTCATGGGGCATGCGAATGCGAATCAGCAGTCTGCACAATAGCTGTCTTAAGTGTCTGGGTGAAGATCATGGGAAAGACAGGTGTCTCATCTGTAAGAACTTTCGCCTGCGGACCCAGAAAGAGTGGGATATCTGCTTGAGGGCGTTATTGATGGAGGTGGCTCTTTGTCTGGTGTCAGAACCCTCCAGCGTGGCACCATGCTCAGCACTTTGGCCTCGGCGTGCAGCACACCGCTGGTGAATGACTTGGCCTGGACCATTCCATTTTGCCTGCGCTGAAGAAGAGGCTGAAGAAAAGAAGCCCCTTGGCACGGAAGGGGAGAGGGGCCTTGAGCAAAGGACCTGTGACAAGCCATGTGCCTGCTATGTGCCTTCATGGGGGTACTGTAGAGGTCGGACCCACCAGCCCGGCCAGGGACCCGCCCCCTAGTCCAGGCAGCGGCAGGGGTTCACAGCTAGTGATGGGGCCTTCAGTGCCCAAAGCATTCCCGGTGGCTAAGGAACAAGGCTGACTGGCTCCGCAGATGCCTTGCCAGGTGACCGATTCAGCTCCGCTCACATCACCGAAGGGGAAAACTATCGGGGTTGCTGCCACATAGACTGGCAGGACGTCCCAGGTTGCTGGGTCGCAGGCGCAAGTCCCCCTCGCTGTGACCTCGGTACCTGGCACCACAGTCTGGCTCGCTGGCCAGAAGGCCTAGATCTCCATCAAGATCCCCTTCTACTAGTCATGGGACTCCAGACTCATGCTGCTGTTTCCAGTACCAATGACTGTCTAGCCATAGGTTGCCTAGACTCCAAACACCCTCTCCCAGAAGGTCTCGTCGTCGTCAGTCTCCGTCCTGGAGGGCTTGTTCAGGATCTCGATGTTGTTCATACTCACCCTGGAACCTGTCCCCCCCGTCTATCACCTACCAGGGTCTGTAGGCAGACCCAGGCCTCAATGGCCCCACTGTGGTCACCGGAGGGACAGTGGTCAGGGTCGGACTGCAATTTTAGCCCATCGCAGAGAAGAGGTGACTCTCCTGCAATAGGGGAGATGGAGGTGGCTCTGGCAACGGTGCCAACGCAGCAGGGGCCATACTGGAATCCGGGGGGGGGTGCCGGTAATACCGGTCCAGTACTCCCAGCCCTCCCTGGCCGCATCAGCCAAATCAGCTGAGGCACAGCTGGTCCTGCAACTGGAACATGGTACCGTGGCGGAAGAATCATAGAATATCAGGGTGGGAAGGGACCTCAGGAGGTCATCTAGTCCAACCCCCTGCTCAAAGCAGGACCGATCCCCAATTAAATCATCCCAGCCAGGGCTTTGTCAAGCCTGACCTTAAAAACTTCTAAGGAAGGAGATTCCATCACCTCCCTCGGTAACACATACCAGTGTTTCACCACCCTCCTGGTAAAAAAGTTTTTCCTAATATCCAACCTAAATCTCCCCCCACTGCAACTTGAGACCATTACTCCTTGTCCTGTCATCCGCTACCACTGAGAATAGTCTAGAGCCATCCTCTTTGGAACCCCCTTCCAGGTAGTTGAAAGCAGCTATCAAATCCCCCCTCATTCTTCTCTTCCGTAGACTAAACATCCCCAGTTCCCTCAGCCTCTCCTCATAAGTCATGTGTTCCAGTCCCCTAATCATTTTTGTTGCCCTACGCTGGACACTTTCCAATTTTTTCACATCCTTCTTGTAGTGTGGGGCTCAAAATTGGACACAGTACTCCAGATGAGGCCTCACCAATGTCGAATAGAGGGGAACGATCACGTCCCTCGATCTGCTGGCAATGCCCCTACATATACATCCCAAAATGCCATTGGCCTTCTTGGCAACAAGGGCTCACTGTTGACTCCTATCCAGCTTCTTGTCCACTGTAACCCCTGGGTCCTTTTCTGCAGAACTGCTGCCTAGCCATTCAGTCCCTAGTCTGTAGCATTGGATTCTTCCATCCTAAGTGCAGGACCCTGCACTTATCCTTATTGAACCTCATCAGATTTCTTTTGGCCCAATCCTCCAATTTGTCTAGGTCCCGCTGTATCCTATCCCTGCCCTCCAGCATATCTACTTCTCCTCCCAGTTTAGTGTCGTCTGCAAACTTGCTGAGGGTGCAATCCACACCATCCTCCAAATCATATATGAAGATATTGAACAAAACCGACCTGAGGACCGACCCTTGGGGCACTCCACTTGATACCGGTTGCTAACTAGACATGGAGCCATTGATCACTACCCGTTGAGCCCGACAATCTAGCCAGCTTTCTATCCAGCTTATAGTGCTTTCACCCAGCCCATACTACTTTAACATGCTGGCAAGAATCCTGTGGGAGACCGTGTCAAAAGCTTTGCTAAAGTCAAGGAACAACACGTCCACTGCTTTCCCTTCATCCACAGAGCCAGTAATCTCATCATAGAAGGCAATTAGATTAGTCAGGCATGACTTGCCCTTGGTGAATGCATGCTGACTGTTCCTGATCACTTTCCTCTCCTCTAAGTGCTATAGAATTGATTCCTTGAGGACCAGCTCCATGATTTTTCCATGGACTGAGGTGAGGCTGACTGGCCTGTAGTTCCCAGGATCCTCCTCCTTCCGTTTTTTAAAGATGGGCACTACATTAGCCTTTTTCCAGTCGTCCGGGACTTCCCACAATTGCCATGAGTTTTCAAAGAAGCAGAGCCTGCACACTGTATCCTGGCACCGAGGGAGTCCTCCTCCGACAAGGAGGGGATGACAGCATCCCTCTGGCGACACAATCGTCCCTGGGCCCGGTAGTGGCCAGAACCTCCCACATTGCAGTCCCCTGGACGATTTTAAGGAGCACCAGGTCCTCCTTAAATGGGTGGCTGGAAATCTTGGTCTGCAGATTGAGGAGGTCGCTGAGGAGGCAGACAACCTTTTCAATGTCATCTTGGCCACCACACCGGCAAAAATGGCATTGCCCGTCCACCCAGGGGTGCTCGAAATAGCCAAATTGGTGTGGCAAACCTCCTTATCTATTCTGCCGACCTCAAAGAAAGCTTATAGTGCCAGTGGCTGCTTACCTGAGACTTCGGGGGGTCCAAATATACCTGTACCTTGGTGACAGGTTGATAAAGGGCCCATCTCTGGATCATGTGTGGAGACATCTCGACCTGGAATGTTCCACCTTTCGCGACCTGGGGTTGATAATAAACGAGAAAAAAATCAACCTTTAACGCCAGTACAACACACACAGTTAATCGGTGCAGACCTTGACTCCACTTGGACCAGGGCCGCCTTCCCCGATACTCCATTCCAGGCCATGATGGACCTCATCGTGTGCCTGAGGCTGTTCGGCGACGTGGCAGCATGTACTTATGTGGTCGGGCATTCATGACTCCACCTCAGACCTCTTCAGGATTTGCTGGCATTGGTCTATGTCCCTAACTGGCCCAGCATGGACCGGGTGGTCAGCATGGACAGTGTATGGTCATCCCTCGTCTGGTAGCAGGATCCTATGCTGGTGTTAGAAGCAGTTCCCTTCGTGGCCCTGGCCTTGTCGGTGAACCTTGTCTCCGACGCCTCGAACCTGGGCTGAGGAGCCCACCTGAGCGCTCTCAGCACTCAAGTCATTGGTCCAGTCACGATCGTTCTCTGCATTTCAATGTCAGGGAACGCAGAGCGGTATGACTAGCCTACCAAGCCTTTCTATCTCATATACAAGACAGGGTGGTTCAGGTCCTGACGGACAACATGACTGTGGTCTTCTATATCAACACGCAAGGTGGAGCCAGGTCATCTGCCCTTTGCCAGGAAGCCCTCTGGCTCTGGGACTTCTGTCTATAGCTCAACATTCATCTCGTGGCCGCTCACCTTCCAGGGTCCAAAAACGCTTTGGCAGATTGCTTCCGCAGGACGTTCTCGTCTCTCCACGAGTGGTCCCTTCATCCGGAGGTGGTCAGTTCCATCTTCTTCGGGTGGGGAACTCCCCGGGTGGACCTGCTTTCAGGCAGAACAGGAAATGCTACATCTTCTGCTCAACTCGGGGCATGGACAGAGGAGCCCTGTCAGATGCCTTTCTGCTCCCGTGGTTGGGAGCCCTGATGTACTCCTTTCCTCTGGTGCCATTGCTACCCAGAGTCCTCCTGAAAATCAAACCAGGCGAGGTGAGGGTATTCTTCACAGCTCTGGCTTGGCTGCGCCAACACTGGTTCAGCATTCTGCTGGACCTCTCGGTGACTATCCCATTCTAGCTACCGCTCAGGTCAGACCTGTTGTCCCAGAACCATTGCAGTCTTCTGCATCCCAACCTGGTGGAGTTACATCTGACGGCTTGGCTGCTGTATGGCTAAACGCGCAGGAGCAGCAGTACTCGGCTGAGGTTCAGTGCATTCTGTTGGAAAGTAGGAAGCCCTCCACCAGAGTGGCCTATCTGGCCAAGTGGAAATGATTTCCCTGCTGGATTGCGGACAAAGGTGTTTGTCTTGAGCGGGCTTCGCTGCAGCTTATTCTGGACTATCTCCTGCACTTCAAGCTCCAGGGCTTGTCCCTCTCATCGATCAAGGTCCATCTCGGCCTTCTACCTGCCGTTCGAGGGCAGGTCGGTTTTTGCTCAGGATATCATGGCCAGATTCCTTAAGGGCCTAGAGCACTTCTACCTGCATATCAGGGACCCCGTCCCTCTGTGGGACTTGAATCTGGTGCTGTCACAGCTTTACAGGTCCTCTCTTCAAGCCGCTGGCTTCCTGCTCCCTCCTTATCCTCTCCTGGAAAGTTGTGTTCCTGGTCGCGGTGACATCGGCCTGCTGGGTATCCGAGGTTCGGGCGCTTACCTCGGAGCCGCCTTACATGGCCTTCTACAAGGACAAGGTCCCACTAAGGCCGCACCCAGCGTTCCTTCCCAAGGTAGTCTCTCAGTTTTATTCGAGTCAGGACATTTACTTAATGGTCTTGTTTTTGAAGCCGCGTAGGTCGGAGGAGGCGCGCAGGCTGCATGCGCTGGACGTCAGAAAGGCTCTGGCCTTCTACATGGACAGGATCAAGCCGTTCTGTAAGTTGACGCAAATATTCGTCGCTGTGGCCAACAGAATGAGTGGATACCGGACTACCTTTCAAAGAAGAATTACTTCTTGGATCACTGCCTGCATTTGCTTCTGCTACGACCAAGGGTAGATGCCTCCCCCAGCGATTGTCACTCTACCAGGGCGCAGGCCTCTTTGGCAGCTTTTCTGGCCCATGTGCCGATGCAGGACATCTGTAGAGCAGGCACCTGGTCATCTGTCCACACTTTTACATCCCACTGTGCCCTGACTCAGCAGGCCTGGGCCAATGCTGGCTTTGGTAGGGCAGTACTGCAAGCCGCTAAGCTGTGAACTCTGAGCCCACTTCCATGGATACTGCTGTGAGTCACCTAAAATGGAATCGACATGAGCAAGCACTCGAAGAAGAAAAAGGTTACTACCTTTTCGTAACTGTTGTTCTTCGAGATGTTTTGCTCACGTCCATTGCATTTCCTGCCCTCCTGCCCGTCTGTCGGAGTTGCTGGCAAGAAGGAACTGAGAGGGCACAGGGCTGGCGGCGGCTAATATACCAGCGCATGGGAGTGCCACTAGAGGGGGGCCCCACAGCCGGCCCTACAGATACCATTAAGGCAGAAATCTCCGACAACTGTGCATGTGGGTGCACACATCTACAATGGAATGGACGTGAACAACACATCTCGAAGAACAACGGTTACGAAAAGGAAGGTAACTGGTTTTTGTTCAGACACACACTCAAAGAACCACCCTCTTTCAAAAGGGTTGTCATTTTGTCGTCTTCTCAATGAGACTGGTGGCAGAGGTTGTCATTAGCAAAGGTTGCCACTGCTTCCATTCATCTGCTCCTCTCTACCCCTAGCAGTCTTCCCTGAAGGCAGTTTGACTTTGTTTCCATTGGGAACAATGGGAGGCAGTAGCTATCTTTAAGGGCAGGCTGTGACCACAGTCCCATTGAGAATGAGGGGTAATGGAGGCTGTTTTGAAATAGGACAGCTCTTCATGAGTTTCTCTGAAATAGAAGATTTTATGTGCCAGCCTGTGTTGAAGGAGAAATGTTCAGTTATCAAAAATAATGCTACAAAGCTTATTTTTCATACTAAAAAATCTACCTTTTGCACTAGATCTATTCAACAGAAAAGGCAGGAGGGAAGGGGAAACCGAGGAGTGCATTCTGCCCTCTGATGCATTCCTCTGCTGATACAGAACACCTGTAAACCCAGCTTAGTTGGCCAGTATGCTTTGGCTGCTTAGCACTCTTTCAGAGTAGTACAGAGCAGCTAGCATACACTGGTGAATCTGGCCCTAAAAGTTAAAAAATACTAACCACGTTCAAGTGATTAGAAGTATCACGAGTAGCAGTCTCTTTGGGTTTCTTATTTAGTGTTCATGAGTGAAAATGTTAATTTAAAATGCAAGGGAATTCCTGAATAAAAACCCTTAAATTGCATTGAAGGCTGAGAATACACATCAGTGATTTGGGGGTCAGGAGAGAATTACAAGAATGTTGTAAATACCCCCCAAATAAGTATTCTAAACCAAGAAATTCAACTGAGGTCATACAATAACCCAAATATGATGAGATATGATGATGCACAGTTAAAACACCTGTGCAATGTTCACACTTGCCTGTCGTGACATTGAGAAAAAAATCTGTTTTTAAAAGTTAGTGTACTGTGGAACCACAGTCACTAATATGCATTCATCCTAATACTGTGGAATTGTGATTTTAAAATATAGTTTAAAAGTGGACACATTTCCTTTAAACACACCATAAATCAATGGTGTAAGTCCTCATACTCTCAAGGGCGAGCTTTCTCCTTGGCATAGACAAATCAGCAAGCCCTCCACTTAAGGGGAAAAAAAATTCTTGTGGAAGGGAAGGGAGGAGAATGTTAAACTGGAATTTTCAAAGAAATGGAAATAGCAGGGTGTTTAGTTCATGTGTAATATTTTATTTTTAAGAATACCAAAGATAAAGAGAGTCTGCTTGCACAGAAGGAAGAGAATCTGAATAATACAATGCAACAGATGTACAACGATATAGGAGAAAAAGAAGAAACAATTAAAGGTCTTCAAGATATAGTGACATCAGAAAGGTCTAATTTATCTCTCCTACAACACACACTTTCTCTCCGGGACACAGAGATAATGGAGTTAAAAAATGAAATTGCTTCAGCCAAGATGAAAGAACAGGAATATATTGAAGAATTGAAAGCAAATCACAAAAGGGATATTTGTAGACAGTTGCAAGATTTGAGGACTGGTTTGGAAGAGTCTTACAGAAAAGAGATAGTAAGAGTTAAGGAGGATTGTGAAGAAGAGATGAATAAAAAATATAAAAATGAACATGAGCAGATAAAAAGAGAACTCTCTGCTTTGAATTCTGATGAAGATTTTCAGAATTTAAATGCAATAATTATTGATTTAAATAATAAACTGCGTGAGTCTGAAATTCATAGAGAAAACTTGTGTAAGCAACTTAAAAATCAAATGGAGGATTTTCAGAGAGAGAGGTCTGAGATTGAGCTGAGGTATAAGGATTTAGTAGAAGACCTCAAATTACAGCTTACTAATGCAGAAAAACAGGCTAAGGAAGCACAGGAATCTAAACAAGAAAAGGAATATTTGAATGATGAGATCCAAAAGCTCAACTCCTTCATCCAAGAATTAAGTGAAAAGCTGCTCCTTGAGACAAAAAATAACAAAGATTTAAAGCATAAGCACGATGAAGAAATAACTGTCTATAATTTGAAGCTAAAAAAGTTAGAGCAGGAGGAAAAATTGTTACAGGAGGTGTCAGCATCACAGAAAGCAGAGCTTGAGAAGATGCAGAATAAATTATGCCAGCATGAAGGTGAAATACAGTTAGTTCGTGAAGAACTAGAGTTCCAACATGGCTTGCGAGTGGACTCTTTTAAAGCTGAATTAGAAGACACAAAGAAAAATCTAAAGAAGGTCAAAGCAGCGAAGGACCATAAAAGTTATGAAGCCGATAACACGTCTGAAGAAAATATGGTAGAACTAGGATCTTTCATAGAAGATGCTGACATATTAACGAAATATCTTGTCTCCACTGAGAGACAGGAGCAGTCATACATATCAGACAATTCTGAACTTCTTGATACTGAAGAGGACAGATTTGTGCTAGATAGTAACATCATTTTAGAATCCAACCTGGACTCTACAGCAGATAAGTTAATGTTTAGCCCTGATGAACAAAAGTGCGTTAGCAGTGTACTGCAAGGGACTTCTGATGAAACTGAGCTGGAAGCTGAGGCTTTTGCTTCATATTTGTCAGGTGACTCCTTGCTGCAAAGTGAAGTGAGTGACTGTAAGGAGGTGAAGGATGAAGAGAGAGCTGGCTTGATGGAGAGATGTGTTAAGCTATTTAAGGAGCTCAGTGAAAAAGAGTCAGCACTGAACAAATCCTATCAGGAGACCCAAGAAGCTCTTGAAAAATGGGAAAAAGCAACAGCTGAACTTTCCATTACACATTTAGAACTGAATAAGGAGCAAGAAGCACGGGTTCGTTGTGAAGAAGAACTTGATCAAAAAGAAAAGAAGGAGAAAGAGCTTGAAAACAAAATAAACTTCCTGGAAAAGCAGGGTGAAGACAGAGATCTAACAGTTTGTATTGAAGAATTAGGGCTTGGAATAAAGGCTTCAAAGTCACATACTTGGCAGGAGATGATAAAGGACTTCAAGCAGGAAAGAGAAACATTGATGATGCAATTGAGGGCTCAGGAGCAATTAGTAAAAGAAGTTCAAGAGCAGAAAACTGCCTCTGATTCAGTAACGAGTGAGGTACAGTCCCTTTTTGGACGTCAACTAGCTGCTTTGCAAAGCCAAAGGGATCAAATGCAAGCCCAGCTTGATGCCCAGAAGGCCAAAAACCAGACTATGGCCGAACTTCTTGGTCAGAAAACCATATTAGAAGAGACATTACTGAAAGAACAGGAGGCTCTCAAAGCTGAAATCAATAATAAAGAACAAAGTTTAACACTCTCACTTAAGGAGAATATAACCTTACAAGAAAGATTGTGTGCTGTAGAGCAGAATCTAATAAAAGCAGAAAAAGCTCTGGAAAAGAATCTTGAAAAAAATATACACGATCTGAATATGAAAACGAAAAACTTTGAAAAAGCACTGGAGTGTGAAAGAGTGGAATTTGAGGAGAAATTGAAATCCAGTAACTTGGAACTCCAGAAACTTAACATTGAAATGCAGGCCAAAAAAATGGAATACACTGAGAAAGAAAACAAACTGACTGAGGAAGTGGCTCATTTGAAGAAGGTTCAGGTGGAACTGGAGAATCACCTTCAGGAAACTGTGCAGAAATCTGCACAAGCCATACAGGAGGTACAGTCTGAGATGAGGAGACATTATGAAGAGGAAATCAGTAAAACGGAATCTCAGCATCTTTCTGAAACAAGAAAAATGAATCTGGTACACCAGGAAGAGGTAGGTAGCTCTGATAATGACACAAGGATTTGTATTTCTGAATGCTTGGTAAATGGTAGTTTCAAAAAATGTCATCATTCTTTTCAGATAGAAGAGTTAAATGCAGAAATAAAAGAGAAGGTGGAAAAACAGCAGAACTTGGAGGCGGAACGAAAAGAACAGATTGGATTAATTAAAAAGGTATTTTTGTAACAGGCTTTTTATTTTATTTTATTTTTTTTTTTGAAAGATGCTGCATGTCCAGTTGTATTCAGTCAAAATGAAATGATTTCTTCAGAGGCGGAAAATCAGTTGGGTTTTTGCAAGAGTATAGATAGTTTTGTTGACTTTGAGACTACTGTCCTAATGGCTTGTTAATGCTGGAAGGACAAAAGTGTAAAATGTCCACAATGCAGTAAAAATTCTGTGCTGTGTTTGTGACGTTCCCCTCTGGTTTTATCCAGACTGGTGATCTGCTAGGTCACTCCAATCCTTGACTCTGGGAGCCAGCCTTACCCTGCTCTGCTGTGAGAACCCCCACTCCTGGGCTGTTCACACACAGCCTCTGGCATGTAAGCTACTCCTTGGATTGTGCAACTGAATGATACTAGCCAATACCTCCAGTCCCAGACACAACCCTAGGAACCTCCGTCTTGCATTGTCCAGTTATGCTCGCTGGACGTTGCAAGCTTCTATGAGTTTGTCAATTTAACAAAGAAATTGATATGTATCAGGCCTGTTATCCCAAGGGGAGCCTCTAACACACTTCAAATCAAACGCACTGCTTCAGGTAGAATAAACAAATATATTTATTAACTATAAAGATAGATTTTAAGTGATTATAAGTCAAAACATAAGTCAGATTTGGTCAAATGAAATAAAAGCAAAACGCATTCTAAGTTGATCTTAACACTTTCAATGTCCTTACAAACTTAGATACTTCTAACCCAGGCTGGCTGGTTGCTCTTCAGCCAGGCTCTATCCTTTGATCAGTCCCCCTCCCCCCCCCCCTTCACAGTCAGGTGAGCTTTACCTCATCGCAGTTCCAAACTGACCAAAGGCAGGGGGGTGACTCCCTCGAGAGTCTAACAGATTCTTCTGTTGCTGCCTAGGCTAGCATCCTTTGTTCCTGTGAGACTGGGCTGGGTTTGTCCCATACCTGCTCTGATGAGGTGTGAACTGTGTCTCTGCTCTTGGAGAGATTTTGCCTGGGCTTGTTTTGAGCCATGTGGATACGTTTTCAGCCTCCTAACTACATACATGAAATTATAACCTATAATATTACTGTAACAAGAGTGCTCAGTAGTGCATCATGAGCCTCTGAAGACACTCAACATGACAAACTTTGCATTGCATACCACACAATCATTTTATAAAGATGAACCTGGGGGTGTAGGGTGTTCCCCCGAGGTACAGAGCATCACCGTGTTCTTCTCTCCAGGTTCATGAACGAGAACATGATCGTGAAATTGCTGAACTAATTATTAAACATGAAGATGAAATGAAAGAACTACGTGCGGAACTAATTAAGAAACAGCAGCAACTGTTGGATGAACTTCAGCAACAAATGGAAGGTACACATAAAACAGAGATGCAGCATGCTCAGCTCCAGTCACAGGTACAGTATGTATACACAGTAATTATTTAGGCAAATTTCCTAGCTTTCACAATTTACAGTTAATTCGCTTGCAAAGAGGAGCCTCTTTTCTAACAAAATAAGCAGTCTTTGGAGGAATGCCTTGTGTTATTGTAAAGACTACATTTGAAGAATCAGTAGGGAGTGTTACGCTAAAAGGACTGCAGATACCACCTGCTATGGAAGGGTCTCCAATGTCCTCAACCTTACCACTTATTCTTTAGAAAATTGACAAAATTTGTGAAGGGAAGAAGCTTGCGTATCTTCATAAATATAAATAAGGATCTGCAGTAACTTCCCAGAATGGAGAGAGGCAGGCAAAGAATAAGAGCCTAATATGCTTTTTTGGTGTTCTAATCACTAGATATGCATTTTTGTGCAAACCTAACATGCAAAGGAAAAAAGTTCTATTGCAAGGTAATGCTTTACCCTTTGTCTAGTGTTGCTAGACCCCTAGAAATATGGAATAGCAGTTGTATGTGCTGCAGTATTGGGAATTGTAAAGTATGGCGGAAAATCAAACTGAAACTTAGTCTTGCTTCATCGTGGTCTTATGAATCGCATGAAGGGAATCCATCACACAACTTTACTGCAATGTGTATACTGAGTGTATTTTTGTCAGAGTGTCACATCCCTTGTCATGGGTTTTACAGTTTGTTATTGAGTTCACACTAGGTAAGCTCTGAATTTAAATATTAAAAAATACTCCAAATATCCCTCTAAAGAGTCCATGGACCTTTTAATTGTTACATATTTATTGACGCTGTATCAGATAAGATTGTAACATTACTTGAATTTACAAGTGGAGGCCCTGATCTTGCAAGCTGTTACATGCAAATATAATTATACGTATGTGAGTAGCCCCATTTATGTTGTTTGGCAGGTTGAGGGCCTAAATTCCCTTCTCTCTAAATATTTAATCCATTTTAAAACACCCATTCATTCTAGAAATACATAGGATACAATTATTTTTTGTCTAATCTCTAAATATTGGCTATATGTATTTGTATATATGTAGAATGGAAACTTTATAATCCGTTGTAAAGCTTAGTTGCTCCTACTGCTAACTGATAGTTCAGAACTGAATCGGTGAGCAGCACAAGAGTAATGTATATTTACATCATTGTTTCTATTTCAACACTTCAGATATTGGTCATTCACTCTACTGTAATATCAAATGATAGCCAGTGACAGCTTTGTGAGTTATGAGGCACTGTGATGGACTCAAAGGATAAAAGTGGAAATTTGCAGCAATGCTATAGACGATAATAATGTGTATTTTTGCAATTTCCTTTTCACATATCATAACTTTCTGAAGATGCTGCAGGGAGGCAGGTTGCTGGCAGACATGCTCTATCAGTAGATAAACTTAAGAGGAGGAAAATGCAAACAGTTTGGATACAATATCAAACAGACTTTACTACCGGAAGGAGAGATAGTAAAGACTGTACTCATTAATAAAAAGCTTCTGCAAGCTAGATCAGAACTAGAATCTAGTTTTTCTGCTATTCCACTTCCAGCCATAAATATGTTTTATATGAAAATAACAGACTAGCAATAAATATAGAGGTGTGTATATAATTGAAACTGGTATAGAAAAATGGTAATATATTTCACTTAAACCATGTTTTTCCCCTTCCCACTATAGACACTGCACAATCTCGAGTTGGAAGGTTTACGACTAAGTCTGTCTAATATGCACACATCCCAGCTGGAGTTGATGCAGTCTAACTTGAGAAAAGAGAAGGAAACTGCTCTTGTGGAGTTACGGGAGATGCTCAATGATAAGCGTGCTCAGGAAGTAGCAATTCTACAGAGCCGACATCAGTTTGAGTTGGAGCATATTAAAGAACAAAATCTGAAGGAAAAAGAAGAAATTGCACTGAAATATCAACAAGAACTAGGTATTATGAACTTGGAACTTAGGGGGCTGATCATGCAACTGCTGAGCATTTGATTGCCACACAATTTCTGATGGGGAGATTCTCAGGCCTGATCTACACTTAAAATTTACGTTGGCATTACTATGAAGCTCAGGGATGTGAAAAATCCACACACCTGAGCATCATAGCTATGCCAACCTTACCCCTGTTGTAGATGCAGCCAGGTTGACTTGAAGAATGATCGACACAGCTACTGTCAGTTAGGAAGGTAGTGTTCTTACAGCTACACAAAAACCTCATTTCTGCATCTACACTATGGGGCTATGACAGTGGAGCTACAGTCCCGTAGCTGGACCACTATATTCCCCATAGTGTAAACATAGCCTCTTTTTGTCTGTCCTATGGCCTGTCCTTGTCCCTGTTGAAATCTGTGAAAACTGGCATTGACTGCAGCAGGAACAGGGTTAGGCATTATATGTTCAAGGGATTTAGGCCTGCCTCAGTTATAAAGCCCTTTGCAAGAGAGAATGACTTGATCTCCAAAGATATAGCTAGTGGCACCTTAGAGACTAACCAATTTATAGATTTCCACTCTACTTAGTCTCTAAGGTGCCACAAGGACTCCTTTTCTTTTTGCGAATACAGGCTAACACGGCTGCTACTCTGAAAGATATAGCTGTGACAGGTTTCAGAGTAACAGCCATGTTAGTCTGTATTCGCAAAAAGAAAAGGAGGACTTGTGGCACCTTAGAGACTAACCAATTTATTTGAGCATGAGCTTTCGTGAGCTACAGCTCACTTCATCGGATGGATATTGTGGAAACTGCAGCAGACTTATACTCTGTGTGTATATAAAGTCTGCTGCAGTTTCCACGAAATGCATCCGATGAAGTGAGCTGTAGCTAATGAAAGCTCATGCTCAAATAAATTGGTTAGTCTCTAAGGTGCCACAAGTACTCCTTTTCTTATAGCTGTGATAGTTGCCCATTCGTAGGTTGAAGGCCTTCTCCAAACTCAGGTTTCTAAACTCATTGGTTCCAGCATGATCATCTTATGTCATCCCTATAGACTGGTGTTCCAGTCAATCAGCAGTTTCTTTCTTTCTAAACCTCTTCAGAGAAGACGACCTCCTAGATCGCTGCATCACATTTTGTCATCTTGTCAACCTTTATTCTCCCAGAAATATACTTTTAAACAACTGGTTCTTCAGTCATCTGTCCTCTTCAATATTTACTTCTGAAACTCTTGGTGTTCTGACGCTTAGTATTAGGATTATCTGTGTAGAATCATAGAATCACAGAATATCAGGGTTGGAAGGGACCTCAGGAGGTCATCTAGTCCAACCCCCTGCTCAAAGCAGGACCAATCCCCAATTTTTCCCCCAGATCCCTAAATGGCCCCGTCAAGGATTGAAATCACAACCCTAGGTTTAGCAGGCCATCTTTGACTTTGAATTTCAACTCGTATGCTTTGCTCTGGATCAGACTTTGGTTGGTGCCAGCTGCTGTTACCAGTTGTACCCCATAAGCTTTTGCCTTACATTGAGTCAGCACCAGGTTCATTGTTGTTTTTTTTGGAGCAAGTACCTGAAAATTCTCCTGGCTTCACCTCCCAATACCTGGAAATTAAGTGAGAAGTCTACCTGGAAGGTACTGAAAGCTTCAGCTGGAGAGCCAGAGTCAAGAGTCCCAGATGAGTTACGAATCTGTATCAGTACCACCCTTGGTGGCATAGGTTTGGTAAAAGATTCTACAGGACTGTTTCAACACCATCGAGATAATCAGCTAGACTTGGAATTGCTGAAATTGCATTAGGTTTTGCTCTTTGTGCTTCTACATGCCACTCTGGTGTTTCTTGACACAGGTGATAACTCCTTGAGCAAGTCATTGCCTTCTTTGAACGACAATGACAATTTGTTTGAGAGCCAATAGGCAGCTGTCTCAATTCGTGGAAACAGCTGAGGCCTACAGGTGCCATCAGAGAATATTGAGGAAGCTGATTTCTTTCTCTCTCAGTTCAATGAAGTGGTCCCTTATGCTTATGGTGAAGGGACACTTCTGCATTGTGGAATTTCACTGTGTCAGGATTGAAGTCTATGTCCTGTCCTCAACTGTTTTTTGGGTATAGATGATGCAGGAGACTTGTTTGAGGACAAGTGTGTCTTCATTGGGCAGAGTGAGAGAAATATTGATTTCTTCTTTAGGAAAAGTTTGCATAACATGTCTCTCACTCTCACCCCGCGCCCCCCCTCCCCCCCCAGTGTGTCTTAGGGTAGTTCTGCTGAGAAGTGCCTCTTTTGGCCGTAGCTGCTTGCTAGGACTCCCATCCCCATGTGAAGCTTACGAGACTAGTGGTGGTCAGCTGCTGAGCCTTAGGACTCTTTTTTTTAATCTTTAACAAGCCTAAGCTTGTTCCTCAGCCTTTGATGCTAAGACTGCTGAAAGTGGTGGTGAAAGGATGCTGACAATCCTCTTCAGGTTTGCTGTTGGGTCTCACTTGCTGGAGACTTCAGGAGGCCAGCATGAAGGAGGGAAGGGAAAATCATCCAGTATCCTCCCTTCAAGCCCTCTGCTTTCTCCAGTTTCTCTCCCTCTTTTCCTTTAGACTGTAGGAGATGCTATGCAAAGAGCTGAGGAATGGGATGTGGTTGGGAGGAGGGGGTAGAGAGAGCTTGGGGGAAAAGCGGCCTTCAGGTAGTGATCCAAAAAAATAGCATCATCGTTCGTCCCCCATGCTCTGTGTCGGAGACTCTGAAAGTGAGGTACTTTTTCTCACTATTTGCTGCCTCCAGCTTCTGCTCCTGTCTCTGGAGCTACTGATGAGCCGAAATTAGCTTTGCAACTTCCACTGACCCATTCTGATAATGATATTTAAAATGTATATAGCTCTTTAAATTGGTTTTATCAATTAAACTTTGGTCCTATGCACTAGATCTCTACTAGATGAGTTCAGTAAACTATTTCTCTTTTTTTTTTAGATTTTTAAGACTCTGAACTCTATTTTAAAAATTCAATTATGTGATAAATTAGATAAAGTGTTCCAGATTTACTTAGAATTTGCTAGAAAAAAATCTCTCAGCACATTTTTATACACTACAATTTCAGAGGGGGAGGTGGCGGGCGCAAGGGTTGAAATCAAATTTGTGATGGAAACGTTAGCTATGTATCAGAGTAACAGCCGTGTTAGTCTGTATTCGCAAAAAGAAAAGGAGTCCTTGTGGCACCTTAGAGACTAACCAATTTATTTGAGCATAAGCTTTCGTGAGCTACAGCTCACTTGTAGCTCACGAAAGCTTATGGTCAAATAAATTGGTTAGTCTCTAAGGTGCCACAAGTACTCCTTTTCTGTTAGCTATGTTGTGGCTCTGGCTGCTAGATAGTAAAAGGAAGATGAAGAATGTTTCCATTTCCCTTCCACACACATGATGCTTGTTTTTTAGGCTAATGACATGTGAGTAGAAGCTTGAAATATTATTTTGATCAGGGGTAGAACTGAGGGGGGACAATAAGTGTTCTCTCCCAAGTTCTGCTGGCAAAATAAGCTCTGTCCACTTAAGACCTCAGTCTGCCTCTTGCACTGCATCATGTAGCCATTCAAAATATGATCATGAATGTTCTTTGAACTCCTTGGGCTGCCCCTCCCCCCAAGTGAAGTTTACATATATCTGTGTCCTCTGCTGAGCTCCTTTTTGATTAGGAACATATAAATGGGATTACACTCCCAAGCCCACCCCCCTCTGGTTAAAATAAGATGCCACTTCCAGTAAATTTGTGCAGAATTTAGCAATATGATTCTTCCGCCTCTTTCTTGCATTCTTTGCACAGTGAAGTAGTTAACAAAGTTGGCATCTGAAATGTTATTATTGGGCATCTAAGTTAACACTACGTAAATGAATGGGGCACTTTACACCTCTCTAATGGTGTCATGCTCTCTGCGGACTTGGGCAAACATTGCTGGACCAGTTGCACTAAATTTACATCTCCATGGTTTTCTTTGCAACTGAAACAAGCTAGACACTTATTCCTGTAAAATAAGAGCTGACACTCTGGCATATAAGAGAGCAGTCGCGAGAGAGGTGGTGGTACATCATACTGCTATGTGCCTCCTAATTCAAGCCTTGAATGTGATGTTTAAAATAAAGTAGGTCTTTCCATATTTTAAAATGTCATTAGACCCAATTGTTTCTTACTAGTTTGTTTAGTAAACAGAATTTTATTTTGCAGATGAGAGGAAGAAAATAGAATTGGAAATGGAAAAGAAACACATCCAGACCCTGGAGGTATAAGTTCCATACTGTATACTGGACAAGATAAAACTGTACTGTAAATCAAAGCTGCCATGATCTCTTCCCTTTTCTATTATAACATTTTTGAAAGGGCAAATAAATGCAATATAAAATAAAAAGAAGCAGTAAAATATTACTCTTAACTGCTTTACTAATGCACCTATCCTGTTCTGTTAGACTCTTAAAGGAGACTGTGCACTGAAGACCGAAACATGTTTAAAAAACATCCGTGAGGAGCTATCTGAAAAACATCAGACTGAAATGGGTGAACTGCAGAAAACTCTGAAATTGGAACTAGAAAGAGTTAAAGAAGAGCTGAAGAGTCTATCTCTTAAAAAAGAGCAGGCGGAAAGTAAGTGTTATGTTTTGGAAAGTATTAGCTTTGTTGTAAGATATTTATCGTGAGGGATTCAAAGCTGGCTAGAGTAACTTTAGGAGTTGTACAGTGCATATAAAACAGCAATAATTTTTCAATTTTAACATTTGCAGTTAGAACCATGCCAATGATGCATAATTGTTCAGAAATTAGCAATTACAAAGTGACTACTTTAGCCAATGTAGCTTATCAGTCTTTATATTAATGTGTAGTTGTAATTGTAGCAAACTTAAGG
Organism: Lepidochelys olivacea; assembly: GCF_965140295.1. Classification (NCBI taxonomy): domain Eukaryota; kingdom Metazoa; phylum Chordata; order Testudines; family Cheloniidae; genus Lepidochelys; species Lepidochelys olivacea. The sequence goes on along the minus strand of NC_140421.1, from coordinate 78,955,521 downwards.
TGAAAACCCAGAATGCATTTTCCCCACAAATATCAGAAAATGCAAGTGCCTACAATTTGTAGAAGTTTGTCCAATAAAAGATATCTCACCCACATTGTGTCTCTCTCATCCTGGGACCAACATAGCTACAACAAGACTGCAAGCTACAATTTTGCTGTCAATTGAGGGCCGAATCCTTCAGCGTGGGGCACGAGTCATTTGTGGTTTTGATTTAGAGTAAATTGCAGATTCTCTATAGTTAGAAGTCCTTAAATCAAAATTTGAGGACTTCAGAAATTCAGCCAGAGATTATGGGTCTATTACAGGAGTGGGTGATTGAGGTTCTATGGCCTGTGAGGTGCAACAGGTCAGACTAGAGTAGCCGTTCTCAAACTGTGGGTTGGGACCACAAAGTGGGTTGCGATCCCATTTTAATGGGGTTGCCAGGGTTGGCTTAGACTTGCTGGGGCTTGGGACCAAAGCTGAAACCCAAGCCCCACTACCTGGGGCTGAAGCTGAAGCCCGAGAGCTTCAGCCCTGGGTGGCAGGGCTCAGGTTACAGACCCCCCTGCCTGAGGCTGAAGCCCTTGGGCTTGGGCTTTGACCCCCCTGTCCAGGGTGGCGGAGCTCAGGTGAACTCAGGCTGTCGTCCACCCTCTTGGGGTCGTGTCATAATTTTTGTTGTCAGATGGGGGTTGCAGTGAAGTTTGAGAACCCCTGGACTAGATGATCATGATGGTTCCTTCTGACATTAAAGTCTATGATAGTCTGTGAGTCTCTTAATTAGGCAAAACTTCCACTAATTTCAGTGAGTGTTTTGCCTGATTTAAAGATTTCCAGATAGTATTCTGAACAGCCAGACTCCTGTTTGGATCTTAACAATATGGATGTATGATAGATTTTGGCAATTCTTTAAAATAATTGTCTCAAAAGTTACCTTCCTTAAACAGCAGAGTAACTGAAAGCCTCATTACTCAGAAAAGTGAGGGCCAGGATGAATAAATGACCACGTGTGAAAATTTTTGTTGCTTTTAGGAGTCTGAAATGTGAGTGTGAGTGGCTCCTGAAGCCCTTGCCTTTGGAGAATTCTATCAGCAGGAGGCATAGCTGGCAGCAGCATCAGAGGCTGGTGCCTTCCGAGAATATAATAGGCCCATTGCCTTATATAGCAAGAGCCTGAGGAGTACAAAGAATTTATCCTGTGGAGAACTTGGCACCCAGTACCTCCTGCACTGTGCTTACATGAGGTGAAGCAGGGAGAGCTGGCCAGTTGGTTTGGGAGCCATATGTCCTCTGAGGTACTTAATACGTGAGAGGCAGGGGAAATGGCAACTATTGCAAATAAATGGAAAGCTGGCTTCAGGGTAACTGGCAATGGGGAACTTTGTGCCGGCTGGCATGCAGCAACACCAGCCCTGAGATATAAGTTCCATCCTGTTACGCATGTATAGCATTGGATACTTTTGCTATCCTGCTAGCAGTCCTCTGGCTGCTGTGAAGGAAGTCGCCTATGAGTTTCTTCCTATCCAGTCTCCTGTTGATCCTTTACTTGTTCCCCCAGAGAGCAGAGTCCAGCTATCTGTATGTGACAGAATCATTTCTGTTACTGCATTGTGGCTGGATGGGAGTGACTTGCAGGCAGAGTTTCCTCTCTGTGGCAGAGCAAAGGTCTGTTGAGGAGAAGCAGGTGGCAGGTCCATTTTGCTTAGGGAGAGCTCACTTAGATGGTGGGAGTACTCCAGCTGCCCTGAATCTTTCAAGTGCTCCTTTCTGTTTGAGGTGAGTGCATCTGTCCTTATCTCCCTTCCTTTTTCTGCAACTGTTTACGTTGGTAGCAGAAGTGCTTTCCCGTCCCATGGCCAACTATTTCTCCTTGCCTTTCGAGTCCTGGCTGCCAGCAACATTGTGAATGGGAGGTTCTCTGGAGAAATGTGTTCCCTGTGCATTTAAGGCTGCTGCTGTTTATTATGGCATTGTCTCTTACATATGTTTCATCTTCAGGTAGCCACCTCTGGTGTCCTCCCTGAGGACCTCACCACCTGTTGATGGCATTGCACACAGTGGACCATAAGGCTCTGTGTGGAAATACCAAGTTTCCACCTGCTGCATTTCTTTACTGTTAAAGTTCTTAGCGTGCTGATTACTGTGGTATAAGTGCCTGTACTGAGCTCACCAGTTGGTTCCTTTCACAAGGTTGTAACGGACCTTTCAGTTATTAACCTAGATAGAGAGTGCCTTAAACTTACAGTTAGCTAACCTATTAGCTTGTTGGCCTGGATTCATTGTTTTGTGCTTTAATTCGTCACAAAACTGATGTTGCATTAGGTAGTTCACCAAAAAAAAAAAAAAGTCTAATCTAATAATATAACAGCACTAACTTTGTTTTGTAGTGAAATGTAAAAATCTGGAGAATGAACACCAGATGGCAATTCCAAAACGATGTGAACAGCTGCAGACGGAACATGACCAATGTCTAGAAAACCTGAAAAGGAAAAGCAAGGAAAGAGAACAGGAGATGCGGCAGGAGGTTAATAAGATTTTTTTGTTTTGAATGTTTGGTATGAATTAGGTAAGTGGCATAGTATTTAGGAGCCACAAGTGTTATTAAATAATGTGCGCCATTCTTCTGTATTTAACATTTAGATTTTTTTTAAGGGGAAATGTAGCATGATGTAAGTTGTTTTTTTGTTTTTTTTTTTATACCAAAATTAAGGGCATGAAGCCCAAATCAATATTAGATTAGTATTCACAGGTTTTTTTAAGCTGGATTTAACTCTGTGTAACACATCGCTAGATCTACTAATGTGGCACTTCCTGCAATTTAATCAAATCTTTACCTTAGTTCTTATTTAATATAGTTTCAGTAACTGATCCCTATATTTTTCTCAGTTGTTTGGTGAGACTATGAATGTGGAGAACAAGACATGACATAAGTGGCATGACAAACAGGTGGCTCCCTCATTTGTCTCAATTAGAGGGATATTCGTAGAGGAGTTAGGTCTTTCAGTGTCTCCACAAGCCTTGGTACTATAGCATTTCCACCCATGAGCAGCTGAACTGTTCCTAAGACATGAAAAGAGGCAGCTATTAAAACACAACAAAACAAACAAATTCTTAATGCATCTTTCGTAGATGGAGAAACTTCAGGCCACATATGAAGAATTAAAAACTCGATCACAAGAAGAAATCAAACAGCTTTGGTCTCAGCTTGATAGCACACGAGCAAGTCGACAGGAGCTAAGTGGTATGGTAGAAACACGTTACGGTTCTTGCCTTAGCTCACATAGAACAACACTGCGGGTGAAACAATTTTTAACAAAACGTATTGAACAGGCATTCGGTCACAGGAGCATACAGCAGGAGTTGTCACACAGGATTGGACAAATGGTCCATTTAATTCGGTTTCTGGTCAGTACCAGATGCTTCAGAATAAGGTTTAAAACGCTCAAGTAGGCAATACCATGCCTATGGGAAAAGTTTCAGTCCTGTTCTGCTGGTTTATAATTTGTCCTGAAGTATGAAGGCAGAGATGCCCTACAATTGTATTGTATCAGATTATGGTGTGGTGGTATCTGTGCCAAAGTTGAAGTTGCAGCTGAGCTGTCATCACTGCTACTGTCACTGCCACTGCTATTACCTGTCTATGTTGCCTTAGGAACCAGAGGACCCGTAGTGTTTGACAGTTTACAAACAGGTAGTAAAATACAGCCCATGTCCCTTAAATCTTAAAATCAAATTTAAGATGAGCTGCAATGTGGTGTAACAAACAAATGAAGGTGAGGGAGGAAGAGGATAGCAGCAATAGGAACACATGGTTATGACAAACTAGTATTATGTACGATATGTGGAGGGTTTTTAAAGATCAAAATCAACACGAAATATTGATGGCAGTAATCCCTGCTGCCCATCTATAATACTTGTCATTTGGCTGTTTATCATTACCCTGATCTTGGCCCCCTTTAAAATCTGAACAAAGGCATAGGTTAGATTAGTTCTGAAGCTGAAATAGGGTTTTCTAGTAGATTTGAATTGAGGTGGACAAGGATTCTGGAATTACATCTTAAAATTAAAGGGATTCACTAGTATTCAGGTGGTCATTTTAATGCTTAGTCCTTTCATTCCTAGAAGATCCACTGGGAGGGAGGAGGAATGCCCCCACAATCCCCTTGTTCTCCCAATCTACATTGGCCAAACCAGTCAGTCTCTACGCAAAAGAATAAATGGACACAAATCTGACATCATAGAATCGTAGAATATCAGGGTTGGAAGGGACCCCTGAAGGTCATCTAGTCCAACCCCCCGCTCGAAGCAGGACCAATTCCCAGTTAAATCATCCCAGCCAGGGCTTTGTCAAGCCTGACCTTAAAAACCTCTAAGGAAGGAGATTCTACCACCTCCCTAGGTAACGCATTCCAGTGTTTCACCACCCTCTTAGTGAAAAAGTTTTTCCTAATATCCAATCTAAACCTCCCCCACTGCAACTTGAGACCATTACTCCTCGTTCTGTCATCTGCTACCATTGAGAACAGTCTAGAGCCATCCTCTTTGGAACCCCCTTTCAGGTAGTTGAAAGCAGCTATCAAATGCCCCCTCATTCTTCTCTTCTGCAGGCTAAACAATCCCAGCTCCCTCAGCCTCTCCTCATAACTCATGTGTTCCAGTCCCCTAATCATTTTTGTTGCCCTTCGCTGGACTCTCTCCAATTTATCCACATCGTTCTTGTAGTGTGGGGCCCAAAACTGAACACAGTACTCCAGATGAGGCCTCACCAATGTCAAATAGAGGGGAACGATCACGTCCCTCGATCTGCTCGCTATGCCCCTACTTATACATCCCAAAATGCCATTGGCCTTCTTGGCAACAAGGGCACACTGCTGACTCATATCCAGCTTCTCGTCCACTGTCACCCCTAGGTCCTTTTCCGCAGAACTGCTGCCTAGCCATTCGGTCCCTAGTCTGTAGCTGTGCATTGGGTTCTTCCGTCCTAAGTGCAGGACCCTGCACTTATCCTTATTGAACCTCATCAGGAATCATAACATTCAAAAACCAGTCGGAGAACACTTCAGTCTTCCTGGTCACTCAATAACACACCTAAAAGTGGCAATTCTTCAACAAAAAAACTTCAGAAACAGACTCCAGTGTGAAACTGCAGAATTGGAATTAATTTGCAAACTGGACACCATCAAATTAGGCCTGAATAAAGACTGGGAGAGGTTGGGTCATTACAAAACCTAAACCTAATTTCCCCAATACTAATTTCCACCTACTGTTACTCACACCTTCTTGTCAGCTGCCTGAAATGGGCCACTCTCATTACCACTTCAAAAGTTATTTTTCCTCCCTTGGTATTCTTTTCTCAGATAGTCCTTTTCCGGCCCCCTCTCACAGCACATTGAGCTGTCCACAGGGGCACCCATATTTTCTTCCTGAGTAGACAGCTGTGTTTTAGAATACATCAGCATTTGGTTAGAGTTCTAATTATTCCTTCCAGTACATACTGAATTCCATAATCCCTGTTTTCCGATATCTAGCTTTCGTAGGTCCCTCTGAAATTATGTTCTTGAGTAATGTAAATAATTGTCTGCAACTTTGCCTCATTGATGTTCGCTCCCTCTTCTAATTAGTTGGTCCTCCTACTGACCCATGATGCATCCCACGACTAATCTGTCCTTTTGTTTTCTACCTCTTTACCAGTTCCTAGTTATCACAGCCGCTAGTGAGGCACTTCAACAAAGCCCTTCTGAAAGTTCATGTATACAGAAACCTATGAGTCTCCTTCATCTACTATTCTCTTGGCTTCCTACAAGAACTGTAATTGATTGAAGACTGTTATCCTTCACAAGGGTTAAGCCAGTTTATCCTATCTTTCTAGGTGACCAGAATCCTGACCACTGTGTACTCAACAGAACCATTGCATTCTAACATTTTTACATGATCCGGGGGGGGGGTTGTCCACACTTTGCCAATCTATCAGCAAAGCAAGTCCTTTGACAAGATTATATTTAAGTTTAATTGTTGGATTTACATTTTTCCAAGTAGTTTGTGCTAGGAAGGCTGTTTCTGGGGTAAATCAATTTAGTTCAAAGCAGTTACAGTAATTCTTCTTATTCCTGCTGCATGGGAGCATTAGAAGGTGCAGGGTTCAACCCCCATTGCAGGACTCTGCATCATTATCATCCCTAGCTCTTATATAATGCTTGACATCAGTAGATCAAAAAATGCTTGGCAAAAGTCATCAGAATCATTATCCCCCTTTTACAGATGGGAAAACAGCAGCACACAGAGGGAAATTGACTTAACCAAAGGTCACACACTGAGCTAGTGCAGAGCTGGGAATAGAACCCAGGTCTCCTGAATCCCAGTCCAGTGCTCCATCCACTAGGTCACACTGCCTCTCCATAACCATTCCCAGCATTGAAGAGCACAAAGGAAGGGAGACGGGCTGGCTGACTGACTGCAGTGCTTACTCACTTCAAGAGGCGTAGTTTCTGGAGTACTCTTGGGGGAATTCTGCATCACTACGGTGCAGCAGACAAATGCCCCCACACAGATTGTCTTTACTTTCGATAGAAAATGGTGTCTGTGGGGAAGCAAAGAGACGCTGCACCAGTGCTCCTCCCCAGCAGGTCAGATGCCTCTGTTCTTGCAGCTGGGGGAGAGGTAAATCATGGCGGGGAGGGTCTGGGAAGGTTCTGGTGGGCCAGGGACATTAGTCCTGGCTGGGCCAGGGGGGCCGGGTGGGGGGAGGAGGACAACAGAGACTAAATTCTCCCTGCACAGAGCAGCCGGGGCTGGGTCAAATCAACCCCCAGAAACTTCTCCTGGCTTCAGGAAGCTCTGCACCGCGGGAGGGCAGGGGTGGTCAGAGTGAAGGGGGGTGAGGCTTGGTGGGGTGGGGATTCCAGGTGCAGGGAGGGAGTTGGCTCAGCGGTGGGAGTTGGATGCGGGTGGGTTGGGCAGATGGGGAGCAGCTCCCCTTACAATGACCCCTCCCTCCACCCACACACCGAGAATCCCCCCCGAACCTCCACTCTGCTGAGCCTCACCCCCTGCATTGAGAGCCCCCTGAGCCCCAATCTGCTGCACCCCACCCCCAACCCTACCAACCCCCACTGAATCCTAACCACCTTCATCTGGTCTCCCCTGCAGAGTCCAATTCTCCATGCACCCAGAACCCCGCACCGAACCCCTGTGCATCCAGATTCCCCTTGCAACTGAACCGCTCACCAAGCTGCCTGCACCCAGATTGCTCAACACAGAACCCTGATTCTCTCGAGGGAGTTCTGCACCAAAAAATTTAAAAATTTAAAATTCTGCAAAGTTCTGCATATTTATTTGTCAAAATAACATAGTAACATAATAATATAATCAGACCATTTTTAATTATTTTGGTAATTTATTTCAAAATACTTGTCACCAATAATTGAAAATGGTGTGATTATATTGTGTTTGTTTTGACAAAATATGCAGAACTTTGCAGAATTTTAAAATGTGTGCAGAATTTTTTACTTTTTTGGCACAGAATTTTTAATTTTTTGGTGCGGAATACTGGTGGTATGTGTGCAACACAAATGCTGCTGTGCACACCTGTAGCGTTGTAGTGTGGACACTTACTAAGGGACAGAAGTGGTTTTCCTGTCAATGTAGGTAATTCTCCCTTTTGAGAGGAGGAAGATAGGTCGATGGAAGATGCTTCTGTTGACCTACCTGCAGCTACAGTTGGGGTTAGGTTGACCTAACTACATCATCCATGGTGCAATTTTTTTCTCAGTCCTGAATGATGTTACTCGATCAGTCTAACCTTTTAGGTGCAGACGAGGCCTAAGAGTGGGGTAAATGGGGACATGGCTATGTTTTCTCTGCTCCCTCACCCCTTAATTTGTACTCAGTGTAAGGTGTAGCAAGACCTGCTCTGCTAACCCTCCCAAAAAATGTTGAGGCATTGGCATTATGTCTTTGAAGGCATGACTCCTGATGCTGCCTGTTGGGTTCTGTGCTTTTCTCCCCATCCAAAATATGGTTCATCTTCATAGGATCTATGGTGGAGTCCAAAGTGTGTGTGTGGGTGGTTTTTTTTTTTTTTTTTTTTTTTTTTTGGATTAAAAACAAGGTTAAAGGTATTGCTGTTCCATCTTCTACTCAGAGTTAAAAGAACAGCTTCTGGCTCGCACATCACATGTGGATGAAATAGAACGTTTAAAGCAAGACTTTGAACAGCAGCGGCAGCAGAGAAGAAGCGAACATGAAACTGAGTTGGAACAACTGAGAATTTACTTTGAAGAGAAACTAGGGGCAGCTGAAGAAAACTACAGAGAAGAATTAACTCTGCTGCATCAGAGGCTGCAAGAATTAAAGGAATACTCTTTGTTGGAGTCAGAGATTAGTCAAGATCAGCCTTTAGATATCAGGTGATGACTGTTTTTTTTTTCTTTAATCTCATCTGTGACAAAACACACTCAACTTTCCTTTCCTAGAAAAGACTTTAGGCTTTGTGTGTGTATTTGGATTGGTGGTGGGAGGTCAGAAACCCCAGGATGGAAGTTAGTAATGGATGCAGACAGTTTCTTGTTGAAATGGTTATTCAGGAGTGTTTGACTAGATTCTGGTCTGTACATACCTATACTCTAATATCTTAAGAATCAATACATTCTTCTAATTCTGTATTTTATAGTGAGTCTTCAAGTTAATTTTCTAAATTCCTTTTCTCTGCTCAGCTCCTCGGTCACACTTTTCGAAGAGGCAAGTGAAAAAGAGAGAAGGGATACGCTTGACCAACTAACTCAGCAACTGGAGCAGCACAAGGTGAAATGTCAATTTTAACAAAAAATATAGTGCACGTTTTAAAATGTCCACAAAAACATGACCGATGCTTCACACCTCTTAGCATGGTTTTCATAGCAGGTGCTATTCTGAGGTCTTGTATTACTATTGTTTTGTTGTTTTTACCAAGTATACTAGAAGGTATTATCTTAAACAAAACTATACAACTTGAGAAAATAAGTGAACAAAGGATGTTTTTGATGCATATCTTGGCTTTTTTGTTTACTTGCTGCTTAAGAAATAAGTGTTTCAAGAGTTGCCATGGAGCTTAGGAAGTCCTTTCCCCTGTGTGGCTCCTGGCTGAGTGCTACAAAGGGGTCCTGGTTCAAGAGTAAGGCTTCTAGGTGCTATGGTAATACAAACAATAGTATAAGCAGTCTCCTTCCCCTATGTTAGTGTCAAAAACCTTGACAAGCTCCCTATTCAGGTGCCTACAGGCATTTCCCACTCTCCTAGATCCTCTGGCAGCTCCTGGAGCTCTACTTTACCTTGTGGTAGCATGGCTGTATAAACAGAGTTAGGCCTTCTGGGGATCCCTCTACTCCCAGAGTTGAGGAAGTAGAAGTGGGTGTAGAAGCAAGAATATTTTGAGGAGGCAGACTGGTAAGTGAACTTGTATGTTTACAGTATGCTATGGGTACTTATTGTCAAATTAATTCTTTAGCCTAATTATCTGAAAGATAAAGGTATCCGTCTCCGTTCTGAATGTGTGTTTTCTGCAGGAAGAATTTACTTGTTTGCGACTACAATTGGAGGAAAAACACAGACATGAACTAGACTCTTTAAGATCTTCCCTTGCACTCCAATATAAGGAGGACCTGATGAAGATGAAGATGGATCTCTCAGACAGATATATTTCAGAAATTGAGGAATTAAAAAAGAAACATTGTCTAGATCTTGAACAACTCCGTGCCAAGCTTTCGGAAGAGCACATCAAAGGTAAGATGGAGATTCATAGATTCATAGATATTTAAGTCAGAAGGGACCATTATGATCATCTGGTTTGACCTCCTGCACAACGCAGGCCACAGAATTTCACCCACCACTCCTACAGAAAAACCCCGCACACCTATATCTGTGCTATTGAAGTCCTCAAATCGTAGTTTAAAGACTTCAAGGAGCAGAGAATCCTCCAGCAAGTGACCCGTGCCCCATGCTACAGAGGAAGGCGAAAAACCTCCAGGGCCTCTTCCAATCTGCCCTGGAGGAAAATTCCTTCCCGACCCCAAATATGGCAGTCAGCTAAATCCTGAGCATATGGGCAAGATTCATCAGCCAGATACTACAGAAAACTCTTTCCTGGGTAACTCAGATCCCACCCCATCTAATAGCCCATCACAGGCCATTGGGCCTATTTACCATGAATATTTAATTACCAAAACCATGTTATCCCATCATACCATCTCCTCCATAAACTTATCGAGTTTAATCTTAAAGCCAGATAGATCTTTTGCCCCCACTGCTTCCCTTGGAAGGCTATTCCAAAACTTCACTCCTCTGATGGTTAAAAACCTTTGTCTAATTTCTAGTCTAAATTTCCTAGTGGCCAGTTTATATCCATTTGTTCTTATGTCCACATTGGTACTGAGCTTAAATAATTCCTCTCCCTCTCTGGTATTTATCCCTCTGATACATTTATAGAGAGCAATCATATCTCCCTTCAACCTTCCTTTAGTTAGGCTAAACAAGCCAAGCTCCCTAAGTCTCCTTTCATAAGACAAGTTTTCCATTCCTCGGATCATCCGATCCAGTTCCAGTTTGAATTCATCCTTCTTAAACATGGAAGACCAGAACTGCACACAGTATTCCAGGTGAGGTCTCACCAGTGCTTTGTATAATGGTACTAAAACCTCCTTATCCCTACTGGAAATACCTCTCCTGATGCATCCCAAGACCGCATTAGCTTTTTTCACAGCCATATCACATTGGCGGCTTGTAGTCATCCTATGATCAACGAATATTCCAAGGTCCTTATCCTCCTCTGTTACTTCTAATTGATGCGTCCCTAGCTTATAACTAAAATTCTTGTTATTACTCCCTAAATGCATGACCTTACACTTCTCACTGTTAAATTTCATCCTATTACTATTACTCCAGTTTACAAGGTCATCCAGATCCTCCTGTAGGGTATCCCTGTCCTTCTCTAAATTGGCAATACCTCCCAGCTTTGTATCATCCACAAACTTTATTAGCACACTCCCACTTTTTGTGCCAAGGTCAGTAATAAAAAGATTAAGATTGGTCCCAAAACCGATCCTTGAGGAACTCCACCGGTAACCTCCCTCCAGCCTGACAGTTCACCTTTCAGTAGGACCTGTTGTAGTCTCCCCTTTAACCAATTCCTTATCCACCTTTCAATTTTCCTATTGATCCCCATCTTATCCAATTTAACTAATAATTCCCCATGTGGCACGGTATCAAACGCCTTACTGAAATCTAGGTAAATTAGATCCACTGCATTTCCTTTGTCTAAAAAATCGGTTACTTCCTCAAAGAAGGAGATCAGGTTGGTGTGGCACGATCTACCTTTTAAAACCATGTTGTATTTTGTCCCATTTACTATTGACTTCAATGTCCTTGACTACCTTCTCCTTCAAAATTTTTTCCAAGACCTTGCATACTACAGATGTCAAACTAACAGGCCTATAATTACCCTGATCACTTTTTTTCCCTTTTGTAAAAATAGGAACTATGTTAGCAATTCTCCAATCATACGGTACAACCCCTGAGTTTACAGATTCATTAAAAATTCTTGCTAATGGGCTTGCAATTTCTTGTGCCAATTCCTTTAATATTCTTGGATGAAGATTATCTGGGCCCCCCGATTTAGTCACATTAAACTGTTTGAGTTTCGCTTCTACCTCAAATATGGTAATGTCTACCTCCATATCCTCATTCCCATTTGTCATGCTACCATTATCTCTAAGATCCTCTTTAGTCTTATTAAAGACTGAGGCAAAGTATTTGTTTAGATATTGGGCCATGCCTAGATTATCCTTGACCTCCACTCCATCCTCAGTGTTTAGCGGTCCCACTTCTTCTTTCTTTGTTTCCTTCTATTTATATGACTATAGAACCTTTTACTATTGGTTTTAATTCCCTTTGCAAGGTCCAACTCTACTTGACTTTTAGCCTGTCTCACTTTATCCCTACATGTTCTGACCTCCATAAGGTAGCTTTCCTTGCTGATCCCTCCCTTCTTCCACTCCCTGTATGCTTTCTGCTTTTTCTTAATCACCTTTCTGAAATGCGTACTCATCCACCTTGGTCTACAACTCCTGCCTATGATTTTTTCCCCCTTTCTTGGGATGCAGGCTTCCGATAGCTTCTGCAGCTTTAATTTAAAATAATCCCAGGCCTCCTCTGCCTTTAGATCCACAAGTTCTTCAGTCCAATCCACTTCCCGAACTAATTTCCTTAATTTTTGAAAGTCAGCCCTTTTGAAATCAAAAACCCTAGCTGCAGATTTATTTTTATTAATCTTTCTGTTCAGTTTGAACTGAATTAGCTCATGATCACTTGAGCCAAGATTATCCCCTACAACCATTTCTTCTATGAGGTCCTCACTACTCACCAAAACCAAATCTAAAATGGCATCCCCTCTAGTTGGTTCAGCAACTACTTGCTGAAGGAATCCATCAGCAATCGCATCTAGGCAAATCTGAGCCCTGTTGTTATTACTAGCACTCGTCCTCCAGTCTATATCTGGGAAGTTAGTCTCCCATGATCACACAGTTTCCATTAGTATTTACTTTATTAAAAACATTAAAAAGGGCTCTATCCATATCCAAATTAGATCCCGGCAGTCTATAGCACACCCCAAGCACTATCCTAGGGGAGACTCTAATAGTTTTCTTCCCCAATTTAATTTCTGCCCAAACGGACTCTATCTTATCCATTCCATCGCTTCTTATTTCTTTACATTCTACCTCATCCTTGATATACAGTGCTACTCCACCACCTTTACCTTTATTTCGGTCTTTCCTAAACAGCACATGCCCTTCGATACCTGTAGTCCAGTCACGACGACTATTCCACCATGTTTCTGTTCTCCCTAGAATATCTGGTTTCACTTCCTGCACCAGTAGCTCTAGTTCCTCCATTTCGTTACCTAGGCTCCTCGCATTGGTGTACAAACATCTTCATTTTTGCTGTTTGGCCTCGCTCGCGTTCTGTACCCGATTAGGCACGGTCATTTTACTACCAGTATAACGTATTAGACTTGTATCTACACTGCCCTTCCTCCTACCCACGGCTGTGTCCACTCTTACTTCATTTTCTTTCCTCTCAATGCTAAATTCTGGCATGGAGATTACCTGTACATCTCCCAACCATCTCTCCCTAATTCCTAGTTTAAAGCTCTCTTCATCAGTTGTGCCAGCCTCCATCCTAGAAGTCTATTTCCTTCCCTACTCAGATGAAGTCCATCCCGAGAGAACTGTCCTCTGTCCATGAATGCCTCCCAGTGGCCATACATCCCAAAGCCCTCCTTATAGCACCACTGCCTAAGCCATCTGTTGATAGTCATAATCTTGTCACACCTTTGTTGCCCTTCTCTAGGAACAGGCAGAATCCCACTAAAGATCACCTGAGCCTCAATTTCCTTAAGCGTCTTCCCCAGCCTAGTATAGTCTCCCTTAATACTTTCCAGTGAGAATCTAGCCGTATCATTTGTTCCCACATGAAGGATAATTAGGGGATTCTTTCCCGCTCCCTTTAGAATCCTTTTCAACCTCAGGTCTACATCCCATATCTTAGCACCTGGAAGACCGCACACCCTCCTATTCTCTGGATCAGCTCTGGTTACAGGCCTATCTATTCTTCTCAGTAAAGAGTCCCCAATCACATAGACCTGCCTTTTCCTAGTGACAGTGCTATTCTCCAGTCTATCCCCTGTTCCCTCTGGCTGCAAGTTCTTTCCATTCCTATTCTCCCTTTTAATCCTCTTTAACCCATCCTGTATCCTTCTGGGGCTTATATTTGGTGTAATGTCCATTAACTCTTCCCCTTTTCCTATAGGACTAGCCGCTCTTCTAGTCTTTCTTGCCCCTCCACCTTCAGTGACTACCTGTTGAGCCCCTTCTTCATTTTCCAACTCTGCATACCTATTCTTGAGCTCTATTTCTCCTTCACTAGCCTGTCTTTTCCTCTGCCTGGTTCTTGTGTACTTGCAGGTTCATGTGTAAAATGGAAAGCTGCTTGGATTTTTTTTATCTTTAGGCTTTAAAGGATTATTTGAAGGAATATGAAAATTCCAAATTAGTTTGGAATTACATAAAAGAAATCTAGCGCTTTAAACTTGTTAATAATGGTACTTAGAATTGTTTGTTTTTATGATTCTTTTGTACACCTTTATCTTCATTTCCATAAGTATTCTTCCTGTAGAGTCCTAAATGTGAGTTTCTAGAATTTAATGGACTACAGCTGAGGAATGATTACCACAGGAGTGTCTCATGGATGTAACTTTCCATATTTGATGCTTTATAGGGGCCCTGTCAAGTTGTTGCACTTTGCTGAAAATTTCTCTACTTTAGTGTTACAAGAAACACCTAGACCACTAGCAGAAAGAGATTGGAGGGAAAAAATCCTGTTCCATATCTCTTCACTTTGATTTTTATGGCTTTAATAGCACTTAGTGAATAGGAGGGTTTACTGTCTTTCCTGCATATTCAGTAGGTAAGTTTCTTCGTTTGTGCAGATCTTTCTCACAGCTTTGGGGGGAGAGAATTATTTTAAAAGTCAGGAAAATATTACTTTAAAATTTGCCAGAGAGCTCAGGCTAAAGTAGTAATCCCCTCCTAAAAACTCAAATCTTTTGCTATTTTACTACTGTTGTATAACTAAGTTTAACAAAGGAATGTTCTGTCTGGGTGTAAGCCACGTTTTATTCAACTTCTCACCAGTGTCCCTTTTTTCCTGGAAGAAGCATGCTGCTTCTAACCTATTTATACTAAAACAGTGCAAAGCAATTTCAAGAGTTTTTTTATATAAATTTTACATGTGCCATGAAGGTGTGGGGAGGAGATAGTGGTAGTTCTTATATTTATTTCCTCTCTGAGATAGTATATGTGAGAGGAAAGCTTTTTGGACTTGGCATCCATACCTGGAAAGATAGTCAGAGTTAGTTGAATACCATCAGTCAGATGTTATTTAATTTGCTATTTATCAAATCATTTATAAAAGGTATACTATATTTCTGTTATTCAGCAATCTATGTAAGATACTGTACAAACTGTTCAAATTAAAAGGTTTCAGAGTAACAGCCGTGTCAGTCTGTATTCGCAAAAAGAAAAGGAGTACTTGTGGCACCTTAGAGACTAACCAATTTATTTGAGCATGAGCTTTCGTGAGCTACAGCTCACTTCATCGGATGCATACCGTGGAAACTGCAGCAGACATTATATACACACAGAGATCATGAAACAATACCTCCTCCCACCCCACTGTCCTGCTGGTAATAGCTTATCTAAAGTGATCATCAAGTTGGGCCATTTCCAGCACAAATCCAGGTTTTCTCACCCTCCACGCCCCCCACACACAAACTCTCTCTCCTGCTGGTGATAGCCCATCCAAAGTGACAACTCTCTTCACAATGTGCATGATAATCAAGGTGGGCCATTTCCTGCACAAATCCAGGTTCTCTCACCCCCCCCACCCCCATACACACACAAACTCACTCTCCTGCACATTGTAGGGAGAGTGGTCACTTTGGATGAGCTATTACCAGCAGGAGAGTGAGTTTGTGTGTGTGGTTTTTGGAGGGGGGTGAGGGGGTGAGAGAACCTGGATTTGTGCTGGAAATGGCCCAACTTGATGATCACTTTAGATAAGCTATTACCAGTAGGACAGTGGGGTGGGAGGAGGTATTGTTTCATGATCTCTGTGTGTATATAATGTCTGCTGCAGTTTCCACGGTATGCATCCGATGAAGTGAGCTGTAGCTCACGAAAGCTCATGCTCAAATAAATTGGTTAGTCTCTAAGGTGCCACAAGTACTCCTTTTCTTTTTGTTCAAATTAAAAATTCATTATCCTGCTAATTTTTGTCAAAGCTGCTTTTCTGCTATTTTTGGGGAGGTTGTGTTTATAAATATTGTTTGTTGTTTACTGAGGATATGTTTGAGCTGAGAGAATATTGCATCTTCAGAAAATCTGCCACCTCATTATCCACTAGGCCAGGGCTCGGCAAACTACAGTCCGATCCATGAGGTGTTTTAAGCCAGCCCGTGAGCTGCACCACGCGGCTGGGCCCCACTCCGGCTGGGGTGCTGGGTTGGGGGCTGCATCAGCGTCTCAGCCCCACTCCAGCCACAGCGCTGGCTCGGGGGCTGCACCACGTGGCTCCCAGAAGCCGTGGCATGGCCCTGTTCTGGCTCCTTCGCTCTCCAGTGGGAGCTGCAGGGGCGTTGCCTGTGGATGGGGCAGCGTGCAGAGCCGCCTGGCTGTGCCTCCGCATAGGAGCGGAGAAGGGACATGCCACTGCTTCCGGGAGCCGCTTGTGTAAGCGCTGCTTGGAGCCTGCACCCACTTAGCTTCTCCCCACACCACAACCCTGATTCCCCTCCTGTTCTCCAAACCCCTTGATCCCAGCCTGGAGCATCTTCCTGCACCCCAAATCTCTCCTCTCCAATCCCACCACAGAGCCCGCACCTCCAGCTGGAACTAGCACTCCTTCCTGCACCCTTGCCCCAGCCCTGATCCCCCTCCGAACCTCTTGGTCCCAGCCCAGAGCTCCCTCCTGTACCCCAAACTCCTCATCCCCAGCCCCACCCCAGAGCCCGCACCCCAACCTCAATTTCGTGAGCATTCATGGCCCGCCCTACAATTTTTATTGCCCGATGTGGCTCTCAGGGCAAAAAGTTATCACCTGTTCCTCCTCCCATTTACATTTTAGATGCTGATAGGCTTAATGGTGATAGGCAGTGGTGATGTATAGTAGATTAAAAGGTAGTGCATAGATTCCAGTGCCAGAAGGGACCATTATAAGAAATGTAAGTGGAGAGATTTTATTACGTACTTCTTGGTAGCCTTGAAATCGAGAGAGCCACTGATGTTTGCTGTTTTACTGTCATTACTGAACTTAATTTTTTTACTTTTATGAATGATCAGGATCCTTTAAAACAAACTACAAAATGTTTTTTTCACCGTCAATCCAGAAATTACCAAACTGCGTCTACAGAGTGCTCAAGATGCAGCGCGCCAGGTTGAAGCAGAGGTTGTTGAACGAGTATGTGTGCTGGAGAATGAGCACAAAGCTAAACTCTCCCTCCTTCAGTCTGAGAAACAGTACATTGCAGAACTGCAGGGAGAAATACAACACTTAGAGAGAGAGAGTGCTAAACTAAAAGACATTGGTGTCCAGCATGAAATCCATCTGAAAGAGGAGATGGAAAAGGTAGTATGCATTAGTTTGTTTTTGCATTTAATATGAGAGAACTTTGTCCAATACAACATCTGCCAGGCATAAAGCAAATTAATGGGAATAGTGACTGGAACGATACTTACCATTTGAACTTTCTTGTCTGTAGTGGGGTCTTAGAATTAATGGGAGTTGCATAGCTAAAACCTTGTAATGTTCTGATGAGTTGGGTCTGCAGATGGGTGATACATATGTAAAGGTTGAAGAATGGGGTGAAGGAGGTTGAAGTTGAAAATGAGGTTGAATAGTTTCATAGGACCTCAATCACACCTATTCTTCAACCTTTGCCCATAAATCACACATTTGAAATTACTTTAATACCATTTCAGATTTTTTTGTTTGCGCCCTAACCTGCGGAAAGATTAGAATCTGAAGTACTAAATGCTTATTTCCCCTTGTGAAATGACATAATGGCAAGTATAGGGAATGAGAGGAGGACAAGGATCTTAGACATAAGTTGAAAGACTTCAAAATGCCGTGAAGCCTGAATTTATGTAAAAATATTTTTTGGAATTTAGTCATTATTTAAACCTTCCTTTACTATTCTTTTGGAATTCTTAATAGTGCTTTGACTTAAATAAGGCATCAACAAATTGACGCTTAAATCTTGTGTTTTGTTGTGAAAGCTGACCCAAGCACAAGACTTGAATATTTAGATGGTTCTTAGAGGATGGTAAAATGTTAATTTTTTGTGCGTGGTGTGGCCCACCTTTTCATGCAGTGTGTCCTGAGGGCCACCTTTTTTCTCGTTCACCAGTCACTGTCACACAGATCACTTCCTCCTATTTACAGTTCTATAACATCCCTGCGTCAACTACAGCAATTGCTTAGGTAGAAAAGTAAAATGTTTAATGCATTTTAGCCGTCTTTTAATGTAATTTAGCAGCTGAAAGTGTGGTGGTAAACCCAGGACCTTATGACTAGTTGAATTTCTGAAGACCCAGTGGTCCACAGTTGAGGATCTGTAGGAGTTTAAATGGCTAATAAGAATATTTTATTCTGAACATTTCCAGTTGATATGGTTTCATCTCTTTATTTTTGTAATGTTCATAGATAAAATGTAGACTTGTTGATGATCACAAGAATGAATTAAAAAGAACTCGAGAAGAGGTCCAGCAAATGGAACAAGTGCACAAAGAAAAGGAGGAGGAATGGAAGTGTGAAAGAGAGGCCCTGAGGATCAAAGTTGAAGAGAAGTTATCACGGTTACGTACAGAACTTGAAGACAAGGCAGAGTATGAGAAACAAACTTTGCAAAAGGAGTTTGAACTTCGTGAAGCTGAAATGAATCAGCTTCGGGATCAGCAGGCTGCCAGAATTGTAGAACTGGAGAAGTCCCTAAAGGAGCAGCAGAACAATCTGCAGCAGCTAGAGGATAGCTTAGCAAGTGTGCAGACTACACAGAAAGCTCAGTATGACAGCGAACTGCAAGCTGCCAAGGCACTCATGGAAAAAATGTTGGAAAAAGCCACATTTGGGCTCCAAGAGGAATGTGCAGCTAAACTTATGGAAGCACAGAACAAGTATGTAATTAATTGGTTTTTACTGTTCTTGTTTTAAAACCTCATAAGAAATGGCAATTCATAATTTTGTCACTTGGTGGCACCAAAAAATTATCTAAATATAACCATGTATATTATTTTAGCAAGGAGTGGTAGTGTTATCCATGAAGTCTCACTGCTAGATTTTACTTCATATAAATACACACTAACACCAGCAATTATTAAAAAATAATCACTACAGTATTACATATAGAAATAAATGGCAACTTCAGTTTTGTACTTTTAGCCTGCTAATAAGAGTAATATCCAGCCCTGCCTCCCTTGGTTGCTTTCTGTTCAGTTCACAGTAAACTGAAGCGCCGAATGTGTTTACAAAGCAGGTACCACAGATTTCCCCACACTGTCCTGTTAATATACCTTCATTGTGAGTTAAAGGGAATAATCTCTGTGCATGCACATTAAATGCTTAGCTTTGTGGATGCTGCCACCTATATTAATGATTTTTGTAATATGGGCACTTGTCTACTAAGCAGTAACCTGAGATGACCATCTCACTTTACAGAGTCATTGTACTGTTCTAAGTTAATTCCTTTGTGTTACTATGGATAAAATGGGTAAAAATGTGGTGATCAAATTTAACAATTTTTGCCTAGTTTTTCTTCTTTGCATCTTATCAATGCTTGTTTGACAACATTCTTAATTTTCTTGGAAATTAGATTTATGGAGGAACACAAAATTATGACTCAAAAATTCACAACAGAGCAAGAGCTTCTCCTCCAAGAGTTGAAAGGGAAGCATGCTGATGAGCTAGAACTCCAGAGTCAACAGCTACAGGAGAAGCATAAGCAACATATTTTATCCCTCACAGCTGAGCTGCAGACAAAGCACCAAGCTGAAATTGAGACACTTACATCTACATTACAAAGCAAACAGCAGGCTCATCTTGAAGCTCATATAGCTGAGCTGCAGGCAAAGCATCAAACACAAATTGATGAATTGGAAGCTAAACACTTGTCAAATCTGGATTCTTTGGAGTCTTCATACCTGTCTGAAATTCAGATTATACGAGATGAGCACAAACAAGCTGTTGAGGATCTACAGATGCATTTCATAGCGCAGCTGCATGAGAAGGATAAGGCAAATCAAGCAATTTTGACTCAGGAAATGGAAAGGCTGAAATTAAAACATTCTGAAGAGCTGCAACTTTCACAAGACAATCTGAAAATTGAGCTAGCTACTATTCATATTGAAAAACTTAAAGCCATGGCTGCTGAGCTGGAAGAAGCTCATAAGGTGAGTCAGGGGAAAACAAGACAGTAAGATGACCCTCTTTGGTTTTGAGTTTAGATTGATTTCAAATGAAAGACTGTTGGTTTTCTAGAGTTGTTTCGTTCCATTTGCAAAATGCTTTATTGATTGAGCAGCTGCTGCTTAACTCCTTTGTAATCGTTTTCTTAATTATTAAGAACAAAGGCAAAAGGAGAGATTATAGGCAAATACATATTTAAATATGATCATTATGCAAGCTTAGATACTGAGTTTAATGGAAATACCAAGTTTTTCTTCTTTGTTACTTTCACTATGTGTAAAAATGTTTAAAATCTACAGGGCTTGGAAATGAGAGAATAGTTCATACATTTTCCTCAACAGTTTTATTACTTCCCATAGGATATCATTTTGGAGAAGTGCAATCACTTACTTTGTATAAAGTATTTTTAAAATTATTTTGAAATAAGAATTTCAAAACACGTTTTGCATGAACCTTCTAGAATGGGCAGCTGCCTGCAGTTTTTTGCTTTTCCTTATGTAACAAAATTTTTATATTTTGAAAATGGTTTCAACCACAGTGCAGTAAGGAAGAGCTGGTAATTCTTAAGAACAATATAGTAGTAAAGTTGGTTCTTGATTGTTACTGATATTCTTCCTTAATGGTACATCATACAGAAATATTCTAAACGGCAAGCTCAGATCATCATTTATTCCTTTGGACCCTGTTGAGTAAACTGGCTGAGGGGAAGCATAAAAGGTGGCAGTCATAGGACAATAACTCTTTTGCTTCAGTCCTAGTGTGTGACAATACTGCATCTTTTATCTAGCTAAGTTATACATTTTAATGTGTGTATATATAGTACAACTTAATTGGCCCTCCAAAAACCTTCCATTTTGTAGCTAACTTCATCCTTCTCATTAATTAGTTCTAAGTAACTTGTTAAAGGTAAAAATACTCTTAATAGATTCTCAGGTTTCAGCAATATCATAGTAAACCTACGATCCTGCTAAATCACATTTTGCATAATTTTCGAAACTTGAACAGAATTTAGGAAGTCTTGAAATATGTTACGCTTCCAGTACATTGAAATAACATCTTCTAAGGGTGTTTGAGAGTGCTTTAGCTTCTTGTTATGTATCATGAGTCCCAGAAGTAGGGTAGTGGCTTGTTGCTAGGATATAAAGTCCCAGCAGATGCTATTGAATATTTTCCTTCTGTTGAGTAAGGACACAAAGGGCATCATTTTGTACTGGTTTATTTAGAGCCTACTAAATTTTTGTAAGCCTACTCGATTATACTGATGATAGGCACAAAAGTTGCCACTCTTTGCCCCTCATTCAAGAAAGCATCCCTTTTCATGTCAACACTTAAATTGGTGCTAAAGTTCCACTGAAGTCTCATGCTTAAGTGCTCCTGATTGTAATGTGTTTGATGTCGGGGGGTTGTGGTTATGAGAGTTGTATGTAGGAAGGAACAAGAAGACCTATAGAGATGTAATTTCTTATTACTAGTAAGTTTTAAAAAATAAATTCAAAGGTAAGTGAAGTGCATGCTCAGTCAGGGTCCAGGAGATGCTGGTAGTAAATATTCACTTATGTGGTTTGGAAATTCACCGGGCAGAGGGTAACTTTAATACTGCAGCATACCATTCATGAACTGGATATAATGAGGATGTTTGCTATTTTTAAATGAATAATATTATAGGAAGATTTGAATACAACTCTTCAAAATCAAAGATGTTTGTTGGAAGAAGAAAATCATAAGGCTCTGGATATATTGCGTGAAGAAGTATTGCATATGGAGGAACATCATAAAAAAGCACTAAAAGAGCTCCAAGATCTCCATGTGGCAGAAGTTCAGAAACAGAAAGAAGAATACTCCTGGCAGCTGCAGGAAGAGCTAGAGAAGCTAAAAGCACAGCATGAACATGAAGAGGAGGTAAGGACTGCTCAAATAGCTTATCTTCTAAAATAGAACAGATAAAATTTTGTTACCTTGAAAACAAAAATCACCAGTTATGGAGTTGGATACAACTTGATTTGATGCACTAGTGTAAGTAAAGAAACAAAACAACCTTGAGACATTTAAACCTACCTCTAATCTAAAGTACATTAAAATTATAACTCTCTTCAATATATCGACAAACAAATTTATTTAGCTTAGCTTATCATGCCTGTATATGTGTGTAGTCTTTTGTTGTTGATTTTATCAGACCTTCATTTTCCTCACTGTTTTAACTGAAAAATTTTAAACATCCTTTGTAATTGAATATGTGTACCCAATACTGACTTATTTTTATGTTGCATTATCTATTTAAGGGAAGGGAATAGTTACCTTGAAGTTCAATGTGAGAATAAGTGAACTGTTTTGAGCAGCATTGGTTTTTTCAGTGGTACTTAGGCTTCTAGATAGCTGTCACTTTTGAAAATGAGATTACAGTTCTTACCTTCTTTCCTTAGAGCGTTTCCCACTTCTTTTGTTGCTAGTGTGTGTACAGAAGGAAGCAAGCTTCTTGAATGAAGTCCAAGAAACATTTTTCATTATGCTTCTTGGCTAGTGTTAGTTTTTGTTTTTTTTCTTGAGTTACTGCTGAAGTACAATAGAATCCAGCTTTTTCTGGCTTCAGCTGTGTACCACAGATGTTGTAGTGAGTCCTCAAATGACTAAGATTTCATTATTGCAGTATGTACTGAAAAAATAATGAAACACATTTACAAGTGTGCTCTGAAGAGTCACAAATGATTAAAATTGAACTTCATTTAAATACATCTGACAAAATAAATGAACAACATTTCTTTTAAAGTAGGGACACTTTATTCTTTGAGCACCTGTCCCTATGTGTATTCCACTGTAGGTACTTATGCGCTTTATGTGCCGGACACTGGAAGTTTCTTGCTGGCAATCTCTGGTGGTCCACATACATGCCTTTGCTCTCCTTACTGAGAGTATAAGGGGCAGTGTGGACTGGCAGCATTTCCGGTTCTTTCGTACTGCTGGATGTTCTGAGACAGAGCCCTTCAGTGTCCAGAGCTGCTCCTCTGTCTTCAACCTGTAAATATTGTACATATTTTTTATAGTTGTCTAGTTAGTTTGCTTAGTAATAGCTAGTTAGAAATCCTCTCCCCAAATCTGGGAGCCCTTCCCAGTATGGGGTTAGATTATGCCCAGATTATCGGGCTTTAAAAAACTGTATCTCTTGCCCGCACTCCTTTCTGGTTAGCAACGATCATCGGTGGTACCTTACTGCACTTTGCAACATGATTATCTGCCATTCTTTTCCCAACCAAACCTGGCAAGTACAGGAATTCAGGCTGAGGAAAAACTTTATGGAGCATGCATTGAAGCCTTAGACCCGGGCTGGGGGATCCCCTTGTATATCTAGTAGAGGTAGCCAGAAGTGTGCCTCTTAGCACCACAATGTCTGACTCAGAAGCAGGAAAGAGCAGTGCCAAAGACCTTTCTCCCCGGGCTCCCCAGAAGAGCAGGAAGTACTTCCGTAAGCACAGGAGCACATCCCCCTCTAAATTCACCTCAAAGAGGGGATCCCTCCCTGACTTTGAAGTCAGGCAAGTCTTATCACCCTGGTCCCATGGATTTAGGTCCATCTAAGACTTGCGGCTCTGTAAGAGGCGTGTAAGAGCAGAAGTACTTCAGTACCAGCCTCGACATCTGTGATATCTACTCCAATACTGGCCAGGATTAGGCAGCAGAACCTGAAGGATGGAGAACTGTCAGAACCAACCAAGAAAAGTCAGCAAGACCTCAGCACATTGTCTGTACTGCCAAGATCTCATAAGGAGCCATCAATCACATTGGCTCCAGTGGTGCAGAGGGACAAGACTGCACTCCCCTAAAAGGATACAGACTTTAATCACTCCGGAGGATATTTTTGTCCTTTTGGATCCATAATCTCCAGTAATGATGGAACCAGCTCCCAGCAGAAAGATTTTGACCCCAACATTTGGCAGGGACTACTAGAGGGGAGGTTTGTCCCTTATCTTGTCCTTCAACTGAAGGACAAGATAAGGGACAAACCTCCCCTCTAGTAGTTGTTGCATCCCCACTCAGTTAGGACCACCGACACTGCCTATGGAAATGCACCTAATGTTTTCACTTCAGGGGAATTGGATGTGTCTGAAGAGACAACATCACCTCAACTGAGAGAGGTCAGCCCAGAGGAGGGATTGAGAATCTGCTGGGCCACATCCCAGCCTCGTAAATTGGAACATTCTCCTCAGGACCAGTGGCATCCAGGGGGCCTCCACAGCCTACCTTCGACTCCTTGAGCTGCCCTTACTTGGGGTCCATGGGACTTGTATATACGGGTATCATGACTGCATGTTGTCCTACTGGGAGTCTCATCAACCTCCTCCAAGAGATCAGCCAGAGGTTCCCCCAGAGCCCATGGAAAAGGGGAAAAAGGAACTGGAACCGCTGGTCCTACTGGTACTGACAGGGTATCATCCTCATCTTCTGAGGAGTCAGTTGCTCTAATGTTACTCTCTCTCCTGGATGATCACAGACAATTTCAAGAGCTGTTGTGGATGGTATCAGAGAAGCTCCAGGACCTCAAGAAGAGGTTCAAGGGGTATACCACAAGCTCCTGAACATTATGCAGCCTGTAGGATTTAGTCTGGTAGTGTTCTCAGTGAATGAAGCCATCCTGGAACAGCCATATAGCACAGCCTGGCAACATGTACTCAAGAGGGCAGAGAAACAATATGTCGTCCAGTTAACGGAACAGAGTTCTTATTTACTGACATTGCTCCATACTCATTGGTTGGTCAGGCAGCCACTGAAAGCACTAGGCCACAGCTCCCAAGGGATGCTCCTGCAGATAAAGAGGCCAAGTGCCTTGGACCTTCTGGGGAGGGGAGATTGGTATTCACAATCACTAACCTCGAATTGTGAACATTCAACTGCTAAGTGCTGCTGTCCAGATATGATTTTAACAACTATTTGAAGTGCTTGGAGTTCAAAAATAAACTCCCACAAGAAGATAGGACTCAATTTCAAGACCTTTCTGATGAGGGCATGTTGGTGTCCAGAACCTCTGTACAAATCACCATGAATTGTGGATATACTCTTTGGGTTTCCTGGGGCGGTCCAAAATATGGGATAGAACTTGCCCTTTCATTAAACTAACCTTTTCAATTAAAAGACAGGCCAGTCTTTGCATTTGCTAAAAGACTCCAGGACAACCCTGCTTTCAGGATGCATGTACAGCAGCGCTGTTAGAAATATTGCAAGCAGCTGTACAAGCCCAGCCTGTTGCCACAACCCTTCAGTCACCAGCGATATTCTAAGCTGCCTTGTAAACAACAGAGGGTGTGAAAATCTAGATTGATTGCTCCTAACATTTACTCTACATCCACCCAACCTTATCCCCCAGACAAAAGATCTCTTTGATGGGATCTTGAGTGCTGAGAACCTTCATTGATGCCATCTTTACTGGATTATGGTGTCCGCTTTGCTGGCCACCTAGCACAGTTTTCCCAGAACTGGAATGTGATAACTGCAGACAAGTGGGTGTTGAATATTATCCATTCCAGCTATATCACTGAGTTCACCTCATCATCCCTCCAAAAACCATTTATGCATCCCTCTTCAGGGACCACTCTCACAAAGAGATCCTCCTTCAGGAGATAGAATCTCTTTTTAGGAGAGCGGGAAGAGAATGAGTCCCACTTCAGTATCAGGGAAAAGGGGTTTTATTCAGTATTTCCTGATTCCCAAGAAAAAGGGAGGATGGAGACCCATTTTTGACATCCAATGCAGAATTTTTATTTGCAAATTGAAATTCTGGATGGTCACACTGACATCAGTAATTCTGTCCTTTGATAGAGACATTTGTTTCACAGCTCTCAACATGAAAGAGGCGTATTTTCATGTAGATATCCACCCTTGTCACAGACGGCACATCAGGTTCTTCTTCGAGTGCTGTCCCTGTGGGTGCACCACTTCTGGTGTCGGTGCAACCCAGCGTCGTTGATGGGAGATTTTCGGTGGCAGTGTCCATCTTGGTCGCGCATGCATAGTGGTCATCTCGCGGTGCCTTTGGTGCCTCATCTAACGCGCGTGCAATCTGAGCCCTTCAGTTATTTCTCAACCGTTCTCGGTCTGAGGCAGAACTCTGTAGCGGTGTCAGTGACAAACTAGGAAAATAAGTAGGAATAGTTTTTTCAGTGACAGTTAAGTTTCAGTTCATTAAGAGTTTAGGTAGCTTTCAGTCTCCCTTTTTCTTTCAAACCCACCCCCCAACCTTTCATTTTCTTTCTGTTTAAAAATTACCTCAGCGAGGGACATTAAAAACATGCCTGGTTCACCAGGCTTTAAAAGATGCGTTTTGTGTAAGGACACGATGCCAATTTCTGATGGCCACTCACTCTGCGTCCGCTGCTTAGGGAAGTTGCACATACTGCAAAAGTGGATTCACTGCAGCAACCTCAAGGCCAGGGCTAGGTGTGATAGAGATCTCTGCCTAAAACTTATTGTCCTGAGAAGTCCCGACAACTAGCCTTTGACTCCGGACAACAGGGCCCCTCGACAGGAGAGACTCTGGGAACCTTGTAATCTGATGTGACAAAAACATTCTTCCTCAAAAAACCCGAAGAAATGATCCACATCCTCCCTGCTGGGAGAATGTTAAAGAGAAAACTATCTCCTGCATGATCACTGTCCTTGGTGCTGACCGTATCAAATGTGAGCACCTTTGAGGCACGAGGAACCTCCGGCACTGCCTGCACCTTGACCTCTGCCAGCAAGGTTGAGGAGTCGAGGGGCAAATACAAGCCAACCTCCTCCTCCATGGCACTGACAACGCCATTGCAAGGGGTGGCACCGCAACCATCTACAATAGCGATGCCTGGCAGCACCAGTGCCATTATCAGTGTCATCACAGTCTGAGAGATCCAAGTCGGCACCAACAGCACCAGTCAAGCTGACACATGCTCAACTGGCACCGAGCACTGTACTGCAAAAATCATCAGCACTGACAGACACGGTACTGAAACCAGCAGAATTTCACCGCTTCACACAACGCATTGATATGGTGGTCTCCATTGTTCGGCACCAATGGCTCCCCAGTGCAGATGGCACTGGAGCAGCCAGATTCCCCCATCACTCCTCCTTTGTCAGGCGATGAGGATGATGACCAGGAGGATGGCATCTTTTCATAACACCATTCCTCACCAACCAGCATAGGACAATCTCTGGGAACTACGAGATACAGAGACCAGTACGCCTGAGACATGCAGTCTTGGTATGGACATAAAATCATAGGACTGGAAGGGACCTTGAGAAGTCATTTAATTCAGTCCCCTGCACTCATGGCAGGACTAAGTATTATCTAGACCATCCCTGACAGGTGTTTGTCTAATCTGCTCTTAAAAATCTCCAATGAGGGAGATTCTACAACCTCCCTAGGCAACTTATTCCAGTGCTTAATCACCCAGGCAGTTAGGAAGTTTTTCCTAATGTCCAACCTAAACCTCCCTTGCTGCAATTTAAGCCCATTGCTTTTTGTCCTATCCTCAGAGGTTAAGAACAACAGTTCTTCTCCTTCCTCCCTGTAACAACCTTTTATGTACTTGAAAACTATTATCATGTCTCCACTCAGTCTTCTCTTTTCCAGACTAAACAAACTCAGTTTTTTCAATCTTCCTTCATAGGTCATGTTTTCTAGGCCTTTAATAATTTTTGTTGCTGTTCTCAGGATTTTCTCCAATTTGTCCACATCTTTCCTGAAATGTGGCATCCAGAACTGGACACAATACTCCAGTTAGGGCCTAATCAGCGTGGAGTAGAGCGGGAGAATTACTTCTCATGTCTTCCTTACAACACTCCTGCTAATACATCCCAGAATGATGTTTGCTTTTTTTTGTAACAGTGTTACACTATTGAATCATACTTAGCTTGTGGTCCCAGATCCCTTTCTGTAGTACTCCTTCCTAGGCAGTCATTTCCCATTTTGTATGTGCGCAAAGTCAACTTCATCTGAAGGCATCGCTCCACCATGACGAGTTAACCTGTTCGGAACAAGTAAAACTGGTATTAGTAAACAGCAGAAAACCAGCTATGCATACCACTTACATTCAAAAATGAAAAAGGCTCTTATGGTACGAGAACAAACATGTATCTGTGCTCTCAGCACCACTCCTGTTGGTCTTAGACTACAATATTAGACCTAAAGAACTCAGGGCTTTCCACATGCTTGGCTAGGGTACACCTCGCAGTCATTACCACTTTTCACCATAAGATTGATGGCATCTCAATATTCGCACACCAGATGATGAAATGCTTTCTCGTGCGCATACAGAATATGTAACCGGAAATAGGCAACCCTCCGCCAGCATGGGACTTAAATCTGGTACTCAGAAGCCTTACCAGAATCCCATTCAAACAGTTAGCCACCTGGTCTCTACTTCATTTATCAGTGAGTTAGCATTCTTGGTCTCAATTACATCCGTGTGACAAGTGAAATAGGGGCTTTCATGGCTCATCCTTGGTACACCGCATTTTTCATGGACAAAGTCACCCTGAGACCACATCCAAAATGTATATGCAAAATAACATCCTCTTTCCACTTTAGTCAACCGATTTACCGGCCTACGTTTTAACCCAAACTCCATGTGAATATACAAGAGGCTGTCTTACATTACACATCCAACGCACATTAGCGTTCTACCTGGACAGAATGAAGCTTTTCCAAAAATCCCTCATTTCCATGACCGAGCATTCCAAGATATGATGCACCACAAAAGTCATTGGCCTCCTAAAGCCTGGAAAGGACCCGAGTCAAGCATCAAGCTATCGTCCCATATCATTATTGTTGGTGTGCTTCCAGGCACTGGAGCGCTTGGTCCTACACCACATATTACCCAACGTGGAGAGAAGTTTGAGCCCTGACCATGCCAGCTTTCGCGAGGCCATAGCACATGTTGAAAATGACTTCCAGAGAAACTTGAAAACAGGCGCTGTTTTCATTGACCTAACAGTGGCGTATGATACGGTATGGCACACTGGCCTACTTGTGAAGGTATCACGGGTCCTGCTACCTTGGGTCACAGGTGTCATTGAACTGTTCCTCTGCTATAGGCAGTTTAGAATCCATATGAGGGAGAAGACGAGTGCTTGGAGACAACAGAGCAATGGGTTACCCCAGGGCTCAGTGCTTTCGCCAACCCTGTTCAACCTTTACATCAATGACCTGCCAACAACGGAGTCACGAAAGTTCATTTACACAGACGACATCTGTTGCGGTACCCAGGCCTGGACATTCCATGTGTTTGATACCCCCTTAAACCGGGACATGACAAAGTTAGCTGACTACTGTAAAACTTGGTGCCTCCAGTCAAGCGTCATAAAAATGTCACCACTTTGTTCCATCTTCATCACGCCAGCGCAACCTGAGAACTGAATGTTTATCTGAATGGTCAGAAGGTGAAGCATGAAGTAGAACCGGTCTGTCTAGGTGTGACCTTAGACTGGACATTGAGTTACCAGGCCCACCAGAAGAAGACATTAGCTAAAATTAAGACGTACAACAATCTTCTTAGCAAACTGGCAGGTTCGTCATGGGGTGCTCATACTCCAACCCTGCGGATGTCCACTCTTGCCACCTTGTATTCAAAGGCCAAGTACTGCTCACCCATATGAAGCCGATCGTCCCACACCAAACTGGTGGATACGCAGTTACGTGCCGCCGGGTGTATCCTCTCCAATACCCTGCGTCCAACTCCACTACCCTGGCTCCCAGTTCTGAGCAATATTGCTCCTCCTCATATCAGACAGAGGTTGCCACTGGCAAGTTACTGGAGAAAGTACGCACCGACTCAAGCCTGCCACTGCACAATAACCTTTTTAAACCACCAGCTGCATGTTTGCCATCACGTCGCCCATTATGCTCTCATCCTGGATGATCACAGACAATTTCAAAGGACCAATTCCCAGTTAAATCATCCCAGCCAGGGCTTTATCAAGCCTGATCTTAAAAACCTCTAAGGAAGGAGATTCTACCACCTCCCTAGGTAACGCATTCCAGTGTTTCACCACCCTCTTAGTGAAAAAGTTTTTCCTAATATCCAATCTAAACCTCTCCCACTGCAACTTGAGACCATTACTCGTCGTTCTGTCATCTGCTACCATTGAGAACAGCCTAGAGCCATCCTCTTTGGAACCCCCTTTCAGGTAGTTGAAAGCAGCTATCAAATCCCCCCTCATTCTTCTCTTCTGCAGGCTAAAATGAGAGGACAAGCTATAGCCTCTC
Source organism: Lepidochelys olivacea (assembly GCF_965140295.1). Taxonomy (NCBI): domain Eukaryota; kingdom Metazoa; phylum Chordata; order Testudines; family Cheloniidae; genus Lepidochelys; species Lepidochelys olivacea. The sequence goes on along the minus strand of NC_140421.1, from coordinate 78,925,265 downwards.
AGACTCTCTAAGTGGATTTTGGGCTGTATTCTACTTTTATTTGGTGAATCTTCCTCTCCTACACTGTGTGTGGGCTCATTCTGCTAGAGCACAAGCAGCTTCACTAGCATTGCGTCAGGAGGTGCTCCTGCTTGGAATTTGCAAAGCAGCAATATGGAGTTCTGTTTGTACCTTCAAAAAACATTATGCCTTAGTTCAAGCCTCCACAGCTTATGCATTCTTTGGTGTGGAGGTCCTACAAACATCTTTACTGCCTGCAGCCTCGCACCTGACTCTTCTGAGTACTGGTTTTCAGTCACCCACAGTGGAATACACTTAGGGATCAGCACTTGAGGAAGAAAGGTAAGTTATTTACCTTTATAGTAACGAGTTCGTCAAGATGTGATCCCTATCTATATTCCACTATTCACCCTCCTTCACCTCTGCTTCAGATCCTATCCATTAAGTGAGTTTAGAGAAGGAACAGGAGAGATAATTGCACAGTACCTCCCCTTATGCCCTCGGCATGGAGCATGAGGAGAGCAAGGATGCAGGCACTGACCAGTTGGATGCTGCTAAGAAGAATCTTCTGGTCTCAGGCTCATGTAGTGCATGCGTATTCACAGGCAGAGTGCCCATAGGGACCATGCATCTCGAGTAACTCCAATTACTATAAGATTAGTAACTTCCCTTTTTTATGATACATTATTTTGCTTTTTCACTCATTGCTCTGCAAAATTCAGTAATGAGCGATGGGACTGTTAATCATAAGTGCAATTTCTGTGAGTTTGAATGGCAGTGTCCCCCTTGCAAAAGTGGTTTACCTTTGGGGAAAACATTAATTTCCTTTGGTTTGGAGGGAGGGGAAGGGGGAGGTGTCTTTGAGCTGCTAGTATCAGACAGGTTGCTGTACTTTAGGGTGACCTGAAAATATGTACTGTTTGTCCCTTTGGGTTTTCTGCAGAAGAAGTATACGCCTGGGAAGTTAGCTTTGTTGATCAAGTGAAAATTCTCATCCTTTAAGTGTCTTGAGCCTGGAAACAGGATTTTCCATCAGTCTAATGGCCGCAGTGATTGAGTTTACAAAGGAGAATGCAGCTGAAATTTTCCTAGAAGCCCAATATCACTGGTCATTGGGTAACTGTTATATTGTTTTAATGAGGCACAGCTGCCATTTGTTTGACTCCCCTTTTTCTGGTGTATTTCCATGAACCTTATGGGCATCAGAAGATGCAAGCAGGTGGTGTGCTCTGCAATCTGAGTTGCTCATTCGATTAACTAGGCAATTAGTTTAGGAGGACTTTGGTGCCAATCTCCTCTCCCAGAATCCTCCACCTCCACTTCCACCTGCCAGTATCTTTGCGAACTTGCACAGAGATCAGATCTGGTTTCCTTCAGTCAAGATGGAAGTGGAAGTATGGCAGTTCACACCAGCTGAGAATCTGGCCCTTAGGGTTGGAGGGAAAATCACTGTGAGATATGGGAGTTACTGATTTTTCTCAATAATAAAATTGATTAAAAAATCTTACAGATGTATGCCTCTGCTTCTGCCTCTGAAGTGGAAACTGTGCGAACAGCTCTCCTAGCTCAGTTTGAGGAGGCGAAATTGAAGCAGCAGCTTCAGTTCCAGGATGAGATTGAACTGCTCAAATGTCAGTCAGAGGTATTACTGGAACAGCAGATTACACAACTAAAGGTGAGCTCTAACTAAAATGTTTTTTAACAAATTCCAAAATTTATGTTCCAAAATTAGTGGAATTTTCTGAGGTTAACAGTTATTACAAAACGTTTTCCCCAGATTGTCTTTTTAACGTCCTAGAGACATAGGAGTTGAAGATAGAAAAATGGTCTGTGGGCCAGATTGCTTGCTAGTCACATGAGTCTAACTCTTCAGATTGTTTCTGTCAATTAAATCACATTAAAAGGGACTAAAAATACATTATGTTCCTAACTTCACTTTTTCATGTAAGCAGTTAATCTATTTGCCACAGACATGCTATGCAATCATGAATGGGAATAGATGTGGTTCATGAAGGTGTCTCTCTTTTAAGATGTCTTCTGCTTTTACTTTTCTCCTTTTTGCTTTTGGGTAAAAGTGTTTACATTTTTTTTTTTAATACGTTGTACATAAACTTTGTAAATATGTGTATTCTGAATTGGAGAACAACCCATACAATGCTGAAAAAAATACTACAGTAACTCCTCACTTAGTCGCCCCGGTTAATATTGTTTCGTTGTTACATAGCTGATCAATTCGAGAACATGCTTGTTTAAAGTTGTGCAATGCTCCCTTATAACCTTGTTTGGCAGCCACCTGCTTTGTCCACTGCTTGCAGAAAGAGCAGCCTGTTGGAGCTAGCTGGTGGAGGCTTGGAACCAGGGTGGGCCAGCAGCCCCCCTATAAGCTCTCCTAAGTTCCCTGTCCAGCAGTCAACCAGCAGGCTATTAATTGCTGGGCAGTTCAGCTGTCCCTCCTCCCACTGCCATGTGATGCTCCTGCCCTCTGCCTTGGCGCTGCTCCCGGGAGCCTCCTGGTTGCTATGTGGGGAAGAGGGGGGGCTAATGTCAGGGTGTCCCCCTCCTGCCCCCCGCTTCTTTACCCCATCTCCACAGAGCCGGGGGGTGGGGTGGGGGGACGGGACACAACAGGGCTCGGAATGGAGGGGGCTTGCTGGCAGCAGCTGCTATCTCAACTTGCTGATCTACTTAAAAAGGCATGCATCCAGCGAAGTGGGTATTCACCCACGAAAGCTTATGCTCCAGTACGTCTGTTAGTCTATAAGGTGCCACAGGACTCTTTGCTGCTTAAAAAGGCAGTGTACTTAGTGGGGTCAGCATACTTAACGGGGCAATGCGTGTCTCTCTCTCTCACACACACACACGGTGTGTGTCTCTGTCTCTCTCTGCCATGCTGTCTCCCCTCCCTCCATTCGTGCTGCCTTGACATTAACAGCAATGTGTTAACCCTTGAGGGCTCAGCTGAGTGCTAGTTAATCATTTATCAGTAAGGCATTCCCTGGGAAATATCCCACCCTCTGACTTCACCACCTCAACTAGGTTTCACAATCATCATTGCTGTGTACAGTATTAAATTGTTTGTTTAAAACTTATACTGGGTGGGTATGTATATGTATACAATATATTATTTTGTTTGGCGAAAAAAATTTCCCTGGAACCTAACCCCCCATTTACATTAATTCTTATGGGGAAATTGGATTCGTTTAACATTGTTTTAACTACAACGTTAAGTGAGGAGTTAATGTATATTAAAATAATGTAAACCTGGCACTTTGTCCTTAACGCTTCCATTTGCAGTTAGGTATTAGAAGAAATGGCCTTTGTAAAATATCTATTCAGAGATAAATGCATAATGTGTCATGAACACGATCATGCATTTAAGGACTATATTTTACCTTCAGTTCTGATTTGCGATATACTTGTGTATGTTAATATGAAAATTTCAGTTTTTTAAAGAGATTTGTACACATTATGTCTTGTTTAGCATTTGGAAGGATGGAAGAAAACTGATTTATCAGCAGAAAGAGTCTGTGAAATAGATCTGAAAGTACATTCTACTTCTCTGACTACTTCTCAATCTATTTCATGACGACTAGCTAGATAGTCTGAGCATCACTGCTTTGAGGCTTGCAAGCTGCAAGTGGCTTTTTAATGTGTCTCTTTGCAGCGCATGACATTAAAACACTGTGTGATTTAAGTATTAACCAGTCAGGATACATTTACTGTGTTGTTAACCTACTGTAGCTGATAAAATAATACTTGGTCAGTTATTTTGCTGAGAGAATAATTTATATATATAAAAACAAAATATTTCCCCTGTGGTACTGTTACAGTATTCTAGTAAATGAAAGAATGAATTCATGCTACTGTGGCTTCTTTAGGTAATGTTGGCTCCTGAACCACTGAGATCTGAGGATCACTTGACAAAGGCATACTTTGTAATACTGGCAGTGTGAGATCTTCATTTTAGAAGATGTAAGCCAGTTTTCAACTTGCTTAAATACAGATTCTTCTTTGTGTAGTTTCTGTATGGATATTCCACTTCAGGTGTGCATGCACCCCATGCTGCTTTGATTAGTCTTTTGATAGCCGTGTGTGTTCAGTCTGCACATATGTCCAAGCTATCTTTGTGCTCCATACAAGTGGTATCTAGGGCAGTGTCGAATATGAGGGAGGTTCCCACGCCTGAGCCATTCTTTTTAGGTGACAAATCTGAGGAACCATCCCAGATTAAGGTGTCATGAGAGGAGGTTTCTGAACAAATTAATAAACTAAACAGTAATAAGTCACCAGGACCAGATGGTATTCACCCGAAAGTTTTGAAGGAACTCGTATATGAAATTGAAGAACTATTAACTGTGGTATGTAACCTATTGCTTGAATCAGCTTCTGTACCAGATGACTGGAGGGTAGCTAATGTGATGCCAATTTTTAAAAAAGGCTCCAGAGGTGATCCTGGCAATTACAGGCCAGTAAACCTATCTTCCGTATGAGGCAGATTGATTGAAACTATAGTAAAGAATAGAATTAGCAGACAGATGGATGAACATCATATTTTCGGGAAGAGTCAACATGGTTTTTGTAAAGGGAAATCATGCCTCACCAATCTACTAGAGTTCTTTGAGGGGATCAGCAAATGTGTGGACAAAGGTGATGCAGTGAATATAGTGTACTTGGACTTTTAGAAAGCCTTTGACAACAGTCCTTACCAAAGGCTCTTAAACTAATCAGTCATGGAATAAAAGGGCATGTCTTCTCATAATCAGTAACTGGTTAATAGATAGGAAACAAAGGATAAGAATAAATGGTCATTTTTCAGAATAGAGAGAGGTAAATAGTTGTCCCCCAGGGGTCTGTACTGAGACAAAAGTGGTTCAACATATTCATAAATGATTTGGAAAAAGAGGTAAACAGTGAGGTGGCAAAGTTTGCAGATGATACAAAATTACTCAAGATAGTTAAGTCCAAAGCAGATTGTGAAGAGTGACAAAAGGGATCTCACAAAGCGGGGTGCTGGGCAGCAAAGTGGCAGATGAAATAATGCTTACTGGAAAATATAATCCCAGCAGAATAATGGGGGTCTAAATTAGCTGTTACCACTCAAGAAAGAGATTTTGGAATCATTGTGGATAGTTCTCTGAAAACATCTGCTCAAAGTGCAGCGGCAGTCAAACAAGCTAACAATGTTAGGAACCATTAGACTAGGGATAGATAATAAAAGAGTAAACATTATAATGTTGCTATATACATTCGTGATACACACACACCTTGAATACTGCATGAAGTCCTGGTCACCCCATTTTAAGAAAGATAATTAGAAATGGAAAAGGTACAGAAAAGGGCAACAAAAATTATTAGGAGTATGTAACAGCTTCCATATGAAGAGAGATGAAAAAGACTGGGACTATTCAGCTTGGAAAAAAGATGATGGGGCTGGAGCAGGGATATGAAAGAGGTCCATAAAACCATGACTGGTGTGGAGAAAGTGAATAAGGAAGGTTTCAGAGTAGCAGCCATGTTAGTCTGTATCTGCAAAAAGAAAAGGAGGACTTGTGGCACCTTAGACTAACAAATTTATTTGATCATAAGCTTTCATGAGCTACAGCTCACTTCATCGGATGCATACTGTGGAAAATACAGTGGGGAGATTTATATATATAGAGAACATGAAACAATGGGTGTTACCATACACACTGTATCGAGAGTGATCAGGTAAGGTGAGCTATTAGCAGCAGGAGAGCGGGAGGGGGAGGGGGAGGAGAACCTTTTGTAGTGATGATCAAGGTGGGTCATTTCCAACAGTTGACAAAAACGTCTGAGGAACAGCTGGGGGTGGAGGGTGTGGAATAAACATGGGGAAATAATTTTACTTTGTGTAATGACCCATCCACTCCCAGTCTTTATTCAAGCCTAAGTTAATTGTATCCAGTTTGCAAATTAATTCCAATTCAGCAGTCTCTCGTTGGAGTCTGTTTTTGAAGTTTTTTTGTCGAAGAATTGCAACTTTTAGGTCTGTAATCGAGTGACCAAAGAGACTGAGGTGTTCTCCGACTGGTTTTGGAATGTTATAATTCTTGATGTCTGATTTGTGTCCATTTATTCTTTTACGTAGAGACTGTCCGGTTTGGCCAATGCACATGGCAGAGGGGCATTGCTGGCACAGGATGGCATAGATCACATTGGTAGATGTGCAGGTGAACGAGCCTCTGATAGTGTGGCTGATGTGATTAGGCCCTATGATGGTGTCCCCTGAATAGATATGTGGACACAGTTGGCAACGGGCTTTGTTGCAAGGATAGGTTCCTGGGTTAGTGGTTCTGTTGTGTGGTTGCTGGTGAGTATTTGCTTCAGGTTGTGGGGGCCCATCACCCTCACAGATCTTGGGAGACAGGCCAGTCCTTGCTTACAGACAGCCCCCCAACCTGAAGCAAATACTACTTCGGACCTGGGCCAGGTACTCTCCACACCAGCCCTGTACAACAGACCTCTGAAACCAGAGTGTCCCATCAATTTTGTCTGTAGCCTTCACGCTGAATAGGCACACCTAGGGAAAAAAACTGTGGGGGACAATTCTAAGGCTTCTAAAAGAGGAGACGTAGATCTCCTCAAAAATAAATCAGTGCCAAGAAGCCCAGATCACCTCAGAGACCTGCCACTTTGGAGACCTTACATCCTAAAAAGATCTCCTGGTACTGAGGGTCCCAGGAGGACCCCAGGTGCCCTTTAAGATGTCACAGTACCCAGGATTACTTAGTATCAAAGTCAGTTCTGGTACTGTCCAAGCATGACGATAGTTGTAGAAACTCTAAGTGCTCTACCGTGACTAGACTAGTACAGATTACTGTGTTGGTAGCTCCTGCAGTACCCAAAACCAAACCACAACCTGACCAACTGGTACCATTGAAGTAGAGATCATCCATGGTACTGCCACCTTCTGGCTCCAAACTCATCAGAATCCTGCACAGGTTCATCCTCTACTGGAGGAGTTTAGATACTCCAAAGACCTGCTAGTCATAGAGTATCAGGGTTGGAAGGGACCTTAGGAGGTCATCTAGTCCAATCCCCTGCTCAAAGCAGGACCAATCCCCACCTAAATAAACTTGTGTCACCCTTGTTGATGGGTGCACAAAGAGTCTAGGTACCATGACCTCCTTTATCTTTGGTACTGTACCATTCCCTGGTACTGACATGCTCTCCGGTACCTGCTCAAATGGACAGCCTCCCTGTCTCAACTCCTCCACCATCTGCCTCTCCTCTGGACTATCATGAGGGGAGCTTCTCTGATTTATGCATCTTTGTTCAAGGCTTGCTTTTTCTGACAGTTTTTCCATAAGAGAAACACAAGGCATGCACTTGCATGGATCACCGCACTCTCTTCTTGGTATGAATAAATCTGGGGTGTACCCCCTCTTCTATATTGCCCTCTCCCATGGTCATTCTGGAGTCTGTGGGCTGCTAATAGAGAGCAATTCTCTAGAAGTCCAAGTTACAGCCATGTCAAAGGCAAACCCTTCTCCTCCTCCAGCTCTCCTGCATCACTTTACTCCCCAGGAGGAATCTTTTGAGGTTCAGGAGAAAAGGACTGATGAAGAAGCTACACCACAGACTAACATCTCTTCTTCCTCACCTGATGCATCCTCCCAGTCCTATATGCAGGTGAGTTCAGACAATTCCAGGAACTCCTGAAAATATTAGATTCCCTCCAAATCCCTCTGGAGATCCATGAGAGTCAACACAAATTGACTGACATCCTTCATCATATTGCCTCTTCTTGTAAGGTAGCTTTATCTATAAATGCGACTGTACTTTAAGCTGCCAAAATAGTTTGGCAAACCCAACTGCCAAGCCCCCAACCTGTAAGAGAGCAGATAAGAAGCACTACATTCCCATTAAAGGTAAACAGGAACTCCGAATGCACCCAGCCCCAATCTCTTTGGTGCCTGATACTGTTAACAAATGCAACCGAGAACGTCTCTGTAGATTTCCAACCCCCCACTTCTGCTAAGGGTCAGAAGCAATTAGAAGTTTTTGAGCAAAATTATTCCACCTATCGAATAAGGGGAAGAGTATCTTTGGATACAGACTGGCTAATCTAGTGAGGAGGGCTTTGAACTAGGTTCAATGGGGGCAGGAGACAAAAGCCTCCAGGTAAGTCAAAAACATGGAGACCTGGGAGAAGAGTCAGAATCTGAGGGGAGCATGGGCCATTGTAGCAGGGAAAAGGGAGAGCCGAGAACACAGGGGAAATCAAATCAGTATTTTAAATATATACTAATGCGAGAAGTATGGAAAATAAGCATGAAGAACTGGAAATGTTAGTGAATAAACACAACTGTGACATAGCTGGCATCACAGACTTGGTGGGATAATACACATGACTGGATTATTGGTATAGAAGGGTACAGGTGTCTCAGGAAGGATAAGCAGGGAAAACAGGGAGGAGGTGTTGCTTTATGGATCAAAGATATATACACTTGGACTGAGATTAAGATGGGAGAGAGACTTGTTGAAAGGATAAAGGGGTTAAAAAACAAGGGTGATGTCATAGTAGGGGTCTACTACAGATCACCTAACCAGGAAGAGGAGTTGGGTGAGGCTTTTTTTAAACTAGCACAGTCATTCAAAGCATTCGTGGTGATGGGGGACTTAACTAACCAGACATCTGTTGGGAAAATAACACAGCAGGGCACAGATTATCCAACAAGTTCTTGCAATATATTGGAGACTATTTTTTATTTCAGAAGGTGGAGAAAGCTGGTAGGGAAGAGACTGTTGTAGGTTTGATTTTGAGAAATAGGGAGGAACTGGTTGAGAATTTGAAAGTGGAAGGCAGCTTTGGTGAAATTGATCATGAAATGATAGAATTCATGATTTTAAGGAATGGTGGGAGGGAAAACTGCACAAGATAAACAGTAAAGATAATGGATATCAAGAAGGCAGACTCGCGCAAACTCAGGGAGTTGGTAGGTAAGATCCCATGGGAAGCAAATCTAAGGGAAAAAGCAGTTTAAGGGAGCTAGAAAAATTGCCATGAGACATTATTAAGGGCACAAGAGCAAACTATCCCATTTCTTAGGAAATATGGGAAGTGTGGCAAGAGACCACCCTGAAGATCTTTAATGATCTGAAACTCAAAAAAGAGTCCTACAGAAAGTGGAAACTAGGTCAAATTACAAAGGATGAATATAAACAACACAAGCATGTAGGGACAATATTAGAAAGGCCAAGGCACAAAATAGATTAAGCTAGCTAGAGACATAAAAGGTAACAAGAATACATTCTACAAATATATTAGCAGCAAGAGGAAGACCAAGGACAGGGTAGGCCCGTTACTCAATTGTGGGGGTGGGAAATGTGGAAACGTCAGAAATGCTAAATGACTTTGTTTTCATCAGGAAGTTTAGTAGTGATTGGACGTCTAACATAGGGGATGCCAGTGAACATGAAGTAGGATCAGAGGCTAAAATAGGGAAAGAACAAGTTAAAAATTACTTAGACAAGTTAGATGTCTTCAAATCTCCAGGGCCTAATGAAATACATCCTAGAATACACAAGGAGCTGACTGAGGAGATGTGTGCCATCAGCAATTATCTTCGAAAAGTCATGGAAGATAGGAGAGATTCCAGAGGACTGGAAAAAGGCAAATATAGTGCCAATCTGTAAAAAAGGGAATAAGGACAACCTGGGGAATTACAGACCATTCAGCTTAACTTCAGTACCCAGAAAGATAATAGTGAAAATAATCAAACAATCAGTTTGCAAGTACCTAGAAGATAATAAGGTGATGATTAACAATCAGCCTGGATTTGTCTAGAACAAATAATGTCAAAACATCCAAATAGCTTTCTTTGACAGAGTAACAAGCCTAGTGGATGGTGGGGAAGCAATAGATGGGGTATATCTCTACATTAGTAAGACTTTTTGATACTGTTGTGGAGGTAGGAAAAGAAAGAGGGTTCAAGTGAAGCCATTTTAAGTTGTCAGAGACAGAGCAACTGTTGAGTTAAGTCTTAGCCTAATATCGCGAGACAATATTACAGAGGGACCTAGACAAATTGGAGGATTGGGCCAAAAGAAATCTGATGAGGTTCAATAAGGATAAGTGCAGGGTCCTGAACTTAGAATGGAAGAACCCAATACACAGCTACAGACTAGGGACGGAATGGCTAGGCAGCAGTTCTGCGGAAAAGGACCTAGGGGTGACAGTGGATGAGAAGCTGGATATGAGTCAGCAGGGTGCCCTTGTTGCCAAGAAGGCCAATGGCATTTTGGGATGTATAAGTAGGGGCATAGCGAGCAGATCGAGGGACGTGATCGTTCCCCTCTATTTGACATTGGTGAGGCCTCATCTGGAGTACTGTGTCCGGTTTTGGGCCCCACACTACAAGAAGGATGTGGATAAATTGGAGAGAGTCCAGCGAAGGGCAACAAAAATGATTAGGGGTCTGGAACACATGACTTATGAGGAGAGGCTGAGGGAACTGGGATTGTTTAGTCTGCAGAAGAGAAGAATGAGGGGGGATTTGACAGCTGCTTTCAACTACCTGAGAGGTGGTTCCAGAGAAGATGGTTCTAGACTATTCTCAGTGGTAGAAGAGGACAGGACAAGGAGTAATGGTCTCAAGTTGCAGTGGGGGTGGTTTAGGTTGGATATTAGGAAAAACTTCTTCACAAGGAGGGTGGTGAAACACTGGAATGCGTTACCTAGGGAGGTGGTAGAATCTCCTTCCTTAGAGGTTTTTAAGGTCAGGCTTGACAAAGCCCTGGCTGGGATGATTTAATTGGGGATGGGTCCTGCTTTGAGCAGGTGGTGGGACTAGATGACCTCCTGAGGTCCCTTCCAACCCTGATATTCTATGATTTTATGAGACCTGTAGAAGCAGGGCTCACATCAGAAGTGAGTGGGAAAACAGCAGAACAGGTTCAGTGTGACCTAGCCTTGAGATGACAATGTTTTGAGAAGAGAAAGTGAGAAAATACTGGAATAGATAGTAAACAGCCTAAATAAAATACAGATGTTTTTAATTAATGCACGTCACAAAGAGGTATAAATGCTTGTGTGATTTTGCTTGTCCTTTGAAGAACTGCTGAGGCCATTGTATTTCTTCCCTTGCAATTGCTTGAATAAAGCTGTCTCTGACTTGTATCCAACCTAAGAGTGAAGGCTGCGTTTCTTCCACGCTGTCTTGTATGACCTTCTCATAAACAAACTAGAGAAGTACAACCTAAATGGAGCTACTATAAGTTGGGTGCATAACTGGTTGGAAAAGTTATCCATGGTTCACTGTCAGGCTTTGAAGGGTCTATTGAGTGGGCTCCCACAGGGATTGGTCCTGGGTCTGATTCTGTTCAATAGCTTCATCAATCATTTAGATAATGGCATAGAGAATACACTTATAAAGTTTGTGGACGATACCAAGAAGGGAGGGTTGCAGTGCTTTGGAGGATAGGATCATATTTCAAAATGATCTGGAGAAACCAGAGAAATGGTCTGATGTAAATAGGATGAAATTCAGTAAGGACAAATGCAAAGTACTCCACTTAGGAAGGATCAATCAGTTGTACACATATAAAATGGGAAATGATTCCTAGGAAGGAATACTGCAGAAATGGATCTGGGGGCCATAATGGATCACAAGCTAAATATGAGTCAACTGTGTAACACTGTTGTAAGAAAAGCAAACATCATTCTAGGATGCATTAGCAGGAGTGTTGTAAGGAAGACACGAGAAGTAACTCTTCCGCTCTACTCCATGCTGATTAGGCCTCACCTGGAGTATTGTGTCCAGTTCTGGGCTCTACATTTCAGGAAAGATGTGTTCAAATTGGAGAAAATCCTGAGAACAGCAACAAAAATGATGAAAGGTATAGAAAACATGACCTATGAGGGAAGATTGAAAAAATTGGGTTTGTTTAGTCTGGAGAAGAGAAGACTGAGGGGGAACAGAAGTTTTCAAGTACATAAAAGGTTGTTACAAGGAGGAGGAAGAAAAATTGTTCTTGTGAACCTCTGAGGATAGGACAAGAAGCAATGGGCTTAAATTGCAACAAGGGCAGTGTAGGTTGGACATTTGTAAAAACTTCCTAACTGTCAGGGCAGTTAAGCACTTGAATAAATTGCTTAGGGAGGTTTTGGAATCTCTGTCATTGGAGGTTTTTAAGAGCAGATTAGATAAATACCTGTCAGGGATGGCCTAGATCAGGCGTGGGCAATAATTTTTGCTGGAGGGCCACTCCAGGAATTTTGGTAAGTCATCACGGGTCACACATTTCTACTATATTAATGGAGGGAGTGTTGGGACTGGGAGGGACTTTGGTGCAGGAGGGGGTTCTGATGTGGGGCAGGGGATTGGGTGTAGGAGGGGGTGCACCTCTGGCCAAGAGGTGCTTACCACAGGTGGCTTCTGGTTGGTTGTGCAGCTGGGCCGTTAGGCAGGCTGCTTGCATGCCGTGGCCCCATGCCGCTCCCGGAAGTGGCCGGCTGCTGCTGACATGTCTCTGCATGCCCCTTGGAGGGAGGGGGCCAGCGAGTCTCCGTGTGCTGCTGGCGCACGCAAGCAGTGCTCCCGCAGCTCCCATTGGCCAGTTTAGTCTTTAAGGTGCCACCGGACTCCTCATTGTTTTTGTGGATACAGACTAACACGGCTACCCCTCTGATACCTGGGACTTCTTGTCACTTTCCCTTTCTTTTAAGGGAAAGGTGGGTGGGGGGGAGAGTCAAGTTTGGGAAACAAAGGATTCCCGCCTTATGTAAATCCTATTTAAGGTTGGAGAGGAAGTCAAACAGGACTCCTCACCATGGCCTGTCTGCCCAAGAAGAAATACTGAAGGCAAGGGGGGAGTCCAGACTGAGACAGGAGTCCAATCTGAAAACGAATATAACTGGAACTCTGAACTACAGAAACTTCTCAAACTGCCTGCAACAATATTTAGGGTGAGAAATACTATTTGTAACTAATTTCTTTAGTGAAACTAGCTTAGTTTTCATGTTTGTTTTCATTTGCTTAGTAATCTGCTTTGTTGTGTTTGTTACCCCTTTTATCACTTAAAATCTGCCTTTTTATAGTCAATAAAATTTGTTTTCATAGAATCATAGAATATCAGGGTTGGAAGGGACCTCAGGAGGTCATCTAGTCCAACCCCCTGCTCAAAAGCAGGACCCATCCCCAATTAAATCATCCCAGCCAGGGCTTTGTCAAGCCTGACCTTAAAAACCTCTAAGGAAGGAGATTCCACTACCTCCCTAGGCAACGCATTCCAGTGTTTCACCACCCTCCTAGTGAAAAAGTTTTTCCTAATATCCAACCTGAACCTCCCCCACTGCAACTTGAGACCATTACTCCTTGTCCTGTCCTCTTCTACCACTGAGAATAGTCTAGAACCATCTTCTCTGGAACCACCTCTCAGGTAGTTGAAAGCAGCTGTCAAATCCCCCCTCATTCTTCTCTTCTGCAGACTAAACAATCCCAGTTCCCTCAGCCTCTCCTCATAAGTCATGTGTTCCAGACCCCTAATCATTTTTGTTGCCCTTCGCTGGACTCTCTCCAATTTATCCACATCCTTCTTGTAGTGTGGGGCCCAAAACCGGACACAGTACTCCAGATGAGGCCTCACCAATGTCGAATAGAGGGGGACGATCACATCCCTCGATCTGCTCGCTATGCCCCTACTTATACATCCCAAAATGCCAATGTTTTGTTTATTGTTAAACCCAGTTTCTGTAATTTGTAACTGGGCGGGTAAGAAGTGTGCACACCTCTCTCCACATTGAGGAAGGGGGTGAATTTCAAAATATATCTTTGGGTCTGCGCTCCAAGAAAGATGGATATCCTGAGTGCTGGAGCTAGTCTCTTTAAATGAGTCTTCCCAGAGCTGATCTGCAGCTGGGTGTGGCCCTGTGTGTGTGTGTGTTAGAGGAGGTTTTAAGAGCCTGGCTCAGCAAGACAGGTTAAAGAGGACCCATGCTGGCAGAACAGGTAGACTCTGGTATCTCAGCATATCAGGTGGTTTCCCAAGGGGTCCAAGCTGTCACAGTATGCACTGGAATCCCATTTGCTTCTCCATCCCCAACTATAAATATCGTGACTGGCACAACTCATATAGGGTGGAGAGCTTGTCTTCAAAGTCATATTATTCAAGGCAAATGTGCAACTCAAGAATCCATTCTCCACATTAACCTACTAGAGCTCAGAATGGTCAGATCTGACTGCGGACATTTTCTACTTATGATTGAAGGTCAGTCCATGAGGATAATGAGACAGCATGGCCGGCATGTATAGTATAAATCACCAGGGAGGAGGAAGATCCTCCTCCTTTTGTATAGAACCAGTAAAGCTGTGGAACTAGTGCATAGCCCATTAAATCTTCAACTCTGTCACATACTTACCAGGCTTCCAGAACACCACTGTCAACAACTTGAGCAGACACTTCTGCCATGATAGCAAATGGGACCTAAACCCCTTGATGTTTCTTACCTGGAGTTCTCCAGAATTAGATCTCTTCGCCACTGCCCCCAACAGAAAATGCTGAATACTCTGCTCAGGAGGGTGTGTTAGTTGTCATTCTCTGGGAGGTGTCTTTCTCATTTTGTGGTCCAGAAACGTCTTATAGGCCTATTTTCTGATGCCATTGCTACTCAGAATCATAAACAAGATCAAGCAGGACAGAACCACAGTCATCCTAATTGCAGTAATTTAGCCCAGTCAAATATGGTTCCCATACCTGATTTGCACCTCCTCTTGTCCTGCACTTTGATAACCAATAATACTTGACCTGCTAACCCAGGACTCGGTGGAAGGTCTTCACCCCAATTTGACAGCTCTGCATCTCAAGGCTTGGCATATAGATGGATCTTATGGGTAGAGATCTCGTGTTCAAAAGAATTGCAAGAAGTTTTGCTCAATAGTAGAAATGAGTCAACTAGAAAAACATACCTGCAGAAGAGGAAGAGGTTCCAAAGGTACGTCTCCTGTTGAAATACAATCTGATATATTGGATTACCTTTTGGGTATGAAGAACTGGGACCCTCTGTTGGAGTTCCATTAAAGTTCATTTAGTGGCTATTGCAATTTTTGCATTCCTCAGTCAAGGGTTTTTTATTCTTTACTCACCTCACCACTTCATGATTCATCAAAGAATTATCAGATCTTTTTCCTCATGTCAAACAGTGTAACCCGGAGTGAGACTTATACATTGTTCTCAATTCTCTAATGAGGCCTCCCTTTGAACCACTGGCTAAATGTTCCCTTCCACGATTGTTTGTGAAGACTGCAGACTTAGTGGCTATTACCTCCACTAGGACAACTGATGAGTTAGTGGGCTTTGATTGCTGATTCTTCCTACACCACATTTTATAAAGAAAAGGTCTCTCTCTGGTCACACTTCCACTTTTGCCCAAGGTAACCTCAGACTTCCACATCAACTAGGACATTCCACTTCTGGTTTTCTACCCCAAACCTCCTCA
The DNA here is from genome assembly GCF_965140295.1 of Lepidochelys olivacea. NCBI lineage: Eukaryota > Metazoa > Chordata > Testudines > Cheloniidae > Lepidochelys > Lepidochelys olivacea. The sequence goes on along the minus strand of NC_140421.1, from coordinate 78,909,805 downwards.
GACTAGAGAGGAAGCCTCTCTTCACACCTTAGATGTCAGAAGGGCATTTGTCTTTTATTTGGAAAGCGCTAAATCCTTTAGTGTCTCTGCCAGACTGTTTGTGGCAGAGTTAGAGGAGCCTTTGTCTCCACCCAAAGACTCTCAAAGTGGGTTTTTGGTTGTATTCTCTGTTGCTACAAGGCCAATCTCCTCCTCTGGTTATATCTCACTCCACTTGATCAAAGTCTACTTCCATAACCCCATTAAAGAATGTTCCCGTTGGATAAATATGCAAAGCTGCCACTTGGGCTTTGAGTCATATCTTTTTCTAAACATTACATTCTATACATGCCTCTAGAGCAAGATTCCACCTTGGCATTGTTAGTCTCCAGTCAGTCTTAGATCTAGCTCCAAAACATACACCTCCTTTACAGTGTAATGCTGAGGAGTCACCTGAAGTGGAGCACCGATATAAGGACATTACTTGGAGGAGGAGGAGTTCCTTACCCTTGCAGTAAGTGGAATTCTTTGAGATATTTGTCCCTCTGGATGCCCAGTAGGTGCCATCCTTTCCTTCTGCTTTGGAGTCTTCCTTTGTGGGACTCTGAGTTAGAGAAGGAACTGAATTGGGTTGTCTGATGCTGACCTTATATACACTTATCACGAGGCATGAAGATAACTAGGGTGTTTGTGTGGACTGAACTGGCATTGCTACCAGAAGTCTCTGATCAAAGGTGTATGGGGCATGTGCACAATTGAAGTGGAGCACCTGTAGGGACAAACGTCTCAAAGAACTTCAGTTACCGTACAGGGTAAGTATCTCCTCCTTTAATACAGTGTCATTGGTAGGATATTTTGTACCAAGGTGGCTGCCTCCAGAAATGTCTTTAGAAATTCAAGATGTGATTAAGCACTTTCAAATATTTTCAATTTAAGCATCACTTACCAATATTATTCCTTGGGTTTGAATGTTGAGACTGCTGGGTTGAAAAGAGTTAGTGGATTTTTTAAAATACATTATCTCTGTACAATTTTTAGCTGTTTCAAAAGATACTTCTCTGCACTTGCTCTGTTGGATCCTTTGAATTAATGTGTTCTCCCAAATGCTACTCTTAGAAGCATATCGGTAAATCTCCCAGTGTAACTATAATGTTGTGTCGTCATTCCCAGTATTCTCTCTAGAAAGCACTATGTCTGATATTGATAGCTATACCAGATAAGCATTTCTGATATTTTTATAGTCTTCCTGGGAAATACTATATTTTGGGGACAATAATCTCTAATGAACAATAGTGAGGAACAGAGTTGTTCGTTCAAATGCTACGCCAAGGAACAGTACTGCTCTACATGTGGGTGCTTCAGTGCCCCCATGTTCAGAGATGCACTAGTCTTTATGCTATCACCGTATCTCAGATCTTAACAGAGAACTTGATAAAGTATTGGTACTGGTGAGAATATGTTATGTGAGTTTATTGAAAACAGTGTAGGAATTTTTTTTGACATTTCCAGATAGTCACTTCATCTACGTAAATATTCTCTAAAGTGCCACACTTCTTGGTAATTTTTAGTTAGATTTCTGCAAATTGTTTTTGGTTGGTTGGTCTGGGAATCTTTTTTTAAAACTTTTTTTTTAATGCAGGAGGAATTTAATGCTGAAAGGAAGACTGCCTGGCGCAGCAAGGAGCAGGTGTTGATACAAGAGACAGAAAAGGCACAAGCCCGTTACCAAAAGGAGAGAGAGGAGTTATCAGCACAGATCCAGGAAAAGACAAATATAATCATCCAGGTATGTGAAAATACTGAGGCATAGATTTTAATTGCACTTTCCTTGTGTCTTGTTTAAACATAGCTTTCCTCTCCTTCCCCTTTCCCCATTAAGATGTATATGTATAGGGGCTACCACTTTGGTGCAGTCATTGGTTTATATTAACTAGTTTTTGAGGCACTGTTGGCTGCTTCTGTTAGCTAGTGTGTTATGGGGGTATCATTGTACCTCAGTGGGTGGAGAAAAAGTTGTGTGATGCAGCATGGTTGTGGCTGATACAGGAGGGAACCTATCCAGTTATTTCAGTGATTATTCTATTTTGCTGAGATATAATATTTTAATGATTTTCTGGTATTGAGAAAAATGTACGAGGTATGTCACAAAAACAAACAATGACATGATCCCTGCGTTGAAGTGAGGGTATCAGACAAGGGCGAGGAAGGGATGGACAAGGATGACAATAATTACTCTTAAGGCATGTGCATATATTGATGATTCTGTGTGTTCGATTGCTTACCTGTCCTGCCCTTGTTTCTTGTAGGTGAGATGGGTAAGGTTTAGGAGGGAGATGGCTTGGCAAAGAAATTTGAGGCATCAGGGGCAGCATGAAAGAAGGTGCAGACACCTGTGAGGGACGATGAAGGGGGGTATCAAGGCTGATGTATAGATATCTAACAACATTGCCTCTTCTATAAACTCTATAGTCCTCTCTTGGTTACAGAAACTGAACTTCGATTCTCCTACATAGTAACTCATACTTTTTTGTAATGCATAAGTATTAATGTTAGTAGTATTAGATAAAAAATAAGCTACCTTTGTGACTTTCTTGAAACAAAATTGAAAATTATTTCTTTAAAATTTTATGCAATTACAAGGTGCCTTGTTTTACATCAAAACAGTTTAACTAATCTTAATACTGTAAATCATACTAGGCCCCTCCATCCCCATATTGTAGTAATTGGTTTAAATCTTTTGTTAAAGTTTAAGAAAAATTCATTCTCCATCGATTGGAAAACTATCAAAACTGTCCATGAGTAAATTTAGTTTGGAAATTAGAAGGTTTCTAACCATCAAAAGTTTTGCTAATTGCACGGAAAGATGGATCCAAGAATGAGAGTGATTAATCTAAGAGTATGTCTATACTGGCAAGTTTCTGCGCAACAAGTTACACCACTTTTATTAAAGCCCTGGAATTAAACCGCTGTGGCGTGTCCACACTGTGCTCCTTGTGATGGTGGAGCTCGTCCACATTAGCAGCGCTTACAACTGCAAAGAGAGCAGTGCATTGTGGTAGCTATCCCACTGTGCATCTGGCTGCAGGGTGCTTTGGGAAGGGTTTGCAGTGCCTCATGGGCAGACACAGCATCACATGATGCAGGTTTCCCAATCCCATTGTTCCATGGGCATCCTACTACATTGCCAGCTGCTTTTCAACTGCAGGGATGGGGGGGCAGAGTGTGTGACAGGGAGAGTGTGTGTGTGGAGGGTGGGAGAGACAGTGTGTTTTGGGGGACAGAGAGTGTGTCAGCATGCTGTCTTGAAAGTTCAGACAGCATCAGGAAGCAGCCAGTCCTGGGGAGGGGGAAACACTGACGTCAGCCCCGTCTCCCTCCCCAGCTATCTCTGTGTGTGTGTGTGTGTCGCGCTCTCTCTCTCTGACAGGCATGCCTGCCTCTGTGTTCAACAGCAGGAAAATTCCACATTAATGGTTTGCTTTGTGTCCCAGAGCAGATCTGCACAGCATGCAAGGGCTGTCAGAAATGGAGCTTTGAAAGGGGAGGAGTGCATGTCTCCAGGGCAGCAGAGTTCAAAACAATGAGCAGAGTGGCCACTTGAGGGATTATGGGACACTTCCGGAGGCCAAATGATTGCTTTCTGTGCTGTAATGTGTTTACACTGCCAATACAGCACTGGGGCCTCTTCGCTTTAAGGCTTAGGACTCTCGGGCAAGGTGCTTTTTTTGCAGTGTAGACTAAGTGGCTTGGCAGTGTGTACACCTCAGGAGTTACACCACAGAAGGCTGCTTTACTGCGCAGTAACTTGCTAGTGTAGACAAGGCCTAATTTAGCTTGTTTGGAAAGCTCTTGCAGAGCAGAAATCTTGGTGGAATCAGGATTCCCTCCCGGCTTTAGGATGGGCAGTGACAGACTGTAAAGGCTGTGTGTCTTAGGGCTTGTCAACGCTGGCAGTTTACAGCGCTGCAGCTTTCTCTCTCGGGGGTGAAAAAACACCAGCACTGGGAGCAGCGCCTCTCGTGGAAGTGGTTTTTTTAGAGCGCTGGGAGAGCTGTGTCTCACCTCTGCTGTGACTATACAAGCCACATTAAAGCTCTGCGAGTGTAGACTAGCCCTTAAACAGGAAATTTAGAAACAGCAAATGAATTAAAATTAGCTGGTTTTTGTACTCAGAATAATTAAAAGTGAAGGTGAGTTGTCAAGGTTGGAAATGAAAGGGGGTAAAGTACCAGTTTAGTTGTGGTGCTCCCTTCTAACAGTTCAGGAGAATCCCAGAGTTTATTTTAATGTTGTTGGTCAATATTTAATGCAAATGCTCAAAATGTAGAATTGTTACATAAAAACTATTCTACAATGAAACTTCATTTTCTGTTTAGTAGAAAAACTGGAAATTGGTAATAGTAACTTCAAGAAGAGCATACGGTGTTTAATGAACAACGGCAGAAAATTGGCAGGGAAATGGAACGCTCCTCCTACCTCTTCAAAGCTAAAGTATAGTTAAATACTTGCTTTGTGTTGTGGCAAAGTTGTTGCCATAGTAATGGTATGTTCAGGTGATCAGGTGTCATGTTATTTATGTAAATGTACTGGATAGCTGCAGGCAGTTAAAGCACTATTTGCTTTTAAAAGAACAGCATATTGAAGTCAACTTAACACAAAAATGAGAGCAGAGAATAAAGGATGTTTTCTGGACAAAAAAGGTTTACTGCCATAAAAAATGGAGAAAAGTTGGTTGGGATGGGATCTGTTGAAGAGTGTGTGGTGCAGTGTAGAAAATTCTGCCAGAGCACTGCCTTCTGTCCTTGAGACGTGGATGGAGGTAATGCAAAACAAACTGAAGTGTCATGAAGAGGCTATATAACTTGCCAGTATTACTTCAATGTGCTGAGACTATCTATGGATGAAGATTGAACAGCGACTTTAAACAAAACTATACTAGAAAGAGAGAAAAACAATTTTAACCGCCATTCTGTTTTGGTCTTTCTGCTGTCCTCCAACTCTTGTGGTATTAGAATCCATTATAAATGAAATGTGGTCTCCAAAAAGGTTTGTGATTTCTCTGTATTGTAGATGAGATTTCATAATGAGATAACTGAATAAAGCTCTGCTGGTTTGGTAAAAATGACTGGCTTTTTATCCCTTGCCTTGTTGTTCCATTTCCCACAGCTGGAAAAGAAAGTGGAGTCTTTAAATCATGAGTTGGAGGAGACTAGCTCTGAGCTAGATACCCTCCTACAGCGACGAGACAGAGAAAACCAAGAAGGAGAGTACTTGGTAGCTATGTTGAGATCTGATATTGAACTGTCCCAGAATGAAAGGTTAGTTCATTTTGGGTTATATAGTGTGCCATGTCTTATATATCTTTTTTTTGCTTCCTTAAACGAAAAAGTAACTAAGCCAAATTACATGTATAGGAAGGTGACAATGTTTTCGCTATTTTTGAAGCATATCCAAGTTACTGTTAGTCTTTACTTGACATGCTAAAAATCTAGGACACCTTGAAAATGAACATTACCATTCTGATACCCACTTCACTAACTCTGGTATCTGTTTATTATCTGAAATAGGTATACAAATTAGCTCAGAGTTTGAAAAGAAAGGTGAAGACTTTTTTGGGGGTCAGATGGAAGAGCAGGGTAGATTTTGTTTTTAATTTACCTCTGGAAAAAAGAACAGGAGGACTTGTGGCACCTTAGAGACTAACCAATTTATTTGAGCATGAGCTTTCGTGAGCTACAGCTCGCTTCATCGGATGCATACCGTGGAAACTGCAGAAGACATTATATACACACAGAGACCATGAAACAATACCTCCTCACACCCCACTGTCCTGATGGTAATAGCTTATCTAAAGTGATCATCAAGTTGGGCCATTTCCAGCACAAATCCAGGTTTTCTCACCCTCCACCCCCCCACACACAAAATGTGATTATCATGCACATTGTAGGGAGGGTGGTCACTTTGGATAAGCTATTTGGGAATTTAGTAGTGAAAATAGCTGCAAAGTGACATCCTTACTAGAAGAGGCATTTAAATATTGATAATATGCTGTGTCACAGAATCTTTCAAACCTGCAGAGAGGTTTTGAATTTTTAAAGTGTTATCAATATTTAAGTACCTCTTCTAGTTGAAATATACTGTACTTTGCATTTTATGGTATTTCTGTTCTAGGAAAAAACTGCAGGAATCTTATCAGCAAGTTTTGAAATTATTTGTGGAAATGGTAAAGGCCACTATCGCCACAGAAGACCTTATCTGTAAGAAAGTTGGTCTCTGTCTTGATGACAGTCTGGCATCTGGAGATTCTAGAGAAAGCCGCAGTATGATGGAAGAAGTGGGATTCATACAGCATTTCAAAGCCAGAGAGAAGCGTGACCTAGAAAAAAGTGAGTGTCAGTCTGGGCATAGTTATTTTTTTAAGATACTGTTAATTTCATATCATACAGCTAAGGCTCTCCACATGGATATTTTATATTGCAGTGTTCTCCACATCCACCCAGTGGGGTTCTCCAGAGTTGTGATGGACTCTGTCAATATCCTGCTTTAATCCTCTTGACCATGAAGATGCTGTACTGTGGCAAAGATAGTTCCATTAAAATGGTTTTGATGAGCACATAATGTGCCCTTCTCAACTTCCTAATAGGAGACAAGCATTTTTCTATCATAGCATTGTGAGCCTGAACTGGAACAATGAATGGCTGGTCTGGTCTTGGACTTTGTAGCAACTATGTGCAGGCCACAGGGCCTCCTGTTATATCTTAAAAGATTTGTCATATCTAACTGGGCAACATTCATCTAGGTGTAACTATTCTCTTCAAACATCTCAAAGTAGTTTGATAACTTACAAAAATACGTCCAAATCTGATGAAGGGGCATGTCAGTTTTTAAGTATTAAAGAACTTCTTTATGTTGAGATGTTTTCCACTAATTAAACATCGCTCAGTCCCAAGTAGTGTCACTGTTACATTTGTATATGATCATGTCAGTCAGCTGTGTAACGAGTAGCTGTTTCTGGACTAATTTTTTGTAATAGTGTTTTTTCTAATTCATTTAATTTTTTGGTAGGTGACCTGGATGAAACTCTTACAGAACACAACCAGGTGTCTGCAGTGACAGATGAAGGGTCTGAGTTGAGCCAACACTTATGTGAGAGTGTTTTTGCAAGCCCAGACCTGGCATTGGAGAATGAAGAGATGATCCTGAAAATTTGTTGCCGTTTGCGTACTGCTGTGGAGAAACTTCTAGAGCTGGTTACAGAATCAACTAAACAAGTAAAACTAGATCTCAGCCTTTAGCTACATATTGTCATAGGCAATTGGGGTCTGATCCTGTGACATGCTGACACCCTTGGGCATTAAGGAATTCAGCACTTTGTAGGATTGGGTTCTTGGGAAAGTGCATGAAAAGCTATGTACACAGCTCACATTTCCAATAAGAAATCTGTACACCTCTTCCTACTTGCTGCATTGATGGTTCTGCCCTCATTAACTATAAGAACTGTTCTTGTAATGTCTGTTAATATGTGCAGTAGAACCTCAGAGGTTACGGACACTAGAGTTATGAACTGACTGTTCAACAACATACCCAATTTGGAACTGGAAGTATGCAATCAGGCAGCAGAGACCAAAAAAAGCACTGTACAGAACAATACTGTGTTAAATGTAAACTAAAAAAAAATAAGGGGAAAGCTTTAAAAAAAAGATATGACAGGGTAAAGAAAGAGTTTCTGTGCTTGCTTCGTTTAAATTAAGATGCGTTTTTCTTCTGCGTAGTAAAGTTTCAAAGCTGTATTAAGTCCGTGTTCAGTTGTAAACTTTTGAAAAATCAACCATTATGTTTTGTTTAGAGTTATGAACAACCTCCATTCCCAAGGTGTTTGTTACGCTGAGGTTCTACTATATTTTGGACCTGGATTAGATTACATGCCATCTGTATTTTATGGGGTGCTTGTAATAATGAAACAAGATGTTTGTTGTTATGGCAAGGTTTAAACTGGAACTTTACCCACCAGTTTTATAGATATATATTCAGCTTCCTTGTTGGAGATCAGAATTAGGATTTTCATGTTGCCTGTAGTGAAGCAAAGGGCAGAGGAGCGCTTTCAGACCCCTCTGAAGTGACCTTCCTGCATAAAACAGTGATGACTGACCCTAGAGGGGGCCACTTTTACTGGGGAAAACTGTCATGACAGAGGCTTCGTAGGAAAGGGGTAAAGGGCAAATAATGAAGAATCTTAACCCCACATACCTGCAAATATACTTTGAATGGCTTACATACTGTGTAAAGGGGTGGAAGACTTTTACAATGAAAACTATTGCATAGCTGAAAGACTAAACCTGTAGATGTTTCAGTGATGGCAAACTGAGAACTTGGAATTGAGTTAAGAACTGCAAGGAGAAAGATCCATCGCGTGCTTCACAATATTGTGAATCTCTGTAACTCTAAAGAGAAACTTTTGACTTCACTGGGAGCCAGTAGCAAAATTACCTTTGACTTCAGTGAGCCATAAAACACATTTTTAAAGTCATGCACTATGCAGTGAGGTGGTTCTTTTAATAAAAATATAATAAAGACCTATTTTTATTATTACTGCTTCAAAACAGTTAGTTGGCTATTAATACGTTAAAACAAAGTCCTGTAATAAAACATGTTAGGAATATGCAGCAATTAAGCTACAAGCTGCTTTGTAATTGGCAGAAGCACTTGATAGATAAATATTACAAAAATGAAAATAAGTTCTGTCTTTATAAGGGTTCAGATGATCATTGCAGTTCACATGTTTAGTGTCGTATGTTGTGATGTGCCTTTTTTTTTTTTAAAGTTGGAGAAAACACATGAAATTCACGCTCACTTTGAGGAGGAATTCAGCCGCAGAAATCAGGAAACTGCCCAAGTGGTGAGTCAGCACCATGATCTAATGGAGTGTCTAAATGAGGAAAGTGAGGCAAAGAATCAACTGGCACTGGAGCTTCATAAAGCAGAAGGTAAGGAAATGAAACCGAAACAGATTTCAGATGTTATTTATATAATATAACAAAACATATTTGGAGGTGGATAAATGAATTTATAATGCACATTGAATTGTTTTACCTGCCCACTTTGGCATTCTAAATCCCTGTGTCACTTGAAACGGATACGTCCTCTTTCTCCCCGCAGATGTGGCACTTGCCTCCCCACCATCAGAGTTACTTACCTGAGCCCCGGAATGGGCCCAGTGTTCAGGATTGTACTAGTGGCATGTTTTTTATGCTAAAAATGTCAGGACTTTAAAAACCAGTATCTCACATTCTTGCATGGCTAGAAATGGGAGCTTTATTCGGGAAGGGGAGATGCCTAGTTTCCCAGTGGGTCCCAGCACTCACAGCTAGTCCAGGAAGGACCCACTGACAGTAGAAGGAAATATTTGATGAGGATGTATGCAAAGGAAATGATAAGACATGGGAGACAAAAGAAAGAAAAGGCTATTAACTGGAGAGCAGTGAATACCAACTGTCAGGCAAAATCGGAATTGCTAAATAATTATTTTACTTTGTCTAGCACTGAAAGAAACAAGTGACCATAGTACTTGATGTTTGTAATTTTAAAACTAGCAGGATGTGATGAAAATTACTCAGAGTATTGCAGGAAGTAATCAAGGAACTCTGTCATTAGCAGTTGCTTTGGAAACTTCTGGTGGACAGAAGTCCTAAGAGGTGCATAGGGAAAACATACTGTCCGTTTTGGGAAATGTGAGACCCAGTGAAATACAAACCAGTTGTTCTCTGACTACATGGGAGATAAAAGCCAGCATAGGTTTAAAAGACTGATGATCGCACCAAAATGCATGTTATGTCATTCCTTATCAAATAACTAGTTTAATAGTATTATTGAATTTTTGTAGTGTGCTTTATGCCCTCAAAGCACTCGGAAACATTACCTAATTAAGCCTGATATCAACCTTTGTAGGCAGATATTACACCCATTTTACACATGAGGAAATTGATCAACAAAAGGCTGTGCTGTCCATTTCTTTGGGGAGTGTGGGGGAGAGGCTGTTTAGAGAAAGGGTAATGGTTGTCACAGTTGCCTACAAGGATGCTATAAACAGGAAGGGGAAGAGAAATCTTACCAATAAGACATGAAATCATGGATTTAAATGGGAGAGAATTTCAACTTTAAATATCTATTTTAAGAAGTGCCGATATTTGAGCGTTACCCTCTCTTACAAATATATTTAAAACAGGGAAAAGTGTGTTCTGGCATTATGGCATGCACCTAAAGGCAGTGGTGGAATTCATCAGTACTTGAGATTTTGGTCACAACTTGATGAGCATTTTTTATGCTGAAAGTCCTGCCAAAGAGAAATAAGACTAATGACCAAAAAGAGACTTTTCCCCTAGCCTTTATGATTATATGAATGGGTGTGATACTCCTTTTGAAAATTCTTTTGTTGTGTCTTGTACATGATAAACTTTACTGTTAAGAACATAAAAATGGCTATACTAGGTCAGACCAATAGCCCACCCAGACCAGAATTTTGTCTTTCAATAGGGGCTGGTGCTAGATGTTTCAGATGGAGTGAACCGAACAGGGTAATTTATTGAGTGATCCATGCCCTGTTCTCCTGTCCCAGCTTGTAGCAGTCAGAGGTTTAGGGACACCCAGACCAGTGGTTTGCTTCCCAGCCTTCTTGGCAAATTGCCTTGGATGGACCTATCCTCCATGAACTTATCTAATTTATTTTTTGAACCCAGTTATGGTTTTGGCCTTCACAAGATCCCCTGGCAATGAGCTCCACAGGCCGACTGTGTGTTGTGTGAAGAAATATTTCCTTATGTTTGTTTTAAACCTTCTGCCTATTAAATTCATTGGATGGCCCCTGGTTCTTGTGTTACGTGAATGGATAACTAACATTTCCCGATTCGCTTTCTCCACACCATTCATGATTTTATAGGTCTCTATCATATCCTCTCTGAGTTCTCTTTTCCAAGCTCAATGGTCCCAGTCTTCTTACTCTCTTCATATGGAAGCTGTTCCATACCTCTGCTTGTTTCTCTAGCCTTCTCTGTGCTTTTTCCAATTGACCAGAACTGCACACATTATTCAAGGTGTGGGTGTACCATGGATTTATATAGTGGATTTAAAGTTAACATGTAACAGATTTGCTTTTACAGTGATTTTCAACCTTTTTTTCATTTGCAGACCCCTAAAAAAACTTCGAATGCTGGTGCAGACTCCTTTGGAAATCTTAGACATAGTCTGCAGAGCCCAGGTTGAAAACCACAGTTCTGTGGTAATGACAACCTTCTGTGGACCCCTTAGACATAGTCTGTGGACTACCAGGGGTCTGCGGATCACAGGTTTAAAACCACAGAGCTAGTATATATTTAAATTTTGGCTTGTATAAGTTACAAATAAATGTTCATTAAGGGATTTCTTTCATAAGTCTGTGCTGCTGTTTGTGCAAGGCACACCTCTGGTACAACTTGGACCTGTCTAATAGCTCAAAGAAAACGTAAACATGTTATATGCACTATCAATACATATGCTGAGAACTAGCCAGGCTCTTCTGTCATATGCCCTTATTTTAGTTAATTTTTTTCCTGCAGACAGTCTTTGGGGCAGCTTAAAATTAGTATGTTATGGGTATTTTTTCTACGACTGAACTAAGATACAGTACTTGAATTTAAAATAAACGGTTTGTTCTTTGTGTGCTGCCCCTTTGGGTACTCCACTTCGGGTGTTGGTGCGTCCCGGCACCGTTGATCGGAGATTTATGGTAGCTGTGTCTGCGTGGGTAGGCATCTTGCGATACCACTGGTGCTGCATTTAGTGCGTGCGCAACCTGAGCCCTCTAGTTCCTTCTCAACTGTCCTGAGCTGAAGACTGAGTTCTGGGGGGGTATCAGCACTCTTCCCTCAAACCATTAAAAAATTGTTTAATTAGATAGTTAGTTAGAAAGCGTAAGTGTTTAGTTTTATTGAGGGGAAAAATTTTTTTTTCGTTAGCTACCTCCTCTCAGGGGACGGTTATCCGTTAAGATGCCTGGCTCCTCAGGCTTCAAATACTGTGGCTCCTGCCGTGAAGCTATGCCCATTTCCGATGGGCATTCATTGTGTGTGTGCTGTCTTGGTGAGGGGTATAACCCCCAAAATGCCCCCACTGCAGCAATTTGAGAGCCAGAGCCCAATGTGACAGGGATCTCCGGCTAAAAATGATTTTAATGGAGAAATCCCTCAAATCCGATTTGGACAAGCAGACTGCCTCTCCAGATACTCCTCAAACTGGAAAAGGAGACGTACCCTATGAAAGACCAAAAAAGAGGGCTCAAAATTCTCCGCAGAAAGTACTGTGAAAAGACAGGCGGTCTCCTGCCAGGTCGCTACCCCAGATGCCGACATATGCGTGTGGGAGCACCTATGATGCTCCAGGCACCTCCAGCAACGCCAAAGTCCGAGCAAAGGAGACAGAGTCGAGGCACAAAGACATGCCTCCTCCACGGCACCAAGTTCACCTGCAAGGGACTTGGCACCGAGCATCTCCTCAGGCACTATGCCTACGCCCTTAGCACCAACAACACAGTCGGCACTGGTGGAGAAAAACAAGTCGGCACCGACCGCACTGACTAAACAGCCACAGCATTTGTCGGCACTGACGCGTGCACTGGTGAGAGTGGACCTCATGGCACTGATGATCCAGACATTGGCACCACACGGTCTCTGTTGCACCAGAAAGAGTTGGTGATACTGTTGGCACCGCACTCCCCAATACTCTGTACCGAGGGCTCCCCAACAGGCTATGGAGGAGATCCCAACATCTCTCATGACATTTCACAATTTTCCAGCGAAGACGAGGAGATGCAGGAGCAAAACACCTTCTCACTACACTATTCCCCACCAAAAGAACACCGACCACCTTGGAGCCATATGGGACCAAGATACCACTAGACAATTCAACCATGGTGCAGACCACCATGGATGTACTCCCCTGAGGCCTTCCCAATGCAGTGGGCACATTGGGAACCCTGGGCTTCTTACAGAGGTCCACATTTCAGGTCACACATGGCGTACAGATATGAACTGCGCTCTAATCCTGCCTCTCCCACACTGCAGGCCACGGAGGCTCAGGACATAGGCGAGGACACAAACTGGCACAGACCAAGAAACTACCTCTCCTGCTCACAACACTTCCTCCTCCCTAGATGAGGCTGCTAGGCCCCCACTGCCAACTTCAGGAGAAGATTTCAAGCAGTTTCAAGAACTGTTTAAGTGGGTCACTCAAGCCAGAAAATACCACTAGAGGAGGTGCAGACAAACCAGCACAAGCTGGTACAAATACTACAACCATAATTTACTTCCAAGATCGTTCGTCCTATCAACGATGCCATCTTGGAACCAGCGGAGACTGTCTGGCAGACACCAGCCTCAATTCTGCCAACATGCAAAAGGGGCAGACTCTCTTTGCACATCTGCCCCCCCCCCAACAGCTTAGTGGTCAATGTTGCGAATCAACACGGCAAGCAACCACAGTTTAAATCTACACCACAGGAGAAAGAGCACAAGAGACTCTACCTATTTGGGTGTAAAGTTTATTCTTCAGGCACCCTACAAATCAGAGTGGCCAATCACTCTGCATTGTTAGCTAAATATTACTATGATAACTATGTGAAACTTAGCTTGTTCATAGCAGAGTTCCCCAAGGAGAAAAGGTCACAATTTCAAGCCATCATCAACGAGGGTCAACAGATAGCCAGAACAGCCCTAAAAGCGTCGCTAGACACCACAGCCAGAACCATGGCCACAGCCGTAGTGATGTGCCGGGGATACTGGCTACAGGCCTTGCATATACCCGAGGAACTGCAAACAAAGGTAGAAGACCTACTTTTTGATTGAGAAAAGCTTTTCTCAAAGAAAACTGATGAGGTGCTTCATACGATGAAGGACTCTTGGGCCACCATCCGCACTTTGGTGATTTATACCCCACCTGCGAAGAGAAGAAGGTACCATAGAATATCAGGGTTGGAAGAGACCTCAGGAGGTCATCTAGTCCAATCCCCTGCTCAAATCAGGACCAACACCAACTAAATCATTCCAGCCTAGGCTTTGTCAAGCCGGGCCTTAAAAACCTCTAAGGATGGAGATTCCACCATCTCCCTAGGTCACCCAGTGCTTCACCACCCTCCTAGTGAAACAGTGTTTCCTAATATCCAACCTAGACCTCCCCCACTGCAACTTGAGACTATTACTCCTTGTCCTGTCCTCTTCCACCACTGAGAATAGTCTAGAACCACCTCTCAGGTAGTTGAAAGCAGCTATCAAATCCCCCCTCATTCTTCTCTTCCACAGACTAAACAATCCCAGTTCCCTCAACCTCTCCTCATAAGTCATGTTCCCCAGCCCGCCAATCATTTTTGTTGTCCTCTGCTGGACTCTCTTCAGTTTTTCTACATTCCTTCTGTGTTTGGGGAGATCAAAACTGGATGCAATACTCCAGGTATGGCCTCACCAGTGCCGAATATAGGGGAATAATTACTTCCCTCGATCTGCTCCTACTAATACAGCCCAATATGCCATTGGCCTTCTTGGCAACAAGGGCACACTGCTGACTCATATCCAGCTTCTCATCCACTGTAATCTCCAGGTCCTTTTCTGCAGAACTGCCGCTTAGCCAGTCGGTCCCTACCTGTAGCGGTGCATAGGATTCTTCCATCGTAAGTGCCGGACTCTGCACTTGTCCTTGTTGAACCTCATCAGATTTCTTTTGGCCCAATCCTCCAATTTGTCTAGGTCCCTCTGTATCCTATCCCTATCCTCCAGCATATCTGCCTCTCTCCCCAGCTTAGTGTCATCTGTGAACTTGCTGAGGGTGCAATTAATCCCATCATCCAGATCATTAATAAAGAATTTGAACAAAACCTGCCACAGGATTGACCCCTGGGGCACTCTGCTTGATACCGGCTGCGAACTAGACATCGAGCCATTGATCACTACCAGCTGAGCCCGACAATCTAGCCAGCTTTCCATCCACCTTATAGTCCATTCATCCAATCCATAATTTTTTAACTTGCTGGCAAGAATACTGTGGGAGACCGTATCAAAAGCTTTGCTAAAGTCAAGCTATATCCCGTCCACTGCTTTCCTTATATCCACAGAGCCAGTTATCTCGTCATAGAAGGCAATCAGGTTGGTCAGGCATGACTTGCCCTTGGTGAATCCATGTTGACTGTTCCTGATAACCTTCCTCTCCTCCAAGTGTTTCAAAATGGATTCCTTGAGGACCTGCTCCATGATTTTGCCGGGGACTGAAGTGAGGCTGACTTGGTCTGTAGTTCCCTGGATTCTCTTTTTTCCCTTTTTTTAATGATGGGCACTATATTTGTCTTTTTCCAATCATCTGGGACTTCCTCCGATCACCACGAGTTTTCAGAGATAATGGCTCTGCAATCACATCAGCCAACTCCCTCAGTACCCTTGGATGCATTAGATCTGGACCCATGGACTTGTGTATGTCCAGTTTTTCTAAATAGTCCTTAACCTGTTCTTTCACCACTGAGGGCTGCTCACCTACTCCCCATGCTGTGTTGCCCAGTGCAGCAGTCTGGGAGCTGCCCTTTTCTGTGAAGACCAAGGCAAAAAAAGCATTGAGTACTTCAGCATTTTCCACATCATCGGACACTAGGTTGCCTCCCCCATTCATTAAGGGTCCCACACTTTCCCTGACCTTTTTCTTGTTGCTAACGTACCTGTAGAAACCCTTCTTGTTACTCTTCACATCCCTTGCTAGCTGCAACTCCAGTTGTGCCTTGGCCTTCCTAATTATACCCCGGCATGCTCAAGCAATATTTTTGGACTCCTCCCTAGTCATCTGTCCAAATTTCCACTTTTTGTAAGCTTCCTTTTTGTGTTTAATTTCACAGAAGATTTCACTGTTAAGCCAAGCTGGTTGCATGCCATATTTGCTTCTTTTTGCACTTCGGGATCTTTTGTTCTTGCGCCTTCAGTAAGGCTTTTTTAAAAGACAGCCAGCTCTCCCGGACTCTTTGCCCCCTCATATTAGCCTCCTAGGGGATCCTGCCCATGAGTTCCCTAAGGGACTTTAAGCCTGCTTTTCTGAAGTCCAGGGTCCGTATTTTGCTATTCCCCTTCCTTTTTTCAGGATCCAGAACTCAACCATCTCATGGTCACTCCTGCCTAGGTTGCAATCCATTTCTACCTCCCCTACCAATTCTTCCCTGTTGGTAAGCAGCAGGTCAAGAGGAGCATGGCCCCTAGTTGGTTCCTCTAGCACTTGTATCAGGAAATTGTCCCCAACATTCTCCAAAAACTTCCTGGATTGTCTGTGCACTGCTGTATTGCTCTCCCAGCAGATGTCAGGGTGATTGAAGTCCCCCATGAAGTCCCCCAGGGCCTGTTATCTGGAGACTTCAGTTAGTTGTCCGAAGAAAGCCTCGTCTACCTCATCCTCCTGGTGTGGTGGTCTGTAGCACACGCCCACCATGCCATCACCCTTGTGGCTCTCGCTTCTAAACTTAACCCAAAGACTCTCAACAGGCTTTTCTCCAGTTTCAAACTGGAGCTCTGAGCAATCATACCGTTCTCTTACATACAATGCAACTCCTCCACCTTTTCTCCTGTACCTGTCCTTCCTGAAGAGTTTATACCCATCCATGACAGCACTCCAGTCATTTGAACTGCAACCCAAGTTTCTGTTTTTCCAATCCCGTCATAGTTCCTTGATTGTGCCAGGACTTCCAATTCTTCCTGCTTGTTTCCCAGACTTCTTGCATTTGTGCACATGCACCTGAGAAAATTAGCCGATTGCCCTACTTTCTCAGTATGAATAAGGAAGCTTCCCGTCTTGTACCCTACTCCTTGTGTTTTCTCCCAGTATCGCACTCTCCCACTTACCTCTGGGCTTAGGTCACCATCCCCTGGTGAACCTAGTTTAAAGCCCCCTTCACTAGGCTAGCAAGCCTGCCTGCGAAGATGCTCTTCCCTCTCTTCATTAGGTAGATCCCATCTGTTCCTAGCAATCCTTCTTCCCGGAACAAAATCCCATGGTCGAAAAATCCAAAGCCCCCTCTCCGACACCACCTGCATAACCACGCATTCACCTCCACAATTTGACGGTCCCTACCTGGGCCTTTTCCTTCAACAGGGAGGATGGACGAGAACACGACTTGGGCCTCAAACTCCTTTATCCTTCTTCTTAGAGCCACGTAGTCTGCAGTGATCCGCTCAAGATCATTCTTGGCAGCTTCATTGGTGCCCACATGGAGAAGCAGGAAGAGGTAGCGGTCTGAGGTCTTCAACAGTCTCGGCAAACACTCAGTCACGTCCTGGATTCTAGCTCCAGGCAAGCAGCACGCTTCTCAAGTCTCCATGTCTGGTCGGCAGATGGATGACTCCCTCCCCCTTAGGAGGGAGTCCCCGACCACCACCACCCATCTCCTTCTCTTGGGAGTGGTGGTCATGGAACCCCCATCCCTAGGACAATGCATCCCATGCCTTCCGGCTGAAGCCAAGACTTCCCTACCTCAGGCCAGATTCATAACTCTCTCAAACCTTATCTCAGATGTACGAGTCATCCTTCAAATATGGGATTGTACTGTCCTGCATTCACACTCGCTATGCACTGAAGCCATAAAATATGGAAGTGGTGCATATAACACTACATAAACATCTCGGCATGCTACCTGCCTGGCTCTCAGAACGTGACAGCGGACACACTCAGTGGGTTCTTCTCTCAAGACTACACATGGGAGATGAATGGCAAAGTTCTGAGATCCATTTTCAACCGATGGGGAATTCCCATCATCGACTTGTTTGCATCCGCAACGAACTGCAAATGCGCAATGTTCTGTTCATGAGCAGGACTCTGATTACTGGGGAACGCCTTCCTTATCAAATGGGAGGCATGACTCGTATTCATTTCCACCGATTTCACTGATATCAAACATGATACATGAGATACGAACAGACAGGGCCAAGGTTATCCTCAGAGTCACGACATGGCCCAGACAAGCATGATACCCTTATCTGATGCGAATGGCGATATGTGCCCCACAAGACCTCCGTCCTCGTCCAGACCTGCTGTCTCAGCACTACGGTCGTACTCTTCACCTGAACCTGGAGCTACTCCACTTACAAGCATGGCTCCTACATGGTTCCATCATGGTGAACTAACCTACTCAGAATAAGTTAAACACGTGTTATTAAACAGCAGGAAGATGACCACGCGTAATACTTACTTTCAAAAATGTAAGAGGTTCTCCGCCTGATATCAAGAAAGACAATTAACGGCTTCTACAGTACCACTAGTGCTGGAATACCTACTGGAGCTGAAAAGTTCAGGTTTAACTATGAGCTCAATCAAAGTTCATCTGGCGGCCATTACAGAGTTCCATCAGGAGATGGATGGAACCTTGACATTCATGGACCCAACTACTAAACGCTTCCTCACGGGTCTCCTGAACGTTTAACCAGAATTTTGTCGGCCTACCCCGACGTGGGACCTCAGTCTGGTGCAGAAATGCCTCACCAGACCACCATTCAAACCATTAGCCATCTGTTCCATGCTACATTTATCCATGAAAGTGGCCTTTCTGGTCGCTATTACTTCTGCCAGAAGGGTGAGTGAGCTCATGGCTGATCCTCCATACACAGTATTCTTCAAAGAGAAGGTCATGCTGTGTCTGCACCCAAAATTCCTACCAAAGGTTACATCTACATTTCATCTGAACCAACCAATCCATCTCCCTGCATTCTACCCTAAGCCTCACGGGAATCCAAGAGAGGCCACCCTGCACCCACTAGCTGTTAGACATGTGCTAGCGTTTTACCTTGAAAGGACCAAACTCTTCCGGAATTCTCCTAGACTTTGTCTCTACTATTGAGCTCTCAAAAGGAGACACAGTATCTACTCAGAGATTTGTCTAACTGGATCTCCACATGCATTCAAATGTGCTATCGTGTCTGGAATACAGAACCATCGGAACACATTAGAGCACATTCTACTAGATCTGTTTCAACCTCAATAGCATTTCTACATAGTGTTCCAATATTAGAGATTTGTAAGGCGGCCACTTGGGCCTCCATCCACACATTTGCTGAACACTATGCAATCACTCATGACTCCAGGGCTGATGCCATAGTGGGCCTCATAATACTTACCTCAATGACTCAAATGAACCTGAAGTCCCCACAGCCATCTGAGGGGCACTGCTGTACAGTCACCTGAAGTGGAACACCCACAGGGACAGCACTCGAAGAAGGGAAGGTTATTCACCTTGTGAAGGAACTGAGGTTCTTCGAGATGTCTCTCCTGTGGGTGCTCCACTACCCGCCCTCTACTTCGGAGTTCGCAGTAGGGACTCTGCAGTAGAGAAGGAACTGGAGGGCTCAGGTTGTGTGCACTGCGACCCACCTACTGTGCATGCATGACCCGCCCGGACACTGCTACTGTAAATCTCCGATCAGCTGTGCTGGGATGCACCAACACCCAAAGTGGAGCACCCACAGGGACACACATCTCAAAGAATCTGTTACTGCACAAAGTGAGTAACCTTCCCTTCCTATTGGTGATGGTTTCAATAGTTAGTTGATAGTACTTTATGTAAGAAATTCAGTGTCTACTCCTTTAGTTCACTTTTGCCTTTGGATTTTAGGTATCATTGAAGGCTATGTAGTAGAGAAAGCAGCCTTAGAAGAGGCAATGAGCCTGAAAGAAGAGTCTGAACGACGCCTTGTTTTGGAACTGGAGAGCCTGCAGGAACAGTTTCAGAAGCTAACCCAGGAACAGGCAATACTCTGTGAGGAGCGGGATATGCTCATAAGTCAAAAGAAAGCTCTGGCTGCCAACGTAGGAGAAATAGAAGTTGGTAAGAAATGCTTTAATAACATTTATTGATATTTCTTTTGTATAATGGTTGATTGAATAACTCAGGACAGGAAAGGGTAGAGCAGAGACTTCCAGTTAACTT
This sequence comes from Lepidochelys olivacea, assembly GCF_965140295.1. Taxonomy (NCBI): domain Eukaryota; kingdom Metazoa; phylum Chordata; order Testudines; family Cheloniidae; genus Lepidochelys; species Lepidochelys olivacea. The sequence goes on along the minus strand of NC_140421.1, from coordinate 78,889,866 downwards.
GAAAAAGAAATAAACCCAGACGTGACACTTCTGTTTTTAGAAATAAGATGATGTTGCTGTTAATGAGGAGTACTCCAATGTCTAGTGACAAATGGAAGGAGTATAGAAAAATAAGTATGATGAACTAAATGTGATACTGAATGGAAGGGGATGTAACTGATAATTAAGATCTGTTAACTAAAATGTTAGTTAACTGATAGAGCATAGGCAAGAGAGAAAGGGAAAGAAGTAGACCTGTGTCACTAGGGGCTTGTCTACACTACCTACCGGATCGGCGGGCAGCGATCGATCCAGCGTGGGTTGATTTATCACATCTCATATAGAACGAGGAGCGCAAGCGGAGTCTATGGGAGAGCATCAGCTGTCCACTTACCGCAATGAAGACACCGCGGTGAGTAGATCTAAGTATGTCGACTTCAGATAAACTATTCACATAGCTGAAGTTGCATATCTTAGATCGATCCCGTGCGGTAGTGTAGACAAGCTCTGGAACACCACTACAATACCAAGGAAATGGACTGAAAATGAAGGAAGTGGTTAAATATCTTGGATAAGGCTAAAATAATTAAAGATGCAGGATAAATTGTAATGGGCATCTGCTGTAAACTGCCTACAGACTAGAATTCAGAGAGTCAAAACCCTGGGGCAAGCAATCTAGGAGGGACAACTAGGAGGAGGCTTTAATGATCTGGACTCTAGACAGCTGTTTGCTGACAGCAGGGGAATGTAGAGTCTCAGGACTACAGGGTTCAATTTCAGGCATGCTTTAGACCCTTCTGTCCCAATTATCCACCCTCCCCTCAAAAGCCCTGTTCCTCTCTGCTCCTGTCTGCCTCCTGAACCTTCAGGCTCTGCACCTCTCCTCTTCTACTTCTATTTACAACCAGCCCCCTCTCCCTTCTGCTCCTATCCAACCCCTTGTTCTGGCTCCTGCCTTTCTCCTCCTATGCTACTCCTATCCACCACTCCAACCTCTGTCTCTTGACACCTACCCCTTCTGCTCCTGTCCATCCCCTCCATCTCCTGTCTCCCTCTGCCCTGTCCCCATGGTTCTTCCTTTCTCTCTGGCTCCTGCAACCCCACATTCCTCTCACAGGATGATGCCATCAAAAGTCTTGCTGTTTTGTCTCTATTTGCTGATAAGGAGGCACTGTATCAAAATCTCAGAAATGGTATCTGAGGAAAGAAAATTATATCCTTCAGAAGAAAATCTTAAGTCTTGAGTAGTGAAAATAACCTGTGGTGGCTGTGACACTAACTTGTTCCACTTGTAGACTCCGCAGGCCTCTGCTGAGCTCTCACTGTTCGTCTTGGTCTTAGGTTGAGCAAGCAATGGACTGATTACAACATAAGGTCCACCAGAATATTTGCCCCGACCAGTGCTTCTAGTGGGGGGGGGAGAGAAAGGAGAAACAGTATTTTCTGCCATGTATAGGATGACTGAGTTTCAAACGTCCACAAAGGGGGACATAGTAATCATATCAGGACACATGGATGTTGTTTTGGGATCTTTATGTTGCCAGGTGGTTATGGCTGTGGGTCATGTGTCCCACTGGAAATAATGCAATGTCAGGATATCACTGTACAGTTATTTTAGGGTCTCTGAAGTGCTTTTCAGTGATGGAATTAGTACTCTAGCTCTACACAATTTTTGGTACGACTGATTTAGAGGTTAAAAGAGCCCTGAGCACTTAGCAAAAAAAAAAGTAAGAAACACATGAAGCTTGGGGGAAGAATTGCCAAATGAAAGAATTCAATAGATACAGGACCTCAGTAAAGAGATGGCCAGGTGCCTGGCAAAATTGTACCCAAAATGAGCTATATAAGAACAGTAGTGCATGGTCAGCATATATGATTAGCAACTACTTCTCCACATTGAGACAGGTTACCTTTAGGAATGCTACAAAGTCTGGCATTATCCCTATCTTGTGTTAAACTCATTAGTGAGATGGAAGATGGAATGAATCAAAATGTCCTATTTTTGTCTTGTACGTGTTTCTATTCATAGGAGTTCCTGTTGCTAATGTAGCACAAAAGGAAGATTCAGGTTTGTAACAGAGTGTGACTTCATGAGAAATTATGTGAATTAATTAATGACTTTGAATTTAATCTAACAAAGAGGAATAGTACTTCAGAACTATGCCCAGTAAATTATTAGTAATATATCTTCCACATTATTAATAATGTGGACATGTTTAAGACATTACTTTCACAATTTAACAAAAATCACTAAACTTGAATTATGTAAAAAACTTAATCAATATTTATTAAATGATATCAGTCTGCTGATGTCCGTCTTAAATTCCACAGTGCAATTATAAGCAACAAAAATCGTTGTTTTGTGCAGACAAAAATGTTTTATAAATATGCTATGAGGTTCTAATGGTGTGGCGCTGGGTTTCTTAGAGGGTAAATGTATTTTTAAAATGTAGAAACACCAAGTGCAGGAGATCTAGAGATGGTGAATGAAAGAGAACTGAAGGAAGTGGAAGAAGGATTGTGGGAGCAGAATGGAGAGAGAGTAGGAATGGGGAGGAGGAGAAGAGGAGAAAGATAAGAATGGACTAAAGGGAAGGATGAGTTCTCTTGAAAGAAAATATAAGGGAAATTGGTAGAGAAGGAAAAATGAATCTGAAGGGAAATAGGGGAAAAGAGATCAGGCTTCTCAGAGGAAGGAATGAACAGAAAAATAAGGGAGACAAATGGTTTTAAATGACTATTGAAGTCTCATGCTAAAATAAATGCAAACAAAAGTTTTGCTTTTATATGCAAATGAGAAATTTTGAGCTAGCTTGAAAATGCAGCCATAACGCTTTCTCTATACATGGTTGTGTGCGTAATACACATATGGCTCTGATAGATTAACAGGAGCAATGCTTTTCTTCTGAGAAGCCCCAAAATGTATGACCTTGGATACTCTTGCATGCTAGGACGGCTCTAGGCTTATGCGGGAAGGACATGAGCTGGGGGACTGCATTTTTCAGGTAACTGAGGTGGGATTATCTGGCAGATCACAGTCTAGGATATAGGGAGAGAGCAGTGCTGAGCTGTCTCCAACTGCTGCAGCTCCATTCCTTTTGTTTGTCCAGCTCCCAAATATGTCTTCTAGCTCTCTCTCAAATGCTACTATGGGATTGTATACACTGCAGGAAAAAACCCTGCAGCAGTGCGTCTCAGAGGCCGGGTCTACAGGCGTGGGCTTGCACTACAGTGCTAAAAGTAGCCATGTGGAGGTTCCCACTTGGGCTCTGAAACCCACCCTCACCAGGTTTCAGAACCTGAGCTCCAGCTGGAACAGGAACCTTTACATGGCTATTTATAACATAAGCCATGTGAGGCTGAGCTCAGACTCTCTCCTGCAGGACCTTTTTTTTTTTTTGCGCAGTGTAGACTTACCCTCACATGGCTACTAGGCACTTGCCCTTAAATCTTATCCTGTCGCATGATTGAGAATCTGGCTGTGATATGTAACAGGACTGGGTTTTGAAATTTACCATATAGTTAAACTCCAGCTATTGTAGAAGTTAACTGTTAAAGGCCTAACAAATTACTTATTACTACAGGTGCGAAGCTAGAGCATTTCCTTTTTTATTTTTTTCTAATTGAACAAATCAAATTTTTTAACATTTAAAATAGTACTCTTCCTCTTGTGTGGAATTATTGTTTGTAGTGCCGGGTATTTGTATAAAAATCATACTGGATTTAACGTAAATTTTTTTTATTATTATTTTTGGACGAGCCAACAAAGCTGCATTATGTTGATATGAAAAATAAGCTTCCTAATGGAATCTACCATAGCATTTTCTACTGTGATTTTTGAGTCCCCCGAGAAGGATTGCATGACTTGCACTAGTATTGATAAAACAATATCAATTTGATTCTCTACTCAGAGTCAAATCAGTGACCTGACAATCTTAGTGTTAACCTTAATTATATATCTATATGTTTTGAGAATCAGACTCTTCTGTAACACCAAAAGGAGAGAAAAATAAGACCGACAAAGCAGAGTACAGTTACTGATATTGCATTAATACACAATCAGATATTAAGTTTTGGCAACAAATTTCCAATTCTACATAGAGTTTATGGGCCTAATTAGATTCCATACAGACACTGGCTTTTTTGAATAGGAGGTAGGTGGTAAGAATTTTTTTAAATTTCAAATTCTCATTTAAGCAGTTTTTTTTTTGTTTCACAGATGGCAGTAAAACTCATTTTGAAGCTAAAAAGACTCCGCTAATCATCAGTTAAAATATATAGTTCATTCTGCATTGTTACTCACAATTTGGTGGGGATAAAATTGCTGTGTCCACCAGTTTTTTCAAACTCTTCCTTGAGAAGTATGAATCTGATATTTGGGGACTGAAATTTGTCTGTTTTTCATTTAAATCTATTTCAAAACTCTATTGTGGGCACTTACAAACCTGAAAACAGTTAAAAGGTTGACATAACACTATCTACTGAATCCTCTTGCCTCAGTGAATTTCTAGATGTTGGTAATTGTAGGGGTGTGTGGCCCTCCTTCACTGTCAATCTCTGAGGGAGGCCACACCTCTTTGCTGTCACCCCCCTGGAGTAGTAGTCTATCAAAGCAGGAAAGTATGTATAAGTAGGGGCATAGCGAGCAGATCGAGGGACGTGATCGTTCCCCTCTATTCGACATTGGTGAGGCCTCATCTGGAGTACTGTGTCCAGTTTTGGGCCCCACACTACAAGAAGGATGTGGATAAATTGGAGAGAGTCCAGCGAAGGGCAACAAAAATGATTAGGGGTCTGGAACATATGACTTATGAGGAGAGGCTGAGGGAGCTGGGATTGTTTAGCCTGCAGAAGAGAAGAATGAGGGGGGATTTGATAGCTGCTTTCAACTACCTGAAAGAGGGTTCCAAAGAGGATGGTTCTAGACTGTTCTCAATGGTAGCAGATGAAAGAATGAGGAGTAATGGTCTCAAGTTGCAGTGGGGGAGGTTTAGATTGGATATTAGGAAAAACTTTTTCACTAAGAGGGTGGTGAAACACTGGAATGCGTTACCTAGGGAGGTGGTAGAATCTCCTTCCTTAGAGGTTTTTAAGGTCAGGCTTGACAAAGCCCTGGCTGGGATGATTTAACTGGGAATTGGTCCTGCTTCGAGCAGGGGGTTGGACTAGATGACCTTCTGGGGTCCCTTCCAACCCTGATATTCTATGATTCTAAGTCAGCAGTCTCGCGGGCTCAACCCTCAGTTGGGAGAGAGCGAATGATTCTGGGGTCCCAAGCCCGTAGACAAGGCAGGCCCCCAAGCAGTCTAGAGTTCCAGCCCTCAAGCGGGGTACTGTAGTTAGGGACAGTTCAGGGGCCCAGGCCTTTGGGCAGGTCGGGGCGCCTTGCAATCTAGTGCTCTGGCCCCCTCGGGGAAGGGCGAGCACCACCTACAGTCTATGGGGCCCAGGCCGGGATTAAGCACCCAGCAGACCGTCCGGGGCACCAGCATGGGTTAAGCACCCAGCAAACAGTCTAGGGGCTCTGTCAGGGGTGAACGCCCCTCAGTCTGTCGTCCTGGGTCTGGTGGGCGACAAACAAACGCAGGCCTCTTGGTCTAAGGAGGGGGAGTACTGCCACCCCAAGGGTGGGGTGGTAGCGGGGGATGTGGGCCCTCCCAACTCCACGGTGTCCCAGGCCCTAACAGCGGCAGAATGGTCTGCCACTGGGTCAGCGGGGAATCCACCTGCAACACTCTGACTGTCTCTCTGGTGGCCCCACAGCCAGATGGTTGTCTGGTTCCCCTGGCTGCTTCCTATACTCCCCCTCACATGTACCTGAACCCCAGAGTTGTCCTCAGTCTCCTCAGGGTATACTGCCAGTGACAATCCCAGCAGCTCCTTAGCATCGGGCATGTCTGGCAAACCTGGCCCCTGGGAAGTGTCCTCAGGGCAGCAGAAGTCTTCTGCAGGCTCCAGTTCCAGCAGTGAGCTGAGCTGGAAGCGTGTGCCTCCCTCGGCGGCTCCTCTTCAACTGAGCTACATAAGCTTTCGTGAGCTACAGCTCACTTCATCGGATGCATTCAGTGGAAAATGCATCCGATGAAGTGAGCAGTAGCTCACGAAAGCTTGTGCTCAAATAAATTGGTTAGTCTCTAAGGTGCCACTAGTACTCCTTTTCTTTTTGCGAATACAGACTAACGTGGCTGCTTCTCTGAAACCTGTCAGTAAGGAAAAGCTTTCTTGGCAAATAATGAAGATACAAATTGCACATTTGAAAGGCAGAATAATAGTTCTTTCACCACCCTCCTTTTAAGTATAATACATTTAAAAGTTAGACCTCTTGATTCTCATCTTTGTGTTCAGGTTACTTACAACTGATAAGTGTTAGAATTTAATTTGATGTTTTCCAAAAAGCCTTTATGTTTGGATCCTCCAAACAGTATATCCTGTTCGTTGAAAGCTCAATTTGTAGCCATAGATTGGTCTTGGTTAATCAAGTAATCATGAACTGTGACTTATTTCCACTGGACATTGCTGATATTGCATATGTAATTATTTTGTTGTCTGTGGGTAAGATTTTCAAAGACACAGTAGGGGAGTTGGGTGCCTCTTTTTATGTATTTGAAAATTTCCCCTTTGGTACTGACATGTGTTGTAGCTCTGTGTGTGTGTGTGTGTGTGTGTGTATTATATGCATAAAATATAATTTTAAACAACATTTGATTTGCATATTTCTGGATTGACTGACTGACTTTCTTACTATTGTGTGTGTTTAGGTTTACTAAAGGAAGTAGAATTTTTAGCAAAAGAGAAGTTAGAACTGCAGTGCCAGGCAGAGAAAGACCATTCCAGCTTGCGTTCTCAGATGAAGGTTTTGGAAGTGGAACTTGAAGAACAGATGGATCAAAATCAGAAGTTGGCAAAGAAGTCATTGGAGGTTACTGATTTAAGGCAGCAAATTCAAGTCCTTGAAAAACAGCTTAGAAGTCAACGACAGTTCATGGATGTAAGCAAGCTCAACACCCAATTTCTGCAGCTTTGGAGAGGAAAAACACTTCCTCTTATTTTGTGATCAGTCTCTTCCAGGATAGTTTTGGTTTTATCAAAAATAAGACCTTTGTGTTTCTCTTTGTAAAAACCAAGGATGGATGTTTGTTTTTAAAAATTTCCTGATCAATAAGAGTCTGGAGAGTAGCTTTTTCTTTCCATGTTTCTGCTGTTCATTTGTTTTGTAAATTGAAATAATAATCTCCTATTGTCTCTGTAAATTCTTACCTGGCTTCTAGAACTGCCAAGCAAATGCAGGAAAAAAGGAAAATGCAAACATCAGCTTCCTCATAGCAAAAATGAAAAACAATTCTTTTCATCTTACAGGAACAAGCTATAGAGCGAGAACATGAACGTGATGAGTTTCAGCAAGAAATTCAGAAACTAGAAGATCAGTTAAAATTGTCAGGAAAATCCCAGACTTCTGGAGAGCCCAGACAATATGGGGTAGGTAAAACCACAGGTAGTGACTGTGTATGTTTTAGTTTATTATATTTATTTACTAAATATCCAAATGTAAATCCACTTTTGGCAATCTGTTGTTGCTTTGTTTGCTGAATATCTCACTTTGTATTAATCATTTACTCAAGAATTTTAGGAAATTCAGAGTACTGAATTAATCAACTTTTTCTTAAAACTGGCTGAAGTACAATTTTGGTGGCATGAGTGGTGGCGCATGTCTTAATTTTGGTTTTGTTAGCGAGATTGCAGGAAATGGTATGTTTGAATGCGTGTATTACAGTAAAGTGTTGCCAACATATCAGGTTGATTTGATTTAGAGAGAGCAAAATACTGACACTAAAAATTATGGCATCTGGCCTTTTTTTTTTTTTTTTTTTTTCAGATGCTTGTTAATTTAATATTCAATTTAAAAGTTTAATTTTTGTTTTGTTTTTTTTCTCTCACATAAATGAACATTACAGATCTTTGAATTGACTCTCCAGGTATGGAAAAATAGCATGAGCATCCCCATGCCTGTTCTCCCTTCCCCCTCAATTTCTTCTCCTTATCCAGATCTGCTTTGCTTGTTTGCCTTCCTCAAATGTAAAATCTGCTTCAGACTGATTTACATGTAGGGGTTCATGTTTAGTTTTGTAGAACTCTTACTTTGGAAAAAGTGCTTTGTATTTAACTTTCTATTTCTAACTACTTCACTTTTCTGGCTTTATTGATCAAATGCATCCTCATGTAATTGCTCTTGTAAAACAATTTTTTGTTCTAATGCATACTGTTAAAAGAAAATGTAAACTTTTGGGAAATAAGTAGCATGGAATCATTTTCCCTATGCTTCAGCTATCCAGTTCTATTTGTGACATCACTTTTCACATATTTTGTGTTTATATGGTTGTTACATGTTACTAACTTTATTTCTAACTTTTCATCTGTATCAAGTCTGTAGAATTCTAAACCTTTAAATGTCATATGGTAGAAGAATAAACCCATTATAAACAATTAAACTCTCAGGACAGTGGAGTTTTCCAGACAAATCATATGTCAGTGTCGTTGTATAAGGTCCCAAAGTTTAATGTAGCTCTATTTTCTGTTTATCATCTTAGGCCTGGTCTACACTGGCGGGGGGTTGTGGTGCAACCTAAGTTATGTAGCTTCAGCCACGTGAATAACGTAGCTGAAATCGACATACTTAGATCTACTGCTGACGCTCCCCTGTCAACTCCGCCTGTGCCTCTCGCTCCAGTGGAGTACAGGAGTCAATGGGAGAGCACTCGGGGGTTGATTTAGATGCGATAAATCAATCCCCGCTGGACTGATTGCTGCCCACTGATCCGTTGGGTAGTATAGACATACCCTTAGGAGTTCTAGCTGTTTCATTCTCCCTTTACCTGTGAATAGTGTTCAAGACAGAATGCTGATATGTTGATATATTTAGAAAATCTTGTCAACAGGTATATAGACTGTTTTATAAACATATTTCAGCAAAGGGTAGAGGAAAGTTTAAGGTGACCAGTCCAAGGAAGCTTAAATCATATATTTCTTTAAAGTTTGTAGGTCAAATAACTTGTTTAGTTTAAGCTGATTTTGTGTGGGTTGGGTATCCCCCCTTCAAAAACAAGTAGAAGCCAGACCAGAAACATAAGTCTTGAGTAATCATAAGATCATAAAAGGAAATCATAAAAAGAAATGAATCTGGGATGTGTTCAAAATGACAAGCATTCTAGTAGCAGCTTGAAAATGTCCTTGTTTACTGTCAAAGACGTTAGATTAAGTTTTTGAACAGCCTTTTACTCACGAATAAAACAGCACATGTAGAGATGAGGAAAGAATGATACGTTTAAAAATTAGCTTATATTTGCTGTTCTGAACATTTGCAACCTAATTAAAAAAATGTTCATTGTGTAGTGGATTACTTCTGACTTCCTAAGGAAGAGCATCAGGATTGAATGCAAAAGGTATGAGAGAGGGTGAGAAATTAAGCTGGCAATATATGTGGTTAATCTGAAGTGAGTTTTGTGGTCAGTACCATATCAAAGTGCAAGGAACTAGATAGTTGCTATGCAATTACTTGGAAGTAAACGTGTGGCTGCAGGTCAGTGAATATATAGCACATATGCACTGTGATTGGCTGAGACAATTCCGCTACAGTACAATGGCCTGAAGTTCTTGTTCTGTGAACATAATCACTGTAACAGATCCACACTTGCCCACTTTCTCACCCTCTAAAATAGGGGAATATCTAATAGGGCTATTTTGTGAAAAAAAGAAATGCCAGGTGGTGATCAGAACCACCATCTCAGGGCTTGGGATTAGAGTGAAGGTTGTGGAAGTGTTCGTTCCCTTATTGCCAGCATCATAACCATGGAGCTATTGGAACATAGCATTTAAAAAGAAATTTATAGTTGAAGAACGATGTGCTTCAGAAAAAGAGGTCTCTGTTTAACCTAGGGGTCCCCAAACTTTTTACCTCTCGTTCCCCTTTTTCCCCATCCACGTCCCCGCTGGGGCTGTGGCTTCAGGGTGGGGACGGGACGACACAGACTGGGGTAAGAGGGCCGGGGCCAGGGCTAGGAGCAGAGCTGGGTGGTGCTCCCTCTCCAAACCCCGTGGGGGCTGTGCTGCGCCCAAACCGCGCCCTCTGAATGTTCTTCTGCGCCCCCATACACGGGCGCACCCCACAGCTTAGGGACCTCTGTCCTAAACTCTTGTGCATTGATGAATTAACCAAATCATTTTGACCAAATTTTTGTAACATAATCAGCCTTAGAGAAAGTGTTGCTATTTTTTGCAAATGTTATTCAAAAGCTTTTCTGTAAGATTAAAACAGCTTTATGTTATGATTGATCCTTGAGTAATAGCTTATGGAACACAAAAGAGATATGCACAATTCAGAGTGAAACCTAATAATTTGTTTTTTATTCTTAACAGATCCATAGTACTTCCATTTTCAGGGCCTTTTGTTATATTAATGCGCTGCTGGTTTTCTAGATTGCTGTAAATAGTAAGCTAATATATTTATGGCTTTTTAAAAGGTACCATCTTCAGAGAGCAAGATTTACAGGTGGCTCATTTTACCTTTTTTATTTTAGTTTTGCTTTCGGTTGGTATCTGATAACTAATGCTGACTCATATGAAATTCTGGGGCTGCCAATAATAATGTATTTTTAGGATTAGCCACAGAGTGAATATTTCCTTTCTGTAGAAATATTTAATATGTCTTTGTTTGTTTGTTGCATCTATGTAATATATTTGTCTTGTTGTGTAGATAGAGTCTTTGCAGGCAGAAATAAAAGACAAAACAGATGATTTCAATAAACTGTTGTTAGAAAAGGAGCAGAAATACCGGGAAGTTACAGTTCGAGATAAAGAAATAGAGGAGCAAACAGCGCAGATTAGAGAGCTGGAGCACACCAATACTGAGGCCTCAAAGACTGTCAGCCGTTTGGAACAAGAACTGCAAAAAATGAAGAAGAGGGAAACTGAACTAACACAAGTAATACTTTTAAAGATTTTTTTTAAGTGGGATGTACTAGTGGAGGGTAATTTAGGGATTATAGCTGACAATTCCATATGGGATTTTTAACTAGTCAAGTTATGCCAGTCCCTGGCCTTACTTTGCCAGGGAGAAATGGATATAGATTTCCGGTGTCTGTTCTTCCATCAGACCTGAAGAACAGCTCTGTGTAGCTTGAATGCTTGTCTGTTTCACCAACAGAAATAGGTCCAATAAAAGATATTTACCTCACCCACCTTGTCTCTTCCATCAGATGTCACTTACTGTCTTGTACCAATGGCAAGTATTACAGTGGTAATTTGAAACAAATTTTTACTTTGAGAACTGAAAAAAACCACTATTTGCAATGAACATTTTTGGCAGTCACAAGAAATGTATTGGGTAGTATGTTCTCCTTTTGTTCCTACAGGTGCTAGAGAAGGTGCTACTAAATACTACATCGGAATGCCTAATTCGTATACAGCCTGTTCCTCAGCAGATCTCATGTGGTTTTACTTTGAAAAATGCTATGTAAAATTAGTATTACTGAAGTCAACAGCTCTTTTTGCAATGTGTATTCAAAGCCATGTCTACTTACTTTAGACCCAGAGATTTTACTGCTTTTGCTACTGTTAGCTCTTCAGAGCCAGCCACAGCTCGGAGAGATTGTGAGCTGACCATCATGTTCCATTTTGTAGATCATCAAAAGAAGCCACCACCTCCAGCCAACTGACCTAGCACATAACAGGACATTAAATGGGTCTACCAGACATGCATTTCAAGCATGCTGTTGTATGGTGGTGACACCTGGACCACCTGCAGCTGGCAGGAAAGAAAGCTAAACACCTTCCACACTTGATATCTTTCATAGAGTCATAGACGATTAGGGTTGGAAAAGAGCTCAGGAGGTCATCCAGTCCAACCCTCTGCTCAAAGCAGGACCAACCCCAACTAAATCATCCCAGCCAGGGTTTGTCAAGCCAGGCCTTAAAAACCTCTAAGGATGGAGATTCCACCACCTTCCTAGGTAATCCATTCCAGTGCTTCACCACCCTCCTAGTGAAATAGTGTTTCCTCATATCCAACCTAGACCTCCCACACTGCAACTTGAGACCACTGCGCCTTGTTCTGTCATCTGCCACCACTGAGAACAGCCGAGCTCCATCCTCTTTAGAACCCCCCTTCAGGTAGTTGAAGGCTGCTATCAAATCCCCCCTCACTCTTCTGCAGACTAAATAACCCCAGTTCCCTCAGCCTCTCCTCATAAGTCATGTGTTCCAGTCCCCTAATCATTTTTGTTGCCCTTCGCTGGACTCTCTCCAATTTATCCACATCCTTCTTGAAGTGTGGGGCCCAAAACTGGACACAGTACTCCAGATGAGGCCTCACCAATGTCGAATAGAGGGGAACGATCACGTCCCTCGATCTGCTCGCTATGCCCCTACTTATACATCCCAAAATGCCATTGGCCTTCTTGGCAACAAGGGCACACTGCTGACTCATATCCAGCTTCTCGTCCACTGTCACCCCTAGGTCCTTTTCCGCAGAACTGCTGCCTAGCCATTCGGTCCCTAGTCTGTAGCTGTGCATTGGGTTCTTCCGTCCTAAGTGCAGGACCCTGGACTTATCCTTATTGAACCTCCTCAGATTTCTTTTGGCCCAATCCTCCAATTTGTCTAGGTCCTTCTGTATCTTATCCCTCCCCTCCAGCATATCTACCACTCCTCCCAGTTTAGTATCATCCGCAAATTTGCTGAGAGTGCAATCCACACCATCCTCCAGATCATTTATGAAGATATTGAACAAAACCGGCCCCAGGACCGACCCTTGGGGTACTCCACTTGATACCGGCTGCCAACTAGACATGGAGCCATTGATCACTACCCATTGAGTCTAAGTAGGGGCATAGCGAGCAGAGTATAAGTAGGGGCATAGCGAGCAGATCGAGGGACGTGATCGTCCCCCTCTATTTGACATTGGTGAGGCCTCATCTGGAGTACTGTGTCCAGTTTTGGGCCCCACACTACAAGAAGGATGTGGATAAATTGGAGAGAGTCCAGCGAAGGGCAACAAAAATAATTAGGGGTCTGGAACACATGACTTATGAGGAGAGGCTGAGGGAACTGGGATTGTTTAGTCTGCAGAAGAGAAGAATGAGGGGATTTGATAGCTGCTTTCAACTACCTGAGAGGTGGTTCCAGAGAGGATGGTTCTAGACTATTCTCAGTGGTAGAAGAAGTCAGGACAAGGAGTAATGGTCTCAAGTTGCAGTGGGGGAGGTTTAGGTTGGATATTAGGAAACACTATTTCACTAGGAGGGTGGTGAAACACTGGAATGCGTTACCTAGGTAGGTGGTAGAATCTCCTTCCCTAGAAGTTTTTAAGGTCAGGCTTGACAAAGCCCTGGCTGGGATGATTTAATTGGGGATTGGTCCTGCTTTGAGCAGGGGGTTGGACTAGATGACCTCCTGAGGTCCCTTCCAACCCTGATATTCTATGATTTTGTGTGGACTTGTTCCTTGGTAGGATCTGAAGAATTTTCTTCAGTTTCTTCTGGTTCTTGAAGCTTTTCAGAATGAGGAAAGACAGCCTCCTAATGTTACTTTTATTATTATAGTTTTTATCAAATTATATAAAGACGTTAATGTCGCTCCTTTGTTAGAACTACATGTATCGAGGCACTGGTACACTAGATCTGTAAGAGAGGGAATGGGCTTGCTCAGCCGAAGACAGAGTGCCTCCATCTGAAATCTCCTTTTTAGTTTCCCTTGTAACATATATTGAATATAAATGGTATCTGATGGTAGTTCTGGAACCTGTAATCCCTAATGAAAATACCTTTGCCTGAGAAGAATAATTGAGAGAGAGAACCGGATAAAGGCTAAAAAGAAAACTCCAAGAAAAAAAACAAGTCCAGAAAAAGTCTACTGTAGCTTGTAGACCTGACTGATACAGCAAAAACAATCTAATACTTTGTTAAAAGGGGTTTGTTGTGTTGTCATTTCAGCTACTAACTTAAGATTTATTGACATTACAATTTACGTTGTTCTCCCATAGGCTCATTTAAACTTTCAAAGTCAGCTATACCTGGAAAAATAACCTCCGTTTCTTAAAGCCACTTCATCTCTGAAAATAAAAGTGCTACCCACAGTAAATGGAGTAGTGGAGCACAGACGCAACTGTGGCTAAAAGAATAACATCTTTTAGGGTAGTCAAAAATTGAGTTGTCTAGTACTGTAGAAGGTATTGAAACATATTTAAATCAGCAGGTCCAGATAACTTATAAGAGTTTTAAATGAGCTGGCTGAGGAGCTCACTGTAATGTTGATTTTCAGTCAGTCTTGGCACATTGGGGAAGTTGCCTAAGACTGGAAGAAAGCTAATGTTGTACCAATTTTAAAAAAGGATAAATGGGTAATTATAGACCTGTCAACCTGACATCCATCCTGGGCAAGATAATGGATAAGGAACTCAATAACTAAATAAAGGCAGCTAATGTAATTAATGTAAATCAACATGGGTTTATGGGAAATAGATCCTGTCAAACTAATTTGACATTTTTTTATGAGATTACAAGTTTGGTAGATAAAGGTAATAGTGATGATGTTATATACTTAGACTTCTATAAGACATTTGACCTGGTACCACACAACATTTTGATGAAAAAACTAGAATGATATTAAAATTAACCTGGCACCCATTAAATGGATTAAAAACTGGATAAATAATAGGTCTCAAAATGTAATTTTAAACAGGGAATCATCCTGAAGCGGGTGTGTTTCCAGTGGGGTCTCACATGGATCACTTCTTGGCCCTACTCTATTTAATATTTTTATCAGTGACCTGTAATAAAGCATAAAATCATCATTGATAAAGTTTGCAAATGACACACACATTGGGGGAGTGATGAAGAGGACAGGTGACTGTTTCAGAACCATCTGTATAGCTAGGTAAACTGGGTGGCAGCACACACTGTGTTTTAATACAACTAAATGTAAATATGTACATCTAGGAACAAAGAATGTAGGCCATACTTAGAATATTGGGGACTCTAACCTGGGAAGCAGTGACTGAAAAAGATTGGGGGATTGTGGTGGATAATCAACAGAACGTGAGCTCCTGATATGAGACTGTGACCAAAAGAGCTAATGCAATCCTGGGATCCATTAAGAGGGGAATCTTGAGAAGGAGCAGGGAGTTTATTTTACTTGAGTATTTAGCACTGTGGCACTGGTTGACTGCTGCTGGAATACTGTGTCCAGTTCTAGTGTCCACAATTCAAGAAGGATGTTAACAAGTTGGAGAGTGTTTAGAGAAGAGGCACAAGAATGATTAAAAGATGAGAAAAGATTATGATTGACTTAGAGTTCAATCTATTTAACTCAACAAAGAAAAGATTAAGGAATGATGTAATTATCACTGATAAGTATCTACATGAGGAACAAATATTTAATAATGGACTTTTCAGTCTAGCAGAGAAAGGTCCATGATCCAGTGGCTGGAAACTAGACAAATTCAGACTAGAAATAAGGTATAATTTTTTAATGGTAAGAATAATTAACAGTTAGAACAATTTACCCAGGGTCGTGGTGGATTTTCTATCACTAACCATTTTTAAAACAAGCTTGGATGGTTCCCTTAAAGATATCCTAGGAATTAATTTGGGGAATTTCTATGGCCTGTGTTGCACAGGAAGTGAGACTAGATATGCACAATGGTTGCTTCTGGCCTTGGAATCTATAAACCACTGAGGGCAAAATTTTCAAAACAGACTCAGGTTGGCTTTTAAATTTACTTAGTTACATTTTTGGATGTATATCTAGACACCACTTTTTAATTTATATGTTTTTAAAGATCTGTTTGGTTATGTGCTTGTTCACTGTAGCGATTTTAGAAGATAAAGTATTTTTGACAGGATTGTTCTCTCTAAATATGTATGTGTAATAATTGTTCTTAACACTAAAATCCATGTTTTGCAGGATAAAGAGGCATTGCAACAGCAGCAGTACAATAATTTGATCCAGATCTCTGCCTTGCAGTCTAAATTGGATGAAGCCAGGCACAGAGTACCTACTGAAGGCAGTTCTGATCATGGGCTAAAGGAACAGTTACAGGCAGAGCAGGAGGCGCTCCTAATGAAAGAGAGAGAGGTAAATCTGAAACTAACATTTCAGTTGATATATCTAGAATCTGAGAATAAAAAAAACTTTTTATGTAAAATTATGTCTGAGAATTTAATCCATTAAAAATCAGGAAATTCATAATTCTTACATCAACTGTACCTCACTGGGCGTATCTCCATTTTTGTTCTTTTACTGTTTCTGTATGTTCCTGACCTTGATTATCATTAATGACCACTGGACCAAGAATTAGGCCTAACCTCAACAATCTAAATTATGCCTCCTTTTTGGTGATCACATTTTACTCTCTCCTTCCTCCCCCCAACTTTCGTTTGGCTGTATATTGCCTAATTTGGAAGGCAAGCACTTTTGGACAGGGCTACTCAGGCATTGAACCTCTATTCAGGTCTCTCCCTGCAGTTTCTCAGTTCCACAATTCATTGCAGAAAATGCCTAATACTATGCTTGGAAGCCAGAGTAGCATAACTCTCTGGTGATAAGTCACTGAGCCTCTCTGTGCCTCAGTTCCCCATCTTTAAAAATGGGCTGATAATGTTTCCCTACTGGGCATAGGTGCTGAGGATAAATATATTAAAAAATTGTGGAGTGCTTTGAAATCTGCTGAGGAAAACCACTACATAAGAAACAGGCTTTATTATTATTATATAAGCTATTCTTATCACAAAAGGAATGCATTTTGCTTTACAGTACAAAAAAATTGCCTGTCCAATGTGCCAGACACCAATTATAGCACTTTTAAAATAACCATCTTAAACGGTTTCTAAGGTTTTTGGGTCTCTAACTTGAAAATGGCTCACTTCTTCAAATTTTTCATGTTTCAATATGCTTAAAATCCCATGCATAAGCTAATTTTTCACAAACAAACCTATTAGGATGTGTCATTCCTTCTTGGTTTCATATCTAAAATGTTTTATCATGGCATTGTCTTTAAAATGTGTAGCTACCAAAGCACTCTTTGGTTGTTTAAATTCTTACTTGAGGATTTCGATAGGAAAATTTCATATGTAAGCACACTTCATACAGGAAAACTTGGTCTATATGGACAGTTTGGAATGGTAATACTTTGAAAATGAATGAGAGTTCTGCTTCATGTTATATGCTGATGGCCCACTATCTCCCAATTTCACAGTGCCACTCCTCCCCGTAGACCAAACCAAGTCTTGGTTCGTGTTCACTCCATGCCCCCCAACAGGCCCAACTAGTGTGTTGCTTTTGACATCCTCATAGATTCCGAGACCAGAATGGACCATTGTCATCGTCTAGTCTGACCACCTGTATAACACAGGCCATAGAATGTCCCCAAAGTCATTCCTAGAGCATATAGACATCTTTAAAGACAGTTACAAAGTTTAGAAGCTCAACAGGCACAGGTCATAGAGTGCTTCTGAGCTCAGTGTTGATCCTTGCCAAGTTTGTAGGCTCTTGAATGATGGATAAGTATGTAGTAGAAGAATCCTCATTTTACAGATGGAAAGGTGAAGTCAAGGGTTAAGTGACTTACACACAATGACTGTGCTAGTTTCCAAACTGATATTAGAATTTGGAAGTTTAATCCTAGTCTGGATGTTAGGACCCTGGATTCTTCCTCTTCCTTTTGTCTCTAATACTATATTTACGTGTGTTCTATTTAGACAATTTTGTAGCAATGGAATTGGCTGTAGTTATTTATTCTCCATAAAGTAATGTGAAGAACCAATGTAACCAATTTTTGTTTAAATAAAGGCGCCTATCAAAACAATGTTTTTCTGTGTTTTAGATCCTGAGTTTGTTAGAGCAACTAGAACAGTTTAAAGAGAACTTAATCAATAAAAATGAGGAAATCTTGCGGCTGAACTTGCAGTTAGAGATGCAAAAAAACCTTACCACTGGCATTGGCCAGCTTCAAATAGAGAATGCTCATCTGAAGGTATGTTGAACCATTTAACTTTACCTTAACTACAGTAAAACCTGCCTTAGAGACCACCTGTCATGAGCAACTTCTTGGAAAGGCCACGGAACGTCACCGCTCTCCAGTGTACAAACCTTTGAAGAGAGACCACTTCTTACAAAAGACCACTTTTGCTAACTTCCATGAGTGGTCGCTCTCAGCAGGTTTTACTATCGTTCTTTAGAGATGCTTGTCTTTGCAGGATTCAGTGTTTTATAACCTTTTTTTGGTTTAATAATTTTAGTAACTTTTGTATCTAGTTTGGCTCTAGTTTTAAAAGGAATCTCCTGTTGCAGGCACTAGGGGGTATTCTCAAAGCTGGATGAAGGCATAGGTAATCTAGGACCGTGCATAGAGCCCCTCAGCTCTTGGAGTCATGCAATTATATCTGAATCTCACTTTTTTTTTAAAGAATGCAAGTTTCCAGTACTCATGGTTACAAAGAAAAGCTTGCAAATGTGACTTGAATGTAACCAATGTAATGACAAGAGTCAGATATTAAGTAGTGGCTCTTCATATCAAGTAGGTTATGAAGTCAACCTACAGAAAATAATGCAGGTGCGTGATAGATTTAATTTTAGGGTGCCACTAACGGATATTAAAAGGCTGAGTGGTACAGTCAATGTAGAAGGTATCTCAGCTCTGGCAGTTGAGAGACATTGTATGGAAGTCAGACAAGGCCTAAATCATTTGATATAATAGAGCTTTTAGTTAAATTTGTGCTTTTAAATAGGAATGCATACAGCCTTGGCTGACAGATCTGGGTCTTTTAACTCAAACAGGGGAGGCTCATCAACCTCTGTCTGTGGTGCAGCCACCGATACAAGGGTCTAGAGTAGGTTACATTACACTGATGGTTTATGCATCAATAACCACATTGTGTCAGCAAGTGATAGATTTCAGTGTCTCCTGGTTTTCTTGGTTAGCATAATATAAGCTACAGAGTGTGGGAAATGAAGGGAACATGAAAATACTAGTATGTGGCACAGTACAATCCACAGTACAATCCACACTATCTCCCAATATTCTGAAGAAATCCTTAGTTTCGTGGTTTCACAGGGTAAATCATTTATTATATAGCTTCATGGTATTCATAGTAGCTTCAGGAAGCTGGCAAGACAAGTCTTTCAGAAGCTGTTTGGTTTTTCTTCTTCAGTGGAGAAGCGTGAATTAACAGCTGAGTCTATAAAAGCAACACTTTTTGAGCAAGTTGCACAGAACAACATCTGACTCCAAGTGACGTGCCAATGTGTGAAACTGTTTTCAGAGGGTAGAAATACAGTTTACTACCAAAAGTTATATTTCTAACTATCAGTGAAGTTTTGGAATAGCCTTGCAAGGGAAGCAGTGGGGGCAAAAGATCTGTCTGGCTTTAAGATTGAACTCAATAAGTTTATGGAGGAGATGGTATGATGGGATAACATGATTTTGGTAATTAATTGATCTTTAAATATTCATGGTAAATAGGCATAATGGCCTGCGATGGGATGTTAGATGGGGTGGGATCTGAGTTACCCAGGAGGAGTTTTCTGTAGTATCTGGCTGATGAATCTTGCCCATATGCTCAGGGTTTAGCTGATCTCCATATTTGGGGTCAGGAAGGATTTTTCCTCCAGGGCAGATTGAATCATAGACTATCAGGGTTGGAAGGGACCTCAGGAGGTCATCTAGTCCAACCCCCTGCTCAAAGCAGGACCAATCCCCAATTTTTGCCCCAGATCCCTAAACGGCCCCCTCAAGGATTGAACTCACAACCCTGGGTTTAGCAGGCCAATGCTCAAACCACTGAGCTATCTCTTCCCCCCCCCGCCCCCCGGAAGAGGCCCTGGAGGTTTTTCGCCTTCCTCTGTAGCATGGGGCACGGGTCACTTGCTGGAGGATTCTCTGCATCTTGAAGTCTTTAAACCATGATTTGAGGACTTCAATAGCTCAGACATAGGTGAAGTTTTTCGCAGGAGTGGGTGGGTGAGATTCCTGCATTGTGCAGGAGGTCAGACTAGATGATCATAATGGTCCCTTCTGACCTTAGTATCTATGAAGTTTCACTTAGAATTCTGTATTAATTCATGATTCAGAGACCCATCCATAGCAGCATGATTGCCAGATCTAGAATACCTGGGATGGAAATGAAAGAATGCAAGTGTCTGCTGTGAAGGGTTGGATCACAGAAACCACCTTGGGGCTGCCAACTGATGTGCCAAGGCTACTTCTGCCCCTGCTTTCCCTGCCAGCTTGGGACTCCAGAACCCCTAGCCTGGATGTGCCAGACACGCTTACTGGCCACAAACACAGACCCAGGTCTGAACCACATCCCACAAACTGCAAGCTTAACTGAAAGCAACTTAAGAAGCAGTCTTGTCTTTAACATTCAGATGCCCAACTCTCAATGAGGTCCAAACCCCAAATAAATCAGTTTTACCCTGTATAAAGCTTATACGGGGTAAACTCATAAATTGTTTGCCCTCTATAACACTGATAGAGAGAGATGCACAGCTATTTGCCACCCCTCCCCACCCTCTGGGTTAAATAATAAGTAAAAAGTGATTTTATTAAATACAGAAAGTAGAATTTAAGTGGTTCCAAGTAGTAACAGATAGAACAAAGTGAATTACCAAGCAAAATAAAATAAAACACGCAAGTCTATGCCTAATACAGTAAGAAAACTGAATACAGATATAGCCTCACCCTCAGAGGTGTTCCAGTAAGCTTCCTTTTACAGACCTGTCTCCTTCTAGTCTGGGTCCAGCAATCACTCTCACCCCCTGTAGTTACTGTCTTTTGTTCCAGTTTCTCTCAGATATCCTTGGGGGTGGAGAGGCTATCTCTTGAACCAGCTTAAGACAAAATGGAGGGGTCTCCCAGGGATTTAAATAGACTTTCTCTTGTGGGTGGATACCCCTCCCTCCCCCTGTGTAGAATTCCAGCTACAAGATGGAGTTTTGGAGTCACATGTGCAAGTCACATGTCCATGCATGACTCAGAACTTACAGGTAGCAGCCATGGTTCACATGCTACCTTGAATGTCCTCATGTAGACTTCTTATGTGGATTTGAGCCTTTCAAGATCCATTGTCGGTTAAGTACTTCTTGACTGGGCACTTAACTTACAAATTCCTTTCTAAAGAAGCTGACCAAATGCCTTACTAAGGCTATTTAAAATCAAACAAGTATACAGCCAGTATTCATAACTTCGAATACCACGACACACACATACAAATAGGATGAATATATTCAATAGATTGTAACCTTTACATAGATATGTTACATGGCATATGTAGCATAAAACATATTCCATTTATGTCATATATACATTCATAAGCATATTTCCATAAAGTCTTACGGGGTGCAACATCACATCTCCGTTGCTTATCCTGTCATTAGTTTTGGACTCCAAGAATTACCTGGATGATCTGCTCCCATTGTTCTTCTGGATGCATTGTTAGTGACTGCAAATTCAGAAAGGCACAATGACTGTCCACAGTTCTTGGGGGGTGGAACTGACACTCTGGCTCTGATCCTGCAATGAGCTCCGCATGGGCACAGGTTTTCACTGCAGAATTATGTTCTTTCTTGGTATACCAGTTCTTCTTCGAGTACTGTCCCTGTGGGTCTCCACGTTAGGTGTCAGTGCATCTCGGTGCTGTCGATCGGAGATTTTTGGTAGCAGTGTCTGGTCAGGGCGCTGCTGGTGCCTCATGTAGGATGTGCACACCCGATCCCTTCAGTTTCTTCTCAACCATCCTTGGCTTGAGACGGAGTCCGTTAGTGGTGTCACTACGAACTTTAAAATAGGATTAGAGTTGTTAGCTTAGTTTACCCTTGTTCAGTCACAATTTATTACTTTTTTTAGTGTAGTTAGTTAGCTAAATTTAGTTGGGGGACGGGGGGAACTGCTTGCGTCCCACAGTTTTAAACAGACATCTCAGCTATGCCTGGCTCCCCAGGTTTTAAAAGGTGCACTTCTTGCAAAGATGCAATACCAATCTCTGATGGACACTTCCTTTGTGTCCAGTGCTTAGGTGAATTGCACATACCACAGAAGTGTGCTCAATGCAACAATCTGAAGGCTAGGGCAAGGAGAGAGAGGGATCTTTAACTCAAACTCATTTTAATGGAGAAATCCCTAACTCCTACATCGGACTCCAGACCGACCATGACAAGGGACTCTCCAGGCACAACCTCTGTTGACAGACTAAGTGGCACCTCCTCTGTAAAATCGAGGAAATGGGCCACATCTTCACCGAGCTGAGAACCGATAAAAAAAGAAACTGTCTCTAGAGAGATCTCTGCCAATGGTGCCGACCTTATTCAGAGTAAGCACCTTTGATGCACTGGGCACTTCCGGCGCCGTCTGCTCCGGGACCTCTGCTGGCAGGATGAAGGAGTCGAGTGGCAGGCACAAAACAGCTGCCTCCTCCATGGCACCGACTACCTGTGCAAAGGGCTAGGTACCACAACCTCTGCCACATGTGATGGGCCCCCCTCCAGCACCAAGTTCATCGGCACCGAAAGCGGAACCGCCAAAACTGGTGACTGCGGCACCTAGGAAGGCTACGCACAAAAGATCCACATCAACCTCACTTCTACGTAAGGAGGCAGCACAGAAAGATATGGCACTGCATATGTCGGCACCGATCCCACTAATACAGACATCTACATGCAAGCGTCATCTGCATCCTAATCTCCACTACTCGGCACCACTTGCTCCCTGGTACCAATGGCACCAGGCCAACCTGATTCTCCCATTGCTCCACCTTTCTCGAGTGATGAGGATGGCGATGCAGAGGAAGCAGTCTTCTCTTCAGGACACTCCTCCCCAACAGGCACTGAATCTCATTATAGACCCAAGGAACAGAGCACCAGGGACCTGCCACTGTGGCTTGCTAACTCCTGGATGTGCCCTCACATGCCATTTCCCATTCAATGGCCACAATGGGATCCATGGGCAGCCTATAGGTCTCAATTCCACGGACCTCCCTCTTCCCACAGGAAGCCCATATGCTCTGCACCAACGTCAGTACCCAAATCCTCTGAGGTAAGAGAGGAAGGGGAGGAAGAGAGGGATGACACTACGGAACATGAGGTGACCCCAGAGCACAACTTCTCTTGACAAAGCAGTTATGCCCCCACCTCCTGCTACTACAGATGACTTTAAACAGTTTCAGGAGCTATTCCAATGGGTGGCTCAGAATCAGAACATTCCTCTTGAAGAGATACCAGAGACACATACCAACACCTTAAGATCCTACACACTTCCTCTACGTCAAAGATTGCATTGCCCATCAATGACGCCTTGCTGGAACTCGCAGACGTGGTGTGGCAAACTCCTGCCACCATTCCCCCAACCAATAAATGTATGGACAGGAAATACCATGTACCAAACAAAGGAATGGCTTTCTTGTTCTCATACCCACAACCCAACTCCTTAGTAGTGGAGGCGGTTAACCAACAGGACAAACAACCTCAATTCAAGTCCACACCCCCGGACAAGGATTGGAAGAGATTGGACCTCCAGGGGTGCAAAGTTTACACTTCAACTCTCCAGTTCCACACAGCAAATGATACAGCATTACTCTCAAACTATGACCATGACTGTTACACCAAATTGACAGATTTCATACAGGAGGTCCCTGAGGAAAAAAGTGAACAGTTTCAGGCCATTGTCAATGAGGGACAACTTATTGCTAGGACAGCACTCCAGGCATCCCTCAACATGGCAGACACAGCGGCATGCACAACAGCAACAGCCATAGTCATGCGCAGAGTATCATAGCTTCATTCATCTGTCATCCCAAAAGAACTGTAATACAAGGCTGAAGAACTTCCCTTTGATAGGGACAAGCTCTTTTCCGCTAAGGCAGATGAGGTCTTCCACTCCATGAAGGACTCTAGAGCTCGGGATATACACGCCCTGCAACAGGAGACATAGATACCAACCATACAATCGAAACAGAGATGAGACGTTGCAGCACCAACAGAGACCGTATGATGGACAGGCACCTACTGAGACAAGAAGTACATTATCTTCTGCAAATAGGGGCAGTGGAACAAGTTCAGCCGCAACACAAAGGGAAGGGATTTTATTCACGTTATTTCCTGAGTCAAAAGAAAAACGGGGGGTGGAGACCCATACTAGATCTCAGAAAACTCAACAAATTTGTCTGCACTCTCAGATTCAAAAGGGTCACCCTGAAGTCGATAATCCCTGTGCTGGAAGAGGGAGACTGGTTTTCAGCCCTCAACCTATAAGATGCATATTTCCGTATTACCATTCATCCTGCTCACAGACCTTTCCTACGATTCACAGTGGGACAAGACCACTTCCAATATAGAGTACTACCATTGGGACTGTTGATAGCTCCATAAGTCTTCACCAAAATGGTAACAGTAGTAGCAGCTCATTTATGCAGACAGGGAATCTTGATATTCCCATACTTGGATGATTGCCTACTTAGAGGCACCACTTTGACAGAGACTGCATGAAGCACCCGGCAAACCATCTCTCTTTCACTCCCTGGGGCTTCAAATCAACTAAAAGAAATCTACCCTTATCCCAGTACAACAATTAGATTTCACAGGAGTGCACCTGGACTCAGTTGCGGCCAAAGCGTCACTACCACTGACCCGATTCATAGCAATTACTTCTATCATATCGGTGGTCTCAGACTGCCCGTGGTCTCAGACTGTTCGTGTCTGCACGAACCTGCCTACAACTCTTGGGACGCAAGGCAGCCACCACTTTCATTGTCAAACACACCAGGCTACACATGCAATGCCTTCAAAGATGGCTGAGCTTGGTATATGTTCCAGGAAAATAGCCTAAACAAAAGAATCACACAAATCCCAAAGGTTTACATTCACTACAATGGTGGACAAACCCAACAAATGTTTGCTATGGCTCCCATTTCAACAGGATGTGCCATCCATACCAAATCACAATAGATGCCTCACTGATGGGATGGGGTTCTCACCTAAACCAACATACCACCCAGGGTCCTCCACAGGAACACATCTACACATAAACCTACTCTAATTACGCACAGTCCGAAATGCATGCCTCCATTTCCTCCTCCTTATACGAGACAAAACAATTAAGGATCCTGACAGACAACATTGAGTGTATGTTCTATATCACCTGCCAGGGTGGAGCACATTCCCTCTCTTTATGCACAGAGGCCTTAAAACAATGGAACTGGTGCATAAAGCACAACATCACTATTATAGCATCTTACCTCCCGGGTCGACTGAATATAATGACAGACACATTAAGCAGACATTTTTTCCAAAAGCACAAACAGGAACTGAACGACGGAATAACACATCATATTTTTCACAAGTGGGGATCCCCACGCATAGACCTGTTTGTGATGCCAGCAAACAAGAAATGCCTAAAGTTCTGCTCATGAGCAGGATGAGAGAAACAATCCACAGGGGACGCTTTCCTCATCAAATGTAACCCTCCTTTCCTATATGTATCCCCACCAGTACCTCTAATCTCAAGAGTAATACACAAAATACGAACTGACAGGGCTAACATAATACTCATAGTACCAACATGGCCCAGACAGACTTGGTTTCCTTACCTGACATGCATGGCGATCTGCATACCATTCACTCTCCCTCGCTTACCGAATCTTTTCTCGCAGGACAACGGTCAAGTCCTTCATCAGGACCCGGCGAAACTTCACCTGTAGGCATGGCTCCAATGCGACGAACTAACCTGCTTGGAATAAGTACAAGTGTTAATAAACAGCAAGAAACATAGCATGCATACTACTTACCTCCTATGGTGCCAGAACGAACAAATATCTGCAAGCCAGGCACCACTCCCACTAATTCTAGAATATCTACTTTCCTGAAGGTTCATCTCATGCACATAACAGCTTTCCATCAATAGGGACCTCAATATTCGCTCATCTGATTACTAAGTGATTTTTAATGGGCATACACAATATGTATCGAACATCCGTGAACCAACACCAGTATGGGATTTACATCTCGTGCTCAAAAGTGTAAACAGAACACCATTTGAGCCTTTAGCCACATGCTCATTACTTCACTTATCTGTAAAAAGAAAAGGAGGACTTGTGGCACCTTAGAGACTAACCAATTTATTAGAGCATAAGCTTTCGTGAGCTACAGCTCACTTCCTCAGATGCAGTTTCCACGATATGCATCTGAGGAAGTGAGCTGTAGCTCACGAAAGCTTATGCTCTAATAAATTGGTTAGTCTCTAAGGTGCCACAAGTCCTCCTTTTCTTTTTGCGAATACAGACTAACACGGCTGCTACTCTGAAACCTGTCACTTATCTGTGAAAGTGGCATTCCTGGTCACCAATATGTAGGTGCAAAAGGTGAGCAAGATCGGGGCTCTCATGTTCTCCCCTCTCCCTTCCCCCCCCATACACAATGTTCTTCAGAGATAAAGTGACACTTTGAACACATCCAAAATTTATGCCCAAAATATCGTCCTCGTTCCAGTTCAACCAGCCGATTCACTTACCTACATTTCATCCTAAACCACATAACACCCAAGAGGTGGTCCTGCACACGCTAGATGTCCACCGTGCCTTGGCCTTTTATCTGGACAGAATAAAACCCTTCCGAAAATCCTCCAGACTCATTGTGTCAATAACAGAATGATCAAAGGGATCTGCTATATCTATGCAAAGATTGTCTAAATGGATATCTAGCTGTATCCATCTGTGCTCTTCACTACACAACACGAAAGCTCCTCCGGGCATCAGAACACACTCAACAAAAGCCTTATCGACTTCCATAGCATTTCTACACAATGTGCCCTTCCTTGACATATTCAGAGCAGCTACCTGGGCATCTGAACACACATTCACAAATCATTATGCTATCACACTCAATTCAAGTTGAGACACAAGACTAGGCCTCGCTGTACTAGCCTCAGCAATGAACGCAACTCCAAAGTGCCTTCCATCCTTGTCAGGGCACTGCTCTGCATTCACCTAAAATGGAGCACCCACAGGGACAGCACTCAAAGAAGAGAAAGTTACTCACCTTGTGCAATAACTGAAGTTCTTCGAGATGTGTGTCCCTGTGGGTGCTCCACTTCCCACCCTCCTCCCCTCTACTTCGGAGTATGTGCTAAACGCTCCATGGTAGAGACGGAACGGAAGGGATTGGGGTGTGTGCATGCTACATGAGGCATCAGTGGCGCCGCGAGACTGCTACTGCGCACACGTGCCCCAACCAGACACTGCTACCTAAAATCGCCGATCGACAGCGCCGGGATGCACCAGCACCCACAAAAACACACGTCTCAGAGAACTTCATTTACTGCACAAGCTGAGTAACCTTCTCTTTTAAATACAGAGTTTATATAGTTTGCCACCATTTTTAGAACTCAATTTCTGGTAGTAATTTCAATTACTTTTGACACAAACTATCATCATAGAATTTTAGAAATGTAGGGCTGGAAGGATCCTCAAGAGGCCATCTAGTCCATCTTGTCACCTTGAGGTAGGACCGAGTATACCTAGACCATCTCAGATAGGTGTTTGTTTAACCTGCTCTTAAAAACCTGCAATGATGGGGATTCCACAACCTCCCTTGGTAGCCTATTCTAGTATTTGACTATCTTTGGAGTTGGAACCTTTTCCTAATATTTTACCTTAATCTCCTTTGCTGCAGATTAAGTCCATTACTACTTGTCCTACTCTCAATGGACATGGAGAACAATTGATGATCAATTTGTTTATATCAGCCCGAAATTGAAGACTTATCATGTCCCCTTCAGTCCTCTTTTCATAAGACTAAACATGCCCAATTTTTTCAACCTTTCCTTGCATGTCAGGTTTTCTAAACCTCTGATAATTTTTGTTGCTCTCCTCTGAACTTTATCCACCTCCTTCCTAAAGTGTGGCCCCAAAATTGGACACAGAACTCCAGTTCGGGCCTCACCAGTGCCTCCTGTGTCTTAAATCTGACACTCCTGTTAATATGCCCAAGGACGATGTTTGCTTTTTTCACAATTGCATCATGCTGTTGAGTCATATTCAATTTGTGATCCATGATAGCCCTTAGGTCCTTTTCTTCAGTATTAGTGCCTAGCCAGTAATTCCCTCTTTTGTAGCTGTGCATTTGATTTTTCCTTCCTAAGTGAAGTACTTTGCACTTACCTTTATTGAATTTCATCTTGTTGATTTCAGAACTATTCTCTAATTTGTCAAGGTTATTTGAATTCTAATCTTGTCCTCCCAAGTGCTTGCAACCCACCCCAACACAGTTTGGTGTCATCCTCAGATTTTATAAGTGTGCTCTCTGCTCCATTATCCAAGTCATTAATTAAAATATTTAATAGTTCTGGAGCCGGGGCAGACCTTTACAGGACCACACTAATATACCTTACCAGTTTGACAGCGATCCATTGATAACTATAATGCTGATTCCTTGTGAAACTGCTATAGTATTTATTAAACTGATGAAATTCTGTTCTTTTTTAAAAAAATGCATTTAATGTGAGCTTTCATTTCCCGACCTGTACAGCCATGTTAAATAAATATTCCACATTATAGAATTGATCAGCAGTCAGTTGGGCAATTTTATAGTCCAACACTTTCCCTCAAAACTGGAAAATTCAGCCTGGCAACTTAGTCCTTTGAAGTAAGGACTTAAAAATCCCATGGAAATCATAGTTTAAAAAAAAAAAATCTCCTGGGGGGAGAAAGAGGGAGGGGAATTGGTGAAAATCAATTTTTCAGTAGTAAGGGTGTAATCAAAATAGTTTAGCAGAAAGAGGCTGCCTTATAGTGTTAACTGTTTTGAGTTTGTAGGACTTAAAAATCAAATACTGACTAAAATCAGCACAGTTTTGCCTTCATATTATACGGGGGATGGATAGTTCTTTTATGATCCAGATTTGTTTCTTTTTTCAATCAGGAGGACATAGCAAAACTCCACATGATGCAAAGTCAGAAGGTGGGTAATAGTGAATCAGCAGTTTTGCAGTTCCCACAGGCTTTGCTTGAGGAAAAGAATCAAGAAATTGATCATTTGAATGAGCAGATTGAGAGACTCCAGCGTGAACTGGATGGTGCCACAGATAATAAGGTGAGAAACAGTGGTGTTACGGAGTGAGAGTATGTGGTATTACAGGTGGAATAGATCCGATGTTTTGCCTCAAAAAAATAATTAGTATGTTAGTATTGTTACTGTCTTCAGGAGAAACAGTTTCCCATATTGAGTTACTTCCTTAGGGAGCGTCTAGTGCTACAGACGGAGGGTTAAAATAAGCGAAGAGCCTATAAACTGTTACACAGTGCTGTGCACAGGAGTGGGAGCGCTCCTTTCTTGTCCCTACCAGGCATTAGCCTGGAATCTGAAACATGAGATTTGATAACTTTTATTACCGTAATTTGTGTAACTTCAGATGTTAGTAATCACACAATTATCAAACTTATGAAAAATACGAAGGCACAATATTCAGTTTCATGAGCTCCAGTACTCATCAGTCCCACTGTGTGATTATAAATGGAGTAAACAAACATTTCCTTTTGTTGATTTCTAACTTACTGCCTTTTTAATTTTGTGTTCTCTTGTTATGTAGTGTCAAGTGGGGTAAAAAAAAACAGATGTGCCTTCAATTTCCAGGGCAGGAATTCCTGATTGTCTCAATCAATTCCGTACATCCCACTGTAATTCTAACCACCTGTGTTATGCGGTCCTTCTCTGGTCATTTCCTGTCTTTGGTGAAGGTTTTTCATGCCATATGTAGTAACACAACTACAAAATAGGCAAGACCACATTTAGGAAGGGTCATTTTTAAGGATCCCTTTTGAGACTCGGTGGAAGTGGGAATTTGCTATTGTGGATATTTTGTTTTGTTATTTGATTGACAGGCTGCTTTTGAGGGGGACCTACTGCTGCTTTTATTTATCATCATGGGTTGTATTTAATGGGTGTCAGTGCTGTAGCTCACGAAAGCTTATGCTTAAATACATTTGTTAGTCTCTAAGGTGCCACAAGTCCTCCTTTTCTTTTAGTCTGGGATTGGTGTCTCTTAAAATATTAAATCAAAATTAATAAAGTAAAGAAATAATATTTACTCTGCCATACAACCTAACCATTTTCCGTGTAGTCCAAAATTTGCCCCCTTTCAGCCTAATCTGCCCTCTGTAAGGGAAGATGGTGGCATTGCCTAACACAGTGGGGTCCTGATCTCCAGCCAGCGTCTCTAAGTACTACGATAATAGAAATGATAAATAATAGTTTATAGAATAATAATTTCTTGAAGGATAACAAACTTAATCGTGCAGTACTAATTACAGTATAGTTCCAGTTATCTAAATTCCCTTTATCCAAAAATCCTAGGTATCCAAATCCAGTGTCCACCCTCCCCCCGATGTCTCCCTATGTTAATCACATGCTAATAACGTCTCAATTCTTAGCACCTGTTAGTGCTATGTATTCATATGATGGGTTCTGAGCAGATAGTGAGACCTAATCCTGCTTCAGCTACAACAGCAGCTTTGAAGGGCAATGTTGTGGTTGCGGGGAAGCTGCGTTAGAATAATAGAATCATAGAATATCAGGGTTGGAAGAGACTTCAGGAGGTCATCTAGTCCAATCCCTTGTTCAGAGCAGGACCAACACCAAATAAATCATCTCAGCCAAGGCTTTGTCAAGCCGGGCCTTAAAAACTTCTAAGGATGGAGATGCCACCACCTCCCTAGGTAACCCATTCCAGTGCTTCACCACCCTCCAAGTGAAATAGTGTTTCCTAATATCCAACCTAGACCTCCCCCTGCTGCAACTTGAGACCATTGCTCCTTGTTCTGTCACCTGCCACCACTGAGAATAGCTGAGCTCCATCCTCTTTGGATCCCCCCTTCAGGTAGTTGAAGGCTGCTATCAAATCCCCCCTCACTCTTCTCTTCTGCAGACTAAATAACCCCAGTTTCCTCAGCCTCTCCTCGTAAGTCACATGCCCCAGCCCTCTAATCATTTTCATTGCCCTCTGCTGGACTCTCCAATTTGTCCACATCCCTTCTGTAGTGGGGGGCCCAAAGCTGGACGAAATACTCCAGGGGTGTCCTCACCAGTGCGGAATAGAGGGGAATAATCACTTCCCTTAATCTGCTGGCAATGCTCCTACTAATACAGCCCAATATGCGGCTGGCCTTCTTGACAACAAGGGCACTCTGGTGACTCATATCCAGCTTTTCATCCACTGCAATCCGCAGGTCCTTTTCTGCAGAACTGCTGCTTAGCCAGTCGGTCCCCAGCCTGTAGCGGTGCATGGGATTCTTCCTTCCTAAGTGCAGGACTCTGCACTTGACCTTGTGAAACCTCATCAGATTTCTTTTGGCCCAATCCTCCAATTTGTCTAGATCACTCTGGACCCTATCCCTCCCCTCCAGCTTATCTACCTCTCCCCCCAGCTTAGTGTCACCTGTGAACTTGCTGAGGGTGCGATTAATCCCATCATTCAGATCATTGATAAACTGTTGTGAAACTGCATCTCAAAATAGCACTTCTGTTTAGCCAATCACTCAGTTATACAAAACTTTTGGATGTCCCCCAGGCCATTTGGATAAATGAGAGCATACCCAATGAAGCTCATTCACTCATCGTGCTAACTATGTTCCCAATATTATCATAGGACCAAAGTTGTGAGTGATTTTCTCTTTTGGAGGCTCAAAATGTGGGGCGCACACACAAAAAAATCATTTTGTCAGGACATTGCTTTTTAAAATGTGTCCTAGTGTACCACTTTTTTGAGATAATATTGGGGTATTTAAAGATGAACTGAACTGTAATCACTTCAGCTAATGAATTACGAATAGTTAGCTGCCATTTTATCAGGTTGCTGACATAGATCCATGTATTTCTTCCTTTTATTTCAAAGGAAAATATTTGAAAATCTCTGCAGCTCAGGATGTTGCATAGCTCCAACCCATCCTCTTCTCACAGAGGTGTGGACTGGCAGAATTGTAGCACGGCTAGGTGAACATGGCCACCAAAACGTGTAATGGGACTAGACCCATAGGAAAACTTAGACCCCCGGATGTCAACCTTAACAAAGGGATCACTCCCCTTCTTCCTCCACCACAGGTCCCTATGCTAATGTTAATACAGCTTGCCACATCTTCTCCATAATCTGGAAAAACCTGCAATAGGGAATAATTGTTGCATAGAAGGTTGCATTATGACATGTGCTGCTCTGAGAGAATTGTTCATTAAATAGTTGTTCCCTTCCCCTTTAATGCCCCCCTGACAAAAGTATCCTGGTAGTACAGAGTTCAGCTGTCAATTTTAAACTGTAGTAGAGTTTGGGGTGGCTACATGGATGTGTTTAGGGAGTAGCTTCCCCTCCCAAATGTGGGTTTCTCAGCGTTGCTATTATCTGTATACTCTCTTATGGCACATGCTGCTCAGGGGAGAAGCTGCTTAATTCTTAGTCTTAGAATTAAGCATTTGTTGAAAATACATGTATTTTCATTAAATTTTTAAAAATCAAATGTAACAAAAACCCCTTTCAAAACACTAGTGAGTAGTATGTAATTATATCGTATACATTATGTGGGTATGCTAATACTTAAAATAAATATTTTGCTATTCAAAGTCCATCTTTTTCAGCTGCGAGAAGGGGAAGGAAAATCGAACTTCTCACACTAATTAAGCTATTGTGAAAGATTTCATTTTGCGGGGACAGGACGGTGGTGTCCTTGCAAGTCAGGTTGAGGGACAGCATTCTTTGGGGAAACTGAGAGGTCCCATCCTTTCCAGCTGTGAGAGGGAGGGAAGTGGATGTACTGGCCTTCTCACCAGGGAACTATCTCTGGACTGTTCTTGGGAGTGGGGGCTTTTTTCATGTCTGTTAAGGAGGTTAGTGTTTTAGCTACAAGATGCCTGGTAAGGTTTTCAAACCTAGCCCTTATTAAATCTGTTTTATTGACTGGCTGCTTTGAAGATGAGGTCGTTCTAGTAACTGAAATTGCACATATGTTGTTTTGGTAAATGAACTTTTAAGTAGTGGGAATTCTGATACTTCAACAGAAATAACTCTGTGTACCAATTGGCATTTCAGTCTTGTTTTTTCTCTCAGGTCATGGAAAACGGAAAATCTGAAATTGATGAACTCAGGTTACTCGTTGAGCACCTTCGTGGTGACCAGGAAAGACTGCATAGGGATAAAGCAGAAGAGGTAGAGCAGCTTCATGGAGTAATTGAGAAGCTTCAAAAGGAGCTGGTACAACTTGGACCCGTGTGTCATGAAGTTAGTGACAGCCAAGATAACCTTAACCTGCTTCGGTTGGAGGAGCAGGTAGAGAACCTTCAGAATGAATTGAAGAAAGGATCACTAGATTTTCAGGAGCATTCAGATAAAAATAAGAAAACTGTGTTGCTACATTCCAACCTGAAGGAGCTTCAGGAAGAATTAGAACTTGTCTCAACTGCTCGAGAATCCCTGCAGCAGCTGCTTGAAGAGAAGGAATCTCAGTTTAAAATGGAGGTGGAAATTTTAGAACAAAATCTTCAAAATGTACAGGAGTCTTCAAGGCAGCACTTGGCAGAGTTAACGTCCCTAAGAATACAGTATGATGCATTTCAGGAGGAGTATAGCCTTCTAAGAACACACCTCTCTCAGAGAGATGGTGAAATGGGGATCATGTCCACGCGCATTCAAGAGCTTGAAGATACACTGAGAGCGAGAGAAGCAACTCTTTTAGAGAGCGACTTGCAGATTAAGACAGTAGCAGAGCAGAGAGTAGTGGAGGCAGCTGAATTACAGCACCTAGCAGAAAAGATTGTGAGGCTTGAAGGTGAACTGTTACAGAAGGATCTGCATCAGAAAACTGAGGCTGAAGAAGTTCATACCCTTCAATCAGAAGTCTCCAGGCTTGATTTCAAGGTTCAAACACTGAATCAGAAAGAAGTAGTTTACCAGAGAGAAATAGATGAACTTCAAGCAAATGCTACAAAATTGAAAGATCAGATCCAGGAATTTTTGAAAGAACTCCAAGCCCTGTGTTCTGAAAGAGATGACCTTTATTCACAGCTGGAATCCTACAAGGAAAAGGAACAAAGTAATGATCAAGAAGCTAAACTTCATAAACTGGTCTTAAAACAAGAAGGAGAGGTTCAAGTTCATACAAATGGAATGGAGAAATTGGGAGAAGAGAGAGGACCAAATGCTGATCAGTCATTTGCAGCTTCAGTTTCCCAAAGTGATAAATTGGTATGCATTATTTTTGTAACAACTTTTTTTAAATGTTGAAGAGTCAAGTCAGCTCTGATGTTGTACATTTTGTATTTATCTCTCTGGGTAAGTCTAAGAGATTTATTGTCTGATCTTATTAACTTGTAAAATTAGAAACTTTATTCTGACACTGGGCACTAACTAGTATGAAATTCACTGGTGTGGTGATGCTAGTGCGACCGTTGGCTGTCACTGCCTAAAATGTGTAGATTGAACTATTTGGTGCTTTCACGAAGGATAAAATTTACAATGGTGATAGATTTCCTCCACCATTCAGGCTTTTGATAAAGCGTGAAGGTAAATGTTATGAGCACCAATAGTGTCAACCTAGATAAGCTAAGGAAATCAGCATTGATAAATGAATGCTTGTTTTCTGGTAGTCTTTGAGAACTACTTAGAAACATATTTTTGGTAGCTCACCTCTAAAATTTGACACAGTTGAAAGATTCTGAGGACACATCACCAAGGTTCCCTTTTCCTCCCTCTGTGTAGAATCAGTTAATCAGAAAAGATCATTTGATCTCCGTTAATTTCATTAGCTGCCCTAACCTGGAGAGCATTTCTCTGGAGCATATTCTGCTTTGCTCTGCAGGTGCCAATTATGCACACATTTGCTGCCTGGTTAAGGCTTCTCTAAGGTGGTGGAATAGAGCAAAGAGTGCTTTGTGGTATCAAGAGTATGCATAGCAAACCTGCTCTGGTTAAGCACTCTCGGAGGGAGAGAGATTGGGTGTATGAATGCACACATGGGGAGGAAACCTTTCTGTGATTTAGGATGCCCACTTCAAAAGAACTATACTTGTATAAAAGTCCAGAGTTGCTCATTCACACCATATTACTTGTCCCTAGCCAGGACGGCAGGAAAGTGGCTTTTTTAGACCAGATACCAATTATTCTACATGGATTAGGCAAAACGCTTCTCTGGCATTATTACAGTCTCTGCAATGTCCAATTCAGGGCAAAACAGCTGAGACTTAAGCAAAATAAATGACCATTAATTACAGTATTACTGATATAAAACATGCATGCACACCTGTCATGATGTCATAGAACATTATAGTTACATCATATTACTTTCACATGCTGCTTCACAGTGCAAACATCACAACTGTGTGTAGCTCATTAGTTGAGAAATTACTCTGTTAACATTTGGAGTGATTTCACTAGTTAGGCTTTTGTAGCTTATCACTGAGGTAGCAATAGTGAATTTAGTTAGACTTCACTGATGTTGCGTTCGTGTTTTCTTCAGGTACACATTGGACAAGACAAATACTAATACTGCCTAAAATCACTTACATATATGTTGTTCATCTGTAGATGTGTGCTTCTGTACAATGGGTCTGCACCTTCTTAAGTGGTTATAGAAAGTATTAATCCTTAAGCAAAGCAAATGTTTTTATAATTATTTGTATTACAGTAGATAGAGGCCCTAATGGAGATCAGTACCCCATTGTGCTAGGCACTGTACAGGCACATGTATGATTGTTGCAAAGGACTTACTGTGCAAATAGATGAGAGAGACAGAGGGTGGGAGAGAAAACAGAGGCACAGTGAGGTGAAGTGACCTTACAGAGGGGTCACACAGCAGATTAGTGACAGACCCAGGATGAAAACCCATGTGCCTGAGCTCAGTCTGTTGCCCTAATCCCTAGACTACACGGCCTGTCCAAATGTTGCATTTACTCAGCTTCTTAAAACATTAAAGAGGGTGATTGTTATATACAGCCATGCTTAGAACATATGCTTTATACTTCTCCTCAGACCTTTCTTGTAATGAGTCATATAATAAATAGCAAATATGTATTCTGTTGGCACCAACATTAAGGAAGGCAGTGTTGATACTGCTGTCCTGTAATAGGAATAGAATTATTTGATCTCAAATTGTCATTGGTTAATGTTACTAGAAGCTCAAATTGCTGATGGTACAGTGCTAATACTAAATACACACCTGCATTTATAAGTAGAACCACACAGGTTGTGCTGAAGATTGTGTGGTGAAATCCTCCCCTAGTGTGTGAAGTGCATCTGTCCTCATTCTCTGCCTTCTGTAAAATAAACACATACAATAATAACTTGAAACACGTTTTTATTTAAACCCCATAAGTTATCAGCACTTCTATAGAAACGTTGCTTACGGGAGCTCATTCTTTTAAAATGACAATTATTGTAGTTGATGCTTGGATAGGAATTCCAAAACTGACAGAATGAAGTCCACCAACGTGGAAATGGCTCACTTTCTAAAAGAGCAACCTACAATTGTTTTTTCTTTTACAGATTCTAGTACAGTTAGAGGCAACAAACACTTCAGAAAACCACAAAGATCTAATCACAAAGATGACATTGCATCAGGAAGAACTTAAGTCTGAATTAGCCTGTGTGAAAAAGGAATTAGAATTAAGTGAAGAACAGACTGGTAAAATACTGGAGAACATAAAGGTATGTTGGAATAGTAATGGTAGTGATGGGGTGAAAGGGACTGAGAGCTAATTTGGCACATTTTTCATCATTGCCAATTTTCTCCAATTGTTAATATTAAAGTGGTTTCAAAGAGAAGCTTTGAGTCCTGGTCATTAAAGCAAAGGCTTCAGATAGAAATAAGATCCAAATGTCAATGTTGGAAATGAGATCTATAGAATCTCAGACCATAAAGACTGAAGTACTGTTCATATGTCTACAAGTTGTCTGTATTCTTCATGTTAATGCTTTTTGTATATTGTATATATCCTTTAGTACTTACTTATTCATAATTGTAGTATTTTTAGAAGCTACTATTATAAATATAGAAGGCTAGAAAGATGATGGGTCAGATTCAGTATGACACTAGAAGGTTCAGTTCTACTGGCTCAGGAAGCTGTTGAGAAATCATCCAGTAGGTTACGAGCCAGAATACTTAACTTCCTTGCCATTGCTTGAAGTACATGTACTGTGTGTTCATGTGGCTGGTAAGAGGTGTGTAAGGGTCTGGGGATGGCTGACATGCTGTATGCTGCTGTGCACGTGTTCTCTGTGGACTACTGCAGAACTAAAATTTGGGGGCAAGGTTGGTGGGTCCACCACTACGTGGATTCATCCGTTTCTGCCACAGTGTGGATGGAAGTGGCATAGATACTACTGTAGCCAAGAGGCTAGATTGGCGGTTAGAGAAGCTTGTGGGGGTAGCACTGCTTCCAAACCTCAGAGCAACTGCACTGTGCACAGACTGGCTGTGCACTTGGCTGAGGATTTGAGCCTCAGGGCAGTTTCATGACAGGAGCATCGAATCATAGAAACTAGGACTAGAAGGGACATCAAAAAGTCATCAAGTGCAGCCTGGTGTGGTGAGGCAGGACCAAGTACACTTAGACAATCCATGGTAGGTTTTTGTCCAACCTATTCTTAAAAACCTCCAGTGTTGACTATTCCAAAACCTCCCTTGGAAGCCTGTTCTAGAATGTAATTACTCTTATAGTTAAAAAGTTTTCCCTAATATCTAACCTAAATCTCCCTTGCTGCAGATTAAGCTGATTACTTCTTGTTCTACCTTCTGTGGACATGGGGAACAATTAATCACTGTCCGAATGTCATGTAAGATTGTGTCAAAAGCCTTACTAAAATCAAGATCTATCATGTTTACTGCTTCTTTCCATCCACTGGGCCAGGAACCATGTCAAAGAAGGAAATTTGATTTGGCATGATTTGTTCTTGACAGATCCATGCCGGCTATTCCTTATGACCCTGTTACCCTCTGGTGGCTTACAAATTGATTGTTTTATAATTTGTTCCAGTATCGTTCCAGGTATCAAAGTTAGGCTGACAGGTCTGTAATTTCTGGAGTCCTCTTTGTTTCCCTTTTTAAAGATAGGTCTGATGTTTGCCTTTGTCCGGTCCTCTGGGATCTCACCTGTCCATCATGAATTTTTCAGGATAATTCTAATGGTGCCAAGAGTGCTTCAGCTAGTTCCTTAAGTACCCTACGATGAATTTCTTCAGGCTTGAATACATCTTATCATATTTAAATATTCCTTAACCTGTCCTTTCCCTATTTTGGCTTGTATTCCATCTCCATTGTTGTTAATACTATTTGTGTTGAGTATCTGATCACCATTAATCTTTTTATTGAGGGCTGAAGCAAAATAGTAATTAAACACCTCAGCTTTTTTGATGTCATCAGTTATTAGCTTTCCTTCCCCGCTAAGTGGAGGACCTTCACTTTCCTTTGTCATTCTCTTGCTTGTAATGTATTTAAAGAACCGCTTCACATTGCTTTTTATGTCCCTTGCTAGGGTGTAACTTACTTTGTGCCTTATCTTTTCTGGTTTTGTCCCTACAAGCTTGTTCTATTCTTTTGTACACCTTCTTAGCAACTTGTGTTCAGAAAAAGAACACTGCATTCGTTAACCTTCCTAATGTCAAATGAATATAATCTTCACAACTACAAGGGATAAATTTAATTTTTTAAATGAATAGTTCAGTTCTGTAGAAGTGGATGGGAAAATCCCTCTTTTCCAGCAAAAGCCCTGCTTCAGTGGAGATGTCCCATATACCAATGGTAATGTGTTTTGATGTCTCTGTTTAAAAAAAAACCGAAAAACAACTTGGCCAGCTACATTTAACTATACCAGTGAAACCCAAAAGGGAAGTAATTTAAAAAATTTACATTAATAGTTTACTTTACACATTGCTGTTGTGTAGTGTACTAATATAATCTGTATTAAATGTTTTTGTTTTACTACAGTAGCTATTCTGAAGAGTTAGATGCATTCATTTATCTTGGCTTGGAGGTAAAAGAAAGGCCAAACTGTCATGAGGAAGTATGTTGAATTATTTCTGAGTTCTTATAATCATAGCAAGGATTAATAACAAATTGGATATTTTGTTTTAAAAGAATCTTCTCAGAAGCTGAATATTATTTGCACTTGTGGGAACTTTTATTTGAATTCAGGAAACAGAAAATTGATGGGTATGTGTGTTGTTTCACTCTAGGAGAAAGATGAAGCTATAGCTGACTTGAAGACTCACAGCAGAAATCTAAAAACTCAGATTAAGCAACTGCAAGAGACGCTCCTGACTCAGGAAGCAGAGATGACAGACAAGGCCAGAGAGCTGCAAGATCTGAAAAAGCACTGTCAGCAAATCTTGGAATTTCATCAAAATCCAGACTCAATGAAATGCAAGTTGAACAACCTTTCACAAAACACAGAGCATGCTAAAGAGACACCCAAGGACTTTAAATGTTTAGTCATGGATATGACTTCATGGGACTCACCTGAGATTGTGAGAAAGCAGGAGACAAGCATAGAACTTCAACCAAGTCTTCACTTAACACCCTTCTCAGAAGTTGATAGTGTACACAGCACAGACTTTGAAATGAAGCACAACAAATCCTCTGTCGTACAAGGAGACACCCCTGGACTGTTGGGATATCAAAGTCTGTATGCTAATACCAATGAGGAAGCAGTGGCCAGACTAGATTTAAAGTCTCCAGCTTTCTCTGAAAGTACCTACTCTATTGCTGAGTACCAAAATATGGAAAAAAGGATTCTGGTAATTATCAGGGTTTTTTAAAAATATTAAATGTGAGATCCTTCCTTCCCATCCCTCCACCAATAAGTTTTTATTGCTGGGTCATGTGCTCTGTGTGTTCCCATGGAAACTAATATTGGTAAGTATACATCAAGAAAAATAGATACTGTGTCATAGCAGGTATCTTTTATGTGTTCATCTCCTGGTTGGAGACAGTGAAGCATGCTTTAGGCTGTATTGAAACATCATTTTATCACGGCTCTCTGTAAGTGACATTCGTTTTCTGAAAACTAGATTGAACTGTAAGCCCCTCAAGGTAGAGGCTTTCTTTTGACGTCACTGTAGATTGGTGCTGCAATATAAATAATGGCAATGGAGTGTGGGTTTTATTTTGGAACTTTTGGAGCATTCATGGTATCCTGGCAGCTTCAGAAAGTTCAGGGAGAAGGGACTCGGTGTGTTAGGCATGGCAATTCAAAATTGAAGGCCACGGTAAAGTAATGAGACTGTTGGGATGAAATTCCGCTTGTAATTAATGGCACTCAGTGAAGTGTTTACATGTTGTCATGGGAGTCTTCAACTTACTGCAACAATTGTCTGCACGTGAATATTTTTCCTCAGTTTTTAAAAGATCGGTTTTGTTTAAGGTGTCTCTTCCCAAATTATCATGGTAATTGATTTTTTTAAAGGCAGTGTTATTTATATTACAGTGGTGCCAGTAGTGTTCTAGGCTCTGTGCAATTGCATTAAAAGTTAAAGACTCTGCTCTAAATAGCTTATATATTACCTTCTATATGTATTCATGCTTTCCTCTTGGAGGAGTGGTTACAATTATGTGTCTACTGAGTTGTGATGTACAGAGTCTATTGGAAACTGTAGTGTGATACTGATAAACATATACCTCCCTCCCACCACTCGGTGCAGTGAAATCTCACCACAGACCCAGCCCTCAGCATTAGACAACCTACCACAGCCTCAGCTGTGAATACTGCAGGAAGTTGCTTTTGGTAGAGTTTATAATTCATTATTGATAGTATTACAATAATGCCTAAAGGCTTCAGTATTGATTATGGTTGGCATGCTCTACATGCACTAGTAAGAGAGAGTCCCTGTCCTGAAGTGCTTACAATCTAAATAGACAAGGCAGGTCAGGCAAAGGGTGGCTGAAAAGAAATATTATCCCCATTTTGCAGATGGGGAGCTGAGATACAGAAAGCCTGATGCGATGTCTATTCAAATCAGTGGAAAGACTCCCAGGTCACCCAGGATGCCAGTGGCAACACTGGGGTTTGAACTGAGACCTCTTGAATCCCAGTCCAGTACCATACCCCTAAGACCATTCTTCCTTGAAAATGTTCATCAACAATCTCTTAATAAGCATTTGAATGCTTTTTGAGTTTTTAATGAAGATTTAATACTTAACTGAATGTATAGTAATTGAATGGTAATTACACAGCAGAACGTACTTTTTGCCAGCAGAAAAATAACTGTTTTTCTTTAAATGAAAGTTTAAAGTTTGGTTAATCCTGCAACAGTTCCAAAGACTTTAAATGTGAAATTTCGGTTAAACATTTTACAGTTTCACTCATGAGACTGTCCTAGGAGTAGAGTAGCCCCTGCCATTATCTGGCCCCTGGCAGGAAGAATGTAGAACTTGCCTTGCTCTAATTATGCTCGCACAGTGAGCAGGATTTCACAAGAGACTGATCACATCTCCGCTAATGCCCCTACTGAGTGTCATCAGAGGTATTTTTTCAGTCACTTATAACTTATCTTTCATATCCTCTCTGCCCTCACAAAAAGAAGGCATTTCTTCAACATTTTGTGTAACAGAAGAGTAAAAATATCCTTTTAATATACTAGTTTCCCCAATTCTCCCATAACTGAAAAGTAGCTGAAGGGTTTCCCTCAAAATTTTCCCAAAAAATTCACATTGGCTGTGACCAAGCATAGAGAACTTCAACCCTAAAGGGACATTTTTATGACCATTAGAAATAAGTGAAAATGGGCGGAAGAAGCTTCCAAAGGAACTCTGTACGTAGCCTTAACTACGGTGTTTACAACCATAAATGCAATAACTGATTTGACGTTTTGTAATAACTTAGTTATTTAGTGGTGATTTTAAATAGTAAGGAGTGTGCAGCTGGATCCATTAGGGCCAGAAATGTCTCCTGATTCTGATTCATGTTGTGTATATACTGTTTTTAACAGGTGAGAGATGTTGATGACTTCACTTCAACTCCATCTGATTCACAAGATGACCTACGATCAACAATGTCTGGTCTAGAGGGGGCAAGTGATGGATATGTCAGCAGTGAGTCTTAATTTCTATTAGTTCATGTATAACTCATTTTGCTTGTATGATAACTTCAGTAAGTGAGACCCAAAATATATCAATAGAAGTATTTTCTTTCACTTTTGTATCTCTTTGAGGTGAAGAAAATAACCTATTTCAGATATTGTGACTGTTTAGAAAAGTAGTTGAATACTGAATTAATGAACAGTGTCTTGGTTCCTTCCCATGTCGTCTTACCTTGTCTATGCTAGAAAGAGGTCAGGGTGTTTTAGCTAGTCACAATCTAATCATGACCTTTTCCCTAGCATAAATCCAAGTTAACACTTTTCACCTTGATTCAGTTGGTTGAGACCTATCCCGGGTTGATCTCAACTAGCTAAATTGAGGAAAAGAATGTGAAACTGCATTTATGGTAGGGAAAAGATCATGATTAGGGTGGAACTGGTTAATACATCCTGACCCAATCTTCACACACTCTTCTAATCTAGAAACACCCTGAATGAAACTTACATTTGGCTGTTGGTTCTCCCAGACTGAAATATTTAAAATCAGTAGTAGTAGTTTTGGGTTCTCAATGATTTATTTATACGAGTAAAGCAGGGGTTCCCAAACTTGGTTCGTGCAACTGCGACCACTGGGAGCTGCAAGCAGCTGTAACTGTGGATGCTCAGGTAAACAAAGCGTCTTGCGGCCCGCCAGGGGCTTACCCTGAACAAGCTGCGAACCAAGTTTGGGAACCCCTCCAGTAAAGCTTAGGAGCTTACCTATATAAGTGTGAAAGGGGATACATTTTTATGAATTTGCCAAGGTGCCAATTACATTTTAAAGCGGAAACCTAACAACATAGGTTTGCCAGTTGGATAGGTGTTAATAGAATAACCCCTTTTTATTGAATCCAGGGAGTGTTAGCACACTAGTTTTACTGGTGGGTTCTTTTTAGATCAGCTTTTAACTTGCACAGTATTTTTTCCAATCAAGACACTAGCTTATTCTTAACAAAACAACAATTTATTAATTCACTCAGAACCACATTTGTGTACAGTCAACAGTTCACCACGGAAGTGCAGACAACAAGTAATGTTCTAGGCATGCATGACAACCACGATAGTTTTGCAAACAGTTATCACAGACCAGAGTTGAGTCTCAGCAGTTGTTATATCAAGGAACAATGCAAATTGTCAAGATTTCTTATTACATTTACTTATGATCATAAATTCGCCCTTCCTAACACGTATTGCACTTCTGAGGATGCCCTTGTCTTTTTAGGTGCTTTTAAGAGGG
Source organism: Lepidochelys olivacea (assembly GCF_965140295.1). NCBI lineage: Eukaryota > Metazoa > Chordata > Testudines > Cheloniidae > Lepidochelys > Lepidochelys olivacea. The sequence continues at coordinate 78,846,532 of NC_140421.1, read as the reverse complement.
AAGTTGCTACTCTTTGACTAGATTGGCCCAAAAGGGACAAGTTTAGAATATTAAAAGCAATTGCTTAAAGGTATTGTTTTCAATGTCTTCTAGGCTAATTTGCTTGGTCTTATAAAGGAGTTAAAATCTAAACTATGGTTGCTGGAGGTCTCATTAGAGAGTCTAGGCTCAGAAAGATAACCTTCAGTTACTTTTATTATAGAAGGGGAAACACAATCTTTAAAATGAAATCTCACCACTTTTTATCCTGTTAACCCTGGGATGGGGGAAAGAGTTCTTTCCACATGGCTGGTCCAGGTGTCGGTTGTACTTAGGATTGTGCAGCTTCTTGTTGGGGCCAATCAACTCTCTTGAGTGCATGATGACTTCAGTTTATGTACCCTAGTGTCCTGTCTTGTTGGAGAGGACCACCTTCTGAATCCTGTTGGACATGTGTCATGTGCGTACTCAGATTTCAGCTTGCAGAGGGTATATCTACACTGCAACATAAGCCCAGGGTTACTAGAACTCAAGTTAGCAGACCCTGGGGTTTGTTAACCTAGGGCTTGAGCGTATACGCTTTTTTTTTTAACTCCAACTTAGGAATTGTTGAACCCGGGTCCCAACCTGGAGGTCCAGCGTCTACACTCCATTATGCAGGCAGAAGTCCAACCATCCATATTCCAGACTTCCTAGCACTCTCCCAAAATGTGGCCACTTTAACCCTATGTTCATGGTGCAGTTGGGAAAACATGACTCTCCAGAGGACAAAGAAAGTTGGTCCGTAGGATACTTTTGGTGGACTCCCAGAGCATGAGTCAAATGGGGCTGTGTCCACACTGCAAATCAATAGGGCTTAAACCCTGGGTCATGACTTGACTCAGGCTTGGACTCTCTCTCTGGATGGAAGGGGGGTTAGGCTAAAGCCGGAGTGTGAACCCGGAGCTTATGTTGCAGTGTAGACGTACTCTTAGTTTCTCTCCTGCTTCCATTGGTATCCAGTAGATGATTTTGGTGTATAACAAATTTCTTTAATCCAGTCCTTTTTCTTATCGGAGGCTTTTTACATTTGATCCATTTCAAGGATTGTATTTCATTGTTAGACTCTACTATTAATTGGGATCCCCCCTTTTAAGCAATTTCTCTTAATATTCCAAAGTTATACCCTGGTTCTTATATCTTCCATCATTCCTTCTGCCTTGTGTCAAACAATTAATACTTTTAGAATACAACAATTGTTTAGAGTGAAAACCAGTAAAATCCCTTATCTTCTAAATTTGGAGGATATACTCCATATATTTGGTTGCACATAAGCATTTCACATTATTTATTACTTAAAATAGAACAAGAGACATTATCCACATATTGAAGTACGTAGATTTGACTCACAAGGCAAGTGAATGTGCACTTCTAATTTGGGGAGAAGGACAGATTATCCATGGTATATTTGATTTACAAGGAAAACCATGTATGGTTTGTAATTTGGGGTAAAGACGTGGTTTGGATTTCTTGGAGTAACAGGCAGTTTGCCCAATTTGATCTTCAGTCTTATAGCCAGTCATATCTAGTTTGCTTAATTTTCTGCTATCCCACTCACAAATGTGCAGTGGGCCACTTTGAATAGTAAAGCAGGATGGTTACTTGGAGTTCTGTTTAGAGGGTTTTATCCATACGCAAGTTCTGAGAGATTCTTGCCTAGAGGATTAACCATACTCTTATTTAGCCATTTTTATTTCTGTTTTTGGAGAGAGGAACTCCTGACTTTGGCTGATCTGTAAGTTCCTTAGATAAAGCATCTCTTGTGATGCGAACCATTTTCTTATCATCATCATAGGTGGATTCTGTTTTGGGATAAACAGAAGTGGACAACTTTTCTAATTATTGAGAGCCAGAAGGAATCTGTAGCTATTAATCATTCAAGGCATATCTTGCCTATTGCACGCTACAACAGCATCTCTAACTTTTGACTATGGAATCTATTATTTTGTGTCCACTGCTTTTATGGTTGTACTACAACAGATTGGTTCAATCTGTAATACTGTTTCGTGTTTGTTTTCAGATACCAGTTCAGATTTGGCAGCTAAACTTAATCAGGAGCTAGAACCAACTGAACACCTGGATGCTAGTTTCATGGCTTATCTGCAGTACTGTGGAATATTTCAAGATGCAATGGACCCAGTGAAAGAAAAAGAAACGATTTCACCACAACTGAAGGTAATATGTAGTAGGAAAGCCAGTATACTAGGAACTGGTTGTGGTCTTTCACCTTAAACCAAAACACTAGGAAATATAAATTCTATAAAGCTGTTAGCTATAAGTCAACTGCTTAATTCATTACCCCGTATATGTTCACTAATCCTTTACCTCTTGAGCTGGCTGCAGTAAGGTCATCCTCCTTTCCCTTCCCATCTCTCTCCTTCCCCTGGCTCTCTCTAGGACGAGGTTTACTGCTCTTTGTCTTGCCTTTCCATGGTGGAGTCACAGCTGCATTCATTGAAATGGGGTGATGCCCCAACATGCTAGTCTGATTTTGAGTCTCACATCCTGGTGGTACATGTGCCAGCTGGTAGCAGTGGGTCATCATTTGTTCTCAGACTCCAGAAAAAGCTGTTTCACAGAATAAACGTCTCCTTAGATTTAGTGTGATGTTTTCTTGGCTGCTTTGCTATCCTGATGGGGAAGCCCCATAGCAAAGTGTTGTACCGGGGGCCCAGGGAGTGAAAACACCTCACAGATCCAGTTACTCCCAAGGCCAGAGGCAGGCTTGCGGTAGCAAAGTCTGCCTGTTACTCTAAAAAATGGTGGAAATACAGGCAGAAATCTGCAGCAGGAGATGTGCTAATTGAAGACCATTTTCACTGTTGGAGGCATTAAAAATGATGGAACTTGAGGACAGGGTCTGGTGCCAGGGCATTAGCAATAGTACTCAACAGTCTCCAGTGCCTGCAGAGAGAGGGGAAGCATCCCATTGGTTGAGAGATGGGGGTTAAGCAGTTCCTCGGCGAAGAGTGTAGGAGAGCTAGGAGCTCTCATGGTAGACCCCCCTCCATACGTGGCTATATCCTAAGTTCATTCTGAAGGAGATGTCAGAATTCCATCTGAACTAGTTTCAGAGTAACAGCCGTGTTAGTCTGTATTCTCAAAAAGAACAGGAGGACTTGTGGCACCTTAGAGACGAACCAATTTATTTGAGCATGAGCTTTCGTGAGCTACAGCTCACTTCATCGGATGCATTCAGTGGAAAATATAGTGGGGAGATTTTATATTTTCCACTGAATGCATCCGATGAAGTGAGCTGTAGCTCACGAAAGCTTATGCTCAAATAAATGTGTTAGTCTCTAAGGTGCCACAAGTCCTCCTGTTCTTTTTGTGGATACTGCGAGACATTCCTCTACTAGTGGTCTGTAGAGCAACAAAAGGAGGCTACATGTGTTCCTTTGTGAGGTGTTACGCCCTGGTGCAGGCTTCAACAGCAGATGCCTCCTTTGGCAGATCAGTCCTTCAGTCAGTTTCTTGCACCCTCCTCCTTGATGAATACTTCTTGTGAGTCACCTCAAGTGGAAAACGCATGGGGACCATCACCCAAAGGAAGAATGGTTACTTACCTTTTACAGTAAATGGAGTTCCTTAAGATTGTGATCCCTATCTGTATTCCGCTAGCTACCCTCCTTTCCCTCTGCTTCAGATCCTTATCCTAAGATTATTCGTGATAGATGAAGAATTGGAGAGGCACTTGGTCCATTCTGCCCTGCTCCTTACACCTTTGGCTGGGAGGCCAAGGAGGAAAAGGGCACATCTAACACTGCTAATGAAAAATCTTTCAGTCTCAGGCCCATGGAGTACATTGCACCTCAAGTGGAATGCACATAGGGACTACACATTTCAAACTTCAGTTACTGTACAAAGGAAATAACCATTCTTTCTGCCTCCATCTGTTGGATGTGAGGAACTATAAACAAAATGTGAACTGACGTAGAAGAATGTGAAGAAAGAAAATCACCAGTTAAGAAACATTTCCCTTTCTCAAACAGAGGGAGTCCATTATATGGAGCACACTGTTGCGCTCAGGCTCTCATGAAGTTAACTCACTGGATTTAAGTTTTGGTGCCTAAATACTCTCATATAGGTAGTGTGGGATCTATCAGTCTATTCCATCCTCCCCTCTCCTAGCAGATCAAAGATTGATCAACCTCAGCTGGGGACTCTGAAGGGAATAGGCAAGGATAGCTTGCCATTTATGGTTATGGGTATGTACCTCCTTGGACCTGTTCTTTTATTCAGAAGAGAGACTCTCAGCTGCAGGAGCTTCTGTTGGTTCTTCAGTGGTAGTGGTATGGGACCCACTGGAGGAGCTAGAGATTTAGATGCATGTATTAATTGTTTTAAATATTTATACTTCTAAATTGCTTATATTAATGTTCCAAAAGTGAGTTGCAACTACCCATATCTCTATATCCAGGGTAGGATATTTCTAATTAATATAATCTATAAAAGTATTTATTTTAAATTTTAAGTGACCTTCCCTGGAATGAGACAAGGAAACATCTGTACATCATATAATAGTTTGGAGGCACGGAATTCATGTTGAGAAAGATGTTTCAGCCTGATAATTACACCGGAAACAATTACCAGTGTTTGGCTTGTTAAGGCTGTAAATGTTTTGGGGATGCTGTTTTTGTGTAATGTGTTAAATTAAGTTGAGACCATCACATCTAGTTTCATGACTCATTTCACTGGACCCCAGATGTCATCTAGTAACAATAGGGGTTAATTATATGAGAACAGATTTAATAAATTTTGGTTTATTGCCAGAAATTTCCTTTGTTGTTTTTGAAATATTCACCAAGTTTGTGAATATTTTTCATCTAAGTCACGTAGGCACATGGCATGCCTTGCAGCAAAATGCACTAGTCTAGGCCATTAATTGTATTCTACGATATCGGTGGAAGCTGTACTAATAACTAAGAGTACAGTTGCTAGTGGGTAGGAGGGACATTCATGTTAGGTGTAGACACTATGCTGCCTGAAAATTGTTGGAAAGTTGGCTGTTGCTTGTGTTAGCTGCCCTAGGGACCAAGTCTGAACTGACAACAACAACAAATTAGCAGCCAGTAAACATTCAAAGTAAATTATTTCATTAAACTCTACTTCTGTACAGATTGGCAGAAGTTCATTCTCCAAATGAGTTTGTGTGCATCCGAGAATGCTACAACCAATCTGCCATACCCCCACTTGATAGAGTTACCACTCACTTTATGTGAGCACAAGCCGCCATATCAGCCTCACTAGCTGATGTGTCTCGGCAAGACATCTGTCGTGCAGCCACCTGGCACTCCATCCACATCTTCTCAATGCACAATGTCATTGCACAAGTGGCAGCTACAGGCACAGCAGATGGCCAGGCGGTTCTGAGGACTGCCCTTCTGTTGGCATCCTTGCACCCACCTCTGCTCTGATCACTGCTCGCGAGTCACCCACATGTAGAATGCACATTGGGACCATCGCTCAAAGACGACGACGACGAGAAGGTTCCTTACTTGTGTAAGTGGAGAGTCTTGAAGATGTGTGGCCCCTATCCGTATTTCACTACCCTCTGCTTCGGACTACATTCTAGGACAGTAAGAGAGAGATTGGAGAGGCGTTGACCCACACAATGTATAATACTCTTGGCTGGGAGCACAAGGGGACACAACGCACATGTTGCTTAATGGGCATTGGTGTATGGTGTTCATATGCCCCCAAGTGTGGAATATACACAGGGACCACACATCTCGAAGAACCTCCAGTTACAGGTGAGTAACCTCCTCTTCTTAACTTACAATCTATATTATATTTTTATTTATATTTATTTTTTCTGTTTCATCTGTGTGTTTTTGTTTAAAGTTTATAGTGCAGACAGCTCCTTCTGCTAGAAAACACTCTGAATATAAGATCACGTTTAAACTTAATTTGCAGAAACATGAATTCCAAAACGTTTTTTGGATCTTTTAGCATTTTAGATTCTGTTGGTACTATAACATCAGTTTATACAAAATGTTTTGTCCCTTTTCAGTCTGTGCTGAAGATGGTGTACGAGGACAGCCACAGAATACTGGCTTTGTCAGAACATCCCTTTCCTCTTAGTGATCAAAAAAGCATTCAGCAGTCTGCAGCAGCTGAGGGATGGCAAAAAGAAGGACTAACCTTGCTGGATGCAATACAATCATTGAAGGATTACCTTAGCAAAGTGGAAGATAGAGGAGACAAGGTATCCAGGATAAAGTGTGTTGTACCTCCTTTAAAATAAGTTGCCTGTTTTTTTGTATAGATGCTAATAAATGTACTCTGTTCCTGTAGGAATCTTCAGATACTTGTTTGGACTGGAGAGGAGAACTTCTCCAGGCAGTTCAGGGTGTGCTAGAGAAGGAGCGGAACATGTTTCAAATTAACTTGCAGTCACACCTTTGCAATCCCGGTTCTGGGGATGAAGGTTCATTAGTGGAAAAACTGGAGCATATTGTGAAACGACAAGTAAGACTGCCTTGGAGTATTAACACTTGCAGATCAGACACTTCCTTTCCCTGGATTTGGAGGCCATGGTTGTGGGCACAGTGCACGAGTGCTTCCCTCTCTTTCCAGTCTCATCTCTTATGCTCTTAAATCTAGTACTGCAATCTAAACAAGTTACGAGCAATGGGTTTTTATACAGGCTTTGTTTTGGCTGCCATTTTTCTCTACATTTCATTATGAGATCTACTGATTGTAGTGTTTATCAGCCAATCAGTTGCTCTTCAGGAGACTGTGATCGGGGAAGGAGGTGCTTCACATGAAAGCAGACAACATCTACTCCTAGCTACACAAATGTTTCTTTGGCAAAATTCATAGCTGAATTAGTCCTGATGTGATTTTGGTTAACTTCACGCTAATAGGTTAGCATCAGGCCAGAGAGTTTGCAATAACTAACACCCTATTAGGGAAACCAAAAAAGTGCATTCTTTTACTTAATTCAGTATTTGAGAGTTAATAAAATGGGGTATGAGTTTGATCATCTTAAATTACTTTTTTTCATTGTTTCCATAAAGTTTAACCTATTATATAGGAGAGCATGACCTGTGGGATCGCAAGGATTTATATTGTGGGAAGAATTGGACTATGCTTGGGAATTTAATATTACTTACAAGTTGCAGTCTTTTTATTTCCCTCCCACCCACCTGATGTCTGCAATGGGCTTGGTCTGTTTTCAGGAAGAACAGCAGCGGATAGTTTTAGAGCACCTTCTGTCTTCTGATAGGAACAGCTTACTTTCGGAAATACAGGACCTTCGAGCTCAGCTACGAATGACACATCTTCAAAACCAGGAGAAGCTGCAGCAGCTACAGGAAACTCTTACTAATGCAGAGGATCATGGGAGTAAACAAGAACACCAACTTCGGAGGAAGGGTAGCACCTAGGAAACACTTTTCATCTGCTCTTCCACTCTCATTCACACACAAACAGACAAAAAAAATTAGGGAGGGGAGAGGGGGAAAGTGCAGTAAACATTCTGAGAAATGAATTCTGACGTCAGATATCATTTTGTGAATTCATTAGGGTTTCTTGTGGGGATGGGAGGGCAGATTGTCAAAATACCTGTGGTTCAGAAAAGACTATATTTGAAAAGTTTAAAATAAAAATAGAGGTGAATTATCTTTGGTTTATCTTATGCAAAGATGAAGTTGGGGGCGACTTGAATGTCAAGGAATGTATGAAGGTAGAAAACTTAAGAATAGCAAGCAACAACTAGGGTTTTCAGAAAAGTCTCCATATTGGTGTGTGTATGTATGAAAATTGGTAAATGAAAGATGTTACTAAGTGGCTGGTTGCAATTATTGTTTTATCAAAATAGTTAAAAGCCAAAGAGGAGCCAGTTCTCTGATGAACCAGTCAAAGCCAAAGAGAATGGGAATGAGAGACTAACAGTAAAACAGGAGTTGTATAATCCTTTAAAATGTTTTTTATTTAAACCATGTTTGAAAAGTTGAGTTATTTATAAGCAGAGGATCGGGAAGAGCAGTAGTAGCCATGGTCCACATATTTGTCTATACTTTTAAACCCATATAATTGGGAACAGAGTTGTTAAATATATTATAATACAAATGGACTTTGTTTGTTTTCCCAGTTGAATTATTAGAATATAATCTTCAGCAGGAAAAAACCATAGCTAGTGACTTGCAGAACTCTCTAAGTGAGGAACAGGAGAGGGCCTCTGAGATGCTTGAACTCCTGAAGCAGGAGCGATCTGCAGTATCGGACTTGAAATCAGAGCTTTATGAAAGCAAAGAAGAGAATGAAAGTCTACAAAAATCCCTGCAAAAGCTTCAGAGGGAAATGAACCAGCTTCGGTAAGGAGTACTTTTTGAGAGCTACATTAACAATCTGTAGTGAACTTGTGTTGGTTAAATCCAGAAATGGATTGGAACCCTGTGATGTGCAAGGGAAATGAAGAAATGGTAACCTCTGCCAATCTATACTGAAGTAGAGTTTAATGAAATAATTTACTTTGAATATTTACTGGCTGCTAATTTGTTGTTCTTTGCTCAGTGATGCAAATTTGAAAATTTGACGGACAAGGGTGGGAGTTGCAGCTGATGATACACAGTGTATGGGCAGAGGCATTGTATCTTGGTGAGACTAGAATTTCTTCGAAGCCCTGACCTTCTATTTTGCCTCTGATACTACTTTAGGTCTTACTCGTTCCTTCCCTACTGGCTCTAGTTTGTCTGGTAGAGCTAGGTAACTTTCCTTGGCTAAGTTAGTGGCCTGGTCATCAGGCTTGGGCCTGTTTTCTCTCTCCCCTGTAGTTCTGGTGTACACTGGTGGAGTTTTTCCTCCCATATAGCACCGGGGTTGCTCTGCCACAAGGAAAGATAGCTTATCCTATTCATCAACAGCTGCTATGATTTCTAGTTCTGCTGAGGATAGCTGACTGCTCCCTTTTCAGAAGTTAAAATAGGAAAGGGGTCAACTTTAAAGGCACAGCTAAAGAGCAAAAGTTAAAAAGGTAGAAGAGACAGTAGGCCAACTAACAAAATTATAAAATTTATCCCACTTGTTTTGTGAGAGGAGTTGCAAAGTGACTTAATTGCTCCTGCTTCAATGGAAAGAAAGGTTAAAAATACCGAAGAAAAGATTTCTTTCCAAAACAATAATATTTAAAAGCAAAAAGGATGATCCATTCTAAACTGAGATAAGTGTCATTTGTAACTTTGCTGAATGTTGCAGTTCTGAACTGGAAAGTAAAGAAAAAGATCTGACAGTTGCACTCCAAGACATACAGAATGAACATTCGAAAGAAAAAGAGTTACGAAATATGTTTGAAGAACAACACCTTCAGCATAAGCTAAGAGAGGATGAAAAGACAAAAGCATTAGAGGTAACATGCTGCATGTTAATGAGATTCTCAGAGCTAATCTCATAAGTAGACTGACTTGTATTAACAAAATATCTGTTGCACTTCTTTCCCCAAACAGAGTTTTTTCCTGTTTTTTAATCTCTGATAACCCTTTTCGTCTCTTGTTTGTTCAATCCCAGTGATTCTGGAGGACTTGCTCAAAACTGAAAGTTTTAAAATGTCATTTTTAATTGCACCCATGTCCATGTTCCCTCTTTTACAAAAAACAAGCAACTTCCTGTGCCTTTTTTGCTGTTTTAAGGGAGACTTGTATTTAAGACAGTTTTCTACTTCCACTTGATCCTGCTATAAAGTTTCATTTCACAATTTGTAACTGCTCCCCAAGTTCCTTAACAAGCATGCTGTGTACTGTAGACACATGCTGCATGATCTACTCACTTAGGATTGTGAGTAGAAAGCATTGTCAGATGTTGGCTGAGAATCAGGTAATTGGAAAGTTTCTAATAGAATACATATTTCACAGGTCAGCTGAACTGCTTTTTGTTTTTGTTCTCTTTCTTCTAAGTTAAATTTAAAATCTGTGATTTTTATTATATCAAGTGGGTTATGAATCAGTCCATGTACAATGATTATTTGTATGAATAGATGGAGGAAAATTCAGCCAGGCTGTCACTTGCTACCTCTGCCTGGAAACTTGTTGAAGAGCTTGTTGAACGAAACCAACCAACCAACACTATTTTCTTAGCCTTGTTACAGATGTTGACTATGTTCTGGATTGAACAAGAGTTACTCTACAAGCTAGAAACTCTGTCAGTCTGGAACAAATGGCAGCAGAATGCAACCTTTGGTAACTCCCCCATCGTAGGGTTATGGCTACACTACAAGCCTGTGTCAGCATAACTTCGGTTGCTCGGGAGTGTGAATTAGGCCCACTACACACGATATAAGTGCTGGTGTGAGAGCTCCTTCACCGTCATAACTACTTCCACTCGTGGAGGCTGAAGTAGTTAAGCCAACGGGAGACCTCTCTCCTGTCTGCTTAGAGCAGCAACATTCGAGAACTTACAGCACCGCTATAAACTCTCTGTGGTTGTCATGCCCTTAGCCTGATCAGCCTTTGTAATTACCTGTGTGCCACACACCGTTTTTTGCAGCCTTCCCAGACTTGACAGATGATGCATTGTATCCAGCCTGTGCCCAGCCTTCCAGCCCTAACTCCATTTGGTCCCGGGGCTATGAATTGGACAGGCAGATGGGATCCCATACACACCAAAACAGCCAGGACTCCAATGGGGGGAAAATAGACCAGGAACTCCAGTGCAGACTGAAGAAAACCCTGACTACTTGACTCAGGGTAAAGTGCCAGGGGACCCTGGCAGAACAAAGGTCCCCTTGGGCTCCCCAAGTCTTAAAGTGGGTCCTCAGTGCCCCGGGGAAAGTAGTAGGGCTTCTAATCAGCCCCCTTCCCTCCCTAAGCTAATCAGGAGGGTTCTGATAATGAGTTCCTCTTTTCCTTCTCCCAGTGGGAATGGGACCCAGCGAGCGAGGATTCTGACATAGACCTCTTGAATGGGTTCCATTCAAGGAAAGCTAGCTGCAAGGAAAGGAAAGCTAAGGAAAGCTAGCTGCAAGATACCACACCAAAGCCGCAGCAGAACTTCTGTGCTCCCAGAGCACACTAAAAAGCTTAATCTAAAGGGCTAAACAGAAGAGGAAAAAGCACACAAAATCTAGGAGATATCTTCTGACTCCTCCCCTACTCTAAGCCGGTCTATGTTAAGTTTACAGGCTCCCTCCTTTTTGGAGAAAAGCTGAATAAGGTGCTGGCTGACAATGCAGCAAAATCCAGACAGTCTCTCTCCTCCCTAGTAAGGTCCCTGAGGAGAGAATAATAGACTGTTCTTTGACAGAGACACTCCTCATCCTCCTAGAGGTACCAGCCAAGGGATAACAGATTTCCCAGTGGACAACAGTGGAATTGTGGTTTATGGTGAAAGTTCAGTGACCTCAGGCCCACCCAAAATGCACTTTGACTAAGACTGCACAGGCCTCTGCCCAAACCTGAAGCTATGGGGCAGGAATTCCCATTTCCTAGATAAATGATTTTCATCGACCACACACAAGTGAGTCAGGGAAATAGTCAGCCACGGACGGATACTCCTTTGAGCTGCAGGCTCCACCTCATCTGTTCTTCATCTAGTCACCCAGTTCCAGTGGCCCCATAAAACACAATCTGATTCACAATGAAACTCCTGGATATGGCAGTTAGAGTGTGTGTTTGTGACAAGGTCCCCGGGGTGCAACCTGGACTGTGGGACTGCTGAGCCCTCCAAACCCACCAGCCTGGGTTGTCCCTCGCACTGTATTGCTCGTGTCAAGATAAAAACCTCTGGCAGGCACTGCACTTACACAGCCATCCACAGGCAGCTGAGTTACATGAATGATCTCCCAGCCACTCAGGAACCAACAATAGAGGCTCCAGCCATTTCCCCCAGCACCCCAGCCTTGCACCCAGAGATGTACTGTCTTAGACTGCTCAAGATTCCCTTGGACAGTATAAACTCATTAATAAGTTGGCCACTTCCTCAGTGTGGAATGGATATACACTACCCTTTGTAACCTGAGCTGAGGTTTCACAAGCACTTCAACTCAAAACCACAATGTTTTTAGGTAAAATATAAAACAAAATTTATTAACTGCAGAAAGATAGATTTTAAGTGATTCATACGTAGGAGGCATAGAGATCAAAGTTGATTACCTAAAAAGCAAACACATTTTTGCAGTCTAATTCTAACTTAAACAGACTAAGCAAGATTTGAATCAAGCAGTATCTCATCCTAAAAGATGGTACAAGCAGGTTACAGTTTCTCAGTACAGGTTACAGACTGGACCACCTTCCAGCCTGGGACCACTCTTCCCCAGTTCAAAGTCTCTTTCTTCCAGATGTTGAGATGGGGTTGGGGGAGGGGGGAGAGAGGCCAAGTGATGATGTCACTGGTTCTCTTTTTATCTTTTCTTTCAGCTGCTAGAAACATCCTTGCTGTGATATGGGGGGCAGTCAATCCTCATTGGTCAAGCAGTCTCCATTATGTATGTGCCTTCTCAAAGGAGCCTCTAGAGTAGTGGATTGTTGTCTTGATGGGCCATTAATGCTGTCTGGGCTCTCCTTTGTTGCAACTGAAAGGCTGCCTGTGGGCATTCCCAACCTCACAATATATTTCAGTTAACACATCTAGCAATACTTATAACTTCACATACAATGACAGCACATACAATCCAACAGGATATTATTGTTCAACAGATCAAGACTTCTAAAATCATAGAATCATAGAATATCAGGGTTGGAAGGGACCCCAGAAGGTCATCTAGTCCAACCCCCTGCTCGAAGCAGGACCAATTCCCAGTTAAATCATCCCAGCCAGGGCTTTGTCAAGCCTGACCTTAAAAACCTCTAAGGAAGGAGATTCTACCACCTCCCTAGGTAACACATTCCAGTGTTTCACCACCCTCTTAGTGAAAAAGTTTTTCCTAATATCCAATCTAAACCTCTCCCACTGCAACTTGAGACCATTACTCCTCGTTCTGTCATCTGCTACCATTGAGAACAGTCTAGAGCCATCCTCTTTGGAACCCCCTTTCAGGTAGTTGAAAGCAGCTATCAAATCCCCCCTCATTCTTCTCTTCTGCAGGCTAAACAATCCCAGCTCCCTCAGCCTCTCCTCATAAGTCATGTGTTCTAGACCCCTAATCATTTTTGTTGCCCTTCGCTGGACTCTCTCCAATTTATCCACATCCTTCTTGTAGTGTGGGGCCCAAAACTGGACACAGTACTCCAGATGAGGCCTCACTAATGTCGAATAGAGGGGAACGATCACGTCCCTCGATCTGCTCGCAATGCCCCTACTTATACATCCCAAAATGCCATTGGCCTTCTTGGCAACAAGGGCACACTGCTGACTCATATCCAGCTTCTCGTCCACTGTCACCCCTAGGTCCTTTTCCGCAGAACTGCTGCCTAGCCATTCGGTCCCTAGTCTGTAGCTGTGCATTGGGTTCTTCCGTCCTAAGTGCAGGACCCTGCACTTATCCTTATTGAACCTCATCAGATTTCTTTTGGCCCAGTCCTCCAATTTGTCTAGGTCCTTCTGTATCCTATCCCTCCCCTCCAGTGTATCTACCACTCCTCCCAGTTTAGTATCATCCGCAAATGATACCTCACAAGGTATACTTCGTACAGAACATAACATATATTGCTATCATAGTGATGAATATGGGGGTTCCAGGGTGCTGCTTTGAGGTACAGAATATCAGTGTTCCATCAGAAGAAAGGTTCTCCAGGTTCTGCTCCATTTTCTTCATGGTACAGAAGCACATGAGAATTATCAGAGCCATTCTTGATTCAAAAGGCTCAACAAGTGGATGAAGAAAACAAAAGTTTCATATGGAGACTCTGGCCTCTAAGGTGTCATTTCTGTCCTGGGTGGGCTTCTTCACTTCAGTTGATCTAGCAGATGCATATCTCTATATCCCCATGAGACCATGTTACCACAGACAGAGGTTTGCCCACAGCAGGAAACATTATGAGTACCAAACACTCCTGTTTGGCCTGTCTTTGGCCTCCAGGGTTTTCACAAAGATGCTGCTGGTGGTAATAGCAAGACTCAGGTTGCAGAGAACTCATCTGTACCAGTTCCTGGGCTACATTCTGATCAGAGGTCCATTGCAGTCAGCAGTGCTCTGGGTGGCATCCCAGTTGTTGAATCTCCTCCAGGCAAGCAGCTTCATCATCAGTGTCAAGAAGAGTTCTCTGGTTCCATCCAGGAATTTATTTTCTTGCTCCTGGGCCGCAGAAGGCCTACCATAGCTGTATGTCTCCAACTGGTAGGACTCCTGGTGTCTTGCATAGGGATCACTGCATGGGCACAATCACACATCAGAAGTCTTGAAGCCTTCATACTAAAAGTGTGGGGCCATTCCCTGGAACACAGGTGTTCAACTTCTTACAGTGGTGGTCAGCCCACAATAATGTCCGCAAAGGCATGCCCATCTGCCTTCCAGAACCTTTAGTCCTCCCAACCAATGCCAGCATGGAGGGCTCAGGAGCTCACTTCACCCAAACAGCCCAGAGTGTCAGGAGCAAGGAGGAAAGGGTCATAGCATAAACATCCTAGAGCTGAGAGAAGTCAAACTAGCTCTGCAGAGGTTCCGGCCCACCCTGAGGGAGAAACACATCATGGTTCAATCAGACAATACAACTACAGTCTAAGGGGGTGCAAGGAATCCTGCAATACACGTGGAAGCAACGGAAATGAAGAAGTCAGTGGAACAGTTCCTCCTTTCATTCAGAGCAATTCACATCAAAGGTGACCTGAACCAAAAGGCAAAATGACTCAACAGATGCAAGGTCAGCAACTCCAAGCGGTGCCTGAATCAGGAGGTTTTTGACCTTATTGTTCACACATTCAGCCACCCTTCAGCCGACCTGTTTGTAAATCATATGAACAAAAAGAGACTGAAATACTTCATAAGTGAGGCAAAGCCCACATCCATGGGGATAGATCCCTGGTTTGTTTGTTTTTTACCAAAAATAGTGTCTGAGTTTCCTATCAATCAGACTACTAATTTACCAGGTTTTCCCCAGAAACCTCATGCTAATAAGTGGGAGTCAGCAGGTATTTTTACACTGCAATTAAAAACCCATGGTGGGTCCATGCCAGCTCACTCAGGCTAACAGAGCTTGGGCTGCAGGGCTGTTTAATAGCAATGTAGACTTCTGGGCTCTAGGACCCTGCGAGGTGGGCAGGTCCAGGGTCTAAGAGCTCAGGCTGCAGAGCCTAAGCCCCGAAGTCTACACTGTAATTAAAGAACCCTGCAGCCTGAGCCCTGTGTGCCTGAGTCAGCTGGCAGGGCCAGCCGCCTGTGTCTAATTGCAGTGTGGGCCGAGCCTATGGTAAATACTTCAGATGCTAGAAGGATTCTTGCATATTACTGAGATAGAACTAATAGTTTTAGGAAATCATTTAGTTTGTTTGTTTCTTATACTAAGAATCGTATGGGTCATAGTGTTCCTGCTCAGACTATTTCCAGATGGGTTAAACAGTGCATAGGTCAGTGTTACAAATTAGCAGAAATTCCTGTGCCTTCTGTGGTCCAGTCTCATTCTTCTAGAGCAGTAGCAGCATCTTTTGCTTATCTTAAACATGTTGCTATTAGGGAAATTTTCAAGGCTGCTACCTGGAAGAAAGTGTACACGTTCACTAAACATTATGCTCTGAATGTAGCTTCTAGACTGAATACAAAATTTGGCAGAGTGGTGGTGATTTAATTAGGACTCTGTTCCTCCTCCTGGGTTTTCAGCACTGCTTGTCAAACTACCTACAAGTGGAAATATGTAGAGCCACCCAAAGAAGAAATGGACGTTATTGTCTTGTAACCAGGATTCTTCAAGATGACACTGCATATTTATACTTCCTACCCACCTTCCCCTCTTTCTCAGAGTGCTATTATGGTCTGTCTGGGTTAGCGGTGGAAGGAACTGAGGAAGTAGAGGGAAAAGTGTCCCCTTATATAACCTCACCCATGGAACAGTCAAAAATACTGAGAAGAGAGATAGGAGAGGGCATACATGTGCTCCAACAGGCACTGCTTGGAAAAGGGTCTACTGTTAGATGTCACTAGGCAGCGCGATCCTTATAGATGGGAATATGTAGAGCCGCTCAAAGAACTCTGGTTATAAGAACCTTCATGTCTTAAAAACAAAGTATTCACATGTAAATAACAGTTCACCACTTCTCCTTCTTTGCCCCTAGTAAGTGACTGAAAGAATTGTCAAAGCTAGAACAGAGGCATTCTGCTCCCATTTGTTTCAGGTTGACATTAGAGCATCTAGTCTATAATGGTACTGTCTTGGTATAGCTAGACACAACTTGTTGAGCTATAAAAGTCAGCACTTGTCTGTAATTAGTTCCTCCTACTTCCTCCCAAGTTAACAGGAGTTGTTGCTTGTTAATTGCTGCTGCAGAATATTCTTCCTTTTCTCTTAGAAATAATTGTCCTCTATATTTGTGTAAATAAGTGTTTGCTTCTGGTAGGCCTGAGCCAAATTAGAAAAACACAGGAATCACCTCTCAAAAACAATACTCACCCGTTTTTCTCAGTAAGTCACCTTATATAGATAGCTCATATGTTTTTAATTCCGTCTTGTCTGAGTTTCCTTTTGGATCTGTCTCTTTATTTACATTGTTTTCGGGGGGGGGGGTCTTTTTCTGCCATGGGGATAGATGTGGGGTTGTCACCCCAAAGCCTCCACAAGGATCTTATAAAAAACATGTTGAAGCAGAGAAAAGAAGAGGCCATATTGGCCAAGACAAAAGAAGAACAAAACTACTCTGACCTAAACTTCCTCACTCTTCTGCAGGAACGGCTATGAGAGATGCACTGACTAAGAGGTTGACTTACAAGAAAGGATTCACGTATATTTACTATTTTCGGAGTGCTAGCTTTCTTAACCACCAGAAGCTGTAAAGTCCAAGGACTCTCCTGCCCTAGGAGCAGAACCTCATCTGGGGTGTTCTTGTTTTTTTTAAATCTTCCACAATGAAGATCAACCCAGCCTATATCCACTGCCAATGTCATTTAGGCAATCTGATTGGCTACTGTAGGAACTGTCACCCATTAAAATATTTGTAAATGTCTGTGCTCTCATTTTATAACTCTTTAGTCTGAAGAGGAAAAAGTGTGTTTCTGGAATTAATCACCAGGTGTGATGCTCCTCAATCTAGCCTGAATTCCTAGCACGTCATTAAGCATTGGAAAATGTCCTTTGTCTAGATTCTAATTGTTTAATAGTAAATTATTCTAATTGCTTCTTAATTTGTTTTAAATGCAATAAATAAATGCAATGTATAAATATTACATTAGAGAGCCTGCGTAGCCTGCAAATAAGCATTTGTGTTATAATGTTAATATGTGTACCTCTCTTGAATAGGAATTGCAGGCTGCCTTGGAATTGCAATGTATTCAGAATAATCAAATGTCAGTGGCTTTAGAGCATGAAAAATCAGCAAATAATAATCTCCGTAAGGAACTTCAAATTGAACACTCTCGATGTGAGGCTTTACTGTCCCAAGAACGAAACAAACTGACAGAGCTACAGAGAAATTTGGAGGTGGAGAAGAATCACTCCTTGGAGCTTTTGAATGCCTTGAACCATGAACGTGTTTTGACAGAACAACTGAGTATGAGAGTAAATGAAGATTCTTCTTGTAAGCATAAAGAATCATTGCTGGAACAAACCTTTGTGCAAGAACTGCAGGCTCAGTTGGATGAAGAGCGATCCCGTGCTATGGAGCTAGCTGCTATAATTGAGAAGACACACCAGCAAGCCATTCAATCTAAGAGACAGCTAGAAGCTGAGGTACAAATGTGTTGTGAAGAAACACAAAAGGAAAGAGAAGTCAGTACCAAGTTACGAGCTACATTGGAGTCTCTTCAGAGTCAAAAACAGGAGGTAATCCGCTCCTTGGAGATACAGAGGGAAAGAGAGGCAAAACTTAAAGTTGATTGGGAACAATTGCAGACACTTTTCAGGTCAATGAAAGAACAGGAGAAAAGCAAGAAGGAAGAAAGGGAAAAAGAGAGACGACAAGAAGAAAAGGAAGAATTTGAGAAACGGAAGGAATGGCAGAAAGACAGAGAGAGACTGGTGAGATTTTCAATTTCAAATCTGCCATTATATTGAAATAGCCAGATAATTTTGCTATACCATATAGTAGATCACAGTATGTAGACTATATTATTTACTAGAGCTTGTCAAGTATTTCATTTGTGGAACTGGTTGGAAAACCTTTGAGGGAGCCATTTTCCATCAGAAAATGCAGTTCTGTTGAAATCAAAATGCTTTGTGAAATTGTGTTAAAGATCAACAGTTTGTTTCACAGAAAAAAGGAGAAAAGTTCCAACAGTATCCCATTTGGACCTTGCCAAACATTTCATTCTGATTTTTCCTTTTGAAGCAAATTTGTTTTGAATTTTTATTTTGTATATTCATATATATTGTAGTATAAAATAAGAGTTGAAATCACAGTGAAATGTTTTGATTTTGTTGAAATGAAATATTTTGATCTGAAATGAATTTCTGGGATGAATTTTCTTTTGTGAAGAATTTTGAAATGTTTGGGTTTTGTTTCAAATCGGAATGAAAACAAATTTCGAAACCTCAGAATTCCCAGTGAAATGGAATTTCCATTCTCCACGCAGCCCTGTGTATGGTACATAGAAGTCTCTTACTTTGGAAGTCACTTAAAAGCCCACCTTAGGGACAGTTCCCCATTTCTCAAGACATATTTGGGCAACCTATGCTGTTTGTGAATTGCCTTGGGTTTGGGTAGTATGTTATCCATTTGGCCACAGGGTTCCTTGATGATGTTGAGCAAACCTGGTCACATGGGGGAGCGTGGGGATGGGAGCTTCATCCTTGGAGTGGAAAAGGCATCTAATGTTGGCCACATTTCTCCTCTGCTGATCAATCCAGAGTCTTGGAGAGTGTCAATTTAAAAAGTAGAAGTCCTCTGTGCTGAAGTGCAAGAGTGACTTGCTCAGGTTCATCATTATCCGTTCCATCCTCAGAGTACTCTTCTCTCTTCAGATAGACATTTCTCTCCTTGGTTTCTAGGCTGTGATTGCTGTCTCCAGCAGGACTAGGAAAGCAAGGGAGTGTGTGTGTGTGTACTGATTTTTTTGTTGGGTGTTTTTTGTTTTGTTTTTGTGGCTGGGGAGTTCCTCTGTTGAAGTGAAACGCTGTTGTGGGACTTGTCTTTGTGACCCTGCCTCCTTCTGGAAAATCTCTTAGGGGTAGAGGAGTGTAAGTACAGGCTGTGCCTGCTCTTGACAGGGCTGTTTTCAGGAGTGTTTACCACAGTAAGATTTTTCTTCTTTGTCCTTGTCAGAGAAAGGAGATGAAGGGACATGGAGTGGCTATAAGGGGGTTACAGGAAAAATGACCCCTTGAGCAGGATCCTTGTGCAGCAGCTGCTCCTGAGGCTTTGTTTGCTATGATAGAGTGCGGAGGGAGCATACCTGAATGTAGCACAGTGCACTGGTTCTCATAATAGGTCATGTGCATTGCCTGGAATGCAGTTGCAATGAACAAGGGCCTGATCTTGCTCCTGAGCAGTTTTTGAATGGGAAAGGGCTCTGAGGTTCAGCCCTTGTGTATGGAGAAGTGAGCCGAGGGCAGGAGGGGCAAAATATCCCAGCTTCTGCCTGAGAGAGCCCTGTTGCACATTTTATGCACAACCTCCCTGTCTTTGGGAAGGACAGCGACCATCAGAGGCAGAGAATGGAAGCTGCTGGTTCAGAGGTAGATGAGCAGGAGCTTTGAGGGCCAGGCAGTGTTGAGGGGACTGTTCTGATGCCAGAATTGTTTGTGGACAAGTCTCTCTCTCTTCTGTCTGTGGCAGAAGAATTCTCACTCTAATTTGTATGCTCAGGGGGCTGAAGCAGAAATTAATATTTTAATTTTAACTTTTTTTTTTAAAGTGAAAACAATTAGACAAGTACCCTCCTCCTTGCGGTATTCTCTGGTTCTTTGGTCTCAAAGGCTTGTTCTACATAGTTCTATCAGCAAGGGTACACATCTTAGGGAGAGCTGTGGTTGTTACTTAGTAATATCTCTGAGTGTGGTGTTTACTGGCAGTCTGTACATGTAAATTATCGATGACGACTTATTCTTATTCCAATAGCATGAATTGGAGTTGCAACATCAGAGGGATGAACACAGAATCAAGGAGCTCCAGCAGACACTAGCAGAATTAGAGGAACAAGAACGAAATCTTGCCTCTCATAAAAGTCAGCAAGAGCTTTCTTCATGTCCTGTAAAAAATGATTATAATGCTAACTTGTCCTTAGCAACCGAGACTGAAGCATTGCACCTGCAGCAGCAGCAACTAGAGAAGATAAGGCAACAATTGCTTTTTGCTGCTGTCCACCTAAATGAGTTCATATATAAAACTGTAGACAAGTGAGTAGTAAGAATATTTAAATTATTTTAAGCTATTGTTCTTTGAAGTAGCTTGCACTGGCCACAGTTGGAGACAGGCTGCTGGACTATCTGCATCACTGGTCTGATCCAGTATGTCAGTTCTTATATTTCTTAATAGGATTTCTCACTTCTCTGAGTTTGCACAATAGAGACTTGAGTTTCAAACTATAGGCCTGTGGGCTAAAACCATATCTGGCACTATTTTGAATTTCCACCCTAGAAGTTAAGAAACCTTGCTGCTCTCAGCCCACCACAATTAAATTATGCCTCTAAAGTTCCAGAAGTAAAAAGCTCACTCTAGTAAAAAGTTATAATTAATGTTATAGTCTTATCTAAAATAACAGCAAACAAAGCCACTTACTGAAAACATTATAATTTGTATTTAACAGAACAGTTAATGATTGGTCTGCATCAAATGATGAAGCTATAGCATCTTTACTGCATACTTTAAAGGAGCTGAAATCGGAGTTATTGACTTCTTCTAACCCTCTGGTAAGGGAGACAACATATATATGTTTTATTCTAATATACTTCTATTTCTGCTTTTGGTTGCAATTTTACATGTAAACTGCAACTTTGTACAACTTCCAAAGGAAACTAGCTCCTCCCTTCCCTTGGGGATTGGAGCAGGGAGGGGAAACAGTTTAGTACTTATTACAGGGGTGGGCAAACTTTTTGGCCTAAGGGCCACATCTGGGTATGGAAATTGTATGGCGGGCCATGAATGCTCACGAAATTGGGGGTTAGGGTGACGGCTCTGGCTGGGGTCAGAAATGGGGAGTTCAGGGATCAGGAGGGGGCTCTGGGCTGGGACAGAGGGTTGGGGTGCGGGGTGGGGGAGGGCTCCGGCTGGGAGTGCGAGCTCTGGGGTGGGGCTGAGGATGAGGGGTTTGGAGGGCAGGAGGGGGATCAGGGCTAGGGCAGGGGGTCGGGGTGCGGGAGGGGGTCAGGGGTTCAGTCTCCGGCTGGTTCTTACCTCAAGCAGTTCCTGGAAGCAGTGGCATGTCCCCCTTCCAGCTCCTATGTGGAGGCGTGGCCAGGCACCTCTGCATGCTACCCTGTCCGCAGGTGCCGCCCCTTCAGCTCCCATTGGCCACAATTCCTGGCCAATGGGAACTGTGGGGGCGGCACTTGGGGCGGGGGCAGCGTGCAAAACCCCCTTGGTTGCCCATACGCATAGGAGCTGGAGGGGGGACATGCTGCTGTTTCCAGGAGCCATGCGGAGCCACGGCACGTATGGAGTGGGGCAAGCCCTCAACCCCACTCCCCGGCTGGAGCACAGGAGCGGGGCAAACCTTGGACCTGATCCCCGTCGGGAGCTTGAGGGCCAGATTAAAACATCTGAAGGGCTGGATTTGGCCCCCGTGCCCACTCCTGACTTCTTATCTTACCTTTGTTGTGTTGATGTGTGTTCATCTTAGATTCTTACTGTCATTGCTATTGCAAAGGCTGCTCCTCTAGTCAGGCAGGTTTTTTTCCCCTGTGGCACATGTTGCTTCCTGTTGTGTAGGCATCCAGAGACAGATTTACCTTTTAGCAAACTTTTCAGTAGTTTTCGAAAAGCACAGGTGTGGCTTGAAGTCACAGGAGGGAGATTTTAATTGAAGCATCCATCATATTTTGGATATTGTAGACAGTCTAGGAATAGTCCAAGACCCAAATTACCTAGTGCAGAAGAATTTACTGGGTACAAAAATATGTCTCAAACTAAATATAGCTTTAAAATCTTCCAAAAACATTGCCCTGTCATTAAGGTCCTTTCCCTAAGTCGTATTTCAATCCAGTTCCATGTAAATGGAAAAAGAGATCCCCTAAACCCAACCTGCCCAGCCTTTCTTAACTGCTTTAAACTAAAAAGCCTAATCTTGGCTTTGTGGCTGTAGCCTGCCTTTACCAGTCTTTCAATAACATGCTCCTAGAAAAACCTCGTGAGAAATATCTGAAGATGACTTTTGAGAACCTATCCCTCTGACTCAAAATCTCTGAGTGCGGTTTTTATAATTAGACTGGTGCTACAGAGCACAGTCTGAGAAGAAAACTTGCTGTTTCTCCATGAAGAGCTGGTCACCTAATGCCAATTCTCATTGTTTCCAACTGCTTAATCGCATTAAAAGAAACAAAAAATCCAAAGTACTTTCCTTTTACTACTTTTCAAGTGAGTAATTGCTGTAGTTGTCAAAGGGATGTTGTTGATGATAATTGGAAGGTAGGTGGAATGTGTGATTGTGAATGGAAGGAGAGTGGTCCATGAGACAGTCATAGAATCATAAAAATGGAGAACTGGAAGGGACTTCTAGAGGCCAGCTTGTCCAACCCCCTGCACTGTGGCAGGACCAAGTGTGCCTAGGCCATCCCTGACAGATGTAGGTCCAACCTCTTCTTAAAAACATCCAATGATGTGGATTCCACAACCTTCTTTGGAAGCTATTTTAATACTTAAATCTTTCTAACTATAAGGATAGTTTCCTTATATCAGCAGGAGATTAAGCACATTACTACTTGTCTTGTCTTCAGTGGACATGAAGAACAGTTGATCACCATTCTCTTTATAAAAGCCCTCAACACATTTGAAGACTATCATCAGGTCTCCCCTCATTGTTCTTTTCTCAAGACTAAATATGTCATGTTTTTTAACAGTTCCTCATAGGTCAGTGGTCCGTGGGGTCCCACGGCTGAAGCCTGGATCCCCAAAGCCTGCGGCAGGGCTTGCAGCAGCTGGGAGCTGCGGGATTGCAACCCTAAGCCCCGTACTAAATCCCTGAGTCCCGGTGCCGCCATGGGGCTGAAGCCTCAAGCCCTGGTGCTGTGGAGGGAGAGGGAGAAGGGGAGGGGCAGCGGCCGGGAGCTGCGGGCTGAAGCTCTGAGCCCCAGTGCTGCCATGGGGCTGAAGCCACGGTGCCGTGGGCTGAAGCTGGGAGCTGTGGCTGAAACCCAGAGCCTGCATGCCCCCACAGGGCAAAAGCTGGGAGCCAGGGCTGAATCTGAGACCCAGTGACCATGCTGAAGCTAGCCGGGGGCTGAAGCCCTGCCCCCCAGTGGGCTGAAGCTCAAGCCCCAGCTTCCTGCATGGAAGGTCGGGGCTCAGACTTCTGGGTCAGCCCCTGAGGTGGGGATCACCCAGCCTGCCCGGTGAGCCTTAAGGCCTTCTGGCCCAGCTCTGGCTCTGCCCACAGAGACTTTGCATGCAAGGGCTCACTCCTTGGTTTCTGCCCTTGGCCCAGTGAGTTTGACGCGAGCATTGCAAGTTAACTAGCTCCCTTTACTGGTTGTAAAGGAACTAGTTCAACAGGAGCAGGACAAGTTCCACAGCACAGGAAAAAAAAATTGTAAGTGTAAATAATATCAGATAAATAGATAAATTTTTAATTTGACCATCAGCTTCAAAACAACTAAATCCACAGGGCAGTGGTGCGGAACTTCCTTCAACAAGTTCAACCACCATAGTGCCTGAAGAACATCAAGGAGGTGATGTGAATAAGAAACATAAAGCCGCTATTAACCTCACAAAATTTAGGAAGTCTGAAGACAGCTATTTGAATTTTGGTTTTATTTGTTCCAGAAATGGAGGTATACCTCAACCGCAGTGTGTAATTTGTGCACAAGTATTGTCCATTGAATGTTTGAAACCCTCCAAATTACAGAGATATTTAATTACAAAACATGAACTCTATAAGGATAAGCACTGTTCATTTTTTGAGTGAAAGGCCAAGGAACTGCTTGGTACTAAAGCAGTAATGAAATCCACAACTACTGCAGATAAAAAGCTTTTAAGGTCATCCTACATAGTGGTGCAGAAAATTGCAAAACCAAAAAAATCACTTATGATTGCTGAGATTTTGATGCCAGGTGTTATTGAAGTAACAAAGGAAGTGTTTGGAGAGGAGAAGGCCAAGATACTGACAAAAATACCAACGTCTAATGACACTGTCAGACGACAGATCATTTTTATGTCAAAAGACTTAATTTCTCAGTGTATTGATTGGCTGTGTGACAAAATGATTTTGCTATACAACTAAATGAATCCACAGACATTTCAAAAATGTCCCATTTACTTGCCTATGTTTGGTATGTGTGGCATAAAGAAATAAAGGAAGACTTTGTGTTCCTCAAAGAGCTCAAGACAACAACAAAGTCAGACGACATTTTCAAACTGTTAGATGATTTTATGATTTCAGCAGAAATCAGCTGGACTAATTGCACTAGGGTCTGCACTGATGGAGCCACAGCAATGACTGCAAAGCATTCTGGTGTTGTGCAAAGTAAAAGTCGTTGCACCTCGTGCTATTTGGACACACTGCTTTTTACACCGAGAAGCGCTTGCTGGAAAAGATATTGAACCAGGTCTTCAGAAGAATGCTTGTTAATTTTATTAAATCCAGAGCAACAAACTCCAGGTGTTTTCCTGCACTTTGTGAGGAAGTGGGTGCAGAGTACCTTTCCTTGCTCATGCATACAGAGGTGAGAGAGCTATCTCGAGGCAGAATGCTTGCCTGTATATTTAATCTCAGGGAAGAGTTATGTACTTTCTTAGTTGATAAGAAAACTGAATTTGCCAAAGTGCTGAAAGATGATGTGTGGCTGGCAAAACTGGGTTATCTCACAGACATATTCAGTGAAATGAATAAGCTGAATAAAGCTATGCAATGTGGGAACACTAATTTTATTGCCCAGCATGAAAGAATTGAGGCATTCAAAAGAAAACTACAACTCTGGAAAGTTTGTGTCTGTGGGGGCACTAGTGATCTGTTTGAGCTCTTACATTCTTTCATTCAGGAACAAAACATGGACTTTGACGTAATTAAACCTCAGCTAGCAGCACATCTGTCTGGTCTGCTTAACAAATGTAATGCTTATTTTCCCAAACTCACAACAGCAACAAGGTGCTACAGACGTGGACTACAAACCCTTTCAGTGAGAACATTGAAGCTAAGCTTCCATCCGATGTTCCATCAAAATTGTTAGACGAGTTCATTGACATTTCATCAGACAGCTCCCTCAGAACCAAGTTCAAAGAAATGCCGCTGGAGAAATTTTGGTGTGAGTGTTCCGATGAGTACA
The DNA here is from genome assembly GCF_965140295.1 of Lepidochelys olivacea. Lineage (NCBI taxonomy): Eukaryota > Metazoa > Chordata > Testudines > Cheloniidae > Lepidochelys > Lepidochelys olivacea. The sequence goes on along the minus strand of NC_140421.1, from coordinate 78,821,084 downwards.
TCACTGCTGCTTCTGCAGCACTGAAAATTTTGATCCTCTTTAGTACCACCTACATATGCGAAGTTGGATTTTCAGCCATGACATCAATGAAAACAAAGCACCGAACCAAGATGAACATTGACCATGAGATGTGCGTGTGCTTGTCAAAGATATGCCCACATCTTGACAGAATTGTTGATCAGCGACAAGAAGTTTCACACTGAGTAAATAAAAATAATATTCAGTTTATTTTTGTGCCTATATTGTCTTTTTTATATATTTTGTGTGTGTGTGTAACTGTATAACAATCCATTTAATACAGCTTTTAATCTCTGGGATATGCAGAAAAACCGTCGTTGTGGCACAGTTAGGCCTTGGAGTTTTTGTAGCATTGTCAGGGGGGCCTCAGAAAGGAAAAGGTTGAGAACCCTTGTCCTAAGTCATGTTTTCTAAGCCTTTTATCATTCATGTTGCTCTTCTTGGGACTCTCTCCAGTTTGTCCGCATCTTTCTTGGTGTGGTGCTCAAAACTGGACACGCTACTCGAGGTGAGACTTAACCAGTGTGAAGTCAAGCAGAACAGTTACCTCCTGTGTCTTCTATAGTAATCCTGTTACTACACTTCATAATGCCATAGCTATACCAATATATCTTTGTTGTGTAAACCAAGCCATATCTTCAGCTGCTGTATATCAGCAAAACTCCATTGTAGTCAGTAGGCTTGATTCTCATATGAAGACGTCTTTATGCCTCTCTCTGTTTAAAGCAGCCTTACAATAGGTATAAATATAATTTATTCCCGTTTTAAGCCTCCTTTATTCCGCCAGGTCATGCTAAAGTGACCTTAGAGTAAATAATAACTGGCTCCAAAATGATCTACAATGACTTACACCAGTTGATGATCTGGCCCAAAGAGTTTAGTTTGCCTAGGGGCACAATTCTCCCTTAGAGATCCATGTTGCATTGATCTCCCCCCTCACTGCACCCCCCAAAAAAGTTTTTTTTGTGTACGAATGACCATAGTAGTGTTATAATGAAGTTCTTTGCCTCTAATTTTCTTGTGGTTTGTTTTTCAAAGAAATAAGGAAGTTGCAATAGTGTACATTTTAAATAAACGGATCTACATAGTTATTTGAATATGCAAAATTCCAGGTACACCACAATGCAGTATATAATTTTAAAAGTCAGTATAAAATTGTTTATTGTGTATATGGCAGCTTTGGCCCATTTTGATTATTGGGTATAGTGTGCGGGTGATGGCCTATGCTATATAAGAGGTAAGACTAGATCTTATAGATCTGGTGGGCCCTTCTGGCCTGAAACTCTGACTCAGTGATTGCTAGACAACAATGTAATACTGTTTTTAAAAAATAACATTGTAAGAGAACAAAGGTATCATTTATAAGCTTTTTCTAAATAATTTTAATACTTCAGTTTTGCTGCGTTTTGTTTTATAGTCATATTTTTATTTTAAGTGCTTGAATAGTAGAGCTAGTGGAAAAATGTGAATTTTTTTAAAACATTTTTACTATTTTTTTTTAAATTTCATTGACACTTTTCACAATAAATACATCTGACAATCTCTGTAACTGGTCGGAACCTTTCAAAAATTCACACAAATTTTGTTTATCTTTTTTCCAGTTTTCTCCTGTCAAATTGTCAAAAAGTTGATCTTTGGATGGTTTCTACCAGCTCTATAAAATGGCTGGTTTAGTGGTTTCTCAACTGTGTTTTTTATAGAGGAGAGCAGCAATTTATGCTTTGCCTCCTTCTACTGTAAAGTTTAAAAATGAAAATTACTGCAGTCTGTTTTATTGCTTGGTGAAGCTATAAATGTTAGTAGAACTCAAATTTGTTTTTCCCCAATTTTTTTAAAAAGAAACCACTGCAAGGTTCAGTTTCTCTGGTAGACTTGTTGCTGAAAGAAAATGGAGAACTTACAAAGTCTGTAACAACACTGACAGAGGAGAAATTAGAATTAAGAGCAGCAATTTGTCAACTTGAGAAGAATCTTCAGCAGCAGCATCATAGGGGAATTGGTAACAGACAGGTATATATTCATTTTTATTTGATTTATATTTTTCTCTTTGCTGTCGCATAGCTGTATACACGGCAGGAGACTGAAGGCAACTACCTGCTGGCCTGATGCTAATAAAATACCAATATACTAGACCTGCATGGTCCAGTACGTATTGGGGTTTTCTGTTCATCAGATATGCGGTGCCCTTCATTGTTCGAAGTGTGATGGTATATTAATTGATTATTGAGAAATAATGCTATGCATACTGATAAAGCTTAAATCTGCACAAACAGCAGCTCATCTGCCAAGTAACATAGATCACTGTCAGCATGTCACCTTGATACCCTATTCTATGCCCTGCTTTTTTGTTGAACATAGACTCCAAAGGATTTGACCTAGTTACCTGAGAGATTTCCCCACCCTTTGTTGCCATACCCTATTGTGATAGTTACACTTCCATTCCAACCCTGGAAGGGTTAACCAATAGAATGACGCTTGTGAGCACAAGGGACTGATCTTTCACTGGAGCTGGACCTGGAGCAGGGAACTCATTCCCACAAGAGATGAGAGTGACCATATGAGATGAGAATAACTGCTCTCAGAATTAAGTGCAGAACCCACTTTTTCAAATTCATGAGTAATTTCTATGCATGTACATAGCATACAAAAAATATAAGCAAATCAAGCTCTTTCTGCCACATATAGGGTGGGAAGGAAGACTGAGATTAGTATTTCTATTTTTAAACATTTTGGAGTCTCTCTGGTATTAAGGTGAATGGGAGCCATATCAACTAATAAGACTAAGATTTTTAGGCAAGGACTGTCTAATTTTCTTTACTTGTTAACATGGACTGAAGTTCTACTTGAAATTCCCATCCTATCTGGATAACCTCTTGTTGCTGCTGGAAATTTCCAGTATAATTATTCTGGCATTCTAGTTTTTCCTTAAAGTCAATTTACTATTGAATTTGACTTAAAAGATATAACTTTTACATTCCTTTGGCAGTAGTGAAGCTTGATGGTTATTTTATATTCTTTCTTTGAATTTCATTTTTTAGATTCGCTCTACAGATGATGCTTACTCCGTCCAGGGATCAGAAAGGGCTTCCTGGCAGCGAGAAAAAACTATTTTGCAGAATGCTTTGAAACAGGCAGAATCTGAGCTGGCTAAAGCTACTGTTGAAATTGAAAACAAGCCAATTATGGAAACTTCCAACCCAAAGGTAAAATGGATGTTGCAAAATATGATCAGAAATGCACTCTGGAGAGCAGTCAGGTTGCTACACCCACGACCACAGAGAATTTGTACTGTAGTTTACCCATATTTTCATATACCTATGGTACAGATTTGTTGTGAAATAATGTTTGGAAACTGCTTTAAGATTCTCCTCAAAACATGATGAGACACTTATTTTTACTATTATTCATGTCTCAGAATTAACATGTGACACTTTTACAAGATGGAATGATATTTCTTACATATGGTTGAATTGGATGCACAGTGTAATTTTTTCAGGAAAAAACATCTTGAGCCTGACTTCGTAAGATAACAACATAAAAACGGCTATGCAGGGTCAGGCCAGAGGTCCATCTAGGCCAGTATCTGTCTTCCGACAGTGGCCAGTGCCAAGTGCTTCAGAGGGAATGAACAGAACAGGGCAATTATCTTCAGTCCCAGCTTCTGATAGTCAGAGGTTTAGGGAGACACAGAGCATGGGGTTGCGTCCCTGACCATCTTGGCTAATAGCCATTGATAGACCTATCCTCCATGAACTTATCTAATTCTTTTTTTAACCCAGTTGTACTTTTAGGCTTCACAGCTAAATCCTTCACACTGACAATGATTTCCACAAGTAGACTGCACTGCGTGAAGAAGTATTCCCTTTTGTTTGGGGTAAACCTGCTGCCTATTAATTTCATAGGGTGACCCCTGATTCTTGTGTTATGGGAAGGGGTAAATAACACTTCCTTATTCACAGTCTCCACACTATTCATGATTTTATAGACCTCTCTCATAACTGCCGTTAGTCGTCTCTTTTCTAAGCTGAACGGTCCCAGTCTTTTTGATCTGTCTGCATGTGGAATTTATTCCATACCCCTAATCATTTTTGTTGCCCTTCTCTGTATTTTTTTCCAATTCTGATATATCTTTTTTGAGATGGGGGAGACCAGAACTGCTCACTGTATTTAAGGTGTGGACATACCTTGAATATACAAGCATGTTTGCAAGTATCTAATTTATTTATACAAATCCCATGACTTCTTGTTTAAATTAGGTATTTTGGGGCAAATATGGCTATATAGGGTCATAACTGGCCAAATATGTTTGCACATCCTGGTTTAGTTCATGCAACTGTGGCATTTTTGTGCATAAATCTGCCATGCTTAAATGTGTGTATTCCATTGAACACACAGATTTTTCAGGATTAGACTTGTTAAATTTTTTAGCGAGTGTTCCATTCCCCCAGCCAGTGCATCATCATTTCCTATATTTTGTTCTGGAGTACTTTACAGAAATGTTTCTTTAAATAATTGTGACAGAGGGCTTGGAGGGCTGGGTGGCCTAGTGGCTGGAACGCTTGCTTTCCAGCCCCCAGCTTGGTCAAGGTGCCTCAGTCTTTAAGGCTGCAGGGGAGCTAGGAGGAGCCAGGCCCTCCCACTCCATCAGGTCTCAGCTCAGGATTCTTTGGAAGTCAACCCCTGAGTAAGAGACGTACCAGTGGGGAGTCTACATCCACTGTCCTGGGCTACTTCCTACTGTTGTCCCGTCAGTTTGGGGAGTGACCCCTATAATCCAAGTTGCAGTGGTGGCTTGTCTCTAGTAGTGACCCCTCATGGACTCTGGGTGGCATCCTGTTGCGGTACCAGGGCAGCTGTAAGGTATGGCAGGGTCGGAACCTTTTTTCATCCGGTTCTGTCTTAAGCCAGCTGCTCCTAGGCCTCTTCCTCAGTCTCTTCTGGCCAGGGAGATGGTGCTTGTTCCTTGGTGACTGCCTTGGCTGCAGGCTAGTGATCCTTCCCTCAGGTAGGGATGCAGCTAGCTCCTCTTGAGGTAGTCTCCTGTACAAGGATGATCATTTTTGTAACTGTTTTAGTCCTTTCTGTAAACTGAGATATGCAGGAGATTAATGTTGAATAAAATTGTTCGGTGAAAGACTGTGATACTTTGGCATCATTTTAATACTTGATGTGTGGAATTGAGATTTATGTTGTCTGAGCCCTGTTCAGATAGCTAATATCAAAGGTTTAATTGAAGTATGTGTATAGTTTTAACTAGGGCTGTCAATCACACTTAACTCACATGGTTAACTCAAAAAATTAATCATGATTAATCGCACTGTTAAACAATAGAATATCAATAGAAGTGTTTTAAATATTTTATATGATTTTCTATATTTTCAAATATATTGATTTCTATTACAACACAGAATACAAAGTGTTCAGTGCTCACTTTATGTTGTTTTTTATTACAAATATTTGCACTGTTAAAATGATAAACAAATAGTATTTTTCAGTTCACCTCATACAAGTACTATAGTGCAATCTCTTTATCGTGAAAGTGTAACTTACAAATGAAGAATTTTTTTTATTACATAACTGCACTCAAAATCAAAACAGTGGCAAACTTCAGAGCCTACAAGTCCACTCAGTCCTACTTCTTGTTCAGCCAATCGCTAAGACAAACAAATTTGTTTACATTTATGGGAGATAATGCTGCCTGCTTCTTATTTACAATCTCATCTGAAAGTGAGAACAGGTGTTCACATGGCACTTTTGTAGCTGGCGTTGTGAGGTATTTACATGCCAGATATACTAAACATTCGTATGTCCCTTCATGCTTTGGCCATCATTCCAAAGGCAGTAAGACTGAGTGGGTCTTCGCAAACGGGTGCAACTCTTGAACCAGCACCCCATGTGGTACCAGTGCCACAGTCTGCCCCAAATAGGGCAGACTTACCAGAGCCAGCCTCCAGAGAGCCTGAGGATCAGGAGGACCCGGTCCCACGGGCCTCATCATCCTCTTCACCGGATGAGGCAGTGGCTGGCACCTCCGCCACCACACTCCCTTTGATGGACAATAGGGCGCACCAGGACCTTCTTAGGAGGGTGGCGCAAAACTAACCCCTCCAGGCTGAGGAGGTGTCAGAAGACTCAAACCCAATGGTGGACATTCTTGCCCAGGAGGGTACCTCTAGGTTAGCCTTGCCCCTTACAAGACCATACAAAACACCACAAAGGTGCTATGGCAGACCACCTTTTTACCCACTCTCAGCCTGGAACATTAGTGGTGGATGCGGCGAACCACAAAGAGTGGCAGAGTCAACGAGGTCCTGTTCCAAAGTCACGGGACGCTAAGAAGCTGGACCTTTTTGGCCGTAAAGTCAGCTCGACCGGGGGCTCCAGCTTCGCGTTGCTAATCAGCAAGCGGTCTCCATCGCAGACGCTTTTCACCTCACATGGATGAGTCACGTGCTCTATGCATTCCTGCCCTGCCCTCTCATACACAGAGTCCTTCTCAAGGTCCGCCAGGACAGAGCTTCGTTGATCCTCATAGTGCCGGCGTGGCCCCACCAGCGCAGGTTCAATACGTTGTTAAGCGTATTGGTCGACAGACCAGTAACCCTTCCCTTATGCCCAGACCTTATCACTCAGGACTACTGCAAGTTCCAGCACCCCAACCTGGAGTCCCTCCACCTCACGGCGTGGAAACTCCATGGTTGAACCCGTTGGACCTCCAGTGTTCGGACTCAGTGAGAGAAGTTCTCCTGGGAGGTAGGAAACCTTCCACCCGAGCCACATATCTGGCAAAGTGGAAGCGGTTTTCTATTTGGTCCCTGCAGAAGGATATCCCACCACAGCAAGCACCAATTCCCCTTGTTTTGGACTACTTACTGGACCTGAAACAACAAAGGCTGGCAATATCATCTATAAAAGTGCACCTGTCTGCCTCCTCAGCCTCGCACCAGGGGCAACGGGTAGATCAGTCTTTGGAAACCCCATGGTGGGCTGATTCCTCAAGGGCTTGGACAGGCTTTACCCCCATGTGCGGCAGCCCGTTCCCTAGTGGGACTTCAACTAGTCTTGTCCAGGCTCATGGGCCCTCCATTTGAGCCCAAGGCCATCTGCCCTCTCTCCTGCCTCTCTTGGAAGGTTGCCTTTCTGGTGCCTATAACATCAGCCAGAAAGGTGTCTTAGCTCAAAGAGCTTACCTCCAAGCCCCCCATACTGTCTTTTACAAAGACAAGGTTCAGCTGCGTCCTCACCCTGCGTTTCTACCCAAGATGATCTCCCAGTTTCATGTGAATCAGCACATATTTTTACCGGTCTTCTTCCCTAAGCCTCATGCCACTGACAGAGAGTGGATGCTCCATTCCCTGGACATCAGTTGTGCCCTAGCCTTCTACATTGAATGCACAAAACCATTTTGTAAGTCTCCACAGCTCCTTAGTGCAATCGCCGAAAGGATGAGAAGGCTTCCCATCTCATCCCAGCGCATTTTGTCGTGGATCACATCCTGCATTAGAACATGCTATGACCTGGCCAACGTTCCGCCCCTGCCATTGACGGCGCACTCCACGAAAGCTTAGGCTTCATCCGCAGCTTTCCTTGCACACGTCCCTGTTCGAGACATATGCAAGACGGCAACATGGTCTTCCATCCACACCTTCACGTCACAGTATGGCATCACCCACCAAACAAGCGATGACACAGCATTCGGCAGGGCAGTCCTACAATCAGCTGAACTCCGACCCCTCCTCCAAAGAAACTGCTTGGGAGTCACATATTGGAATGGACATGAGCAAGCGCTCGAAGAAGAAAAACTGTTACCTACCTCTCGTAACTGTTGTTCTTCGAGATGCGTTGCTCATGTCCATTCCAATAAGTGTGTACGCATGATTGTCGAAAGGATTTTCCCCTAGCGGTTCACGTTGGGTAGACTGTGAAGCACCCTGGAATGGCGCCCTCATATAGTGGCGGTGTATATAGGACACTGCCGACCCGCCGCCTGCTCAGTCCCTTCTTGCCAGAAGACTCCGACAGAGGGGAGGCAGGTGGGATTTGGAATGGACATGAGCAAAACATCTTGAAGAACAACAGTTACGAGAAGTAGGTAACCGGTTTTTCAACTTGCATGATAAAGAGATTGCACTACAGTACTTGTATTAGGTAAATTGAAAAATACTATTTATTTTGTTTTTTACAGTGCAAGTATTTGTAATCAAAGATAAATATAAAGTGAGCACTTTACACTTCGTATTCTGTGTTGTAATTGAAATCAATATATTTGAAAATGTAGAAAACATCCAAAAATATTTAAATAAATGGTATTCTGTTATTGTTTAATAGCGTGAGTGATTGCGATTAATTTTTTAATCGCTTGGCAGCCCTAGTTTTAACTAAATTTGTTACTTCATGCATTCCAGGTGGATTTTCAGGGAAGAGGCTGTTATGCTTGTTTGCTCTGTCTAAAGTAACTGTAACCAAAGATTAGAGAGGGGGAAAAAACCCTAGTTTTTTCCCATTTTTGTATTTTGTGCCTTCCATAGCACAGTGTTTAAAGTTAGTCCACTGTTTTCTCTTTAGAGCCAGTCAGTTTCCCCTGTTGTTTGGCTCTTTCACATGTAACATGGGAAGAAAAATCTTTAAAAACATTGTTAAACAATAGAAATTGGCTGGGGTAATATTTAAACTACTTAATATGCTTTTTGAAATTCACTAGATTTCAAATTGGTGGTATCCGTTTAAATCATATTCTAGAAAAACTAAACAGGTAGGTTTTACTTTACTTCATGAACATAGTTATCCTCTGCATAGATCTAATCTTAAATTTGAATCGAAGCATATATTTAATTAAAAAAGACAGAACCTCTTGAGTAGGAGTCAGAGAGTAGATGAAGTATATACCCATTGTTAGCAATGGACTCCATTTATTTTAACGCAATTTGAGACAGTTACTGCATCGAGACCCTTGACTTCTGGGGAAACCCAGGCTGCAGTTTTAAGTGGATACCCATAAAGAAGGTTAAAAAAGAAAAATCATCCTATTCCGAATTCGATTTGAATTCTCTTTGTTCATGATAAATATGATCGTACTTACTGTAACAAAAGCCAAGATCTCTGCATCTCATATTTGTCAGGATATTAGGTAATTTTAATTAAATATAGAATTATTTTGCTGCTATATAAACTGCATTTATAGTTTACACTTTTGGAATCTTACAAGTTTTCAATTTTTAGGAAAAGCTTTTCAGTCACCTTTCAAAAGATGGTTAGTGATAGTTAGATAACATGTTGTTCACAAGGCCGTTCAAAAATACTCTTCCGCATATGTCTTCAATAAGAAAAGTTACTCTTTTTGCCAAGTCATTTAAGATACAAATTCCTCTGTAACTCTCAGGCTTCTCTGTGGTCTAAAAGCTGTCTGAGGGAGACACAAGCCTCTTGTCTGTCACAAGAACTTACCAACCATCCGTGAATATTATGTATTCAGTGCATACTTTCCTTTGAACTTCAGAAGCATCTATTAACCCCTTTGTGACAATTTTATTGTGATCAAGTTAGATTAACATTGAATCCAACATGCATGCTCATTCACATTAACTAGTTAACACAAATCCCGTTCTAGAAGATAAACAGTGAAACCATTTTCCCAGTGTCGGGTGTGAATACAGTGTTCAGAAGCTCACAAATATTAAGACAATTGGATTGTCCAAAATCAAATGCCTGTAAAGTTAGTTACATGAGGCCTTGTCCATGCTAGCAAATAGCTGCTGTTGTAGCTGCCCTCATGTCAGCAATGTTGGAAGCACTAATGCAGATGTCTTCTGGCAGCTGTTCTTAGAACCTTACTTGACAGGTCAAGTAACCCTGCAAAAATTCCTTGGTGTAGACAAGGCCTCATAGACAGATAGAGGTATAGCAGCCTTACAGACCTTCATGTAAGACTTCCATGCTGCCAGTATCACAAACACTGTTAATTTTCAGTAAATGGTCCATATTAGCAGGAGCTTCAGTAATGCAAACTTTAATTGGAAGTTTCATTTTCAAAAACATTATCCAATTTCTTAAAAGTTTTAGAAGCAGTTCTTATTATATGGCCTTCCGCACAATTTTCCAAAGTAAAATCGCTTTAGCTAGCTTTTGTCAAGCCACGGAAAACAGGTTGTGGGAGAACTTGTGGGAGTAAACAGATCTGGCTATACGATGAGTGTACAGGTGTCCTTAATTAAATTTCAATGACTTGGGTTTTTTTCAGTTGCAGAAATTATACAGGAAGTATCTGCGAGCAGAGAGTTTTAGAAAGGCTCTCGTTTATCAGAAGAAATACCTTCTTCTGCTTCTGGGTGGATTCCAGGATTGTGAGCAAGCAACGCTGTCGCTGATAGCTCGTATGGGAGTCTATCCTTCGCCTGCAGACCTGCAGGTCTCTGAATCACGTTCCCGTCCTTTTACCAAGTTCAGATCTGCGGTGAGAGTGGTCATTGCAGTATCAAGGTAAAAACAAACTCATAAAATAATTTTCCTATGTTTTCCTTGTAAATGTTACAGCATCCACAATACGTTCCCCAGATTCTTCATTTTTAGAACTGCTTAGCTGTAATTCCCTTACTCTGGAGTGAAAGATTTGTTCAACAGTTATTTCAAAGTGTTACTTAGCCAATAATTGTGTGTTTAACTAATATGGCATGTTCAAGGCCAATGTGTTTCATATGTGCCTTATTAGAATACCTTAAAATATTGCTTCCTGAAAGCTGCATCTGTCTATTTTTATACTGCACCCAACCCCATAGTATCTGGTATCTGTATTCACATGTAGCACCTGTGAAGGAATGACCCATTCAGGCAATGTCCCCTCTGTCTGGGCTCACTGGGTGTATCCTAACCCATAGGAGACTATTGTATCACCAGTCATTGGCCTGAAGTATTAATCCTTCCATCTGACCTCATTCATGCTTCATCAGCGATGAGTACATTCCTCTGAGTTCTGCCAACAAGTCTACTTTTCATCCGTCACGAAGCTTGTCACATTGATTTATCCACAAAGGATCAATCTGTAATAAGCAGATAATTTCAAAATGAAAAACCCAGCTCCCTATTGGTTGGAGGTCATTGAAATATAACTTTTTAAATTTAACAATAATTTTGTTCTAAATGTAACAGGTGGTTCCTCCTGAGTCTTTTTCCCTCACTTGGTAAAAGTGTGATTGGTTGAGGTTAATAATTGCTGATGTACTTTGTTATACCTGAGAGGGAAGCTTTCATGGCAACAGCAGCAGGATGACATGCAGGAGCAGGAAGCCAGTGACCAATCCTGTGGAGCATGAGGAGCTGCCCCAGGGCTCCCTACAGCCCCCAAAGGCTGCAGTATAGTGGAGGGCATCCTCCAAAATCATGCATTCATAAGGGGTACGGAGGAAAGGTGCCACAAACCTTCTGCCCACGCTGAGCAGGGAGGGAGAAAGGGAAGGATCTGCTTTGCTCAGAGACAAAACAAAGGGAAAGCAGGAACTGTTGAGGGGATTGGATGGTGTTTTTAGGGTGTTATAATTGCATTACCCTATTTGTTCCTTTTCTTACTGCCACATGAACAGTCTTTTGGGACTGGGTTTCTGTTACCAGGGACTTGCCTTTGCATATTGTATGTCACCAAACGTGACTTTTTTAAACATTTTAGACAGACACACACACAAAGGAGGAAGGGAGAAAATGTCAAATACATTAAAATGAAAAAGTAAATTAAGATTTCACTATAAGAAGCTTGTTTATGCTTTTGTTCCTTTTGTCTCCTCCTGCCCCGGTATAGAATCTTGAAAACCTTTGCGTGAAAGTCTCCTAATGGCATCTTATGTCTTCATAGGGAATATGTTAAGATAGGTTCTCATCCTGTTCCTTAGTATTACACCTTTCTTGTTTGTGTTCACTGCATTCTGTTACAACTGGCAGAGGGGGTGAAACTTGATAGGGTTTTTTTAATTGGGATAACTGTCGTTTCATAGAATCGTAGAATATCAGGGTTGGAAGAGACCTCAGGAGGTCATCTAGTCCAGCCCCCTGCTCAAAGCAGGACCAATCCCCAACTAAATCATCCCGACCAGGGCTTTGTCAAGTCTGACTTTAAAAACCTCTAAGGAAGGAGATTCCACCACCTCCCTCGGTAATCCATTCCAGTGCTTCACCACCTTCCTAGTGGAAAAGTTTTTCCTAATATCCAACCTAAACCTCCCCCACTGCAACATGAAATCCCACCTCGTTCTTCTCTTCTGCAGACTAAATAATCTCAGTTCCCTCAGCCTTTTCTCATAAATCATGTGCTCCAGCCCCCTAATCATTTTTGTTGCCCTCCGCTGGACTCTTTCCAATTTTTCCACATTTTTCTTGTAGTGTGGGGCCCAAAACTGGACACGGTACTCTGGATGAGGCCTCAAAGAGGGGAAATAGAGGGGAATGATCATGTCCCTCAGTCTGCTGGCAATGCTCCTACTTATACAGCCCAAAATGCTGTTAGCCTTTTTGGCAACAAGGCACACTGTTGACTCATATCCAGCTTCTCGTCCCCTGTAACCCCTAGGTCCTTTTCTGCAGAACTGCTGCCTAGCCACTCGGTCCCTAGTCTGTAGCAGGGCATGGGATTCTTCCGTCCTAACTGCAGGACTCTGCACTTGTCCTTGTTGAACCTCATCAGATTTCTTTTGGCCCAATCCTCTAATTTGTCTAGGTCCCTCTGTATCCTATCCCTACCCTCCAGCGTATCTACCACTCCTCCCAGTTTAGTGTCATCTGCAAACTTGCTGAGGGTGCAGCCCATGCCATCCTCCAGATCATTAATGAAGATCTTGAACAAAACCAGCCCGAGGACCGACCCTTGGGGCACTCTGCTTGATACTGGCTGCCAGCTAGACATGGAGCCATTGATCACTATCTGTTGAGCCCGATGATCTAGCCAGCTTTCTATCCACCTTATGGTCCATTCATCCAGCCCGCATGTCTTTAACTTGGTGGCAAGAACACTGTGGGAGACTATCAAAAGCTTTGCTAAAGTCAAGGGATGACATGTTTCTCTCAACTTGGTGCAATGTAGGGAGAAGCTCTGCTTTAAAACCAGTTTATAAATTCTGAATTTTCTTGTTTGACTCCATATTTTAATAAATATCCGAAGGGCAGTTAGCACAGTAAACTATTTGATAAGCCTATGCCCAGGAGACTTAAATTGGATATCTTTGTGCTCCCAGTTCCTTTCTGGGGTTGTTATTTATATTGTTTAATATGTTTGTTTAATATTTCAACTAAGTGAATTTTTGTTTTTCTGCTGTTTTTAATCCGTATACAAACTTTACATTGTTTGCAAGGTTAAAGTTTTTGGTGAAAAAATGGCATAAAGTAAACAGAAAAGGGGCACAGGGAGAAAACATTTCTCACAGTATCGGACATAACCCAGGTGAGGATTTCTTTTGAACAAATAATTGTGGTTTATTAACATTTCTTTGCAATAGTACGTGTCTTTCTTAAGTAGTAACTAACAGACTTTAGTAGTGAAATGGTTTGATATTTTATCACAAAAAGCCATTACAACATCAGTTCCCCCAACTTAACGGTTGAGATCCCACTCACCATAGTTGGGGAATTCAGGATTTATCATTCCAGCAGCTAATTGTTTCTCCTTGTGTAAGGGCACAGGCAGTGAGAATGAAAGGCATTTAAAGCTGAACAAAGGAAATTATCTTTCATACCATGCACAGACACCCTGTGGGTGGAACTCATTGCCGCAAGATATCAGTAAGGCAGAGACTGGACGTGCACACAGATAACAGTTGTTACTGTAAATATTAAAAATAAAAAACAAAAGTTTTTGAATGACATGAGCTAGTTAATAGAGATTGGGAAAGGTCTTTCCCTGCTGGTAGGTGATTCCATAACTGCTTTCTGTGGGATTTCTTGAACTTTCCTCTAAAACAGCTGTTACTGACCACTATTAGAGATCAGATCCATTCTGGCAATTATGTTCCCATGCCTAATCTTATAGATGTGTTATGAGAACCACAGATTTTAATACATGGACTTGTGTATATAATATCTCAGATGTCATTTTTCATTAATTCATTGTTTTTAATAAAAAATTAGACTGCATATTGAACTAAATACAGATTTAACCAACAAAAAATATATAGTGCATTTTCCAGTTCCCGATGTACGTGGGACATTACTTTTCATTCTTTATACTATTTTTAACTTATATCACTTTTATACCTCAACAAATATCTTTCAAGCTTTGTATTTCTCATTAAGGTCTAGGTACCTCCCAAATTTTAATCTTTTTAAAAAAATAAACATGACTAATTTTGTTACCTCAATGCAAAACAACATCTCGGCAGTTTCCTTAAAAGCCAATTTTTGTGATTTGTTTTTCATGGTCAAATGGATCCGACTGACTGACTGAAATTTCTTGGACTCCTGTCTCCTCTCCCTCATCAAAAAAAAAAAAAAAAAGTGTGGATGTCTGTGTTGCTCGCTATCTATAGCATTATATCCATACGGTAGATACAGAGGAGAACAAGCATGAGATTTTAGAATTGATTGAAAGAAATATTTGGGATTAAAGGCTTGAAAATAGGAACAGGGAATGAAAGTGCCTCTGGTGTTATAATAAAATAGTCATGAAAAATGACTGTAGAAGACACAAGGTAGCTTTCAACACTGTGCGTGTGCATGATTTGTCAGAGAGTTGTATGTGTGGAGTGGTTATATTACTACAAACGTTAAAATGTTGGCCTTTTCAAATACTGTCAAAAACAATTGTTCAAAATACGGACTCAGCCTTTGACTTTAAAACCAAAATAAAAGTTGTTTTGCTATCATTCACTAGTTTTGTTACATATTGTGGCTCTTTGTGCATAATTTCATGGTTGACTATTACTTGTTTAATACAGTTTCTGGTGCTAGAACAGAAGTTTTAAGGCAGCAGCAGTTCCCAAGTGTTAATGTAAACTCCCCTCCTACCCGAGATATTGGATCGTGCCACAGAACCAGTTCTGCTAGATTTGTGAGCCACTCACCGAAATCCTCTTACTGGTTACATAACAGGTACCTAGTGTATAACATAATGTATTGTATTTGTTCTGCCAGATAGTAATCTTTCATAAGAATATAACCTATTGTTGGGAGATTAGGTGAACAAGAATGGAAATTTGATTCTTTACATTTATTAAATGTATTACATTTGTCTCATGATGCTGAACATAGTTGTATTTCCAATTTGTTTTGAATGGTTTTAAACACAGTATGTGCTTGATTTCTTGGTATGAGATATTTTGCTTAATGAAATCTAATGATGTTATTTTGACAAAACAAAGTACTTCTAATGTTTGTGTTCATGATCCCTCCCTACAGAGGCAATTTTTCATTATTTGTGTCTCACAAATTGAAGTTTATTAGCATGTCGTCACAGAAGCAAGTTCAATAATCTTGTGTGAAAGGCATGTGTTAGTTGAGATGGCTATGCCACAATGTTATGATGCTTCATTAGTAACAAACACCTGCAGGCTTCAGGTGTGTGTGTATATGGGGAAGTGCAAGGGGGGGAGGGCGTGCTCACCTCCAACTTAGCAGTTTTTTTCAATATTAGGGAGCAGTGGCCAAATCCCAGTGTCCCAAAGGGGGTCTTAGATACCAAGGGAGAGATTCTGCGCTGTACCCCTAAGAGGCACATCACAGAATTTGCAGCACTCCAACTCTGCTCTCCCCACCACTTCTCAGAGCAAAAGGGGGGGAGGGATAGCTCAGTGGTTTGAGCATTGGCCTGCTAAACCCAGGGTTGTGAGTTCAATCCTTGAGGAGGCCATTTAGGGATCTGGGGCAAAAATTGGGGATTGGTCCTGCTTTGAGCAGGGGGTTGGGCTAGATGACCTCCTGAGGTCCCTTCCAACCCTGATATTCTATGATTCTATGATTTAGCACCTGAGCTGCCTTCTACAGCCATTTCCTGCCAACTGCTTCCACTAGGCGGCTACCTCTTAGGGCTTTTCACTACCAGGGAGATCCATGCTGCTGCAATTGATGCAGTAGGTGTCAATTTAGTGGGTCTAGTGAAGACCCGCTAAGTCAACGGCAGAGCGCTCTCCGGTCGACTCTGGTACTTCAGCTCCCCCAGAAGAGTAAGGTAAGTCCACGGGAGAGTGTTTCCCGTTAACGCAGCGCAGTGAAGACACTGCAGTAGGTCGATCTAAGTTATTCACGTAGCTGGAGGAGTGTAACTTAGGTCAGCTTACCCTGGTAGTGTAGACAAGGCCTTAGATATCAGCAGGGTTGAGACTCCTAGGTTTCCAGCCCTTAACAAGGATATTACTTTCTTTCACACTCCATTCCAAATATTACACCACGCATCCTCATTCATCACATTGTTACACAGAATGGGGCTGAGAGGTACAGCAACAGTTTTTGAAATTTCAGTTTCCCTTGCACTGAATTATTAACTACATGAGGACATTTAGGCTGGCCTTAGCTGTGTGTATATTGCAGTGCGGTGTAGCCATGTTGGTGCCAGGCTATTAGAGAGAGAGAGTGGGTGAGGTAATACCTCATTGGACCAACTTCTGTTGATGAAACAGACAAGCTTTCAAGCTACACAGAGTTCTTCTTTAGCACCTGAAGAAGAGCTCTGTGTAGTTTGAAAACTTGTCACTTTCTCCAACAGAAGTTGATCAGTAAAAGATACCGCTTCACTCACCTTCTCTGCGTGTATATTGTGAGCTTTACAAAGGAAGAAGCTTAATTTTTCTTTTTTTTTCTTTTTAAGATTACATCCATCCACAAGTTCAGCTTCGGAGAAGTCACTAGTGTCTACTCAAGACCCCGAACGGTCATTAACTGAATACATCCATCGCTTAGAGGTTATCCAGCAGAGATTAGGAGGTGCACAAACAGGTAAAATGAACATCATCATCCCTCAGACTTTTCTAAAGTCTCGTCTTCTTTTTTCAAAAGCCTGCTACATATTGTCCTTAATAGTCACAAAATGTGAAGAACATTTTAAAAAGAAACAACTTTGCATTTGTCATGGTGGGAGGGGAGATTAAAATGTGCATCTTTGAAGTGAAGTTTTGCTGCTTTCACGGATTGTATCTTAAAAGATTCAAAGCATGACACTTCGACAAATGATTTCTTAACTGGAGCTGTTCAAAGATAAAAGTTCTTCTTTTCTGTCATCTTATACTGTCAGACATTAAGCATGTAAGAGGAGGGTTTAAATTGAAGTTGCTTCATTCCCACTAGCTCTCTAAAAAGCTATACAGATAGTTGGGTAGGGAATGGAATAGTCGAATGTGCTTAAGAATTCTAAAATTTTTTCCATCTAGATTCAGGACAAAAAGTCAATCCTGAAAATATTCATGAATGGAAACTTTTTTTTTGGTTCAGTTTTCTATTTCAACCATTTTTCTTTTTAACCTCAGTCTAAATAGCTTAAATTTCTAAACAAAAAGTTATTTTGAATTGGAAAACCCAGGACTTGCTATCATGTAATTCACCAGTTATTAGAAGCTAAATAATGTCACTCTGTGTTTGATATTAACTGTATATAATGGTTCCTAACTTTAGTGATGTGGTCATTTTAATATCAGCTTCTAATTCCGAGTTTTGCAAAGCACTTTCAGGAGGCTGATTAAGATGAAAAAAAACTATTATACTTGAAGATGATGTATTTTATATATTGAGGGTGAAATCCTGGCCTCATTGAAGTCAATGGAAGTTTGACATTGACTTCAGTTGGGCCAGGATTTCAACCAGAGCTTGTTGCCATGAATTTGAAAAAACTGTGGTTTTCATAATTATTGAAACTCCTGGTAGCAGAATAGGTAATCCAGATATCATAGAATCATAGAATATCAGGGTTGGAAGGGACCTGAGGAGGTCATCTAATCCAACTCCCTGCTCAAAGCAGGACCAATCCCCAATTTTTGCCCCAGATCCCTAAATGGCCCCCTCAAGGATTGAACTCACAATCCTGGGTTTAGCAAGCCAATGCTCAAACCACTGAGCTATCCCTACCCCATATGTTGTGATAGAAACTTGATAGCACCTCACAGAATCAAATATTTTGTTTAACAGTTTACTACCGAACCTTGGCAAAATCAGTGACATTTTTCAGAAAAGTGGCTATCATTGGAAGAAGGCTCAGAAATGCTGCTTTAATTATTAATCACACTTTTAGTTTATGTGGGAAATAGTTTGAAAAGGTCACAGCAAAATCTCTCAATGTTGTGAATAAAATGGTTTCTAGTTTCCAGTAAACTTTAACATGTACACTTCAGCCCAGAGAGATCACACTTCGTTGCTGATAAAAGGTATCAGATTAGGACCAGACAGTCAAGCTCATTGCTGCTTGTGAAAGGAACCTAGTCTTGAATCCAGGTCTCCAGGTTAGTAGGCCATTTAGTCCCTTGTATGTATTGTTCCTAAGTGGATTGTGGAAGAGATCACCTCTTTCAACAAAGCCAACATGAAATTCATAGTGGTAAGCAAACATCACCACAGAAAGTAATGCACAACTGTACTGTGACAATTGGTAATGTAAATACTAGTATGTTGCCAGTATTCATTGGTTGTTTTATTTAAATTTAGGAAACACTCCAGGACCACCTCACCAGAGAAACATAAAGTGATCAGAGCATTTCTCAGACCTGTGACCGAAAACTCCAGGTTGCTACTTGCTTCTGAAGTGGATGCTTTTGTATTCTCGTGTATCCGAGTACTAGGAAATCCAACACTTATGTGCAGTTGAATAAAGGGGTTTGAGTCTATGCAACGTTTTTGCATCAGATTTTTATGTAATCGGTTTATTAAATTTTAGTACATTTACACTTTGAGAGGAAGTCTCTATTCACTCACAATGTTTTACACACTTACGTGGAATAACTGTTAACCGTAACAGCTTAAGTGTGCCTGCAGCATTGTATTGGAAGCCACAAAGTGTCTTTTTTATGTTTATTTTTCTAAAGTGTATAGCCGGATTCCTTGTAAAAAGTTATTAAAATGACATTTTATTAGCGAATTCTTACTATGTATTGGTTTTGGTTCCTACACTGTGTATCTAATTGCTGCTCTTACCGTAAAGCTGCTCAAGATTTTCATGTGCAAGTAAGGTCATTAATATCGACTAAACAGTTACATATGCATCAGTAAGAAGCACTCATGTATAAATCTTGTGATTATATTCTGAAAATTTTGGATTGACATGTTGGGGTTTCAAACATTGAAAGTAACTCCTGTCCTGATCCTCTCACCAACCACCACTACTATGTGAAGCCATCATCTTCTGAGTTCCACGTGGAATAGAGATTGGCTGTTTGAGTGAGTTAGTTTAGAAGCTTCTTTCCCGCCTATCCTTGCTGTGGGAAAGGATAGAGGTATGATATCAAATGCAGGGGAATGCGGTGGACATAATATACCTGGGCTTTAGCAAGGCTTTTGAGACAGTCCTACATGACATTCTGATGATTAAACTGGAGAAATGCTGGCTTGCTGGAACTACCATTATTAAGTGGATACATAATTGGTTAAACTGCAAAAAATGAATAATTATTAATGGAATTATGTCAGATTGGAGGGAGAGCTCAAGTGGGGCTCCACAGGGATCTGTTCTGGGTCTGGCGTTTAACATCTTTATTAATGTTATATAGAGATGAAATTCGCAGATGACACAAAGCTGCAGGAGCAGGGTGGGTGGGTGTTTACAAACACTTTGGAGCATAGAGCTAAGAGTCAGAGGGATCTTGATAAATTGGAGAAGTGGGCTGTAGATGATAAAATGAAGAAAAACCAAATGCACAAATACAGAATGGGGAATAACTGGCTTGGCAGTAGTACTGCTGAGAAGGATCTGGGAGTTGTGGTGTCAGCAGTGTCCACAAAAAAAGCAAATGCAGTTTTAGGTTGTGTTAACAGAGGCATAGCATGCAAGTCACTGGAGGTGATCGTAACCCCTCTACTCGGTGGTGGTTAGGCTTCCACTGGAGTACTGTTTCCAGTTTTGGTCACCAATGCATAGGAAGGATGTAGAGAAACTGGAAAGGATCCAGAAGAGGCAAGCAACAAAGGTGATCAAAGGGATGGAATGCAAGCCATATGAGCAAAGGCTGAAGGAACTGGGTATGTTTAGTTTAGAAAAGAGGAGATTAAAGGGGGGGGACATGATAGCAGTCTTCAAATACTTGAAAGTCTGCCAAAAAGAAGATAGAGAAAAGTTCTCTTGCCACAGAGGGCAGGACAAGAGGCAATGGGTTCAAATTAAGCAAAACAGATTTAGATTAAATCTCAGGAAGAACTTCCTAACTGAACAGTAGGACCATAGAACAGACTGCCTAGGGAGATCATCAGGGAAGCTCCTTCACTGGAGGCTTTCAAAAGGAGGCTGGATTGCCATCTGTCTTGGAAGGTTTAGACCACTGGTTCTCACTTGTTCCAGACTACTATACCGCTTTCAGGAGTCCGATTTGCCTTGCATGCCCCCAAGTTTCACTTCACTTACAAACTACTTGCTTACAAAATCAGACACAAAAATACGAAAGTGTCACAGCGTACTGTTACTGAAAAACTGCTTACTGTCTCATTTTGCCGTATCCATATTGCACTTGCATTTCAGTGGGGGGTATATGGAGCCCCCTAGAGCAAGTCAGTGTATGAAATTTTGAGTTTGAACTGCTTTCGCTGCTGGTTGTCACGTAGCCTCTTGTACCACTGGGCACGTCTCTAGCTGAGCTGACGCCTCCCCTGGGAGATCCCCGCGGGCTCCAGGCACCCCTGGGTGAGACCCCTGGTTCAGGCGCAGCTGCCCCTTAGGCTGCCTCCTCCCGATGGGTTACAGTATCCCGGTCACCGTCTGCATGCGGCCCCCGAAGCGTGGGGCTGCGCTGCAAGCGGGGCCGCCGGGGCCGGCCCGGCCCTCAGCCCTCCTGCAGCCCCGGGCTGCTCCGGCGGGGAGGCCGCGCCCCCAGCACCACCCCGGGGCGGGGCTCACTGCGGCTCGACGGCTTCCGGCCCCGCGCCGGGAGACTACACTTCCCGGCACCCTCTCCGCTCCCTGCCGCCGGCGTAGCCGCGGTCCAGGCGCGGGGCAGCCTGGGAGATGTAGTCCGCCCGCCCCGCCCGGCTCAGGGCCCGAGCCCCGCCCCTTTCCTTCCCGGAGCCCCGCCCCCGGCTCGCGGCCCCGCCCCCTGCGCAGTGCACGCGTCGGTGGCTGCGGCAGGGGCCGCGCGGCGCGGGGCGGGGAGTGGCCGGCGCGGCGCCTGTCTGGGCCGGGGGCTGCCCTGAGGCGGCGGCGGCGGCGGCGGGCGGGGGCTCGCGCAGCCGGACATGGCCGCGGAGCGCGGGGGCTGCTGCCTGGAGGCGGTGCCGCTGCCGCCCGAGGTGCGCGAGAGCCTGGCCGAGCTGGAGCTGGAGCTGTCGGAAGGTGAGAGGCGGCGGCGGCGGCGGCCCGGGGGGGGGTAGTGCGAGCCCGGGGGGGGCCCGGCTCCTTTGGGCGGCTGCGCTCGGGCCCGCAGAGCTGCCGCGCGGTCCCCGCCCCGGCCCGCAGCAGCGCGGCGCCTCCCGCTGGCTCCCCGCGGTGCGGGGTCCGCCGCCGCCCCAGGCCTCGCGCGGGGCCCGGGTGCTGAGGAGAGCCCGGGGGAGCCCGCAGCGCTCGCCGGACCCGTTCCTGCCTTCGTGACTCCCGCGCGCCCCCCGGCCCGGCCCGGCCCGGCCCCCTTTCTCCGCCCGCGCAGGAGGAGATCCGCCTCGGTCCCTTCCCGACCCCGGTTTCGGGCGGTTTCTGCCGTCTACACGGCGACGCTTCGCGCAGGGCTCCGCAGCCGGGTGCCGCGCCCCGCGCCCGCCAGGCGCTGGGCCCGGTTCTGCCTCGCAGCGCTCCGCAGCGCCGGCCCGTCGTCGGGCCTTTTACGCCGTTTTCTTATGTCCAGTTCTTTTGACTTTAAACGGGCCAGGGACTCTCCGCCGGCTCTGGGTGGCCTGAGGCGAGGGACTCTCCCTGCGCCGCGCCGCGCCCTGGGAGAGCCGGGTCCCAGGCGAGGCGCGTCGCGCCGAAACGCCGCTCCCGCTTCGCCCCCGGCGAGCCCCCCTGGGATTCTGCTCAGGGGCTCCAGCGTCGTCTTCTGGACCAGGCTTTAGCTAATAGGCGTCTCACAGATTTGAAGCCGCTTCCCTCCCCCCCTCACTCGACTCTTGGTGCGGGAAGGGGGGAAAGACCCTCTTCTCTCCCCCACTCCCAGGGAGGGAGTGATGTCTCTGCCCTGCTCTTCCTATCAAAGCTGCTTGCTGAAAAATGCTCCACCTCCTGACTGCTGTGCAGTGTGTGTGGGGGGCGGTGGTGGCTCTCAGTTGCCCGGCAGTTAGGAGGGGGTGTGTATATGAGAAGGAGGGGTTCTGTTCTGCCCTACCCCCTCTCTCGGGCCCTTCACCATGAATTGCCTCAGGTGCTGCCGTTTTCCAGAGCAGCACCAGCCCCTGTGAGTTGCACAGCTGGGTTTCTGAGCAAGTATCAGCTGAAATGATCATTTTCCTTCTGCTAAGCCTTGATGTAGTTAGGAGCAACAGCAGAGGTTCTGGAGTGATCTGCTTGCTGGAGACTTGGGAAGAGAACACTGCGTCAGTTTATTTTTGGAAGGTTTTTTTTATAACTATAATAAGTTGGAAGACTGAGTAGAAGTAGGGATCCTGGTGTCTTGGGCCAAGAAGGCGTTCCAGTTTTTCTGGAGTGTTTATAGCTTTAAAAGGTTTTTTGTCTCCACACCTGTTCAGCTAAGAAGTGTTAAAAGTATGGGTTTCAGAGTGAAGCAGAGAGCCTTGCTGTTTTTACAAGAGGAAGTAGTGTAACCTCTCAACTTGAACTGAATGCATTGTGCATTCTTTTAAATTGCCATTAGAACGTTTGGTAAAATTGTAATTCTTTTAATTTTGCATGTGTTTTTGTTATCTTCTTTGTGATATGAGTCACCCCTCTGCTCAAAGCCATGTCTACGCTAGGGTTTTTGATCCACTGGTGGAATAGTATAGAATTGGTATAGTTGCACAGGGGCCAACCTATAGTATAGACATGGTGCACTGGGGTAAGCATGACTGCAAGGTGATGGATAAGCTACACTGGGTATTGGAGTAGCTACGTTGGTGGCAGAACTTCAATCTGGAGTCGGCCTAGGACTTCGGAGACCTGGGTTCAGTTTTTGGCTCTGCCACAGATTTCCTGTGTGACCTTAGGCAAGTCATTTGATCTTTCTGTGCCTCGTTTCACCATCTGTAAAATGGATATAATACTTCCTTTCTTATAGCCTTTATTTTGTCTGTTTAGATTGAAAGCTCGTAAGGGCAGGAAGGGTCTGTATTATATATTTCTATAGCATCTAGTACAATTGGGCTCTGATACCAATTGGGGTATCTATGTGCTACTGCAGTGGTTCTCAAACCTTTTTTTTTGCGGACCACGTGAAAATTGCTGACTATCTCAGTGGACCGCTTAATGATCTTTCCAAATGTTGTTTGTACCATTAGCTAACTATTGTAAAGCGCTTTGGATAAAAAGCGCTATATAAAAAAACCTTAATAATAATAAATGTATTTTTGTTCTACAAATAAAAGCACACAACTCATATTTTAATATCAGTAGTCTTACCTTTCTAATGTGATGGATGTGCCCTCTCTCCCCTGCTGCGGCAGCCCCTGGGCTGGGGAGGATGGCTGTCTCTCCCTGGCAGCCGCACCCTGGAGCTGGGGAAAGTTGCCTCTTTCTCTGTCTGCTGCAGCCCTGCACGAGATGGGTGGCCCTTCATTCTTTTGTGTGGCTGCCAAGGTGCACACCTAAGAGGGAATTATCCATGACCCACCTCAATGGAGTGGTCCGCAGAGCACAGTTTGAGAACCTCTGTGCTACTGTAGTACAAATAATTACTATCAGCAATCTCTTAACTTATTTCTCCTTCAAACTCAGCTATGGTGAGACATTGATTTTAACTTGTCTAAAATTGATACAGTTTTCTTGTTTTACACCTCTGTAGTTGTGAAGACTTTCATTGTGATTGGTGTTTGTGGAAAATGTCTGGTTATCAGCTCCTGCTTTTACTGAGTGTAGATGTCACATTCACTATCCTGTTGAATGTTGATGATTTGGAGATCTGTTGTATGCTGTGGGGCAATATGACAGCAGTACAGTCATAAACATTACATGTTGTGTAAGTGCATTTAACTGAGAATTGTCAGTTAGCCACAATTTTTTATACAACGTATTCCAGTATAGCAGGTACAGTAGAACCTCAGAGTTAGACACCTCGGGAATGGAGGTTGTTCGTAACTCTGAAATGTTCGTAACTCTTAGCAAAGCATAATTCAGGCTCCAAATCATAGAATATTAGGGTTGGAAGGTACCTCGGGAGGTCATCTAGTCCAATCCCCTGCTCAAAGCAGGTTAATCCCCAAGTAAATCAGATCCAGCAGCTGATACTCCAGGCCTGGATTCAACAGCTGCTGTGCTCCCTACTCAGCCCTGGTTTGCAAGCTTGTCCCTCTCCTGGAAGGTAGGGGTGTGTGTGTGTGTGTGTAAACAGCTTGTCCCCCTCCTGGTGCGGGGAGGGGGAATGGGGGGTGAAAGCTGCGCAGACCCCTGCTCTGCTGGCTCTGGCTGCCTGGGGCTGGTAGTCCCAGCATCTTGCTGTAAGTGGTTGCCCTGGGGATGGGGTGGGGACGGGCAGCCCAGATGTACCTACCTTTAAGATGCAAGACAGGCACATTACAGTGCTTGCTTTTAAAAAAAAATCTCTGCTGCTGCCTGGTTGGTTACTGCCAGGTCCCCGTGGTGCCCGGTTGACTGGTCAGTCTGTAACTCTGGTGTTCGTATCTTTGAGGTTCTACTGTATGAATATGGTCTGAAAATACTCTTTTACTCTTTTTGCAGTACTTTCATCGTTGGAAAGATGCTGAACCTAAGCAGTTTAATGTAACACTAAGTTAACATCTGCTTTTCATTTATTAAGAATAGCTAGGCTTGGCAAAATTCAATTTTTATTTTATCATTTCGATGGACAATGTGGTGTTTCTTTCTAAGTATTTTAAAATGTTTATTGATTTTAAATATTAAGTTGCCCAAAGTTATGAGTTTTAAGCATTATTTTTATTTTTATCAATTTAAATTTTCACAGTTGTGGGAAATTAGAGAGGGCGTCAGACGATAATTTAATGACAGTAGACGTGAGATTCAAAAAGTTAAAGCTCCATAACGTTTAAACCACAAATTGTCAACTTCACATATCACAACATACAAAGAAAGTATCCTTAAATCAAACTCTTAAGTTCTCAAGCAGCATTTTTCTTTTTCCTTATCTGGTCATTTCAATTATCATCAATGGAACAGTTTCTTTATCTGTGTGTGTTTATGGTGAAATCAACATTTACTGATAAAAACCGAATCCTTCAAACCTTCATAATAGTTGTCAGTAGTTTCTTGAATGCATATGCAGTTAACTCCTACAGCCTCGTCTGGTTTACGTACATCATAATTGACACTTGTAAAAATTAATTCTAAAATGGATTTCATAAGAAAAAGACACTCAGTGGTTGGTTGAATATGGAATATTTGGTTCATTTTTTAAAATAGAAAAGCCTGCACTTTGTAGATGTTTCAATATTATTTGAATTGTGACCATTGTACTGACAGCATGAGAACAGTGATTAGAGATGGAAGTACAGGGCACGCTTATACAAAATGAGGTAACACATTTGTAGTCAAATTATTTAATTTTGCTTACATAACCTACTAAGCTGGTATGCTTGATTTTGTAGCTGCACTTACTAAATGAGTATTACAAAGTGGAGCTGTGTTGGCTTCTGTTCTGAAATACCTAACAAAAATAGGACAGTGACTGTTAAAATTGAGTCCTCTTATATTACGTACCACTTAACATTTTAAAAGTCACAAATAGGAATTATACATAATGCTATTTTTCACTAATTTATGGTAGTATGAAATTACACATTTTTTTCCCAGACAAAGTTCATATATTTATGTATTTCCTCTTGATTGGCTATAACATTTATTTAATCAATTTCATATGAAGATGGCTTAACAAATCAGATTTTCCCCTGTTTTTCAACAAGATATTACTACAGTGGGTGCTGTGGAAATGCTGATAATTTTAAAGGTGTGGAGAGAAACGAAAGGAGACTAATAACATCACTATTAAATGTTTGTCCATTAAAAGGCCACTCTAAATAGGCAAATTACATCTTATATGCAAAAATTAAATAAAACTCACCTCCAGGAACCTCCTGCGTCTGTAGGAAGCTCTGCGGTTGCTTCCTTCAGAGTCCAGAAGTGAGGGTGACAATCCCACGACCTCCCTACAACAGGTTTGCAACACCCCCCTGTCCTACAATCCCCTTTTGGGTCAGGACCCCCACGGTTACAGCACCCTGGAATTTCAGATTTAAACATCTGAAAATGTGAAATTTACCAATTTTCAAATCCTTTGCCCATGAAATTGAGTATAGTGGACTGTGAATTTGGTAGGGTCCTACTTATAAGATTCTAGTAACATTTTAAGACTGACACTTAACTTCTCCTTTCTGTGGAATAATGGTAGGTGAACTGCAAAGCAAAAATTTTACTAAGTTGCTTCTTTGTGATGTGTCAAGATTTTGTATTTAAACCCTTTTCTCCACTTGTGTTACAAATATCAGGATTATCAGATCCACACTTCCTCTCTATTCTGGAGAACCTTGTCAAGCCATTCTGAGGACAGGAATAGTGTAAGTTGTTCTGCAGTTCCCTTTTTCACCAACTGAGGGGAGTGGGAGTGTGGATTTTAGACTGTAAAACTGGACATCTTTCAGCCTCAGTTATGACCAGGGAAAAGGAGATGCAGCTAGGGTTTGGGCCTTGGATGTCATTATTCACGTCCTCCAAAGATTTTGTCAGTCATTCAGCAAAAAGGGGGAAAGGAGGCCTTGATAATCTTGATAGTTACATTTTTTTAAAGTTCAAGGCTATTTTTATGTACTGTAAAACAGCACTAAAGATTACTAAACAATTTTTTGTTTTTGCTCTGAAATTCACTTTTAAAGCCCTCTGCCGGAGGTGCTGAATCTGTTGGGATTATGTAGAATGTTTAAAAAATATTTTAAAAAACTAATGGAGGTTGATAAAATTTTGTTTCTTGTTGGGTTTTTAATACAAACAGTGGTTTTATGACCAAGTGTACCAATATGCTAACACAGTGTATGCTCTGAAACTCTGTGCATACACTAAAGGAATAGTACATTATATATCTGAAGATATGTATTTAATGATTTTTTTTAATTACTGCTACTGTATATTTAAAAGCTCCACCTCTATACAGTAATCTCTTATTTTCTTTCACACATACAAAAAACAAAAACGTAAAAACGACTAGAGGACTCTGGTTTCCACCCTTCCCAGGGCCTTTTCTATTTTCCTGGTTTCCCTGGGATCATTCTCTATAACTTTTCATGACAGATACTTCCCCATAGAAACACTCTGGCCACACTGATAATTGTCTTCCAGCAACAACCCTCCTACTTGGATGGGAAAGAAAAGCTTTGAGGCCCTCAAAACCTTACCCCAACAAAAGCAGTGTTGGAATTCCCAGACCATCATCTAGAGATGTCTTCTGGGAAGTGGCAAGCAGCCCTTTTCCACTACTTGGAGCAGCTTCACTCCTTTCTTGATACAAGAGATCTGGAAGTGGGTTATTTTTTGCTGCTCTCAGGCATTGCCTACACTGGAGAAATACATAGAGAAAAACATTGTTTCCTCAATCAAAAAAATTAATCTTCCTGGACAACCAGATGTTTCAATTGATTGTTGGGGTGACAACATTCAGTGGCAGAGGGAAACACCTTTGGTTTCTATATGGATGCACCCTGTTGGAACAGGTTGTGGGTTGTTGTCTTTGACAGTTGTTAGAGCTGACAAACTTCTTACAGTCAATGTGTGATTTCAGGTGAGCTCAATTTCTCTTTCTAAAAATCTGTGGTTGTTTGAATTTTTATTTTTTCTGTGACGTGTTACATTAGGATACTGTAGTTTGTTTCTAGTAGATGTTAGTTCCTTGGGAGACCACTGTGTGGGGGGGATATGGCCATGTTATCAGCATGCAAGTAAGAGTTATATCTCTGCATTTTGCAGAAAAAGGTCTGGGTTTGGGGACTTCTCTAGCAGAATTATGGCATTCCTGTTGTGGATGTTGAAATGAGTAGACAGATGACATTTGTTCTGTTCTTTCTGACTGCATGATTTTCTTGGAGATGACAGATTTGGTACATGGAAATTATTTTTTTTCCATCAGTTCAATTTTGTAGCAGTTCGTAGTTTGAAATTAGGTGATAACTTGAGTCACAATTTCATTAAAGTAGGCAAATATATTTCCCTCTTTTCCCATGTGTTCTTACATGATTATCCGTAAAGATGTATTTCAGAGTAACAGCCATGTTAGTCTGTATTCGCAAAAAGAAAAGGAGTACTTGTGGCACCTTAGAGACTAACCAATTTATTTGAGCATAAGCTTTCGTGAGCTACAGCTCACTTCATCGGATGCATACTGTGGAAAATACAGAAGATGTTTGTTTTTATACACACAAATCACGAAAAAATGGGTGTTTATCACTACAAAAGGTTTTCTCTCCCCCCACCCCACTCTCCTGCTGGTAATAGCTTATGTAAGTGATCACTCTCCTTACAACGTGTATGATAATCAAAGATGTAGTTGGTAGTTATCTTCTCAGAGAAGATTCTAATTAGACTTTTGTGTATTATATTATTGGTCAGTTTGTCTACTTCAGCCTCCCTTTCTTCCTGGCAAAGAGTTTACCTGAGATGTGAAAGTTCTCCTCAGAACAAGTGAATTTCCATAGATTATAAGTAAGGCTACGTTTCTGTCACGGATATTATTAGTAAAAGTCATGGACAGGTCACAGGCAATAAACAAAAATTCACGGAAGCCTGTGACCTGTCCCTGATTTTCACAAAAAATATCCCTGACAAAAGGGGCAACTGGGTTCAGCACCCACTGCTGTTGGCACTCCCTGGTCCCCCACTGCTGCAGTACATCCTTTCACCCCCAGGCAGCTGGTAGCTGCAGAGTCCCCCAGCCGTCGGCTGTGGCTGGGCAGCTGCAGGGGGGTCTGCCAGCCCCTACTGCCTGCCACAGCTGGGCAGCTGTAGGGTCCCCTGTCCGTCGTCGTCCGTGTCCTCCCCCCCCCCCCCCCAGAGTGGGGGCTGAGAGCTGCGGGGCAAAAATGTCTCAAAGGTCAGTGGAAGTCACGGATTCCATGATCTCCATGACTTAATCGTAGCCTTAATTATAAGAGATGAAATCCTTTATTACCCAGTGACTTCTATCAAACAGGTTATAGAATGAGCTTTGAGATAAATAATACCTTTATATGTTTGCTTTATTAAATGCTACTCAGTTTCCCTCCTTACATGGTTTGTTTTGCATATTCTACCGTGTAGCACATCACTCAGAAGGTCCCTTGGAACCTGGATACATGTTAAGTGAAAGATACAGAACCTTTTAACACACAGCTGTGTTAGAGAACAGTGTATTGCTAGGCCGGTAGCTCTGTTCCACCTTCGGATGTTCCCAGTCTTTACCTTTGCTTTATGATAGAGGCTCTTTCCATCCACCTTTGATCAGATGGTTCCTATTTCTCCATAATTCCAATTTCAATCAAATACTGAGAGTTCTTATGGACAGTGCCCACTTATTAATAGGTTTTTATTACTTGGACAAGATAAATTTAAGTAACAGCCATCTCAATGCATATTAATATGTTTGCAAGTAGTGTTTATTTCTGTAATGTAGCAATTATTTCTGAAGTCTTCATATTCATTTTTATCTGTTTATCATTGGCATTTGATATATTGAAACCAGTATAAATTTATAAATATAGATAAAAAACCAAGTGAATAAACTTCTACTATAACAAGTGTTCACAGTGAAATTTAACTCTTGAATGCATAATTCAATTTGGTTTGTATTTTATTGGTAATCTAGCAAGAATTTATTGTAGTGAGACTACTAGCAAAGCAGTAGTATCTCTTGTTAACTGTTGCCTTGTGTATATTAGTCTGCTTTAAAATACAAAACACTCACTACAAAACTTTTGGGCTGTAAGATGTTCCTCTTGCAAGATGTAAGATTAATTTAATAATCCTCCAAGACTCTCTGGGTTATGAAGTTTACTTCTGATTTTTCCACTAGATTATCCTGGCTGTGACGTCACCTAAACCGTGTAAATAAAGTTATTGCTTACCAATTCCTCATAAGTATAGTTTTAAAACACGTTTGTTAGTAAATTGTAATACTAGTGAATGTGAAAGACTATTAAAACTTGAGAGGCAAGTGTGTTGTGCAAGCTGTCAAAGAGCCTGAAACTAGAACAGCCACATCCCTGTTGTTCAAGTCCTGGGCACCTCAAACAGAAACTGCCAGTTGTGCGGTGGTGATTGCGGGGTTGCCAAATACCCACTGGGACCGGATGAGACTGTTAAACACGTCTCTACATGTTATACCTCATTCAGCTTTCCACAGATGGGTGGCTAGGCACTTCACCATGTAGTCCCCTCAATTCCTGTTAGTTTAAAATAAAATGCACCCACATGTGGGTCAATGAGACGCACAGAGAAACATGGCTTTTCTGAAAGAGTAAAAATTTGCAACTAAATGTTGAAATAAGGAGTGCGCATTAAGGAAAGAGTAGGGGGAAATCATAGTACTGTCAGACACAGACAAGATTTACGGTAAGTATTTTCAAGATTGCATGCTAGTTAATCATGTTTGGCTTTTTGTTTTACAAAAATATGTGCTTCTGTTGGAGAGGAATTAATACAGTAGTTTTTTAATTTAACATTTTCAGAAATTAAGCAAAATTTACACAACTTTTTAAAATACAAATAAGACAGTAGTTAAGTATTGTCGCCTACAGCCCTATCAATTCAAGTAGTTCTTCCTTTATGGTTAGGTTTCTGTTTTGTGTTTACCTGACAGCAGGCTTTTGTGTCAGGTCTTTTGGGAGTGGACACCTTTGTTCAAATCCTTTGACTGAATCTTTGAGTAGGTGTAAGGCTTCAGACACCCTTTCACCTTTGCTTACCTCTCCATAGTGGTTATGGTTGCTTATTGAGGAAAAGGAAAACTTCAACCTCTGAAATGTGCCACTAACGCTTTACCATTTTCCAGAATTTCAGAGTCCACCATTTTTGACTGACTCTGACAGCACCACCAGTCGTATGTCTGAACAAAATCCAGGGAGTAATGAGAAGTTCAAAGCTCCCCATAAAAGCTATAGAAATTATATCCTGGGTAGAGAAAGAGAGACTCCTAATTCAAGTAATTCAAAGTAAAGGATTCACTGAAGAAGAGGAAGAGCGAGCCATGGGTCTTCTGAGTGATCATCCACACGGATTCCCATCTTGGCGCATGGCTAGCCAGGAAAGAACAGTCTCGAGTGCATGGGATACATGTTCACCAAGAGGGGAATATGTGTGGACGATAACCCGAAGAGCCTTGTCTCGCTGTCTTCTGTTGGGGCCGTGCTTATGCTCTAGGTACCCTTTTTCTCACCCCCAAGGGCATAAAGGTAAAGAGGGCCCAAGCGCTACTCATTTCCTTTTTACCACTCACGACTGCAAGACCGGACCCCTGGCGGTGTCTGTTGCTCTTGTGCAGTGTGCAGTTTAATTTATTAGATTGGTATAGTAGTGTGTAGTTTTGGTTTTAGTTTTTCTTTTGCCTGTTGACATCTAAATAAAATGAAATGTGTTTCATAGTTAACTTCTACCATGATTCTAATACTCCCTGTGTGGGTGTGGGTGTGTATGTATGTCTCCAGGCTAATTGAAAATTAAACTAAGTCACCATGTGACTCTGCTGTGCCAATCAACCATGGACACTTTAGGTGCCTCATATGTCTTGGGGGGCTGCCTTCTGGAATGTAGTTCCATGTGCCATTCTTTGTCTAAGTGCACCCGGAGAGCAAGGGAGGTGAGGCTGAAAGTTTTCCTGCCAGAGAAGTTGATGCAAGTCTCCTCAGACTCTGGCAGATCTTTGGCAAAGCCTCAATCTGTGGGTCAGTCCATCTCCCTCAGTGCCCCAGTGAGCTACAACTCCACTCTAAGCTCTTGAGCTGCTTCCTCTGAGGCCTCATTCATCTGCTACTGGGTCAGTGTTGGTGTGTCTCAGTGGCAGGAAGGAGAGCTGCTCCAGAGACGATCCCCGTTCCAAGTAATCTTTCCTGGCATCTAGCACGAGGCATGAGTCACCATAACACTTGGGCTTGGTGAGCGAAGGATAAGACAGAGAGGATTCATTCCAGTGTCTCTGTGCTGATGTCTGAGGCAGCTCAGGCTGTACTGTCTAAGCCTAGGAACCGCTGTACTGACCGTGACACAGAGTACCTTGATGCCCAGCACTTCTGCACTGACTACATCCTTTTATGGTGGCGGTATCCATCACCATGGTACTGACTGTCTCCTTGATATCTGAGTCGCCCGTGCTGACCTACTTGCCTGGCCAGAAGAGTGTCCTGCATATGAACCTCACCAGTTCACAGGCATAGTACTCCTGGTAGCACTGCCCCTCTCTCAAAGGAGGTATGATTCTTTTCCTTCTCTTCCCCTGAAAACAGCAGGGAAAAATCTCCTACTTGTCCTCCATCTCTGCTCTGGGTAGGTAGGTCATTGACAGTCAGGGAGAGACTTAAGAGAATAATTGGTGAGGGAAGCGAGGAAGAGGCAAAGACGTTCATAGAGATCACCGCACCTGGTGTCCCTCCATGTGTTCTTTGCTGCAGTATCCGTATCAGCCCGGGCCGTACTAGACCCCTTGGGCTGTTCAGCCCTCCTCCAGGAAGCCAGCATGTTGCACTGTGTCAGGGCATAGGAGACATGCAGCCTTCCCAGACTACTCAACTCCATCCACAGCTGCTGCAGAGGCAAGAGAAGGAGATTGGAGAGGAGCAGTATTTTCCAGAGCAGGACCATCTGGGTGTGGCTGTAGTATCTTCTGCAGATGAATTCGAGGTTTTCCAAGACTTAATAAAAATGCATGGCAGAAACCTTGTACATTCCCCTTGAATACAAGAGAAATAGATACTTTGGGGTATACTTCATTCTGCAACTCCAGGGAGATTAGCCATGCTGATAAGTGACAGTCTGCTGAACCTTCCAAATCCACCTGCTTCTGTCTCTGCCACCTCCAGGAGAATGGACAGAAGTGAGGAAGTCCCTTCAGAGCGGGTTGGATATTTGTATTGACATCCTGCACCTGCCTCTCCGGCTGTGCAAGCAGAACAGCAGAGGACAAAGAAGCAAGGTCTCCTGAAATCACAACCAGGGAAAAGCCTCCCAGAAAATTGCATTTTTTTGGCTGAAAGATCTATTCATGCATGAATCTGAAAATAAGGGTAGCAAAGTACCAACTGCCATTCTCTAAATTTGACTTCTTGAACTGGTACAAACTGTCTAATTTTGTGGCTAATCATGGCTGAGGGTCAACTGACAGCTTAGAACATCTCTGCAGGCTGTGCTGGAAGTGTCTGACTCGATGCCACAGAGTGGCCTTTGCAGTAACAGTGCGGCGGTCGTCATGGCTCCAGTCCTCAGCTTTCCCTAAGGATGTCCAGACAGGTAACAATTAAGGACCTTCCATTTGAGGGCAGTGGCCTCTTTAGCTGTACAAAGAAAAGGATTACTTGTGGCACCTTAGGGTATGTCTACACTACGAAATTAGGTCGAATTTATAGAAGTTGGGTTTTTAGAAATTGGTTTTATATATTCGAGTGTGTGTGTCCCCACAGAAAATGCTCTAAGTGCATTAAGTGCATTCACTCAGCGGAGTGCTTCCACAGTACCGAGGCTAGAGTCGACTTCCAGAGTGTTGCACTGTGGGTAGCTACCCCACAGTTCCCGCAGTCTCCGTTGCCCATTGGAATTCTGGGTTGAGATCCCAGTGCCTGATGGGGCTAAAACATTGTTGCGGGTGGTTCTGGGTACATATCGTCAGGCCCCCATTCCCTCCCTCCCTCCGTGCAAGCAAGGGCAGACAATTGTTACGCGCCTTTTTTCCTGAGTTACCTGTGCAGACGCCATACCACGGCAAGCATGGAGCCCGCTCAGGTAACCGTCACCGTATGTCTCCTGGGTGCTGGCAGACACGGTACTGCATTGCTACACAGTAGCAGCAACCCATTGCTTTGTGGCAGCAGATGGTGCAATAGGACTAGTAGCCGTCATCGTCATGTCCGAGGTGCTCCTGGCCACATCGGCCAGGAGCGCCTGGGCAGACATGGGCGCAGGGACTAAATTTGGAGTGACTTGATCAAGTCATTCTCTTTAGTCCTGCAGTCAGTCCTATTGAACCATCTTATGGTGAGTAGGCAGGCAATATGGATTGCTAGCAGTCGTATTGTACCGTCTTCTGCCAGGCAGGCAAGAGAGATGAGGATGGCTAGCAGTTGTATTGTACCATCTTCTGCCGAGCAGCCCTGAGATGTGGATGGCATGCAGTCCTTCTGCACCGTCTGCTGCCAGCCAAAGATGTAAAAGATAGATGGAGTGGATCAAAACAAGAAATAGACCAGATTTGTTTTGTACTCATTTGCTTCCCCTCCCCTCCCCCGTCTAGGGGACTCATTCCTCTAGGTCACACTGCAGTCACTCACAGAGAAGGTGCAGCGAGGTAAATCTAGCCATGTATCAATCAGAGGCCAGACTAACTTCCTTGTTCCAATAAGAACAATAACTTAGGTGCACCATTTCTTATTGGAACCCTCCGTGAAGTCCTGCCTGAAATACTCCTTGATGTAAAGCCACCGCCTTTGTTGATTTTAGCTCCCTGAAGCCAACCCTGTAAGCCGTGTCGTCAGTCGCCCCTCCCTGCGTCAGAGCAATGGCAGACAATCATTGCGCGCCTTTTTTCTGTGCGGACGCCATACCAAGGCAAGCATGGAGGCCGCTCAGCTCACTTTGGCAATTAGGAGCACATCAAACACCACACGCATTATCCAGCAGTATATGCAGCACCAGAACCTGGCAGAGCGATACTGGGTGAGGAGGCGACGTCAGCGCGGTCACGTGAGTGATCAGGACATGGACACAGATTTCTCTGAAAGCATGGGCCCTGCCAATGCATGCATCATGGTGCTAATGGGGCAGGTTCATGCTGTGGAACGCCGATTCTTGGCTCAGGAAACAAGCACAGACTGGTGGGACCGCATAGTGTTGCAGGTCTGGGACGATTCCCAGTGGCTGCGAAACTTTTGCATGCGTAAGGGCACTTTCATGGAACTTTGTGACTTGCTTTCCCCTGCCCTGAAGCGCATGAATACCAAGATGAGAGCAGCCCTCACAGTTGAGAAGCGAGTGGCGATAGCCCTGTGGAAGCCTGCAACGCCAGACAGCTACCGGTCAGTTGGTAATCAATTTGGAGTGGGCAAATCTACTATGGGGGCTGCTGTGATGCAAGTAGCCCACGCAATCAAAGATCTGCTGATATCAAGGGTAGTGACCCTGGGAAATGCGCAGGTCATAGCGGATGGCTTTGCTGTAATGGGATTCCCTAACTGTGGTGGGGCCATAGACTTAACCTATATCCCTATCTTGGCACCGGAGCATCAAGCCGACGAGTACATAAACTGCAATAGTGCTGCAAGCTCTGGTGGATCACAAGGGACGTTTCACCAACATCAACGTGGGATGGCTGGGAAAGGTACATGACGCTCACATCTTCAGGAACTCCGGTCTGTTTCAAAAGCTGCAGGAAGGGACTTTATTCCCAGACCAGAAAATAACTGTTGGGGATGTTGAAATGCCTATATGTATCCTTGGGGACGCAGCCTACCCCTTAATGCCATGGCTCATGAAGCCGTACACAGGCAGCCTGGACAGTAGTCAGGAGCTGTTCAACTACAGGCTGAGAAAGTGCAGACTGGTGGTAGAATATGCATTTGGATGTTTAAAGGCGCGCTGGCGCAGTTTACTGACTTGCTTAGACCTCAGCGAAACCAATATTCCCACTGTTATTACTGCTTGCTGTGTGCTCCACAATATCTGTGAGAGTAAGGGGGAGACGTTTATGGCGGGGTGGGAGGTTGAGGCAAATCGCCTGGCTGCTGGTTACATGCAGCCAGACACCAGGGCGGTTAGAAGAGCACAGGAGTGCGCGGTACGCATCAGAGAAGCTTTGAAAACCAATTTCATGACTGGCCAGGCTACGGTGTGAAAGTTCTGTTTGTTTCTCCTTGATGAACCACCCCGCCCCTTGGTTCACTCTACTTCCCTGTAAGCTAACCACCCTCCCCTCCTCCCTTCGATCACCGCTTGCAGAGGCAATAAAGTCATTGTTGGTTCACATTCATGCATTCTTTATTCATTCATCACACAAATAGGGGGATGACTACTGAAGTAGCCCAGGAGGGGTGGTGGAGGAGGGAAGGAAAATGCCACACAGCACTTTAAAAGTTTACAACTTTAAAATTTCTTGAATGCCAGCCTTCTTTTTTTGGGGCAATCCTCTGTGGTGGAGTGGCTGGTTGGCCGGTGGCCCCCCCACCGCGTTCTTGGGCGTCTGGGTGTGGAGGCTATGGAACTTGGGGAGGAGGGCGGTTGGTTACACAGGGGCTGTAGCGGCAGTCTGTGCTCCAGCTGCCTTTGCTGCAGCTCAACCGTACACTGGAGCATACTGGTTTGGTCCTCCAGCAGCCTCAGCATTGAATCCTGCCTCCTCTCATCATGCTGCCAACACATATAAGCTTCAGCCCTGTCTTCAGCCCGCCACCTCTCCTCCCGGTCATTTTGTGCTTTCCTGCGCTCTGACATTATTTGCCTCCACGCATTCGTCTGTGCTCTGTCAGTGTGGGAGGACAGCATGAGCTCAGAGAACATTTCATCACGAGTGCGTTTTTTTTTCTTTCTAATCTTCACTAGCCTCTGGGAAGGAGAAGATCCTGTGATCATTGAAACACATGCAGCTGGTGGAGAAAAAAAAGGGACAGCGGTATTTAAAAAGACACATTTTATAAAACAGTGGCTACAGTCTTTCAGGATAAACCTTGCTGTTAACATTACATACACAGCACATGTGCTTTCGTTACAAGGTCGCATTTTGCTTCCCCCCACTGTGTGGCTACCCCCTCAATCCTCCCCCCTCCCGGTGGCTAACAGCGGGGAACATTTCTGTTCAGCTGCAGGCAAACAGCCCAGCAGGAACGGGCACCTCTGAGTGTCCCCTGAAGAAAAGCACCCTATTTCAACCAGGTGACCATGAATGATATCTCACTCTCCTGAGGATAACACAGAGAGATAAAGAACGGATGTTGTTTGAACGCCAGCAAACATACACTGCAATACTTTGTTGTACAATGATTCCCGAGTACGTGTTACTGGCCTGGAGTGGTAAAGTGTCCTACCATGAAGGACGCAATAAGGCTGCCCTCCCCAGAAACCTTTTTCAAAGGCTTTGGGAGTACATCCAGGAGAGCCGCGAATGCCAGGGCAAATTAATCCTTCCACATGCTTGCTTTTAAACCATGTATAGTATTTTAAAAGGTACACTCACCGGAGGTCTCTCCTCCGCCTGCCGGGTCCAGGAGGCAGCCTTGGGTGGGTTCGGGGGGTACTGGCTCCAGGTCCAGGGTGAGAAACAGTTCCTGGCTGTTGGGAAAAGCGGTTTCTCCACTTGCTTGCTGTGAGCTATCTACAACCTCATCATCATCATCTTCTTCTTCGTCCCCAAAACCTGCTTCCGTGTTGCCTCCATCTCCATTGAAGGAGTCAAACAACACGGCTGGGGTAGTGGTGGCTGAACCCCCTAAAATGGCGTGCAGCTCATCATAGAAGCGGCATGTTTGGGGCTCTGACCCGGAGCGGCCGTTCGCCCCTCTGGTTTTCTGGTAGGTTTGCCTCAGCTCCTTAAGTTTCACGCGGCACTGCTTCGGGTCCCTGTTATGGTTTCTGTCCTTCATGCCCTGGGAGATTTTGACAAAGGTTTTGGCATTTTGAAAACTGGAACGGAGTTCTGATAGCACGGATTCCTCTCCCCATACAGCGATCAGATCCCGTACCTCCCGTTCAGTCCGTGCTGGAGCTCTTTTGCGATTCTGGGACTCCATCATGGTCACCTGTGCTGATGAGCTCTGCATGGTCACCTGCAGCTTGCCACGCTGGCCAAACAGGAAATGAGATTCAAAAGTTCGCAGTTCTTTTCCTGTCTACCTGGCCAGTGCATCTGAGTTGAGTGTGCTGTCCAGAGCGGTCACAATGGAGCACTCTGGGATAGCTCCCGGAGGCCAATACCGTCGAATTGTGTTCACAGTACTCCAAATTCAACCCGGCAAGGCCGATTTAAGCGCTAATCCACTTGTCAGGGGTGGAGTAAGGAAATTGATTTTAAGAGCCCTTTAAGTCGAAATAAAGGGCTTCATCATGTGGACGGGTGCAGGTTTACATCGATTTAACGCTGCTAAATTCGACCTGAAGTCTTAGTGTAGACCAGGGCTTAGAGACTAACAAATTTATTTGAACACAAGCTTTCATGAGCTAGCACTGTCGAGGCATTCTTTGCCCTGAAAGATTCCAGGGCAACTTTGTTCCCCTTTGGGGCTTTGTTCCAACTCCAGAAAGAAAAGCAGTCAAGACAACAGGCATATTTCAGGCCCCTTGCCTCACTTATGGTCGTTGATTGAGACAGAAGGAAAGATTCACTGGAGGCAATGCACGGCAATATCCTTGGCTGCCCCCACAATCTGTGGCTTGAAGTAGAGAGCAGTTCCTTGAGATTGTAAGTAAAGGGTATCTCATCCAGTTTCAGTCCCTTCCAAACCCCTCCCTGGTCCATTCTCCTGAGAGACAGTGAAAGCAGGAGATTGACTCCCTTTTACAACTGGGGAACAAGGTGCCCTTGAACTTCAGGGGCGCAGGGGCTTTTTATTCCCACTGCTTAATGCCAAAGAAGAAAGGTTGTTGAGACCCATCCTCTGTCTTCGTCATCTCAACACCCTCATCCACAGTTTCAAATTCAGAATGGTGAGCCTAGCTTCTGTTAAACCCTTAATTAAATCCTATGAACTGGTTCATAGCTCTCTGCAAGAAGCCTATTTTCACATTTCCATAAATCTAGCTCGCAGAAAATACCTGAGAATTCTGGTAGGAATATCATGCTACCAGTACAGAGTCCTGCCCTTTGGCCTCTCCACAGCTTCAGGGGTTTTCACTGAATGTCCAGTAGTAGTGGCAGTTCTTCTGAGGAGACAAAGAATCCAGGTACATCACTGTCTAGATGACTGGCTAATTGAAGGGCGATCACCATGATAGATGACCAACTCAGAACAAACAATCCTAAAACTTTTCACCTCATGGGGTCTTGAAGTCAGTACAGATAAATCCACATCCATTTTTACTCAGCAGGAGTGGAAACCAACACACCTCAAACCACAGTTACTCTATGGTAAGTAACCATTCTTTCTTGTGCTGAATGCCTAGTGACCCAGAAGGCACATTTTGTGGGATGTAATAGATACGGTGCACCTGTAGACAACACTAGATCTCCTGAAACAAGGCCCTTTTCTTCCTGATGTGGGCCATTGACAAGTGATTGCCTAGCACTGAAGAGAGGAAAGAAGAGTTGCTATTAGACTCTTCGATACACTTTTGGTATCCAGATAGATTTCTGACAGACAGTTCTGTTCATTTACCTGTTCAAGTTTTCACTTCTCATGTGCGAGCAACAGTTGGAAGAATACAAAAGTTCTGGTGATCTTGGCAATACTAGAGTGTTTCCATCAACTTTTGGACAGGGTTCTACAACCAAGTGACCTGTAAAGAGCAGTAACAAATCTAGTGGCACCCCGGATATCTACCTCTCCATTTCCATTTGTCCATCAAGTCCTGCTTTTCTACTAGACATTATCTCTGAAAAATAGGTTTTGGGGTTATCACCTCTTCCCATACAAGGACTATCACTACACTTCATATGAGGGCAAGATTGCCCTTAGAACTCCGGAAATCTTTCTGTTCACAGTAAACCCATCTTTTCACGCTTCTCAGGAGA
Organism: Lepidochelys olivacea; assembly: GCF_965140295.1. Classification (NCBI taxonomy): domain Eukaryota; kingdom Metazoa; phylum Chordata; order Testudines; family Cheloniidae; genus Lepidochelys; species Lepidochelys olivacea. The sequence goes on along the minus strand of NC_140421.1, from coordinate 78,780,990 downwards.
GAGTTCTATCATTTTGCCAAGATTCTGAGCATTTTTTGAAAAGATTGTGGCAAACTGGACTTCTGTAGAGAGAAATAAATACTTCATGCATGTGGAATGTATGCACACTTCTTGTACCTTGTTCTATCCAAATTTCAGGGCTTTACGGGCTTCAAAGCTTTTGCAGATGTGATGTTAAAATCCTGTATTGCCTGGCATACTAGGCTTCTGGGAAACCATTCCATGAAGGAATTGAGGTGTCCTATCTACATCAGGTTCCTACGTGTATCATGGCAGAAAGTGTCTTGGCCTCATTGGAAAAAATTTGAAGAAAAACATCGTGATGCCAATATGCATTTATCAAACTCTGCAAAGTAGGTTTCCATTCCTCTGCAGAGGCATCTTTTGTAGGAAAGTGCTGTTTGGTCTTGTTTACACTTGAAGGGTTTTGCTGGTGTAGTTAAATTAGTGTGTGTGTAGTTATGTTGATACAAAAGTGCTTATGCTAGTACAGAGCAGTGGTTCTCAACCAGGGGTACATATGGTGGGCAACCTGAGGTCGTCTAGGGGGTACATCAGTGGTGGGCAACCTGCGGCGAATCACGGCCACCGGCAGCTGCAGGTGGCCGTGCCTGATTAGGTCAATGTAAACAAACTGTCTCGCGGCCCACCAGTGGATTACCCTGAAGGCCCGCAAGTTGCCCACAACTGGGGTACATTAACTCATCTAGATATTTGCCTGGTTTTACAACAGGCTACATAAAAAGCACTAGTGAAGTCAGTACAAACTCAAATTTTATACAGACAATGACTTGTTTATACTGCTTTATATACTATACTCAGAAACATAAGTACAATATTTGTATTCCAATCCATTTATTGTATTATATGGTAAAAATGAGAATGTAAGCTATTTTTCAGTAATAGTGTGCTGAGACACTTTTGTATTTTTGTCTGATTGTTTGAGCAAGTAGATTTTTAAAGTGAGGTTTCACTTGGGGGTACACAAGATTCCTGAAAAGGGTTGTAACATGACACTCCATATTCTTTATAGAAAATGCTTAAGATATGAATATGGCATAACTAAGATATGTTTTATGCAAGATGGGCCTTGTAACATATCACTGGAAAGGTTATGATTTGCTGAATATAATTATCCTATTTGTATGCATGTATCATTTTTTTTATCTGAAGTTAGAAATATGGACTGTGTAACAATTACAACTGTGTGTACACTTGGGAAATGCCCACCAGCCCATGGGCCTTTAGGAAGAATAAGACGACTTGGAAGATACTAATTCTCTTCTTCCTGAGAAGCTTCCTGGGTTGCTGCATTGATACTACAAGGTTAAGTAGTCATGTCACCTAACTTGACTACCTAACCTTGGTTCCCATGTTGAGCTGGTATTTTTCCACTGGAAGTGTCCTGGGAACAAAAGATTCCCGCCTTATGTAAATCTTATTTAAGGCTGGGGAGTAAGTTGATCTTGGTTCACTCTTCACTGAATTCCACACCCAGGATGACTGCTGGAAACACCTATGGGACAAAGGGAAAGGTGTACGAGTACTGATTTGAACACAGGCTGGAAAGGGATCTGGTCTGTGAATAAGATACCTGAGGATTTAAGCCGCAAGTGGGGGTAGCTAACCTTCAAGAATTTCTGCAGCTTGCCCCAAAACAACAGTTAGGGTGAGAAATTACTGCTTGTAACATCCGATGAAGTGAGCTGTAGCTCACGAAAGCTCATGCTCAAATAAATTGGTTAGTCTCTAAGGTGCCACAAGTCCTCCTTTTCTTTTTGCGAATACAGACTAACACGGCTGTTACTCTGAAACCTGCTTGTAACCAGTTTCTTTAAGATCTTAAGCTTAGTATGCATGTTTTGTTTTATTTGCTCGGTAATCTGTTTTGTTCTGTTTGCTATCCCTTATAATCACTTAATCTGCCTTTTGTAGTGAATACATTTGTTTTTGTTTGTTATAGAACCCAGTTTGTGCAGTGTATAACTGGGGGGTGCATGAAGTTGCGCATTCTTCCTCCACATTGAGGGAGGGGGTGAATTTATGAGCTTACATTGTATAAATTTCTCTACAGTACAGGACAATATTATTTTGGGTGTACTTTCCAGGGGGGAGCTGCACTTGAGTGCTGGGCAATTTCATGGCTGAGTCTTCTCAGAGAGAGCTGTTTGCAGACTGTGTGATTTTACAGCTGGGGCGTCTGTGTGTGTGTGTGCGCACGCGCAACCAGAAGCCGGAGAACCTAATTCAGCAAAACAGAGAGAGGGAGCCCAGGCTAGTGGAGCAGGCAGGCTCAGTGAAACCCCAGCACATCAGGTGGTATCCCGTACTGGGGGTCCAACCCGTCACAGGGGTACAGTAGTCTGGAAAGGTTGAGAGCCACTGGTATAGAGTATGCCAGTTGCCCTAAGGGATAGGTCTGCACTTGGCAGGCTTTCCCAGTCTGCTACGCCTGCAAAACACTCCGAGTGTGCACACAGCACACATGCTGGTAAAACTCTGTTCCAGCACTACTATCTGAAGTAAGCTATATCAGCAAAAGCACAATTTTGCTGGTGTAAAGGCAACCATACTAGTTCCAGCAAAAGCCCCAGCCATGCTGGTCCAGGCTATACCTTGTCCTGCCCCTGACTGACATAGCTACATACTGACATGTACTACAGCTATATTATGCACACCAATTACAAAGGAAGATGGATGGAACTGCGAGAGCAATATTCCCATATGACGGGAGAAAGATGCACTTATTAAAATGACGGATGAAGACTGCATTGATATACAATAAATGCGATACGGAAACATTGCATTGATTTACAGTATGAGGAGAGATTAAAAAGAGTGGGATTGTTGAGCTTGGAAAAGAGACAACTAAGAGGGGATCTGATATAGAGGTTTAAAAATCGTGACTGATGTGGAGCAAGCGAATAAGGAAATATAATTTACCCCTTCACATAACAGAAGAACCAGGGGTCACCCAATGAAATTAATAGGCAGCACAGCAGGTTTAAAACAAACAAGGAAATACTTCTTCCCACAATGCCCAGTCAATCAGTGGAACTTGTTACCAGGGGATGTTGTGAAGGCCAAGATTATAACAGGGTTCAAAAAAGAGCTAGATAAGTTCATGGAGGATAGGTCCATCAATGGCTGTTCGCCAGGATGGTCAGGGATGCTCTGAGCGTCCCTAGCTTCTGATTGCCAGAAGTTGGGAGTGGATGGTGAGCTGGATCACTCAGTGATTGCCTGTTCTGTTCATTTCTTCTGAAGACCTGGCACTGGACACTGTGGGAAGACAGGGCACTGGGCTAGATGGACCCTTGGTTTAACCCAATGTGGCCATTTTTTTATTCATATTACTGTGAAGTGTAAAACGAAATTGCTGCAGTCTCTTATCTTCAGCATCTTGCTATGTGCATGTGAGAGACATGCAAGTTAAGAGGCTTTCTTCCTTTTGAATTGAAATAGGTGATTTCAGGTGATTGCTGAGTTAGTGATACCTCACACGCCCAATGAAGAGGTAATCAGCTGAATTTACAGCATAACCAGAGTGATGCATGATATCATTAAGATGATCAGATGAGAGCGCTTGAATTTGCGGGACATGTGGGTCAGATGAGTGGAGAAAGATTGCCAAAGCAAGTGCCAGGAGTGGGTGGCACCGGCAGCAAATGTGCTGGCTGGACAGGATGTGTCATGGCATGCTTCTCAAAGCAGCATGAAGATCGTAAAATGTGGAGGAAGATTGCTGGCCCTGTTGTCTTTACTGTTTGTTGTGATGTGGCTTTATGATGCTTTGCACTATGAGAATAATAAAAATTACACTCTGATTTAATATTTGTTTGCACAAAGTTTTTTGCTTTGACAGGCATATTTGCAGTACTGTTTTCATAATGTATATTTGCATCTTTGAAATCTTCAAAGAATTGGGTTATATTGGTATTGTAATAGTTCTGCATTGTGGAAATTGGTTTCACTGGCAGTCGTTGAGCGCAATACAATTCTCCTGCATAATGACAGGTTTCAGAGTAACAGCTGTGTTTAGTCTGTATTCGCAAAAAGAAAAGGAGTACTTGTGGCACCTTAGAGACTTAACCAATTTATTTGAGCATGAGCTTTCGTGAGCTACAGCTCACGAAAGCTCATGCTCAAATAAATTGGTTAGTCTCTAAGGTGCCACAAGTACTCCTTTTCTTTTTACAATTCTCCTGTCATTCTAGCCATGTGAGCTATTGAGTAAAACTATTCAATGAAATATTCCACTGTATAATAATTATAGGGATGCAGGAAAAAAAGGAAACCCTTGAAAAATTGAGTAGGCTGCTAGCTGGAAGGTTTAATGTAGTAATCCCCAGTGCTCAGTGGGTGGAGGGTGAGCAGAAAAGAGATAGTAATTTCTACAGGAAATTCAAAACATACTGCAGTTTTGAGGTGTAAAACTAAAAATCGTCATATTACACCTTACATTTATTTGTAGGGAGTTAACATGTTCTTCAGGAAAACCTTGTCTCCTCTTCCACAGCTGTGGAAGATCCTTGTAACACAACCTATGTGGTTCATGTGAATGGCATGGAACAGAGATTTGTGCATTTCTTGCATGCTGAGATTGCTGCATCTCTGAGCTCCAGGGATGCTCCTAGTCACTACTGTGCAGCAAGATTTTATGAACAATGGATCTGTCTCTACATTAATCCTCTTGCCAATCCCCTCCACTTAATGGGGGCATAAGAAGGCTACTCCGGGCATGAGACTGGAGTGGCGTAATGCACGGGTGTGCTTTCTCTCCCAGCTGCTCAGCCTAGGTACTTGAACCGGGGTTTGGGCCTCTGGCCCTAACATTTCATAACATCCTTACAATTTAGCTACTGTACAGTTAACTGATCATCTTATAGCCGTGGTGTCTCCATAGGTTACCACACAACCAACTAACATGATTCGTTTTAAATTACATCTACACTGGTTCTAATGGGGTATATCAAGTCGTGCTGGCTAACTCCATGTACAGAAATACCATTTTTGTCACGTAGGAGACCCTAAGAGGATACATGATGTAGTTCTTTGATCAGTTACTACACTTGAGAAGTAGATGATAGCCTTTCTCTGTGCCTTATCTCCAGTTGCTAAGTGACTTGTTTCAGGCAGACCTGGGAACTGAATCCAGATCTCCTGATTCCCAGTCACGTGGTTAACCTTTCAGCCTGGAATGCCAGCTTTCCTCTCAACGACATTGAATTTTTTTTAAATGAAGGCAAGTCGTTCTCTACTTTATATCAAGTATTGTACTTGGAAGCCTTACTGCAATGAACTTTGCTTCAATTAAAAAAAACTCTCATCTTATGCAAAATTGTGTTCTGAGTACAACAGGTTTATAAAGGGTCTGGAAGAGACTATGGAGGGGTGCAATTGGTATTGCCAGCCCTAGAGATGAAAAATATAAACTTGGTTTATTTCCTGAGTTTTTAGGAGGAATCCCCAACCTTAGTTGTGATCATTTGAAAATTCAGTCTTAAACATGCACACAGAATGAAGTCATCGCCCTGCCTGCTGGCTGATCAGACTTAGCCTCTCCTAATCTCTAGGATGGGGAAACTGCCATTCTAACTCCCTCTCTTGCCACTGTTCTGTCTTTCTCCTAGCTCTCACCTCACAATGTGCTGTCCATCTATTATATTTTCTATATGGGTTTGTACTGTGCTCCTCACTGTAGCATCTGAGTGCCTTCCAGTTGTTTAGTGATGTTTTGTTTGTTCTCTCATCCTCTCCTCAGGGGAGAAGTGTGTGCAGAAAAGTTGTGTTTTGGCAGAGGTTTTTCTGAAATGTACATGTTGCTATGTATTTCTATTAGAGAAGGCGAAGGCAGAGAAATGTACCTTGCAGTTGGAGTGGAAGCTGATGAGGTTTGTGATGTGCCTTAGTTCCTCAGGGATTTCATTCTGCACTTTTTGACGGCCCCCAAGAATGTTCTGTCTCCTACACCAGATGAGCTGTATTCCTATTGAGGAGAATTCTCTTGTGCCTCAGGAACGAACTTGTGTGGCAAGGTCTTAATCTCCATTGCTGCACTTCTTCCTATCCCCGACCCCTGGCTCCCTCTCTTCATTTCCCCACATTTCCAATCTACCAATCTTTTTCCCTGCATCTCTGTGTTCAGTTCTCCCCTTAATTCTCTTTTTTTCTCTGCAGCGTGTGATAAAGAAGGGGGTGTCTGTTTTAGTTGAGGGCAGTGTGATTTCACTTGTATTGTAAGCAATTGGAAGTACAAGCCATCTTTGTTAGGGGCAGTCTCACTTGTTACTTCAAAGGATGTAAGGAAATGGCCATATTCATTGTGAAGTCTTTGGCTTCAGTCTCATTTAGTAAAAATGGGAAATGGCCATTTTTAGAAAGGGCAAAGCTGTGGAAAAACTATCATCTCTTGGCATAATGAGCAGTTTAAGAAAACACCGAATGCAGACTCCTAAGAATTGGCAACTTAGCATAAGCAGCCTCCTCACTGCTCAATGCAAGATTGCAGTCTACACCAGTTTGTGATTTTTGAGTTTATCTATACTAGCAAGAATCGAAGCCATAAATCACCACTGGCCTGGAACTATATACCAGTAATAGCCCTAAGGAAATACTAGTGTAAAAAGGGTTGCTGGAGCTGCTGGTAGTGAATTATGGTTATAATTAACTATAGTTCTTGCCTAGCAAGGGTAAGGTCTGATATACTATTGAGACCATGTCAGTAGAAGCGTTCTGCCCAGTAGGTAAATAATTGCAACGCCTGTTCATAGATTTTAAGATCAGAAGGGACCATTATGATTGTTTAGTCTGACCTGCATAGACTACTCCCGAGGGCATTCTGCGCCAAAAAATTAAAAATCGTGCACAAAAAAATTAAAATTCTGCAAGTTTTATTTGTCAATAAGTAAATCTAGAGGCTCCAGCCTGGCAGTGGGGAGCACAGGCCACTGGCTACACAAAGATTGGAGATCATCCTGCAGTCTCCCCATCCTCCACCCCCGGGACAAGGACTCAGCGGTGAGGCTGCACCCAGCTGTGACACAGTACAAGGCCTGGGCCTGTCCCAGAAACACCCTGGGGCCCTGCCCTTCTGCACCAGGTGTGGGGCAGGCTGGCTCAACCAGGCAGGATCAAATGTGGAGAGTCTCAGTGTGAGGGGATCCAGGTGTGGGGTGACAGCATTCTGTGTGGGACAGTCTGGGGGCAGGCAGCTCAGTGAGGGGTCTAGGTGTGGGGGGATCTGGATGCACACAGGCTCGCTGCAGGGGGGGAGGGTTCCATGTGCAGGGGCAATGGGACTCTGCAGGGGCTTCCAGGTGAAGGTGGTTGGGGCTCAGCAGAGGGGTCTGGGTGGGGGAGGATCTCAGCAGCAGGGTCTGGATGCTGGGGGAGTGGGGCATGGTGGGGTGAAGGTCTGGGTGTAGCTAGTTGGGGGTCAGTGTCATGGTCTGGATGTGGGGACTCAATGGTGCAGAGGGTGAGGCATCAGGGTGGGGGTTTGAGTACAGGGACCTCAGTGGGGTGCAGGGGTGGGGGTCCAGAGATAGGGGGTCTGGGTGCAGGGCAGCTCCAGATTCAGGGGTTGAGGTTCAGTGGGGTGAGGTTAGGATCTGGAGGGCTAGGGGGGTTTTGGATTTACCGGGTGAGGATTGGCAAAGGTGTCTGAGTATGGGAGGTCCGGATGCACGGGGGTTGAGTGGATGGGGGAGCAGCTCCCCATACAAATACCCCTTCCCCTCACAGCTGAGGAGCAATGGGGGCAGGAAGCAAGGGAGGATGCTGAGCTTCTGCAGCTGGGGGAGGTTTCTGGGAGTGGGTCTGACACAGCCCCAGCCACTCCTTGCAGGGGAAGAGGAAGTCCTGTCCTTACTTGCCTCCAGCCCAGCTGGGACTAGCAGCTGATCCCAGCTCAGGGTAGGAGCCACTGGCTGGGGTGTCCTCAGTTCCACAGTGATTTACCTCTCTGATGGCTGCTCCGGGTCCCTGAAACAATGTACCTGCGCTGCTAGGGAGTAGTGTGTGACTTCTCTTTTCTTCCCTGTTAGAAAGTTATTTTTCTGCGGGGAAGCAAATAAATCTGCAGGGAACATGAATTCCATGCACACAGTGGTGCACAATTCCCCCCAGAAATAATAGATTTTCACACAGTGATTCTTGCATCAAGCCCATAGCTTCTGATTGAGCAAGACCATATCTTTTAGAAACACAGCAATCATGATTTGAAGACTTCAAATGACTGAGAATCTATCACATTGCTAGGTAAGTTCAGTGCCATTGTTAAAAACTTGCAAATTATTTCTAGCTTGAATTTATCTACCTTCAGTTTACAGTTAGCGGATCTTGCTGTGCTATGTTTTGAGATCCTCTGTGTTGAGATGCCTTAAAAACAAAACAAAAAAAAAAAAAACCCACCAGCTATCTCAGGGGAAGGAGGGAGGAAACTAGACTACATGTTTAGGTTTGCAGATACTACGGTGTTGAGGGCAGTATACTTGCAGACCGAGAGGTAAAACAGAAGCTTGTAATCTCAGGATCCTGCATCTGGGTGTGTTCCTTTAATAGGAGATAGATTTCAGAGTAACAGCCGTGTTAGTCTGTATTCACAAAAAAGAAAAGGAGTACTTGTGACACCTTAGATTTATTTATGTAGCTCACAAAAGCTTATGCTCAAATAAATTGGTTAGTCTCTAAGGTGCCACAAGTACTCCTTTTCTTTTTTTAATAGAATGGCAGAGCAGTTTAAATCTGCAAGTGTAGGTTAGCTTAGAAAGTGTTATGAAATATAATACTGTTTTCATGAAAACACTTAGTTTTTTATAATTTTTGTTTTTAAGCTTCCCCTGCAGTGACTGTAACTCAAATGCCACAACCACATTGCTGCAATAGTGTGTAAAAACGAGGTGAATCTAACTTAAAGAACTAGGTCAGTTTGACTAAGGTATTCAAAATGTAAAAAGAGACCCTAAGTGGTGAAAGGTAAACTAGATTTTAAAAACTTGCATTTTTAATAATCTAAGGTGCTAAGGAAATACAAAAAACAGTGTTATGGTGAGAACAGGTGCTTTTGTCAAGGACTGCTTGATTCTGCACTAAGTTGTGGTGCTGTGAGATCATGGGCAAGACACTTAATCTCTGTGTCAATTTATCCATCTGTAATGTAGATGATAGTCTCGGTGATGTTGAGGCTTTATGTTTAAACGGCTTTGAGATGCTTGCATTAAAATAGATACGGAAATAAATTGCAGTATATGACTTTTTTATTTTTACTTTTTTAAGCAGTTCCATCACAGATACTATCAGCTTATAGATGCAGTATTAACCATACTTGCTGCCACTGGAGATTAAAATACAGTTGATTAAGAATTGGAGAGAAGGGGCAGAAGCCATTACTTTTTTACCAAGTTAAAATTGACACTCTGGGGAAAGAAACCTTATAATGGTCCAAAGACAAAGATGAAAAACTGGATTTCAGACTGTTTTAGGAAATATTTTTCTTAGAGAATTGGAAAATATCAAAAATATTATTTAAAAGTAGGTGTGGGGCATGCTAACTGGAGTAAAGGAAAAAGCTGCAAGAAGAAAAGTAGAAAATTATGTACAGTAATTCCTCGCTTAACGCTGTAGTTATGTTCCTGAAAAATGCTACTTTAAGTGAAACGGTGTTAAGTGAATCCAGTTTCCCCATAAGAATTAATGTAAATGGGGGGGGTTAGGTTCCAGGGAAATTTTTTTCACCATACAAAAGATACCTTGCTGCTAAATGATGAACTAGCACTCGGCTGAGCCCTCAGGGGTTAACACGTTGTTAATCTAGCCTCACACTCTACAAGGCAGCATGAATGGATGGAGGGGAGACAGCATGGCAGAGAGAGAGAGACACACACCATGCGTGAGGGAGACGCGCATTGCCCCTTTAAGTATGCTGACCCCATGCTAAGTACACTGTCTTTTTAAGTAGATCAGCAAGTTGAGTCAGCAGCTGCTACCCGCAGGCTCCCTGAGCCTGTCGTGTCTGTGGAGGTGAGGTACAGGAGCGGGGGGAAACGGGGACACCCTGACATTAGCACCTCTTACTCCTCCCCCGCCCAGCAAGCAGGAGGCTCCCTGGAGCAGCTCGAGGGCAGGAACAGCACATGGCAGTGGGGGGAGGGACAGCTGAACTGCCCAGCAATTGGTAGCCTGCTGGGCAGCTGCCGCACAGGGAACTTAGGAGAGCTGATGCGGGGGCTGCCGGCCCACCCTGGTTCCAAGCCCCCACCAGCTCCAACAGGCTGCTCCTCCTGCAAGCAATGGACAAAGCAGGCAGCTGCCAAACAATGTTATAAGGGAGCATTGTGCAACTTTAAACGAGCATGTTCCCTAATTGATCAGCTACGTAACAAAGTTAACCGGGACGACTTTAAGTGAGGAGTTACTGTACAGGGATTTGGATCTGTTTAGTTACCTAGATTTAGTTCAGATTGAACAAATATTTAATAATTTTAATAAATCACTGGGATTATGGATTTGTGTAGTGAATTGGGCTATGATACTTCTCTACTTCATGTAGCTCAAAGGAAGGTAACTTTAAATTGAAGCCAGTTTTGGAAGGACATTTATTCTTTTTTAAAAACTGGCATAGAATAAAGAAAGTGGATGTAACTATAAGGAGAGAGAGGATTTATTCCAGGGCTGAGAGCTAAGCACACTTTCTTTTTTTCAAACAGCAGTTCTTTGCAGGGAAAATCTACAAATCTGTTACAATGGATCTTTCCTCTGCTTTTGCAGTTCCTTGGAGGCAGAAACCAGACCTATTAATCAAGGCAGGCTGAGAGCTGCTCAGAGCAACAAGAAAACAAAACAACCCAAAGTGGATCCTTTCTCTTGTGACCAAAATCAGGATTGTCTTTTTCTGCTCATACTCTGCCAGGACAATTACAAAAAAAAGGAGGAGGGAAGTGTTCTCTCTAAGTTTATGTCCATGTGTGGAATGAATTTTGTTATGTGCACCAACTCCACGCTGGGGCCGGCGGCAAGGGGCACCTCTCCCCACCGCAGTCCTGAGCCCCTGCACGGGGCTTAATAGGCAGGTGCACGGCCATGTAGCTTAGAGGGAACTGGGGGTGGGGTGGGATGAGGATGGCAGAAGTTAGGTGGGTAGCCCAAATTGGCCAAGGAGGTACTGGTTCTTGTATCCAGTTCAGGTGACAAAAAGAATTCACTTCGGCCTACAAGAAAGGTCGGCTTCTCAAAGACCAAATTTCATATCCAAACCCAGAGTAATCAATCTAGCTACAGGATACTTAAGAGGTATCTGTTAAAATAAATTATTGAGATGTACTGATACCTTGCCTTGAGAAAGTATTTTACAAACAGGGCATCTTTGACTTCACAGTCTATAGGTAAACACGGTGCTAAGACATTAACATGGACAGATCCAACTAAGACAAAACATACTTTTTGTCGCGTTCTGAACAGTGAAATTTTAATACAGGCCTAGAACCTTAGACTCTCAGATTCAAGTGGTAAACATTTTCTGCTCACAAATGACAGCAAGCAGATTCAAGGTTGTCTTCTCATTCAGACATTCTATTTCTTAGATCTTGTCTCTTTTAAAAAAAAAAAAAACACCACACATCTGTCTCTCATTCATCCTTTGTTTCCCTCCCTGGTGATATACTGGTAATGGACAGCCTATTGTAACCCTATTGTAATGAATCTGTAGACTTTCCCTGCAAAGAATAGTAAAAATTCTTAACTGAAAATTTTCTTTCTTCTAGCGGGAAAGTGTGCATCCAACCTTCTTTCCCAAAGATATAATTATGAAGGCTGCGTAAACTGTCAGTTTTCGATTTTCTTCTGTGTCTTCCAGTAGTTGGGGTGAAATTTAATGTTGCTCTGCAGTACGAAACAATCACCTGAGCATTTAAGATTTTTAAAAAATTAGCTCTAAGAAGCAGTTTTGAAAGCATCTTAAACTGGCTGTGTCTTTGTGGGCGTAGCTCCTCCCCACCTGTCTTGATTGCCTGGTTTGGTTTGTGCCTCCACAGAAGTACAAGCAGGGCATAAGGCCCACTGTAATAGATCTGTGGACTTCCCATTCGAAAAAAAGGAAATAGGAAAATTTAACTTATTAATTTTCCTAGCATCTTTGCAACCATCAGGAACCTGTTTTTGGCTCTCACTCCCCATGAACCTCCCCCCACCTCCAGTACTTTTCAGTCTTGCCATGGTAAGTAACCATGTTTGAACTTCAATAGTGACTTGCAAAGGAGAAAACTAGGATTGTGTCCTTTTTTGCTTCCACATAGGAGTCTGAAACATATATGAAAATGTATTTCATTTAGAAATTCAGGTCCTGTCTAGCCTGGAAGACTCTAGGGACTGCATGGTGGTGAAATTTGGGGATTTTACATCTGTTAAATAATTAACTTCTCCACATACTATCATCATCCACCTCTTTAATTAAGAAGTGTTAGATCTCTCATTTGCTCAAGGACTTCCTGGAGGTCCTCCAGCAATATGAGGGAAAATAAGAGTTGATGTTCCTGATATTTCTAAGATTAAAAAAACCCCTGAATTTTTCCAAAGAAATGAAAAATCATCATAAAGAAGCAAAAAAGAGTACAAACCTATTTTTTAAAATGTTTATAGGTCATCTTTTAACCACTGAGGGGTCACACAAACACCACCCTATACCGGAAACCTACTGACCACGATACTTACCTACATGCGTCCAGCTTTTATCCAGACCACATCACATGATCCATTGTCTACAGCCAAGCTCTAAGATACAACAGCATTTGCTCCAGTCCCTCAGACAGAGACAAAGACTTACAGGATCCCTATCAAGTGTTCTTAAAACTACAATACCCACCTGGTGAAGTGAAGAAACAGATTGACAGAGCCAGAAGGGTACCCAGAAGTCACCTACTACAGGGCAGACCCAACAAAGATCGTAACAGAACTCCACTAGCTGTCACCTACAGCCCACAACTAAAACCACTCCAGCACATCATCAAGGATCTACAACCTATCCTGAAGGATGACCCATCACTCTCACAGATCTTGGGAGACAGGCCAGTCCTTGCTTACAGACGGCCCACCAATCTGAAGCAAATACTCACCAGCAACTACACATCACACAACAGAAACACTACCCAGGAACTAATCCTTGCAACAAACCACGTTGCCGACTCTGTCTGCATATCTATTCAAGGGACACCATCATAGGACCTAACCACATCAGCCAGACCATCAGGGGCTTATTCACCTGCACATCCACCAATGTGATATATGCCATGTGCCAGCAATGCCCCTCTGCCATGCACATTGGCCAAACTGGACAGTCTCGACGCAAAAGAATAAATGGACACGAATCAGACATCAAGAATTGTAACATTCAAAAACCAGTAGGCAAGCACTTCAATCTTCCTGGACACTCAATAACAGACTTAAAAGTGGCCATTCTTCAACAAAAAAATTTCAGAAACAGACTTCAGCAAGAAACTGCAGAACTAAAATTAATTTGCAAACTTGACACCATCAAATTAAGCCTGAATAAAGACTGGGAGTGGCTGACTTACTACAAAAAATAATTTTCCCTCTGATACTCACCTTCTTGTCAACTATGGGAAATGGGCCACATCCACCCTAATTGAATCGGCCTCGTTAGCACTGACCCCCCACTCGGTAAGGCAACTCCCACCTTTTCATGTGCTGTGTATTTATACCTGCCTACTGTATTTTCCATGCCATGCATCTGATGAAGTGGGTTATAGCCCATGAAAGCTTATGCCCAAATAAATTTGTTAGTCTCTAAGGTGCCACAAGGACTGCTCGTTGTTTTGGCTGATACAGACTAACACAGCTTCCCCTCTGGAACTTTTAAAAGTGTTATCTGGAAATTGTTGAGACTCCGTAAACATGGAATTCAGCCCAGTCTCAGAGTCATTTTTCAGGGTACAATGATACTTTAAGGTTGAGAGGTGAGCTGATGGTCAGCCAATTACGTTGAAATGGGACAAAAGTCCAGTACTGACATAACTGATTTATGGGAAATTCAGATGACAGATTCATCTTGTGAGGAAGCAGGAACCTCTGTGGTCAGGGACAAATTTAAAGGCTAAATATGAATCAAATTAACAATGTGGACTTCACATCTAGTTGTGTAGTTCGTGGATGGTTGGTGGAAACTAAAGATCCTTTCTTGAGCACAGACCCTGGAACTGCTGAGAAGTTTGATCCTTTCATCACTGTGACAGGTTGGGTCTACCCTCTGAAACTGATCTTTCTGCTGGTTCATTTTTTCTTGCATATTTGGCCTTCAGAAATGATAGCTATGCATTTTTCTGTTAATTCCCTTACAATGAAGTGCATTCCTGACATCCCTCTTTCTCTCCCCTACACTTTAAGCAAAAGTAGATGATAACATGGTAATTGAAACATATAGTGGGAAGTCAAAATCCACAAGTAAGCTAAGCCCTACCTGTTCCCTTATGATTCCAGTTCAATAGTTAAGGTAGAAGTTAAAGCACAATCTCAAGTGATGACTGAATAAGGCCCTGTTGGATCACAGCAAAAACTGGCTCCCATATAATGGAACACAGCTTCAGCCAGTAGATGTAAATAAACTTACTGGCAAGTATAAATTGGTGTTTTCAGCTAACTTCAATAGCTTTTAAATTGCCAGCAAAATATTTGAGGGCCAAGTACTTATAAGCTTGCACATATGCTTGGTTATATAATTATGCAGTTTGTATTCCATAACTCTCATAATGTAGGAAGACGGGTCACTTAATAGATGTGATTTCGTCTTTCTTGATGCTTTTACAGAACTGTGGTAAATGTTTGAGGGTTGTATCCATTTCATCAAAGGTTTCAAATGATAAAACATTTTAATGCTGGGATTTTGAATACTGCTGAGATTGAAGTTTTGTTTTATCTGCAGGGACTATTGTACAAATTGAGGAACATTATTACGAGAAGTAAATGTGAATACTGCACGTTCCCATGTGACAGGTTGATTATATTAGAATACACTGAGCTCCTATACACGACTTGAAAAATTACCTGAAATCTTAATGGCCAAAGGTAGATAAATATACACTTTCCCCACCCTTCTCCCTTCCTCCTGGCTGCCACAGGGGGGTTAAGGATGGTGAAACAAGATGTGATCCGTACTCTGCCCAGTCTCCACTACTTAAGGGGATCCTTTATGAATAACATAAATATCTGCCTCTCTTATTCCCTAAGCAGGTGCCAAATGTAATTAACGTGATTCTCGACAGTTTCACTCCTTTTCATAGACTTCTGAATCTGAGTAGAATCTTGTCAGGTTCACTACTACTGCTGCTTGGCAAACTGCGTGTGGTCGATGGAGTGCATTGGTTATGCTGGATTTACCTCCCAAATGAGATCTTCACAGCCTCATGAACTAGAAATCTCTTTAAACAGTGGTTTAAATTCATCAGATATCAGTGATTTAAGAACATAAGAATGGCCATACTGGCTCAGACCAAAGGTCCATCAAGCCCAGTATCCTGTCTACCGACAGTGGCCAATGCCAGTGCCCCAGAGGGAGTGAACCTAACAGGTAATGATCAAGTGATCTCTCTCCTGCCGTCCATCTCCACTCTCTGACAAACCGAGGCTAGGGACACCATTCCTTGCCCATCCTGGCTAATAGCCATTAATGGACCTAACCTCCATGAATTTATCCAGTTCTCTTTTAAACCCTGTTATAGTCCTAGCCTTCACAACCTCCTCAGGCAAGGAGTTGCACAGGTTGACTGTGTGCTGTGTGAAGAAGAACTTCCTTTTATTTGTTTTAAACCTGCTACCCATTAATTTCATTTGGTGTCCCCTAGTTCTTATATTATGGGAACAAATAAATAACTTTTCCTTATTCACTTTCTCCACACCACTCAAGATTTTATATACCTCTATCATATCCCCCCTTAGTCTCCCTTTTTCCAAGCTGAAAAGTCCTAGCCTCTTTAATCTCTCCTCATATGGGACCTGAACCAACCCCCTCATCATTTTAGTTGCCCTTTTCTGAGCCTTTTCTAATGCCGGTATATCTTTTTTGAGCTGGGGGAACCACATCTGTACGCCAGTATTCAAGATGTGGGCGTACCATGGATTTATATAAGGGCAATAAGATATTCTCCGTCTTATTCTCTATCCCTTTTTTAATGATTCCTAACGTCCCGTTTGCTTTTTTGACTGCCACTGCACACTGCGTGGACGTCTTCAGAGAACGATCCACGATGACTCCAAGATCTTTCTCCTGATTAGTTGTAGCTAAATTAGCCCCCATCATATTGTATGTATACTTGTGGTTATTTCTTCCACTGTGCAGTACTTTACGTTTATCCACATTAAATTTCATTTGCCATTTTGTTGCCCAATCACTTAGTTTTGTGAGATCTTTTTGAAGTTCTTCAGTCTGCTTTGGTCTTAACTATCTTGAGCAGTTTAGTATCCTCTGCAAACTTTGCCACCTTGCTGTTTACCCCTTTCTCCAGATCATTTATGAATAGGTTGAATAGGATTGGTCCTAGGACTGACCCTTGGGGAACACCACTAGTTACCCCTCTCCATTCTGAAAATTTACCATTTATTCCTACCCTTTGTTCCCTGTCTTTTAACCAGTTCTCAATCCATGAAAGTATCTTCCCTTTTATCCCATGACAACTTAATTTACGTAAGAGTCTTTGGTGAGGGACCTTGTGAAAGGCTTTCTGAAAATCTAAGTACACTATGTCCACTGGATTCCCCTTGTCCACATGTTTGTTTGACCCCCTCAAAGAACTCTAATAGATTAGTAAGACATGATCTCCCTTTACAGAAACCATGTTGACTTTTGCGCAACGGTTTGTTCTATGTGTCTGACAATTTTATTCTTTTACTATTGTTTCAACTACTGTGCCCAGTACTGACATTAGACTTACCGGTCTGTAATTGCCAGGATCACCGCTAGAGCCCTTCTTAAATATTGGCTTTACATTAACTGTCTTCCAGTCATTGGGTACAGTAGCTGATTTAAAGGACAGGTTACAAACCATAGTTAATAGTTCCGCAGTTTCACATTTGAGTTCTTTGAGAACTCTTGGGTGAATGCCATCTGGTCCCGCTGACTTGTTACTGTTAAGTTTCTTAATTCCAAAACCTCCTTGTAATGTCACTTCAGTCTGTGACTATTCCTTAGATTTGTCACCTACAAAAGACTGCTCAGGTTTGGGAATCTTCCTAACATCCTCAGCCGTGAAGACTGAAGCAAAGAATTCATTTAGTTTCTTTGCAATGTCTTTATCATCTTTAAGTGCTCCTTTTGTTTCTCAATTGTCCAGGGGCCCCACTGGTTGTTTAGCAGGCTTCCTGCTTCTGATATACTTAAAAAATATTTTACTACCTTTTTGAGTTTTTAGCTAGCTGTTCTTCAAACTCCTTTTTCGCTTATTACATTTTTACGTTTAATTTGGCAATGTTTATGCTCCTTTCTATTTACCTCACTGCTTCTTTTACATGGTTATTAAGCCATGGTGGCTCTTTTTTAGTTTTTAGTGTTTTTTTTAATTTGGGGTATACATTGAAGTTGAGCCTCTATTATTGTGTCTTTGAAAAATGTGCATGCAGCTCGCAGGGATTTCACTCTAGTCACTACCTTTCAATTTCGGTTTAACTAACCTCATTTTTGCATAGTTCCCCTTTCTGAAATTAAATGCCACAGTGTTGGGCTGTTGAGGTGTTCTTCCCACCACAGGAATGTTAAATGTTATATTATGGTCACTATTTCCAGGCAGTCCTGTTAAAGTTATCTGTTGGACCATTTAAGATCTGCTGTGCAGAGGGTATGATAGATAATTTAGAGATTGAAAATGCTGTGAAAACATGAAGAAATAACCTTCAGAGGGTCCACTGTTAAGATATATGCAGATGCTTTATTCACTATACTGAACAGATTTGGGAATTCAAGTGTTTGGTCACAAGATGGGAGCTCATATTCAATGAATGGAAAAAGGAAAAAGGAAAAATTATTAAAAAAATGGAATTGTTCTAGTTACAGAGTTGAGAAGTTTCCATAGTTCATGCCAAAATCCACATTTAAATTTCCTGAATTGGTAGTCTGAAATAAATGAATTATTTCCTAAACTAAACTCTTTGCAACTTGTCTTTAGCTCATACTCTGCTTCCTTCCCCAAAGTTGAAGAGTTCTGTGTAGCTCAAAAGCTTGTACCTTCCACTGTCAGAAGTTGGTCCAATAAAAAATATTACCTCACCTACCTTGTCTCTTTCTAAACAAGCTAGGATTTTTCCTACATTTCATACATCTATAAAAAAACCTTAACGTGATGTTGGAAGTTAGAACAGAAATCCAAAACTAATATTCACAGCTTCATATTGTAAGAAGAATACCCTTGTTTTCCCCCTATCAATGCATTGCTTTATTTCTAACTGCTTTGACTTGAAATATAACATTATATCTAAGTCCCTTCAGACAAGTATGTAACTTATGTTTCCTCCATGGAGTGGATTTTACTACTGAAAAATTAAAGCAGAAATAGAAAATACAAGTGCAATGCTGTTTTAACACACTTTTTTTGTCTCTAAAACTGGGAATCTATTTGCGTAGAGAATTTACTGAAAAGTGGCCATTCCTTTTTTAAAAAGACAGTTTGCATGGGTCTGTGTGCTGTTTTGGTCCTGTTCTTTTGAAAGCAAGGAGTTGCACACAAACAATTTATTCTAGTTTGGGCCCAATTTAGTAAAACACTTAAGCACATGCTTAAGTTCCATTGACTTTAGAGGGATGTAAGCACATGCTTAGGTGCTTTGCTTTGAAATGAGGCCTTTGTGACAAGAATCACTTCTGAATGTGTGCCTTCCAAGGGGAGCAGTAGGGGGCAAAAAAACCTAACTGCCTTCAAGACTGAGCTTGATAAGGTTATGGAGGGGATGGTCTGATGGGACTGCCTGCAATGGCATGTGGTCCATTGGTGACTGCCAATACCAAAAGTCCCCAACCAAAAGTCCCCCAACACTAGATGGGGAGTGCGCTGAGTTAGGTTCAAAGGATTATTTTCCAGGTATCTTCCTGGTGGATCTTGCCCACATGCTCAGGGTCTAAGTGATGGCCATATTTGGGGTCAGGAAGGAATTTCCACCCAGGTCAGATTGGCAGAGACCCAGGGTATTTTCGCTTTCCTCTGCAGCATGGGGCACGGGTCACTTGCCAGACTTAAACTAGTATAAATGGTGGATTCTCTGCAACTATGGGTCTGTTATAGGAGTGGGTGGGTGAGGTTCTGTGGCCTGCGGTGTGCAGGAGGTCAAATGAGATGATCACAATGGTTCCTTCTGATCTTAAAGTCTGAGAGAGGACTTGTCAGATTTAATCTAACCCTACTAGCCATAGCTGAAAGTACCTGACTGCTATACCTGCTCAAAGTCGAGTCACCTGTAGCTTAACGGAATAAGGTAGTTGTACACTGTACATTTACTGGATTCAATTGTAAGGTCAGTCCATTTTCTATTTAATATTTTTTTAAGGTAGCTCACTGGTAGGGCCAACCAAATAGCTGAAAAAAAATGTCAATATATTTTCTTAAAATGACGTAGGTTATTTGTCAAATATATTTGCAAAATATGATTTTACCTGGTATAGTTAGTCACATACCACTAATATTTATTGAATCAACCATAGCCAAACATCATTGACCAGCCAGATACTGTTTGGGAGGTCTGTCTTGCTACTTCTCTTGTTTTCTGGCCTTGCCCCTGGCCTTTCCTTTTTTTCCTATGATACATTCTGGTGCTGTATTTTCTGGATGTTGTTTTCAATGTCTGTTTTGTTTTGTTCTCCCTCCCCTTCACACCCTACCACTTTCTCTCCAGAATTGCTACTGCACTTCTGATTTCTGACTTACTCGCTAGTCTTTTTTAATTCGTCCCCCACAACCACCCAGTCACCCACTGAAACGCCTGCTAGCTACAGGGCTAAAGCTAATAAAAGACTAATTACAAAAGGTTGAGGATGGATGTGGGGGTGATGGCAGTTGAGAAGCCAGCTCTTTCCTCGCAGCTGCTGGGAGAGGGGGGTGCTGGGATTCCTGCCAGGATTCTGTTCCTGGATCCTATTCAGAGATCTTTTTTATGTCTTATGAGCCTTTGGTTAGTAGGTTTCTGATGAATTTTAAGCTCCCTCTTGCTCTTAGAGAAGAATAATTCTTTTCACTTTTCTCTTTCCGCCCAAGAGCCTCTTGGCTCTTAAGAGCAGGCTGTTGACCTTGCCCTTCTCAGTGTTCTAGAAGGGGTGAAGATGGGGGATCACTCCCCCATCCCCGTTTTTAAGTCCTGAGTGAATATCTCCATGGCCTGCCTCTGCTGCTGCTGCTCTTCAGAGCTTTCCCTGCTGAACTGTGGCAGTGTGAAACAGATGTGATCTTTGTCAATTTCACGGCTGCTTATAGAAGTGAGTGAGGTGGTAAAGTTCTCTCAAAAATGCACTGGGTTATCAAAAAGATACCTTGGATCATTAGCAAGACATAAGGAAATTAGGGTGCAGCTGAGCACTAATTAGCTGGATATACGCACACACAAAAAAGGGTCACTGGGCTTTGCTATAGACAAGGGCTTGAAAAAGCTGCTTGCATATTCCAAGTGGAAATTTTATATCAGCAAATGGGCTGAATGCGGTTGGGGAGAGGTAACTCCCATTGTGCAGTAACTGGAATTGTTTGAGTTGTGTCCCTATGCGTGCTCCACTACCCACCCTCCTTCCTTGCTGCTTTGGGATTCCTCTGTGGGACTTTGCAGTGGAGAAGGAACTGTGGGGGTTTGCCCATGAAGCCATGTATAAACTTATTGTGGGGTTTGAGGAGCTGTAGGGTGCATGTGAGGGCCGAATGGGCACTACTACCAAAAATCTCTGATCAGACGCATGGGGTGTAAGCACACCTGAAGTGGAGCATCCATAGAGACACATCTCGAACTGCAGTTACTACACAGGGTGAGTAATCTCTCTGTGCCTTAAGACAGATCACAGCACATGTTCATATCTTTATTCTACTTCCCATTTTAAAGAGGTGTTTGTTTAAGCATGTGTTAAGGTCTGAGGTGGGAGAGAGTAATATTTAGACTTTCTAGACGAGGGGTTCTCAAATGTTTTTTGCTGCCCCCTCCCCCCCTTTGAAAATATTTCAGGCTCCAATAAACACCCCCACACACACCCTCTTCAAAATGATAGTAAGTTACTGTACATACTCATGGGAGCACTAAATGGCAGTACCATGCCAGGCCACCCTGACTTCTGTCCTGCTGCTGGTGGCGATGCTGCCTCCAGAGGTGGGCACCTAGCCCGCAGCCGCTGCTCTCTGGCCGCCCAGTTCTGAAGGCAGCGCAGAAGGAAAAGTGGCAATACGAAATCACGGATGGTTGTTCGTATTTGAAAAATCAGCCTGGATGGAGATCACAGGGACAAAAGAAGGTCATGTTTGGGAAAATCCAGATGTATGGTATCCCTAATCTTGCGGGGGACCCCCCTCCCCAATAATTGCCTTGCGACCCCCTTTTGGTCGGGGACCCCAGTTTGAGAAATGCTGTTCTAGTCCTTGAAGGAAAAGCAAGAGGAGGCTGGGGAGGGCTTTATTAGTGAAATGTAATTAGCAGCAGACCATTTTAGATAGTATCTGATATTTACATGGATATTCTCTTGAAGTCTGGAGTTTGCTAAATCCGTTTACTGTACTCTCTTCCTCTTAAAGCAAATATAAAATGATATTCCTTAATAGTGGTCTATGATCTGTCACAAGTAAAACTACAATTAACTAGTATGATCACATGATGGAAGGAGGGAACTGTTAAGGAAACAGATGTTGGTTTCAGGCTTCCAGAAGTTTTTTAAACAGTAAAAATATTTTATAAACTTATATATGTTAATATACCTTTCAAATCTATAAAAACAAAATCTTAGGTGACTGGCTAAATATAATAGCTTTTCAGTAGCATTTTTAAAATATTTGTATATGTTGCAATGTGGCACCAACCTTAGAAACTCCAGTAATCATTGTTTAAGCTGAGAGTCAAAAGCTGTAACTTTCTATTCATATATTTTAATAGAGGAGGGTACTTCTCTAACTTAATTATGTGTTCTTTGCATAGGCTATTAATTCTGAATTGTATTATCAGGGTCTTGAAAGTCTGCTCACCAGTAGCAAATAGGAATCTTTCCCTCCTAAATGAAGGGATTAAGTATCATGAATTTCATTAGAGCCTAAGCTTTTGTTAATAATAATAATAATAATAATAATAATCTAATGCTTATGGTTGTGAAAGTAACTTTCATAAAAAGAGGTGTTCAGTGCAAGGCTGAAGCTAGTTTGTGCAGGAGACAGCTTTCTCAGGGCCTGTCCAAGGCAGTAAAATGAACATCCACAGGATCTAAGAACTGCCTCAAACCTCACCACTTCCTGTTCCAAGTGCAGGGCACGCTTCTCTGACCTTGCCTTCAATGATAGAAATACGTAGCAAAGCAGACATGAAATTTAAAAAATTCACATAATTTTTCCCAGGAAAGAAAAAGGAGGAGAGACCCGTACATGTCAAATTCTAGACACGTTGCTTAATGAACTTCTTGAAGGTACTCAGATGCTATGATCATACAAGCAGTAAAAGAACCTGAATAAATATATTAAAAGGAGTCAAATTCTGTCGTCCTGCCAGAAGCCGAGCAGTGAGAAGCGGAGAATGCTCCTAAAAAAACTGAAGCTCTCTCCCTCTCAGCAAAGAGAAAAAAAATTAGTAGATGGCACATTTATCACATCTACTAGCCAGTGTGTGACTGGAAAAAATTGAACCCTTAACTATGAGGACAGAATCCTGGTAGGAATCCCAGCACCTTCCCACTCACTGGGGCTGAGTTTTCTCTCCCCAGAGTATTGCACATGGTCATTAGGCATCCCTCATGTTTTGTATTGGCCTGTGGCTAGGACACGTAGTCCTCTGGCTTGTAAGTGTCTAGTAAAATTTTCCATCTACATGTTGTTGATATTAAAATAACCAAGTGCCAGTCAAGGTCTAGATTTCTATTGGTTCCGGCCACTTATGCCATTTACATTTATTTGGAGCTGAATCTATGTATTTAAAAATGCAGCAAATAGCTATGCTAATAAAAATGAGTATGTTTCTTGTGGGGAATAAGGAAATGAGAATCTGAAACACGACCGTAGAGAATGGTAAAAGTCATGCTATAATGCAGATCATTCTGCACTCTCAGGTGTCCCGAAGGGGAATTGGATTTTGAGAACTCTTCCTGACAAGTGAGTGGCCAGAAGGGGTTACTAACACCATATATCTTTCTTTTATTTAAAATATAAGCAAATATAGTTATTCTGCGTGGCTATTTGTTCCTGTCATTGCCCTCCTACCTGCACTCCCTCGCTGTTATACCCACTTGTTGTAACGTGTCAGTTTGAACTATAAGCTCTTTGGGGCAAGGATACTCGAACTGTGTATTTGTTCAGAGCCAAGCACAATGGGTTTCTCTGGTTACTTGGCCCTCCAGGCACTATTACAATACAAATAATTATCCCTTTCCATACTGACTGTTGCTAATCAGCTGAGAAACATCTCTTTTTGAGTCCCTGTTCTCCTAATTTAGGTGGAACAGGTGGACTGAAAGAGTCAAAGGTGTTAACATGACCCTGTCCAACATTAAACAGTTTTAAACGACGTGTGGGATTTGGTATGCAGAGACCTCAGCCTGCTTAGTACTATGCCAAACACCATAAAAAGTCCTTTTTAACCTTTATATTAAAAATACAAAACAAACAATAAAAACATTTAAAATATAAAGTATTAAGTAAGGCTTTCATTTTAACAATATCCCTTGTTCCCATTTCCAATAGCTGCATAAAGTTTTTAGAAGGAAAATCTCCTATTTGACAGTCTGTTAGATGGTATTGCAAATTATAACATAGGTCCTTTTTGCAAAAAAGCAGAAGTTAGTTCAGATGGGCTAAAGCTGCTGCTGTTGCTAATGCCCAATCCCATTTCCTGCAAACAAAAACGCGCGCACACAAGGGGGGAAAGATAGCCAAGTTAGAAAACGTAGCTGCTTTCCCTGTTAAGTTACACGTGCAGCCTTACTGCTGGAGAAACATGGTCATTGCACATGGTCCTATTAGCCATTTCAAGACCTGGCCAACTGGTACCAGTATTGGGCCACTTTGTGCATTGCTTTTATATGTGTTTCCGATCACAGGCTTAGAGCAGCGCTGCAAAATAATAGGGGCTTGTCTGGCTAAGCCAGACTTACTAAACAGAAAGCAAAAAGAGAATAAAAAGAAGGGGGGTGAGGGAGAATACACGTGGAGGGGAGGGTTGTGTATGATATAGTCTCATGTCCCAAATAGCGTTTGGGATTTAGCCAGAGGCAGCGAGGTGACAATGTCATCTGGGTCCCTCTCT
Organism: Lepidochelys olivacea; assembly: GCF_965140295.1. Lineage (NCBI taxonomy): Eukaryota > Metazoa > Chordata > Testudines > Cheloniidae > Lepidochelys > Lepidochelys olivacea. The sequence continues at coordinate 78,756,537 of NC_140421.1, read as the reverse complement.
CTGACCTGCTGTCTGGTCATGGAATCTCTCAAGATTAGGATGAAGAAGGTATTACAATAGATCCCAGGGTCTCAGAAAACAGAGCAGGTGGCGGCTAGGATGGCAAAGTTGGCTACTTCCCTCTCTTTCAGCCAGCCAGCATCTATGTCCAGTTTCCCCCCCCCCCCCAAAGCCTTTTCTTTTAAGGACCTCAGGTGAAGGGACTAATGGGTAGAATTGCTCATTTTCTCATTTTGTTCCCCTATTAGACATAATTTCAGACACACCAGTTCTGGTTCATTGATTTCTTGTCCCACACTTCTCTTGTTTACCAGGCGTAATTTTAATGCAGTCATTGAGTTGCATCAGTCAGCCTTTTTGTTGGAATTAGTTCAGTCTGTCTCCCTTTTGCACCTTTTCCTATCAACATTTGTTATAGGTTATTATGACATTTTATGAACTTTCATTGACTTTTTGTAGTTAGGCCAACAATTAGGGTAAAGCTGTAGGCCAGATTATTACAGCATCTCTCTCAGCCAGTCTTTCTGATGTCTACCAGCTCTAGTGATGACTGACTTTTTTTGTTGCTTCACCCCTTTTTCTGTCACTTCCTATGAGGAGTATACATACACACACTGTATTTATTTGACTTTTGCTCACATATTGAGCTACCTTCCCTGGTGTGTCAGCCATCTAGTGCATCCATGTTCTTGTGTTGCTGTGGTTTGAGAAGTTCTTCAAGAAATCAGGCTGACTTGGCCTTGCTCTGTGCTTTTTTGGGTATTTACTGTTTAGTATTCTTTTGAATTAAAATGTATACCAATTATAACTTTGTAAAGTTACCTGGATTTCAAAGGAGGCAAACTTTCATAGTAGTTATATAGTTCAGTGTATGGTATACACTGCTGTATATACAGCTTTTTAACCGTATGTCATCCTTGATTGTACTATTTCGTTTACTACAAAGAAAAGTTACGCTAGTGGGTTGAACACTTCTCATTGAAGTAGGAAAATGAATAGCTATGTTCTAATTACCAGAGTCACTGCATGTGACAAATGTCTTAAAAAAACATAATTGAAGTATTCTGTGAAGCCTACCCATTCTTTACTTGCCCATATCCATGAGATCTCCTTTCTTGGCTATTCACTGAGCCATAAATAATGATTAATACAACAGTGGCGGCTCTGGCTATGTCATAGCAAGATTAACTCTTGCTGTGTTGAAACAAGTAATGCTTTGTAAGTACAGAATAAAGAGAGATTGTGTTTTGGTATCTGATGTTTCCCTGTTTGTGGTGATTGAACTGTACTGCTATATGGATTGATGACTCATCCGGCAATATTGAGCTGCTGTGAAAATTGTGTTCATTCATGACATAAAATGAGTTCTCAATATTCTAATTAATAATTCTAGGCTCTGCTAGTACAATAAATTATAAAGAGATTTTTATTCATTCATCTCTAAGCTGCTCCCCCCACAGAAAACCAACCCAAACCCCAGATGTTTTTGTGCTATAAAGAAAATTTATAATGGCAATTAAATTAGTAATTTGCTGGTTTTTGAAATTTTCAATAGTAATAGCACTTTAAATAAAAAGAATACTATATTCTCCGAGCAAGTTTTTCTTGCTAATCTAAAATCTGCCATGGTCTTCAGTTCACACGCACCATTTACAGAGTAACACTGTGGGCAGAATCTGTATTCTGTTCTATTTAAAGGTGGTGGAATTATTTTCCAGATGGTAACCAGTTCTGTTTTTTCCTGTAGAGAGAAACAGCTGGAGTACTTGCTCAGTGTATATACTCCCTGCCCTGGTTCTGGCAGCTATCCCCTTTCCTGGAAACAGATACTGTAGGCAACATATGCATAGAGGAAGCATATATTTTTTAATATCGGCTTAGTTACTGTTCCATTCTAACTTAAGCTGAGTGTAGTTATGGTTTAAGCTTAAAAGTAATGACTGTAGGCAGTGCAGGCTCTGGGTATGTCTTTTGCTGGCTGTGTCTCAAAAAAGAGAGATTTTTGTGCCCCTCCCCTCCCCCCCCCTTTCCTCCTCCCAAGGATTGGTTCCTGCCTTCTGGGCCACTTTTCCTGTGTATGTTGGCCTACGTTGGCTGCATGAAGGTGATTGCTAGAAGAAACGGGTGCATGAGCGCTCATGGCAGTTATCTGTTGCAGCCCTCTGGCATGAGCTCTTTTGGTACACAGTACCCCAGACCATCACAGCTCTTGCCTAGTGCAGCCCTTCTGCAGCCTGCAGGAGTGGGGCCAGACCATGTGATCTCACTACACTTAAGACACCTTACCACCACCAGTGGGTACTACTTTAAAACACAGAAAAGAGGACAACATGCAATGAAGGCTGGGAGTCAATATTCTCGTACTTATGCAGAGCCAAACAAGTTTCCACTAGAAAAAAACAAGTTCTGCGAGCCAGCATCCTTCAGGTGTAGGCATCAGTTCCTACTGACTCATCAAGCCCTCGGATCGCTACCCCTTCCTGCTTCTCCACGTGGGCACCAGTGATACTGCCAAGAATGACCTTGAGCGGATCACTGCGGACTACATGGCTCTGGGAAGAAGGATAAAGGAGTTTGAGGTGCAAGTGGTGTTCTCGTCCATCCTCCCCGTGGAAGGAAAAGGCCTGGGTAGAGACCGTCGAATCGTGGAAGTCAGTGAATGGCTACGCAGGTGGTGTTGGACAGAAGGCTTTGGATTCTTTGACCATGGGATGGTGTTCCAAGAAGCAGTGCTAGGCAGAGACGGGCTCCACCTAACGAAGAGAGGGAAGAGCATCTTCGCAAGCAGGCTGGCTAACCTAGTGAGGAGGGCTTTAAACTAGGTTCACCGGGGAAAGGAGACCAAAGCCCTGAGGTAAGTGGGGAAGTGGGATACCGGGAGGAGGCACGACCAGGAGCGCGTAAGAGGGGAGGGCTCCTGCTTCATACTGAGAAAGAGGGGCGATCAGCAGGTTACCTCAGGTGCCTATATACAAATGCACGGAGCTGGGAAACAAGCAGGGAGAAGTGGAAGTCCTGGCACAGTCAAGGAATTATGATGTGATTGGAATAACAGAGACTTGGTGGGATAACTCACATGACTGGAGTACTGTCATGGATGGATATAAGCTGTTCAGGAGGGACAGGAAGGGCAGAAAAGGTGGGGGAGTTGCACTGTATGTAAGGGAGCAGTATGACTGCTCAGAGCTCAAGTATGAAACTGCAGAAAAATCTGAGAGTCTCTGGATTAAGTTGAGAAGTGTGAGCAACAAGGGTGATGTCGTGGTGGGAGTCTACTATAGACCACCAGACCAGGGGGATGAGGTGGACGAGGCTTTCTTCCGGCAACTCGCAGAAGTTACTAGATCGCATGCCCTGGTTCTCATGGGAGACTTCAATCACCCTGATATCTGCTGGGAGAGCAATACAACGGTGCACAGGCAATCCAGGAAGTTTTTGGAAAATGTAGAGGACAATTTCCTGGTGCAAGTGCCGGAGGAACCAACTAGGGGCAGAGCTCTTCTTGACCTGCTGCTCACAAACCGGGAAGAATTAGTAGGGGAAGCAAAAGTGGATGGGAACCTGGGAGGCAGTGACCATGAGATGGTCAAGTTCAGGATCCTAACACAAGGAAGAAAGGAGAGCAGCAGAATACAGACCCTGGACTTCAGAAAAGCAGACTTTGACTCCCTCAGGGAACTGATGGGCAAGATCCCATAGGAGAATAACATGAGGGGGGAAGGAGTCCAGGAGAGCTGGCTATATTTTAAAGAATCCTTACTGAGGATACAGGGACAAAGCATCCCGATGTGTAGAAAGAATAGTAAACATGGCAGGCGACCTGCTTGGCTTAACAGTGAAATCCTTGCTGCTCTTAAATACGAAAAAGAAGCTTACAAGAAGTGGAAGATTGGATAAATGACCAGGGATGAGTATAAAAATATTGCTCGGGCTTGCAGGAGTGAAATCAGGAAGGCCAAATCACACCTGGAGTTGCAGCTAGCAAGTGATGTTAAGAGTAGCAAGAAGGGTTTCTTCAAGTATGTTAGCAACAAGAAGAAAGTCAAGGAAAGTGTGGGCCCCTTACTGAATGAGGGAGGAAACCTAGTGACAGAGGATGTGGAAAAAGCTGATGTACTCAGTGCTTTTTTTGCCTCTGTCTTCACGAACAAGGTCAGCTCCCAGACTACTGCACTGGGCAGCACAGCATGGGGAGGAGGTGACCAGCCCTCTGTGGACAAAGAAGTGGTTCGGGACTATTTAGAAAAGCTGGACGAACACAAGTCCATGGGGCCGGATGCGTTGCATCCGAGAGTGCTAAAGGAGTTGGCGGATGTGATTGCAGAGCCATTGGCCATTATCTTTGAAAACTCATGGAGATTGGGGGAGATCCCAGATGACCGGAAAAAGGCTAATGTAGTGCCCATCTTTAAAAAAGGGAAGAAGGAGGATCCTGGGAACTACAGGCCAGTCAGCCTCACCTCAGTCCCTGGAAAAATCATGGAGCAGGTCCTCAAGGAATCAATTCTGGAGCACTTAGAGGAGAGGAAAGTGATCAGGAACAGTCGGCATGGATTCACCAAGGGAAAGTCATGCCTGACTAATCTAATTGTCTTCTATGACGAGATAACTGGCTCTGTGGATGAAGGGAAAGCAGTGGACGTGTTGTTCCTTGACTTTAGCAAAGCTTTTGACACGGTCTCCCACAGTATTCTTGCCAGCAAGTTAAACAAGTATGGGCTGGATGAATGGACTATAAGGTGTATAGAAAGTTGGCTGGATTGTAGGGCTCAATGGGTAGTGATCAATGGCTCCATGTCTAGTTGGCAGCCGGAATCAAGTGGAGTGCCCCAGGGGTCGATCCTGGGGCCGGTTTTGTTCAATATCTTCATAAATGATCTGGAGGATGGTGTGGATTGCACCCTCAGCAAGTTTGCAGATGACACTAAACTGGGAGGAGAGGTAGATACACTGGAGGGTAGGGATAAGATACAGAGGTCCCTAGACAAATTGGAGGATTGGGCCAAAAGAAATCTGATGAGGTTCAACAAGGACAAATGCAGAGTCCTGCACTTAGAACGAGAGACTCCAATGCACCGCTACAGACTAGGGACCGAATGGCTCGGCAGCAGTTCTGCAGAAAAGGACCTAGGGGTTACAGTGGATGAGAAGTTGGATATGAGTCAACAGTGTGCCCTTGTTGCCAAGAAGGCCAATAGCATTTTGGGATGTATATGTAGGTGCATTGCCAGCAGATCGAGGGACGTGATGGTTCCCCTCTATTCGACATTGGTGAGGCCTCCTCTGGAGTACTGTGTCCAGTTTTGGGTCCCACACTACAAGAAGGATGTGGAGAAATTGGAAAACATCCAACGGAGGGCAACAAAAATGATTAGGGGTTTGGAACACATGACTTATGAGGAGAGGCTGAGGGAACTGGGGATGTTTAGTCTGCAGAAGAGAAGAATGAGGGGGGATTTGATAGCTGCGTTCAGCTACCTGAAAGGGGGTTCCAAAGAGGATGGCTGTAGACTGTTCTCAGTGGTAGCAAAGGAGTAATGGTCTCAAGTTGCAGTGGGGGAGATTTAGGTTGGATATTAGGAAAAACTTTTTCACTAGGAGGGTGGAGAAACACTGGAATGGGTTACCTAGAGAGGTGGTGGAATCTCCTTCCTTAGAAGTTTTTAAGGTCAGGCTTGACAAAGCCCTGGCTGGGATGATGTAGTCAGGGATCGGTTGTGCTTTGAGCCGGGGTTGGATTAGATGACCTCCTGAGGTCCCTTCCAACCCTGATGTTCTATGATTCTAGTGTCCTCAGGGACAGTCTTAGACAGGTACCTAGTAGGGGTTCATCCCTCATTTATTAGATTCCTTAAGGCAGTTTCATACTTCATATCCCCAGTACCTCACTGGAACATTAACTTTGTCCCATACGTTCTGTTAGTCATGTTTCAGAGTAACAGCCGTGTTAGTCTATATTCGCAAAAAGAAAAGGAGTACTTGTGGCACCTTAGAGACTAACCAATTTATTTGAGCATAAGCTTTCGTGAGCTCCAGCTCACTTCATCGGATGCATACTGTGGAAAGTACAGAAGAGGTTTGTTTTTATACACACAAATCATGAAAAAATGGGTGATTATCACTATAAAAGGTTTTCTCTCCCCCCACCCCACTCTCAAGGTGGGCCCACCTTGATTATCATACACATTGCAAGGAGAGTGATCACTTTACATAAGCTGTTACCAGCAGGAGAGTGGGGTGGGGGGAGAGAAAACCTTTTCTAGTGATAATCACCCATTTTTTCATGATTTGTGTGTATAAAAACAAACCTCTTCTGTACTTTCCACAGTATGCATCCGATGAAGTGAGCTGGAGCTCACGAAAGCTTATGCTCAAATAAATTGGTTCGTCTCTAAGGTGCCACAAGTACTCCTTTTCTTTTAGTCATGTTTGAGCATTAAATTCCATTCCTTGTCATCTGGTCTCCTGGATAGCTTCCTTCCTAATGGCCTTTACCTTGGCCTAGGATGTCAGAATTAGCATCTGAAGCCTACGATACCTTTCAGTTTTCACAAGGAAAAAGTCATTCTCTGCCCTGGTTCTGATTTTGTTCACTTTCCACATTTACCAGGATATTTCTGACCCGATCTCCAAGTAATTGGACTCGTCCTCTGGCACTCCCTCGGTATACATAGAACTCTAAGCCATCTCGCCCTTATACTGTTGGATGATTTTTTTAAAAGGGAGTGAACTTCTCAATGTCTCTTCCCATTGGGTCTTCTGCATCCAGCTTGTTTACTTCTCAGGTAATTTCCCTTGCTCTGGCAGCCTTTATGTTCTCTTCTCCACTATTGCAATTCACCATTCCTGCTCTGTGAGAAGAGAAGCCTGTGTGAACAGCCAACTTGCACTTCATCTGTATGTTTTGTTGAGCACTGCGAGTCCAGAAATAACCTCCTCAGCCAATGTGTGTCGTCACAGGTTCTTCAAACAGACTTGATATGGTGGTAGCTGTCGAGCTTCTGACTTCTTGGGGGGCAGATGAGAAGGTGGAGCAATTCCTCCTATGTTCCACTCTCATCCTTTCCCTTCTGTTGTATTTCTCTTCTCTCCCCTCTCTCTCCCCTCCCCTTCTTGGTCCCTTTCTGGTCACATATACTAGGTCATAGTTGGCCCAACTTGTGTGGTTTACTTCTACACAGACCATAAAGACACATCCCAGGAAAACATACTCGGGGTCACGGCCAGAGCTGCATCAATTTGCTAAGCATAAAACCCAAGTAGCATGGCTAAGTAGTTGGATGGGTGTGGGTAGAATGGGTTAACATTTGATCTTTCAACTTTTGACGTTAACTGGGGAATAGATGTCTAACAGAGTGGAGAGGAGGAGGGATGGTCATAAAAATCTTATGGTTGGATGCCTCTATGGTGTGACAGCCAATGAGGAACACACCCACTGCTTTGGTCATGTCCTGGAAAGTAGTTGGGTAAAAAAAATTATTTTTGACCATCTTTTCTAGGTATGCTAATTCTCATCCATAATGAGGCCCACCGATCCATGACATTGGGCGCTCTGCTTTGTGCAGCCTTAGAGGCAGACTAAATCTGTTAATCAAAGGCAGGGGAAGTGTGGTTGCACCTCTGGGACATCTCCAGGTTTCTTTTGCCTCTCCAGCTGCAGGTAGGCAGACCAGCTCTTCCCTGCTTTAGAGCAAATTTGAAGGAGGAGAGCCTTTCTCATAAATATAAAGGGAAGGGTAAACACCTTTAAAATCCCTCCTGGCCAGAGGAAAAAGCCTTTCATCTGTAAAGGGTTAAGCTAGGATAACCTCGCTGGCACCTGTCCAAACTGACCAGTGAGAAGACGAGATACTTTCAAAAGCTGGGGGGAAGGAGAAGCAAAGCCTCTCTGTCTGTGTGATGCTTTTGCCGGGAACAGAACAGGAATGGAGTCTTAGAACTTAGTAAGTAATCTAGCTAGATATGCGTTAGATTCTGTTTTCTTTAAATGGCTGAGAAAATAAGCTGTGCTGAATGGAACGTAGATTCCTGTTTTTGTGTCTTTTTGTAACTTAAGGTTTTGCCCAGAGGGATTCTCTATGTTTTGAATCTAATTACCCTCTAAGGTATTTACCATCCTGATTTTACAGAGGTGATTCTTTTACTTTTTCTTTTCTTTGTCTTTTTCTTTTTTCTTTTTCTTTTTCTTTTAAGAATCTGTTTTTTCATTGTTCTTAAGATCCAAGGGTTTGGGTCTGTGGCCACCTATGCAAATTGGTGAGGATTTTTATCAAACCTTCCCTAGGAAAGGGGGTGTAGGGTTTGGGAGGAGTTTGGGGGGAAACACTTTTCCAAATGGGCTCTTCCCCAGTTATATATCTGTTAGACGTTTGGTGGTGGCAGTGATAAAGTCCAAGGGCAAAAGGTAAAATAGTTTGTACCTTGGGGAAGTTTTAACCTAAGTTGGTAAAAGTAAGCTTAGGAGGTTTTCATGCAGGTCCCCACATCTGTACGCTAGAGTTCAGAGTGGGGAAGGAACCTTGACAGCCTTAAAGTCTTCAGGCTGTCAGGATCCATTCTCCCCATTGTTACTGGGATTCTCCGTGCTCCCTGGTCACCCATGCGGAACGCAGCATGGCAGGGAAAGCTAAGAGAGGGATAGCCAGACACTGTCTCCTGCACCTCCCCTACTGATGAAGTACCTTGATGTAGATCTGTGCCTGTTCTGTGGAGACCCAGGCCACCCAAATGCTTAGGCAAGGACAGGGTTTCCTGCAGCCTGTTTTCGTGAGCAGGAGAGCTCCCAGGAACCAGTGGCAGCACCTCAGCCGCAAAATTCCCTGTGCTATGGAAGTGTCTCAGTTGGCAGTTTCTGAGAGGGAGTGCCCCACCTCCCCAGTCTCTGACATGTTTGGTAGGCCTCCAAGACTGCATAGAGTAAAATACCTGGTGTCCTGGAGCTGTGGCTCTCATTACTCCAAGAAATTTTCAGGTAAGGCATGGATGAATTTTCCTGTTTTAGTTCAGTGAACCTGTGCTGAGAGGTGAGATGCCATGGTGGTAAGAGAAGGCTATTTTAAAATCTGCACTGGTTTTTGAATTTTATTTTTCTTGTATATATGATTATCATAATGCACTTTATGCAAATTTTATGTAAGTTTAAAAAACCACAACTCTTGTCTCATCCTGTTGGGTAGTCTGCAGTGGTCTGTGTGTGTCAGTGAAGTGTATGCTGGGCTTTCACACTGCAAGGTCTATATGTCTTCTTCTTTTTCTAAGGCATCTAGCTCCATGGTGTCTAAATATATTTTTGTAGGCATGTGTAGCTTACTAATATGCTAACTGACCTTCTTGAATCTGTTTTTAATAAAAAAACAACAACTTTTGCATGAAAGTTTAACTGCACTAATTGAGGGACTTCAGGTTTGATGGTTTTTGTATAGGTGCATGTTTAAGAGACAAACCTGCAAAAATTAAAAACAGCAGATACATTAATGGACTTTCTACTTTCCAGACTTTACATGCTACTGAATCCTCCCCTTCCCCTGGGGTAATGAGCATTTCTGTTGTGGTTTCAGCAGAAGGCACTGACTGAGATCAAAATACAAGAGCTGTTCTCAAACTGTGGTCTGCAGAGCTTTCGTTGTTGATCTATGGAGAGCTAAATATCACTGGTCTCATTTTGAGTTGCTAAATTTAATTAAGACAGCTTACTTTCCATCTAAGCAATTGACGTGGTTGAGAATGGGAGAGGAGATAAGGAGATATTGTGAATAAGACACTCTGGTGAGATGTGGTCCGTTTAAAAACCACTGGAAGAGAGTTTGTAGCTGCTGAAACCTATTTTAGTACATTATCTATTGACAAAACCATTATACTTCCTCCCAGTGAAAGCAAAGTGCAAGTCTATTTGGGTATGTCTACACATCAGCTAGAAGGGCGCTTCCCAGCGCAGGTAGACAAACATGGTAGCTCTGAGCTAGCGCACTCAAAATAGCAATGTGGCCATGAGACTGTGGGCAGTGGTTTATGCTAGGTGCCACAGTGTGTACCCAGAGGGTCAGGCGGGATTGTACTTGGGCGGCTAGGCTGAGCTGCTGCCTTTGCTACTGTGGCCATGCTGCTATTTTAGTACATTAGTACATTATCTCAAGCAGGACTAGCATGTATCTGTCTACTTGCACTGGGAAGCACCCTCCCAGCTGCTGTTTAGACATGCTTTTGGTGTAATGGCCCAATACACACCAGTGCAGTTGGGCTGCAAATTCACTAATCATCCTTCTTCACTGCATCTTGCCTCACTTATTAGCCCAGGTAATGATTATTTCTGTGGTTTTATTATAGAGTCTGTGGGAGGACTTTAAGAACTCTTCTAAGCTTCATATACTTTGATGTGACCTTGATGCAAACAAAATTGCAATGTTTGGCACAAATCTGTAGTTAAAATATTTAATATGGTTACCATACAATAAAAACAGGATATAATTTTGTTTTTCAAGGTCTCCAAAGCTGAGTTGACAACTGCATTTCTGCTTCTCTGAGCAAAAAAGTAAAATAGTGTACAGTTTTACATAGCATCAATTTTACATACTAAATGTTTCAAATTAGAGCATTTAGCTTTGAGATTTGTATTTGTACTTTAATTAAACATACATCCTTTTTGGATAATGGGAGTCTTTTCCTATAAACTTTGACACACGCCTTGCTATCTAGTCACATTTTCAAATGGGTAGAACCTTATCCTTGGAGAAGATTATTTTAACTTGAAACACTGTTCAGAGAACTGCACGTTATGTAACATATTGAAATTAATTTACCTTTAAAATAAATACTGTTAAGGGTTTGAAAAAAATTACCGGAAAGACTTTTGACCAGAGGACTAAATCTAGCTGATAAAGCTGTTGTCTCAATGATAGCTCATCCCTACATCACTGGAAAGGAGGAGAGTTCCTGTGAGTGCTATCTCTGGACCAAGTTAAGAACTCGATCTTTTTAATATCAGCCTCTGACTAGGCCAGGGGTGGGCAAACTTTTTGGCCTGAGGGCTACATCTGAATATGGAAATTGTATGGGGGGCCATGAATGCTCACGAAACTGGGGGTTGGGGTGCGGGCTCTGGGGTGGGGCCAGAAATGAGGAGTTCAGGGTGCTGGAAGGGGCTGGGGCAGGGGATTGAAGTGGGGCGGGGGGGGGCTCTGACTGGGTGTGCGGGGTCTGGAGTGGGGATGAGGAGTTGGGGGTGCAGGAAGGTGCTCCAGGCTGGGACCGAGGGGTTTGGAGGGCAGTAGGGGGATATGGGCTGGGGCAGGCGGTTGGGAGTGGGAGGGGGCTCAGGAGTGCAGGCTCCAGGTGGCGCTTACCTCAAGCAGCTCCCAGAAGCAGCGGCATGTCCCCTCTCCATCTTCTACATGGTTTCAGGCCAGTGGGAGCATGCGGAGTCCCCTGGCTGCCCCTACATGTAGGAACTGGAGCAGGAACATGCCGCTGCTTCCAGGAGCTGTGTAGAGCTACGGCATGTATAGAGCAGGGCAAGCCCCCAACCCTGCTCCTGGCTGGAGCACCGGAGCAGGGCAAGCCTTGGACCCTGCTCCCTGGTGGAAGCTCGAGGGCCGGATTAAAACGTCTGAAGGGCCGGATGCGGTCCCCGAGCCGTAGTTTGCCCACCCCTGGACTAGACTATATTCTGCCTATACTTCACCCTTAAGACTGTAGGTCTTCACCTGCGAATAACTGCTGCTGCTGTCAGCTTTCCCAATGGGTAGCAGCAGCATGATTTCAATCCCAGGCAAGATAATGAAGCAGTTGATAGAGGACTCAATTAATAAAGATTTAAAGGAAGGCAATATAGTAAATGTCAATCAGCGTAGGTTTATGGAAAATAGATCCTCTGTGTGGGTGTGTGTGTGTATATAAAAAAGTAATTTAGATTACAGGCTCGATTGATGTGGTGGTGGTGGTAATTTAATATACTTAGACTTTCTGGAAGGTGTTTGACTTGGTACCACACAACACTTGAATTAAAAACAAAAGAACTAGAATAATATAAAATGTAATATTGCACACATTAAATTAATGAAGGTGGCTGGTGGACAGGCCTCAATGTAATTGTAAATAGAGAATCGTCATCGAGTACGTGTGCTTCTAGTAGAGTCCTGTAGGGATCTGTACGTGGCTTTACTCTATTTAATTTTTTTATCAGTGACCTGGAAGAAAACACAAAATCATCATTGATAAAGTTTGCAGATGACACACAAATTGGGTAAGTGGTAAATAATGAAGAGAACAGGTCACAGATTGAGTGATCTGGGTCACTTGGTAAACTGAGCTCAAGCAAACACTGTGTTTTAATATGGCTAAATGTAAATGTATGCATCGAGGAACAAAGAATGTAGGCCAGACTTAAAGGATGGGGGGACTCTATTCTGGGAAGCAGGGACTCGGAAAAAGATTTTGGGGGTGGTGGTGGATAATCAGCTGAATATGAGCTCCTGAGGCCAAGAGGAATAATGCAATCCCTGTATGTATAAACAGGAATCTCTAGTAGGAGTACAGAGGAAAGTTTTACCTCTGTCCTTGGACTGGTGTGACCACTGCTGGATTGCTGTGTCCTGTTTGGTGTCCACAATTCAAGGAGGATGTTGATAAATTGGGGAGTGTTCAGAGAAGAGAACGATTTAAAGGACTAGAAAACCTGCATAATAATAGACACAAGCAGCTCAGTCTGTTTAGTTTAATGCAGAGAGACGGTTAAGGGGGGAGGGACTTGATCACAGTCTGTAAGTACCTACATGGGGAACAAATATTTAACAATGGGCTATTCAGTCTAGTAGAGAAAAGTACAACTCAATCCAATGGCTGGAGTTGAAGTTAGACAAATTCATGCTGGAAATAAGTCATACATTTTTAACGCTGAGAGTAATTAACCATTGTAACAGTTTACCAAGGTTGATGGTGGATTCTCCATAACTGAACATTTTAAAACCAAGACTGGATGTTTTTCTAAAAGCCCTGCTCTAGGAACTATTTTGGGGAAGTTCTCTGGCCTGTGTTATGCAGGAGGTCAGAACTAGATGATCACAATGGTCCCTTCTGGCCTTGGAATCTGTGAATCTATGAAATTGACCTTTAATCACAATCACTACAGTGTTCTGAACATCAGGAGACAATCATTGAAGTCTCTTAATTTCACTCTGCTGCTGCTTGGAAAAGAAGAAAAGAGATACTGAGATTGTCTGCGAATACTGACTCTTAAAGACAGTATTCGAGTAATTCACATTTGGAAGTTTATTTTTGTAGCCATAATACTTAGCCTTTGACCTCTTTAGAATTTAATCACCACACTAATTTATTCATAAAGGAAACTTTTCTTCTTGCAGTTGGTGACTGAGATATTTTCAATCCCTGATTATTTCTGTAATCAAATTAAACTACAAAGGTTTGTTGGAAGTTAAATAGTCATACTTGGAATGACTAATTTCTCCCCTCCCCTCGCCCTCCCCACAGCCTACCTGACTGGGATGACTTTACCAAAAGCTTTATCAGAGTAACTAGAAGTCATCTTTAAAGTTTTATGTGGATTATCTGAATCACCTAATAGTGGATACCAACTTAACCACACTAAGATTTGTTCTTTTTCCCTTTCCATTTCTATTACAAATATGGGTACCTTTCCATTTTTAAAGATAGCCATCTTATCAAGCACAATTCTTCGAGTGATCGTCCACATGTCTTCCATTTCTGGAGCACTCATGAGATTGGATTCTTTTGACCAGGAGTATCCATTGGGGCCATACCTGTGTCCCAAGTGCCCATCCACCCTCGCCTTTACCTCACAGGATAAAGGATATTACAGTGACTGTACAGCCTGAATCACCACTGTCTACCATTGTGAGTATCTTGTATGGTACTGACTACCAACACCGTATGCTACTGAGCACATCTTCAGTGCTGAGAACAGGAGAATTTCTAATTCAAACAGTGACTCGTGCTGGGTTGGCCCTGCCATTAGAGAAGAGCTCATTTTCTTCTTCCCCTTCAGAGCAGAGAAGAGAGGTATGCCCTACCCAACTCACCTCAGTCTGGTTCATAAGAACAGTCATACTGGCTGAGCCCAATGGTCCATCTAGCCCAAAGGTGGCCAGTGCCAGATGCTTCAGATGGAGTGAAAGGAATAGGGTAATTTATCAAGTGATCCATGCTCGGTCATCCAGTCCCAGCCTCTAGCTGTTGGTGGTTTAGGGACACTTACTGGTTAGATTTCAGAGTAGCAGCCATGTTAGTCTGTATTCGCAAAAAGAAAAGGAGTACTTTTGGCACCTTAGAGACTAACCAATTTATTTGAGCATAAGCTTTTGTGAGCTACAGCTCACTTCATTGGATGCATTCAGTGGAAAATACAGTGGGGAGATTTATATACATAGAGAACATGAAACAATGGATGTTACCATACACACTGTAAGGAGAGTGATCACTTAAGGTGAGCTATTACCAGCAGGAGAGCAGGGGGCGTGGGGGGACCTTTTGTAGTGATAATCAAGGTGGGCCATTTCCAGCAGTTGACAAGAACGTCTGAGGAACAGTGGGGGGTGGGGAGGAGGAATAAACATGGGGAAATAGTTTTACTTTGTGCAATGACCCATCCACTCCCAGTCTCTATTCAAGCCCAAGTTAATTGTATCCAGTTTGCAAATTAATTCCAATTCAGCAGTCTCTCATTGGAGTCTGTTTTTGAAGTTTTTTTGTTGAAGAATTGCAACTTTTAGGTCTGTAATGAAGTGACCAAAGAGACTGAAGTGTTCTCCAACTGGTTTTTGAATGTTATAATTCTTTGTGTCCATTTATTCTTTTGCATAGAGACTGTCCAGTTTGACCAATGTACATGGCAGAGGGGCATTGCTGGCACATGATGGCATATATCACATTGGTAGATGTGCAGGTGAACTAGCCTCTGATAGCGTGGCTGATGTGATTAGGCCCAATGATGGTGTCCCCTGAATAGATATGTGGACACAGTTGGCAACGGGCTTTGTTGCAAGGATAGGTTCCTGGGTTAGTGGTTCTGTTGTGTGGTGTGTGGTTGCTGGTGAGTATTTGGTTCAGGTTGGGGGGCTGTCTGTAAGCAAGGACTGGTCTGTCTCCCAAGATCTGTGAGCGTGATGGGTCGTCCTTTAGGATAGGTTGTGGATCCTTGATGATGCATTGGGGGCTGAAGGTGATGGCTGGTGGCGTTCTGTTATTTTCTTTGTTGGGCTTGTCCTGTAGTAGGTGACTTCTGGGTACTCTTCTGGCTCTGTCAATCTGTTTTGTCACTTCAGCAGGTGAGTATTGTAGCTGTAAGAACGCTTGATAGAGTTCTTGTAGGTGTTTGTCTCTGTCTGAGGGGTTGGAGCAAATGCGGTTGTATCGTAGAGTTGGCTGTAGACCATGGATCGTGTGGTGTGATCTGGGTGAAAGCTGGAGGCATGTAGGTAGGAATAGCGGTCAGTAGGTTTCCGGTATAGGGTGGTGTTTATGTGACCATCGCTTATTGGCACCGTAATGTCCAGGAAGTGCATCTCTTGTGTGGACTGGTCCAGGCTGAGGTTGATTGTGGGATGGAAATTGTTGACCACTTGTGCCACAAGTACTCCTTTTGTTTTTACTGGTTAAAGAGTCTGGGACTTGGTACTATAGGCATAGGGGAGACTCCTTGGGTCATTCAACCAGCAAGAAAAATTATCTGTGCTCCTCCCTCTAAAGTTAAATTATCTTTCCCTACAAAATCCAATAGGATTATTCAGGAGGGACAGATGGCACTCATTTTCACTGTTCAGCAAGAAAAACAGAGCATAAGTCAGGTTCATTTTCTGATTCTAATGCAGTAGCATGATGCTTTGGTTTTGGCCTTCAAACACTTCAGGGGAATATTTAAATTATTTTATTTTATTCAGTTTATTCATACAATGAGCTTGTTATAGTTAAGACATCTAAATGGGGAAAAAATCCCTTCTATTTGTAAGTCATAGTCTCTCTTTTCTCATTTGATACCTCCTTTTTGAACAACTGAATAACCATGGCACAAGTTGTCAGTGGAAAATTTTTTATTTCTGGTAGAAGTGACTTCAGCCAGTATAGTAATTGATAGATCTTACTGCATTGTATTGAGGATCTGTTAAGAACTCACTGGAAATTCTGTTTGGATGTGTGAAATCCCATTTGATTAATGTATTTCCCACTCCAGTACATCTATCCCTGCTAGGTCTTTCTTCATATCTTTAAAAATAAACGTCTTTTGGTTTATATCATTATTAGTCTAACACCTTCAGCATTCATCTAGCTTGTTTCACTTGAAGTGAATATTATAAGACAGGCTGTGTCCAGAAGAATTGTGTCTAAATAGTGCTCTGACTACTGGTTGTTGTTTTTTCTTAGTAGAACTGAACCTTCAGGGGCATGTCAGTGACAATACAGTTCCCATCACATTGGTTCAAATCTAGGAGCCACCCAGAGTAGCCACATAGATTTTTTCCTTCAGACATTATGTTAAGTTTTTTACCCACTTTCTGAGGAAAAATGTGAAAATAAAACCCAAACCAAAAATCGCTGATGTATAGGTAGTGTTTGGTCATTAATACTGCAACAGCAAGTAGGTATGACTTCCAGTGAGCAGGTAGTTGAATGGCTCAGAAGTATGGATACTTATGAAAAAGCCAGAAGAAACAGGTACTCAAGAATGGATCTCTTGTTGCAAGCACCTTAATTATATTCATTTTTGAAACTAAAACATTATTTTGATAAGCGTCCTAAAACTGGGCTGGTTCAGAGTATGGCTACCACATCTTGTGATTTAGTCACTGAAACATTCCTAAATCTGGATTTTTGGTAATACACATTGAGAAACTAAGGCTATGTCTACACTGGCAATTGAAAGACAAAACTTTTGTCTTTCTGAGGTGTTAACTCCCAGCCCCCTGAAAGACACAAGTTTTGCCGCGACAAGTGCCAATGTGAACAGCATGTTGTTGGCAGGATTGCTCTCCTGCCGACAACACAAATGCAGCTCATTGGAGGTAGAAGTTTTTCGTTGGCAGGAGAGCTGACAAACAGCGGCTACACTGCATGGCTTTTAGCATAGCTGTAATGACAGAGCCATGTTGCTAAAAGCTGTGTAGTGTAGACATAGCCTGTCATCACACTAAAACAGGTAGTTAGCCTTAACCAGCAGTATCTTATTCTGAGGAATTCACGTGAAACAACACTTCTCATTATTTGTCATCCTTAATCTTGACTGGTCTTTGCTTTTGCACAATTAGCTGTAGAAAGGAGATTACAGTTCTATGATTCTGCAGGATTAGAAGGGACTGCAAGGGTAATCTAGACTAACTCCCTGTCAAGACAGATGGCGATCCAGCCTCCTTTTGCATACCTCCATTGAAGGAGCGTCCATAACCTACCTAGGCAGTCTGTTCCATTGTCCTTCTGTTCTTACAGTTAGGAAACTTTTCCTGAGATTTAATCTAAATCTGATTTGTTTAATTTGAACCCATTGCCTCTTGTCCTGCCCTCCGTGACAAGAGAGAAGAGCTTTTCTCCATCTTTTTTATGGCAGCCTTTCAAGTATTTGAAAACCACTATCCTATCCCTGCTAAATGTCCTCTTTTCCAAACTAAACATACCCCGTTCCTTCAGCCTTTGCTCAGATGGCTTGCATTCCATCCCTTTGATCAACTTGTTGCTTGTCTCTGGATTCTTTCCAGCTTCTCTACATCCTTCCTATGCATTGGTGATCAAAACAGGACACAGTACTCTAGCTGAGGCCTAACCAGCATTGAATAAAGTTGTACTATCACCTTCTGTGACTTGCATGCTATGCCTAAAATGCAGCCTAAAATTGCATTTGCTTTTTTTTGTAACAGCATCACACTGGTGTGATCCACCACAACTCCCATATCCTTCTCAGCAGTGCTGCTGCCAAGCCAGTTCTCCCCCATTCTGTGTTTGTACATTTCATTTTTCTTCCCTAAGTGTAGCACCTCATATTTGTCTTAGTTCTCCAGTTTATCAAGATCCCTTTGAATTTTAGATCTGTCCTCCAAAGTATTGGCAAACCACCACCCAGCTTTGCAAATTTGATCAGTATGCTTTCTCTACATACATCTAGGTAATTAGTAAACATGTTAAATAACATTGGACCCAGAACAGATTCCAGTGAAACCCCAGTTGAGACTGACTTCCAATCTGACATCATTCCATTGATAGTTACTCATTGTTTGTGGTTGTTTAATCAATTATGTATCCACTTAATGGTAGTTCAGCTGAGCCCACATTTCTCCAGCTTACTTAAAAAGAAAAGGAGTACTTGTGGCACCTTAGAGACTAACCAATTTATTTGAGCATAAGCTTTCGTGAGCTATAGCTCACTTTATTGTATGCATACTGTGGAAAGTGTAGAAGATCTTTTTATACACACAAAGCATGAAAAAATACCTCCCCCCATCCCACTCTCCTGCTGGTAGTAGCTTATCTAAAGTGATCACTCTCCTTACAATAAGAAAAGGAGTACTTGTGGCACCTTAGAGACTAACCAATTTATTTGAGCATGAGCTTTCGTGAGCTACAGCTCACTTCATCGGATGCATACCGTGGAAACTGCAGCAGACTTTATATATACACAGAGAATATAGGTATTGTAATAGGTAATAGAGGTATTGTTTCATATTCTCTGTGTATATATAAAGTCTGCTGCAGTTTCCACGGTATGCATCCGATGAAGTGAGCTGTAGCTCACGAAAGCTCATGCTCAAATAAATTGGTTAGTCTCTAAGGTGCCACAAGTACTCCTTTTCTTTTTGCGAATACAGACTAACACGGCTGTTACTCTGAAACCTCTCCTTACAATGTGTATGATAATCAAGGTGGGCCATTTCCAGCACAAATCCAGGGTTTAACAAGAATGTCGGGAGGGTTGTGTGTGGGGGAAACAAAGGGAAATAGGTTACCTTGCATAATGACTTAGCCACTCCCAGTCTCTATTGAAGCCTAAGTTAATTGTATACAATTTGCAAATGAATTCTAATTCAGCAGTCTCTCGCTGGAGTCTGGATTTGAAGTTTTTTTGTTGTAATATCGCAACTTTCATGTCTGTAATCGCATGACCAGAGAGATTGAAGTGTTCTCCGACTGGTTTATGAATGTTATAATTCTTGACATCTGATTTGTGTCCATTTATTCTTTTACATAGAGACTGTCCAGTTTGACCAATGTACATGGCAGAGGGGCATTGCTGGCACATGATGGCATATATCACATTGGTAGATGTGCAGGTGAACGAGCCTCTGATAGTGTGGCTGATGTGATTAGGCCCTGTGATGGTGTCCCCGAATAGATATGTGGGCACAGTTGGCAACGGGCTTTGTTGCAAGGATAGGTTCCTGGGTTAGTGGTTCTGTTGTGTGGTATGTGGTTGCTGGTGAGTATTTGCTTCAGGTTGGGGGGCTGTCTGTAGGCAAGGACTGGCCTGTCTCCCAAGATTTGTGAGTATGTTGGGTCATCCTTCAGGATAGGTTGTAGATCCCTAATAATGCGTTGGAGGGGTTTTAGTTGGGGGCTGAAGGTGACGGCTAGTGGCGTTCTGTTATTTTCTTTGTTAGGCCTGTCCTGTAGTAGGTGACTTCTGGGAACTCTTCTGGCTCTATCAATCTGTTTCTTCACTTCAGCAGGTGGGTACTGTAGTTGTAAGAATGCTTGATAGAGATCTTGTAGGTATTTATCTCTGTCTGAGGGGTTGGAGCAAATGCGGTTGTATCGCAGAGCTTGGCTGTAGACAATGGATCGTGTGGTGTAGTCAGGGTGAAAGCTGGAGGCATGTAGGTAGGAATAGCGGTCAGTAGGTTTCCGGTATAGGGTGGTGTTTATGTGACCATCGTTTATTAGCACTGTAGTGTCCAGGAAGTGGATCTCTTGTGTGGACTGGACCAGGCTGAGGTTGATGGTGGGATGGAAATTGTTGAAATCATGCTGGAATTCCTCAAGGGCTTCTTTTCCATGGGTCCAGATGATGAAGATGTCATCAATGTAGCGCAAGTAGAGTATGGGCGTTAGGGGACGAGAGCTGAGGAAGCGTTGTTCTAAGTCAGCCATAAAAATGTTGGCATACTGTGGGGCCATGCGGGTACCCATAGCAGTGCCGCTGATTTGAAGATATACATTGTCCCCAAATGTAAAATAGTTATGGGTAAGGACAAAGTCACAAAGTTCAGCCACCAGGATAGCCGTGACATTATCGGGGATAGTGTTCTTGACGGCTTGTAGTCCATCTTTGTGTGGAATGTTGGTGTAGAGGGCTTCTACATCCATAGGGGCCAGGATGGTGTTATCAGGAAGATCACTGATGGATTGAAGTTTCCTCAGGAAGTCAGTGGTGTCTCGAAGGTAGCTGGGAGTGCTGGTAGCGTAGGGCCTGAGGAGGGAGTCTACATAGCCAGACAATCCTGCTGTCAGGGTGCCAATGCCTGAGACGATGGGGTGCCCAGGATTTCCAGGTTTATGGATCTTGGGTAGTAGACAGAATATCCCAGGTCAGGGTTCCAGGGGTGTGTCTGTGCGGATTTGATCTTGTGCTTTTTCAGGGAGTTTCGTGAGCAAATGCTGTAGTTTCTTTTGGTAACTCTCAGTGGGATCAGAGGGTAATGGCTTGTAGAAAGTGGTGTTGGAGAGCTGCCGAGCAGCCTCTTGTTCATATTCCGACCTATTCATGATGATGACAGCACCTCCTTTGTCAGCCTTTTTGATTATGATGTCAGAGTTGTTTCTGAGGCTGTGGATGGCATTGTGTTCTGCACGGCTGAGGTTATGGGGCAAGTGATGCTGCTTTTCCACAATTTCAGCCCGTGCACATCGGCGGAAGCACTCTATGTAGAAGTCCAGTCTGCTGTCTCGACCTTCAGGAGTCCACCTAGAATCCTTCTTTTTGTAGTGTTGGTAGGGAGGTCTCTGGATTAGTATGTTGTTCAGAAGTATGTTGGAAATATTCTTTGAGTCGGAGACGTCGAAAATAGGATTCTAGGTCACCACAGAACTGTATCATGTTCGTGGGAGTGGAAGGGCAGAAGGAGAGGCCCCGAGATAGGACAGCTGCTTCTGCTGGGCTAAGAGTATAGTTGGATAGGTTAACAATATTGCTGGGTGGGTTGAGGGAACCATTGCTGTGGCCCCTTGTGGCATGTAGTAGTTTAGAAAGTTTAGTGTCCTTTTTCTTTTGTAGGGAAGCAAAGTGTGTGTTGTAAATGGCTTGTCTAGTTTTAGTAAAGTCCAGCCACGAGGAAGTTTGTGTGAAAGGTTGTTTTTT
The DNA here is from genome assembly GCF_965140295.1 of Lepidochelys olivacea. Lineage (NCBI taxonomy): Eukaryota > Metazoa > Chordata > Testudines > Cheloniidae > Lepidochelys > Lepidochelys olivacea. The sequence continues at coordinate 78,735,233 of NC_140421.1, read as the reverse complement.
TATGAGAGTATCCATTTTTGAGAGCTCATTCTTTATCTTTCCCTGTTTGCTGTAGAGGATGTTGATCAGGTGGTTCCACAGTTTCTTTGAGAGCGTGTGGCACAAGCTGTCAGCATAGTCTGTGGTATGTAGATTGTAATGGATTTTTTACCTTCAGTCCTTTTGGTACGATGTCCGTCTGTTTGCATTTGGAAAGGAAGATGATGTCTGTCTGTATCTGTACAAGTTTTTTCATGCAGTTGATAGATTTTCACTCCATACGGCTAAATGCAGTGCCTTGCATAATGACAGGTTTCAGGGTAACAGCCGTGTTAGTCTGTATTCGCAAAAAGAAAAGGAGTACTTGTGGCACCTTAGAGACTAACCAATTTATTTGAGCATAAGCTTTCATGAGCCACAGCTCACTTTTTTTCATGCTTTGTGTGTATAAAAAGATTTTCTACACTTTCCACAGTATGCATCCGATGAAGTGAGCTGTAGCTCACGAAAGCTTATGCTCAAATAAATTGGTTAGTCTCTAAGGTGCAACAAGTACTCCTTTTCTTTTTGCGAATACAGACTAACATGGCTGTTACTCTGAATCCAGCTTACATATCAGTCATGTGGGACTCTGTCAAAAGCTTTGCTGGAGTCCAGGTATATTATGTCCACCGCATTCCCCCTGTCCACCTAACCAGTAATCCTGTCAAAGAAGGAAATTGAGCTGGTTTGGCATGATTTGTTCTTAGTAAATCCATGCTGGCTGCTTGTGATCACCCCTCCATCCTCCAATTATTTGCAAATTGTGTATTTTATCCATTGCTCTAGTAGCTTCCCAGGTATCGAGGTTAAGCTGACTGATCTATAGTTCCCCGGCTCCTCCTTTTCCCGCGTTTTAAAGATGGGCCCCACGTTAGCCCTTCTCCGGTCTTCTGGGACCTCTTCTGTCATGTATGAGCTGGCAAATATTTTTGTCCATGGCTCCAAGATTTCTTCAGCTAATTCCTTCATTTGCCTTGGGTGAATAGCATCCAGCCCCACTGACTTGAATTTGTTAAAATTAGTCAGATCTCTGACATGTTCTTTACTTATCCTGATATGTATCCCTTCCCCTTTATTGTGTATGGTAACTTCGCTAGTTGTCCGGTCACATGTTGTTTTTTGTGAGAAGACTGAAGCAAACTAGGCATTGAGCCGCTCTGCCTTCTTATCTTCTATTACCACTCACCTTTTCCATTGAGCAGCAGACCCACACCATCCCCAATCCTTCTTTTTTGTCTGACATATTTGTAGAATCCCTTCTTGTTGTGTCTACCATTTGTTGCCAACCGTAACTCATTCTTTGTCTTGGCTTTCTTGATTTTGTCCCTACAGGCTCAAACTATTCCCATGTGTGCTTCCTTAGTGATATGTCCTCGTTTCATTTCCTGTATGTATCTGTTTTTTCCACTAGGAAAGAGATTCTGCTGTAGCAGTTAGTGTATTAATTGGGGAAGTGAAATGCATGGAAATCCCGTCTCAAAGAATTACATTAGGGGAAAAAATGCTACTTTGCTGTATATTAGACACTAAATTTACATTAAACTTTTCTATAGTTATGAGTACATAAAGCAATCCCTTTTCGCCTCCTTTTCCTCTTTTGCTTTGTCGAGTTGAACAGATGATGACACTCTGTAAATTATGAGGAGAAAAAGCATGCTTCAGCAGTAAGACTGAACAAGATGAAGGTATGGTTTTTGCTATTCGCTCAGTGTGCCATGTCATCACTCCTCCCTCCCCCCGCAGCCTCCTCCATGCCATGAAACAGCTGTTCACGGCAGGAGGGAGGGGAAGGTGCTGATTGGTGGGGCTCGCCGGCAGGCAGGAGGTGTTGGGGTGGTGGAGGGAGCTGATGGGGGGCTGCCAGTGGGTGCTTAGCACCCACCATTTTTCCCCTTAGGTGCTCCAGCCCGGAGCACTCTGGTTACTGGAGCATTTTTGTGCGCCGGATGAGGTACGCCACAAGTTGTGATAAGCATGTGTGGGACCCATGAACCTTGAAAGGTGAGTTGTGGCGGGGTGTTGGTCATTGTAGTACTTGAGATACATCTGCAGGTTTTGCGTCTGTTGTTCTGGCAGGGTGTGGTGCCTCTTTGAGTTGGTGTGTCCTGGTCTGTGGGGAATTTGCTTATGATGATGAGCTTGGAGAGGCTGAAGGGGTGTTTGAAGGGCAGAAGAGCAGGTTCAGGAAAGATTTTCCCCCATACAGCTGGGCCACTTCACCTTGAATGGTCTCTTGAAATAGGTGTTAACTACTTATACTAAACATAATGATGAGATGAGATGAGAATGATTAGGATTATGGAATTCTCACATGAAGAGAAACTGAAAATATTGTCAGGTTTCAGAGTAGCAGCCGTGTTAGTCTGTATTCGCAAAAAGAAAAGGAGTACTTGTGGCACCTTAGAGACTAACCCATTTATTTGAGCATGAGCTTTCGTGAGCTACAGCTCACTTCATCGGATGCATAAAGTGGAAAATACAGTGAGGAGATTTATATACCCACAGACCATGAAAAAATGGGTGTTCATCATACACATTGTAAGGAGAGTGATCACTTAAGATGAGTATTACCAGCAGGAGAGTGGGGTGGGGGGAGAGAAAACCTTTTGAAGTGGTAATCAAGGTGGGCCATTTCCAGGAGTTAACAAGAACATCTGAGGAACGGGGGGGGAGGCCCCTCTGCCATGTACATTGGTCAAACTGGACAGTCTCTACGTAAAAGAATAAATGGACACAAATCAGATGTCAAGAATTAGAACATTCATAAACCAGTCGGAGAACACTTCAATCTCTCTGGTCACTTGATCTCAGACCTAAAGGTCACAATATTAAAACAAAAAAACTTGAAATCCAGACTCCAGCGAAAAACTGTTGAATTGGAATTCATTTGCAAATTGGATACAATTAACTTAGGCTTGAATAGAGACTGGGAGTGGCTAAGTCATTATGCAAGGTAACCTATTTCCCCTTGTTTTTTCCTATTCTCCCTCCCCCCCCCCCCCGACGTTTGTGTTGAACCCTGGATTTGTGCTGGAAATGGCCCAACTTGATTATCATACACATTGTAAGGAGAGTGATCACTTTAGATAAGCTATGACCAGCAGGAGAGTGGGGTGGGAGGAGGTATTTTTTCATGCTTTGTGTGTATATAAAAAGATCTTCTACACTTTCCACAGTATGCATCCGATGAAGTGAGCTGTAGCTCACGAAAGCTTATGCTCAAATAAATTGGTTACTCTCTAAGGTGCCACAAGTACTCCTTTTCTTTTTGCACTTACCTCTAGTGACTGGTTTGCTGAGTTCTGCTGCTTGGACTGCTCCTCAGCTTTCTGCAACCTTCAGCTCCTCTTTTTGCTCAAAGGGTAACACTCTGGGAAAAGGGAGGAGAGGATGCAACGCTGAGTACAGTTTAGTGTTGCAAATGGGAAATTAAGATTCAGACAGTTGGGATGCCATTTATCCCATTCATTATTTAGACTTGCTTCGGACACGTGGGCAGATAGGATTTTCATGATTTCAGACTCTGCCTGCTGGTGACTGGGCAAGAACCTGTGACTAGTGGGGTGTGTGCAAAGCTAGACTGAGGCAGGGAGAAAGTTTTAGGCAGCAGGCGCAGTTTTCAGTGCTTCCACAATTCAACATACTTGGTTGCCATGGCAAGGAATGCTCGGGATTACGAAGTTAAATGCAGTAAATCACAATGTGAAGCCCTATCCTGGGCAGACACTAGCAATTAACTTCCGTATCATAGGTCGATGAGTGATATTTGCAGTTTTTAATCCAGTGGTAGATTATCACTTATTGTATATGGTTCCTGAAGATACTGCCGTGCAAAGCTGATTCATGGAGAGAATGGAAGAAGCTCAGAGGAAGTTACGAGGACAAGTTGTGTTAACCGTGACTTAGCTGGCATGATGCTGAACACAACAAGTGGATCTGTTTGCAACAAGAACCAACAGAAAATCGCATCAGTTCTCTTCCTGGGGAGGGCTCAGCCCAGGCTCACTGATAGATTTTTCTCCTATCCTGGAAAAATTCCCTCCTGTATGCTTTCCCTCCAATTCCTTTACTGCCCAGAGTCCTATTCAAAATAAAAGAAAACCATACTCACCTCATGTTTATAGCACCGTCATTGCCTCCGCAACACTGGTACTTGACCCTACTGACCTTGTTGGTTGAGCCTCCTCTGTCCCTCCTGTTGGATCCAGACATCATCTCCTGGAACTACGAGCACTTACTCCATCCCAGCCTCCCAGCTCTCCATCTAACAGCATGTGGATGTTTTGTGGGTGACACCCTTTGAAAAATCCTGCTCAAAGCATTTCCACAACATGCTTCTGAATAGCAGAAAACCCTCAATGAGGAACACTTACTTTCCTAAGTGGAAGTGCATCTCCATCTGGTCTCTTAGGAAGGGTGTATCTCCGGAGTGGGTACCTCGGACGTAGTACTGGACTATCTTCTAGCTCTGAAACAGAGTTGGCTATGAGCTCTATAAGCATGCATCTGGCAGCCATTTTGGCCTTTTGTGTCTGGTTGGATAATAGATCCCTTTTCTCTAACCCCATCATCACCCAGTCCCTACAGGGTTTGGCCAGATTATATCCTTAAGTACAAGACCCTATCTGAACTTAGTCCTAGCAAAATTGATGGGACTCCCCTTTGAACCCCTTGTGACTTGCTTCCTCCTTCACCTCTGCATGAAGGTGGCATTTCTAATGGCAGTTACATAACCTTTAACTTTATCTGTGTCCTCACGCCAAACTTCTTACAACACATAGGAACTCTAATTTTCATGTTTCAGAGTAGCAGCCGTGTTAGTCTGTATTCGCAAAAAGAAAAGAAGGACTTGTGGCACCTTAGAGACTAACCAATTTATTTGAGCATAAGCTTTCGTGAGCTACAGCTCACTTCATCGGATGCATTCAGCGGAAAATACAGTGGAAAAACACTAATTTTCATGTTAACCAGGAATCTATTTGCCCAAGTTTTTCCACAAATCCTACACACACAGAGAGATGAGGAAGAGCTTCACTCATGGGATGTGAAAAGGTCATTAGCTTTCTGTCTGGAGCATACTAAATCTTTCAGATCCTCTACACATCTGTTTGTAGCAGCTGCAGAGGCAGAATTAAGGACCCACTTAGAGACTCTCTTCCTGGATCTCTCTGTGCTTTGTCTTATGCTACTAGCTGGCTAATACAGTCCCACCAGCTAGAGTGTTGGCACATTCTACTAGAGTGCAGGCAGCTTCTGCAGCTTTCCTGGCACAAGTGTCAGCTGTAGACATTTGTAAAGCAGTGACTTGGTCATCTGTGCACTCCACTTATTACACCATTTCACATCAGTCCAGAATCATAGAATATCAGGGCTGGAAGGGACCTCAGGAGATCAGCTAGTCCAATCCCCTGCTCAAAGGGGATCCGATCCCCAACTAAGACTGTGCCAGTTTCGGATGAGTTGTGTTACGTTCACTGTTACGATTGACTCCGAACCCACCTCCATGGGTGTTTGTGAGTCACCTGCAGTGGAATTGACATGAAAACGGATAACCTAGCTTTCTGTAACTGCTGTTCTTCCAGATGTCCAATCCATGTCCCACCTGGCTTCTCCTCTGTCGGCATCTGACAGGTATGAAGGAACTGAGGAGGGTCGGGGATGGCTCTGCTTTCTTATACCAGCATGCAGTGACAACGTGGGGAGGTCCTGCCACCCTGATAGTTACTGCTAAGGGGAAAAAAAACCTGACATCTGTGCCTGGAGAGTGCACACCCGAACCATGCAATGGTCATCTTGAACAACAGTTATGGAAAGGTTAACTTTTTTTATACAAAAAATTTAGTAAATCTATTGGCGTTCCTCATACAGACTTCACAGCTTTTTCTTTTATATATATATATATATATATATATATATATTTAAATGTAAGGTTTCAGCATAATATTGTCTATACTTTAGTACACTCATCAAAACGCATTCTTCCCTGATTCTCTGAGATTATTTTTGAGTCATTATAATGTGGTTCTAATATATAGTGTCACCTGGACTCTTTTTACAGCTTGGGAAATGGCATTATCCTAGTCCTTTCAAATGATTCAGAACCCTATCAGCAAGCAAAAAATTCTGGGAGTCTCTCCAGCCCTTGGGTTAGTAGCTGACATATCTTCAGAACACCTTGTGTTCTGATTGGTTCAGCTGTCAGAGGCTGGCTAAGGGGGTAGCCTGCCAGGTGGATTGCCTATAAAGAAAAATTCCTATACAGCTTCTGAAACAGCTACTAAGCATGTCTAGCAACTGCCACACCTTATTCTGTATGTTTCTGGGCCCTTCTAGTTGAGTTGCCCAGCCCTGTACTCTGTACATATAGTCCATCTAAAATCCATGTCCTCTCTCCACTGCCTTCCACCCTTTCTTTGGGCAAAACAAACTCAAATACTGCAGTATAAAGCATGTGTGTACGTAGACTCAGGCATTTTACCTAAGTTCTCAAAGTTCTAGGCCATGTCACTAAGTGGCAAGAATAACTGGCTCTGTATACTTTGTGTGGGTTTTATTATTTATCATATCCAAGAAACATAGTTGCTATGGCTAAACTACCATACGTGTGTATGGAACTAACAAGAAATTAAACAGTACAGTTATCAAATCATGGTCAAAATTAAAACAGAATCAAATCAATGGATTAACACTGATATTGCATTAAATCGACTGATCAAATCACCAAATTAATAAGAACTTAAGAATGGCCATACTGGGTCAGACCAAAGGTCCATCCAGCCCAGTATCCTGTCTACCGACAGTGGCCAATGCCAGGTGCCCCAGAGGGAGTGAACCTAACAGGTAACGATCAAGTGATCTCTCTCCTGCCATCCATCTCCACTCTCTGACAAACAGAGGCTAGCGACACCATTCCTTCCCCATCCTGGCTAATAGCCATTAACTCCATGAATTAACCTCCATGACTTAACTAATTAAACTCCATGACTTAACCTCCATGAATTTATCCAGTTCTCTTTTAAACCCTGTTATAGTCCTATCCTTCACAACCTGCTCAGGCAAGGAGTTCCACAGGTCGACTGTGCGATGAGTGAAGAAGAACTTCCTTTTATTTGTTTTAAACCTGCTACCCATTAATTTCATTTGGTGGCCCCTAGTCCTTATATTATGGGAACAAGTAAATAACTTTTCCTTATTCACTTTCTCCACACCACTCAAGATTTTATATACCTCTATCATATCCCCCTTTAGTCTCCTCTTTTGCAAGCTGAAAAGACCTAGCCTCTTTAATCTCTCCTCATATGGAACCTGTTCCAAACCCCTCATCATTTTGGTTTCCCTTTTCTGAGCCTTTTCTAATGCTGGTATATCTTTTTTTGAGCTGGGGGAACCACATCTGTACATAGTATTCAAGATGTGGGCGTACCATGGATTTATATAAGGGCAATAAGATATTCTCCGTCTTATTCTTTATCCCTTTTTTAATGATTCCTATAGCAGGTAATACAAAAAGATGATTGATTAAATCTTAAACCAGGTGATTAAAGGAGATAGCTGTTAGCTTCTACATTTAGCTTTATTATTAAGTAAAGCCCACGGCAGTCCTTCAACATTTAGCGGCATAAAAATATCAATATGGAAACTAAATTATGGTTTATTTTAGGTTACAAACTTAATGCCTATTCAAAGTTCTCCTTAAAGCTCATTGTTGTGGTTCCTAATATTTCCTTTTCACCCTCCCTTCTCCTCAGGACACAAGATATTCCAATAAGAAGAAGTTTTAGCAAAGAAAATTTAGCAAATTTAGCATCTCTCTCCCTAAGCAATAGCAGCTTCAGTCTGACACTTTTACACACTTTAATGACACTAAAACAGAATACTATGGGATTTATTCTGTGACACCTTCCCAATGTGGACTTTACAGTTGCTTACACATAGGCATACACATTCACACTTTATGGTAAAATAAAAGGGACATCTCCCTAGGGATAAAAATGAAGATAAAAAAGAAAGCGGAACAATAAGTTAATTAGCATAGAAAGGTTCCGACACTTCTGCTTCCATAGTGTTTGCAGTGGTGGTTTGCAGATCTGTGAGTGTGGTTACAGGAATCGGGTGATGCAGTGTAGTGCTTGTCGCTGCTGGAGTCTTTGGGCAGGAGGAGACTGGTCAGGCTGACATCGCCAGTGGTTGTGGTCTTTACCATGTCTTTCCTTAGGTGGCTTAAATAGGAGGGGTGATTTCTTTAGATGTCTTGGTAGTCTGACAGAACTCCAGGTCTTCCACCTTATGGCAGTACCTTAATAACTTTGGGGCCAATCAGATGGTCTGTGCATCCTTGATACAGTCAGCATGGTCCAGTCCTATTAAAGAGGGAAGGCTTCAGCCTGAGGTCATTCTGGAAAGTCCCACTCCAGAGGACCATTTTCTGAAACTATCCACTGTTACAACTGTATGCAATAGTTTCCCAAAATATTAAAATAGGAAAAACATTGGGCCCACCTCTGAGGTTCCCCAGTCTTCCCCTCTGAAGTAATTGTGGAGTACGATATAGCGACATCATCCAGGACAGTCCTAAACTGGTTCATAAAAATAGCTAATGGCCTAATTAGGAAGCAAGGTGGGTGAGGTAATATCTTTTATTGGACCAACCTCTGTTGGTGAGAGAAGAGCTTTCGAGCTGTCTTTTATACCTCTTGCACATCCTCTTAACATTCTGAAAATAAATTTCACCAGCTCACTACAGCTTGTCTTATCCTTTCATCATATCAAAAAAATTAGGGAATCAGCCATTGTTGCTTAACTGTGTCAAAGGTTATGGCTTATTCTTAATTTTCCTTCTAAAAGGAAAAAGCTGCTTTTCAGCTTCCCAACATAAATTCCATTTAATATAAAATCAGAGTTTTTGTGGCAAGTCTGTATGCTCATATAGGCTCTTCCTTTACATGTGCTAGGCAAACATGAAAAGACTTGCCTTTGCCACCTGTGTGGATTTTGTTAGTCTGTCCTGATGCAGGAGAAATAGTTAAAATGCTGTCTATTAGCTACCCTGCTTTACCAAAAGACCATGTGATTTCATTGACATTTAAATTAGCGTTGCTTTGTTAGAATGTAAATCCTTTGTTAATCCAGAGTGTCTCACAGCAAATATAGACTTGTGGTACTGTTCATACATGACAGCTTCGCTGAATGAACAGCAGTGTCAACTGATTAAATTAAATGTTACAGACTTAAGGTGATTGTCATCCTGGCCAGTTCTTTGAGTGCTGGTCCTATGTGTATTCCACTCTGGTATGCATGTGCTCCAGGTACTTGAGACCGGAAGATTTTTGTTAGCAGTATCCATTGGTCCATATCTGTGGTCTTCCTCTTCTCATGCTCCAGACCAAGGGTATAAGGGACTGTGAAGATCAACTTCCTCTAAGTTCCTTTCTGCTGCCGCATTTTCTTAGATGGAACCCTCCACTGTCCTTGTAGCTGATCCTCTAACTTCAAATCTGTCAATATTATACCAATAGAGTATTGTTAGTTTAGTTAAAATTCAGTGATATCCACCCCCAACCACCCCACCTCATGGTCAGGAAACAGAGCATTGATTCAGGAACTGTCTCCTGCCCATGGTCTTTCCCGGTCAGCAATAAACATCAGAGCTGCCTATACTGCCTTGGAAAAGCATGTATCCCTATCAAGTGCAGTATCTGCCGCTTGTTTCCCAGCAGAACCTGGCAAGCGTGGGCATTGAGACTGAGGAAACATCTCATAGGAGAATGCTATGATGCCTCAGTCTGATGCAAGCCAGGTAGACCAGTACATGGGGTAGAGGCTAGCCCTACCATTTCTGATACAGGAGTGACCAGAGGTAGATCCAAAGACTCCTCTTCCGTGACTCGTTACAAGGTTAGAAATCCCTCTCCAGATCCAATTCTAAGAGGAGGGCTGATTCCCCCACATCTTCTCAGTTGGATGACTCCTTTCCCCTGGTTTCTGGAGGCGCTAGAATCCAGAGTCATGGACTGACCTGCGGGCTCTGAAAAAATGAGTGTGTCAACATCGGCAACAGGAGCAGGGCCATCAGTACCAAGCAAGGAGAAACATGAGCCAAGACTGGGACCACCACCAGTAGCAGCAAAAGACAATATATAATCCCATGTGCCATCAGTACCAATGCGCTCACGTAGGGAGACACCAGGTTCTTAAGGGCCTTTCAATTCCAGCTCCAAAGATGCATAGGGAGAAGACTGCTACTCTACCAAGGAGGATATCATCTTTCTGGATCAAGAATCTCCTCTCCTATGGGACTTGGCTCTTACAAGGGAGCTTCTGGCATTGTGAGAAGTAGTTCATCCCCTGTTCCCTCTGCAAATCACTGAATTTCTGTATTGATGGTACTGACAGCACTGTTGTAGCAATAAAGAATGACTATATGGGCCCAAAGAATCAAAGGGGTTTAACGAGACCCTGTCACTGTCCAACTTTAAATAAGGCTCAGGGTTTGTTACATAGAGACCTCGGCCTGCTTAATACCATGGCAAACGCACCATTAAACATCATTTTAACCTTTTATTAAAGGTTCAGAAAAGAAGGTAAAACAGTTAAAGCACAGGAAATATAAAGTATTAAGTAAGGCTTTCATTTTAATAACCTCCTTTGTTCCCTTTCTCTTTAGCTGGAGAGAGGTTTTTTAGAAGGAATAAACCCCTAGTTTGACCGTCTTTTAGATGGTATTAAAGATAGGTAATAACTGTTCTTTTTGGGGGTGGGGGGGAAGAAGTTAGCTGAGATGGGCTGGAGCTGTCATTTTTGCTGCTGCTGCTAAAGTTCAGTCCCATTTCCTAGAAGACAAAACAAGGCAAACTCACACACACGAGCAAAAAGAACAACAAAGATAGAAAATGCAGCTTTTGTCTCTTGTACCGACTCAGTTGCAACCTCACTGCTGGAGAAACAAGGCACAGCACATGATCTTATCAGCCACTCTGAGACCTGGCAAACTTGTACCACCATTGGGCAATTTAGGACTTTGGTTTTCATTGCCTTTTTTTATCACAGGCTTACGGCAGTGTTGAAAAATAGTCTTGGCCAGCTAAGCCAGACTTTCTTTGTACAGAAGGAAAAAGAAATGAGAAAGGAAAGAAGAAATATAAGATGGGGAAGAAAAAGGACACAGAGGTTGAAGGGAGGAGTCAGTCTTACATCTCAGGTAGTGTTTGGGATTCAGCCGATACCACTAGAGGTGGTGATGTCCTCTAATTCTCTCTGGCCCGGTCTGGTCAGTACATCTTTCAAGATTAAGATGAAAAAGGTCCTTATGGTCCCAGGAGACAGTGGGGGAGGTAGTACAGTGTCCAATTTTCCCCCCAAAGTCTCTTTCTTTAAGGACAGTTTTTGTTCTCTCAGTTTTCTCCAGCTTTCAGCCCTGCCAGCCATCAGTATCCATTTTCTTCCCAGGTCTCTTGACACAGGACAGGGGCAAGATCAGAAGACAGCCCCATCCACACTCTCTCCACCTCGTTTCTTGGGTCTTCGGATGGGCATTGAATCTAGAGCAGACATGTTTGGTAGCCATTCATGTGAAAATTGATTCCTTTAATCCTGAGTTCCCAATACAAAAAAAGCTGAGTGAATTATGCATGCTCAGATGGTTACCTTCTCTCAAGCATATTTGATCTAATCCATAGTCTGATTTACATTAGAATTTTCAGAGTAGCAGCCATGTTAGTCTGTATCTGCAAAAAAGAATAGGAGCACTTGTGGCGCCTTATAGACAAATTTATTAGAGTATAAGCTTTCGTGGGCTGCAGCCCCCTTCATGGGATGCATAGAATGGAACATAGTAAGAAGAAAAATACACACACACAGAGAAGTTGGAAATTTTCATACAAACTGTAAGAGGCTAATTAGTTAAGATGAGCTATTATCAGCAGGAGAAAAAAACTTTTGTAGTGATAATCAAGCTGGCCCATTTCGACAGTTGACAAGAAGGTGTGAGGATACTTAATTTAGGGGAATAGATTCAATATGTGTAATGACCCAGCCACTCCCAGTCTCTGTTCAAACCCAAGTTAATGGTATCTAGTTTGTATATGCTCTAATAAATTTGTTAGTCTCTAAGGTGCCACAAGTACTCCTGTTCTTTTTATTAGAATTTTCAGTCTTCTTGCTGCTCCTCATGTAAGTGGGGAAAAAACCTCCAAGATTAAGTTTGCTTTATATTAATCTGAATATTTGGCTGTAATATCTGCTCTGTCGGAATCTACTCTATTTTGACAAATATAAAGATTTAGTTGTATATATCTGTAGAGTTATCTTTGAAATTTAAATGCAAGAATCCTCTGTGAATTTTGAAATTTAATGTTGACAAAGGCCACACGCTGGAAAAAATGGGCTCTAGAACAGTCTTCTAGATTAACTAATTTTTGCTCTTTTTTGTAAGACTGAATATATTTTTAAGAATATTAGTCATTCACAAACAGTTGCTTCTTGACCTAATAGTTTAATAAAAAATCTACAATGACCATCTGTTTTCTGGCATTGCAAACTATTCTCCATTGAGATACCAGAATCAATATAATATATGTGAATTGTAATTAAAAGATGAAAGGATGTTCCACATTATCTAAAGGCAGAGTATGTTTCAACAGATGGGGGTGAAATTAAAATATCCTTTGGATAACTCTGAGTTGCAATATAGTCCCATCTAGTCTGTAGAATTTCTCAGGGTTGAAATTCTAAACTGACACAGTTTTTAAAATTGTTGTAGAACTGGAAAAAAGGAACACTAGATTCAAAATAGTAATTTCTGTGGATATTTAAGGTCTTTACTGGTAAACATAAATGATAGGTAAATTTATATGATTGCATGTTTCTTCCTCAATTAGAGCATTCTTAGTTTGTTAGGTAATCTGAGTTTTGTAGTATACATTATAAATTTGACAGTCGGAGCGCTAAGGTTAGCAACATGAACAAGTAGGTTTAGTGAATGCAGCAATATTAAAACTGCTTCTTCTTAATTTGTGGTGGTTCTAGTTAGGAAGCTTACTTCTATGCAGTGACTTTCTCTGATACCGCTGTTGGATTTCTGTGCAAACAGTGAAGAGCTATAAGCCTAGGTGCTATGAAGCAGCTGCAGCCTTGCTCTGCTTAACCTGCTGGCACTGCTGCTGTGTTGCTAGCTAAGTGCTCTTCTGCAGAGGGTGGTTTGCAGTCGTATTGCAGCCTTTGACTGTGAACGAGAAATTGTAGATGCATCTGTTTGCTTTATTCCTTAAGCCTTTTAGTGTGAACTCATATGACGTAGTCTCTCTAACATTCATCCTTGGGTTTAAATAAAGATTTAATGTAGTAATAAAGATGCAGTCCAGTATCTCAAGTTTACTAAGTCTCATATTATAGAAGGACTCCACTGTCAATCACTGCCTTAGCATGGAAAATTTAGTAGCATAACACTCAGCATGAAACAGGCTTATAGTAACATTTTTAATATTTAAAATTTAAAACAATAAACATAGTAAACTAAACTTTTGTGTGACGCCTCACAAACAATGTACACCTTTTCAAGGTCAATGAGGAAAAAGCATAGCAGCATATTTGAGTAACAGAAAGCTTTGTTCCTGTACCTGTAATCATGAGACATTTTAACTATTAATATTCTTCCTAAGAATACATAATGGGGAGGAGCTTTGTTTTTATATATGACATACCTGTGAAGTTTAAAAAGGAAACTCTCCTTTTGAAGAAACAAAGTTAATATCAGTGACTGGCAAAATAGCAAATTGCTTGGTAACTAAAAAAGAATGTTAAACTGACATGATTTTGAAGTTTAGCTGGAAAGCCACCATTCTATGCAAGGATTAGAATAAGGCTCAATAGTGCCTGAATTTATATAAAAAACAAAACAAAATGTAAGGCCTGAAAAAGGCTTGCCTGGGGCATGCTAGAGTTGCCTGATTCTTCAAGTAGATGCAACCTTGTAGTCTACTTAAGTGCGTGCGTGGCCCAGCACGCTGGCGCCAGAGAAGTTTGCCTAGCAGTATCTGCAGAGGGGGCGGCGCTCGCTCCTCATGGCCTTAGCCCCTCCCTTGGCTACATGAGGCACCACATCCCCAGCTGCTCCTCAGTTTGTTCTGACTGCCTGTGGCCGGATTTGGAGCTCTTTGAGGTCTCAACCTCTCAGCCAGTTTTTCTTCTCTTGTTGTATATAGTTAGTAGTACCCTTAGTGTTGGTTCTTCTTAGTTGTGGTACGTTGTTTAAACATTGCCCTTCGTGTGGGGGAGCAATCCACAATAGTGATCCCCACACACCGTGCTTGCTCAGCCTCAGCGAGACCCATGTCAAAGAGCATTGGGTGATCTGCAGATCATTTAGGAAATGGACTCAAATACCTTCCCCTGAAGCAGCACCTGCTCAAACAGACCATTGGCCTGCTTTGGTACCGAGATCCTCATCGGGTCGGAGGTGGCCCCCAGACTCTGAGTACTGCTGCTTCATACTCCAGAGCAGGCATCTCTCCAAAGAAACGGAGGAGCCGTTCCCTGTCAGCTGTACCGAGGAAAAGGTTGCTTTAGACAAATTGAAACCCTTCCACATCTTGGGGTGACTCTTCTGCCTCCCCCAAGAAAAGTGTGGAGCGACAAGGAGTTGATGCTGGTACACAGGATAGTGCAGCACCATGCCCCAGTGTCGTCCTCCCACGGGCTGGAATGTGATGCAGACGTGATGTGATGCAGACGTGTATTCCATGAACCAGCCTCCGTCCCCACTGCATCGGAGTCTCGTGTCCTGTGTTTGGTGCAGAGAATCCGAGGGAGGGTCAGGGCAGTGCCACCTCACGTATCCAGAAGAGGAGCTACAGCCATGAGGCACGAGTGCCACCCCTCTGTGGGTACTGGTAGGCAAATTTCCCTGACTCTGCTGTGCTGGGCACGCGCACACCTAAGTGGAATACATGTCTGCATCACACCTCAAAGAACCACAGCTACAGTAAGGAACCTGTTGTGAGGCAGACATGCTGAGAGCGAAAGAGAAAATGCACAATTTATGAGGGAGGGTGCTGTGAAAAAACAATCCATGAGCAGAGGTGACAGGTTGGTAAGATGTGTGTCTGTAGGGGATTATTTGGCTAGCACCTTTCAGAATGTGAAGCATGCATGAGCAGATCAATTTAATTATTTTGTAGTATGTACCTGATACAAATGTATATGGCATATGCTCATGTCTTGAAGTAAAAAACATCTGAATGTGTGGTAAGGAACTACTTGGCTCTCTAGCATAACCATTCACTCCTCCTGGACCCAAGTTCCTGCACATCACCAAGGCCCTGATTCAGGAGGGTATCTTTATTCAGGACAGCATTTAATCATGTGCCTAAATGCTGATGAATCGTGGGACTTAAAAGCTATTCTGAATAGGGATGTATTTAAGCATGTGCTTAAGAGTTTTCTTGAATAGGGGCCACAATCTCGAAGTGCAGAAGTTTGTTTCGGAGCAATTTGTTAGTTCCCTTTCTGCAGTGAAACATAGGTATCTGCTTGTGCATCCAGCAGATTTTTCTCTGAGCAGTTAGTGAGGAAGTCACCTGGGTTCCTGGAGATTTATGTGGCTACCTGTGAACCAGCTCTGTTGGTGGGTTTCTCAGGCTGCATCAGTTGATATAATAGGACTCCAAGCCCTGTGGGTCCAGCTGTGTGACAGGCTTCATGTCTTCCTCGTTCTGTTTTCTTCATTCTTTCCCAGCCCTTTCACAATAATTTCTATCATGCTGTGAGTCTGTGGTGCTTACTACTCCTAAGGGCTTTCTGTGCCAAAAAATTTAAAAATTCTGTGCACAATATTTTAAAATTCTGCAGGTTGTATTTGTCAATATATAAATGCAGAGGCTTCAGCATGGCACTTGGGAGCAAAGGCCACTGGCTGCATGAAGTTGGGAGATCACCCTTCAGCCCCCTCACCTCCAGGACACAGACTCAGCGATAAGACTGCACCCAGCTCTGACACAGCACAAGGCCTGGACCTGCCCCAGAAACATGCTGGAGCCGCTGCCCCTCTGCGCCAGGCACACCAGGTGTGAGGCAGAAAGGCTCATCCAGGCAGGAACCATGTGTGGAGGGATCCAGGTATGTGGTGAGGATTTTATGTGGGACAATCTAGGTGCAGGCAGCTCAGTAGGGGCTCTAGGTGTAGGGGGGGATCTGGATGCACAGAGGCTCATTGATGGGGTTCCAGGTGCAGGGACAATGGGGCTCTGCTGGGGCTTCCAGATGAAGGTGGTTGGGGCTGAACTGAGGGGTCTAGATTTGGGGGTGTCAGCTGGGGAGTCTGGATGCTGGGGAAGTGGGGCATGGTGGTACGAGTCTGGGAGCAGCTAGTTGGAGGTCTGTGGCATGGGGGCTGAGGGTGGGGCATCAGAGTGGGGGTTTGACTATAGGGAGCTCAGTGAGTGGTGGTCTGGATGCAGGGATGGGGGTCCAGAGGCAAGGGTTGAGGTTCAGTGGGGTGGGGTTGGGGTATGGAGGGCTAGGGGGGTTCTGGATTTACCAGGTGAGGCTTGGCAGGGGTGTCCGGGTATGGGAGGTCTGGATGCATGGGGGCTGGGTGGATGGGGGTGCAGCTCCCTCTATAGCTACCCCTCTCCCCACAGCTAAGGAGCGATGAGGGCAGGAAGCAAGGGAGGATGCTGAGCTTCCTGCAGCTGGGGAAGGTTTCTGATGATGGGTCTGAGACAGCCCCAGACACTCCCTGCAGGGGAAGAGGAAGTCCTGTCCTCTCCTGCCTCCAGCCCAGCCAGGACTAGTGGCTAATCCCAGCTCAGGGTAGGAGCCACTGGCTGGGGTTCCCCCAGCCCTGCAGAGATTTACCTCTCTGCTGGCTGCTCCAGGTGCCTGAAACGATGTACCTGCACTGCTAGGGAGTGGTGTGACTGCTCTGGCAGCTTCCCTGTCAGAAAAAGTCATTTTTCTGTGGGGAAGCAAAGAAATCTGTGGGGGACATAAATTCTGCGCGTGTGTAGTGGTCTAGAATTCCCCCAGGAGTAGTTTATGTACATAACAAGAGACATGCTTACAGCCTGAGTTTTCTTTGTGTGCAATGAATCACTGCCCCAAGCTCATTCTTAAAACTTGCCTCCAGCTCCTTTCCCCTTCTTCTCTTGCTGTATGTCCCCTCATTCACCTGATCATTCTCGCTCATTAATTGCAAGCCACTGATTCATTATTTCCTCCTTGGCACCACTGTCTTTCCCTGTGAGTGAGAGAGAGAAATAGAAGGGAGAGAGAATGAGGAAACCCTCTGTACAAACTGGCAGCAGCAGGTTTAGCCATAGGAAGCAAGATCCCTGGACCATGTCTTCTCTCCCCAGTCAGCTGCACACAAGAGGCAGCTTCCCTTCATGACAGTCACTGATCTATGAGCTTCTTAGAGGAAATGCTGGCAAGGATTAATTAGGAAGAAGTGAGTTTTGAGAGAGTTGGAGTTAGCGGGAGGAAGCCTAGCGCTTGTTCGAGGGGTAAGAAGCATATGGTGAATGGAATGGCAAGGAAATAAAGGAGAAAGGTTTGAGAGAATTCTGGAGGATGGACGAGGAGTAGGTGTAAATGAAACCAAAGATGTAGATAGGAGCAAAATCAGGTAGTCTCTCGTGTAGATGAGCAATGAACAAAGACATAACATGGGTAATGCATAAAAATCAACTTATGTATTTTGTCAATTGTAATTTAATTTGGTCAAATATGGTAAATGTACTATAGATATCATAAAAATGAAATTTATAGTGCAGCTCACAGTAGTCCCTGTTAATCTGAGATGTAGAGAAAACCTACCAAATATTTTGGATGGATTATAAAATAGTGTGTAGAAAGCTCCTATTCCTAGAGAAATGACACACAAATGAAAACAAAACAAAAGTAATTTACCATAGATCCAAGCAGGAGATTGTCAGTTAATACCAAGACTGGTTAGCCCAAGATGTACCATATACTCATGACTACTTCTAGAGTAAGGTTTTATTGTTAAAGAAGATTAAATAAATTCACTATAGGCCAGAGGTCCCCAAACTCTGAGGAATGCCCCCACAGGGGGCACAGAGGAACGTTTGGGGGGCTTGCAGTGGAGCCCGGCCCAGCCCCCCTGGGAGGGAGGGAGGGAGTATCATGCTTCCAGACCCTTTTAGCCCCCAGGCCCAGCTCTGCCCACAGTCCCGCTCCACCCCCAGCTCCACTCTGCCCCCATCCCCAGCTCTGCCTTCCGCTCAAGCTCAACTGCTGAGGAAGCCTTGGTTGTGCAGTAATGGCGGGGAGGCATGGGGTGCCAACCCTCCCAGTTTTGCCGAGAGTCTCTCAGAATCGGGCCTTATTTCCCAGAGGCTCTGGAAGCCAAACCAGGAGAGTTTAGGCCTCTAAAAATCTGGCCGCGCAGTGGGGCTAAGTAAGGCTCCCTGCCTTCCCTGGCCCTGTGCTGCTCCCGGAAGCACCTGGCACATCCCTGCGGCCCTTGGGGGAGGTCAGGGGGTCTCTGAGCTGTCCCTGCCCCGAGCGTAGACTCCGCAGCTCCCATTGGCCGGGAACTGCAGGCAGAGGGTGGTGCCTGCAGGCAGAGGTAGTGCACAGACACCCCACTCACCAAGGGCCACAGGGTTGCGCCAGATGTTTCTGGGAGCAGTGCAGAACCAGGGCAGGCTGGGAGCCTGACTTAGTCCCTCTGCATTGCTGACCAAAAGCCACCCGAGGTAGGTGCTGCCCAGCTAGAGCCCAAAGCCCTCACCCCCTCCTGCACCCCAATCCCCTGCCCCAGCCCTGCGCCCATTCCTGCACCCAAACTCCCTCCCAGAGCCCGTACCCCAGACTCCCTCCCAGAGCCGCCTCCTGCACCCAAACTCCCTCCCGGAGCTTGTACCCCGCACCACCTCTCACATCCCAGCCTACAGCCCCCTCCTGCACCCAGAGTCCCTCCCAGAGTCTGCACCCCAAACCCCAGTCCCAGGTTCATCCCGGAGCCTCCTCCCAAACTCTGAATCCCTCGGCCCCAGCCTGGTGAAAGTGAGAGCTGGGGGGATGGGACGGGGGGGGGGAGGGGAGGGGGATGAGTGGTAGAGGGAGGGGGAATGGAGTGATTGGGGCCTTGGAGAAGGGGCAGGGGCAGGGCAAGGGTGTTTGGGTTTGTGTAATTAGACAGTTGGCAACCCTAGGACAGATTCTGTTAATGATAAGGGGGGTGGGACTGGAAAAGTTTGTGTGCCACTGCTTTAGGCAATGTTTTATACATCTACAATTAAGGGAATTTGTATTCAAGATCAACTTGAACTCCGTCTGGTTCAAAAGAACCCCAAACGCTTGTGCTAACACTTCTCATGATGTGTTATGTGAGGCCTTGGCAAAGCAATGTCATGTAACTAGTCAAGCCTAGAACAAAGATGTGTTATTTGTAACAAGGAAGCAGACTAGCAATTTGCAGAACATTATATGTAATGATAGATCTGTGAAAATGCAGTATTGTGCCAGCTCAGTGTGTACGTATAGCTTGCCTGCTATTGCAAATAACATTTGGCCGGGGATCTTCCGATAATCCTGGACTAGGAGCTGTGTGGGGCACGAGCTAGAGCACCAGCGGGGACCTGTTCTTTGCTTGGAGCCTGTAGGTGCTACCACAATATAAATAACGTCTCCCCACAATTTGAAGTCTCCTGAAACCTGTGTATCAAACAGTAGAATCTGTAAAATTCTTGAAGTTATATCTTATTAAACCAGTTGACTGTACTTAATTTGAGAGACAATAGATTGACCTCTTTAAGATGCCTCTAGTTTGGAGGGGGAGGGGAATAAAAATAGCAAAAAAACCTAGTTTTCAAAAGTTCAGTATTTTTTCTTCATTTTAATCCATTTGAATAACTGGCCATTAACTTTTGGGGCTTCCTCATCTGGATCCCACACAGCTGGAGGCCACTGTGAATTTAGCCTTTAATTCCTTCAAATGTTACCGTTGTTTTTATAGCCCAGTAATTGTTTTGATTTGTATTCAAATAGCACCCAGATAGCTTGATGCAATCCACAAGAAAGATTTGATCCCTGCTCCAAAGAGATTATAATCTAAAACAAGCAGCATTCAAAAGGTGCAGGAGAGGAATTACAATGTGACTGTAATTTAATGATCATTTTTAATTTTTATCCCCAAATATCCCTTTCTCTGTTATTAGCTGGCTAATACCTTGAGTCTTGAGAGCAAATTTAAAGAGGGGGGTAAGTGGTCTTATGGATCAGCTCCTTAAATTGCCCTAAATAAAAAGATTTTTTCATGCACCTCTTATCAGTTTTTAAATACACATTGATCCAGTCAGAGCAAGGATGGTCTCATGATTAAGGCTTTGAACATAAACTCAGATCTGAATTTTATTCCGAGTTCTGCTATACTGTGTGGCAATGAGCAAGTCACTTACTTTCTCTTCTTCTGTTTCCCCACATGGAAAATAGGAATAGTACCTTTCCTCCCAGGACAGTGGGAGCCTAAGTTCATTAACGTTACTATAGCTGAGTGCCATAGTGTAAGCTTCTTAGTTTTCTCCCATCTGGGTATAGCCACATGTTGTCTTTTGTGTTGTACTTAGACTGCAGGCTCTTTTGGGCATAGACTTCCATTTTGTTAAGAGTTTGTACAGTGTCTAGCATAATGGGGTCCTGGTTCATGACTGCAACTCCTAGGCACTACAGCAAAAGTAGTAAATAATTAGACATACATTTGAATACTAGTTTGACACAATACTGGGTTAATGGATAATTATTTCACTCTTCATATTGCCTTTCTGACACAGTAATCAAGTTAGAGTCATAAGGTTTAAATATTGCATATTTTGGTAGTACTTAGTCCTTGAGTAAGACACAACTATGAATATGGTATTTCAAGGTATATAAAATAAGCTTTTCAGGGGTCTTCATTGTGGTACTGCATCTAGGTATTTTTATCAGTACTACATAAGACACAAAATATACATTTAGGTCAGACACAGTCTTAAAGCATGCCATTATTGATCTGCTCAACCCTTGCTAATGTGCTCATTCAACTTCTCCTGTTTGTTTTTGTGGGAAGTACTGTGCATCCCCGACCAGGTGATTTTTTCCCTACATGCACGTCTTTTCCTTTATAAACTAGCAGAGAAAAAGCTAACATTCATGATTGACCACAATGGCATCATATCAAAGCATTATCTGCTTTAATTACACTGTGTTTATTACCAAATTAAAGCCTCTCTGTGAAGACTCTATGAAGGTTTTGTATGAAAGATATTTTTTAAAAATACCTAATGTTTATTGTAAACTCGCAATAGCTGAAATGGCTTAAAAATGCATCTTGATTTATCCATCTTTTTAAATTTGTTTTAAATAGTTCAAATATATTGCAAGGACTTGGTTTTATTCTGTAGCTCATATCTGCAGTAAATGAAAAAGCCAGAGTCTTGTAATAGCCTGATGAAAACCGTTCTTAGTTACTCTCTCTCACTCTAATGTAGCACTAGATGAGTTTGTTTGGGTTTAAGTCACAGACAGAAAACTTGCATCTCAAATATGACCAATTTTTCAAATAATTAAATTGTAGCAGCAGTAGCTAGAATTAGACTGGTGCACCTGTGTATTTATTTAGAGTGGGTGTCAGTCAATCAGCTTGCACACTCTCCATAGAGAGTGCTAATAGGATTGACCAGGATCTGTAGGACGAGCTTTTCCTTTTCTCTGTGGAATAAGCTAGGGATTTACTGAATCACTAGAACAATAATTCATTAATTGGCCTAACTGAGCCTGGATGCTTGCCATGTTGCTTTTGTGATCTAGATACTTAACCTGGCTTGCACTTGCGGGGTGCAGACTCTTGCTGTAGAGGCAAACGATTAAGATATTTCAGAATCTAAGAATTTATTGAAGTGCAGAAAATCTCTGGACTCTTAATAGAAATACCCAGTTTTTGGGTGAGGAGTAGTGCATGTACACAGCACTGTACTACAATAGATAGAGAATGGGACTGAGGGTCAGGAGCCCTGTTTTCTGTTCCTTGCCGTGTCTCACACTGTAGGTCACAGTGGGCCTGTATGTTCCTCAGCTTCCTGATCTGTAAAATGGTGGTGATACCCACATTAATAGAGTGCTTTGCGGATCTGTGGTATTTAAATCTCTGTTCAGGATGGGATTTTCCAAAGTGCTCTGTGTTGGTTTAGATTTTCTCTCAAGCTAATGGTGAAACTCTCATTGATTCAAGTCAGAGCAGAGTTAGGCCAACTTCAAGTGTATTTGAAAATCCAATCCTTGCTTTGTAAAGGACACGATCATTGCTATGAAGAGGCACTGCAATTACTAGATAACTAATACTGTTGTGTAATTGAACACAGTACTTTTTTTCCATTTTAATTTTCTGGGTATTAAGTGATATGAAATTGCTTATCTGTAGGACTGTCAGTTGTACTTCTAAATTGTCATACTGTAGTCAAATTTAGTCTCGCGTCTAGTACCTGTTTTTTAAGAGATGTAAGGGCTTGTGTACACAGCAGAACAGCATGTGCTACAGGATGTAGTTTCTAAAGCAGAGTAATGCGTAGTGCACTAGTTGGTCTATGGAGACCCTGCTAGTGAGCACTAACAGTTCTCTAGTGTGCTTTCATGTACTTCTAGTGCACACCAGCAGGTTCTATGTGGACGAGTTAGTTCGGAACTTATTAGTGTGCTTTAGAAATCACACCCTTTTAGTGTGCTTTGCCACACTGTGTAGACCAGTCCTGTTACTATCCAGTAGCTGCTTGTTTGGGCTGAGCCTTTCACATGCACTTGATGAATTTGTGCATGAAAATGTGGATATGTGTGTGCTTTCTTAATATGCAGACCACTCTCAGAATTTGTCACTATTTCCCCATAATATTTTCTTGATAGTGCTATGCTAAATTTGTTCTCATACAGAGGTGAAAGTAAACTGGTACGCCCCAGTACGGTGTACCGGTACGAGCCGGTGCACCGTACTGGGACCGGCTTTCCCAGATGTCAATTTAAAGCCATGGGGTGGTGGCGGCGGGGCTGCAGCAGGGATTTAAAGGGCCCTGGAGCTCCAGCCCCCCTACTGCCCTGGGGCCCTTTAAATCCCCATCTGAGCCCTGCTGATGAAGCCCTAGGATAGTGGCGGTGGGGATTTAAAGGGTCCCAGAGCTCCAGCCAGCGCTACCGCTCTGGCCCTTTAAATCCCCGCCTGAGCCCTGTTGCCCGAGCCTTGGGGTAGGGTGGGGGGGCTGTGGCAGGGATTTAAAGGGCCCCGGAGCTCCAGCCGCCACTACTGCCCCTGGCCTTTAAATCCCCGCCGGAGCCCTGCTCCCGAAGCCTTGGGGTAGCGGTGGTGGGGCTCCAGAGTGGATTTAAAGGACCGGGGAGATAGTGGCGGCTGGAGCCCAGGGCCCTTTAAATCGCTGACTGAGCCCAGCCGCCGCTACCCCAGGGCTCAGGCAGCAGGGCTCAGGCGGGGATTTAAAGGGCTCGGGGCTCGGGCAGCCGCTACCACAGCGGAGCCCCAGGCCCTTTAAAGCTCTGCCAGAGCCCTGGGGTAGTGGTGGCAGCCGGGAGCCCCCAGGGCTCCTCAGTGATTTAAAGGGCCCGGGGCTCCGCTGCGGTAGCGGCAGCTGGAGCCCTGGGCCCTTTAAATCACCCCTGAGCCCCGGGGTTCCCAGCTGCCTCTGCAGCTGGTAGCTCGGGGTGATTTAAAGGGCCCTGGGCTCCCAGCTGCCACTACTGTAGCTGGAGCCCTGGCCCTTGAAATCAAGATTAAAAGGGCCTGGGGATTTAAGGCCCCGCCTCTCCTGGTTAAGGCCACGCCCCCTGCTCAGGACTCCGGCATACCGGTAAGTCCTCTAACTTACTTTTACCCCTGTTCTTGTACAATTTTGAAAGGTAATTGATGCTCTCAGTATACTTAATTAACAGAATTCTAGAAATAATATTATGTGCCCAAAAATGCCTGTTGGAAGTCAAACCAGTTGGTGTGCTTAATGATCCTTTTCTAGGTGACATCAACATGTACCCTGTGCTACACAAATCCCTTGTTATCTTCTTAAGTGTGACACAAGTAGGGATGGAGGATTGAAGTTGAGGTTTCTTGTCTCCTTCATGTAGTTATTTTATTTTTATTGGCATTTTAAAATGGATACAAAGTTAATTTTTCAAGTTTTAAGAGTCAATATTCAAATCAAAATTTATTTTTAGTTAGCAAATAGTTGTGACTTCAGGCAGTGGGATGGTATTTGAAAGCGATTTCAATAAGGTTTCACAAACTTTCACATGCGTTGAGGGTGTCTGCTCACCACTCTTCAGAGTTACTCAGAGCTAAGGGCCCATCTGTTTCTTGTGCAGCTCCCATTGCTACATTTTTCAGAGACATAAACCATTTAAAATCAGTTAAACTGACAGTGACTAAATTACCTTGTGATAAATCATAACGCGTTCCACAGGTAGGTTAGAGGGTAATACAGCATTTTAGAATTTACCTTTGTGTACTTGTGTGTTAAATTTTTCTGATAAGTTTAGATCAAGAAAACTCCAGTCCTTTTCTTTTTCAGACTAGATTAATTCATCTCACTCTAACCATTTTGGCACATTTTAAAATATGTATATATTCTGAGTGGCAGACTGACAGCTCAAACCATCCAAGCCAATTTCTAACTTTACACAGAGATGTTCCCAGCTGGTTCCCTGGGACTGAGGAACATCAGGCGGCTTTTGTCTTGTCTAATAACTGGGGAGAAAGTGAGGCTAAATGACAGCAGCTGTGACCCTGCAACACCAGATGTGCCTCTGGGACTGAACTCAGGGCCCTTTTCTTTAGGAAGGGGATGGGAATTACAAAGGAACCAACGTGAACTGGGTTAATCCCACTGTGGCACTCTGTATGTGGTGGGGGTGGGGTGCAATTGTAGAGTAGGGAATCCACCCCTGAGCTTTTGAGAAAGGAACAAAGAAATCTCTGCTGTGCAGTGTCTGACTTTCACTTGGGGCCCTGAAGATCTATAGAGAAGCTTTTGACTTTAGACTTTTCCTAACCTGGTTGAAGAAAGCGCTCTAATTCATAATTTCTTTTTATTCAGTAGGATTATTGAGTTTGTATTTTATGTCAAAAGAGAGTTTATACAATATTCTGACTCTAAATAAGGCTTTTCCCCTTAACAATATGCTCGGGTCGGCTTCTGCTGTGAAGACCTTGTCTGTTGGCTGATATTTGATAAGGTAATTGTCTTGCAAAGAAAGTTGACATAAGGATTATTTGGTCTGTGGTACAGAGCTATGAAAATGTTGATCTCCCCCAATTTAAGGTATGGTAGATTTATCTTGAATTACGTGTAGCACTCAGTGATTTTTATGGTGTTTGCTGGGAGGAGGAGATTGCTTCCGTCCTGTTCAATAGTTTTTATTTTTAAGACAAAATATGTTTTCCCTGATGGTAGCCTTGTAAAAAACTGAAAGCATTGTATCCTGTTGGTTTGGTAAGCTCCCTTTCCTTTTGTATAAATGATTTCTGTAATAAATGTGCCTTTGTCGTTTTGCTCAGGTTTCCCTGGTACATGGTTCACCAGATGTATTTTTGAAATTCTTGTTTTGTGAATATTTATCATTTTGATTTTCCTACCATACTTCTCAGTTTATATTTCAGGGAAAATACAATCCAAAATATTGTTTCTCCTGTGTAGAAAGTGTACTTTAAACAATATTTATAGTTCTTTACTAAAAATTTGAAGTTATGATGTCCATGTATGTTCAATATTTAGTTTCAACAGTTCTCAGTAATTTTCATATTTTTAGGATTTATTTAGAACAGTACCTGCCGGCTACTGTAACCGGTTTGTGTGCTAGTGTGTCATGTACGCATCTTTATAGGTCTGTTTTCCTTGTAACTGGTGATGGTGTTGGAGTAATTTCACTTGTATATCATCAGTGAATATTGATGCAGGTAGGACCTGGGGAGTTGAGGAATGCCTGTGTTTAAAACATATGTTATGTTGGTACAGTTGAGAACACTGAAAAGGTTATCCTCCAGTATTCTGAGAGAAATGGACAAGTTTTAAGGACCAGGTTTTATTCTTTTTAATATCTGACAGGCATGTGTTTATATTCATACACATTCAGAGCCGTGTTGTATACATCAGTAGAGTGACTGCATACTTAGTGCCCATCCAATGGGCATTGTAGGTGCCACTTTTCTGGATGAATGCTACACATCAGTTATCAGCAAAGTTGGTTATTGCTGAAACTTTTTAAATTCTCTCTCTGTTTTCCAGGCTTTAATTTTTTGGTTCCCTCTGACGACGGGATGGAGACAGAAAATACCTCAACTTTTAGAAAGCAGTTGGTTCTGTTTGGTGTAACCTAATCCATGTCTAGGACTCTACCAAATTCATGGTCCATTTTGGTAAATTTCATGGACATAGGATTTTAAAAATCTTAAATTTCATGTTTTCAGATATTTAAATGTGAAATTTGATGATGATGTAACGGGGGGAGGTCCCAACCCAAAAGGGGCTCGATGTGGTTATAGGGTGATCACAGTCTTGCCACCCCTGCTTCTGGGGTGCTGCTGGTGGTGACACTGCCTTCAGAGCTGGGTGACTGGAGAGCAGGAGCCCAGCTCTGAAGGCAGCACAGAAGTAAGGATGGTAATACCGCAAAACCCTCTTCCCCATCCCCCAATGATAGCCAGATTTCACAAGGCAGACCCAATTTCATGCTCCATGATACATTTTTCATGCCCATGAATTTGATAGGGCCATATCCAAGTTCATGTACCTTTTTCTTTTTTTGGAAGAGTGTAAGCTTTTTGGTAGGACCTGGGCTTTCTTTGTGCTTACATAGTATCTCTCATACTGTGGTTACTAGTAGAAACAAATAATAATGTGTCTGAAATGTATTTCATGGCAAAAGTTATGAGAAAATGCTTTTGACATTCTGTCCCAGCTTCAGTTCATACTTTTTGTTGTAGCTGCATATTTCTCTAGTATAGTACCATGAGGTTTGCTTTGTTAGTACTAGTGTGGAACTGCAGAGTTCTCCCCCCTCATCCCCAGTATGTAGTGGAAAAATATGAAAGGGGAGATAGTCCACTGTCAAGAAGCAGGGACTGTTCTGAAGAGAAATTTTGGTTTAAAAATTATTGTTCCACATTGGCTCATGCTCAGGACAGGCACTAAGAGCAGATTTAAGCTATTTGATAGAAGTAATTTATGATAACTTTGCTGAAAGCTTTATATGAAGCTTTTTCCTTCTGTTTTTCAGAAGTTGTGCAAATCTTAGTCCCCCAAAGTTCTCTTAACAGTCCACAAATATTTCTAGAGAAATAGAATCGTTCTACATTTCTCTTGTAGGCTGGGATGCATTATGCAAAAGGAAATGTCATGGTTCGCAGAGAGACAATGTATGGAAATATGGCTGAAAACGCAATGATTTGTGTGTCAACTATCCAGTTTATAGCAGAATCAAGATTAGTGCTGAAAACTGATGTAATTTGATGCAGTATTGAAAGAGTAAACATTAGAAAAAAACAGAGAAGGTAGTAAGATCTTAAACACTTAGGAAAAAGTACTGCACATCCATTTTGCTGAAGCTTCTTCTGTTAAGCCTTGATGCAATAAACATTTCTGGCATCACAGAATGGTCTGATTTAAAGCACATTGTCTCTTCTGGTTTCCTTTAACGCTACAGATCTTTTGTGCTGCTGTAGAACTGTCGTGCTCTGGTAGACAACAAATACCCTCTGCAAAATTAACCCTAGCACAGGTACTAATCAAACACACACGCACTCATTATGGGTCTAACTTTAATCTATAGAAGCTTCAAAGTCTTGTAACAGCTTTTTATTCTTTTTTGGTTTCATGCTGTTGTGTCCAGGTATTACAGCACATATGGTATATAAGGCCATGCATTGTTCCTATATCCTGCCCAATGGCTAGACACAAGTGTAATTCCTTTATTTAAAAAAAAATCCTAAGAAGATGACATTCTGATAAAGGATAGGTGTATTAAAACACACTGAGAAGACTTACTCTTTTCTTTGTTGCTTTAGGAGACATCACTCAAAAAGGATATGAAAAGAAAAGGGCAAAGCTACTTGCACGTTATATACCACTAATTCAAGGTAAGAGATTTAAACTATCTGAAAGTATCAGGGAAGCCTTTTGTACTAAATGATTGTAAAAAGTGATCTGTATATCCACTAAATCCTTAATGAGCAGAAGGACCATTGCCCTGAGTTAGTGACATTACTAACTTTACAGAAAACTCAGGGTTTCTTTGTAGTAAATAGAATTTCAGCCCCCATTGGAATATCTGAGTGGTAGGCATCAGACCTGAATGTTAGCAAGAAGGTTCAAAAATTAAACCTCCATATTCTAGCTAGCTATCTACAGCAAACAAAGTATAAGTATGCAGAGTTCTACAATGAAATATTATCAGTTGTGACTGGGAGAACTGCATGGTGCCTTGCCTGCCTGGACCGGGAGAACTGCATGGTGACTTGCCTGCCTGGTGTGAAGGTTGCGGATATCTCAAGACATCTAGATAGACTTATGTGTAGTGCTGGGGAGGAGCCGGTGGTCGTGGTACATGTAGGTACCAGTGACACAGGGAAGGATAGGACAGAGGTCCTAGAGGCCAAATTTAGGCTGCTAGGTAAGAGATTGAAGTCCAGGACCTCCATGGTCGCATTTTCTGAAATGCTTACAGTTCCACGCACAGGGCCAGTTAGACAGGTGGAACTGCAGGGTCTCAGAGTGTGGATGAGACGATGGTGTAGGGAGGAGGGGTTTAGATGTATTAGGAACTGGGGATACTTTGGGGAAAGGGGGAGCCTATACAGGAAGGACGGGCTCCACCTAACCCAAAATGGAACCAGATTGCTGGTGCGTAAAATTAAAAAGTTGTTGAGCAGTTTTTAAACTAAGAGCTGGTGGAAAGCTGACAGGTACGGAGGAGCATGTGGTTTCTTGGGGAGGATCTATAAATGGAGATTCCCTATGTCCTAATAAGGAGGAGAGGATGGAAGATGATAAAATACAGGTAGAATCTGATGAGAAATTGTCAAAAGAAAAATAAATCCCATTCAATTACATCATGTAATGGCAAATAGCTATAAAGTGACAAGTTTTTAAAGTGCATAAATACCAGTGCTAGAAGTCTAAATAATAAGATGGTGAAGTAGAGTGCCCCGTATTAAATGAGGATATTGGTGGTATAGGCATCACAGGAACTTGATGGAATGAGGATAATCAATGGGTCACAGTAATACAAAATATATCGGAAGAACAGAACAGGTCATGCTGGTGGGGGAATGGTACTATATGTGAAAGAAGGCATAGAATCAAATGAAGTAAAAATCGTAAATGAACAAAACTGTATCATAGTCTCTCTGGATAATAATTCCATGCTTGAATAATTAGAATATAGCAGTAGGGATATATTACAGACCACCTGACCAGGATGGTGATAGTGACTGGGAAATTCTCAGGGACATTAGAGAACCTATTAAAATAAAAAACTCAATAATAATGGGGGATTTCAACTATCCCCCTATTGACTGGGTACATGTCATCTCAGGATGGAATGCAGAGATAAAATTTCTTGTCACCTTAAACGACTGCTTCTTGGAGCAGCTAGTCCTGAAGCCCACAAGAGGAGAGGCAATTCTTGATTTAGTCCTAAGTGGAGCACGGGATCAGGTCCAAGAGGTGAATATAGCTGGACAGCTTGGTAATAGTGACCATAATATAATTAAATTTAAACATCCCTGTGGTGGCTCAACACTGTAGCATTTAATTTCAGAAAGGGGAACTACACAAAAATGAGGAGGTTAGTTAAATAGAAATTAAAGGGTACAGCGCCAAAAGTGAAATCCCTGCAAGCCACATGGAAACTTTTTAAAGACACCATAATAGAGGCTCAACTTAAATGTATACCCCAAATTAAAAAACATAGAGAACCAAAAAAGAGCCACCCGGGCTAAACAACTAAGTAAAAGAAGCAGTGAGATGCAAAAAGGCATCCTTTAAAACATGGAAGTTAAATCCTAATGAGTCGAATAGAAAGGAGCATAAACTCTGGCATATGAAGTATAAAAATATAATTAGGAAAGCCAAAAAAGAATTTGAAGTACAGTTAGCCAAAGACTCAAAGTATCAGCAAAAAAATTAAGTACATCAGAAGCTGGAAGCCTGCTAAACAGCCAGTGGGCCACTGGATGATCGAGATGCTGAAGGAGCACGTAAGGATGATAAGGCCATTGTGGAGAAACTAAATTAACTCTTTGTATCAGTCTTTACGGTTGAGGATGTGAAGGAGATGCCCAAATCTGAGCCATTCTTTTTAGGTGACAGATCTGAGGAATTGTCCCAGATTGAGGTGTCATTAGACGAGGTTTTGGTACAAATTGATAAAGTAAACAGTAATAAGTCACCAGGAGCAGATGGTATTCACCCAAGAGTTCTGAAGGAACTCAAATGTGAAATTGCAGGACTACTAACTGTCTTCTGTAACCTATCATTTAAATCTGCTTCTGTACCAAATGACTGGAGCATAGCTAACGTGACACCATTTTTTTAGAGGGGCTCCAGAGGTGACCCTGGCAATTAAAGGCTGGTAAGCCTGACTTCAGTACCAGGCAAACTGGTTGAAACTATAGTAAAGAACAAAATTGTAAGACACATAAATGAACATAATTTGTTGGGGAATAGTCAACGTGGTTTTTGTAAAGGGAAATCATACCTTGCCAATCTACTAGAATTCTTTGAGATGGTTAACTAGCATGTGCACAAGGGGGATCCACTGGATATAGTGTATTTAGAGTTTCAGAAAGCCTTTGACAAGGTCCCTCACCAAAGGTTATAAGTAAAGTAAGCAGTCATGGGATAAGAGGGAAGGTGCTCTCATGGATTGGTAACTGGTTAAAAGATAGGAAACAGAGGGTAGGAATAAACAGTCAGTTTTCAGAATGGAGAGAGGTAAATAGTGGTGTCCCCCAGAGGTGTGTACTGGGCCAAGAACTATTCAACATATTCATAAATGATCTGGAAAAAGGGGTGAACAGCGAGGTGGCAAAGTTTGCAGATGATACAAAACTGCTCAAGATAGTTAAGTCCCAAGCAGACTGCAAAGAGCTACAAAAGGGTCTCTCAGAACTGGGTGACTGGGCAACAAAATAGCAAATGGAATTCAATGTTGATAAATGCAAAGTGATGCACATTGGAAAACATCCCAACTATACATATAAAATGATGGGGTCTAAATTAGCTATTACCACTCGAGAGAGATCTTGGAATCATTGTGGATAGTTCCCTGAAAACATCCACTCAGTGTGCAGTGGCAGTCAAAAAAGCAACAGATGTTGGGAATCATTAAGAAAAGGATAGATAATAAGACAGAAAATATCATATTGCCTCTATATAAATCCATGGTATGCCCATATCTTGAATACTGTGTACAGATGTGGTCACCCCATCTCAAGAAAGATGTATTGGACTTGGAAAAGGTTCATAAAATGGCAACAAAAATTATTAGGGGTATGGAACGGCTTCTGTATGAGGAGAGATGACTAAGGGGGGATATGATAGAGGTCTATAAAATCATGACTGATGTGGAGAAAGTAAATAAGGAAGTGTTGTTTACTCCTTGTCATAACAGAAGAACTAAGGGCCACCAAATGAAATTAATAGGCAGCAGGTTTAAAACAAACACAAGGAAGTATTTCTTCACACAACGCAGTCAGCCTGTGGAACTTCTTGCCAGAGGATGTTGTGAAGGCCAAGACCATAACAGTGTTCAAAAAATAACTAATAAATTGATGGAGGACAGGTTCATCAATGGCTATTAGCCAGGATAGGCAGGGATGGTGCTCCTAGCCTCTGATTGCCAGAAGCTGGTAGTGGGCGATGGGATGGATCTCTTGATGATTACCTGTTCTGTTCATTCCCTCTGGGGCACCTGGGATTGGCTGCTGTCAGAAGACAGGATACGTAGCTAGATGGACCTGTGGTCTGACCCACTATTGCCGTTCTTATGTACGTCTTAACACTGTACATCAGCAGTTTGCATCCAGAGTGAGACGTGTACCTGAGAGATTTTTATATCAAGGTGTTTAATGTTTGTTCTTGAGAATTTTGTTCAGGAGCATTTAGCTTTTAGTTATATTGTTTTTGCCTTGATAAATAACTTAATCTAGGTATCCTCATGACTGCTTTAAAAGAGTAAGATAACGGGATAATTTTAATTAACAAAAAAAAAAAAGCTACGAAGCTACCATTCAAAAATGTAGTACAAAATTTTCCAGTTTTCTTGTAGTTGTATACCTTTCCTATTGTATTTTGCATTTTCTTTAGAGTCTTTTCTGACAAATAATTTAATTATTAAATTAATGGATACCATGTTTTGTCATTATCAAGCTACAGGGCTTTTTTAATATATACAGACTTCGTAATAAAGCTACTTGTAACTAACATTACATTTGCCACTCAGACAAACTACAGTGTCTGCTGATAACTGACACATACTACCACTTCTACAAATAATATTGGGGACTGCTTTGATACAGAAATCTGTTATCAAAAATTGTTTTTGAAGTTGTTATTCTAACATAAAAATTGATGGTATAGTCTTTGAGTTAAAAGCAATTGCATGAGTACTTGTGTTTACGCCCCATATATTTTAGATTTAATCTGACTCCTAGTACTATTAAAGCTACATTATATTTATGTCTGATGAGGTGCTCTTAGTTGAAGCTTCTGTTTTCAAAAGCCTTTATAACTACTTGAAAAGTTCAGTTTGGCCATTTGTTATGTTTATTTAAAATGCACAATATAATATTTTGAAACCTTTTTTGCTCTAATTCACACTTGTTTTAAAAACTTCATACTAGCCATACTAGTACTCAAAAAGTACGGTCTTCAATAAAATAAAACAAAATTTTGTTTTAGAAACAGTTACGTCCTTGAAAATCATGTATTTTGTGTGTGCCTTGTGATTTTTTTATTCTTTACCATGCTAAAGAGCTCCTAATGTCCCATTCTACACTTACATCTGGAACGCTGCATACTGACGTATTTTCATGTTCTCTGTGTGTATTTGAAAGGATACTAACTTGTGTAATAAATCAGATTCATAGGGAAAAAATTCAGTCCAGAAAACTGTTAAATGTTAAACTTTATGATTAAGAACTGAAATATACCAAAGTGAGGGCATTTTAATTTTCCGCAGCAGCTGTCAGTGGCCATGTACTGTATCTGCATCATAAGGCAAATTAACAGAATATATAGGGGTGCAAAATGTTACATAACTGAAAGCACATTAAAATTGCT
Organism: Lepidochelys olivacea; assembly: GCF_965140295.1. NCBI lineage: Eukaryota > Metazoa > Chordata > Testudines > Cheloniidae > Lepidochelys > Lepidochelys olivacea. The sequence goes on along the minus strand of NC_140421.1, from coordinate 78,701,883 downwards.
GTGGAGAGCTTATTTTTGAATGTCCTCATTTTGGTGCTTTTAAAAGTGGTTATGTTTAAATCTGCAAGGCTGTTAAAGGACAAGTCTCAATCTTTCTTCAGAGGTTTACGTGCATCTCCCTCCACTTCCTAGTTGTAGGTTAGTATGTCTCCCAACTGGTTGTTACTGTTGTCCTTGACCAGGGGTTGATACAGACAGGCTACAGAATTGGTTATGGAGGAGGAGGTACTGAAGTAGAGGCCTCTTCCTGGAATGGTTGAATAAAGAAGCAGCACTACTGGGTCCCAGGATGAGCAGAAAGAATAAGGCTGCAGCCTGGCATGGACAGCAGTGTGTGTCTGTCTTTGTGTCTGTTTGTCCCAGAAAGATGTGTTCTACCTCCTCCAGAAGTTGTAGGTTGGAATCAGGAATTCTAGGTGATCTTGTCTAACTTGCGTTATTCCATAGGGAGGCAGTGGGATGCTACGCGGTAAACCTATTCGTGCAGATGTGGGAGGCACTGCGTGCATGTATCAAGCCCAGGCATGGTGTGTGCCCTAGGGGTATTCAGTCAGGGGTGTAGGGCATTCTGCTCTTCTTGCCTAAACCGGACCTTTCTGCCTGCACTACCGCTTATACCCATGCTATCTAGACATGCCATGTCTGTACTCTACATCCCACCATCCGTGTCGACGTGCCGTCAGTGAGCTTCCTCCTCCTTCGAGTACTTGCTAATGTCAGTTCAGTTCTCAGTGTGTGCGCGCCCATGTGCACAGTTGTTGGAGATTTTTGCCTTAGCGGTATCTGTAGGGCCGGCTCTGGTGCCCTCTGGAGTGCCGCGCTCATGTGGCAGTATATCAGGCGCTGCCAGCCCTGCTCCCCTCAGTTCCTTCTTACTGCCCATGACGGTTGGTTGGAGCGCCTGGTCTTGCTTAGCAAGAGCATTAATGGTTTTTCACTGTTTAGATCATTTTCCTTTGTTATTCAGTCGAGTAATTAGTTAGCTGTTAAGTGTTGTAGTAGTACTTTACTAGTTAGTCCCAGTTGGGACTTTGCCCTGCAGTTGGGCATGCCCTGCTCCCCAGGCTTCCAGCCATGTTCTGAGTGCAGCCGGCCAGTGCCCATCAGTGACCTGCACCGGAGTTGTTTGAAGTGCCTGGGGGAGTCTCACAGAAAAGACACATGGTGGATCTGCAAAACGCTCGTCCCCGAACTCAGAAAGAGCAGGGAGTTCGATTAAGGGCCCTCCATATGGAGGCTGCTCAGCACCCGGCATCAGAGCCCTTGCACCCGGACTCCACGCCCAGTACTTGGGCATCAACATGCAGCACACTGCTGGCACCAGAATCCGTCCAGCACCGTTCCCCCTCACTGGTACCGAAGAAGCAGTCTGTCAATTGGTCCGCAGGCACCGCAGAAGGGAACTTCGGGCAGAGGGCCTGAGTTAGGTCTCATGCCTGCTATGGAGGCTCTTGGGGGTACTGCTATGGTTGGACTCCCTAGCCCAGCCAGGGACCCACCTCCAACTCCGAGCGGTAGGGAGTCCTGGCCCATCGCAGGGCCATCAGCACCCGAGGTGGGCCTGGCGGCCAAAGAACAGTTAAGCTGACTGGCACCACAGATACCTGGCTGCATGGCAGATCCCACCAAGACACCAGTTCAAAGAGCCAAGCCGGTTATGGGACTGCCCCTAAAGGCAGTGGAACATCCATGGACTGCAGGTGTCATTCCCCTTCCCCATGGCCAAGGACCCTGATACCACAACCTTGGTTTCTGCCACCACAGTCACTACCTAGAAGACATGGAACTCGTAGCCGATCCCCCATACTCTCTGTACCCAAACTCTCTGTACCGATGGTTCTCCTGCCAGAGATCACCAAGGTGCTGATTACCATTTCCTCATAGATCTCTCAGGCGTCAGTCCCCCCCACATGAAACTGTTCCTGGTTGCAGCACCATAGAATCATAGAATATCAGGGTTGGAAGGGACCCCAGAAGGTCATCTAGTCCAACCCCCTGCTCAAAGCAGGACCAATTCCCAGTTAAATCATCCCAGCCAGGGCTTTGTCAAGCCTGACCTTAAAAACCTCTAAGGAAGGAGATTCTACCACCTCCCTAGGTAACGCATTCCAGTGTTTCACCACCCTCTTAGTGAAAAAGTTTTTCCTAATATCCAATCTAAACCTCCCCCACTGCAACTTGAGACCATTACTCCTCGTTCTGTCATCTGCTACCATTGAGAACAGTCTAGAGCCATCCTCTTTGGAACCCCCTTTCAGGTAGTTGAAAGCAGCTATCAAATCCCCCCTCATTCTTCTCTTCTGCAGGCTAAACAATCCCATCTCCCTCAGCCTCTCCTCATAACTCATGTGTTCCAGTCCCCTAATCATTTTTGTTGCCCTTCGCTGGACTCTCTCCAATTTATCCACATCCTTCTTGAAGTGTGGGGCCCAAAACTGGACACAGTACTCCAGAGGAGGCCTCACCAATGTTGAATAGAGGGGAACGATCACGTCCCTCGATCTGCTCGCTATGCGCCTACTTATACATCCCAAAATGCCATTGGCCTTCTTGGCAACAAGGGCACACTGCTGACTCATATCCAGCTTCTCGTCCACTGTCACCCCTAGGTCCTTTTCTGCAGAACTGCTGCCTAGCCATTCGGTCCCTAGTCTGTAGCTGTGCATTGGGTTCTTCCGTCCTAAGTGCAGGACCCTGCACTTACCCTTATTGAACCTCATCAGATTTCTTTTGGCCCAATCCTCCAATTTGTCTAGGTCTTTCTGTATCCTGTCCCTCCCCTACAGCGTATCTACCACTCCTCCCAGTTTAGTATCATCCGCAAATTTGCTGAGAGTGCAATCCACACCATCCTCCAGATCATTTATGAAGATATTGAACAAAACTGATCCCAGGACCGACCCTTGGGGCACTCCACTTGATACCGGCTGCCAACTAGATATGGAGCCATTGATCACTACCCGTTGAGCCCGACAATCTAGCCAGCTTTCTACCCACCTTGTAGTGCATTCATCCAGCCCATACTTCCTTAACTTGCTGACAAGAATACTGTGGGAGACCGTGTCAAAAGCTTTGCTAAAGTCAAGAAACAATACATCCACTGCTTTCCCTTCATCCACAGAACCAGTAATCTCATCATAAAAGGCGATTAGATTAGTCAGGCATGACCTTCCCTTGGTGAATCCATGCTGGCTGTTCCTGATCACTTTCCTCTCATGCAAGTGCTTCAGGATTGATTCTTTGAGGACCTGCTCCATGATTTTTCCAGGGACTGAAGTGAGGCTGACTGGCCTGTAGTTCCCAGGATCCTCCTTCTTCCCTTTTTTAAAGATTGGGATTTTTTAAAAGATTTCCATCTCTTGCCTTCCTTGTATGAGTCACAGACGAGAGTTAGTTGACAGATTCAGGCTTCCACAGCCTCACCCTGGTCACCAGAAGGGCAGTGGTCCAGGTCGGAGGGACAGTTCAGCCCTTCCCCCATAGAGGGCAAATCACCTCCTAGCCAGGAACCCACCAAAGCACCTATGCCACCGGCATGGGGTCCAGGGCAATGGCCCCCGCAGAGGCAGTACTGGAACCCGTGGTGGGTGCCTATTATTCTGGCACTGTACTCCCACCACTTTTCCCAGGCTGCATCAGACAACCTACCCTCAGTGCAGCCGGCACCAGTGTTGGAGCAAGGGGCCGAATCTGAAGCGGCAACTTCGCATGCGGCTCCGGTGGCTGCAGAGCAGGCCCCAGTGCAGCAAGGGGATGCTCCCCACGCTCCAGCGGTGCAGTTGTCCTCGTCATCCGCGGATGAGGCAGTGGCGGGGCCCTCACGAACCAGTAGTCCCCCTGATGACTTCAGGGAGCACCAAGCCCTACTTAAAAGGATGGCGGCCAAGTCAAGGAGCTAGCTGAGGAGCCCAATGACCTCGTCAGTGGCATTTCCTGTTCACCCAGGGGTCCTCAAGATTGCCAGATCGGTGTGGCAGACCCCATCTTCCTTTTCACCCACATCCAAGAAGGCAGAAAAGTACTATGTCCCCGCACAGGGGTTTGAATATCTATATACGCATTCTCCCACGGGGTCCCTGGTCATGTCCGCTGTCAACGAAAGGGCTAGGGAGGGCCAGGCGAGTGGCACCCCTGAAAAGAAAGATGGCAAGAGGCTGGACTTATTTGGCAGAAAGATTTATTCAACAGCAAGCCTCCAATTTAGGGTTTCTAACCATCAGGCCCTACTTGGCAGATACAATTTCAACCAGTGGGACTCCAGGAGCAAGTTCAAAGAGAGCCTCCCACAGAATCGGGTGCAGGAGTTTGCCACTCTGGTGGAAGAGGGGACGGCGGTAGCCAGAAGTGTCCTCCAAATGGCCTTGGATGCCATGGACTCAGCGCTCAGGGACTCTGCACTAGCCATGAGGCATAGCTCCTGGCTACAGACCTCCGGGCTGTCCCAGGAGATGTAATCCATCCTCCAGGACATCCCTTTCGAGGGAACCACGCTATTCTCGGAGCTAACTGATTCAAGGCTCCATAGCCTTAAAGACTCCCGGGCCAGCCTCCACTCCTTAGGCCTGCATACTACTCAGCAGGCTAGAAAGCCATTCCCCCCTACTCCTCCACCTCCTCAGTCGTCGAGGTCTTGGGGTGCCCCTCCATCCGGCTCCTACAAATAGAACAAAGGCGGGTTTTAAGCGATACCCCCAGTTGTCATCTCATCCACCTGCCCAGCCTGGTCCTTCCAGGGACAAAGGCAGCCAAAAGCAGTCATTTTGAGGATGCGCTCGAAGATGACACTCGAGTCAGTGCGCTGGATCTGCTCCGTCTTCCTCAATCGCCTCCTCCCTTTCCGGTCGGCCTGGTCCCCTATCACCACTGGGTGCTCGACACAGTCTCATCGGGCTATACCCTGCAGTTTATAGCCAACCAACCTTTCAACCTCCCTTCCCTGTCCCTCTTCAGGGACCCTTCTCACGAGCAGCTTCTTGTTCAGTAGGTTGAAAACCTCCTGGGCCAGTGGAAGATGTTCCACAAGACATGGAAAGAAGAGGATTTTACTCCCGCTACTTCCTAAATCCAAAGGCAAAAGGGGGCCTCAGACCTATCCTAAACCTGCGCCCCCTCAACAAGTCTGTCAAAAAGTTGAAGTTTCGTATGGTCTCTCTGGCCGCCATCATCCCATCCCTGGACCTGGGAGACTGGTATGCTGCCCTCGATTTAAAGGACGTGTACTTCCATATTTCCATATTCCTGGGGCACTGGCATTTCCTCCGTTTCACGTTGGGTCTGCACCATTTCCAGTTCACAGTGATGCCCTTTGGTCTCTTGTCGGCTCCAAGAATGTTCACAAAGTGTATAGCGCCAGTGGCCGCTTACCTGCAACATCGGGGAGTCCAAATCTACCCGTACTTCGACAATTGGTTGATAAGGAGCCGGTTCTCAGATCAGGTGCGGAGGCATCTCATTCTGTTCTGTTCCATCTGTTGTGGTCTTGGCCTAATAATAAATGACAGTCAACCTTCACCCCAGTGCAATGCATAGAATTTATTGGGGCGGGACTCGGCCGTACTTGTCAGGTCTAGCAAGTCCTGTTGGGAAGTGGAAAGCCCTCCACCAGGGTGATCCACCTGGCTAAATGGAAGAGATTCACCTGCTGGATGGCGGATAAGGGACGTCCATCCCAAGTGAGCCCCGTTCCAGCTCATTCTAGACGGCCTTCTGAATCTCAAGCTCCAAGAATTGTTGCTCTCATCAATCAAGGTCCATCTAGCAGCCATCTCAGCCTTCCACCCACCGTTCGAGGGCAGGTCAGTTTTCTCTCAGGATATCACGGCCAGATTCCTTAAGGGCCTGGAGCGCCTCTGCCCACACATCAGGGACCCCGTCCCTCTGTGGGACTTGAATCTGGTGCAGTTGCGGCTCACAGGTCCCCCCTTTGAGCCTCTGGCTTCCTGCTCTGTCCTCCTTTCCTGGAAGATCGCGTTCCTGGTTGCGGTGATGTCAGCCTGCCGGGTATCTGAGATTCGAGTGCTCACCTCAGAGCCGCCTTACATTGTCTTCTACAAGGACAAAGTCTAGCTAAGACCGCACCTGGCCTTCCTTCCCAAGATAGTCTCTCAGTTTAATTCGAGCCAAGACATTTACTTACCAGTCTTCTTTCCAAAGCCGCATAAGTCAGAGAAGGAGCACAGGCTACATGCTCTGGACATCAGGAAGGCTCTGGCCTTTTACATTGACAGGATCAAACCGTTCCATAAGTAGAAACAATTATTCATCACTGTGGCTGACAGAATGAAAGGTCACCCTGTATCCACGCAAAGAATTACTACTTGGATCACTGTCTACATTCGCTTCTTCTATGGTCAAGTGAACGTGCCACCCCGGCGATCATCACTGCCCACTCTACCGCGGTGCAAGCCTCTTCAGTGGCCTTTCTGGCCCAAGTGCCTATCCAGGACATCTGTAGGGCGGCCAACTGGTCGTTGGTCCATACCTTTACTTCCAGCTATGCTCATACCTAACAGGCCCGGGGTGATGCTGGCTTTGGTAGAGCAGTACGGCAAACTGCCAAGCGGTGAACTCTGAGCCCACCTCCATAGATACTGCTTGTGAGTCACCTAGAATGGAATCGACATGAACAAGCACTCGAAGAAAAAACGGTTACCTACCTTTTTGTAACTGTTCTTCGAGATGTGCTGTTCAAGTCCATTCCATTACCCGCCATCCTGCCCCTCTGTCAGAGTTGCTGACCAGCAGGCGTAAGGCTGGCAACACCTGATATACCGCCACATGAGCGCAGCACTCCAGGGGGTGCCACAGCCAGCCCGACAGATGCCTCTAACGCAGGGGTCTCACCCTCAGTTTGCCTTAGGGCCAGACCATAATCTTCTCATCCTCCCAGTGGGCCAGTGATGTCACTGAAGTTGGTGTTCAGAAAATGTTTATATTGTATTGTTTATTTTGAATTTCTTAGAAATAATAAAACTGTCATACAACTTTATGCAATTCTTCGCCTGCCAGAGAGTTTTTAGTGTTTGCCAGACACCTGGCAATGCTTCAGTTCTGTCAGTTTGTTGATGTTTTGCCTCAGAGACTGAGCAGTTGAAACCTGCAGGATTGCAGCGAGGTGGGCATCAGATAGTTGTGTTCGGGATTTTGACTTGTTTATATCCATTATGGTAAAAAGTGACTCTGCCTCCATGGCTGACTCTGCCCGGTGACTAGTGATGGTATCTCTGTCCCTCTCCCCCAGCCAATGGGAGCTGCAGGGGGGGGGGGTGGCAGCAGCATGCGTCTCTCCTCCTTGGGCCGCAGTGGGGAGGTTCTCGGGCCGCAGATGGCCCATGGGCCAGGACTTTGAGACCCCTGCTCTAAGGCAAAAATCTTCAACTGTGCACGTGGGACTAGTTTTTACAAACCTTTGAGTAGCTCTCTTATCAGTCTTGTACTTGGAGTTATGTAACTGTAATGTGTTCTGGACCCACCCACCTTCCGCTTGGAGTTAGTGGTAGTTTTCTTTTGATTTATTATTTGTTTCAAAAGGCACAGAATAGCTGTTACTGGGTTTTTGCATGCTCTAAAAGTAAGATTTCCCTTTGTATGTTGTTACTATATGATTGCCGAGGCAGCTCCAAACTTGGGAGTTAGGGAAAGTTGAGAAAAATGATATTCAGAGAGACCTGTTACAGTTCTGTATACCTTTTAGAAACCAATAGCCACAGGTAACTTTTTCTTTATGGCACTCTTTGTCTGTGAAACACAATGCATGGATGCTAACTATCGGACTCTGCACCATTCAGCAAAATATGAGATCTTTTCCCACCTGTTACCTCTTTCTTGGCTTTTTAAAAATGCTCAACATTTATGTAACCTTTTGCAAACACTTCTTAATCCTTCCATTATGAAGGTATCCCTGGTTTCCTGTACATGGAGTAACTGAAGTATAAAGGATAAGGGACTTCCCCGAGGACACGCAGCAGGACTTAAGTTGATGTGATTAGACCACATTCTGGCCCATTCAGAGTATATCATATGTTATACTCAGACTTCCTTTGTCATGGGCTCTTACCTACTTACCAATGTAAAATTTTCATATAGACCCTTTACACATCACCTTTGAATCCAGCGTACTGGATCTTTCCAAGCTTGAGAATAATGGGGTGTAAACTGGAGTAGCACACACATTTGGGAGTAAAATGAGGAATGTAGTGGGACAAGCCACTAACTTAGAATGTACATTAAGGAAGACAAACCTTGTTTTAATTTATATGCTGAAAAGACTGAAAAAGCATAGGATACACTAGGTAGGTGTTAGCCTACTTCAATTTGCACACTTTTATGTCTTCTTGTTAGTTGCTGCTGTTGCTCCTGAGTAAGTCTCTCTCTGTTGAGGGTTGCCTGCATGCCCCAGGCTGGGGGTGTAATGCCTGCTCGTGAGAGTGCAAAGGGGCCATTTCGCCACGCAGTGCTATCAGTTGTGTCGCCTACTGCGAGAGTGGGGAGGAGGGGAACCTGGGCCCGCCCTACTCCACTGGGTTCCGACCCAGGGCCTTTTGAAACAAGGTACCCTGACACAGTTCAGATCCCAGTACCCCAAGTGGGTTCCCGGGGTCGCTTCGTGCCCTTGTCCCAGTCACTCTGGCGGCATCTCTAGAGTTGGATGTGGGCTGTCTCTCATGTCCTTTCTGTTTCATCTCTGGCAGTTCCTCTGCTCGTAACAGCAAGCCCTTCCCTCTCGGCTCTCAACGTTGGCTGGTGTTAGGGGGTAGCAAGCAGGGCAATTGCCTGGGGCCTCAACCATTTTCTTTGGGTCTCTCCACCTTCTCTCCCCCAACATGCTATAAAAAGTCCACAGCCCACCTGCGTCACAATAACTGATTTTATGTAGCAAGTATTTCCCATATACTACACATGTCCTTGGTTTTGATTTGTATCTTTCATGATAGGAAATTAACTATTATACATGTAAAACAGTTAAATATTCTTTATTGATAAATGCTTTGTTGACTTTCAAAATATACTCCACATACTAATTCTGGTTGAAGCGCGTGCTCATGTAATGGATGCAGTACTTCTGCTGTTAGCTTCTGTTGAAATGTGTGGTCGTGTCCCCTCGGTGGCCCTGTCAATTTGGTTTCAGAGCAACCTACCAGTTCCTAACAGCTCAACTCCCATGTCAAGCTCCCTCTAATTCCATTGCTGTCCTCCCCCTTGGCAGGCGTATGCATTTTAAAAGTTTACATGTTTTGTCTATAAAGTGCTTTCAGTAGTTTTTAGCCATTTTTGACCAAACCCCAGTGACTGCAGATTGGTCAAATTCAATAACACTTGGCACCTTAATAAACTAAACATTCTTAAACAATATTTGTTAAGAGATTTAATCCTAAACCATTAGCTGGATTTCTTTCCAAACTAGGGCATTTCAACCTTTTATAAAATTGCTTAGTGTTCTGCACGGCTGAGGTTATGGGGCAAGTGATGCTGCTTTTCCACAATTTCAGCCCTTGCACATTGGCAGAAGCACTCTATGTAGGAGTCCAGTCTGTTGTTTTGACCTTCAGGAGGAGTCCACCCAGAATCCTTCTTTTTGTAGTGTTGGTAGGAAGGTCTCTGTGGGTTAGTCTGCTGTTCAGAGATGTGTTGGAAATATTTCTTGAGTCGGAGACATCGAAAATAGGATTCTAGGTCACCACAGAACTGTATCATGTTCGTGGGGGTGGAGGGGCAGAAGGAGAGGCAAGTAGAATAGGAGCATTAGGGGGCAAGAGCTGAGGAAGCGTTGTTCTAAGTCAGCCATAAAAATGTTGGCATACTGTGGGGCCATGTGGGTACTGATAGCAGTGCCGCTGATTTGAAGGTATACATTGATGCTGCTTGCCCCATAACCTCAGCCGTGCTGAACACAATGCCATCCACAGCCTCAGAAACAACTCTGACATCATAATCAAAAAGGCTGACAAAGGAGGTGCTGTCATCATCATGAATAGGTCGGAATATGAACAAGAGGCTGCTCGGCAGCTCTCCAACACCACTTTCTACAAGCCATTACCCTCTGATTCCACTGCGGGTTACCAAAAGAAACTACAGCATTTGCTCAAGAAACTCCGTGAAAAAGCACAAGAACAAATCCACACAGACACACCCCTGGAACCCTGACCAGGGGTATTCTATCTGCTACCCAAGATCCATAAACCTGGAAATCCTGGACGCCCCATCGTCTCAGGCATTGGCACCCTGACAGCAGGATTGTCTGGCTATGTAGACTCCCTTCTCAGGCCCTACGCTACCAGCACTCCCAGCTATCTTCGAGACACCACTGACTTCCTGAGGAAACTACAATCTATTGGTGATCTTCCAGAGAACACCATCTTAGCCACTCTGGATGTAGAAGCTCTCTACACCAACATTCCACACAAAGATGGACTACAAGCCGTCAGGAACAGTATCTCCAATAATGTCACGGCAAACCTGGTGGCTGAACTTTGTGACTTTGTCCTCACCCATACCTACTTCACATTTGGGGACAATGTATATCTTCAAATCAGCGGCACTGCTATAGGTACCCTCATGGCCCCACAGTATGCCAACATTTTTATGGCTGACTTAGAACACTTCCTCAGCTCTCGTCCCCTAACGCTCCTACTCTACTTGAGCTACATTGATGACACCTTCATTATCTGCACCCATGGAAAAGAAGCCCTTGAGGAATTCCACCATGATTTCAACAATTTCCATCCCACCATCAACTTCAGCCTGGACCAGTCCACACAAGAGATCCACTTCCTGGACACTACAGTGCTAATAAGCAATGGTCACATAAACACCACCCTATACCGGAAACCTGCTGACCCCTATACTTACCTACATGCCTCCAGCTTTCATCCAGACCACACCACATGATCCATTGTCTACAGCCAAGCTCTGCGATACAACCGTATTTGCTCCAACCCCTCAGACAGAGACAAACACCTACAAGATCTCTATCAAGCGTTCTTACAACTACAATACCCACCTGCTGAAGTGAAGAAACAGATTGACAGAGCCAGAAGAGTACCCAAAGTCACCTGCTACAGGACAGACCCAACAAAGATAATAACAGAACGCCACTAACCATCACCTTCACCCCCCAACTAAAACCTTTCCAACGAATCATCAAGGATCTACAACCTATCCTGAAGGATGACCCATCACTCTCACAGATCTTGGGAGACAGGCCAGTCCTTGCTTACAGACAGCCCCCCCCCCCCTCAACCTGAAGCAAATACTCACCAGCAACCACACAACAGAACCACTAACCCAGGAACCTATCCTTGCAACAAAGCCTGTTGCCAACTGTGCCCACATATCTTTTCAGGGGACACCATCATAGGGCCTAAGCACATCAGCCACACTATCAGAGACTCCTTCACTTGCACATCTACCAATGTGATATGTGCCAGCAATGCCCCTGTGCCATGTACATTGGCCAAACCGGACAGTCTCTACATAAAAGTATGAAGGGACACAAATCAGACGTCAAGAATTATAACATTCAAAAACCAGTTGGAGAACACTTCAATCTCTTTGGTCACTCGATTACAGACCTAAAAGTGGCAATTCTTCAACAAAAAAAACTTCAAAACCAGACTCAACGAGAGACTGGTGAATTGGAATTAATTTCCAAACTGGACACCATTAAATTAGGATGATGTATCATTACGCTATCACACTCCCCCCCTCCCCCCCACTGTTCCTCACATGTTCTTGTCAACTGCTGGAAATGGCCCGCCTTGATTATCACTACAAAAAGTTTTTTTCTCTCCTGCTGGTAATAGTTCACCTTACCTGATCACTCTTCTTACGGTGTGTATGGTAACACCCATTGTTTCACGTTCTCTGTGTATATAAAATTTCCCCACTGTATTTTCCACTGCATATATCCGATGAAGTGAGCTGTAGCTCACGAAAGCTTATGCTCAAATAAATTGGTTAGTCTCGAACGTGCCACAAGTACTCCTTTTCTTTTTGCGGCTACAGACTAACACGCCTGCTACTCTGAAACCTGTCCATAGGTGCACTGTATCTTTAATTTTTCATTCTCCTCCTGCTGCATTTTCCTCTGTCGTTTCATTTGTAAAAGGAGCCAGAATCAAGACAATAGGAAGAGACTCTGGATATCCCTGCCACAACCTCAACAATGTCCTCCTGTTCTTATTTTAAAAGATGTTGAACTTCATTAAACCATTGAGGTATGAAAGCCAGATAATACCAGCTACTTGTGTTTGGCTTGGGCGGGTGGGGAGGAATTTAGAAAAGACTTCCAGGAAACATTGGAGCTACTCAAAAAAGATTTCTCAGTTTTTGCAACTTTGAATGAGAGTCAGATGGATTTTTAATGGAGTCTTTTAAAAGCCAATTCATTTTAGACATGCAAAATAGGGTTTTATAAGCCAAGAGTGTTTGTTTAGGTACTTAAAACCTTGCATAATTACACAAATATACTTGCATTTCTCTGAAATATTTTGCTCAACACACCTTGTGTTGCTCTAATTATACTGTACCCAGATTACATTCCCTACTTGTACGTTCAGAGGCAGCCAAGTTCAATTGGAAACCACTTATTTCCTTTTAGTGATTTTGACAAAACTGTTCATAGTTAAATGATTCTAATTAGATTCTCTGCCTATAGCAATCATTTACAATTGATTTACAATCCTTTCCTTTGGGAAAAGGGCCCGTTTTCCTTCAGAATGACTGTAAAGGTTTCTGGGGACCCAAGCATAGTGGTGGCATTGTTACCACCTGACCTCCCCTGCTGTAACCAGGTTTTATCAGACCAGGCATTCTTTTCTCCCTTCATATTTAATGTTGTTCCTCTTATCTTAACTGGAATGTAGCTGAGGCCTGGCCTGTTATGAGTAATTAACACATGGAGGGAGGCCTCACTTCTTGGGGGATATAATTAGGCAGGTAAACAGATCATTAGGCTGAAAACAGAACATTTGTGCCAAATAAAATAAGTAGGCTACTAGGACAGAATGTGTGAGCCAGCTAAAATAAGAGAGGAAGATTCACTAGCAATGGACAAGATAATTTAGGAAAGTAGAGATGAGATAAAGGAGCATGGACAGTGCAGGGATAGAGCATGCTGCTCCGGGATTGGTTCCTGCAGAGTAACCAAGGCAATCCAAAAGTGTGATGCAATGTAGTGTGTAAATGTATGTAAAGGAAGAGGTTTATTGTGTAACTTTGGACACCCTATTCCCCCACCACCACCACCCCTCTCACCACCCGGGTTGAGTCTGATCAACTCAGCCCAGCTTTGCTGCATGCTAAATAAAGGAAGCTGAATAATGAAATCTGGAGTCAACAGTGACTGTTTGGGATCCCAGAAAACTGGATGAAGTGTTCTCCCAAAACTGGACAAGATGTTCTGGATGAGCTGAATGGAAAAGGTCTCTGAGGGAGTCCCAACAGGAAGTAACTAAGGGGGCGCCATTTTAGACTTGGTTCTGACTTAGACGGAGGAATTGGTTGCGCATCTGAAAGTTGAAGGCTGTTTTGGGTGAAAGTGATCATGAAAGGCTAGAGTTCATGATTCGAAGGAAAATAAAGAAGTGAGAGCAGCAGAATAAGGGTGATGGACTATTAAAAAGCTTACTTTAAGAAATTCAGATTTCTCATAGGTGTAAGGTCCCATAAAAAGAAAATCTAAGGGGAAAGGGACTTTAGGGAAGCTGGCAGTTTCTCAAAGAAACAGTATTAAAGGCACAACAACAAACTCCCAATGTGAAGAAAAGATAGGAAAAGTAGTAAGAGGCCAACATGGCTGTGTAGACATATCCTGTGGCTCCACCAGGAGCTCTTCAATGACCTGAAAATCAAACAGTGGTCCTACAAAAAGAGGAAACATGGCTGAATTGTAAAGGAGTACAAAAGAAAAGCAGAAGCATGTAGGGACAAGATCAGAAAGGCTAAGGTACAAAATGAGTTGCACCTAGCAAGGGACATGAAAAGCAACAAGAAGAGGTTCTATAAATCCATTAGACACAAGAAAAAGATGAAGGAAAGTGTAGGCTCTCTATTTAGTGAGGAAGGAGAGCTAATTATCAAGGCTGCTATTTTGGTATGGAAATTTATCATAAATTTCATTGGGAGGAGGGATGGGTCGATAAATCATGGAAAGGCCAGGGAGTGCTGTAAGATGAGGTCCAAGATTGGGGGAGATATCAGAGGGCAAGAACATCCCGCAGCAGTACTTTCTGTCCCACTGAGCTGGACTTTGCTTTCCATTCTGGGCATTGCTACCTGGTGCATGTGGTCACAGTGCCACTCAGATGGAGATGGAAGGGTGGAAGGATCAAACCTGAGTGGGGCTGTGACCACATACATCAGGCTAAAATGGCACTTAGTTTCATAGGCTTTATTCAAATTCACAATTTCCATGACCTCTGTGACAGTATCGTAGCCCTACTAATAATGGACGACACCAAGAAGGTTGAGCTGTTTAATGCATATTTTGCTTCAGGCTTTAGTAAAACGGTAAATTCTAGAACCATGTGGCAAAAACATTGGAAGTTCAGCTGGAGATGGTTCAGGAAAAAGCATATAAGCTGTCTGATATTTTACAATCCACGTGTCAAGGCAGAGTTGAATTTGCCTATAAATGAGGGAATACTGGATTCAACATAAAATTTTTGGAATATTCCTGCCTTACTTTCAGCTACTTCAGCAGAAGGTCTTGATCATACATATCATGTACTGCCCAGAGGCTTTGAATATTTCTGTTCTCATCCAGCTCCATCTTCACTGGTTGTTTCTGCTGCCAATGAAAAATCAAATCCAATGAAAGTCAGAATAGCTAATTACCAAGCCATGTATCCAAATATAATTATCTCCAATAGGATAGATAGATTACCTACTGAATTTAGAGTTGGGGCTTAAATTGGTCTCTGATGAAGGACAGTTGATTGCTAAAACCTCCCTTTAGGCTGTATTGGATGCAGTGGATTCTGGGATCCATTCTATGGCTTCATGTATTGTAAAGACATTCATCGTGGACGTCGGCTTCAGTTTCCTGAGAGAATGGCAGCCAGCCATTGAAGATTTTGGCATTTGATGGACAGAGTCTATTTAGTGCTGAGACTGAGTCTCTCCGTCCTTAGAAGGACTCAAAATCTGATTGCTGAATATGTATAATCCTGTGTTTAGAAACAATTTCATTCTCAGCCTTTCTTTAAAGTCAGTAATGTGTATTATGTTCTGACTCAACAGATTTTCCCCCAGAAGACTTCTTCATTCTAGTTGACATGTAATTGCAGGTTCTGTGATGCTACTGCTGTCCAGGGTTAAATAGAATTGGTTTTATCTGCCTTTTCAATGTCCTCTGAAGAAGTACCTTGCATTAATCAGAATCTGTAACTGACTTAAGAAAACAGTAGTTCACACAACAGTTTTAATTTACTAGGTTTATAAGACTTGACTTGTGTGGGACTGAGGTTTAAAATAACTCTTCTAGTGCTTTGAAGAGTTATACAGATAATGTGGAAATAATATAAGTAGAGGAAAGTAATGGTAAAAGTTGAAGATAGAATAGACCTATAGCACATTGCAACTTGTCTTGTGCACAGGATAGAACTTAACAACTTGTTCAAAAGATGTTGTAGTTCTAAGTGCCGGTATTTAGTGTTTTTAATTTCTGTTCCCTTTTAAAAGGAAATTAAATTGTAATATCTTGTTAGCAGCATAGGCTACAGTGGTATTTATTTGACGGAGTAATATAGCCTTGCATTTTTGTTCGTTGTAGATTACAGAGAATGTCTCTCTCAAAGTGAAAAGAAAAGGAGTACTTGTGGCACCTTAGAGACTAACCAATTTATTTGAGCATAGTCTCTAAGGTGCCACAAGTACTCCTTTTCTTTTTGCGAATACAGACTAACACGGCTGTTACTCTGAAATCTCTCAAAGTGCATTCTGATAACTCATTATCTTCAGAAAAAAAAGTCATCAGATATTTTAAATTGGTTCCTTATTGGTATCAGGCGGCCAGTTAGCAGTAAAGATTTGCTGAGGGCCCAGGCCAATTTCCATCCAATTCAATGCAAGTCTTTTTTGCTGGGACTCGGGTGGAGGGGAGGAAATATAAATATGTTGATTTCTTTCCAGAGATACATATCCCACTAAAATTTGAGGGAAAAGAACCCTAACAATGAAAGAGTATAGCACACCTTTTTTGTCAGATTGTGTTCATTGAGTAGAGACAGTTCTAAACCTGAATTACTTGGTGGTAGAATTGGTCAGGTGGTTTGTGTACATGGCTATATGGCTTTGGTGAGGCCTTTTCCAAACCCAATGACCTTTTCATAGTTGAAAGGTTTAAGGAAAACCTTTTCTCTAGTGGTATTTGACTCTACAAGAACTGAAAAATGCGCTCACTGGTGGTGACTGTGAACGCTTTATTGATGAGTGAGGTCAAAATCTTCTAATAACTTAACCTTGATCTTGGAAATCCTGGGTCTTATGGTTGTGAAAATAATGCTCCAAATGTGCCCTGCTGTCTTCCAGAGTCTGCGCCAGGCAGGCAGCTCCAGCGCTCCCCTGCTTCCTTTCAGAACACTGTGGGCAGCTGGGAGACCCATGCTCATGGCAATCCCAAGAGACTGACTAAAAAACAAGGGGCGGGGTGGTAGAGTAGCATAGACCTTAATCTACCCACCTGTTAACAGGCAGGAGGTGAGGGAAGGGTTAGAGTATTTGGTTGCCACCTTCCTCAGAGCAGTAGTCAAGGAGGGGTAGTTCGCTGAAACCAGACGCACGCTGTGCAGCTGCAGGCTGGGACAATGCAATGGAGACCCCTCCTGCCCTTCTAGCCGCTGTTCTCTCCTCCTGCCACACACACTTGCACCAGCCATGTTGCCGTGGGGAAGTGAGAGTTCTCCCTCCTAGCAGTCAGAGGGGGGATGGAAGATTTGGCACGTGTCAGATAACTACAAACTAGAGGCTGATACAAACATGTAGGGTCGAAGCCAGGATCCAGGAATGGCATTCAGGAATTCTAACAGCTGGAGAAGGTTGGGAGTTGGGCTGTTCACCAGTGTGTTGCCCTTAAATCTTGCTAATTGGGGCCCTTCTCACCTTCTGTAACTGCGTCTGTTGTTTGTTATTATTTATTTGTATTACTGCAGCATCTAGCAGCGCTAGCCATGGACCAGGACCTCGTTGTTCCAGGGGCTGTACACAAACAGTACAAAAAGAAGGCCTATGCTCCAAGGAGATTACAGTCTAAATGTAAGATAAGAGACAAAAGAGGGATACAGACAGATAGGGAGCACGAGGAAATAGAGACTGCACTGATCAGCATGTTAGGCAGTAGCATCTGCACACCAGCAGCCTAACTGTTGTGTGGTTTTGTCGGGATCATGGCAAATGAGAGTTCTGAGGCGGAACTTGAAGGCGGGTAATGAAGTTAGCATTGTAGATTTTCACAGGGAATGAATGCCTCCATAATGTGAGGGACAGCATGGGAGAAAGCACAAAGGTGCTTGTTTAAAACATAACAAGTGGGCAATGGAGACTGGAATCAGGGGCTGAACCAGGTGAGCGTTCATTAGTGAATGAAAGATGATTGGGTGTTTGACCAGGAAGGGCTTTGAAAATGGGTGGGCGGTATGGTCAAAGCAGTGGGCCAGGAAAATGATTTTTGTAGCAGCATTCTGAACAGATATGAGCAGGACATGATTGCATTTGTCAAGGCCAGAGAGAAGGATGCTGTGGATGGGCGTTTTAGCTGTGGATGAGTAAGAAATGCTGGAATTTAGGGACGCTATGCAAAAAAAATTGACAAGATTTACACAGCCTGGATATGAGGACCTAGTGAGGGGTCCAAGTTGAAGATGATACCCAGGTTACGGGCTTGAGTGACAGACACAATTATGGCGTTGCTGACAGCGATCAAGAAAAGAAGGTAGCAGCAAGCGTTTGGGTGGATGGGATTAGGAGCTCTGTGTTAGCCATGGTGAGTTTGAGCTGACGGGTCAACATTCATGAGGAGATGGCAGAGACTGGGCCTGAGATTTTTGTTTTCACAGGAGACAGGTCTGGAGTAGGGAGGTAAATCTGTGAGCTGTCAACCTGGTAAGGATAGTTGAATTTGTGTGTACAGATAAAATAAGGTACCCAGGTTTACCCAGAGACAAGGTAATAGGGTTAGGTCTCTGGCTAGTGTCTGGTAAATTCAAGCATGGATAACAAATTCTTAATGAATTTTAGAGGCTCTGTTCTACTCATTCATTTTCCCACAGTTCTCTAGCTCTTGACGCTGCTGTGGTAGATCAGTCTTATGCCCCTCAGTTGAAGGCAAGGGAGTGTTGAAACTTTCCCAGAAAGAAGATTTCACACGTGGTGCCTGAGACCAATAAATGAATGAGCAATAGTATAGCAATTATATTGGGCCCAGACACCCACATGGAAGGGGGCGTTAGTTTTAAATCTAGCTTCCCTGAGAGAGAGAACCGGCAATAAGCATGTGGTAGTGTACCTGGGTCCCAGTCTGAGTGGAATAATCATGACGTTCAATCCTGAGACAGGTAAGGCCCAGAGGCCTATCATCTTTGCTAGGTGTGTGCAGGAGAGACCAAAAGGTGGGCAGATGTGCAGCTAGTCCAGGAACTGACACACCCAGGTTTCAGTCCCTTGAGAATAGGTCCTGTATCCATTAGTTCTCCAGCTCTCACAAAGTTCCTGCAACAAGTCAGGGACATCAAGACCAGATATTTCTAATGTAAAAACTTAACATTACTGTCTCATTTTGCAACAAACAAAAAAAAGTGCACGTTTCTTGCTTACAGTTCTGTTGTGACTGTTCATATCTAAAAATCACTTAAAAGGAGTAGAGGGCATGAGACAGTTTGCCTAAGGGGGGTGTGTGTGTTCTGTGGGTGTGTACAGGTTTTGGAATAAATAAATGGCAATTATATAGAAAATTGGTGTGAATAAAATGGCTTTAATATAGTAAAATAGGTCACTCAAAGGTAAATATTGGTAGTTCTCTAAATGTAGGTTGCCCCCACAATTTTCATAACAAAAGTTGTGGGGTGCCACAGTAAATTACAAAACTGGGCTATCATTGTTTTATCATCGGCTTTCTTTCTCCTTCCCTCTGCAGTACATTGAACCCCTCTCCTTTATTTTTTCTATTTTGCTCCTATTTTAATTTAGAGCTAGGTTGACAGCTGCAGGAAGACTTAAAGGTGACATGTGAAGGGGGAAATGGCTTTTTGCCTCTTACTTTCTTTGCTTCCTTGTGTTTAAAGAAATCTTAAAATGTCTCCTCCCCCTGAAAAAACCCAAACAGGCAATTTTATTTTATATTTTATGTCTAGGGCCCTCTGTATCCTATCCCTACCCTCCAGCGTATCTACCACTCCTCCCAGTTTAGTGTCATCTGCAAACTTGCTGAGGGTGCAATCCACACCATCGTCCAGATCATTTATGAAGATACTGAACAAAACCGGCCCGTGGACCAACCCTTGGGGCACTCCACTTGATACTGGCTGCCAGCTAGACATGGAGCCATCGATCACTGCCCGTTGATCCCGACAATCTAGCCAACTTTCTATCCACCTTATAGTCCATTCATCCAGCACATATTTCTTTAACTTGCTGGCAAGAATACTGTGGGAGACCGTAGCAAAGCTTTCCTAAAGTCAAGGACTAACTCGTCCACTGCTTTCACCTCATCCACAGAACCAGTTATCTCGTCATAGAAGTCAACTAGATTAGTCAGGCATGACTTGCCCTTGGTGAATCCATGCTGACTGTCCTGATCACTTTCCTCTCCTCTAAGTGCTTCAGAACTGATTCCTTGAGGACCTGCTCCATGATTTTTCCAGGGACTGAGGTGAGGCTGACTGGCCTGTAGTTCCCAGGATCCTCCTTCTTCCCTTTTTTAAAGATGGGCACTACATTAGCCTTTTTCCAGTCATCCGGGACTTCCCCGGATCGCCATGAGTTTTCAAAGATAGTGGCAAATGGCTCTGCAATCACATTTGCCAACTCCTTTAGCACTCTCGGATGCAATGCATCCGGCCCCATGGACTTGTGCTCGTCCAACTTTTCTAAATAGTCCCGAACCACTTCTTTGTCCACAGAGGGCTGGTCACCTCCTCCCCATGCTGTGCTGCCCAGTGCAGTAGTCTGAGAGCTGACCTTGTTCGTGAAGACAGAAGCAAAAAAAGCATTGAGTACATTAGCTTTTTCTACATCCTCTGTCACTAGGTTGCTTGAGGTGTTCCATCTATACCTCAAAGATCTTGGGCTCCAGACAGAATACATCAGTGGAAGGCACTACCCACAGCTATCTCTTTGGCCTGTGAAAAGTAGTACTGAGCAGGAGGGCACCATAAGTTTAAGTCTCAGCATGTCCACTTACTGGTATCAATGATTCTGTGTACTTCACAGTTCTTAATATCAAGCAAGGCTTTATAACTCTGAACTTGGGAGGGAGGCAAGTATTCTCTCCATTTTACAGACTGAGTAACAGATGTTGCACAATGTCACTTCAGACAGAGTATGCAGTAAGGTGCCATCTCTGATGTGGCAGACTCAAACCTCACCCACAATCATGCTGCCTTTAAGAATGAATGCACCAAATCTGTGTGCTTGGCTATGCTGTCTATAATCACTAGACTCCACTCCCTGCTAGGAACAGAACCCAGGGATCTTGATTCCCAACATTCCACTTCTGTGTAGCGAATATTTGTGTAAACCACGAAGGGTCCTGAGCCCCAAACCATGGACAGTGCTCCAGCCCAAGGCCATGAGAGAAAAGATGATTCTGGGCCCAAAAGACCTTTGAGGCTGTGACAGAAATCATTTTTGTCTTTTGTTTGGACTCTTGTTTATCTTCGGAAGGGGAACTTTACAATGTAGCCAAAGGGCCAGTGCACCCTAACACCTCAAGCCATCCTACCATTGGGCAGAGCAGAAAGGAAACAGAATTGCAGAGCACAAGAAATCCAGACAAAAAAAACAGAGTGAAGGATTCAGGAAGCCTATCATGGTACAAGCATGAAGGATAAAGAGCTCAAATCCTCGCCACAATGCGTGCAACAGATTTTTGATGAAAGACCAACAGAAAGGTGAACTCTTTGTGAGCTGAAGAAAATGTAAGGCTAGGTTCATGAAAGTAAAACCAATTTCTCCAGAAAGGCTAATTCATTAATTCAGATGAGCATGGATACCAACATTAAGATACCTTATATCAGAAACATGCTTTCCTCGACCTTGCAAATCTGCATGGAAATTTACCAGACAACATGCCCCATGCTATTCTAATGATACTATGAAGACAGATGACTCAAAAATTAATTTGTGGGTCAGAGCTAAGGTTGTTGCACTGTAATTAAATATACATTAATGCATTTAACATCACAAGATCCCTGTAAGGTAAAGATTTTCCCAAGATCACACAGGAAGTCTGTGGCACAGGTGAGAATTGAACCCAGGTTTCCTGAATCAAAAGTCAATGCCTTAACTACAAGATCATTACTACCACCCTTCAAGAAAAGTGTACACAAAGAGTAAGGTATTGAACTGTGAGTTAAAGATGCCAACATTAAATCTACAAAAAACATGGCCGTTTATTATGCTACATTGCATTTTTGCTTTGGTTTAGAATTAAATATAATCGGTATTGCTTTTGAGTTATGGCACTAACATTTATTTAATTTGCCAGTGAGATCTTTTCTTCTGCTGAAAATGTCTCAGAACACAATAGATGACAATAATGTCTACCAGCTACTTCAAAAGACCGTGTGCTAGAAGAACCCTGCTCTGTAAACTGGCTGAACGGTTAATTTACTGTTGTGCTGAGCAAATCACTTTACTTGCTTTTCCCTCAGTTAAGCTAGCTGGACATTTTGGTTTAAAAACACACTGGGGAACCACACTGAAAAACCAGATGCTGTACAGAGCTGTTCACAGATAGAAGCTAAATCAACTTTAAATAAAACAATCAAAGTATTAGTATCTGAGAGACATCTTCAACACTCTTGATCTATCATCACTACCTCTCTAGCCTTTTAGATATATCCCAAAGCTAAAGAGAGTGGAAAGTCACCTTCCAAGCCCAATAGGTGAATAAATCTAATTAGTTGAGAAGTCTCATTCTACAAAGGATAGGATTACAATTGAATGGGACCAAGATTTAAATATTTTCTTCCTTCAGTGGTTAGGAATAAATTTATGAATTTAATTGAGCTATGTTAGGATATAGATATTCAGGCCTGTTGGTAAAGGCCTGTACTCGAAGAATTTAGGTGTATTCTTATCACTTGGCTAGTTATAGAGATATAAAAGAAAGAAAGAGAATCAAAATCACTGTCTGCCGGTGTAAGGTCCTTCTCTTATTGTGACAGTCTGAGGCCCTGTGCTTAGGCTATGATCTTTGGCTAACCAGCAGAGGCAGCCGTAAACTGGTAAGCGACCGGTCACATCCTTACATTCCAAACTAGTCACACTGAAATAAGGTGCTACTGGGCTGTTAGGAATACAATCCTGTCCTGATAGTGCCTATCACCTCCAGAGAAAGGGAAGTGCCTAGAAAATGTAAAAGGAAACTTAGTTTGATAGCATCCTGTCTGGCAAGAACTCACTTATCAATAGCTGGGATGTGAAATCCTCACTTCTGTATTGTTTTGTCATTCTAGTTCCCACTTTGTTATTGTTTGTCTGTATAATCTCTGTCTGGTTCTGTGATTGTTCCTGTCTGCTGCATAATTAATTTTGCTGGGTGTAAACTAATTCAGGTGGTGGGATATAACTGGTTACATAATCATGTTACAATATGTTAGGATTGGTTAGTTACATTTCAGGAAAATGATTGGTTAAGGTATAGCTAAGCAGAACTCAAGTTTTACTATATAGTCTGCAGTCAATCAGGAAGTGAGGGGGTGAGTGTGTGCGTGGGGGAGATGGGAACAGGGAATGGGAGTAAGGAATTTGGAATCATGTTTGGCTAAAGGCAGGAATGTGAACAGGGACACAGGTGTAAGGCTCTGTGGTGTCAGAGCTGGGAAGGGGGACACTAAGGAAGGAAACTGGAATCATGCTTGCTGGAAGTTCACCCCAATAAACATCGAATTGTTTGCACCTTTGGACTTTGGGTATTGTTGCTCTCTGTTCATGCGAGAAGGACCAGGGAAGTAAGTGGGTGAAGGAATAAGCCCCCTAACTACCTATCTTATTTCCTGTTATTTTATTTTATACAGGTCAATGTAATGATCAGATTTCACTGGTCATGAATTAATATCCTACTCAGGGAGGATTGGTGGTCACATTTCTTCTAATGAAAGTAGAGAGAAAATGCCTGGTTTAGCCTACCTGCAATGAGATGTACTGGGTTGCAGATTCTGAAAGTGAAAAACAATTCATCCTCTAATTATGTAGATTGTTTTAATTTGGGTTATATAGTTCTCAGTTTGTAATCTTTTCAGAATAAAGACCACGTCTACCTTTATGCTGGAACAGCACTAAGGAGAATGGAGAAATTATCTTGATCAGTGCCTCTGAGTTACCATATTAGAAATATTACATAGCAATAATAATAGTCTCATTTGATATTTAATGTTCTATCAAGTAGAGCTGGGTGAAATTTTTTTTGGTGAATAGAAAATTTGCTGAAGAAGTGATTTTTTGAGAGACAAACAACTAGCAAATTCAGCAAAAAAGAAATGTCATATTGAATTGACATGTTTGATTCTTCATTTTGGTGAGGAAAAATCAAACAAATGTAATTTTGGTTACAAACAAATTTTTTAAATGGATTTTTCACTTTGTCTATTGAACTGAAAAATCAATTATTTGCTCAGTTGTACTATTAAGTTGCCCGGTAAGGTCCGTTGGAGTCTGTAGCCATTCAAATTGGAGGATTGGGCCAAAAGAAATCTGATGAGGTTCAACAAGGACAAGTGCAGAGTCCTGCACTTAGGACGGAAGAATCCCATGCACCGCTGCAGATTAGGGACCGAATGGCTCGGCAGCAGTTCTGCAGAAAAGGACCTAGGGGTTACAGTGGACGAGAAGCTGGATATGAGTCAACAGTGTGCCCTTGTTGCCATGGCATTTTGGGATGTATATGTAGGGGCATTGCCAGCAGATCGAGGGACGTGATCGTTCCCCTCTATTCGACATTGGTGAGGCCTCATCTGGAGTACTATGTCCAGTTCTGGGCCCTACACTACAAGAAGGATGTGGAAAAACTGGAAAACGTCCAGCAGAGGGCAACAAAAATGATTAGGGGACTGGAACACATGAGTTATGAGGAGAGGCTGAGGGAACTGGGATTGTTTAGTCTGCAGAAGAGAAAAATGAGGGGGGATTTGATAGCTGCTTTCAACTACCTGAAAGGGGGGTTCCAAAGAAGATAGATCTAGACTGTTCTCAGTGGTAGCAGATGACAGAACGAGGAGTAATGGTCTCAAGTTGCAGTGGGGGAGGTTTAGATTGGATATTAGGAAAAACTTTTTCACTAAGAGGGTGGTGAAACACTGGAATGCGTTACCTAGGGAGGTGGTAGAATCTCCTTCCTTAGAGGTTTTTAAGGTCAGGCTTGACAAAGCCCTGGCTGGGATGATTTAACTGGGAATTGGTCCTGCTTTGAGCAGGGGGTTGGACTAGATGACCTTCTGGGGTCCCTTCCAACCCTGATATTCTACGATTCTGAGGTCAGTGGGACTGGATCATGGTCAGTGCAGATGGAATGTTCTAAAATTTTAGCAGCAAGCCTCTGAGAAGTTTTACTGAGCACCTGCAAATGGCAGTTTTTAGAGACTTGTAACTTCGCCAGATTTTGGTGGATTTTTCATGACCATAACAGAAAGCATCTCTCTGACCCTACCACTGTCTCCCCACTAACCTTCAAGTTCCTGCTCCAAAGCATGGAGGCTCAAGGACTTTTCAAAGAAACATTTGGAAGGTTTATTAACCTTAAGGGAAAATAAGTTGTTTTGCTAATTTCATTCACAGAAATGCCTGACTTATTTTGCTGAAACTTTCCAAAAAAAATAAAGTATCAGCCTGAGGCTGAGACCCCCATTAAGAATTTCAGACCAAATGGTTAACATTTGGCAAAATTGTAAGTAACTGAAAACAGGGAGTTAGAATGACCAGTGGTAGGCCTACCAGTTCCACATATAAGGTAGAAAATCAGTAAAGAACAAAACCATTTCTTTTGGATTTGCAGTTCATCTCTTATTTTCCAACCAAGATGACTAGTATTATAGTAGGTCTTGCCTTTCATATTTTTGTTTTTTTCCTAACTCAAGCACGTCATCCTTTCTGAGCAAAACAAATTATTAGCTATTAGACAGCAAATACAAAACCAGAAATTGTAGGGTACAAGATATGATTTATGCTATGCTCTTAACAGAGGCATACATAAGGAAAGAAGTTGATGTAGAGCAGGTGGTCTGGTCAAGAGGATGAGAAGTATGTCAGTTTTGGACAGTAAGACACTGAGAATATTACGTTTCAAGAAAATGAACTTAAATTCACTTCGGTAAGCTGAGGCAGAACAGCTGGCATACTTATATAAAACTGAAAACTCACTGTCAGTGTAGATGTGAAGGCCAGATATTCAAAAGTCTTCAAAAAACCTTCCTGGAGAAGACCACTTGCATAAATGCTGGAAGATCTCTTGTGTCCTTGTGTAAGATAAAAATATCACAAATATTTTTCTCTCCTTTTGTGCTTTTCTGTAAGTATATTAATATTTCTTCAGTAAGGGTTGTTACCTGCTTTCTTATGAGTCAAAGAATGAGTGTATGAAAAACTTCTTTCCTCCAACATCTGGATTTTGAGAGAGTTTATCTTTAGTTCTAAAGAGACTAGGACTAGCTTGGAAAAGAAAAGAGTACGGGCGACATAGATAAGAGATACTCTATGTAAAATAATGACATACAGGGTAGGACAAATGGGTGCTCAGAGTTGCGTTGATACAAGAACAAGAATTTGTTCTGGCAGCACAATTTTACGTGGGTCAGAGGAAATATCACACCATGTGATATTAAGGCAAATAGCCTAGTAAACATTAAAAATGTATCCGCAGTTATACAAGTAAGGATAAAATACTACTTCAAAGTATAAACTGGTCACCTGGTGGTGGTAGGGAGAAAATTGCTCTCATGATGTAGCATTGCACAGGTTATGGTGGTTATGCTTTCTTTTGAAGAATTTACCATTCTTCATTATCAGAGACAGAGCAAATTAAATGTGTCGTTGTTTTGTTCATTTATATTTTGTTCTGGCATCCCGTTGCTTTCCGTGAAGAAACTGAGGACTTGAATTAATTATATTTTTTTAGATTTTGGTTTTATAGCTTTTGACAAAGCTTCTGTAGTAGATGAGAGGATAAAAGCATTAAGTGAAAGCATTCAGTTTAAAGTTGGGAGTTTCCCTGTAGATTTTAGTAGTAGTTAAAAGTGCAAGAACTCGTCTTCTGGGAGAGAGGTTTACTAGTTGTTGTTGAAGTTTGGGTCTCTGATTTGGTTGACCATTTTGTCCTTTTATTTGTCAGCAAGTAGGGATTGTTGGTCTCCACTGAGTTTCCCTTGGAGATGTTACAGGGATCTTATAAAATATGAATCTTCTCGGTACTGCTCTTTTACATTGACTCTGATTACATATACTTACATTCTTCATCCCTGCCTGCTGTCATCCTTGCATAATCTGGCTGCCTTATTTGGAATTGCTTGGGAGAGGAAGGAACACTTTTCTGTTTTTATTTTGAAAATAAGGAAATATCAGATTGTTCTTTCAGTTTACTGTGGTGCAGGGTTGACTTACTGTAGAATTAAGACTAACTAAGTCTTAAATTGCTTTTGTGGCAGAGATCTATTTCCTGTTAAATAAATGATTTTCAGATAATGGGATAGATTTGATCCCTACCTAGTTGATTTTAGAATGAAGTATGTATCTTAGTGCTGGGCAATTCACACCTTTTCTCTTGTTCGCAGTGTTAGTTGCAGCTGTGTGTGTCCCAGGATATTGGAGAAACAATGTGGGTGAGGTAATATCTTTTATTGTCCCAACTTCTGTTGAGAGAGATAAGCTTTCAAGCCACACAGAGCTCCTCTTCAGACTGGGAAAGGTACTCACAGCGACACCGCAAAATGCACGGTGAAACATATTGTTTAGCATAAGTAGTTAGTGCATATTGTAAGGGACCGTTCAAGGTAGACACCACATCCCCATTGACCATCATAACAAAAAAGAATCATCTGACTGGATGCCACAGAGTGGATGAAACACTCTTGATCATTACACTGATTGCTTCAGGGAAAAAAGTTGATTGTAAAATCCTTAACAAACATCACATTCACCATAATCTCCCCACTGCTGAGAGGACAGCCCTATAGTCCCTGAAATCTAACCACCAGATAGTTATCAAACCAGCAAAGGGGCCCCATTGTAGTCCTCAACTGTGATGATTAAGTTAACGAGGCCAACGAACAACTCTCTGACACCACCTAAAATATAGAACTCACAGAAGACCCCACGCCACAGTTTACCCAGGAATTTAAGGATATCATCAAATCCTTCCCCAAACAAATGAAGAGAAACTCTACAAACTCATCCCCCATGAACTCACCCCAGGGACCTTCTGTATACTTCCGAAGATATACAAACAAGGGAATCCAAACAGACGCATCATATCTGGCCATGGCACCCTTACTGAAGGAATATTGGGATTCATAAAATCCATCCTCAAACTGCTTACCACACAAAGTGCCAGCTTCCTCCAGGACACAACTGACTTCCTGTACAAACTCCGCAACATTAACAAGCTGCCTCGGAACACCATCTTTGCCACTATGGATGTCTCTTCCCTATACACCAACATCCCTCACAATGACAGCATAGCTGTCTGCCTCAAATATTTACAAGTCAATGGACAACTCTCGGATATCCAACCCAAACATGTCGCCAAACTCATCCATTTCTTCCTCACTCGTAGCTATTTTACATTCACCAGCAAACACTTTGTCCAAACCGTGTGTACTAGGATGGCTTCCCAATATGCCAACCTCTTCATGGGCCACCTTGAAGAAGAATTTCTCGACAAATGCACCAGGAAACCAGTGATATCCTTGAGATTATATATCAATGATATTTTCATCCTCAGGACAGACGCCTTAAGCGCCTTCATAGATTTCCACCACAACTTCAAACAACCGCCACCCATCCATCAAACACTCTCTGGAACGTTCCAACACTACCATCAACTTCTTGGACACCACAATGAGCTTCAACAGTGGAACCCTATAGATCACCATATACAAGAAACTCATGGATCCCCACGTCTACCTTCTTAGATCCAGTAACCAGTCCAAACATACCAAGCAGTCTGTTTATGTACAGCCAGGCACTCAAATACCACAGAATATGCTCTGAGAAGAAAGTCCGTGATATACATCTTAACACACTTAAAACCGCCTTCACCAAACAAGGACACTACACCAGAGAAGTAGATCACACATGGAATGTACCATCCAAATACCCTAAGAGAACCTGCTTCAATACAGAAATAAAAACCCTTCTGACCACGCACCCCTACTTGTCACCTGCCACCTCACACTGGAACCCATATGGGGTATCGTCAAACAAATACAACCCATACTCAATGGGGACCCCCATCCTGAAAAAAATCTTTCCTGACCCCCCTCCTCTGGTCTTGAAACAATCCCCCAGCATCTCCAAGCTCATCATCAGAAGCAGGATCCCCACAGACCAGAACACACCAACTCAAAGTAGCACCAGACCCTGCCAGACCAACAGATGCAAAACCTGCAGACATACCTCCATTGCTACAATGATCAACATCCACTCTCCCGCCCCCCCCCACCACCTCACCTTTCAAGATCCGTGTATCCTACACATGCCTATCACATGTGGTGTACCTCATCCAGTGCACTAAATGCTCCAGCAACAGTGATGGTCTGGTTTCACCCACAAAGCTGTGTGCTCAAATGAATTCACACAGGAAAATGTTCAGACAAAACCATCCTGTCACCTGTGGTTGAATGCATCTCACAAAGCAATCACTCTATATCTGACCTCTCAGTCCTTTATCCTCAAAGGAAATCTGCACACCACTTTTTCATAAGATGACCCTGTGAGCTTAAATTCATGACTCTGCTAGATACTGAAAATCGTAGCCTGAACTGGATTTATGGCTTATTACAACAGTCTGTAACCCATTAATCCTCCTTTTTGTCCTATAACTGCAGAGGTGTTAATGGGCCACGCTACCTTGAATGGTCCCTTACAATATGTACTAAGTACTTATGCTGAACAATCTGTTCCACCTTGAATTTTGCTGTGATGCTGGGAGTACCTTTCCCGGATCTGAAGAAGAGCTCTGTGTAACTCAAAAGCTTGTCTTTCTCACCAACACAAGTTGATCCAATAAAAGATATTCCCTCTCACACACACACACCCGTCTCAGCTTTTTTCTTGACATTTTACAATAAGTTCTTTCAGCCCATTTGGACGATCTGTGATGCAGAATAATTTATTAGGAGAAATCATTTCTGGGATTTAGATCTGCCTGTCCCATCTTTCCATGAACTTGTCTTTGGACTAGCATGAAGGCACTACTTTTGATAAGCACTCTTTACACTATGCTGTTGATCGAAGTAGTTGTATTTTCAGTTGTTTAGAAATGTTGGATAGTTTTGGGTAAAATAATAATCAGTTCAGATTGATGGATTTGAGTCATAGAAACTGAAGCTGCAGGTAAGAAAATTAGATTTCTTTTTAATATTGACTGAGTTATATTTCAGTTCTGCTTTACAGATAGGTTGCATGAATTAACGTTTGTGAGTCAGCATCAGACTTTGTAAAAATACTTCAACTATTGGAATTTAATTAAATATCCTTTTTCATTGTAACCTGTGGTAATAGTTTTTAAACCTGGCTCTTGGATGGAATAGTTTACTTTTTCTAAAAAAAAAAAAAAAAAAAAAAAAAAAGTAGGTCTCTTTGTAGTGGGAGATACAAGCATTCATACATCACTGGCCAGATACTGTCTGTTAGTAGATGTGAATTGTTTACATGAGGTGGAATTGTATTTCAGGTGTAGATCCATCCCTGCAAGCAGAGAACAGAATCCCAGGCTCTTCACAGGCTACAGCTGCTGTATCTAAACAGCAAAAATCACGGTCTACCAACTCCAGAGATGAGCGCTTCCGATCTGGTAAGGAAAATCTATGCAGCTAAAACAAAATGGGTGCCCCAACAGTATCGTTACACCCATAAAGAGGAACAGATATTATGCTTAAGGGGCCAAGTGAAGTGTGTTCCATATTGGAAGAAGGCAAGATATGAGGAAATGTGTCCAAGCAGCTGTGCTGTATGTACACATAGGCAATGCTTGGCCAACTCCAAAGTGGAGAAAATGATTGGGGAAGAAAGAAAATCATAAACACATTCTGATGTTTTCCTTGTTATGGACTTAAACCATGCTTAACAATTTCCTCTCGTCAGCCGGTCCTGATTCCTATCATTGGTGCTAATTTTTCCAGGGCTGTGATTTTTTTTTTCACATAAGGGTTATAGAATTACCATATTTACCAAAGTTCTCTTTCAAACGTTTCCTGACTTGAAGCAAATACACACAAGAAAGGGAAACATCACAATGGATATTCTACATGAACTTTTAAACATGCTTCAGTGCAACAAAGAAACCTGTTTTTGGAAATTTCTATGAAAATATCCATATCCTCCTCATATCCTGCTTCCATTGTTACTGCTCAGGTGGCTAAAATACATTGTGTTTTGATGTGAAATTCCTTCTCACAATACTGAGAAAGGCAGGTGCTTTTTGGAAGCAGTCATCTGGTAAGTCTGTCCACGAGGTTCTAACTAGAATGCTATTTCGGTGTGCTGTTGAGGGTAGCTACATGTACCAGGACTGGGGAGGAAGGAGCAAATGGCTGCATAATCTAAATTTTTGAAGTAATATCCTACTAATCCTTGGGTCGCCTTGCTTTTAACTGCTTGGCACCCCTACTTATGGATTCACATTTTTACTGCTGGCATTCCCATTGAGAAAACCCTGCTCTTAAAATCAAGGCATTACATCTCCATGGTTTGTTTTTTGAATAATCCAAGGGTTGATGGGATCTTTTGTGTGTTTTGGGTAGCATGTGCAAGGGCTTTTAGGAAAGATATGTGCTATCCAAAGAGTAGATTTTCTGAAGTTTGGGGATGAGCATAATAATAAATATCAATGAGAATTAATTAATTAAATGGGATACTTAAGGTTAACTTTAATATATAATTTAGTCATTTGCTTTAAATTCCATCTCTTTTGTGTATCAGGCTTATTTGCAATATAATTTTACTATCCGCAAACAAAGTGTTTTATGTGTATCTAAAAATACACTGTAGAGGAAGCCTGTCATTGGTTAATGTGGAGAAAAGGACAAACTAGGGCAGTAACTATGAGAGGGCCTTTTGTGTCTAAAGGTGTTGGTAGTACAATAAAAAGATTCTGTATTGTGTGGAAGGGTTTAGCATAGAAACATTGACAGTAAACCCTCAGAGTTCCAAACCCCTCGGGAATGGAGGTGGTTTGTAACTCTGAACAAAACGTTAGGGTTGTTCTTTCAAAAGTTTATAATTCAACGTTGACTTAATGCACTTCTGAAACTTTACTATGCAGAAGACAAATGCAGGTTTTAACCATCTTAATTTAAATGAAACAAGCACAGAGTTTCCTTACCTTGTTAAATCTTGTTTTAAATCTTTCCCTTTATATTTTTTAGTAGTTTACGTTTAACACAGTACTGTACTGTATTCCCCCCCCCCCCCCCCGATTGTGTACTTTCGGTTCCGAATGAGATGTGTGGTTGACTGGTCAGTTCATAACTCTGGTGTGCATAACTCTGAGGTTCTACTGTATTCCCACTGTTAATGGTTATTGGGGTAGTCTTGAGAAGAATTTCAGCTTGCATACATATATATCAGATTTCAGAGTAACAGCCGTGTTAGTCTGTATTCGCAAAAAGAAAAGGAGTACTTGTGGCACCTTAAGACTAACCCATTTATTTGAGCATAAGCTTTTGTGAGCTACAGCTCACTTCATCGGATGCAGTGAGCTGTAGCTCACGAAAGCTTATGCTCAAATAAATTGGTTAGTCTCTAAGGTGCCACAAGTCCTCCTTTTCTTTATACATATATATCAGTAAGTGAACACACTTTCAGAGAACAGTCATAGTAGCTGCCACTGCTGTTCCTCTTCTTTGTTCCAAAAACTTCAGTTAGTATTTCTAGAGCAGTGTTCAAAATTGACTTTTAATTTAATTCCGTTAAACATTCTGCTGATGTTTATCACAATTTCTAAACCTAGCAAATCCTTTCTTTTTGAATTTCAAGTTTTCGGAGTGACCAGATTTTGAACAGTCAAGAAAAAATCAGTCCTGTTTTGATATGACTGCTGAATGAATGGTGCTTCTAACTTGGTTTTTATCTTTTGTGACAGTTACCGATCGCTGTCAGAGACACGATAATGTACTAGATGAATCCACTGGTCTCATCTAGTATGGCGATTACCATGATTAGGTTGTTTTCACTTTCTGCTATACCAACTAAAACTTATCCTTAAAATACCAGCGGGGAGTGATTTCTGTGTTTCAAAGCTTAAAATGTGGTGTTAGAGAGGAAAAAATTCTCAGTTGGAATTTATGTAACTGGATTCTTTTGTCCCTGTGTGGTGTTTCAGAAGACCCTAGTATGCTAAAATGATACCAGATTCATTGTTAAAGGGCATGTCTTGATTTATATTCAGCTTATGGTACTGTTTAGCCATGTGCCCAGCCAAGATCATATAGACATGACATCTTTCAGAGGCCATGATTTTTTAGAATAAATCCAGAGAGCTTGCAAGCTCAGACCTGTGAAGCAAGCAGCTCCCTCCATCTTTAGTTTATTTTTATGACCAAAGAGATAAAAGGACAAATGTGAGTGTATTTTGTCTTCATTTCCCCTGAGTTTTAATATTAACTGAGAAAATGTTATCCAGGCTTGTTCTATTTCCCATTCAGACAAGAAGTGCTGGTCTATGGGCTTGCTTTTAGTTTTGTTTGAAATACAGTAAAGAATTTTAGCTTAGTGGTTGTTGATTTAATTATCCTTCCCCAAAATGTTTCAGCCTGAATAACAACCAACATAATAAGATGAGGGTTTTTTTTTTTCAAAGTGCACTCTTTACGTTAGCTAAAAGATGTAACTTATATGAGAGACCCTTGTGATGCTGCATCACAGAACCTTGTGGGGAGCATGTCTAATCAAAGTAGTGTTAAGTGCCAGCGACAGATTCTACAACATTTGGGCTCCTGATGCCCCTAACAGTAGTAGAACTAAACTGGTATTAGCAGTGGGAGAAAAGTTTTGGAAAATTTCTCTCCTGTATGAAAGACTTAGAGAAAATTGTTTCCCGTTATGCTTGCATAGTACCAGAGCAGCCATAGATTCCTGCATTGAACCAAATGGCATGTTAATTGAACATTGGACTTTCCATATTGGATCTGACCAGCAATCCAATATTCTGACTCCAGCACCAGGTGCTTCAGAGGAAAGAATAAGGAACCACGTGATAGATAATTGTGAAATAAGCTGTGCAAAAGGGAAGTTTGTTTCTGACCACAGCCACTTAGTAGTTGGCCTGTGTCCTGAAATATGACAGTCTCTTTTCCATTTCAATCTAACAACTGTAGCTGTTGATGTTCATACATACATATTATCCTTGTTTAATTGCTGCTAAGTTCTTAGCTTCAGTAGTGTCTAAGCCAATTAGTTCCACATAGTTTAAGTTGTGTTTAAAAATTAAAAAGGTATTTTTATCACTTTAAAATGTTGTTGCATTTTATATTACTCTGGATGTCCCCCAGTGCTAGTATAATAAGAAGGGTAAATAGGAGTTTCAAACTGACCTTCTGGGTACTGGTCTGCTCTCCATACTTCTGTCATATCCCCTCTTTTTTGTTTCCTTTCTAATTTATAGTCCTGATCTTTCTAATCTCTCCTGGTACCAAAGTCTTTATATGCCTCTACATATTTTTTCTTGCCCTTCTTTGTACCCTTTCTATATCTGCAGTATCTTTTTTTAGGATGAGATGATTGAATGGAGCACAGTATTGCAGGTCAGGGATCTCTTTCTGGAGTCATTAGTTAAAATTGTTCCTCCTTATGGTCGTTACCTTGCACTTATATACAATTGAATCCATCTGCCAATTGCTAGCCTTAGGCAAGTCTTCCTATAGTTCCTGAGCCTTCTCTCATTCTGACTAACCTAAATAATTTTGTCCTCCACAAATTTTGCCACTTCACTGTTTCTTCCCCTTCTCCAGAAAATTAATGAATATATTAAATAGCACTGATCCTAGTATGGGTCCTTAGTATTAGGTGCAGAAGTAGAAGGAAAAGAGAATGAACTGAAAATGTATAAAAAGATACACGATATATTTATAGAAAATAAGGGGGGAAATGGGCTGAGGGCATAAAAGGAAAGAAAATATCGCACATCTTAGTTTTAAATTACTTTTAAAACAGTAAATAGAAAATTGATTGATAGTATGTTTCAGTTAAATACTGGATACAACAACAGTTTTCTTTAAAATGGAAAAGGCATTGCACAGGTCTTTTCCCTCTTTGGTTAGTAGGCTTGGCCCTCAGCTTAGTAAGCATTGCCATTACTGTCCTCTTTATCTGTTGGACACGGACTATTCCTACTTCTCGGGACAGTGCCTGTTGAAACCAAGTCTCAGAGCAGCAGCCGGGTTAGTCTGTCTTCGCAAAAAGAACAGGAGGACTTGTGGCACCTTAGAGACTAACCAATTTATTTGAGCATAACCTTTCGTGAGCTACAGCTCACTTCATCGGATGCATTCAGTGGAAAATACAGTGGGGAGATTTATATACATAGAGAACATGAAACAATGGGTGTTACCATACACACTGTAAGGAGAGTGATCACTTAAGATGAGCTATTACCAGCAGGAGAGCGGGGGGGGGGCGCTAACCTTTTGTAGTGATAATCAAGGTGGGCCATTTCCAGCAGTTAACAAGAACATCTGAGGAACAGTGGGGGGTGAGGGGGGAATAAACATGGGGAAATGGTTTTACTTTGCGTAATGACCCATCCACTCCCAGTCTCTATTCAAGCCTAAGTTAATTGTATCCAGTTTGCAAATTAATTCCAATTCAGCAGTCTCTCATTGGAGTCTGTTTTTGAAGTTTTTTTTGTTGAAGAATTACCACTTTTAGGTCTGTAATCAAGTGACCAGAGAGATTGAAGTGTTTTGAATGTTATAATTCTTGACGTCTGATTTGTGTCCATTTATTCTTTTACGTAGAGACTGTCCAGTTTGGCCAATGTACATGGCAGAGGGGCATTGCTGGCACAGGATGGCATATATCACATTGGTAG
The DNA here is from genome assembly GCF_965140295.1 of Lepidochelys olivacea. Taxonomy (NCBI): domain Eukaryota; kingdom Metazoa; phylum Chordata; order Testudines; family Cheloniidae; genus Lepidochelys; species Lepidochelys olivacea. The sequence goes on along the minus strand of NC_140421.1, from coordinate 78,666,428 downwards.
ATGTGCAGGTGAACGAACCTCTGATAGAGTGGCTGAAGTGATTAGGCCCTATGATGGTGTCCCCTGAATAGATATGTGGACACAGTTGGCAACGGGCTTTCTTGCAAGGATAGGTTCCTGGATTAGTGGTTCTGTTGTGTGGTTGCTGGTGAGTATTTGGTTCAGGTTGGGGGGCTGTCTGTAAGCAAGGACTGGCCTGTCTCCCAAGATCTGTGAGAGTGATGAGTCGTCCTTCAGGATAGGTTGTAGATCCTTGATGATGCGTTGGAGAGGTTTTAGTTGGGGGCTGAAGGTGATGGCTAGTGGCGTTCTGTTATCTTTGTCAGGCCTGTCCTGTAGTAGGTGATTTCTGGGTACTCTTCTGGCTCTGTCAGATAAACCAAATGAAAAATATCAATCTGAAGTTTACAAAGCAGACTAACTAGATGTTCCTTAACCACCATTGTAGGTTAAATTATTTTCATTTTGTTTAAAGTGTTTGGCAATGGTTTGATGAATAGACATTTTCATTTTATCTGGGTAGTCGGACTTGAAAACTTTGAGTGGGAATGGTTTCCTGGACGCTTGCATCTTTAAGGGCAGGAGCCAAATTTGCTATCATAGAACACTGTTTCTCCAACATTCTTCATAGAATCATCATCATTCTAGACCTTTTATTTTTTTGGTGATCAGAAGTGAACTTGATTTCATTTTCATTAGATAATATGGAAAAAATTTTCTTGTGGGAAAGAAATAAGGGAAGAGAAACCAATTACTTACTCTTTCTATCAGCCAAGTAAATTATGGCTCTGCCCAGTTGTTTTGTGGGGGCGAGACCTCTTAATTTTGAAAATAAAGATATTTCACGTAAGAAATAAATCTTAAGTGGATATAGGAGGGAGGCTCAGGGAGTGATATTCAGGCTGAGGCTCGGGAGCCGCAAGTGGCTCTTTAATGTGTCTCCTGTGGTGCTTTGCAGTACATGACGACACTAGAACCCTGTGTGATTTGATTATTAACCAAACTCAGTTATTAAGCAATCAGGATGCTTTTTCTGTTATTAACTTACTGTAAATACTTGGTCAGTCATTTTTGTGGGAGAAAGAGATACTAATGAAACAGTGAGGTCACACTCCTGTGGCTCTTTTGGGTAATGTTGATCGCTAATTTAGCTTCTGAACCACTGAGGTCTAAGGGCTTGTCTACACCACACAGCTTTTAGTGAGAAGGCTGCGTTGACACAGCCTTGTTGCTAAAAGTCAGCATGTGTAAATGCTCTTTTTCGGTACTTTGTCTGCACTTTTGCCAACAAAATACTTCCAGACCCGCGAGCGGTGTTAGCTTTGTCGGCAGGAGAGCGATGCTGCTGATAAAGCCCCGTTCACGCTGCCACTTGTGGCAGCAAAACTTTTGTCTTTCGCGGGGGAGCTTTAAGTCCCCGTGAAAGAAAAAAGTTTTATCGACAACTTCGCAGTGTAGACAGGCCCTGAGGATCACTGCGTTAAGGAGTTGAGAAGGCAGTAGAAGATTGTGGTTGTGATTGTGGCATTTATGAATAGAATGAATTAATACTGACTGTCCACCTTTTACTTTTCACCTCTTAATCCAGTATTTCCCAAACATTTGAAAGCTGAGTCTCTCTCAGGAAAATGAAACTAAATGTGCCCCCCAGCTCCAAACCCAAATCTTTCAGGTGGTGTTTAAAGTCCTACCCATCTTAATTTATATCCTCCACATATGCATACTTACATGCCCTTACTTACCAGCTAGACTTCCATATCCCTATATGGGGCACACTCTACCAATTGGGAAAAGCTGTCTTAATCTGTGCAGTTATTCACTGTGCTGTTTAGTTTAACATGAACAATAAATATTATCCATTTACCATCTTATTCTGGGAGGACTTGTCTGGAAAGTGAAACCTTTATTTATTTGTTTTGCTAATTCCTATTGAATGCTGCTTTAGTATCACAACAATATAACATTTTAATTTAGAGAGAGAAGGTGGGTGAAGTAATATCTTGTATTGAACCAACTGTGTTGGAGAAAGACAAGCTGTCGAGACATACAGAGCTCTTCGGGCATGGGAAAAGTACTCAGAGTCACAGCTAAATACAAGGTGGAACAGATTGTTTAGCATAAGTAGTTAACACACACTCTTCTTTGAGTGATAGGCCTATTATAGTCCACTGGGGATTACGCATGCGCACCAGGCATCTGAAACTGGAAAATTTTGAGAAGTGTCTGTTGATCTGTGTATGCGCCCCAGCTTATTTTATGCCTCTGTCCAAGGGAATAAAGGGCAAGGCAGACCGACTGCTTTTCCAGTTCCTTCTCACTGCTGCATTGTCGAGGTCACAGTCTTCCATGTCCACACTTTGGCTTCATCCCACAAAATAATTATCTAGTTTGTAAATAGTTTTAATAGTTCAGTGTTTTATAGAGCTATTAGTGTTTAGATTAGTGTCATGGTGGGGCCCTGCCTCGTACCCCATTCAGGTACTGGACTGTGCCCAGAACTCCGGGCGTCCAACTCTGCTTCCTGCCCGTGATTCTTCTCAGTCAGCGATGACCTCCAGTGCTGCCTGTACTGTGTTGGAGCCGCCCACATCACAGCGACGTGCGGTATGTACTGATCGTTCCCTAGCCGTAACCAGGAAAGGTGGGAACTTCATCTCCACAAATACCTCATGGAGCAGGCCATAGGTCTGTCAGTCCCAGGCCAGGGGACCCCCTCCCCCGTACCTTGGCCTGATTCAGCAAGGATCCTTGCTGCTAAATCCAGCTCTGGTGCGGGAGAATCTGCCCCCACTTACCTCTCTGTGGGGTCCTGTCAGGAAGCACTCTTTTAAGCATGAAACTAAGTCTTTGTCTAAATCGACTTCAAAGAAGTCAGATTTGGCTGTAAGCAAACCAATCAGCTCGCTTCATGAGGCCTTAGGACAGGGGTGGGCAAACTTTTTTGGCCTGAGGGCCACATTGGGGTTGCGAAACGGTATGGAGGGCCAGGTAGGGAAGCCTGTGCCTCCACAAACAGCCTGGCCCCTGCCCCCCCCATCTCCCCCTCCCATTTCCTGCCCCCCTCAGAACCTTCAACCCCCCCTGCTCCTTGTCCCCAACTGCCCCCCGGGACTCCCCCCCGACTGACCCAACCCCTGTCCACTCCCCTGCCCCCTGACAGGCCCCCTGGGACCCATCCAATCCCCACACACACACTCCTTGTCTCCTGACCACTCCCTCCTGGGACCCCTGTCCCTAACTGCCCCCCCCCAGGACTCCACCCCCATCCAAACACCCCCCCCCGCTCCCTGTCTCCTAACTGCCCCCCGAACCTCCGCCCCATCCAACCGCCCGCTGCCTGCCCACCAGGGTGTCCTGCCCCTTATCCACCCCCGCCCCCTTACCTGGCCGCTCAGAGCAGCCGGACAGGCTTGTTGGAAAGCCTGGGAGGTGGGCAGGTGCAAGGTGGGCAGGCGCAAGCTGCACTGCCGGGGAAACAGCGGAGGAGGGGCCAGGGGCTAGCCTCCCCGGCCGGGAGCTCAATTTGCCCACCTCTGCCTTAGGACATACAAAGTCCCAGAGACATGACAAGAAAGCTCATAAGCATTGGGCTGCATTGATACTGGTCCATGTTCTGTCGGTACCATTAGCCTTGGCACCTCCCACACCCTGGGATCCAGCAGCACCCATGAAGTCTGATCACCCTCAATTTTGGACACCGCTCTCCTTGTCTGCTGCAGTGGCTCGAACAAGTAGAGCTCCTCTCAGACCAGAGAAATCTGAATCTGTTGCTGCCCCACAGACATTTTCACTCTCCCAGATCCAGAATCCCCTTCTCCATTGAGCCCCTCTGTCGCCAGGAAGATGATAATATCTCTGGGGGAATCAACTGCACAGAATACATCTCCCCCTCCCACGGCACTGACAGAACCACCACTGGAACCAGGATCATCCTTCTCTTCACTGGGAGATTTTGAACCACCTGATGAACACTTTCTTCCCTACGTGTTCTCCACCCCCACAAAAGACCACACTGGTTTGGGACAAACCTCCAGCTCATCTAACTTGGAGTCAGTTCTACCGGAACCGGTAAGACTGCTATCTTCTTCTCCGGATGAGGTGGTGACTCTTACTCCTTTCCCCCTCTGTCCCCAGTGATTTCAGGAAGTTCCAGAACCACCTTTGCTCAATTACGGGAGAGCTTCAGATTCCTCTCAAGGAGATCCAGGACTCCCAGCACAAACTCTTTGACATCCTCCACGCACCCGGACGCAACAAAATAGCTCTCCCCATTAGTGAAGCCATACTGGAGTCAGCTATCACATCTCTGCCATCCGCACTCCTATCCCTGAAAGGACAGAGAAGTGTTAAGTGCTGGCCAAAGGAGCGAGATTTTTGTCTTCTCAGCTCGCTGCCAACTCACTGGTGGTCCACACTATTTCTGAAAGGGGTAGACAGCAACATCCCAAGTCTTCTACTGCTGATAAGGAAGGTAAATCCTGGATCTTCTGAGGACAAAGGTCTTCTCGTCATCCAGCCTCCAGTTCAGGATAGCCATTTACCAGTTGCCAGTGGCTAAATACGATTTCCTGAACTACGCCAAGTTTGCAGAGTTTACGGACAGCCTTCCGCAGCAGTCTAGAGCTCATTTCCAAGTTCTGATAGATGAAGGCCAAGATTATTCTCCAATCTGAAGTCAATGCTGCTACCACCTCCTCTAGAGCTATGGCTACTGCAGTAGTGATGTGCAAGAAGTCATGGCTCTGTGAGTCAGGGTTCCCTAGGGAGGTCCAGAAAATTATCATGGACCTTCCCTTTGATGAATCACACCTCTTTCAACCAAAAGACGGTCGAGTCCCTCCATACCCTGAAGGACTCTAGGGCTACCCTCCACTTACTGGGGAGACATACATCTGCCCCTTAAAGGAAATTTTACTTCCCATTGTTCAGATCTAGACTTGTGGCTCAGCACTTTTTCCATCAGAGACCCTAAGAACCACCACGTAAGAGACAGGGTTCAAAAGTCCCTCTTCGCTACAAGTCTCTCTGCAGCTGACTCAGCACCTCAATATCAGCTCCACGCTCAGCATTTTTGATGGGAGCTCGAGAGCCCTGGAATACTAAGCCCAACACTTCCCAACCCCCACGTGCCGTTTGGGGGTCACCTAGCACTTTTTCCGCACTTGGAGTACAATAACAACAAATACATGCTAAATGTCATCCACTCTGGCTATACGATAGTTTACATCCTTATCTCCTCCAATTCCGCACCCCACCCCCTCTTCGGGGGTCACTCCGAGTATTCTTAATCAAGAGATGAATTCCTTATTGCAATGAGGAGCAACAGAACATGGAGACCAATCCTCGATCTCAACCGCTTCATTCGCAAACTCAGATTTTGTAGTCACGTTGGCAGCTATAATTCCATCTTTAGAAAAGGGCATGTGGTTTACAGCTCTTGATATGAAGGACACCTACTTTTTTCAACCCGCTCACAGACACTTCCTCAGATTCAGGGTGGGCTCCAACCATTTTCAGTACAGAATACTCCCCTTTGAAATAGCAACTGCCCCCAGAGACTTTACCAAGACATTCTCAGCAGTAGCACATTACGTCAGACGTTGTGGTCTCATTGTCTTCCCCTACCTCGAAAACTGATTCCTTGCCACCAAGTCCCACCAGAAAGCCTACATGTCAACTTCTATGATGCTATGCTCCTCCTCTCCTCACTGGGAATCAGAGTAAACACCAAAAAATGTGTTCTCACCCCCACATAATCTATGGACTTCATCCGGGCAACTTTGAAGTCATGTTTGTCTCTTAGGTCATATGGCCTCATGCACCTAGGTCACCTCATTCACAGGACTCAACCTTCATTGCCTTCAAACATGACTGCAGTTGGTATACTCTCCAAACTGCCATTCTGTGAACCTCGTGGTGACTGTTCTGGCCAATGTAGTATCTTCTCTGCTATGGTGGACAAATCCTCATGAGATGTGTGTGGGCACCACCTTTCTCCCTTTATTAAGGATGCATTCCTTTTAGATTGGTAAGCCCACATGAACAGCCCCATGGCACAAGATACCTGGACATTTTGAGAGTCTAGGATGCACATCAATATCTTGTTATCGCTTCTCCCGTCAGCATAGGTACTCCACCTCCCCCAGAGCCAGTAGCTGTGTTGATGGGAGAAGCCCTCCCATTGCCAGAGCACTCTCTACACCAGTTTGTAGTGTAGACCAAGCCTAATAAATCTGTCTGCATTAATTATGCTTTAAATGAATTTTAGTGCTTAGTAAAAGTTGGATGCAAAACCATATTTGGCTCTTATTAAACGAAAATAAGGCGGTGTGCTTTTATTCCTTCTCTCCTCCTCAACCCCCATTAAATGATTTTGTTTTAAAGAAGACTTTGGGCTTATAATTTCCAAACACAACTGAACTTGATTTCTTAAACAGTTTTGAATATACTTTGGGGAAGCCACATTTATTAAAAGTTAATCACTTATGAGCTTGGTGGCCCTTCTACCTCTTGCATTTTATATTTGCAACACATAACCCTACTGTTAACTGTTTCATTATATATTTGCAAATCACTCTTCAACCCAGAAGAGAACGCTGTAATGACAGCATGCAGCTTTGTTTTTCTTTAAATAGAACATTATTTTAAGCTAAGATTTCAGTATTCAGGAGCTGATGGACAGGAAATGAGATTCAGCATGCTAAATATTCACCAAAATATTCTGTTTATATGTAGCATACTAGTCTTTCACATGAGTTTGAATCCTACTTAGGTCATAAATGAAAACATGCATTTGCCCTACCTACTCTCTGGACATCTACCCACTTCCCCAAACAATCACACAGTCTGGCATGATTTTCTTTCTCTCCAGGCTTGGGATACCTGGCGGGTTGCACGCCAGGATTGAAGTGCACAGGCAAAGTCTTGTGGAGAAAGCTTGTATAAACTCAATCTGCAATGTGACCCTGGCTTTGGCAGTCCTGTCACGTCCTTATTTTCATCAGGTCCAGTTTACCTAAAATTTAAAAATAACAGTAAGGGGGAGAAGGTGAAGAAGTCACAGATGACACAACTATTACAGGATGGCAGTGTTTCCCAGACTTTGGGGGCTGAGTCCCATTCAGAGAAATGGAAGCAATTGCACTGTCACCCTACAGTCTTGCCATGTGGTATTAAAGGTATAAAATCTTAATTTATACATTTTCTGAGACAGCCTGCTTCACTCTCCCCTTCCCCAGCCAATATGGGAAGTGCTGGTGTGACGTTACCTAATTAAAATATTACCATGCAAACCATTGTTGCTACCACTGTTATATAATTCCAACAAATTTTATGCAAAATGTGAAGCATGGCCAGAAAGGGTTAAGCAGCTTGTAGGCTAAATAACCCAGAGTCAACCATTAGAGAGATGTTAGAAAGGTATGTAAATGATAATTAGGACCATTCCATGGTAGATAGGCTAGAACTTTGAAATGCAAACCTATATTGTTAGGAATCAGAGGTGATACTAATTGTATGTGTGCACTCATATCTTGTTAAGATGTTAGCCATGTAAACAGGCAGTTCCTGTCTGTCACTATCACTTTTGATTCGGAGATCAAAAGGAAATATTAACATTCAGATGAATCTTGGGTACAATAATGTCATTGTCTATATGTCTCTGAAGTTTGAGATACAACTGTCTAATGGATAAATTGCCTTGTGTTAATTTGGGTAACTAATTACGGGTGATGCTAAGGAAATAAGTCTCCATAATGGCCTATTGTTTACCGAGGGAATCCAACCTGTCACAAGAAGGTGTGAAACTGTATAAAGAAGGGCTTGTGTCCTGATCCTTTTTCTCTCAGATCTGCTTGATGCTTCATGCAGGGGAGGCTCAAGCCCAAGATAGAGCTCTCCAGTCTTGACTGGATCTCCCTGAATACAAACATTGGCCTATAACCTATGAGCTAATTCTGAAAGAACTCTTTGCAACTACAAAGCTCACCATCTCCACTATGAATCTTAATCTTAATAATTGTACTCATATCTGTATGTATACTGATTGTTTTAATCAATACTCTTCACTTTTTAAAAAAATTTTAGTTTAGTTAATAAGAATTGTCTGTAAGAATCTAAGTTACCTTCAAGCTGTGCAGCCGCATGGCCACACAGCTGCCTATTAAGCCCTGCGCAGGGGCTCAGGGCTACAGCAGGGAGGGATGCCTCTTCCCCCAGTGCAGACCTGCTGCGGACTTTCCACGGCTGAGGGAGAGGAGCCCCTCCCTCGTTCCGGCCCAGCTGGAGCTGCCATAGCTGGGGAAAGGCACCTCTCCTCCGTCCCAAGCTGCTGTGGTGAGAGAGGGCTGGGGGCGGGTGCTCTCTCCCATCACAGCCCTAGGGCAGCCTCTCATCCCTGGCCCCGCCCCAGAGCCCACCCCCCGTACCCCAGCCCCACCCCAAAGCCCACACCCCAAGTAAGAGCCCTCATCCCCCCCCCCACAACCATCTGCCCCATCCCTAAGCCTCCTCTCGTACTCTGAACCCCTCATCCCCGGCCCCACCCCAGAGCCTTCACCCCTAGACGGAGCCCTCACCCACTGCACCCAACCCTCAGCCCTAGCCCTAAGCCCTCTCCCGCACCCCAAACTTCTCATCCCCAGCACACACCCAAGCCAGAGCACTCATCCCCCCCACACCCCAACCCTCTGCTTCAGCCCTGAGCCCCCTCTCGCACCCTGGACCCTACCCCAGAGCCCTCATCCCCCCCGCACCCCAACTCTCTGCCCCACCTCTGAACCCCCTCCCACACTCTGACCCCCTCAGCCCCACCTCCCACCACATTAATTTTGTTATGTGCACCAATATGAAGGTGATGTGTCACACCTCACCTCCATATTGGTGCGCATAACAAAATTCATTCCGCACATGGGTGGGAAAAATTAGAGAGAACACTGGTAAGTGTGTATTTGAGGGGGATCAGAGCATACTTGGGGAGACTTTGCAGTATGGATGTGTAGATGAGTAAATGCAAATATCACAGCTGCTAAACTGCTGCTGGTGAGACCAGAAATAGGTTGCTTCTATTTCGTAACTAAGTGCCGGTGAGATAAATGGATTCTAGAACAAGGGGCCTGAGCATACATTGTCAGACTAAGTAATTAGTGTTCTGAACCGTGGTGCAGCACCAGTCATTTGTAAAGAAGGTTAAATCTGTGGTGTGTGTAATGTTTTGGAAGGAAAAGGTAGCTGTACTTCATTTCATAACTATTTTTGTTGTTGTTTGTTACTATCTAGATGTCCACACTGAAGCAGTACAAGCAGCTTTGGCTAAATACAAAGAGAGGAAAATGCCCATGCCTTCAAAAAGACGCTCTGTTCTTGTACACTCTTCAGTAGAAACATATACACCTCCAGGTATCTAATAAGTCAGCATACATAAACATTGTCAGGTAAACTTAACATTGCAAATGTAATAAGTGAATGCTGTGTTTTGTTCTACTGACTTTGAAGTCTCCCATTGTTGCAGTAAGCTTCTTGCATGCTATGTGAACGTTAGTCCTGATGCTAAAATTTAGGTTTGATTTGGTCACTGTCAGAATTTTTCTTCCACAAGATTTTCTGTCTCTTTTCTTAAAATTTTAGAAGAGCTTTAGGGTGAATAGTAGCCCTTAAGCACAAAAAAATTGTTTATCTTCATTTGTAAAGTCTCATTCTGAAAGATAACATCGTGGCAAAAATATGTCAGAGCTTTATAGATTCTTTATTAAATGTTGCGTGAGATGCCTTTCTTTAAAATGGCTGCTGGGAAATGCTTTAAAAAGTTAAATTATTGAAAAAGCTCCTTGTTTGTAAAATAGCCTCCTAGTTTGTTTAAATCACTTATGGTTCATGCGTGGAGCTCATCTCTTGTTGTGAATTTGAGACTGTTTAGCCCAGAGTATATTTAAAAAAAAAAAGCCACAAAAACCCCACCCTGTTACTTCTATTACTTTTAAAGAGAGGAAAGACAAAAATATTAGGTGCCTTTTGCCTTCTCCTCGCAGATCATCTTAAGGATAAGAAAAACCTCATTCTCCAGATAGCTTGGTAGGACAGCATGTAACTACTTTGGGGTCAGTGTCTTGTATGCAAATATAAGTGAATTTCTCACCGACTCTTACGTTTTGAACAACTGATTCTGTCACAGTCCTTTTGTGTGCTGCCCTAGATTAGAGCCACAGTGAGCTCTGATGCCTTCAGCTCAGTTCCATTTCTTAACACCAGCTGCGGAAGTACGGCCTGGGCTGTCGTGCCTCAGCTGTTTGCTGGGCCACACCTTTTTCTCTCAATCCCTCGGCCTTTGAAGAAAACTTTGCTATTTACATGTCCTTTGTGTAATGCATTTTTATGGATTCTTTGCCTACCTTTTTTAATAAAAATGTACTTTGAAGGGATATTTGTGGCAGTCTGAGTTCATGGTCTGTAGCTTCTGTTTCTCTTCCCCCTTACCCTTTTTGACTTTCAGATATAGAGAAGCTCATCACCTTTAAAAACTTTGCAAGTATTTTTGTTTGATGACACTGTTATGTTATAATCTATTAATTTCAGAAAAATATAACCAATGACAAGTTTACTTTGGGGCATGGACTGTGGTTGCTGGGATGTGGTTTCTGTCTGAAGTCTGTCTTGGACATCCGCAATGACTTTCACAAGTTAGATTTCAAGTTGGCCTGGATTGCCTCACTGTTAAAAGCCTCAAGTGAACCAGAGTTCAGCACCCAGCTACAGGTGAAGACTGCAGAGCTTCCTCATGGGGCAGCTCACATCCAAGTAGACAGCCTGAAGCTTCTATTCAGAGCCCTTGAAACATCCACCGTGCTTAGGGAATCCGGTGTCCAGGAAAGGTGATTTGAAGCATCAGCTGTGGTGTCTTGGAGTAATCATGGTCAATGCCTCTTTCAGCAACATCAGTCTTACAACTTCCTGTGACAGTGCAGCAGTTTGGGTCTGTCTGGGATGAAGCGTACTGTGAATAGGAGAGCGTACAGGAGTGTTGGCCTCAGGCTTGGTGGAAAACTACTTGCCATCATAAGTGCTCCAGTTTCTGAGGCAGAGGAGTTAAAAATGGTTAGATTCCACAGCCGCCTCCTTTCTTATAAAAGCCAAAACCAAAATGGAATTTCCCTCTATTTGAGAAAATGAAGTTGGTCATTGTTTTCTCTGGAAGCATTCCAGGACACCTCATTTGAAGTATCTGCTGATAGTTCCCCCTGCAAATAAAGGAATGTGTTTCACCCACTCAGTCCTGAGCTGATGTTTGATAGATGCATGAAAAGGAAATACTTGGTTACAAGAGGTGCTGGTTCTCCTTCCTAACACAAGTCTTGTGTCACAGGCTGTTGTCACCATTAGGAAGCCTGACAGTACACAGTTCCACCTTTTTCAGAAGGAGGGTTTGCCAGCCTGTAATGTCTGTTTCAGTGTGCGTACCGATTTGGAATGGGAAAGGTCCACATCTTTGTGAATTTTCTTCCCTGAAATACATTTTAAGTGGTTCCTAGAGGTGTTTGGAAACATCGTGATATCAGATCTGAACTACCTTTGATTGGCAGCACAAGTAGCTCGCTCCAGAATCGAAGCATATAGACACGCGTTGTTGTGAACATTGAGCTTTTATGTAGAGATACAGCTGCGGCTTTTATGATGGTGGAAACCTTTTGGAGAAAAATGGGAAGTGTGTTTCTCAAACACAGTTTATTTACTTAGGCAACCATCCAGTCCTCCTCCCTCATAGAGTTGACAAGGGAAAGCACCCGCAAAGAAGCTAGTTATTACTTCTACTAGATTTGGGATGCTCCTAGTTCTCTGGCTCTCTTCCAACAGCAATCTGTGTTCTGAACACTGCTTCTAGGAAGCAAAAAATCTGGTGTTTTGATAGAATTTAAAACAAGCGGCCAGTCGTCTTGTATCTACTCAAGAGGACTATCCTGAGGGAGGGGAAACTAGCCCTTTTCCCCCTTGTGACCCTGATTACCTCAGGCACATTGAGTTCTGTTTATGAAACGTGGCTACAGAATTCAGATTAGATAAGCTTCTCCAAAGTTCCCTGCTCGAGAATGCTCTTGACATCAGTATCAGAAAGAAACTGCAGGATATACATTCTCTTAAAGTATCAGCTGCCTGCTAAAGAAGGGAGGTATGTATGTTCTGACATGCCTGTCACTGCTATAGCTGGTGCCAAGTGCACCCAGCAGGGTCCTTATAAGGAAGTAGAAGGCCCCAACTTATATCTAGTGAAAGAAATGGTCAACTGGTATCTCTAGGAACAATCATGTTTTTCCTAGGTGAGAGTGACTGCTTATGAAATTTGGGACTTGCTGTGGTCTACAAACACAAGAGGGTACATTACCCAGCTGAGTTCCATGTCATTAAGGAGAGAGCTCCCAAACCATTTTAAGTCCTTTTTTGCAATGGTGCTGCATGAATTCATAAAATACTTAGTAATGTTTCTACACAGAATAAGAGCAAAATGTTTCCCCTTATTTGGAGGACTGGCCCATCAAGAAGGATGTCATTTTGGTAGGACAAGAATCAGTCTCTACCAGTGCTGGAGTCACTAGGATTTAGACCCAAAGTCTAAGCTTGTTCCTCAGACAATTGAAGGTTATACGACCCATGCTAGATGGGGCTCATGTACAAAGACTGTACTCTAGGACGAGACATGGAATTTAAGGTTTGCCAGTCAGAAGGTTTCAACACAGACCTGCTGAAAACATTGAGCAGCATGGCCACAGGGATGTTTGTGTTACTCCTAGCACTCCTGCATATGAGGCAACCACTATGGGCCCTGAAGTCTCAAGGTTTGCAAGCCACACATTTCCTGCATAGCATCTGAATGACTGACTACAGTACATGTTTGAGTGGCAGTTCAGGGACAACCTGTAACTGGGAAAGTCTCCCAAATTACTCCAGTCCAAGTAACTATGAATGCTTCCTGCCTGGGATGGGGAGCTCACATGGCATAGCTTCGCACTTTCTAGGGTATGTGATATCTCCAAGAACAAAATCTACATCAAACTCTGCAGGCAAGGGTGGTCTTAAATGCTGTCCAGAGCATGACATATGTGGCAACCCAAATGGTGTCTTTGATCCAAACAGGCAGTTATGCTACCACATTTATATAAACAAATATGGAAGAGTTGATTCACTTATTTCTTCTGTATGAACATTTCCCTTAAAGACATTACTAGTTGTCCCTTCCAAGTCAGGAAAGGATAACGTGATTACAAACAGGCTAAGTTGATCATTACTGTATCCTGGATCAGGGGCTGGTCAAGTAGAAAATAATTTTATCGCCCCTTCTATGAATGCAAAATTACTGGTGTTCTGTGTGCATCACCAAAAAGCTTCCTTTGGACAATGTCTTCCCAATCGGTTAGGAAGGGAAATTTCATGTCTGAATATCCTCTGGCAGTAAATACTTGACTAAGGTCAGAAAAAAGGTATTGATCCTCTGTTGGCCAAGGAAATAGCGTTTTTGACCTTGTAAAAATGCTGATAGCCAGTCCCATTGCACTGAGAAGCTTGCCACATCCAAGTATATGGAATCATGGCACTTTCCTGCATCTAAGCCTAGATACATTTCCCGATCCGCATGATTGTTAATGGGTTAAAGTTGAAGGATGTTGGTCTCTGAGGTTCACCTAACTGCCTGGAAATAGTCTAGCAGATGCGTGTTCAGTGCAAGTGGAAAATATTTGTGGCCTATCGAAAAAAGTCCCACGTGGACCATTTTTCATACTCCTCATGAACACCGCTGTTCATAAATCAGGATAACAGACTTCTTTCCAAATAGCACCTTTACCAGCTACTTTTGCTTTTTGCAATAATGTTCAAGGTACATCATTTTCAGTTTCCTGGTATCATGACCTGTGTGGGACTTAATGTGTGTAAACATTTTAATCTGTCTGTGTGGTTTTGACTACTACGTTGGAGAAGTTTTCTTAATACTTGGGAACTGAAGTTTCTCATACAAGCTGTCACTTCCTGGTTGCCGTAACTTCAGTTTACAGGGTGAGGAAGCTGCATATCTTAGTGACTTAAACTGAAGTTCAAGGATAAAATCCTTTCAGAGATTTTTAAATTCCCTTTTAATCAATTAGTCTCATCCTGTTAACATGTTCTTGTGTCCATCTGAATGTGTTTTTTTCCTGCATAAATGTTATTGAATTGTGACTTCAGATATCATGCTGACATACATTTGGTCCAAAGGATGTTGGCTCTTGCAGCTAACCTGTGATCAGATTTCATTAGGGAGATTTGTAGGGCAGACATAGCATTCTCTGCACAGCTCTTCAAGAACCAAGTATGGAAAGTTATCAGAGCATATGTATTTGGTGACAAGAAACCTACTCATCTGTCACTATGGTTCTCTGGAGATATATCTGAGATTGATCACCACCGAATGTCCTTCATACTTGAGGGGTTGGTAACCCTCTTTGGTTACTTTTTTTGCATATTCAGTTTTCACCTTTAGCCTCAGAGGAAGTGCAAGTTCAGGCATTAAGGGTTTATGCTTTGGCTTCATTAGAAAGGCAGCTGCAATGGCCCCTGCTAGAGACAGCAGCCAAGAACTTTTAAACTATGGGAGTTCCCCAGAAGTATTATCCACAGGGTACAAATCCAAGCCTGCTGATCTCTGACAGCTGTATCTCTTCAAAGAACTATTGTTACAGATAAATGTATTTTTACTCAAAATACGTCCTGTTTGGCATAAATCCATAATTTGAGGTGAAATGGTCAGATGATATTAGATCTGCAAGTTTAGCTTCACTCAGCCCAGTTGAAGCCACTGGATGATTCTCTCTTTACAAGGGTGATCTCCAATTCTCATATCTTTGCACTGTTTAAAACCAGTCATTCTCAAATTACTGAGTGTTAAATTCTTGATACTTCATACATTATTCCCTGGAGTTATCTGGCAATATTCATGTTTGTTGCTATATGTAATCTGGGATTCTTCATGCAATTCCATATCAAAACTGTTCATAGTACATTACATTTGAACCGTTAAGCATACAAAGGTTAATAAAATACCAAAGTTAAGATTGTATGTATTCCACGTTAACTCTGTCTCCTGCCCATGTAGCATCATTTGAGAAAGTCTGGAAGAAAAATATCCAGAGGAGGAGCTTCAACCTCCAAGATTTTGCTGGTTTATGCAAATTGTACAGAGCAGTGTAAATGCCATAATCTGAAGCTATTTGGCTCCTAGACCCCCATCTGAACACCACTTCTCCCCTGCACTGTTGCTGTTTCTCCGAAAGGACCCTTCTCTTGTGACTCTCAGGATCTCTGCTGCTGGGAAATGTCTGGCCTGGCAGAGATCCTAGGCTTCACCAAAGGACAATGGCTGTTCTTGTGTAGTTTAAGAACTCCCCAGCAAGACACCTTCCCCAGCTGCTGAGCTCTAAAATGTCTGTCAGGTTATGGCCAGGAGAAACCTGTCAGCCCAGTGGGGTTTGATGGAGACTGAGGGAATGTAAATAGTCCTGAGAGTCATTCAGAGTCCTCAACCCTTGTCTCAGCCCCTTCACTCCTTCCAAGGCTGGTTGGAACCTTTCCTCCACAATTTCACACCTTAAAAAACCTGGCAAGGGCACTTCTGTTCACCTTACAGTCTTTAGAAGCTTTTCCCTCAGACTCAGTTATCTCTTTCAGTGTGAATGTATTTAGATTATTGATTACTAACCAGTTTGCTGTGACACTCGTTAGTTGATAACATGTGCGCTGTGTCATTCCTTAGTTTTTCATTTAATGAGCATAGCAAAAATAAAATAAATGCTGTGAACACTGAGATTCAGATGTTCATACCTCTGTCCGGGCAAGAACCAGTTTTTCTCAGGAAAAGGCCATGCAACCCTCTTCAGCAATGGCTACTTCTATGCCCAATTTCAGCTTCAGACCTCAGCTATTTTGTCTGGAGAACTATTGTTTAAAAAAAAAAAAAAGAATTTTTCCATAATGCAACAAAATTAATTTCCCTCTGCTTTGTCACTCAAAACCAAGCAAACCTTACTTCCTTGAGCTGTTTGTCTTCTGCCCAAAGGTGGTGATTTCTAACATGGAATATTAGTCCAGAAGATGAAAGTTTCAGAAAGTTCTAAATAACTTTAAGCAGGCAGTTAAAATAGGAGTTATCAAACCTTAGCTGTAGCAATGCGTGGCTGGCTCCACTATAACAAAAGGCCTTAATAAGTTTCATCCATGTAGTGCACTCGATTAGATGTAATACACATACCTTTTTTGATTGGGTTCCTAATTTTTTATAGTTGTGATGAAACTAAACAAATGTAAAATAAATATTTCATTGAGCAGCACAGATTTACTAGCAGTAAATGAGCTGGCCTCTGGGTGTGCTTTTTGCTGTAATTGTTTTATGAATCTAGAAAAAGGAATCAAGCTATGCAGGGGTTCAAATGGAAAACAATGCTGAATTTTTAATTCTTAACTGTGGGGGTAGTTCTACTCAGACTACACAAAAATAGAGAGCACTAAGTGTGCGCGAAGGGTATATGTCCTTATTCCACATTGTTACGGTATATATTCAATAGTTTAGGCAGAAGTGGTTTATTTAGCAGATTATATTTTTGTCATTCCAAATAAAGCAGTTAAAATGCAATGTTTTGCTGTCAGACATTGTTTTCCATTGATCCTGCATAGAAGTTAAGCACCCTGTGAAAGGGTGGCAGTGGAACAGAATTTGTGCATGTGAATGTGCCATATGCTTAGTACATGTGTCTCATGTTTAGTGCATGAGAAACGACAAATGGAGAACATGGAAAGACTTCATGTTCCCCTTTATTGGGTCATTCCTACATTACATGCCTGTCATCATTATTTTAATCACAGACACATCGTCTGCCTCAGAAGATGAGGGCTCGTTACGTCGGCAAGGGCGGATCACCTCCACTCCGTTCCAGAGCCATTCCAGCGTAGAGCCCTGGCTTAACCGGGTTATCCAGGGTTCCTCCACCTCATCCTCTGCATCCTCCACCTCATCCCATCCCGGAGGGAAACCTGCTGCTGCTTCCAGTGCTGCCGCCGCTGCTGCCACTGTGCTTGCAGACCTTATGGCGCACGCTCAGCTAGGTCAGTAAAAGAGCCGCCTGTTTGTCGCTAAAAAGAGTAAAGAGCTGGTCAAGAAAACCTGAAAAATATAAGTGTGGTTAAACACGAAAGTCAGGTATTCTCATGAGTGCCATACTTTTCTAAGCAGTATTCCTAACTAAAGTATGATCCACAGGCCAGGTACGTGTCGTGTATTGTTTTCCACTATAAACAGAAATAGATACTTACAAATTGCAAACAAGCATTCCCTTGCTAAAACGTTAATGTCCTGGTAAATCGAATCAAAGGTACCTTTTCTAGTTCATAAGAAACACCATTTCAAAAGGAGGTATCAAATGTTCAGGACATGTCTTCTGACATCCACTTGTCTAGCCCAAGTAACTTCAGGATCTGGGATTCAAAGGTAATTTAGTTGGAAAACCTCCATGAACAAGAGGTCTGTTGGAATGCTATACAAGATTTACATTTATATTAGGTGCTGACCCACATGTTTTTAAACATTTGGATTAACAGCGTGTACATGATGCATCTGGGTATAGAGTTACTGTCTAGAGGAAAGTTATGCAACTTGTCCTGAATGACACTTAATATTGGAACGGACGTGAAAAGCACAGAAATATTTGTTGAACAAAATGTTTTTGTAACCCATGTTCAAGCAATAGTCCTGCCTCATTCTCTCTAACACTGCAGGGCTAGAACTCAGAGTTACCAGGGTGCTGGACGCATCCTAGAGAGTTCTTACAGAATAGTGGTCTTCTGCAGCTCAGTGGTACAGAGAAAAGCCCACTCCTTTTCTTTCTAGAATTAAAGTGTAAGGGATTATTTCATCTAGACTGGTGGAAGGTTGATGCTGTGTCTGTGCATGTGTGTGTGTTTAATAATGATCTAGTGGTTATATAATACTAAAAGATCCTTTGGGGAGTGGGGAACAGTACATTTTCGATACATTTACCAAATTGTTTGAAGAAGTTTAAAAATACAGCGTAAAATGAGGAGTTATTTTTAATTAACCTCTGCTCTATATCTTGAAGTTCTTACCTCATGCGTACACAGGTGACGCGGTCATTGAAGACAATGAGAGTTCTGTCTTAAGACTTTGGGACTTGGTCACTTTACTTATCTCACTTCTTTGTTTATATGGGTCTGTTGCCTGAATGTATTATATACAGACATTTGCTTTGCAAATATTTCAGAGGTCCTGCTGAAATATATTGAAGCACTTCAGTAGACTTACAAAACGAACATACAGACCTTTCTCCAACACTAATTGAAACACACTTAACTGAAAAGACTGTTAACTGAATATTTGATGAATATATTCATTAATTCCACCATTCCAGCTACCATCCTCAGACTTTGCACAATGATCTATGCTTTCTGCTGTCTGCTCGGTGTATCCTCTAGACTGAATCGCTTCAGTATCTGTGTGGAAAATTACAGCAATGTAGTAGTTCATTTACGACACTTCAAACCCAGCCAGCCTGCTAAATCTGGTTTCCTATGGTATGATTTCCACTGGTTCTGATACATCGGGGGGAGTGTTCCTGTCTTCTTTCCATCAGGAAGGAAGCAGCCATTCAGCCGGAAAGGATTCGTCCCCAGCTCCTCCCCATCCAAGCTCCTTGTGGGCCTGCTTTCCAGTTGCTTTCTGCCTCAGGCTGAGCTTGAAGCACCCGCTTTTGTTTTTCTACAGTCTGTCGTCAGAATTAAGAATGATAAAAGAAGCTGCCAGTCCATGAATCATAGAATCATAGAATATCAGGGTTGGAAGGGACCCCAGAAGGTCATCTAGTCCAACCCCCTGCTCAAAGCAGGACCAATTCCCAGTTAAATAATCCCAGCCAGGGCTTTGTCAAGCCTGACCTTAAAAACCTCTAAGGAAGGAGATTCTACCACCTCCCTAGGTAACGCATTCCAGTGTTTCACCACCCTCCTAGTGAAAAAGTTTTTCCTAATATCCAACCTAAACCTCCCCCACTGCAACTTGAGACCATTACTCCTTGTCCTGTCCTCTTCTACCGCTGAGAATAGTCTAGAACCATCCTTTCTATATCCTTCTGCCGGCTTGTTGGTTTCCAAAGCTGGATGTTCGTAACCAGAAGTGATATTGGGGTAAGTAAATTGAAATTGCTTTTTTTTTTTTTTTTTTTTAACTCCGTGTGCTTGCACCTGTTACTGCTACAGAGCCTCTTTTTCCCTGTCCCCACATGCCCTACTCTGTGTAGACAAGCCTTGCAATGCTGAGTTGAGAAGAGTTGGGTTGAAGAGTGAACCCAAGAAAGAAGTAGATCTGGATCCAGATTTTATGTGAGGACCCACTTGCCATTCCAACTGAATTCCTGTTTTGTTTTTTGTTTTTAACTATTTTATTTTTCTGGTTGTTCTGGTTCAATTTCAGTAGCTTTTTAGTTATTTAAGAGGCCTGTTCGACTGACTGGGTACCTGAAGACAAAACAATGAAAATCTAATACAAATCTATAGGTCTAAACTAGCTTCCCACTTTAGTTCCCAATTTTAGAGTCCTCATATACCCCAAGATTCTTTCCCTCAGATTATCTTGTTACTGGCTCCCAATTCCCTTTCCCAGCTCATGACCTGTATAAATAAAGGTGGTGGTATTCTTCTGACCTTTTATTGACAGCCACATAGCAGATGTGATTTTGAGTGATCATTTTGGGAGGAACATTCAGGGATCGTGAGCTGTGCAAGATATTGTCACTTGAGGCTGGACCCTGTAAATTTAGCAGAATATGAGTTTTGTGGATTAATGTTGCAGTCAGCAGCTCATATGTACATTTGACTTCAGTTTTCTCGTCTGTGCTGCATTCCCTTGTGTGCTACATTAAGTCAGTGTTTGTTTTCGTGCTTTATTAAAGCGAAGAATGTTTCCGTTTTTAATAAAGTAATCAAAACTGGGCTCAATAGAACATACCAATGACATTTTGGGTGTATGCCAAATACTCAATATTCTATCATAAAACCCTTTTAAATGGTTTGAAAAGTCAGATTTCATATTCAGTTACCACATGTTGTTGTCCCTTCCAATTTAGGCTGTTCTGAGAGAGTGACTAACTAAATATTACTTTTTGACATTTTGGGGTTTTGTCCCTGTGAAAGGAGTTTGTGATCTCAGTTCAGTACAATCATAGAATATCAGGGCTGGAAGGGACCTCAGGAGGTACCTAGTCCAACCCCCTGCTCAAAGCAGGACCAACCCCTGTAAGTACCTGGTAGACAACTTACATAATACAGTAGACGCTCATTAGTTGCAACATATTGGTGCTCTTTTGCTCTGTTGCTCCTAAGCAGCTGTTGCTATTATGAGGAGTGTTGACAATTCACAGCAGAGAAAGTGTTCCCAAGGGAAATGTTCCCGTAAGCGGCGATTGCTCTTACAAGCTGTTGCTGCGAACAAGCGTCTGCTTACAAGAAACTCACAAGTGCTCACAAGTGGCCCCCTTGGAGGTATTCTCAACATATATCAAGGATTTGAATAGGCATGAGAACAGAACTACCTTTGTCCCCTGGGTGATTCCTCCAGAACTGAATTGAGTCCTATTGGTGCGATGGTGTAGAAAAGTTTGCACTTCAGATGTTTATGCTTCATTTGCTCTGTGACTCCACTTTTCACTGCTGTTTGTTTACTTCCATTTGTGAGAACTAGATTACAATATGTTGTTAATTTTTAAACAGTGATGGTGGTCTCTGTCTTGGCCATTTTAGTGGGCACGTCTGATGGATGCAAACTGCCAAGTTATGATCAAAGCCCAGTGTGTTCTGTGATCCTGAGTGTGCCCCAGAATTGTGCTGTGGAGTCTAAACTTTAATGGAAGAAAAGGGTATCTGGCTCTTGTGGCGTGAAGATCAGTGAACCGAATGCAGTATTGTTATCCTGAGTCTTCAGGCAAACGGAAATAATAGCTCTACAAAATTTAAGCTATCCCATTCGTTTCAATGGATCGTTTCCTCTGGAACCTAATGATTAATGTAATTGTCGATATTAACTGTTTTGTTGCTGGTCACTTTTGCAGAAATAGCTCACTAACTTGCTTATCCCCCAGTGCCTCCCACATCTCCCCAGCTCCCAAAAGTCCCAACTGTCCTCTATCCAGCCGCCTAAAGCTCCAGTTTCCATCCTTGACAACTTCTCTGATGCAGCCATGCCTTGCCAGTGCAGAATTCTGTGATGTGTTGAAATCCTCCTTTGGATTTCAGTCTCCTTGAGCTGCACTAGGTCACTACACAGCTCTCATTGACATAGATCACCTCCTTCAGTACTAGGGCAGGGTATTCCTGCCTCGCAAAGGTAGTTCAATCTCTCTGCTCTGTTCACGCAGCTCCTCCTTAGGACTCTGGATATCTAGGGTCTCCAGTTCAAGCTCTGATGCCTGCCTGATTGCTTCTTCAAGATGGTGGGTTTTTCAGTTGTAGCTGCGTTCTGAACTCTTTCCCTAATATGGGTCACATATTGATCCTGGGTGGTTGGACCCTCTTGAGGGAAAACTGTAACTGACGGTCATTGCCACAGGCCTAGGTGGACTCTACCTAGGTTGAAGAAGATGGTGTGATCTCAGTCATCACATGCTGGTTGTTGGAGGGCAGTTTTCAGGCGATTACTGTTGCTTCACTTCTCAACTTAGTCCTCCATACACATGAGGAGTCTCTCCACGTAGGAACCCATCTCTAAACTTCAGCTTTGCAGATGCATCCCAGCCATTAACCTTAGAAGCTGTTTCAGTGGCTTCAGCCCGGGGCACTGCTGCTTCCTCCACGTAAAATTAAAATATAAAATGTGTGTAAATGGTGACAAGACGGAAATGTGTCTTCCGTCATCTCATGCCAGCCGCATCTTAAACTGAATTTATCCCACCAGATTGCAACTCGCTCTTGTCTCTCACAGACTCGAGCCTGCTTCTCTGTGAGCATTGGTACCCAGAAATATTAAGGGTACGTCTTCACTACCTGCCAGATCGGCAGGTAGTGATCAATCTATCGGGGATCGATTGATCACATCTCGTCTAGATGCAATAAATCGATCCCCAAATTGACGCCGGTACTCCACCTCGGCAAGAGGAGTAAGCGGAATCGACGGGGGAGCCACCGCGGTCTACTCACTGCTGTGAGGACACCCAGGTAAGTCGAACTAAGATGCTTGGACGTCAGCTACGCAAATAGCGTCGCTGAGAAGTTGCGTATCTTAGTTCGAAACCGCCCCCTCCCTCCCCACCCCACCCCCCAGTGTAGCCCAGACCTAAGTGTTTGTAGCTGTGACAACCATGCTGTAATCTCTGGAGCCGAGTGCTGAAGACTGTCCATCTATTAGAGCCACATGGGCCTCTTAACATTCAGAGTGTCCGGTGAAGAATGAAACTCTCACAGTAAACAAGGAATTTCACTCAGTCTAACAGAGAGAGTGTAAAAGACAGGCAGTAACCCTTACGAGTAAATAATGAGGGCATAACACAATGAACAAGGCACGGTTACCCCTTTCTGATCCAGCCTGGAGCTAACCACAGAGGGGCCACACACTCCTGCAAAGGAACCACACACCTGGTTATGAAAGTCCATCCTTAAATGAGGACCTCAACATCTTTTGGGCTTAACTGTGCTGCATTTGTCTCCTGTTTGGTCCTCAGCGTTCTGGGTCTTCCCACAAATGTCTTTCTCTTGGAGATCTAAAATCAGCACTTGCTGCAATCCATGGGCTGAGGCTCCCATCAGAGACCTTTTCTTACTGACTCCCTACTCTTCCTGCTGGGAGGCTCCCTGAAGTGCCTAATTCAGTCTCTTCCTTTCCTAGTTTGGATTCTGGGAGCATCCCCCTTCTGCCAGCTGGACTAGAGGCTGCCTGCCTTTCACTCCTTCCTTCTATTCACCCACAATAGGTCCCCTCTAGTTTCACTCCAAAGTGATCAGATTGGCTTCGGGAAAGGGACTTGGCTGCCCACCAAAACTTGCTCTGACCAATCCCAAAGATGTCTGTTGCAATATTTTAGCCGTTTTCTTTCTTACTATCTGGCTTGGGATGGGGGTTCTGCAGAGAAAAAGCTGGAAAAGTATAAGTGGACAGTGAGAGGCAACTTTGTATCTTAATAACTAAGATGTCTGATGTGCCTTCTGTGTCTGTTTCTTATATCCTCACAGATAACCACTCCGCTCCTCCTGACGTAACAACGGGTCTTGTGGAACACTTGCATCATGAGCGACCACAAGTAGCGTCAGTACGAGGAATTCCTAGGGGCTACAACAGCAGCATACTAGAAACTGCAGATGGTGAATATGTCAAAATGATTCCACTCTCCAACACCTGGCCATTTTTCTGCATCACTGAATAGACAGAGTCTATATAACATTTGCCATGGTACCTGACTTGCCTATGCAGTGTACCATAGGCTATTTGTTCAGTACCAGCAATGGTTATAGCTTTCCAGTTAGACTCTCATCAGTAATATTTGGATAATCTCTTTTCTAGAAGTATGTTGTCATTCAGATTCAGACTTGAGTAGTTCAGTGTGTATATGGCAGGGACTGAAGCTTAGGGATCAGAGAGAGGATTGCAACTGTTCTTATAGAGTAAAAGATTCAAACATGAAGTGAAGTTGACTGGAATGATGTTTTGTAAATCATGCCTTTTGACACACTGTTCTACCCCGTCTTGTATTTTGGAAGATCTGCCTCTGGAAGCTCAGTCCCCTTTCTTTTCCCATTCATGAGCTTCAACAGCACTGTGACAGAGAAAGTCAGTAACTTGGTTCAAAGCTGCTGTGTGCCTTGTGGCCAGGAAGTGGTTCAGAGATGCATATTCCCTCTCCATATGGTTTTTCTTGACACCTGATCCTTTGCTTTCTCAGTACAAGGTGTATTAGTCGTCAAGTTATATGTTGTGTTTTTTTCAGGGCAGATAGTGGCAAGCATGGCACATTGTTTACTGAACCACTTTAATCCTTTAGCGTACTGTTTCATTTCTTTGCCACCATCCTTCCAGCAGAGGGTTTTGAAGAAGTTAATGCTATGTACTAATCAGTCAGAGGGTGGCTACTCTTAGCGATGTGCATCATTCGTTCTCCCTTAGTGGCCAAGTATGCTGCCACTGAAGTGCTCTAAGTCACTGTAATAGCCTAGTGAATGAGAGCTTGGAAATCTATCCCAGGTTTCCCATTTTGCAGTGGGGAATGTTACCACTGGGCAACCAGACTGGCCTATGTCCATCTTTATAGTAAACCTATATGTTTTGTGTGTTTAAAAAAAAAAAATCATATAGCATTTTTAGTTTCAAAAACATAATTGTATATTGAATCTCAAACTTGGAAATCCCCAAACTGAGATAAGCAAAAGCTAAAAATAAGTCAGCTCTCTTCTGTCCAGTTGTGTATTGTAGTAGTGTTTTTCTGGCTCTGTGAAACCCTCTAAACCTCACTCAATTTAAAAAAAAATACTATCTCCTTTACAGTATCTTATTTTTTTTACACATTTTGACGTTGAATAAATATTGATGTAGCAAAAACCCTTCATCCTATATAAAACAAACTGAGCATCCCGTTGGTTAATCCTACACCATTACTCAGGTTTATTATCTAACTTTGTAAAGTCAGCATTGTTTGCAGCTAGATTAGATGGTGAGAAGGCACATAGAGTGGGCAAACAGCTAGTAAATAGCATTGCTTTAAAGCAACCTTAATATTTGTTTAAAGCTATTGATGGGGTTGTTTTCCAGACAACTGCCTTTTTCACCCACTTTTTCACTTTCACAGTGTAAATGTGCTCCTCAGTATATGGGCCGATGTTATCAGAAAGATGACAGATTTTGTTTAGGGAGGACAGTATATGTAAGTCTCTGTTCTGCTCATTCTTTATATGAATTTGACAGGTGTTCCAGTGAATAGCAGAGTTTCCTCAAAAATCCAACAACTTCTAAACACCTTGAAAAGACCAAAGCGCCCACCACTGAAAGAGTTCTTTGTTGATGATTTTGAAGAACTACTCGAAGGTAACAGCTGTGTAAGAGCTGTTAACTAATATCTCCACAGTTTTCTGATTGTCCCCACAAGCTATGTGAGAGGAGGGATTTCTGCTTCTTTAAATAGTACTATAAAACATTTTTCCCCTATACTCTTGGCTTACATCGTGGCAGAGTTGGTGTTCTTTGGCAGCATATTGTTTCTTTTTTGTCTTTTCCAAGTACAAAACAAGTTACGGTATGTCCAGTATTTCAGATTGTCAGACCTTGTGCCAACACTAGTGTAGAATATCACAGCTCTTTTAATTATTTTAACTTTTGCTATTAATACTGCTAGATGTCACTAAATAAACATTGTTTTCTTTTTTGCAGATTTCATATTTAATATTGCATGTTTAATATTCTTATGTTAATAGCAGTCCCACCAGTTGCAACCACTATAATTATATTTGCAAAATAGTTTTTTCTAACTTTTTTTGCACGTGTTCAAAAATTTATGAAACATTCATCTTTGAGGCTGACCTTTTCAAAAGATGATTTTATTTAAATCTTCAATAAGAGCAAAATTATAGTAATATAATATGATGAGTAAATAATATAATAATATTAATAATGAGTAATATACTATGAGTAGTATAGTATGATGATGGGAGGTTTTTTTACCTTAAAATATTAGGAATGTCAAATGTTCTCTAATCCTAAGCCTAATCGTGATCTCTTTTTGTATTGTAGTTCATATCTAAGGGCTGGTCTACACGAGTGCTTAAGTCAGTGTAACTTGCATCGCTCAGGGGTGTGAAAATGACACCCCCCTGTGTGACATAAGTTACGTCGACTTAAAGCACTGTCCATACCACGCTATGAAAGGCGAGAGACGCTCTCCCAGTGACATAGCTTCCACCTTTCACAGAGGTGGACTAATTATGCCGACGGCACAGCGCTCTCCCGTTGGCATAGTGCGTGTTCCCCAGATGCGCTACAGCAGCACAGTTGCATCGGTGCAGCTGTGCCGATGTAGCATGGTAGTGTAGACTTGTCCTAACACACACAAGCAATGTACTGGTTTGGCTTTTGATACGCTGATACGTGCTCTGTCTAAATATATTCTACAATCCTACCTGTCCCCCGGTCCTCTCAAACCTTTAGCATCAATCATGTGGGAACTTAGTGCCCAAAAATGAACATCCCTCTAATCCAGTGTTCTCAGCTTTGGTCCACCGCTTGTTCAGGGAAAGCCCCTGGCCGGCCAGGCCGGTTTGTTTACCTGCCGTTTCCGCAGGTTCGGCCGATCGCGTCTCCCACTGGCCACGGTTCGCTGCTCCAGGCCAATGAGGGCTGCAGAAAGCAGCACGGGCCGAGGGATGTGCTGGGCGCCCTTCCCGCAGCCCCCACTGGCCTGGAGCTGCGAACCGCAGCCAGTGGGAGCCACGATCGGCCAAACCTGTGGACGCACCAGATAAACAAATCGGCCTGATGCGCCAGGGGCTTTCGCTGAACAAGCAGTAAACCAGAGTTGAGAACCACTGCTCTAATAATTGGGAATGCTACCTTTCTACTAACCTGTCCCCAGTTGCTGCCTATCTTGCCTCTATGCAAACAAGCAGAAGACATGTTAGCAGAAGTGTCTTTTTCCCACAGCAGAGCTGTAGAGTGGTCTTGGGATTCAAATTCACTAGTCATCTGTCCAAGTCTTTTGTGAAATAGAAGATTTGGAATTTAAAAAATGCCAGCCAAGGTAAACACTTTCTGACAAGGAGGAAGCCCACAGATCCTTAAACAGCATCATCTTAAAAATGAAATAAGCCACTACAGCTGTGAGGAACGGAGAGGTGGAACTGGTTAATGGACTCCAGAGATGTTAAGTATGACACATGCATTTCAAGCATAAAATTTTGTAATTTTAATGTTCTTCTTCGTTTAGTACAACAGCCTGACCCAAATCAGCCAAAGCCAGAGGGAGGTCAGATGACTGTACTTAAAGGCGAACCCTTAGGTGTGGTTACCAACTGGCCCCCATCACTCCTGGCTGCTCTGCAGCGCTGGGGGACCACCCAGCCAAAAACCCCATGTCTAACTGCATTGGATACAACCGGGAAAGCCATCTATACTCTTACCTATGGCAAGTATTGACTTTGGTACCTTTAATAAAAATGGGGAAAAAATTGAAAGAGGAAGAGCTGGTTATTTGGGAATGAGCCATTTGCTTCACTCGGTATAAAAGAGACTTGCTGAATACAGTACATTTTTCTGTCACTTTTGAGACTCCTATGTAGGTGTGGATTGTGGTATCCTGGACCACTGAATATTGACTTTATCTTAGAGAAGATGAAAAATGTAGTTTGGAGGGGGAATGTACAATAGGGATCTGCACTGATTCTCCAAGAAATGGCTTTTTCATCAGCAATAAGCATAGTAATTCATTGGACTTGCTCACTAGAAGACAGGTTTCAGAGTAACAGCCGTGTTAGTCTGTATTCGCAAAAAGAAAGGGAGTACTTGTGGCACCTTAGAGGCTAACCAATTTATTTGAGCATAAGCTTTTGTGAGCTACAGCTCACTTCATTGGATGCATACCGTGGAAAGTGTAGAAGATCTTTTTATACACACAAAGCATGAAAAAATACCTCCCCCCACCCCACTCTCCTGCTGGTAATAGCTTATCTAGAGTGGGGTAGGGGGAGGTATTTTTTCATGCTTTGTGTGTATAAAAAGATCTTCTACACTTTCCACAGTATGCATCCAATGAAGTGAGCTGTAGCTCACGAAAGCTTATGCTCAAATAAATTGGTTAGTCTTTAAGGTGCCACAAGTACTCCTTTTCTTCTCACTAGAAGAGGAGACTAAAGGCAACCCTCCTTTGTGAGGTTTTCTTGTATGTAGAGCAGAAAGGGACAGATGACTAGAACAAAGTGCACTCATCAAATTTGAAAAGTAGATACTTCTGGAGCTTGTTCACATGATTACTTAGAACAGAAGTTCTAGAATTCAGAATATGCTAATGGAAGCATAATCGTCAGATAGGAAACTTTGCTCCATCAGTGAACAGGACGTATTCCAGCAGTCAGGTGCTTTTTAGGAGATAATTTGGTTACTCCTCAGTGGCAGCTCAGCAGCATGTTACTTGCAATTATCTTTGCCTTTATGCATTATATTAAAATTTCCTATGAAACATCCAAGGAACTTGACTAGGCAATTATGCAACATTATTTGATAGGTAATTGAATAAATTAATATG
Organism: Lepidochelys olivacea; assembly: GCF_965140295.1. Lineage (NCBI taxonomy): Eukaryota > Metazoa > Chordata > Testudines > Cheloniidae > Lepidochelys > Lepidochelys olivacea. Next base: position 78,638,145 of record NC_140421.1, on the reverse strand, counting down.
AGTAGATGGAGTGGTGGGGCTTTAGCAAGATGGCCAATTGGTCTGAACTGTATTCAGATGCTTTCTTTTGATAGCCATAAATAAAAAATCAGAACTGATATAAATAATGTCTGATAATTAACTATCTTAGAAATTAGTTCTAGTTTAAGCAGAGTAGTTGAAGTCATAGTAATAAATTAGGAGTCCTTTTTAAAAATAGGCAATCCTAAAAAGGTAACCAGTTGTATTTTGAGTTTGTCTAACTGAGATTATTTTTCAGCTCTTTTTCTTGATGATCTTGTTTTTTAGCTAAGTATGAAGTATGATATCATGGCATTCAGGACAGCCAGTTTCTTTATGTACTTTTGTATGTTTAATGTTGAAATAATAGTGGAGCAAAGACCTAGTACCATTCTTAATTAGAGAGTGGGCTAAATGAAAGTGTTGTTCGTAAGATAATTTATCATTTGATGTATGTTTCTGTTATATACTAGTATAAAAGTATTGTAGTCCTGAATATGCTTTTATTAATAATGCAAATCTATCTATATCTGTCAAAATATTCAGTGAAATGTCATTTTAAAAACAGACTTTTAATTCTGGTAGCTGAATTCAAATACTGTGTATGATGTGATTGTTCTAATTACTCTAAAATCAGGAATATTTAATTATTCCTTTTTAGAGTACCAGTCGTACATTTTAAAAACTTTCCTAATGTTCCTTTTGCACATAAGCCATTGCAACATTTGCCCCTACGAATTTGTGGTAGTAAATGTGGGAGAAGGTGACCAACAAAGCTTCTTTAAATGCGGATTATCAGCTGGAAATGAGAAGAGCCAGCACCTTGCCACCAGCCACCTCTTTGCAAATGACCAGCAATTGTTCCAGAGAACACAGCTCGGGAGCCACTGTAATAGAGTACTTTAAAAAGATGCATTTTAACTGACCTAATGCTGACTTTATTTTACCTGGTTTTAAGCTTGAAGAGAGTAAAAGCAGAACTTGGTAAAACCAATAAACTATGTAGAGAAGACCGTGATAACTTAAAGAAAAATTTAGCCTAAATGAAACAGGTGCACAACTGGCTGGAAAACAATATCCAGAGAGTAGTTATCAATGATTCACAATGAAGCTGGAAGGGTATATTGAGTGGGGTCTTCATAAATGATTTGGATAATGGCAGAGAGAGTTATAACTTATAAAGTTTGCAGACGATACCAAGCTGGGAGGTTTGTAAGTGCTTTGGAGGACAGGATTAGAATTCAAAATGATCTTGACAGACTGGAAAGGTGGTCTGAATTAAATAGGATGAAATTCAGTGAGGACAAATGCAAAGTACCCCACTTAGGCAGAAATAATCAACTGCACAAATACAAAATGAGAAATGACTGCCTAGGATGGAGTATTTCAGAAAAGGATCTGGGCTTATAGTGGATCACAGACTAAATATGGGTAAACAATGTAACACCATAGCAAAAAAAGCAAACGTCCTTTTGAGCTGTATTAGCAGGAGTCTTGTAAGCAAGACACGAGAAGTGATTCTCCCGCTCTGCTCTGCGCTGATGAAGCCTCAGCTGGCGTATTATGTCCAGTTCTGGGCACCGTACTTCAGGAAGGATGTGGACAAATTGGAGAAAGTCCAGAGGAGAACAACAAAAATGATTAAAGGTCTAGAAAACATGACCTATGAGGGAAGATTGAAAAAAACTGGGTTTGTTTAGTCTGGAGAAGAGAAGACTGAGGGGGGACACAAGTCTTCAAGTACGTAAAAGGCTGTTACAAAGAGGAGGGTGAGACGTTGTTCTCCTTAACCCAGGAGGACAGGACAAGAAGCAATGGGCTTAAATTGCAGCAAGGAAGATTTAGTTAGACATTAGAAAAAACTTTCTAACTGTCAGGGTAGGTCAGCACTGGAACAGTTTACCTGGGGAAGTTGTGGAATCGCTGTTGGTGGTGGTTTTGAAGAGCAGGTTAGACAAACACCTGTCAGGGATGGTTAGATAATACTTAGTCCTACCTCAGTACAGAAGACTGGACTAGATGACCTCTCAAGGTCTCTTCCAGTCCTATGTTTCTATGATTCATTTAATAGGTTACCATCAAAGGGTCATTTTGAGAAATTGCCCTTTGTATGCATCGTCAGCGGAGAGGAAAGTTGACAAGATGCTGCCAGATATTTTAATACTCCAGGCAAAAGTTCTTGGGCTAATTTAGTTGTTAAATCACAATTTGCTGAAAGGCAGTTCTCTTAAGTAGAAGTGATGGAAGCCATAGACCCAGTGAATTAGTTACTCAGTAGTTTTTCATACATAATGGTGTTCGCACAATAAGACAGGCAGTAACTCTATTGTGGATAATTTAAGAGCTTTGAGACACCTTAAAAGCACCTAATTTTCAGAAGGTGCTTGGCATTTGCTTTCTAAAAATCAGGCCCCTTCATGGTGTTCCCAGTTGGGGACCCAAGATCACTAGTCAGTGTTTAAAGTGTAGCCTGTTGCTTTTTTATTCTTATATCTGTGCTCTAATTCTAGGCAAACTCTGGAGCCGGAGCTTGAAGTTAGCATATACACTTCTTAACAAACTAACCAGTAAGAATGAACCACTGCTCAAACCTGGACACAGGGTAGGTAACTACTGGCGTTGCGTTGGAGTAAGACTGGAATAATGTTTAAAACTAGATTTGAAAGGAGCTGTGCGTTTTGGAACTAAAGTTCTATTGGGAATTTTGCCTGTATTATTTTATTTATATGATGTCCAAAAGTTTGCTGGGTGCTGTACTATCAAGTAATAAGACAGGTCCCTGTAACAAAGAGCTTGCAATCTAAACAGATAGCACGGAGCTGGTGTTACCACATGGTAGGGTGGCATGGCTGGAGGTGGGCAGGTGGGGTGGTCACACAAGGCTTAGAAGTTGAAGGACCTTGCTAGTCCCGCTCTTTCCCTCTGCCCTCCCACCTACAGCTTGCTACCCACTGGTCTGTGCTTCCCATAGATGATGGAGCTGTTGCTTCCATTTGAGCGGCTGGGGAACCACACAGGGAGCTTAGTGCTCCAGGTCAGCTCCCCTTTGTGTCATGGACAACGGGGATGGGGAGCTGCTTGGTCAGGCCAACTCTCCACATTCCCACCGTGCTGGTATTTCTCACTGGCTTTGCCTCCTGTCTGAGCCTCATGGAACAAAAGCAGGTCTTCTGGAGAATCCTGAATGAGAGTGAGAGGAGGTTTGTTTGCCATTCTGTTCCTTGCCCCAGAATTCTTGGACACCACATACACACAGCTGTACACTGAACAACACTATTGAAATGGTGTTTATTGCAACAGGGTTTTTGAGTCCTACCTTTGGAATCCTTGTGGTAGGTATGATGTTAAATGAAGTGATTAGATCGTATTAAAATGCTTATTTCAGAATTTATGCTTCGTTTGTACTGAGCCCTTTGGACCTAAAAGTGGCAGTGCTTCAGCAAAAAAACTTCAAAAACAGACTCCAACGAGATACTGCTGAACTGGAATTAATTTGCAAACTGGACACCATTAAATTAGGCTTGAATAAAGACTGGGAGTGGATGGGTCATTACACAAAGTAAAACTATTTCCCCATGTTTAACCCCCCCCCCCCCCCCGATCCTCACACGTTCTTGTCAACTGCTGGAAATGGCCCACCTTAATTATCACTACAAAAGGTTCCCTCCCCCCCCCCCCCCCACCCCGCTCTCCTGCTGGTAATAGCTCACCTTACCTGATTACTCTTGTTACAGTGTGTATGGTAATATCCATTGTTTCATGGTCTCTGTGTATATAAAATCTCCCCACTGTATTTTCCACTACATGCATCCGATGAAGTGAGCTGTAGCTCACAAAAGCTTATGCTCAAATAAATTTGTTAGTCTCTAAGGTGCCACATGTCCTCCTGTTCTTTTTGAGGTAGCTTGGTAATTCAGACATGGAGCTGGTGTGGTGATTTCTATTAGACAGCTCTTCGGAAGGACTAATCAGGGACAGTATGTGCTGATGTTCAGGCCCGTAACGTACAATTATTCTCAGTTGCTCAAGCCTTTTAACAGTAGACTTTATACTTGACCCTATTGTACCTGGAGTGTGAATTCTTAGCGCAGACAAAATGTCAAGTCCTGAAGCTACTGGCCTTGATACTAGCAATGGAAAATCAATGTACCTGATGAGGTCATTTTCATTATTCCAAACATCACTATCACGTTTAATTGGCTAATAAATGTAAGGTAGTGCATTTTTTTCCCTAAAATAAGCAGCTTTCTTCATTCCTTTTTTGTATATTTTTTTTCCTTCAGCAAGCATAGAATTCATAATGAATCACAGTAAGCAAAAGGCCAATGTCAGTACAGTCTCTTGCATGTGCTGTGTACAAATTGCTGTATCATTGGTAAGACAGTAAAGACTGAACAAAATTATGGATGAGTTGGACAGTCAGAAATGGCTTTGTCTCAAAAAAGCTTTGTCACGTCAGTGTAATTATTGCTAAATGCAATATTATATTTAGCATTTCTGGAAAAAAATCTGATTGAAGGGACCTTCTTTATAAGGGGTTTGTGGAAATGAACTACATAAAAGTGAACTGCTCTGTGGAATCCTTTGGTTCAAGAAGATTGTATTGATTATATAATGTATTCACAAGCAGGGAGATCAGTTTGCTTCATCCAGTGAATATGAAGCTTGTATACCTTCCTAAACAATGATGAATGTGCATGTGTGTGCTATGGTGATTACCATTGTTTAAATGTCTCCAGTTCTTGTTATGATCCTGAACAATATGTGGGAAATGTGTTTTCAAAAAGACTCTCTAAAAGACTTTTACCGGCTTTGCTCAATCTTGTTATAGGTGGCTCTCGTATTTCCTAACAGTGATCCTGTGATGTTTATGGTGGCATTTTATGGGTGCCTCCTAGCAGACCTGGTTCCTGTGCCAATAGAAGTACCACTAACAAGAAAGGTAACTGAGTGTGTCAGCCACATTAGGTAGTGAAAATAATCAGTTTTACAAGAGAATATGGCGGTTCCACAGTGTTGCTTTGAGGTACAATGTGCCACAACTAGGCAGAATAATAAGTGAGTTTTTTTGTGGTTAAGGGGATGTGGATGGATAGTTTTTTATGGCTTCAAGAGTAGAGGGATGTTATAAATCCAAACAGCAGTAGAACTGAAGTGTCTGTCTGCAGAGGAAAGCAGCACAGTGCATGAGCTGAACTGATGGTTGTACTTCTCTCTAAATGTTAGATTTTAATGAATGCTAGTATGTTTGTGGAGCGGAATTTAATACCTAAACTGGGAAAACCTGTGATATAAATAATTGAACTGCCCCTTTAGTATATATATGCTTGTAGAGATGTTCATGAATTTTTCAAGTTCTTTTAATGTTGAATGTTATGATGGCAGTGTTAGTCAACACTGTTAACTAAATCTCTAAATATATGTATTTAAACCTAACTAGCTTCAAGACTGAGCTTGATAAGTTGTTGGGCGGGAAGGTCTGATGGGACGGCCTGCAATGCCATGTGGCCAATCTGTGACTGCTGGCAGCAAATGTCTCCAGCGGCCAGTGATGGGACATTGGATGGGGAGGGTTCTGAGTTACGACAGAATTCTCTCCCAGGAGTCTGGCCCACATGCTCAGGGTCTACCTGATGGCCACAGTTGGGGTCAGGAAGGAATTTTCCCCTGGGTCAGATTGGCAGAGACCCTGGGGGGGGGGGGTTCACCGTCCTCTGCAGCATGGGGTCATTTGCAGGTTTATACTAGTGTAAATGATGGATTCTCTGAAACTTGAAGTCTTTAAACCATGATTTGAGGACTTTAGTAACTCAGCCAGAGGTTCGGGGTCTGTTACAGGAGTGGGTAGGTGAGGCTCTGTCACCTGCAATGTGCAGGTCAGACTAGATGGTCACGATGATCCACTCTGGCCTTAAAGTCTATGAGTTTTTAAAAAATTAAGTTATTTTTAAAATTTTTACCTGTTGTGGAAGATTTTACTATTTTGATTAAATGCTTTATCATACAGTAGAAACTCTTGGATTTTCAATTTAGTTCCCATTCCTGCTAATAATTCCCTCAATTAAAATAAATCTAGGTCTAAACTATCTGTGTTGACACCTTATTCCTTTTTTTAATTTTTTTAACTTTCAGTATAAAAGTTTGCAGCACGTTTCTGTCGTATTAACATTTTTTGTATTCGATCAACTTTAACGTTTTAGATTTTTGGTCTGTGACTCAGTTTTACCCTGAGGGTTTAATGAAGCAGATTTCCTAACCTGAGCTGTAAGGTAGACGGGGTCAGTTAATATCAAAAATATTACTTGCATAGATGAATGTCAGCTCAGGACTATGAAAAATAGACCCTTTCCTATTAATGTTGACATGATCCTGGAAAAATTTGTATGTCATGTTTAACACTGTAGCGTAGCATTGGCCTAGTTCTGTAAATGTATTTAGTCTTCTTCATAGCTCCATGATACTGCCTGTCTATCCATTCCATAAGTATGCATTTCTGTGCTTCGCTTGTCCTACAGAAATGCCCCCTCCTTTGTGACTAGAGGTTGTTTTGAGCCATTGTTGAATGTCATCAGCAATATGTTAAAAGCTCTGTACTTTGTAACTATAACATGTTAAAATGTTACTTGTCATAACTCTAAGTACTGTGGATGAAAACAGGCTGTTTGGAGAAAGGCATTTCTAGCGTTTATAGAGGCTACGTTTTCAGCTTGGTAGCAATATAGAACAGCAGTTGATACATATAGGCAGACTAAGGTGGGTCTTCGAGTGATTGCTCATGTGTATTCCACAATAGGTGTGCGTGCTCGCCACGTACACTGGTGCCGGAAGTTTTTCCCTTAGCAGTACCCGTAGGGGGAGCACCCCAGCGACCCCTGGAGTGGCGCCTCCATGGCACGGTATAAGGGGAGCTGCGTGCTTCCCCCACCCTCAGTTCCTTCTTACCACCAGTGAAGGTGCATCGGAGCTGTGCTGCTCCAGCTCTGCTGTAGCTCGTCCCCAGAACTTTTCGTTCGTTCAGTGCTAGTACCTATCGTTAGTTCGCTGTTACAGTTAGTTCATTTAGTTAGAGTACCCGGGCCAGGGCATGCCCCGCGACCCAGCTTTTAAGGCGTGCAACACTTGTAGGAGATCTAAGTGGTCCACACGCAGACTGTCTACGCTGTTTGGGTGAGACCCATATCAGTGATCGTTACAAAATTTGCAAGTTGTTTAAACCTCGGACTAAGAGAGTGGGCCATTCTCATGGAGTCGGCGCTGACCCCAGATCCGGTGCGCCGCTCTGAGTCGGCACCAGGCACCACAGCATCGGTGCACAGAGACCTCCCGGTGCCTTTGACTAGTCGGCACCGCTCCCCATCTGTGGGGCATAAGAAGGCTAAGAAAGTACCACCTTCACAGCAGCACCGAGGTAAACCAAGGGCAGAGACTAGACCGATGTCGGGCAGTCCTCGATCCCCTCTAGGCCTCCAACTCACGTTGAGTGGAGTAGCCCACCACGTAGGACCAGGCCTGCCCGGATGTCCGGATGCCGTCCATGCCGGAGGCCCTGCAGGTGGCCAGAGATGTTATGACCATGCCGTAACCAGGAGCGCCGCCGGTATCGGCCCCCACTCCAGAGGCAAGCCACTGCTGGGTTCTCCACAGTTGCCCCTGGCTCAGTATTGGTCTCGGTCGCAGGAACGTTCCTGACGCCGTTCTCCACCCAGCGACCATTCAGGACTCAGTCCACGTGGCTTGTCCTCGACTCCCACCAGACTGTCTGGTTGGGTACTGTCCGACCGGGACTCCCAGAACCGCTCCATGCCACGGAGCAATTACCAATGGGACCGAAGCAGACGTCACCAGAGGTCCTCGTCTCGCAGGGGTTACCGCAGCCAGTCGCAGCATGGACGTCGTCGCCATTCCCGCTCGGAATCCCGCTCCCGGTTCCCGCCGAGGCACTGTCTCTGCAGCCCAGGGCGTAGATCACCAGCACCATGCCGCCATGGGTCCACCCGTCGGAGCAGCAGCTACTGGCGGTACTGGTCCTCCCGGTCCCATGGCAGCAGCAGGTCGTTCATCAGCCTGGTCTCCGCTCGTAGTCAGCCTTCCATGGGCCAGGCTGAACAGCCGGGGCCGTTGCTGCCACAGCAGGTGCAGTGGCATCAGGCCCAGTGGCAGCACGGTACCAGTGGGCACCGTGGCCTCTGACGCAGCGCCCGGTGGGGGCCCGCTCGGTAGCCGGAGCCTCAGAGGCGCCGTCGGCCTCTCTCTCCAGGCCCCCAATGAGAGGGTCGGTGGAACATACGTCCTTGGCACCGTGCCTGGAGACCGACCAGGTGGTGGACCCTCCGGTGCCAGCAGATACCCAGAGTACTGTACCAGCTTCCTCGCCGGATGAGGCGATAGCAGCCCCAACCCCCTCCATCCCGCAGGAGGACTTTAGGGCCCATCAAGAACTTTTTTAAAACGGGTGGCATTGAGCCTTCAGCTCCAGGCAGAGGAGCTGGAGGAGCCCTCGGACTCCCTGTTCAATGTACTGTCATCTTCGGCACTGGGCAGGGTGGCTTTGCCCCTCCATGAGGGGGTGGCAAGGATTTCAAATACCCTGTGGCAAACGCCGGCTTCCCTGGCCCCCATCTCAAAGAAGGCGGAACGCAAGTACTTTGTACCCACCAAGGGGCACGAGTACTTATACACCCACCCGACGCACAACTCCATGGTGGTTGAGTCGGTCAATCACAGGGAGTGGCAGGGCCAACCAGTCCTCACTCCGAAAAATAAAGACTCAAGAACTAAACAAATTGGAGGATTGGGCCAAAAGAAATCTGACAAGGTTCAACAAGGACAAGTGCAGAGTCCTGCACTTAGGACGGAAAAATCCAATGCACCGCTACAGACTAGGGACCGAATGGCTAGGCAGCAGTTCTGCAGAAAAGGACCCTAGGGGTGGCAGTGGACGAGAAGCTGGATATGAGTCAACAGTGTGCCCTTGTAGCCAAGAAGGCCAATGGCATTTTGGGATGTATAAGTAGGGGCATTGCCAGGAGATCGAGGGACGTGATCGTTCCCCTCTATTCGACATTGGTGAGGCCTCATCTGGAGTACTGTGTCCCGTTTTGGGCCCCGCACTGCAAGAAGGATGTGGAAAAATTGGAAAGAGTCCAGCGGAGGGCAAGAAAAATTATTAGGGGACTGGAACACATGACTTATAAGGAGATGCTGAGGGAACTGGGGATGTTTAGTCTGCGGAAGAGAAGAATGAGGGGGGATTTGATAGCTGCTTTCAACTACCTGAAAGGGGGTTCC